>NW_028270175.1:8597424-9869924 GCF_037043375.1 Chiloscyllium plagiosum
CTCTTTCCCCCTCTCCATCTCTCTTCCCCCTCTCCATCTCTCTTTCCCCCTCTCCATCTCTCTTTCCCCCTCTCCATCTCTCTTTCCCCCTCTCCATCTCTCTTTCCCCCTCTCCATCTCTCTTTCCCCCTCTCCATCTCTCTTTCCCCCTCTCCATCTCTCTTTCCCCCTCTCAATCTCTCTTTCCCCCTCTCAATCTCTCTTTCCCCCCCTCCATCTCTCTTTCCCCCCCTCCATCTCTCTTTCCCCCCCTCCATCTCTCTTTCCCCCCCTCCATCTCTCTTTCCCCCCCTCCATCTCTCTTCCCCCCCTCCATCTCTCTTTCCCCCCCTCCATCTCTCTTTCCCCCCCTCCATCTCTCTTTCCCCCCCTCCATCTCTCTTTCCCCCCCTCCATCTCTCTTTCCCCCCCTCCATCTCTCTTTCCCCCCCTCCATCTCTCTTTCCCCCCCTCCATCTCTCTTTCCCCCCCTCCATCTCTCTTTCCCCCCCTCCATCTCTCTTTCCCCCCCTCCATCTCTCTTTCCCCCCCTCCATCTCTCTTTCCCCCCCTCCATCTCTCTTTCCCCCCCTCCATCTCTCTTTCCCCCCCTCCATCTCTCTTTCCCCCCCTTCTCTTCCCCCCCTCCATCTCTCTTCCCCCCCCCATCTCTCTTTCCCCCCTCCATCTCTCTTTCCCCCCCTCCATCTCTCTTTCCCCCCCTCCATCTCTCTTTCCCCCCCTCCATCTCTCTTTCCCCCCCTCCATCTCTCTTTCCCCCCCTCCATCTCTCTTTCCCCCCCTCCATCTCTCTTTCCCCCCCTCCATCTCTCTTTCCCCCCCTCCATCTCTCTTTCCCCCCCTCCATCTCTCTTTCCCCCCCTCCATCTCTCTTTCCCCCCCTCCATCTCTCTTTCCCCCCCTCCATCTCTCTTTCCCCCCCTCCATCTCTCTTTCCCCCCCTCCATCTCTCTTTCCCCCCCTCCATCTCTCTTTCCCCCCCTCCATCTCTCTTTCCCCCCCTCCATCTCTCTTTCCCCCCCTCCATCTCTCTTTCCCCCCCTCCATCTCTCTTTCCCCCCCTCCATCTCTCTTTCCCCCCCTCCATCTCTCTTTCCCCCCCTCCATCTCTCTTCCCCCCCTCCATCTCTCTTCCCCCCCTCCATCTCTCTTCCCCCCCTCCATCTCTCTTCCCCCCCTCCATCTCTCTTCCCCCCCTCCATCTCTCTTCCCCCCCTCCATCTCTCTTCCCCCCCTCCATCTCTCTTCCCCCCCTCCATCTCTCTTCCCCCCCCTCCATCTCTCTTCCCCCCCTCCATCTCTCTTCCCCCCCCTCCATCTCTCTTTCCCCCCCTCCATCTCTCTTCCCCCCCTCCATCTCTCTTCCCCCCCCTCCATCTCTCTTCCCCCCCCTCCATCTCTCTTCCCCCCCCCTCCATCTCTCTTCCCCCCCTCCATCTCTCTTCCCCCCCTCCATCTCTCTTTCCCCCCCTCCATCTCTCTTTCCCCCCCTCCATCTCTCTTGCCCCCCCATCTCTCTTGCCCCCCCATCTCTCTTGCCCCCCCATCTCTCTTGCCCCCCCATCTCTCTTGCCCCCCCATCTCTCTTGCCCCCCCATCTCTCTTGCCCCCCCATCTCTCTTGCCCCCCCATCTCTCTTGCCCCCCCATCTCTCTTGCCCCCCCATCTCTCTTGCCCCCCCATCTCTCTTGCCCCCCCATCTCTCTTGCCCCCCCATCTCTCTTGCCCCCCCATCTCTCTTGCCCCCCCCATCTCTCTTGCCCCCCCATCTCTCTTGCCCCCCCATCTCTCTTGCCCCCCCATCTCTCTTGCCCCCCCATCTCTCTTGCCCCCCCATCTCTCTTGCCCCCCCATCTCTCTTGCCCCCCCATCACTCTTGCCCCCCCATCACTCTTGCCCCCCCATCACTCTTGCCCCCCCATCTCTCTTGCCCCCCCATCTCTCTTGCCCCCCCATCACTCTTGCCCCCCCATCTCTCTTGCCCCCATCTCTCTTGCCCCCCATCTCTCTTGCCCCCCATCTCTCTTGCCCCCCATCTCTCTTGCCCCCCATCTCTCTTGCCCCCCCATCTCTCTTGCCCCCCCATCTCTCTTGCCCCCCCATCACTCTTGCCCCCCCATCACTCTTGCCCCCCCATCTCTCTTGCCCCCCCATCTCTCTTGCCCCCCCATCTCTCTTGCCCCCCCATCTCTCTTGCCCCCCCATCTCTCTTGCCCCTCCATCTCTCTTGCCCCCGCCTCCATCTCTCTTGCCCCCCCTCCATCTCTCTTGCCCCCCCTCCATCTCTCTTGCCCCCCCTCCATCTCTCTTGCCCCCCCTCCATCTCTCTTGCCCCCGCCTCCATCTCTCTTGCCCCCGCCTCCATCTCTCTTGCCCCCGCCTCCATCTCTCTTGCCCCCGCCTCCATCTCTCTTGCCCCCGCCTCCATCTCTCTTGCCCCCGCCTCCATCTCTCTTGCCCCCCCCTCCATCTCTCTTGACCCCCCCTCCATCTCTCTTGACCCCCCCTCCATCTCTCTTGACCCCCCCTCCATCTCTCTTGCCCCCCCTCCATCTCTCTTGCCCCCGCCTCCATCTCTCTTGCCCCGCCTCCATCTCTCTTGCCCCCGCCTCCATCTCTCTTGCCCCCGCCTCCATCTCTCTTGCCCCCGCCTCCATCTCTCTTGCCCCCGCCTCCATCTCTCTTGCCCCCGCCTCCATCTCTCTTGCCCCCGCCTCCATCTCTCTTGCCCCCGCCTCCATCTCTCTTGCCCCCGCCTCCATCTCTCTTGCCCCCGCCTCCATCTCTCTTGCCCCCGCCTCCATCTCTCTTGCCCCCGCCTCCATCTCTCTTGCCCCCGCCTCCATCTCTCTTGCCCCCGCCTCCATCTCTCTTGCCCCCGCCTCCATCTCTCTTGCCCCCGCCTCCATCTCTCTTGCCCCCGCCTCCATCTCTCTTGCCCCCGCCTCCATCTCCATCTCTCTTGCCCCCGCCTCCATCTCCATCTCTCTTGCCCCCGCCTCCATCTCCATCTCTCTTGCCCCCGCCTCCATCTCCATCTCTCTCCTCTTTTCACTACTTGCTTTCCTGTGAACTTTATCTAATTATGTATAACTTGAAATTTGATTTACTCTCCTTGAAACATTTTGCATAAAAATGAGATGGCATAAAAGTTGAATTCAGTTTACTTTCAAACTAACTATTTTCCCTTGAATGGCTTTCTTACTTGTGGGCATATCTACTGTAATATCATATGCTTAAAACATTGTTTCTTTCACATTTTGCCTGTGTATAAGTGATATTTTATTGCAGAATGTAAATATAGTTAATGTAACCTTGATATATCAGAGTAACAAAAAATTACTTCTCACTAATAGGACACAAGGCTTTAATGTCTACAAATTATGGGCTGTGCTGGTGTAATCTAAGATTTTTATTACTTCAGTGCTCAATGTTAATTGGTCTGACCAATTAGTGATATATTTGGTATATACTTTATTGATTGAATTTTAAAAATAATGTTAAATGGGATAGTGCATGAGCTAAGTTGGCTTTTGGATTTTTCACTTTCGGATTTGGTACCCTCCATCGAATAAAAATGATTACTCTTTCCTAAAAGCATAATGCAAATACTAAACAGAACAAAATTTGGCTCCACTGTTTTTTGCCCTGCTAATTTTACAGAACAATAATTTTCTTTCTTGTTATTACTGGTATTGTGCCTAAATGAACCCCTCAAGGAGCAAAATTAGCAGTACTGTACTCCCTTCTCATTTTCTAGAGACTAATGTATGAATAAAGCTCAAATATGCTATTTAATGCTTGGCATTTATTATGTTTCTTCGGTATGTTACACACATCTCATGCAGTCATTATGTATCATTGTCACTATTGTATGCTTCATATATTTAACATTTTTACAATGTATTCTCTCTCCACACGCAAGTGAAATATTGATACAGGCTGAACAAAAATTTTAAGTTCTACTATTAACGTAGTAATTATGAATGGTATGTGATCCATAAATTGATTTGTTTCACTGCCATATGATTATATCACCTCTCTTTGGAAGTAAAATTATTCTTTGATTTAA
The DNA here is from genome assembly GCF_037043375.1 of Chiloscyllium plagiosum. Classification (NCBI taxonomy): domain Eukaryota; kingdom Metazoa; phylum Chordata; class Chondrichthyes; order Orectolobiformes; family Hemiscylliidae; genus Chiloscyllium; species Chiloscyllium plagiosum. The sequence goes on from NW_028270175.1 coordinate 8,601,497, forward strand.
AATTTTAGCTTTTGTATTGTTTTGTTTTGGATTTGTTAACAATCATTTTAAGACTTTCAACTTTGCCATTGTTCATTTTAATTATTCCATGTTCCAATTTTGAAGACTGTTGTGATAGTGAAAATGTGAAATACCTTGGATACAATGAAAGATGAAGAGAACTGACAACAGAACAGCAATCCTTTTCTCAAATAAAGCAAGTGCTGATTTGTGAATCTAAACTGGCATCCACTTTTGTATTTTGTATTGACTCTGAGCTAAATGTAAAAGATAGCAACTTGCCCAAGTCTATAAAATATAGGCTGCTATTGTTTCATGATTAAGTCTCTGTAGCAATTAATGTGATGAACAGCTATTATTTATAGAATATATTGCTATTTTATTGATTTGAAGACCAATGCCGAGAAATTACTTTTGAGAATATTAGCAACAGTGAGCTTAATGTGTTTGTATGATAGTTCTTTGCCTTATGTTTCATCATGTTTGAAGTAGGTAGGTTATGTATTGCAACTTAAAAAGAATGGATTTCCAAGCTGCCAGAAATCGGCCAAAGTGATAAGAATCAAAATTTTCAAGACGTTAGCTCATGGCTCCACACCTCCTTTTTATAAATAAAGCTTGTACTCAATTTAGGAATGATCAAGAAACTAATTTTACGATTCTTTGCTTATTTTCAAATCCCTACATAGACTCTCATTTTCCCTATCTCTAATTTCCTCCATTCTATACCCCCTCGCTCATTCCTGTAGTTATGCCATTGGTAGGCATATACAGCTGTTAGCGATGAAACACTGAAAGTATTGGAGGATGGTGGTATATGGTAAGGACCCTGGTGGTGTAGTGGTAATAAAATCCCTCTGTACAAGGTGCTTTGTAGTTGCACTCTATCACTTACTATATTAACTTTGCAACTCATTGTCTATGTAATCATAAAAATAACCCACTTGTACATCTAACATTAATTGTCTCTGCTCATGTGCCACTGCATCCATCGTTTATTTCTGTCAATGCCAGACTGGAGCATTCCAATACTCCTGACAGGCCTCCCATGCTGCTTAGTTGCTAATTCAGTTACCTGCCAAAATTGCTGCTGACAGTGTATCCAACTTCAAGTTCTAATAATTTTGCTGCCTCCTAACTAACTTTCCTCTTGAAGTAATTTTTAAAACCCAAATCTTGTCGGAAGTGTTAAACTTAAAAATCTGTACTTAGAAGAGTTGTAAAATATGTTATTTCCATTGGTGTAGGCTAACATTATCATATTTTGGTTGGTAGTAAATTAGGATATTGTGATTTATTAAAGAACTGTAAAATTAAGGACAAAATATGTTAACTTTAAAATGACAACTGAATTATCCTTGTTTCCTGATCCAAATCTTTGCACACTTCCTTAACTCACTGGGTATTGCATCGGTAATCAAACTCCACTATTCCTGGAGTTGCCACTGAAGTTAAAAAATGTTATCAAAGTATGCAAAATTCCCCACCTTACCTGTCTTGTTAGACCCATGTTGACGGAGCACAAACCAGGTTCTGTACTTAACCTATTTGTGATGAATATTAAATCTTATATCTACAGAGGTTAAAGAACTATGAACTTGGTGGAGTGAAATACTGAAGACAATTCCATGGTCCTTATTCACAGGGCTCATAGAGATGCTCCTTTTGACTTGTGAGCGAGCACTTGCTGTTGGTTGGTCTTTCTCTTGCTCTCTTCAGGTACTTTCACTTGCTTGCAAGAGGCATAGAGCCACTGGTTCACAGTTTATAAAGTCTGTAACTTATTGGTTAAAAGCAACAGTTTGCAGCAACCGATGAAGAAGAATATAGTGGCTCTCTTCAGGCTTTAGGTAAATTTTTACTGCAGAGAGCTAAACAGAGTCTCCCTTTCTGAAGGTCTTGAAATCTGGTACCTGAACAAGCTGTTCAGCTGCCTGACAGCCACCCTCCTGTTGACAGGCAGAAGACCTTTGTCATTGACAGCTTGTCACAACTCCACAGAAGATCAGTCAGCTACTCCTGACTGGCCAAATCTTTGTACACACCCCTTGGTGTGTTTTTCTGCAACTGAATTTCCCCTGCTGGTTGAATAAACAGCAGTGACACAAAGTGCTGGTTATTTGTTTTTTGAGTGGATCAGCCCTTGGTTTTATAAACACTCCTTTTCTCATTTCAGCCTGCAGTCAATAATATATAAAAATAAATGTTCTTTTTGACACTGGTATATTCCCTGTCCTCAAGTCTCCGTTCATCTTGACTTTGTGTGTAATGCCATGTGAAATTGATTAATGTTATGAATTTCTATGAATTTTGTTGAGGTGAATACGGTGGCATGTGACAAAAAACACTTGGGTGCTACCAAGTTGTGTATGTCATTTGTGAGATACAGAGTAAAGCATTCTTTTCTGTGGCCAACCGTATAATGTAGCTTGATATACAAAGAGGAAAATCTTTCAGTTTATTTTGGTATACCAGTGCATGTCTACAAACAAATGTTTTTTCCATGTTTGACCTGTGTTTCTTTGATTGGGGTTTTAAATCATGAGAGGAAATTTTTAAATGTGTAAATTTGACCTGTCTGCATCTGGTTATGTGAATGATCTACTTTCTGTTGATACGTATCAGAAGTCTTTTGTCCATTGCAAACAGCTCATGCTCAAATTTCTGGTTGAATAGACATGAACAGCATTGTTCACCCAGTTGCTTTATGGTCACAGTGTTGCCTAGCTGTGTTTTTAATGGTGCATGTATTTTGAAGAGATCAGCTATTAAGCCTGTTTCCCATGAATAATTGTCGCTTCTCAATTTGGCTTGGGTGCAAGGTGAATGATGAAATCAACGAACCTTGTTCAACAATGGATGTTGCATTGAAGCCCATTCTGAGAGTAGCTGAAAAGAATATTATTTGATAGTTTAAAAATGGAAATAAAGGCACTACTGTGATTTAATCGCACCAATACAGTTTGATATTAAAATACAGTGCACTGATTCTGTTCCCAAAAGCAGTATCTTGTAATAATACAGCAGCTTGAGCCCCATGATGAAGAATTACATGGAGATTCCTCAGGGAGAAGATTGCATCAGAGTGATATCAAAACCATGAATCATTTATATTGATCTGCAGCTTAAGTAATGCTTGCATTTTTAGTTGAGGAAGATTGCATTTCATAACACTTCTTTAAAAAAAAATCAATATTGAGTGTTTATTGGTAAAATAGTGTAAATATTTTCTTGCTACTAAAAATAAGATAAGCATCTCTTGCTGTGGTAGGAAACAATTTATCATGTGTATAGGTGACCACATTGGAGATTTAATTTTTAAGAATTTTTCTCATTTATACACCAACTGCCCTTAAACAGGCACAGTATTTGAACATAAAGAGGATATTATTTGAAAATGAATATACTGAGGATGAAAATGATAAATTTAAAATAGTCTTGAAGGATGTAGGTGGTTGCTTTTTAGGCATTTAAATTATGGCTCAAATTCTTTACCTTTCAACCCTTCTTTGTTCTTGGTTCTTGTTCAAAACAGTAATATTTATTTTGCCCAGCCCTGGGTGAATGTCTTGTTATTATTGCCCCAGTGCATTGAAGAAAAAGGATGAGTTCTTTGGTAGAGTGAAAGAATTTTGAAAATACAAGCTGTGCAAATTATCTATCTGCATAGGAGAATACAATTCTGATAATATTGCTTGAATCCTCTATCGTGAATTAAGTCATTGTAGCTATTAGAAAAGTTTGTGGATTAATTTTTCAATATAGTTTGTCATACATTTTCTGAAGTAAATGATAATGTTCTTGTCAACTGCCTTGAATGAATTTAGTGAATTAAAAATGCAATATTAAGGACAAGTGGTTGCTGTAATGGCTTAACTAGAAGTGAGGAGATATCAAAAATCAGCAGTTGATAATCAAGGGCTCATTACTGTGTATTGGCCTCTTTGAAATTTCAGACAGCACCGCAGTTAGAGAAATTAAGACTGAAATGGTGTCCAATTGTCATACTAACACATAGATGCAATTACTACTGCATTTGTTCCCTTTTTTGCTGATGCAGGTGTCAAAGTAGATCTGATTAGGAAATTGACAACTGTACGTGAATGAGCATATGGAGAATGTTAAATAATAACACAAGTTTATCAAGTGATCTGCAACTGAGTACGTGCAACAGAGTTAATACATTATACAATCGCATAGTGATAAAACCCTCCAATTATTAATATAAATTATTTGATATGGAATACCTATAAATGACAATTGTTTTGTACCTGCAGTTTTATAACACAAGGAAACCGATAGTCATTGCACTTATAAATCATAATATTTAGTGTGTTATTAATTAAGCAGTTGTCCTGTTGACACGTTTAGCTTTCATTTAAATAGATAAATTACTTGGTTCTAGTATATGCAATCATCTTTTTACTTCTGTATTATAAAGCCTAATCTCCCCTTATGTAGTTTGAAAATAATTTTAATAATCTGCATATACTTCAAAATGCTAGCATGCCTTTACAGGGGCTGCTGGTCATTTATTACAGTATGAGGATCCTACATTAATCAATAAAATATCTTCTCATTACATAGTCCAGTCTGTTTTGTGATTTGCCCTTGAGAATATGCTGTAACAGTTGCATAAATAAATTGTTAAACATAGTTCTTCCACATAAACACACATCTGATCCTAGCATATAATTCCAGTGGCTGAGCTAGTGATCATTGTTTTGCAGAAAATTTTGAATCAAAGCAGAAAGTGCTGCTTATTAACTTATCTTCAAGATCTTGACAAAATGAACCTAATAAATTTCACGGGGACAGCTTTTGAAAGTTTGATCACTTGAGTAGAATATATTTTCTTTGAATTTATGCTTGTCACACTCCATTTATTAATTTAAACAATTCTTAGATTTGTTCATGGTTCTTTTTATTTGCACTTGATAGAGTCAACTATTGTACATTTCTATCAATTGAGATTCTAGTGTATCAGTAATACAATAGAACTATTAAAATTTAAAATATAAATATTAGAATGATATTTAGTAGAGTGTGGCATGAATGTTTAACAGCACAACATTTGAGAGAACTTGGAATGTATTTTATGCATGTTCAAGTTAATGTCAAAGTACTGCACTGAATCATTAGTATTTGCTTCAACTATATACTTAAATATAATGCAAAATGAAGGAGTTGGACAATAATACAGTTACAATAAATCATTACTTGAACCAATGTTTGCACAATGCATTTTGCCATGCCTTCATAAAAAAAGATTTCTGTATACTGATCAGCTTGATCCTGGCATTAAGAAAACATTTGAGTAATTGGCTGTGACAGATGCCCAAAGATCTCTCGTGAGTGCAGTCTTTGACGGTTACAGAAGGTGTACATATAGCACAGTCCTAGCAGTAGTAACTCCCTTGGGTAATTGGCTTTGATGGATACTGGTTGCTGCATTAATACTGATCTGCGAGCTTGCGTGAGCTGAATAATGCCATCTAATGCCTTGAGGATTTTTCCAACTATTAATATATTATCAGTTTGCAGTAGTTATTTCCTTTTCCTTCTCAGCTGTAGATTGTTTTGTGTACTTGTGGTTTCAACACACCTCCAATGTTGATATGCCCTTTTGTTAGGTTCATTGAATCATGGTTTTTTTTTGGTGATATCAAGAGAAGAAAGGGGATTTTGGCAAGCATTACAGCACTTGTCCTCAGCTACTAATGCAGTTTTAAAGGATATTAAAAATAGCAGTTGTAAGTGGGAATCCTCGTTGATTTTATTTTTCTCTCCCCCTTGTTTTTCCCTCACTCCTGGGTGCTTGGACCAATTCAGCCTCCCCATTCCCATCCTACCTTAGATCAGTTAACCACCCAAACATTTTCATGATCTTTGTGGCACAGTTCCAAACACAGTACTGGAATGATTGAATGCATACTTCAAGTAACAAGCTGATATGTAAATTAAATATCACATGGCACTGTAGAGCCAGTTCTGGGATGGGATTAAATTAGATTAGATTATTTACAGTGTGGAAACAGGCCCTTCGGCCCAACAAGTCCACACCGCTCCGTCGAAGCGCAATCCACCCATACCCCTACATTTACCCCTTACCTAACACTACGGGCAATTTAGCATGGCCAATTCACCTAACCTGCACATCTTTGGACTGTGGGAGGAAACCGGAGCACCCGGAGGAAACCCACGCAGACACGGGGAGAATGTGCAAACTCCACACAGTCAGTCGCCTGATGTGGGAATTGAACCCGGGTCTCTGGCGCTGTGAGGCAGCAGTGCTAACCACTGTGCCACCGTGCCGCCCACACGGATCATTTGCCTCCAGATGGCGCTTCTTTCTAGATATGTTCCTTTCCTGAGCCAGAGACTCATCATCATCATATCAATTTGTCTCTGTTTTTATTGCTGCCGCCTTCTCATCTGAATTAATTGTTTTCTATTGTCTTGCAACTCTTTTATCCATTATTGACTTGCTGCCATCTTCTTAATACTGCCATTTCTGAAAATTCACTCATGGTGGGGGTGGACTTTGTTGGCTGGAGCAACATTTATTACCTGTCCCTCGATGCCCTTGAGAAGATAGTGGGGAGCTGCCTTCCTGAACTGCTGCTGTCCATGTGTTGTAGGTAGACCCATAATGCCATTAGGGAGAGTATGTGACAAAAAAACTGCAGATGTTGGGATCCCAAGTATACAAGCAGGAGGCTGGAAGAATACATCAAACCAGACAGCATCAGGATGTGGAGAAGTTGACATTTCGGGTGTAATCTTTCTTCAGGACTGGAAGTGGGTGTAAGGGGAACTGCAGATAAAGGGGGTGGTGGGGGCAGGGTGGTGAAGTGGGACTAAGTGAAGACAGGTAGAGGGTACGGCCTGGTTGGTCATTGGGAGGAATGAATCAGTTTGGTGGCAGGGAGGAGTGGAAGGTAGGGGGAGGGTCCAGGAAGGGAGTCAGAAGATGGAAAGGCTGGCTATTTGAAATTGGAGAACTCTATGTTGAGTCCTCCGAGTCATACCCTTTATCTGTCTTCACCTATCCCCACTTCACCACCCTGCTCCCACCACCCCCTTTCTCTGCATCTTCCCCTATGCCCACCCCCAGACCTGAAAAAGGATTACACCTGAAATGTTGACTTCTACACCACCTGATGTTCTCTGGCTTGCTGTGTTCTTCCAGCCTATTGCCTGCCTGCTATTAGGGAGGGTATGGCAGGATTTTGATCTAGCAGCAGTGAAGGATTGTAAGTGTCTTGTTGGGTAACTTGTAGGTGGTGTTTCCAGGTATCAACTGCCCCTGTCCTTAATAGGTGGAAGTGATCGTGGCTTTGGAAGACGTTGATTAAGGAGCCTAGGTGGATTTCTGCAGTGCATCTTGTAGATATTACACATTGGTGGAAATAGTGGATGTGACGCCAATCAAGTTTTGTCCAGGCTGGTATCAAGCCTCTTGAGTATTGTTGGAACTTATCCAGGCAAATGAGGAGTACTCCATCATACTCCTAACTTGTGCCTTGTAGATGGTGGCTAGGCTTTGGGGAATCAGGAAGTGAGTTATTTGCTGCATATTCCTAACCTTTTGACCTGCTTTTGTAGCCACTGTATCTATATAGAGAGTTCATTTGAGTTTCTAGTCAATGATAACATCAGAATGTTGATAAAAGGGGCATCAGTGATGGTAATTGAACATCAGTTCGACTGTGTCTCTCATTGGTGATAGTTATTGCTTGGCATTTGTGTGGCAAGAATGTTACTTGCCACTTTTCAGCTCAAGCCTGGATATTGTTCAGGTCTTGTTCTGAGGAAATTCTGCAGAGATGTCCTGGAGTTGAGATGACCGACTTTCGACACCCATAACGGACTTCCTGTATGCTGAGTTGGATTCAAGAGTTTTTACCTGTTTCCCATTTATTCTAGTTTTGCTTAGGACCCCAGATGCCACACTGTCAAGTGAGATCTTGATATCACTTGGTAGGTTGTCAGTTCCATGGTTTCCATTACTGAATTTTGGTTTCAGAATATTTCCTTGTATCCTTCATCATTCACATCCCTCCAGTCTCTTTCTATCTTTCTGCATTTTTCTCTGTAGAACAAATAAACTTGCGGCAAAATTTCAGCCATCTCATCTTGTTCTCCCTTCCCACCATATGACGCTTAATCCTGTTTGCTCTGGTTCAAAGCCTGAGTATATCTGGAACATAACTAATTTAATCATTTCTCACCAGTTTGGGTTGAACCACACCCAAATTCTTTGCCAGCGCAAACTTTCCTTCAGTTTCCATTTCTAGTCATGAATTCTTGCAGCTCCTGGTTTGAATCTCGTCAGCTTTGTGCCACTGCCACAGAACCAAAGTGGCTCTAATCCAAGTCACAAGTGATGTCCACTGACATTGTTATCTATGCCATTGTCTAACACTTCCCTGTTATCTAGCTTGTTATGCTGTCTTTACTTAGAGTCATAGAGATGTACAGCATGGAAACAGACCCTTCGGTCCAACCCGTCCATGCCGACCAGATATCCCAACCCAATCTAGTCCCACCTGCCAGCACCCGGCCCATATCCCTCCAAACCCTTCCTATTCATATACTCATCCAAATGCCTCTTAAATGTTGCAATTGTACCAGCCTCCACCACATCCTCTGGCAACTCATTCCGTACACGTACCACCCTCTGCGTGAAAAAGTTGCCCCTTAGGTCTCTTTTATATCTTTCCCCTCTCACCCTCAACCTATGCCCTCTAGTTCTGGACTCCCCGACTTGGTTTGTAGTTAGTATCTAGCAGTCATGCAGTAAACATGTTTTACCTGGATTTTCAAAAGGCAGTTGATAAGATACCCTATGATACTGTACTGAATAAGGTAAGAGAGTGTAGAGTGATACTCCTTCCCCTAATTGGGAAGTCTAGAACCAGGGAATGCAAGTTAAAACTAGGGAAACATCATTTTACACCATGATGAGATTTTTTTTTACTTGTGAAAGTTGTGAAACTTTGGAATTCTCTACCCTAAAAGGCTGAAGAAGTTCAGCCTTAATATATTTAAAGTGGAGGTTAATAAGATTTTCAATTACCAATTATTTGAAAGGCATGGAGATAGCCTGGGTGAAAGACAATGGGAAATACTGAAGGCTAAAACTAAAGCAAAACTCTGGTTCCGTGGGAGCTTGACTCTACCCATTCAGGTTGCTTCTATTGTTCCAACATTAAAAAAAACCATTAAGGCCTTGCAAGCTGTTTACTTTATTGGCTTTGGAACAGACTTCAACACCTCTATCTCAACTTCATTTAAAAGAAAAGGACAAAAGAACGCCTTAACGTCTTCACCCTTATTGGAGTAAACTATCACAAGACACTTAATAGGAACGCATTCAAATGAAATCTGGCGTTGAGCCAGGTAAGGAGATGTTAGTGCAAGCAATAAAATTTTGGTCAAAGAGGAAGGTATTAAGGAGCTTCTTTGGAGTGAGAAAAGTAGAGGGACGAAGGTGTAGTGACTTGTTTTCAAAGCTTGGGTTCAAGTCTGCTGAATGGGCAGGTGCCAAGGTGAAATGATGAAACTCAGGGATGTACAAGAGGCTAGAAAGGTACAGTGATTTTAGAGAATTGTAGAGCTAAAAGAGGTTATAGAGATAGAAAAGGACAAGCACAAGGAAGCATTTGAAAACCAGGATAACTTTTCTAAAATCAGGGTATTGCTGGTTTTAAAGTCAATGTTAACGAGCCCTGAAGTGATGGATGAATAAGACTTGGTGCAAGTCAGAATATAGGCAAGAGTTCTGGATGAGCTCAGGTTTATGGAGGATTATAGAGGATTATGGAGAATTAACAGCAAATGCCAAATCCGAGACACATGATATGTTAACATCTTTTATCCTGCAACATTTTTACATATGCATACATAACAATCATGATGCAGAGCCCTGACCTGTTGGTCTGGGGCCAATTTTATTACCCTCATTGTTAGGTAAAACAGACTGGGATTTGAACCTGGACCCTATTTGGCCTTAATCATTTTACCATCTGTGACAATAAAGAGGATTTATGGGATGTTTTATAGTAGTCAATCCCCTCCCAAATTTTACCTTAAAATTAGAATCTTGTTTGAGGAAGCTTTTCATTAATTACATGGGCCAGTTGGTCTTTTTTGTTTGTGCTATTTGGTAGGATTTGCATAATTCTATCAGAGGCAAATTTTTTTTTTGCATAAGTTTGTATTGTAAATTTAACATTGTTTATCAGCACCCTTTAGTGAACCACTGTTTGGAAATTGAATAGTTTTTTAAAAAGCTGCTCATTTTCACCTTCTATTCCAAATAAAATAAAATTTCTTAATGGGTCTATTATTTTACTGTTTTGCAAAAGAGTAGCTTGCCAGATTTTGTTCTGATTTGTTCACTCTAGATAAGTGATTGCAAATTGGAAATGCTAAAAGCTTTTAGTTGTCAATTGTGATTACATTTATATTCAATGTAATATGTGCTGCATGGTTTCTTTTGCTACTTGGAAGTTAAAGGAAGCAGTTTACACACTGAAAAGTCTTGATTTGCAGTTAAAAGTATGCCTTGTACTTGAATGGTTAGCATCCCTGAAGTAGATTTGAAGGGTTCAATGCACGCAGATATCCGGTTCTATAAAATCTGGTTGAAATTGTGTACTTGTATAGTATTACAGTTCTCTAAACTGTTCTCAGTTGGAAGCTTTGGTGACAGAGATCTCCTTGTACCATGAACTACTTGATAGCTTACTTAGTGAGAAAAGCTTAAACTTGCACTTTAGTTCAGGTAGGAATTACTGTTTCTTTAGAGGGAACAAATTGACTGGATTAGATGAAAGTAGGTTGTTAAGACTTGGTATGACAGTTTCTCCACTCCATTACTAAAGCCAAATCCATATTATTCCTGTGACCACTTTTCAATCTGACTACTATAATAAGGCAAGTGATGGTTTTCATGAAAATCTGAGTATCTTTATGATCACTTGTTGCACATAAACATAGATCTGGAATGAAAGAAAGCAGTTATTTTAAATGACCAACATCGCACTTAGAGTGCCAGCTCGTTAAAGTAATTCTATAGAAGTGAATTTAGTTTTGAAGTGGTGATTATCCATAAAGCAACATGGTGCCCATGAATGTATCTAGTAAAGTTATCTGCCCATGACTGGGCAGGGTACATCCACCGTGTACCTTGCACAGTCATGTTATCAATGAGACTTTGGTGGCTGTTGGACAAAAGCCAGAAGCAGTGAGTGAGGAGGCCTGCGCTGATGGCAGGGGAAAAGGAGGCCTCCATCAGGGAGCAGGAGCAGGAAGAGTCCTGCAATGGGAGTAAGCCTCCTTTTTGCCAAGAGTGACTGGGGAGGCTAGGGAAAGCTTTTTTTTTAAAAAAAACACTTGTGGGTGTGGCTGGCTTGCAAGCATTTATTGCTCCTCCCTAATTGCTGTGGAGAAGGTACTAGTGAGCTGCTGCCTTGAACTGCTGCAGCCCATGTGCTGTAGGTTGACCCACAATGACCTTAGGGAAGGAATTCCATGATTCTGACTCAGCAACAGTGAAAGAACAGCAATATATTTCAAAGTCACAAAGTTAAGTAGGCAAGGATCTTGCAAGTGATGGTGTTCCCATGTATCTGCTGCCCTTCTTCCAGGTGGAAATGGTCATGGGTTTGTAAGGTGCTGTCTAAGGATCTCTATGACTCTGAGTCTTGGTGAATTTCTGCAGTGCATCTTGTAGATAGTACATATTGTTGCTGAGCATCATCAGTGGTGGAGGGAGTGGATGCTTGTGGATGTGGTGCTAGTCAATTCGGCTGCTTTGTCCTGGATGATAAGCTTCTTGAATGTCGGGGCTGCACCCATCCAGGCAAGTGGGGAGTATTCCATCACACTCTTGACTTGTGCCTTGTAGGTGGCAGGCAGACTCTGGAGAGTCAGGAGGTGAGTTACTTGCAACGGTATTCCTGGCCTCTGACCTGCTCTTGTAGCCACCATACTTCTGACCTTGTGATGGGGGGGTGGTCATTGATAAAGCAATTGTGATGGTGGGTCTAGGACACTACCCTGAGGAGCTCCTGCAGAGCTGTCCGGGAGCTGAGATGAGACTTCCAGCAGCCGTGATGATCTTTGTGTGCTAGGTATGGCTCCAACCAGCAGAGAGTTTGCATTTCACTTGATACCCACTAATTCCAGTTTTGCTAGGGCTCCTTGATGCTTCATTCAGTTGAATGAAGCTTTGATGTCAAGGGCTGTCACTCTCCTGCCTCCCCCCTGGAATTCAGCTGTCTTGTCCATGTTTGAACCAAGGCTATAATAAGTTCAGGAGCTGAGCGGCCCTGGTGGAACATTGCTGAGCAGGTGCTGCTTGATAGCAGTGTTGACAACACCTTCCATCATTTTACTTATGATCGAAGATAGGCTAATGAGGCGATAATTGGCTGAGTCAGCTTGCTTTTTTTCTGTACAGGATATAATTGGGCAATTTTCCACATTGTTGGCTGGATGCCAGTGTTGTAACTGAACTGGAACAATTGGCTAGTGGAGTGGCAAGTTCTGAAGCATAAGTCTTCAGTATTGTTGCTGGAATATTGTCAGGGCCTGCAGTCTTTTTGCTGTATCCAGTGCCGCCAACCATTTCTTGATATCACTGAGTGAATCGAATTGGCTGAATACTGGAATCTGTGATGATAGGGACCACTGGAGGAGGCTGAGATGGACCATCCACACGGCGCTTCTGGCTGAAGATTGCTTCAAATGCTTCAGCCTTATCTTTTGCATTGATATGTTGGGCTCTTCCATCAATGAGAATGGGGGGTATTTATGGGACTGCTTCCTCCATTTGAGTTGGGAGGCCACAAGAGAAATGGATGAGAGATGGAGATCGCTAGGAGAAAATAACATAGCCTCCATGATTAGAATCAGAGAATTTGTTATTTTACACCAAGGCTGCTGCTTCCCATCACTTGAAAACGTGTCAGCTTTTTTTCTGCTCATTGTGCCACCTAAAGGTCAACGGTCATAGGATAGTCAGCCATGTGGAAATGCTTAGCTATGAGTGCATGGCCAAGCAGAAGTGAAACATTCCTATTAATCCCTGATCGTTTGGTTGCTTTCCCATCCTGGAAAATAATTTTTTTTAAAAGTTATGAATGAATGAATATTTAATTCCCAATTTACATAGTGCTAATTGATTAAAAAGGCCAACTATCTACAATGTTTGGACGTGGATTTTACAGAATATTTTCAGACATCCAAAGTGTTTTGTTCTAGTTCAATAAATGAACTTAACTGTTGAAAATTTAATGAAGTCAAGAATTAAGTGATACTTAACAGCTATATTTGTGATGCTGACTCTTGATGATTAGTTTTCTTGTTTGGTGGACTGTACAGGAAGCATTTTGTTCTTGGTTGATTCAGTGGCTGGAAAATATATCCAGGCTTGCACATTCCTTGTCTGCTTAACTGACATATCTTTAACTGAACGAGGTAGCTGTGGTAACATTTGATCTAAAAAAATTTGCAATAATGTTTGGCTGCTTTTCTGTGTATTCAGAGAACGGAGGAGAGATCAGCTGTGCAGGGGAACCAATCAATGCATGTGGAGAAGACCAACAATTGAAGGAGGCTTTCTTCACAATTGTGATTATGGTATGAAGATACATAGGAACATAGAAAATAGGAACAGTGGTAGGTCATTTGGCCCCTCGAGCCTGCTCCATCAAGCAGTATGATCATAGCTGATCATCCGATACAGTACCATATTCCTGCTTTCTCCCTATTTCTTTTGCCCTAAGAACTATATCTAACCCTTGTTGAAAGCATTCAATGTTTTAACCTCAACCACTTTCTGTGGCAGAGAATTCTACAGGCTCACCACTCTCCAAGTGAAGAAATTTCTCTATGTCTCAGTCTTAAATGACCTACATCCATATCCTTAGACTGTGACCCCTGCTGTTGGACTTGCCCATTATCGGGAACACCCTTCCTATGTTTACCCTGTCTGTTAGGTTCTTTTCATGAGGTTTCACACATGAGATGCAATTCGTGCACACCAACTTCTGCAAACAGTTAAAGTTTATTAAAGCCTGTACAAGCAAGGTGAGCCCCTTTGACCCTCCTCGCAGGCATGCAAAGTCGAGTCAAAAGATGCCCCGAACAAAGGAAACACATCCCCTTTATACAGGTCAGTTCATAATGCTCGCAGGTACTCTGGCCACTCCCCTTCCCCATAACCACATTATCCCAGATACAAGGTAGGATGAGGTCATCATTGGAGATAATGTAAACGTAAACGCCCTGATCCTGGGCAATCGTTATGCAAACGAGTTCCTGACTGTGATTCCCAAAGACAATGTAGGTGTGGTATATCCTAGCTTCGGGGCGGCCCTGCAAACGAGTTCTGGCTCTGCTATTTTTCTGGACAATGTAGGTGTGGTATACTTCAGTACCGGGGGATGTCATGGAAACAAATTTGATTGGTTGGGGGATGGCTATGAAAGTACTTCTGAATGGAAGGGACTGAATAAGAGTTTAATTTGATAATAGCAGTAGAATAATGGCTGCCCAGGTGAAGTGTGAATTACAACGGATAGTTATCCACATTCCTACATGCTATCGGTGAGACAGAATGTCGCCTCTACCCACTTCCAATATGTTCAGCTTCTTGGAGAAAGACAATAGTTTAAACCTTTTAACATTACATTAATGTCCAGAGAGAGAGAGAGTACAATTTAAACTTTAACATTACAGTCTGGTCCTGTTTGAATATTTTTAGGATTCCATGAGATTTCCCATCTGCCCTCATTCTTCTAAACTCCAATTAATATAATTCCAACTGATCCAGTCTTATGACAGTCCTGCCATCCCAGCAATCAATTTGGTAAACTTTTGTTGCACTTCCTCCATAGCCAGAACATCTTCTTTCAGATAAGACCAACATTGCACGTCCTACTCCAGGTGTGGTCTTGCCAAGGCCCTGTATAATTGCAGCAAACTATCCCTGCTCCTAGGCTCAAATCCTCTTGCTATGAAGGCTAACGTAACCTTTACAACATTTGTTAAAGTACTTATTTGAGATGGCTCAGGGAATCCCTGATGGATTAAACCTGTAGCCTCTTTTGTTCATCTTGGAGATCGTACTCTGTGGTAGTCTGGAATATAAAACTCTTATAGACAGTTTACCTTTATTTATCAATGGTGTCAATGTTACACTATAACATAGATACCTATAAGCCAGGCTTGAGCTAAGGTTCTAAAATCTTTAACAGAGTAGCGGCTCCAGCTCTTACCCTTAAGAGCTCTCTCAGGCTGCTCCCTTTATTGTTGCAAATAAGCTGTCTTTATACAGAATTTGGTATTAAAATTACAAAAATGCCACATGTCCTTAGTCAGATAAGCAGCAATAAAATGGCAAAAGTTTACAGAGGAAGAGAAACTCATTGAGAGGACTGTGTATGCTTGACTAATTAAGCTACATGAACAGCAAAGTGGGAAACCTTGATCCAGCCAAGCCAAATGGTGAATTGCTTTGGCTAGTACATTATAACGAGAGACTGGTTTAAACAATGTGAAAAAGGTCATGGGGTCACCTCGCTCAGCTGATATGTCCAGTATCGTTGTTCTACAAAATAGTTTAAAAAAAAATCATCTTAGATTCCTAGAATGCTAATTAAATTCATAACATTCATAACATTTCCTCCCTCCCTCTCTCCCTTTCTTTCCTTCCTCCCTCCCTCCTTTTCCTCTCGCTCTCATGCTCACATGCGCGCATACACACACACACACAACCTTCAGTCAATATAAATTATCTTTCTCACTCACACATGAACATCTTCCAACTTTCAGTCTTTGTGTTTTCCGAGCCTGTAAGGATAATGAAACATTCACTTCCCAGAGCAGTCAAGATGAGGGAGCTGAGCTTCATAAATTCAAATCTGCTCAGTGTGGTGTATGTGAAAGTCTATCAAAATTGTTCTATTATGTGAATATTCCACACAGTTTACTAAATTACAAGTTCTTTTCCTATTGATTATGAGTTTTGTTAGGAGTCTTTGATATAGACCAGCAATTTAGTTATCTGACATCCCACAGTGAAATATGCACACCTCTATTCTCTGGCATGTGAAGGAAGTACTGCCACACATTCCACAAGTGGACAAATGTTATTACCTTATTTACATTGATCCATTGACACTAAGGACAAATGTTTCCAATTCTTCTGAACAAAGGCACAATGTCAGGATACTACCACCAATCCTGTTCATTAATTTTACATGCTAATCTCTTATTTATTACATCCTTGCAAAATTCCAATAGATTTGCCGTACCTGATTTTCCTCTTGTAAATCCATTCTGACTCTTGTCTGATCCACTCTGCTTTTAAATCTTTCATAATGGACTGTAATGGTTTGTAACAATCTACAAGCCAATTATTGTGATTTGTATTGTTTCTATCCAGGCTCCAAGGTGAGAAGTGCATTTTTGATGTTTTTGAGTGATGTGGGGTTTCTTTTGAAAGGAGTATGTTTCTTCTGGTAACTTGTACTCCAATACGTATACATCATCAGAGCAATTTGTCCTAAGCCCCAATTCACAGTGACAGTGAATTTTGTACCAGGTTAAAATTTCTGTCGAAACTCCTAAATTTAATTATTTTTTACTTGGAGTAAAAAATCATTTTCAAAGCTTGCTTCAGGTTCAGCTTCTCACTGGATAGCTGGGACTTGCATTGACTTTTAGCTGCGATTTTTGTTCCTGGGCAATGATGTCCTGTATGTCTCCACATCATGAACTACTTTGGATTTTCTTTTAAGTCTAGTGTCCTTCATAAATAATTTTCTTTCTCAGTTGAAGTGCTCTTTGAAGGCTATTTATATGCAATTCAACAACTGTTATTGTGGAGCAATCAATGTGCCTGTACATTTAAATTCTGGTACAATATATGTTTCAAAATGCAAGTTTTAAATCTGTGGTGATGAACAGTGTAACAGTGTGGAAGTCCAGTGTTTGATTTTTACATAACTCTTTGAGCTGACAGAGTGAAGCACCCTGGGGAGTGCATAGCTTCCACAAACTATTTCGATCCACTTGAGAATGTGTGACACTTCTAAACTGAAAGTCCAGAGTTGTATAGTGGTACCATGTTGTTTCTGGCTGGATGCCGACCTTTATCAAATGCAAACGATCAGAGTGAGGTGTTAGCAACAGAGTAAATATCTTAAGCTGTCAAGAAATTTATATTGTCGATCTGCCTATTGCACACTTCACTGGCTTTTGTCTCTTTAAACAAGGGAAAAATATTAGTATGATTGACAGCCCTATAAATTTCTTTCTATCACCAAAGAGAGAACAGATTTTATGTAATATTCTGCAGCTCAGGAAGCGAGAGCAAGATAAGGGCAGAATCAAATGAGGGAAGTGAGTGCCCATTTTGAGAAGCATCACAGTCACAGGCAGAAGGACTCCCTGGGGACCGAAACACTCCCTGAGATACCTGGCATCCCAGAGTGGAAGGTTAGTCAAGGCAGGGACTCTGAGTTAGATTTTCCTGAGTGTCAGTGTGATCGCAAGGTGCAGGGGGCCACAGGCTGTGGTTCTGGCTGAGAAGCAGACAAAGATCAGAAAATGAATGGGAGATTATTCTGTATAATTCTGATTGCCCTGCTATAGGAAGATTGGTGAGGGTGTAGAACTGATTTAAAAGGATGTTAGTGAGACTCGAGGTTTGAGTTAGAAGGGGAGGCTGGATAGGCTGAGACATGTTTTTCCCTGGAGCATGGGTGGCTATGGGGTGACTGTACAGAGATTTATAAAATCATGAGGGGCATAGATAAGGTAAATAGCCAAGGTCCTTCACTCAGATAGGGGAGTGTAAAACTTGAAGGCATAGGTTTAAGGTGATGGGGACAAACTTTTAGTTCATTGTGGGAAATCTGGTTGGCATGAACGAGTTGGGCTGAAGAGCCTGTTTCTATGCAATATGATTCTATGACTCTTAAGGGACCTGAGAGTGAACTTTTTCACACACAGGGTGGTGGGTATTTGGAATGAGCTATCTGAGGAAGTGATGAATGCAGCTTCAGTTACAACATTTAAAAAACATTTGGTTAGGAAACGTTTAGAGATATGGGCCAAATGCAGGCAAGTGGGATTAGCTCAGTTTGGGGAACCTGGTCAGTAAGGGAGAATTGGGCCATGCTGTATAACTATGACTTTTAGAATTTCACAAATGTTTATGTTTGATGCATTTCCTGTTATTTCTGCCGGATATGCTTTTTCAGAACAAATATCTCCAAAGTTCACGTTGATTACCTGAAATGCCTCAGTTTAGACAGTGCAAAATTACTTGCTTGATATGTATAGGAAAATGATTGATGTCTGTCTAACACTTTGCTTGTTTATCTTAAATTTAATCTTGCATTCGGTGGTTCTTAAAAATCATCAATTCCCCTCTCCCAAGGTTTGGTACAATGTTTATTTTCTTCTAGGAGAAAGTGAGGACTGCAGATGCTGGAGAATCGACGTTTTGGGCATGAGCCCTTCTTCATTCCTGAAGAAGGGCTCATGTCTGAAATGTCAATCTCTTGCTCCTTGGATGCTGCCTGACCTGCTGCGCTTTTCCAGCAACGCATTTTCAGCTACAATGTTTATTTTCCCAAGTTTAACAAAGGCTAAATTAAAACTAGATTTTTGGGGTTCAAAATGCCATTAGATAACTTATGTTGCTTACATACAGGGTGAAGGAGTAAAATTTTTAAAGTACAAGCCACAAGAAGTTATTTTGTGCTGTGTGGAAGTTATGTAAAGCGAAAGATGATAGTTGTTTTACTATTAGTCTGCACAGGTCATAGTTATAAGAGATGTACAGCACAGAAACAGACCCTTCGGTCCAACTCGTCATCACCGACCAGATATCCTAACCTAATCTAGTCCCATTTGCCAGCACTTGGTCCATACCCCTCTAAACCCTTCCTATTCATGCACCCATCCAGATGCCTTTTAAATGTTGCAATTGTACCAGCCTCCACCACTACTTCCTCTGGCAGCTCATTCCATATACACACCACTCTCTGTGTGAAAACAGTTGCCCCTTAGGTCCCTTTCAAATTGTTTCCCCCTCACCCCTAAACCTATGCCCTCTAGTTCTGGACTCTCCCACCCCAGGAAAAAGATCTTGTCTATTTACTCTATCCATGCCCTTCATGATTTTATAAACCTCTATAAGGTCACCCATCAGCCTCTGTCGCTCCAGGGAAAACAGTCTCAGTTTATTCAGCCTCTCCCTGTAGCTCAAACCTTCCAACCCTGCCAATATTCTTGTAAGTCTTTTCTGACCCCTTTCAAGTTTCACAACATCCTTCCGATAAGAGGGAGTTCAGAATTGGACACCATATTCCAAAAGTGGCCTAAACAATGTCCTGTACAGCTGCAACATGACCTCCCAACTCCGATACACCACGTGCTGTCCAATAAAAGAAAGCATATCAAATGTCTTCTTCACTATCTTATCTACCTGCGACTCCACTTTCAAGGAACTATGAATCTGCACTCCAAGGTCTCTTTGTTCAGCAGCACTCTCCAGGACCTGATCATTATTAGTCCTGATCTGATAAGCCTTCACAAAATGCAGCCCCTCACATGTATCCAAATTAAACTCCATCTCCCATTCTTCAGCCCATTGGCCCATCTGATCAAGTCCCCGTTGTACTCTGAGGTGACCTTCTCCGCTGTCCACTACACCTCCAATTTTGGTGTCATCTGCAAACGTACTAACTATAACTCCTCTGTTCACACCCAAATTATTTATATAAATGATGAAAAGTAGTGGACCCAGCACCAATCCTTATGGCACTCCACTGGTCATAGGTCTCCAGTCTGAAAGGCAACCCTCCATCAACAACCTCTGTCTTCTCTGAGCCAGTTCTGAATCCAAATGGTTAGTTCTCCCTGTATTGCATGAGATCTAAACTTGCTAACTAGTCTACAGTGCGGAACCTTATCAAACATCTTGCTGAGGTCCATATAGATCACGTCTACCACTCTGCCCTCCTCAATCCTCTTTGTTACTTCTTCACAAAACTCAATCAAGTTCGTGAGACATGATTTCCTAAGCACAAAGCCATGTTGACTATCCCATATCAGTCCTTGCCTTTCCAAATGCTTGTAAATCCTGATTCTCCGGATTCCCTCCAGCAACTTGCCCACCACTGATGTCAGGCTCACTGGTCTATAGTGGCACTATTTTAACCAACCTCCAATCTTCTGGCACCTCACCTGTGACTATCGATGATACAAGTATCTCTGCAAGGGGCCCAACAATCACTTCCCTAGCTTCCCACAGAGTTCTAGGGTATATCTGATCAGGTCTTGGGATTTATCCACTTTTATGCCTTTCAAGACATTTAGCACCACAACCTCTGTAATATAGACATTTTTCAAGATGTCACCATCTGTTTCCCTACATTCTATATTTTCCATATCCTTTTCCACAGTAAACACTGATGCAAGTACTTGCTTAGTATCTCCCCCCATCTCTGTGGTTCCACACATAGACTGCCTTACTGACCTTTGAGGGACTGTATTCCCTCCCTCGATAGCCTTTTGTCCTAAATATATTTATAAAATCCCTTTGGATTCTTCTCAACCCTATTTGCAAAAGCTATGTCCTGTCCCCTTTTTGCCTTCCTGATTTCCCTCTTAAGTAAACTCCTACTGCCTTTATACTCTTCTAAGGATTCACTCGGTCTCCGCTGTCTATACCTGACATATGCTTCCTTCTTTTTCTTAACCAAAACCTGAATTTCTCATCCAGCATTCCCTACGTCTACCAGCCTTGCCTTTCACCCTAACAGGAACATACTCTCTCTGGACCCTGGTTATCTCCTTTTTTGAAGGCTTTCCATTTTCCATCCATCCCTTTACCTGTGAACATCTGCCCCCAATCAACTTTTGAAAGTTCTTGTTTATTACTGTCAAAATTGGTCTTTCCAATTTAGAATTTCAACTTTTCGATCCAGTCAATCCTTTTCCATCGCTATTTTAAAATCAATAGAATTATGGTCGCTGGCCCCAAAGTGCTTCCCCTACCCTACCTTATTTCCCAAGAGTAGATCAAGTTTTACAGCTTCTCTAGTTGGTACATCGACATACTGAATCAGGTCCAGCAATATTTCTTCTGCTATTGATACAGGAGGAGATGTTGACATGCGGTCTTTTGCTATTATTATTCAAGATGCTCATGGTTTATCTTTGACCTTAACTCACTTTCCCACTCCAGCCCCATATGCCTTGTTTCATCGTCAGAGGCAATAAGGGCACAGCTCCTTGCGGTGATCAGCGTGAGGCTTGCAGGCTGATCTAGACTCTTGGCTGTGGCTAGGCCACAGGTTCCTGCATCAATAGCAGTGTTCCAGACAGCTCTATGGAGATCTGGACATTTTCTTACCTTTTGGCACTTTTCTTTTCATATTTTCTGTTTTTTTTTTCAGTATTTAGGTTTTGTGCTCAAGGTAACGCTGGAGAATGGAATATTGAACATTACAGCACAGTACAGGCCCTTCTGTCTTTGATTTTACAGTGACCTGTGAAACCCATCTGACCGACACTATTCCATTATCATTGATCTGTTTATCCAATGACCATTTAAATGCCCTTAAAGTTGGCGAGTCTACTACTGTTGCAGGCAGGGTGTTCCACGCTTTTACTACTGAGCAAAGAAATTATCTCTGACATCTGTCCTATATCTATTACCCCTCAATTTAAACCTATGTTCCCTTGTGCTAGCCATCACTATCTGAGGAAAAAGGCTGTCCATATTCACCCTCTCTCATCCTCTGATCATCTTATATGGCTCTATAAAGTTACCTCGCAACCTTCTTATCTGTAACGAAAACAGCCTCAAGTCCCTCAGCCTTTCCTCCAAAGACCTTCCTCCATACCAGGATATTGCCTGGTAAGTCTTCTCTGCACCCTTTCCAATGCTTTAATATCCTTCCTGTAATGCAGTGACCAGAACTGTATGCAGTAGTCCAAGTGTGGCCGCACCAGAGTTTTGTACTGCTGCAACCTGACCTCGTGGCTCTGAAACTCAATCCCCATACAAAACGCTAACACACAGTATGTCATCTTAACAACACTATCAACCTTGGTGGCAACTTTCAGGGATCGATGTACATGGACACCGAGATCTCTCTACTTATCCATACTACTAAGAATCTTAGCATTAGCTCAGTACTCTGTGTTCCTGTTACTACTTCTAAAGTGAACCACTACCGTTTGTCATCTTTCAGCTAGCTAAGGTTTGATCCAAACCACTAAACCACCCTCAATCCCATGCCTTCGTATTTTGTGCAATAGCCTACCGTGGGGAACCTTGTCAAACGCTTTACTGAAATCCATATACACCACAACAACCGCTTTACCCTTATCCACCTGTTTGATCATCTTTAAGAACTCAATAAGGTTTGTGAGGCCCGGCCTACCCTTCACAAAACCGTGTTGACTATCTCTGCTCAAATTGTTCCTTTCTAGATGATTAGAAATCCTATCTCTTTATAATCCTTTCCAATACTTTACCCTCAACTGAAGTAAAGCTCATTGGCCTATAATTACCAGGGTTGTTTCGACTCTCCTCCTTGAACAAGGGGACAACATTCGTCATCCTCCGTTCTTCTGGCACTATTCCTGTAGGCAATGACGACATAAAGATTCAAGCCAAAGGCTCTGCCATCTCCTCCCTAGCTTCCCAGAGAACACTAGGATAAATCCTATCCAGGAATGAGGAAAGTGTATCCAGCAGGCTATGATAAAAGGTAGGGAGGAGGGACTTGGGGGAGGGGCGTTGGAAATGTGGTAGGTGGAAGGAGGTCAAGGTGAGGGTGATAGGCCGGGGTGGGGGTGGGGGCGGAGAGGTCAGGAAGAAGATTGCAGGTGAGGAAGGCGGTGCTGAGTTCGAGGGATTTGACTGAGACAAGGTGGGAGGAAACTGGAGAAATCTGAGTTCATCCCTTGTGGTTGGAGGGTTCCTAGGCGGAAGATGAGGCGCTCTTCCTCCAGCCGTCGTGTTGCTATGGTCTGGCGATGGAGGAGTCCAAGGACCTGCATGTCCTTGGTGGAGTGGGAGGGGGAGTTGAAGTGTTGAGCCACGGGGTGGTTGGGTTGGTTGGTCCGGGTGTCCCAGAGGTGTTCTCTGAAACGTTCCGCAAATAGGCGGCCTGTCTCCCCAATATAGAGGAGGCCACATCGGGTGCAGCGGATGCAATAAATGATGTGTGTGGAAGTGCAGGTGAATTTGTGGCGGATATGGCCTTGGAGGGAAGTAAGGGGGAAGGTGTGGGCGCAAGTTTTGCATTTCTTGCGGTTGCAGGGGAAGGTGCCGGGAGTGGAGGTTGGGTTGGTGGGGGGTGTGGACCTGACGAGGGAGTCATGGAGGGAGTGGTCTTTTCGGAACGCTGATAGGGGAGGGGAGGGAAATATCTCCTTGGTGGTGGGGTCCGTTTGGAGGTGGCGGAAATGACGACGGATGATACGATGTATCTGGAGGTTGTTGGGGTGGTAGATGAGGACCAGTGGGGTTCTGTCCTGGTGGCGATTGGAGGGGCGGGGCTCCAGGGTGGAGGAGCAGGAAGTGGAGGAGATGCGGTGGAGGGCATCGTCGATCACGTCTGGGGGGAATTTGCGGTCTTTGAAGAAGGAGGCCATCTGGGTTGTACGGTATTGGAACTGGTCCTCCTGGGAGCAGATGCGGCGGAGACGAAGGAATTGGGAATATGGGCAGGGTCAGCTTTGACAAAGGGCCAGTTAGACTCGAAACGTCAGCTCTTTTCTCTCCTTAAAATGCTGCCAGACCTGCTGAGATTTTCCAGCATTTTCTCTTTTGATGACTGTGTGTAGATCTGTTTGATCCATATGTGACTGACCACTGTCTTGACAGTTCAAATAGAAGTCATGTCAAGTAGGAGTGTGTTGTGCTTCAATGTTCAGCCAATCAACAGCCTCTAGCACAGAAATTACTAAAGAAACAGAATAAAGCTCCCACTGAAAATTGAAACTGGATGTTAAATCAGATGTGAAACCAGAATGTTGTTTCTTGTATAGAAGGCTTCTAAACTTCCTGAACTTTGCTCTTTAAGTTTATGACATCACCTCAACTACTTGATTAGATTAGAGCCCACAGCTATCCATTATTGTATATTTATAGAACTGAATTGTTCACTGCAGCACAATCTAAGGAATGCACAGATAGAGGATACTTGCTTGGTGTAAAAAGCCAGCATGTGTGAATTTTATTTTCAAATTATAAATTGACTGTCACATTTTAAGAGTTAGGCCTCAATTTGTGTTTGTTTTGGCCCCCAATACATTAAATTTTCCAAATTGTTTGAAGCATCAGCTCCAATGTTGTAATTGTTTCCTTGAACTCAGTTAAAAGCAAGACTGCATATGTACAGGCTTTTCATCAACCTTTGTTACCTCTCTTAAGATTGGCTTGGCTAAACTTAGAACTTTAAACCAGGGAAGAATCATTAACTAAAAACTTGTCTTTTAGGGAATTAATGACGCCTATTGTACTTTTGACCAAATCCAATGCACAATATGTAAATAAAATTATGTAGATGTCACTGGTAATAAAATTATTGATCCCCAATTGGCTATTGGTAGTTAAGGAGTTAAAATATTAGAATGGCAATGGCATTGTATTAAATAGGAACTATAAAAATGAAGCTAAACCTGAATTTTACTGCTGGTTTACTTTTGTAGTCTTTAAATTGTCTCAACTGATGCCTAAAACCCTCCAATTGTCATGGGGATTTGATCTAGATTTTATTATTGGGAACTAAAACCCTCAGCAGAGATGATAATGAGAACATGCTTGTTTCTTTTTCAAGGATTAATGACCCTTTTCCCTTCTCCTTTGCGTACAATGGAACCACAATGGAAGGAAGTAAAGTACTAGTTGTGAAAGATATTTTTGCTCTGTAGTTGCTGATATTTTGTTCGAAGTATTTCCCCCTCCAACCTCCCACCAAGCCAACACCTGAAAACAAAACCTTAGATGTCAAGAGATCCTAACTGCAAATAAGGTTAACATTATTCAAATGAATCATTCTGTTATCTAATGTGTGTTTAATCTATTGTCCACAGTTCATCTGTACCATTAACTTAGGTGACTGTACTTCAGCTTTTATTTCTCTCATTGAAGTCCACAGTAGAGGTCACAACAGTGCTGAGCCTACGAGGACAAGGTACAATCCTGTTAGGAATTAGTGCTGAATAAGTAAGCATGATTGAGGGACTTGGATCTTGTTTTCTTTGGACATTGTGTGAAACAACTTGGTAATTTGAGACCATCTACATGATGAAGAACAAGTAGATTAGAATGCAACTGGAACACATGTTCTGCACTCAGAATTTACAAAGTCTAAGTAAATATGCTGCAAAATTCATTAACTACCAGCATTTTTACTAATAGTTTTGAAACACAAGTGTTATTTTTATTATCAGTTACTAATATGCAGTAAAATTCATTGAGGGATGCATTTAAGTTACTCCTGAAATTTCCTACAACGCCAGGTTATAGTCCAACAGGTTTAATTACCACCTGATGAAGGAGCGACGCTCCGAAAGCTAGTGTGCTTCCAGTGAAACCTGTTGGACTATAACCTGGTGTTGTGTGATCTTTAACTTTGTACACCCCAGTCCAACACCGGCATCTCCAAATCCTGAAATTTCCTGTTTGACACATTGTGGGAACAACATTGCTAAAGGAACAACAGTGGTACATGAAGGCCCATCATTCTTAGTGTGGTTGGTAATGATTAGTAAATATAAGCTTGAAAGCATAAATCACATCCCAAGAATGACTAAAAAAACTGCACATTTGTTCAGATTGACTGACTCTGTCTGTCCTGAGGAATGTTTTATTGAAAAGCAATGAAATTTTTATCCTAAGCCATGGTTTACATGTCTGGTCTGAGTTTGAAGAACTTCTGTGGAAATTATTTTGCAGGAACTGAAGGAAATTGAGTGCATAATGTTTAACCAAAAATATTCAATATGTAAAAATCACTGGATCACGAAGTTTAAAATATCTTCATTACAATTCCATAAATTCTTAAGCTGTTCGCAAATTGATAGCCCACATTTGTTCAATAGTGGAATGTTTAATGTTACCAGATTCTACATGGGATTGAAATTTTCACTTCATGCACACTTGTTTTTTAAAGAAAGCTGCTCGATGCTTTCTGTTAAATTGTGTAACCCCTCTCACCCCTCCTCCATTACTACATGTAAAAGCAATTAACAAAACTGTAGTAATTTTGAATCTTCCTGCCTTTAATAATCAAAGCATTGTTTTCTTCAAACCTTGAATAAGTTGAGACCTCTGTACACAGTAAGAATAGTGTCAATGCAGTGACTATTTTCACTGAAAATCTCAAAGCTCCAGTCAATCTACAGTGATGATATACTGTAGCTTTGTGTTTTACGGTGAGTTATTCTATCGTGGCAAAATCCCTGTTTAAAATTTGTTTAGACTACATAATGACTATGTAAGTGTATGGAATGGTGACTGGAGAAGCAAGATTATGCATGACTAAAATTTACTGGCGGCAGTCTAGGGATGAGTTCTTCATTTATGTCTTGCTGGGAGGACTGAAAGCCTTTGAAGTTCCTATCATTGCTGGATGATCTGCTTTGAGGACATTTTTATTGAATTTGCCGCTGGGCTTTTAGACTAAATATATAACTGGATGCATGCTATTATCTTAAAAGTAGGAAATGTCTTTGCTTATGATTAAGGGTTTTGCTGTTCGAGTGCTTTAACTTCTCAATGAAATAAATGGTTGTTGACACTAGAGGGCAGCGAAACTCAAGTCCTTTTCAGTCATGCTTTTTTTGCCATAAACTGCTACAAGCTTGGTTGAGTTAAAAGGTTGCCTGCTTGTTCTACAGATATGTTTGAAGTACTTTCTGTACGATATTTTATATGTATCAGTTGTCTCAACAGCTGTCTTTTTGATGGTTTAAAAGAGAATTGCGAAAAAAGTAACAGATTATTTTTCTTTGTAAAAAGAT
Organism: Chiloscyllium plagiosum; assembly: GCF_037043375.1. Taxonomy (NCBI): domain Eukaryota; kingdom Metazoa; phylum Chordata; class Chondrichthyes; order Orectolobiformes; family Hemiscylliidae; genus Chiloscyllium; species Chiloscyllium plagiosum. The sequence goes on from NW_028270175.1 coordinate 8,628,575, forward strand.
TCTAAAGAGATGCTGAAAATTAAACTGCAATTCTTAATTTTTGTGTTCTTGCAATTTATTAATGTCTGTTTTTCATTGGGTTTCGAGAAATTTGCTAAATGTAATGTGTTTTAAGACTTATAGTGCTGTGTTTTGTCACTTGAGTTCACTGTGAAATAAAGTTGATGTATCAGTGCAGTTGACTTTCTTTTAGATCATGATACAATATTGTTTATCCTTGTTACACAGATTTATTGCCCACTTCTCAAGTAAGCTGATGTGCTTTGCAATGTCAGAGAAGAATGCTGAGGTGACAGCATTTTGAAGAAGGGTCACATCAAGGCTACTTTTAAGAGTGGTGTTTTGGAAATTTTTGCAAGGTGGAGAAGTTTAGGAAGAGGACTTCAGAAGGCACTAGTATGTTTACCTGTCAATGTTTAAACTAGTACATTGACTGTAATATTTCACTTTGTTTCAAGATGACTCTTCAGAATTGCTTGGTAACTGAGGTTGCACTGTGTCTATCCTCTTAACCGATGCCAATAGATTTAATTCCCATGGCTACCTTGCCTAAGTCCTTTGTTGATTGAATTTTGTCAGTTCCCATTCAAGTTATGCGATGTGTTTTAAGTATTTTGTTTTGGCAGGTCATGGAACTTATTTATGATCCCTACATTAATCAGTGGTTACAATAGTCACTCTAAATTAATGAAACTTAAAAAGTATAAACTAGAGTGAGACATACCTTAATACGAATGTCACTATTATGTATGGACCATATTATTATCTACAGTATGCCATGAACTTTATTAAATGTCAAGGGACATGTAACAAACTGATGTTGATAACTAAGAGAAAGTGAGGACTGCAGGTGCTGGAGATCAGAGTCAAAACGTGTGGTGCTGGAACAGCACAGCCAGTCAAAAAGCATCTGAGGAGCAGGAGAGTCGACGTTTTGAGCATAAGCTCTTTGTGACGCTCGAAACGTTGACTCTCCTCCCTGATGCTGCCTGATCGGCTGTGCTTTTCCAGGACCACACTTCTATGTTGATAACTAGTCGATTGATTATACAGAACTTGATTATTGCTGATGAAAGAACATTTTTGTTAAAGCTTCTCATCTTGCACTCATCAGAATGTTTGTGAAGAATACTCATGTAATGGGGAAAAGTTTACCTTGTATGAAAAGGGCGTGCTGGTTTATTTGACTAGTGGGCTCTGGTAGAGGGATTGGCACAGAGTGTGCAGCAGCTAATGACTGTTAACTGCTTGGCTCTAAATGGGCTTTTGTGGCCTGGTGGTAGTACCACAATTTCTGGACCAGAAGGCCTGTATTTCAAGTCCTCCCTGTTGGAGAGGTATATACTATATCTCTGAACAGGTTGATTAGAAAAAAATCTAGGTTTCTAACCAGGCAGTCTGACTCTGATCAGGAAGCTGCCCTTCGAAATAAACTAGTTGTCAATTGCTACCTATTTTGTTGAGTGATACAAATTGGAGTCAATTTGCCAACCAATGATGCTGACCTCTAATACAGTATAAGTAGTGGTTTCCCTCTTACTAGTATCCATGTGGATTGTTTTGATGAAGGCAAAACAAAAAGCTTCATACAAAATGCTTGGGATATAGATTGCAGATTTGGATAGGTAAATGACAAATGTGAGGTGATGCAGTTTGGAAGATCAAATTCAGGTGCGTCTTATACAATAAATGGCAGAACCATTATGAGCATTGACATATCAAGAGATCTGGGTGTACAGGTCCACAGGTTCCTGATAGGGGCAACACAGATGGATAAAGTGGTCAAGAAGACATACAGTACACTTGTCTCCATCAGCCAGCACATCAAATATAAAAGTTGGTAAGTTCTGTTACTGCCATACAAAATTTTAGTTTGGCTATGTTTGGAGTACAGATACACAACCCTTTATCCGAAATCCTTGGGGCCAGTTGTTTTTCAGAATTCAGAATTTTTCAGATTTCGGAATAAATGACATTTTCACAGTGAAATATAAAAATTACTGAACAGGCGCTGTGTGAATAATACCGAGCACTGAGACGCAATTAATACCTGCCAGTGTTGGGCCACGCCGCCATGTCACATTTGAGTGATGTGGTTCAAGTGGGTGTGGAGTTGGGTCACCTGCTCGTATGTCAAAATTGCGCTCCACACTCCACGAAAAAAATTTTGGATTTCGGAGCTTTTTGGATTTTGGAATTAGGGATAAAGGATTGTGTACCTGTATTGCATGCAATTCTGGTGGCCACACTACCAGAAGTATGTGATTGCTTTGAAAAGGGTGCAGAAAAGGTTTACCAGGATGTGGCTTGGTCTGGAGAGTTTGGGTTGGATAAAATTAGATAGTTTTCACTGGAAAAATGGAAGCTGAGGGGCAAACTGAAAAAGGTCTACAGAATTGAGAGGCTTCGAAAGGTTAAGATAAATTAAGGTCTAACTTGAAAGACATACGAATGAGAGGTGCACAGAGGGATAGAAACCAAGTATGGGCAATAAGTAGCATGTCTATATAAGGATTAGGAATCTGCACAGGCTTGGGGGGCTGTATGGAATTGAATTGAATTTGAGCAATTATTAATATTAATAACCTTATTACATTCAGTTTATAATATGTTACTTCCTAAAGATATTGTGGTCTATTTTCATATTGGAAAATTGTGCATGTGGAAAATATTTTGCAGACAACTTCTTATTAAAGCAAGGTTATTGCAAGAAAGACCTCAGATGTGGAAAGGTTTGATTTTTTTTAAAAAAGTGGTTAGATGTTCTAATGGGTCAGACTTGGTTCATGTATTTGTTGAAAAGTAGACATCTTGGTAACTTAATTGAATCATGACACTTTAAACACATCTGCATCTTTGAAAAAGTGTTAAATTGAATTGTAACAGTTCAGTGTTGTTTGTGGTCTCCAATTCATTATGAAGAGGAATCTTGAGTAAGAAGTTGGGAATAGTTCAAAAGTGGCTTAAAATGGCAAAAATATTGAAATGAGCACTAGATATATCATCATATTACACAGCTTATTTCTTGAGCTTATCAAAGTTTTCATTATCATTTTACCGTACTAATATCCCTCTTTCTGCTCTGTTAATAGCAGTTAACTTTGAAAGCAAAAGGTTAAATCCATTGAATCAATTACACTACCATTTTGTTTCAGATGCAAAGTTGTTATTGTATAGCTCAGTTGGGTCAGATCAAACAATTCCTCTCATTCTTTTTTTTTGGTTGATTCTTTTCATGGAAACTGTGTTTCTGGCGAGGTCAGCATGTACTGCCCATCCTTAATTGCTGTTGAACCGAGTGGGTTGCGAAGCCATTTCAGAGGGCAGTTAAGAGTCAACCATATTAATGTGGATTTGGAGTTGCATGTTTGCCAGACCTGGTATGATGGCAAATAACCTTATTCTATGAATGTTACTTTTTTTTTACAATGGCCAATATTTTCATGGTCACCATAGATGACACGAGATTTCAATTCTAGATTTTATTACTTGGATCAAATTCTATCAGCTGCTGTGGTAGGCTTTGAGTCAGGACTTTAGGACCATGGACCAATCTTGCAATGATGGAATTGACGTTGAAGACTGGAAGAGAAACATGCAGAGTAGACTAATTAGCAAGAAATAATATAACTAAGGGAATAGTTTTTCAGTAGTGTAACTTTAAGATTATATCCCTGATTTCCATGTATTGTAGTATTTAATCAAAATATATAATCAGTGTTGTAGAGAAATCCAAGCCTGAAGTCAGTACTCGACCTTGTCTTCTCCTCAAACAGTCAATCTTGAACCCAAACGGTGTCGGTATAGAATGGCACAATGAGAGTGGATTTTGAATCCATGACCCGAGGGCATTTGCCTGGCCCTCTGGATTGCAATTTACCAATTTGCTGCCATCTCCGCTGCAATAAGACCATAAGACATAGGAGCGGAAGTAAGGCCATTCGGCCCATCGAGTCCACTCCGCCATTCAATCATGGCTGATGGGCATTTCAATTCCACTTACCCGCATTCTGCCTTTAGCCCTTAATTCCTTGTGACATCAAGAATGTATCAATCTCTGCCTTGAAGACATTTAGCGTCCCAGCCTCCACTGCACTCTGCAGCAATGAATTCCACAGGCCCACCACTATCTGGCTGAAGAAATGTCTCTGCATTTCTGTTCTGAATTTACCCCCTCTAATTCTAAGGCTGTGTCCACGGGTCCTAGTCTCCTCGCCTAACGGAAACAATTTCCTTGCATCCACCCTCTCCAAGCCATGTATTATCTTGTAAGTTTCTATTAGATCTCCCCTTAATCTTCTAAACTCCAATGAATACAATCCCAGGATCCTCAGCCGTTCCTCATATGTTAGACCTATCATTCCAGGGATCATCCGTGTGAATCTCCGCTGGACACCCTCCAGCGGAGCGTGACAAATGTGACAAATACTTTGGGAACTCGTGAATTTGACTTACTAAACATAAAATTAAGCTGGCATCTGAAAGACAGTAGGTAGGGCATGGTTAGGAAACTTGCAGTATTAACATTGCAATCTGTTAGCATTAGCTGTAATGTGGTGAAGGATATCTTGATACTTGAGAAATTCTAACCTGCTTCCCTTTGGTACTACATGACTTTGTTGGTATTGCCACCACCTTGGATTTATTTTCTGACCATTAATTGATTTTTTTTATAATCTCAAATTTATTTTCAAAAATCTTTTAAACTAATTTAACAAAAATAATTTGACTTGTAAGTTGGATTACTTTGAAATGTACTGATCATCTACTAATTAACTTTCAGGTTTTATGTTCTGAGAGCAAGAAGTATTATTGAAAACCAGCTAATAAATGCTTGCAAAGTAATTCAGATATTATCTAACCTACCTACCTTTGTAATCTGTATGTTATCAATAATTTGAAAGAATTTTGTTGAATTCTAGCATCTGAATTTATGACAGCGTATGTGGATACCCCTCATAGTTCCAGATTCGAGCATGTTAGCATGAAATTGACCGCCTACTTCTCAATATTTAATTCTTTTTGAATGAATGCTGCAATTGAAGAAAACTACTTTTGTAAAGTAATAAGAATTTTCAGGAGGCTGAAACTAATCTGTTCAGAAAATATGTGCACGTTCCATTGTACCAAGTGGATGCAATACTGCATTTTATAACGGAATGAACCATATTTCCCACTAGTCCATTTTTTTGTGCTGGAACTTTTTCAGTCTTTGAATGCACTTGATCAAAAAAATTAAGTATCCTGTAGCTCTGACCCCAAAGTACTATTTTGTGCTCTTTGATATTGTCTTCAGGAAAGTCATAATATTGTGGTATTTTGTGTGTATTTATTTGATGACAAATACATCAAAGAACAAAATAGGTTTAATGAGTTAATTGGTTGATTTGTTCAATCTTTTTCTTTTATCTTGACAAGGTCTCAAACATCGTTACTCGTGGTAAGCAAGGTTGTGCACTTGGAAATGAAGACTGTTTTGGAAATCGGAGGGGGTTGCACATTTCAATTGGAAGAGTTAGAAAACGAGAGTACTTTGATTTTAGTAAAGAAATGTCAAGAGTGTTTTTTAAAAAAAAACATAAAAGGTATAAAAGAGTAAAGGTATGCAATGTACTCTGACAAATCTCCCAGAAATGATAGAATTGTGAAATGGAAATTGGCCCTTAGTGAAATAGGTTTAGAATGTTGGTTTCAAAGGTTATGCATGCTTGATTTCACATTTGGATAACTATTTACTGCCATTTCTACAGAGGACAGGAAAGAAAACAAAAATTTACTGCAAATAAGAAATTTTAATACCCCTAAACAGATTATGCTACAGTAGAGCATGTGTGCATCAGTGACTGAGCGTAACTGATCAAGCATGAGTAAAAGAATAAATACAAGCTAGAAACTCTACCAAAAAGAGCTGTGCTGTAATTCAGTTGCAAAAGGTGGCTCCATGCTTTTTGATTTGGATGTCTCCAGGCAAACGGGAAGAAATTCAAAAGCACAAAATAGTTTTTTTACTGTATGTTTAATGATGTTGTGAAGTGCAGAATCTTTTGTGTTAATCATGTTAGAGGCCTCGTTGTTAATGCAATGCACTTTGGTTACTGAGAAAACAAGTTTATGGCCAATAGCTTCACCCTGATCTTTCCTTTTGTTGATTGATTACCCTGCCAATTTTTCCTAGCTTATTCAAATTTTTAATTTTAGTTTTTGTCATAGTGAAACCTCCATTTGTGATTGCTGCTGCATTATGAATGCAAACTCTAATAATGAGTGTAATAGAAATGAGGAGAAAGTGAGGACTGCAGATGCTGGAGATCAGAGTCGAGAGTCTGGTGCTGGAAAAGCGCAGCAGGTCGGGCAGCATCCCAGGAGTAGAAGAGTCGACCTTTCGGGCATAAACCCTTCATCAGCAAGTGCTTATACCAAAACGTCAATTCTTTTCCTGCTCGTCAGATGCTGCCTTACCTGTTGTGCTTTTCCAGCACCACACTCTGGCCTGTAATAAAAATGAGCCAAGAAATCCCCAATGTGTGACAAACATTCCATGCCTTTCACACACATGTAAATCATGAAGTGGTTTCTATGTAAGGTACATATTGTCTGAATCAATGAGTAACAACATTGGTGTAATTTTTTCTTTATTTGTTAATAGGATGCAGGTGTCACTAGCCAGGCCAGCAGTTATTGCCCATCAATAACTGATTGTCCAAAGAGCGGTTAAGAAACAGACATGTTGACTAAAGTTCAGATTTGAATCAACAAACTCTGAATAGTGTAGTGCACAGCTCTTCGGCTGAATTAATGTATTGATTTTCTTAGGAGTTATAGAGAGCATGTGTTCTGTCTAGATTCTTGAATAGCAATAAACAGTAAAAATGCAGCCACAGGCAGGTCCAGAGTCATAAGTAGGCCGACCCCGCAAGAGTGGCAGATTTTCATCTCATTACTGGTATAGATGAGTTCGAAGGAAAATTAATTTGCACTTGAAATTTTAGCCCTGTCTCTATGTCCAAGATGCTTCCACACGGTTTTGTTTATTGCCTTTGCAACTACAAAGGGTGCATTCACTGCCCTTACAATCATGATTGCCAGCTACACTGCAGTGAGGTGTTTTCTCCAAAGAATAGGAATGGGAAGGGGGTGCAATATGAGAGTGGTGCTGGAAAAGCACAGCAGGTCAGGCAGCATCGGTGGAGCAGGAAAATTGACGTTTCGGGCAAAAGCTCTTCATCAGGAATCGGGGGTGCCATATGCAGATTGGAGAGTGTGAAGCAGGAAAGCCTGGCACCAAGGACACACACTGGGATGAGGATGGCACATATGCATTTAGGCAACATTGTGCTGTCTTCCAGTTCTAGGTACGCATCAATGACATTAACAATGTGGTGACACTGGAGGTACTTATTTATGATCTGAGCAAGTTCTTGTTTGCTTTCTAGATATAGCTCAGTGCCCTTCCATATTGACTTGAAGCATTCCTGATGTGAACTGGAATTTATCTACGGCACTAATTGTTTGTAAGTTGCAATAAATAATCTGAGAACATGATCTCTGAGGTTTTTAATACCCTATTCTTTAATAAGATTTATTTGAGCTTTCAGCTACATTGAGATGTGTAAAGAGTCTTCTTGAGAGAAACAATAAGCTACTCATTTTTTATGTGTATTTCTTGCAATGTTTCACCTATTTTGAGTCAGTTATTTAGAATAAGCTCCCACTGATCATGCCTGTAATTAGCTAGAGTGAAACAAAACACTGCTGTTCCTGCAAGCATAGCTACAGTATGGACAACATTTTAGCATATTACAAATGAATTAGCAACCATTTATTATGTTTATAATCCTGCTTGCAGTATTTACATCATTTAGTTTAAAACAAAGATTATTCGAGACTTTAAGTATTTTAACAGATTTTGTTCTGGAGCTTAATTGGTATGTATGTGCACAGTTTCTCAGTTAGCCTGCCTTGTAACAGTCCATCTTTAATTTAATTTTTGAAAGATAATTCAGCCTTTTGTTTGCATACAATTTATTTGGAAATAATTTAAAATTGTCAAATTCAGACTTGAATCACCAAGTCTGAACAGTGTAGTGAACATGTGTAAGTAGAACAACTCTTCAGTTGAATTAATGTATTGATGTTTCTTAGGAGTTACAGAGAGCGTGTTTTCTGTCCAGATTCTTGAATAACAATAAACTATATATATACATCCACAAATGACCAGTTTAAAAAATCGTTTAAAATTTTTGCCTTTTTGGATTTTTTTTTACCTAGAGTTTCCTGTGTCACAGCATCATGCAGCATGGGGAGCAGGCCCTTCAGCCCAATTTGTCCATGCTGACTAGGTTTCCGAAATTGAACTAATCCCATTTGCCTGCACTTGATCCATATCTCTCTCGATCTTTTCTATCCATGTACCTGTCCAAATGTCTTTTAAATGTTGTAATAGTATCTGCCTCTATCATTTCCTCTGGCAGCTCATTCCGTATGTGCATCACCCTCTATGTGAAAAAGCTGCCCCTCAGGTACTTTTTAAAATCTTCTTCCTCTCACCTTATGCCTTCTGGTTTTTGACTTCCCTACCCTGGGAAAAAAGACCTTGACTATTCACCTTATCAAACAGATCTATAGAACAACTAGTGTATTGTTTCTAGTTCTTGCTATTTCCCTTTTTTAGGAAAGATGTGAAGGTTTTTGAGGTTTTGCAGAGGAATCTTACTGGGATAGTTCCATTGATAAGGTATTTTAGTTCCAGCATTAGGTTGGAGAAGCTGAGCTTGTTCTTTTTGGAACAAAGTAGACTGAGGGGGGATTTGTCGCTTACATAATCTTGTACAAAGTAAACCTCTTCCCACAAGCTGATGGTGCAAGGACTGGTGGTGGGTGGGGATCCAGATTTATGAGAGTGAGAGGTTGTTTGGTTTGGGGGTGGGAGGAATAAGGAGAATATGTAAGGAAGAACATATTTACCCAGCATTTGACAATGACTTAGAATTCTCTGTCTGGGGGCACTGGAGGCAGATTAGATCCATAGCTTCAAAGGAAAATTGAGTAGTCATTTGAGGGCAGTAATCTTTCAGGATGTTTGGGTTACACTGTGTAAGTGGGACTGAATTATTGCTGCACAGAACGGGCATGGTTTCAATGGGTTTTAGCGGCTTCCCAGAGTGGGATGGCAAGCTGAACATTTTGGGTTTATGAGCTCTAAGGAAGCAATAGATGACCTGACCCGCCTGCCTTCAATTCTCAAAGATATTCTCCACCTCAGCTTGCTCTTATGGTTCTCCAAACTTTATCGAGGGGCCCCAACAATTTTCAAACGTTGAAGTGGGGCCACAGTGAAAAAAGGTTTGGGAAGCACTACTTGAGTTACTTGATGCATTTAGTTCAGTGATGCAGTATCCCTGATGGTGCCACCTCATGTTTTATTTCTGATCATAAACAGTGAACCCACTACCAGATGACTACAGCAAAGCCCTCTCTTGCATGCAAATCTGTCCTTTAGCAGGGTGACTAACTAGTGACCGGGAGCAAAATGTTTGCTGGCTTTTTCATTACTCGAGTCAAATTACATAAAATGTACTGATGTTCTGGCTGATGTCCATTTAGTACAGATTGGGATGGATTCACAGACCTGTCTGGTCTTTGTGACTCAACTATTTCAGTATAGCTAGTTAAGCTGAACCATAGAGGGATCTGTAAAGATGGTTTTTATGCCTTTTATTTTTTGGTAAACAGTTTTAGGAGCGATTTGTGCTTAGGGTTTAGAGATGTCGTACAAGTAATGAATGTTTTTTTTTTGTTTCTCCATTTCTAATTTTTTTTCCCTATTCCTTTTGACTGATATAATTTTGCAGCCCTTAGCTCTTCAGTACTATGTGAAAGTAGTTCTACCTCTTGTTAAGCCAGAAAGTGAGTTGGGCCAACAGGCTGCTCATCTTTTGAGAAGCTTCATGATCAAACCCACAGCTGCCCTCACTTTAGACTTTGTAACCAGGTTTACTGAATAATGATCATTAGAAGAAGATCTGGCTGTTGCTCACTTAACATTGTTACCTCCTTTGATCTGAATCAGAGAGGAGAAATAAAGTGCCAAGCCTCCAATTCTTCTGGGCCAAGCCTGCCCAGTGTATACACCAGGAAATTTGTCCTCCAGTGTTTCTGGTCTGCAGGGCTTAATTTTTTAGGGGATGCTGCATTTATTCATTGAGCCACGTAGGGGAGTCATTTTGATTTTAAAGTTTGTCCACATGAGATTAAAGTTATCTCTCAATTATGAGCACACATTACAATTGCTTTGCAGCAGACCTAGAAATCAAGTTCTTCAATCATGTTTCCATATTAAATACAAAGTTAAAAATCACAACACCATGTTATAGTCCAACAGGTTTAATTGGAAGCACACTAGCTTTTGGAGCGACGCTTCTTCATCAGTACTTACCACCGAAAGCTAGTGTGCTTCCAATTAAACCTGTTGGACTAGAACCTGGTGTTGTATGATTTTTAACTTTGTACACCCCAGTCCAACACCGGCATCTCCAAATCATGCATATTAAATACAGCATTCTTGCATATATTTTTAATATTTCAATTAAAAAAAAATCATGTGTTGCTCTTGTTTTTCTACTTGTAAGTTGAATCACGAATGTGGATTTTGATAATGGTAATTACTTTACCTTCCTTCTTGACACCAGCATTATTCTTCTGTTCACTGTTTTCTTAGGTGAAGACTTGAATTTAGATTGTGTTCTCAGATGGGAGTATGCAAGGGTTTAATTTTAGCTATGTTTAATTGATAGCTAATGAGGCAATGAAATAGAAGTAACTGGATATTTTTATCAGTACAGTTTGTTGTTCAACATACCTTATTGATTTTATTTTAAATCTGCGAATATGATATTGGATTAAATCAGGGTCTTGTGTTTTCATGTCACAAATTTTAATGTTCAAAACTGAATTTGTTGCTTCTCCATTACAAATCCCAAAAGGATTACTCTGCATTGTTGTCTCCAAGGCTAGAAGCAGCATTTCTATGTTCCAATTGGTACTTATCATTTTACTTAGTTTGCTAATAGGCTGTGCTGTAGCATTTTTTTATTTGTTTCAATCAAATATTAATCTACATTTAGCCTGTAGAGTGTAATTTCTATCTCTGTAAAATATGGAGAGCTTTCCTCAGTAGTGCATAGGGAACATCAATGCCAAAGGGCCGAATACTTGAGCCAAGTTATTTCAATAGTTTATTTGTAGTATGTTGGAATGCAAGGTTAAGTGAGTGTCGCTGTTGTCATGAACTGAGTCTCATGTCAACACTGTTTCCCTCAGATTTAAAACTGAAGCATTCATCTCTTCCGGTGCAATGAAAACGTTTCCACAAAAACATGCAGTACAGAAACTGTATTTTATAAAATCCAAAGTACTTTCTCTAATGTAAAGTTAACAGCTTCATTTCTATCTGTCCTGTATATTTTACCAATTTTGAATAGAATCAGCATTGTATTAATTTCTTAAACTCTGTCCTAATCCTGTGCCAAATTAGACATTGTCACTTAGTTAATCTCAGTTGCTCATTAGCCCATGATTCTGATTTGTGTGAATTGTGTTGAATGGTTAAATATCAACTAATTCCATGGGTACTTTATCTATCTTAGCTGTCAGCCTCAACTCATGAGGACTTCTTTTTTTCTCTGTGGCAGAAGTTCATGAGTTCAAGTTCTATTCGAAAAGTTGGAGCTTGTCATGTAAACTACGTGTTAGGATGATATGAAAGAAACGCTGAATTTTGAGAGAATCCAGTTTTGGGTGATATGTCAAATGGTTATCATTGTTAGTCTGATGAGATGTATCAACTCTGACCAAAGATTTAACTCTGGTGTGCACTTCATTTCCTGACCCTTTAAAACTTGTTCACTATTTGCAAGACTCAAGTCAAGACTGTGGTGGAATAGCAGACATATTCCAAGATGGGTGTGGCTGCAACAATAGGGCCTCCATATGTACAAGACAGAACTATTGGCTGAAATAAAAGTGCATGCAGTGTATTAAATATTCACTTGCTCTTCCACCAATGGGACCTAGAGCTACTTTCTCATTGGAGAGAGATGACCAGTGTTGATTTTGCATGAGAGTTACCACACTTTAGACGAAGAGAGAGCTTGAGAAAGAGAAGCTTTCAAGGTAACCATAGCCGTTGCAGGAATTGAACCCATGCTGCATTGCAAATCAGCTGTCCAGCCAACTAATCTAAACCAACCCTCAAGTGTGGACTAGCTGCAGGGTATACTGCAGCAATTCACTAAGTATAATGCAACAACAACACTAGTGACTTCTAGCAGTAAGCTAAGCACAACAGCAATGTAGGCATGCCTATGTTTCCCACCGTGGAGTCCTGTGCTTAATTGTCATCAGATCATGGAATTTCATACCATGAAGATTGTAGAAGATTAAGAAGGTATTTAAAACAAAACAAAATAAATCAAAGTCGAGTGGCAGCATTTGGAAAAGAGAAGGTTTGGTCTCCTTCATCGTTGTTTATACAATGAATTAGTCGCATCAAAATAGATTATTTGGTCCTTCATTGTGTTTCAATTTTTTTTGTAAATGACCATGGAGCATTTTAGGATTGCAGTTTACACGTTGTTTCTTCTTATGTACTGCATTGGTATTTATCACTAGGGTTAGTACATTTATGTCATTCTTATTAATTTCTGCATTTTGTAATTTGTGCTGATGTAACTGACCCTGGAAATGTCCTTGTTTTTGTAATCCTTGGATTTCCTGTGGAATGTAGATACATCAGTTGTTGTGTCAGTGGATGTGTGAATATATATCCAACTTGTTTTTGTGTTGAATCTTCAAAGTTTTCTGCATGGAAGAAAGTCATTGGACACATTGTGTCAGTGTTATTGAAGAACAAACTCTTCAGATGAATTCCGCTTTCCACCTCTTGGTCCATAATCCTACAGGTTATATTACTTAAAAGTACATAGGTAAAAACAATGATTGCAGATGCTGGAAACCAGATTCTGGATTAGAGTGGTGCTGGAAGAGCACAGCAGTTCAGGCAGCATCCGAGGAGTAGTAAAATCGACGTTTCGGGCAAAAGCCCTTAATCAGGAATAAAGGCAGAGAGCCTGAAGCGTGGAGAGATAAGCTAGAGGAGGGTGGGGGTGGTGGTGGGGAGAAAGTAGCATAGAGTACAATAGGTGAGTGGGGGAGGGGATGAAGGTGATAGTTGAAACTTTATTGCTGGAACAGCACAGCAGGTCAGGCAGCATCCAGGGAACAGGAGATTCGACGTTTCGGGCACAGGCCCTTCTTCAGGAAGGTGAAGGTGATAGGTCAGGGAGGAGGGTGGAGTGGATAGATGGAAAAGAAGATAGGCAAGTAGGACAAGTGATGGGGACAGTGCTGAGCTGGAAGTTTGGAATTAGGGTGAGGTGGGGGAAGGGAAATGAGAAAACTGTTAAAGTCCACATTGATGCCCTGGGGTTGAAGTGTTCCGAGGCGAAAGATGAGGCGTTCTTCCTCCAGGCGTCTGGTGGTGAGGGAGCGGCGGTGAAGGAGGCCCAGGATCTCCATGTCCTCGGCAGAGTGGGAGGGGGAGTTGAAATGTTGGGCCACGGGGCGGTGTGGTTGATTGGTGCGGGTGTCTCGGAGATGTTCCCTAAAGCGCTCAGCTCAGAGGCGTCCAGTCTCCCCAATGTAGAGGAGACCGCATCGGGAGCAACGGATACAATAAATGATATTGGTGGATGTGCAGGTAAAACTTTGATGGATGTGGAAGGCTCCTTTAGGGCCTTGGATGGAGGTGAGGGAGGAAGTGTGGGTGCAGGTTTTGCAGTTCCTGCGGTGGCAGGGGAGGGTGCCAGGATGGGAGGGTGGGTTGTAGGGGGTAGTGGACCTGACCAGGTAGTCACGGAGGGAACGGTCTTTGCGGAAGGCGGAAAGGGGTGGGGAGGGAAATATATCCCTGGTGGTGGGGTCTTTTTGAAGGTGGCGGAAATGTCGGCGGATGATTTGGTTTATGCGAAGGTTGGTAGGGTGGAAGGTGAGCACCAGGGGCGTTCTGTTCTTATTACGGTTGGAGGGGTGGAGTCTGAGGGCGGAGGTGCGGGATGTGGACGAGATGCGTTGGAGGGCATCTCTAACCAAGTGGGAAGGGAAATTGTGGTCTCTAAAGGAGGAGGCCATCTGGTGTGTTCTGTGGTGGAACTGGTCCTCCTGGGAGCAGATACGGCGGAGGCAGAGGAATTGGGAATACGGGATGGCATTTTTGCAAGAGGTAGGGTGGGAAGAGGTGTAATCCAGGTAGCTGTGGGAGTCGGTGGGTTTGTAAAAAATGTCAGTGTCAAGTCGGTTGTCATTAATGGAGATGGAGAGGTCCAGGAAGGGGAGGGAGGTGTCAGAGATGGTCAGGGTGGAATGTGTTGGTGAAGTTGATGAATTGCTCAACCTCCTCGCGGGAGCACGAGGAGGCGCCAATGCAGGCATCAATGTAGCGGAGGAAGAGGTGGGGAGTGGTGCCGGTGTAATTACGGAAGATCGACTGTTCTACGTAGCCAACAAAGTGACAGGCATAGCTGGGGCCCATACGTGTGCCCGTGGCTACCCCTTTGCCTTTGTTCCTGATGAAGGACTTTTGCCCGAAATGTTGATTTTACTGCTCCTCGGATGCTGCCTGAACTGCTGTGCTCTTCCAGCACCACTAATCCAGAATACTTAAAGTACATGTACAGGGGAATTTTAAATGCAAAGATTTCTTCCTTTACCTCCTTTTCAGGAATTGGGTTTCAGACACTCAGCACATTCCAGGTGAAAATGTTATTTTTCAACTGCAGTCTAACCTTTTACCTTGAACATATATCTACTGATTATTAAGCTCTTTGCAAAGGAAACAAAGTCCTTCCTAGCCCCTCATGATTTTATCCAATTGAGTTAAATCTCCTCTCAGCCTCCTCTTGGGTGGGTGGGGAGGGGTGGATCAGCTTGAATTGATAAAGATCTTGAGAGGAAATATTTGGCAGTAAATCTTATTTGACTTTCTCTTGCTGATCATCATTTATTTAGTGACTTCCAAAACTGAGCTACACTTTTCCGTGATACTATTCATTCCACGAGCGTGGGAATGTGGAGTGCAGGGTACATCGAGAGGAATACTCTGCAATAGACTGCCTTTAGATGTACTGCATTTGAACTATGTTGGCAAATGTTTTTATATTTGGGTTTACTTTTTACAGTACACGTTCATTTTTCTAAAGTCACAATGGTAGATAACTATCTCTATCCGAAGTCTGACAGAAGGTCAGGCTTGTGTAATGGTTTAATTGCAAATAGTCTATCAAATATAATGCTTTATATGCTAGGCGTTGTTTGAGGGAGAGTTAAAATCAGCTTGAATTGATGGAAAGTCTGAAGGAAACATTGGCAGTCCCACATCATTTGACTCTGTTGCTGGTGAGGGTTCATTTAGTAATTTCAAAACCATGAACAATAATCTTTATTGAATAATTCAATGTTTCAATCTATTTTACTGTTTCTTGAAGCTGTGTTTGCAGTAGAGCCTCTTTTTTTGAAAGAAAAAGTGGGTTAAACTATGAAACTGGAACAATCAACTGCATCTCTGTTTTCTTTGAAACTAACTGTTCTTTCCTTTAAACAACCTAAGTCAATGTTGCATTTTGGCAGCTTGTCTATGCTGTTAATGAGCAGTGTCAAAAGTTGCATTAGTTTAACAATGCATTTAACGGTTTCCAGATTCATGTTGTCCATTGTTGGCTTTGTAGGATGCTGATTGAGTTCTGTTGGCATTTTGAATGTTTCATAGGAGAAAAAGTTGAGGAAGGCTTAAATATGTGAAAAAATGTATTATGGTTCAGCCTAATACTCAAAATCCTTTTGGTGTAGGTTGACAAAATAAAACATTACTTGTTTTAAAATGTTTTTGAAACACAGTTGCTCAAGATTATTAATTAGATTCTTGAGTGACCATGTTAGCTTCCATGCTGTTTGGATACAAACGGTGACTGGTAATATACTTAGAGAGTTTATATACTCTCTAAGTTGTTTTCTTAAAACTTGGACATGTACCCTTGCTAAATTTATCCAGTGAAGGTGCAAAATATCTGAGGGCTTAATGGGTCATTGTTTATGTCTTACTGAACTTGAGAGCTGTGTAGCTCAGTCATCCAATGCTCCCCTCTTATTTGCCTATAGTGATCCACTGTGTGAGCCATCAACCTTCCTATGTTCTTTTGAAGCTAGTTAATTCTCAGGAATCTAGTTTCTTTTTTTGTGTGTGTTTCAACAGACTTCAGGTTTTATAGACTGAGTTTAAATCAGTCAGTTATGCTATTATAAAACTACTTATATTCTTGCTTATCTTTCATTCTCTGGGGCCATCCCATGCACAATGCCCACTGTTGCGACCAAACAGTTCAAACAAAAGGTGTTTTGACTCAGGCAAAGTAAAGTTTTATTGTTTCAGTTACAAAGACTGTTAAGTGTCTAGGATATTCAGCTGAGTCTGTCAGCTCCCCTGGCTACATGTTTAGGCCTGTAGAATGCAGAGTGCTTTGCTTGTAACTGCACCCGTTGTCTCCTTTCATTATCTGTTAATGGTGCTCAACATGACAGGGTTGTGTGATAAATGGAAGCTGCAGTGAAACATGGACCTGGATTCTTGTCACTGAAAGCAGTGTTTATCCTTGCACTGTAGCCACAGATAATGTGTAGTCACTTTTAACAAGACATTGTAGAATGCATATTAAATAGTCAGCTCAGAAACAGTACACTGCAGCTCTTCAACAGAAAATTGTATTCTGCCTTTAGCAAAGTCTGAAATACACTGTCTATTTTGGTTTCTATTGGTATGCAACTGTCATAAAGCTGAAGAAAGGACTTCCATTTAGATAACACCTCTCACCACCACCTAGATGTCCTAAATCATTTTACAGCAAATTTTGAAATGTAATCACTTTCGAAACTCTGAGAAATTAGTGCACAAGCTTCCATAATAGCAAGGAGTACATGATTAGTTAACTTTTTTTATGTAGGTTGAAAGGCAGGGAGAACCCTCTTGGTCTAGTTCAAAATGTGCCATTGGATCTTTTCCATCCATCTAAGAGAGTTGATGTATCTCTGCCATCTCATCTACCTCTTTAAAATGCAGTGCTCTGTACTGTTCCAAAAGCACAGAAAAAATAACTTGAGAGAACAAACAGACTAAAAAGGAAGATACAAACAATAAAATATTCTATCTGGAATGTGATAAATGTGCAGATGTCAGCTGAGTTTTGTTTTCAAGTCTCTAAATTGAGGTGTAAATTCTTGACTTTCTGGCTGAAAAGCAAGTCTACTCCCATTCACCCAATGCAGAATTTTACCCAAAGATAATTTTGATAACGTTGAATGCTTTCACAAATGAAGTTAGTACTGTGGGGTACAGGTAAATGCTTGACCCATTTGCTGAGGGAATGTTACTCTTGGTTCAGAGTTTTATTAGCTGCAGATAAAAATAGCCAAATGAGTATCTTTTACGGTACGACCATTTAATAATTGAATCTATAAATAGAACATGCTTATATTTCTGTTCCTTACCCACTCATAAAAATAGAGCAAGACATTTACTTGTTGCTATTCAGTCCGCTGAACATTAAGTAATTGAGAAAAAAATGACCTACTTCAGACAAATGTTATGCACTGGACTGATTGAGAATAATAAAATGCAGGGGATTAGGTCAGGTATTTTTCTGGAGTTGTGTTTCTTCATTGGAATGCAGTAATCCTTTTTTTTACAAAAAAGAAGTATTGTACTTCCCATGTGAATAGATTGCAATGTTATACGGCCTATCTACTTTAAGATTGAGATTTTAAAATTCACGTCTTCACTGGTATAAGGGCTTTATTTTCCAAAAGATTGTTATGTTTTCTGTCTTGTTGGTGAGAAGTGACTTGAATTCAGATTTTTGGAATGCAGAATCAATTTAAAAAATGCATTAACTTTGAATTTGACACATCCACTTTCAGTAAAGGGTTAATGCATAGTAACAATTGATTTCTATGGCGGTTCTATTGTCATGCCTAATTATACTAAAATATAGCTGCACAATTGCATATGGTTATTGCAATGCCTGCCTGAATACTTCCTCAATCCCACTTTTAAAATGGATGGCTCAAACAATTGGAAACAGTGTTTAGAAACAAAGTATTAATGCTAATTTAGTCAAGTGGTTGTATTTGCTGACCTGGTGAAAGGTTATTTAAAAACCCAACGCAAACTACTTTGGAGCATTTCATGTTACACTCTCTAGTGAGCTTCAATCGTAGTACTCAAGAATTAATGAACGCTTTGTTGTTGAGAATAATAGTATTCATTGCAGTTTTCTTATTCCCTAACTACATCCATAGTTGATTAGAAAAATTGTCTTTGATTAATTCACAGTTGAAAATGGCATGCCTACTTCTGTGGTTTTGGGAATTTGGGATTGATTTCATGCTATGACAGGTGTGGAACACTTACAAAGACACTTGGTTATGGAGCTTATTTTTCAAGCAGTGTTTTTCCCATGAGGCAGCTCTTATTGAGAGGCTAATGTACAGTGTGTCTCTCAGCGCAGCAAGCTAAAGCTACGTGGTGTTCAGTTTTTATTGATCTGTCATGCTTTCAGGGCGAGAGAGGCATAACTGTTGATAAGCTTGTCTGATTAAAAAAAATATTTTGTGTCTTTTGTTTATGGCCATGAAGTTTGGCAACATTTATGTTTTAATTAGCTGCCATATAAATGCTTGCTTTGAGTCTTTTAGCAATCTAAAGCATAGGTGCATTTCTTGGCTGCTTTGAATTGTCAAAAGACAGTTCTTTATTCCGTCGATCCTTTTTGATCTGCATATGTTCATCTGAGTTGTACATTTATATTCCACGCATAGCTATGGATCTGAGATGCAGATGACTCCAGGGATACTGTCTCTAATATCTTGCTTGCTGATGCATTTTCTGGCTGACCATGCCATTAAGAACAGTCATCAATCACAATCCAGCTCCTTTGTGTATTGGACTCCAGTCCTGGTTTTTCCTAGTGCTTGTTGTTGGAGGTTTGTTCTCCTTCACTGGTGTCTGGATAAAGAAGACTACGTCAGGCATGTGGAGTGTCTGCAGCACAGCTGAGCGTAGAGTGTGAAAGAAACCACAATCTGCACTGACTCCGGTAACCATTCAGCTCTGATTTCCTTTGCTGTACATGTACAACGGTGTGCTCTTTTTAACTTGGCAGTCCTGTCCTGGCCAAGCTTGACTGAGAAGCAAAGCAGCAGGCCTCTTTGTTAGCAAGTGCCTTCTCTCCATGGGCTGTGGCTGTTAACGGATACAGCAGCGCTGACATTGTTTAGCCTGGTTGTTGGATTAGGCCCAGGCTACGGAGAAGGTCCACTGGGGTCAGCTGAACAGCTGCTAGAATTGCGGTAAAGTTGTTGCTGTCACCTCAAGGAATTTTGAAGATTAACAGATTGTACAGACTAGGTTGAAAGGAAGGACTAGCATGAAAAAAAATGAAAGCTGAAACAAAAACCTTTTCCTTTCAGTTATCTTTTATCACTATTTTCTAATGTGGCAGAACTTGTGTGGGAGTGTCTGAAAGTGGAATGCCTTTTATGTTTTTGTCTGGTAGCTGGACAAAGTATGTGATTAGCTTTTCATCATGTGTTTACACAATACCTTAGATCTAGCAATCACTGGCCACTTTAAAAGGAAAGACCTGCTTGACCTGTTTATGTATAAGAATTGTTTTGTGAAGAAACTAAAAAGCTTTATTGCCTTTGTCTCATCTCCATGCTACTGTGTTGCACATGTGTCTCTGTTCACTACGGAGCACAGCGTGCCTAGTCAGCCACCCAGCAGTCTTAATTATACACAGAAAATTAAAAAGACAAAAAAGTGTTTTATACACATTTCGCACAAAAAAAAACACTACTCTGGAACTGTTGATAGAAAAGCTTCCGAAACCTAGAGTACTTGAGTGATTATTGTACTTTGGCAATTGGTGCTTGGCAGGCAGCTCTAGGAATGTCATTCGATCTGACTGCATGATAGAATTGGCTAAGATTACATTAGTATTTTCAATGGCTGTTGAACGTGATGTATCAGCGAGTGGTCTTCAGTAACAAATTTTAATGACTTGGTCTGTTTGTTTTAGTGGGTTTATGCATTAGTGTGTTTGCGTGAGTTTTGTTTTATGTTTCTAAGCTTCAATTCTTCAGTGTGTCTGAGATTACAGCAAGCAAGATCTGAATATACAGTGCACAATTTCCTGTTATCATTTTTTCCTCATTCCCTAGTGACCAGAATAAAATACCACAATAAGACTTCATTGGCAAGCTCTAATTACTGCTGTAAAACTAGTTTTGTCTGTATCAGTTGAGTACGCTGTAAAATATCTTCCACTATTTACATTTCTGTTTTGATGTTTTGCACTATGGCATGTTTACAACAGCTGTGTTTTCATCCACAGAAAGCATAGATCAGAGAGAATGTGTGTAAGTTTGACAAATGGATTTATAATAGCGACCCAAATGCTTATAAGGTGTATATTATTTGAAACCTTGAACCCATGCTTTCCTGTAACATTGGATGTAACTTTTAGCCTTTTTATAATGCTTCTATTTAAAATGCAAATGTGTGATGAAATGTGAAGTTGATGTATGATACTCTATTTTACACTTTAAGGGAGAGCATGTTTCAAACAACAGTCTTTAAAAATATAAAATTACTTCCTTTGTTAAATGATGCATTTCTTTTTAATAAGGACATCAGTGCTTTTGATATAATAAAATACCTAAACCAAGTCACACAGTTCTTTATTTCTTCTATTCCATTTCTTGCATTATTCAGCAAAGGAGGTAACAGATGACGCTTATTCCAAAAGGAGGATCCAAATAAAACTATTTGTGACACTGATTATTCACCATTAATCTTGATTTACACTACTGTTCTCTTTGGGAGCTGTTAGTAATAGGGCAATACTGCAGTTTTAAGACGTAGCTCCTTTAAAGGTTAGATTAGATTACTTAGTGTGGAAACAGGCCCTTTGGCCCAACAAGTCCACACCGACCCGCCGAAGCACACCCACCCAGACCCATTCCCCTACATTTACCCCTGCACCTAACACTACAGGCAATTTAGCGTGGCCAATTCACCTAACCTGCACGTTTTTGGACTGTGGGAGGAAACCGGAGCACCCGGAGGAAACCCACGCAGACACGGGGAGAATATGCAAACTCCACACAGTCAGTCGCCTGAGGCGGGAATTGAACCCGGGTCTCTGGCGCTGTGAGGCAGCAATGCTAACCACTGTGCCACCTTTAGCTCCATTCTTCAGAATTTCACAATGAGGGGAATTTCTGTTAAATGGTAATGTTTTAGGAAAACTAATGTGTTGGCTTTTATAGTATCTACAGTTTTAATGTAATCACAACTTTTTCTGAAATGAGGGTCATATTGTCAGTGAGTAATAAATAGAATGAATAATTCATTTTACAGTCATGATTACTCCACAGCCACCTGATGAATGAGCAGCACTCCGAAAGCTAGTGCTTCCAAGTAAACCTGTTGGACTATAACCTGGTGTTGTGATTTTTAAATCATTTTACAGTGGCAGTTAAAAAAATCATTTCATTACTGGTTCATCAAATTAATTAAAATTAAACATCTGTTATTACAAGTTGATAAATGATTTCAAAGCATTTTGTTTAACTTCTATGTGAAATGCATTTTACAGATTTAAATGTTATATATTAGGATAATATGGGCTTGGATCAATCTTAATGTTGTTGAACCGAGTGGATGCTTTATGCCATTTAAAGACTAGGCCTATTTTAAAGTACAATTGCTCAAAATGTCACTGATCTCATGAGATCACATTCATGAGTCAACAAGCCCGAAGTAACTCAAGTTCAGAAGCCTGAGTAATTCTGGTGGAAAATGTATCAAAGTACAAATTACTTTACTTGTAAAGTGAATTCATGTAACAAAATAATATTTAACTGCCCCATGAGCACTTATCTGAGGAACAGTTTAGGTGTATTGGTGTATTTGCAGTAGTTCTCAAAGCAGCCTAAATTCCCAGAGCAGTTTGCTAAATACACCCACTTGAAACTTCATAATGTTGACCACCAAACTCTGTAATTTATTTCTGTAGCACTCATTTTTTTTTTCAGTAAACATCAATAATTGGTTTGCTAAATAAGAATCGGTGAAATGTTAAGTGTGTCTCTATGTACGTTTCTGGATGTAGCTCTGGAAGTCTACATTAAAAAGTACAAGATAGTAGGCATAAATTGGTCATTTGGTGATTGGCAAGATGTAGCAAAAGATATGTCAAGGATTAATGCTGCAGCTTCAACTTTTTATGGCATCTGTAAATGACTTGGATGAAGATACTAGCAGGTTGATAAATTTGCTGATTGGTAGGAAAGCAACTTCTAGGAAAGCAACAAAGTTAATAGAATGTTATAATTTATAATGAGGGGAATTGAATGCAAATTAGGGAGGTTGCTTCATTTACTTGGAGCATTGCTGAGACTATAGCCAGAATATTGATCTCCTTAATAAAGGATATAAATGCTTTGGAAGCTGAGCAGAGTTATATAAGAGTAATACTTGGAGTAGGAAAGATATTGTGTGATGCAAGGCTGGGCAGGCTCGGCTTGTTAGAATTTGCGAGAAGAGGAAGGCCAACTTGATAAAATCATATAAAATCGTGAGGGGACTTGACAGGGTGGATGGTGGAAAGAATGTTTTTTTCTTGTGACAGAACCTAGAACTACAGACTACCCTTTTCATACAAAAGTTGAGAAACCTTTTCCTAGAGTTTACAGTCTTTGGAACACTCTTCCCTCCAAAGGGGAATGGAAACAGAATTTCTGAATATTTTAAAATTGGGGTAGGCAGATCCTTAGTAGTTATTGTAGGTGACCAATTTGTTGGTTGAATAATTTGTCTGGCATGATTTTATTAAGTAATGATGCTGACGTTTGGGGCTGATTGGCCTATATTTGCTCCTAATTTCATAGGTCTTTTATGTACATACTTGAGTTTCAATATTCTCCTTTTGGCCTTTCAAATCTTGCATTCATCAGGACAGAATCACAAAAATGCCAGTTCTTCAAGGAAATGGCCATTTATAGTGCATGTGAAGGAGATGTTAATTATTGTGGGGATAGTGGAATAGGGTAACATTTGATATTCCGGAATGAGAATTATTCTTCTGCAGCTTTAGAGTTGTTGCATGTTGTAATATTCTATTTCTAGGATTGAATTACTTTGAGTCTTATGCACTGATTTGAGTGCACTTACAAAAAAAGTCTTGTTACACTTCAGATGAAGCACTACTGTTGAAATAGAATTGCATTTTTTCCCTATATTAGTTTAGATCTCTTGGCATGGCATATTGATCTGAATTCTTTGTGCTGCTTCAGTTATGACATTTAAACTGCAGTGAGGTAAAATTCTCTTTCTGAAAGGTGACATTTGAAGACATGAATGGTAAAATAAACTATTTTTTTCTATAGCTTAAACTTCACTGTCACATGTAAAAATTGAAACATTCTGTATATACAATATTAGATGCAGAAAAGTTGTGTTTGTCAAATAGATTGATGTAAAGTTTAGATCTGAGCTGTTTAGTGTGGCAAATGGGGAAGCAGTCTACCTTCTTGTACAACAATGGAAAAGGAAGTGAAGGTTGTAAAATTTACACCAGCCTCAGGGGGAATCTATAATATATTTGTTTTTTTCAGTAAAAAATCTCTGAAATAAGTTGGTTATTTCTGAGCTTTGAAGAAGAACAGACACTGAACTTGATGAAAGCAATGTGTGCTTCATTTTATTGAAGGAAATTATTGGAAAAAAGGAAATTATGTTCACTATGGGATGCTGAACTAGCCCAATTTAAGCTTTGGAGAAATATTATACTCAAACCAAATAAAAATAAATGTTTGATTTTATTTACAAGAAGTATAACATTTAAAACTAATTATTAGTGTGTGGTTATTAAATCATTTGGCACCTACAAATTTCAAATGGTACTATACTGACTCTGAATTAAAAAAAAATGTAAATTATGTCAGAAGTATTAAGATGTGACTATTGGTTAGTGAAAATAATTAAAGATACTTTGTTCCAAGATTGGGTGATGAGGGTATATGAAAATGATATTGTGATTTTCTTTTTTGGTTGTGTGATTTAATAATTAGCAACCATTTGAGAAGTTGACCTGTTCAAATTAAATTCAGCCAAAGGATTACCTAGGTAAGCTATTATTACTCCTGTCACTACACATGTGAGACCCATAATTTTGATGAGATTTTTGGAACAATTTAGACTTTTGCATATTGTGGACATAGTAATTAAATGAACAGTTCAGATTCAAACGTCACTTGTGTTTCCTGTAATGTCATTGTAAATGACCATTCCCTGAAATTTGAAGCTGTTATTACAAACTTTATGCAACAAAAATCTTTTTATGTTTGATTTCAGAGCATTGCCATTGGATTTCAAGGTTTATAGTAAAAATTGTAACTTCTGTTAACTTATTTCTGCAATTGCACATTTTGTGGTAGTTGTTCGGCTGACTTGCTCTGAACACTAAAACGTTGCTTGCTTTTTTGGTAATCAGTTTTTTTTAACCACAACTGAAAGTAGAGGACAGTAAATTTATTTTTGCAAAAAGAGTCAAATTTCAAATTTATTTCATATCTTTGAACAAATGGGAGTTGCATACTGATGTGATTTAATATTTCATCATTTTTCTGCACCGTTTGCTCTTAAAGGGTAAAAAGTAGGAATAAATAAACACTTTTTGTGGCAGTTAACTTCCAGGTTCCACAATCATTGAATCACTTTAAATTCTAATTTCAACGATTGTTGAAGTTCAAAAGTATATGAATGTGATGAAACACCCAACAGGGGGCTGTTAAACATTTGGAAATGTTGCCTTTTTCTGTGCTTTCAATACTTGTCTACTAATTTAACTCCAAAGTGCAGTTTAGAGCACTGAAGGCAAATTAATTAGTACAGTAGTTGAATTAAACTGTTAATTCAGTCTTGCTCTTTATATCACTAGTCATTTTGGAAGAACCTGCTCACAAATTGCTAATTCTCATGTTATGCCGAAAATGCTCTTCCAATATCTACCACTTGCCACTAGTTATTTCATCTACAAGAAAACCCATAACCTCGGAAATATGTTTGTGATTTGCTGGTGGCAATTGGTTACTACTTGATAATTACTCATGCGATTCTGGCTTTCTATTGCTGAGAGTCAACTTAATTTTATTTCAAATATGGGCAGTTTTATCAAACCAAGATTTGAAACTGAAAATGTTTGTGTGTTGTAAATTAGCTTGCATTATTGGAATGATAAAGCTCTTAGAACACTTATACAGTTTTTTAAACACAATTTCAATATCTACTAGATTTAAAGAAAGGTTTCTCCACACAAATCATTAAGATCCAGAATGCATTAAGAGCAATTGGGCATTGCTCAGGTACTTGAACAGGACTAATTTGCAAGGTCATGCGTAAAAAGTTGGCATGTGGGGCTAATTTGAGAGCTGTTTCAAAGGGCGAGCCTCCCTCTATGCTTTAGGAATCCAGGGTTCTATAATTTCGTATATGTTTGCTAACCATCTTTCTGTATTCCAAACTTAAATAATAGCTGTCTTCCGATAAATGGAGAGAGACTACCTTGAAAGTTATTGTTGACTGAAATAGATGTACTGTACTGCTTTTTGTATGAAAGAGCTAGATACTGTACTGCTTTTTGTATGAAATGTATTTAGTTTGGATTATAGTTTGTATCATTTAAACCTCAAACATTAGATTATGTCAAGTTTGCATATCAAGTGCTTATCATAAAAAGATACTATGCCACTTTTGCCTTGAAGAAAAAATTCAGATGACAATGGAATGAGAGTCTTTGGCCAAATTACTGCAGATGTTGGGAACTGTACTGAAAACAAATAGGCACTTGCTTATCTTCAATATCTTGCCCAAAGGCCATCATCAATATATGTGCCTTAGTGGTGAATGTTTGCAATTTTGGCGATTTGTAAATCAGGTTGCAAGTTTGCTCGCTGAGCTAGTAGATTTATTCTTAGATGTTTCATCACCATGCGCAGTAACATCATCAGTGAGCCTCCGATGAAGTGCTGGTGGCCTATCCCGCTTGCTACTTATGTGTCTTGGTCTGTTGTGGTTGGTGATATCACTTCTGGTTCTTTTTCTGAGAGGTTGGTAAATGGGGTCCAAATCGATGTGTTTGTTAATGGAGTTCTGGTTTGAATGCAAGGCATCAAGGAATTCCCATGCGTGCCTTTATTTAGAGGCCTGGAGGTCTGGCATTCAGGTGGTGTTACTGATGATGTTACTTAGTATGGTGACAAAATGTCTGAGAACAAGTCTACCAGCTCAGTGAGCAAACTTACAACCTGAGCGAGAAATCATCTCCAAAATTGCAAACATGTATAGGCATAATGTGCTCAAATTAGCCCGAAGATGGGAAACCAATGCCATCTGACTGAGCGCCACCTGCCAACAATTGTACTTCCTATACAAATGCCTCAGGAAGCTGGTATCCCCACAATGTGTCAAATACAAACCACCTCTCCGCACTCCACAAGCCAGAAGAACAGCAGAACAGAATGGCTGCAGGATGCTATGAGAAATGGTAAATGATGCCCAAAACCAACTCCACAAATATGAATGACAAATTTCACGCCAGAAAACTCTGTACACTAATGTGACTGACCATGAATGGAAAAGTATGCTAGAACAAGCCATCAACACTAAACAACAGTAGACCAAGACAAAGAAAAGACTGGCTTTACAAGAAAAACTGACCAAGCTCTCTCTCGACAATAACGCAGATAGTTCAGAGATTTGGATAAAGAACCTGTTGGACCGACCACACTCAGACACTGAAAAAGCCTGGTGTGATGTATGAACTTTAACCACAGGGACGTAGACAAAAAGAACTTCCTAGCAGCACTGGAATCCACCCTGAAAGACAATGGATTTATGGAAGAAATCCAGCAGACCATCAGCCAGACAGTAGCACCAACACTAAGCAGAAAGAAAGAAGGGAGCACCCTCAATACACTGGAAAGGAAAGCCCTGGAAGGACTCGGGAAAAGACAGAAATATTGTAATCTTACCAGCAGACAAAGGTGTATGACCATCATCCTGAACAGAACACAATACAGAGGAATCTTGATTATCCGAATGGGCTGGCACTATTTCGTTCGGATCATTGATTATTCAGTTAAGTGATTCAATGCCTCTCCTCTGGGGCTTGAAGATTTCTGAAGTTTCCTTTTTTCCTCGCTCTGCCTGCCTTGCTCCCTCTCTCTGTCTCAGGATTTGTTTCTGAGCAGACATACACTTGTGTGTAAGGTACCTACAGCATTGCGGAAATCTCCCACATCCTTCCCACCAAAGAAAATCTGTTCAATAGGATTGACACGATGAGCATTTGCTAATTCCGCTCCCCATTCAGGAGACTAGGCAGCAGCACACTGCGCGCGTGCGCACCCCCAACTCCGTGCCTCCAACACCGCCCACCCCCTCGCCCCACCCACCGTTTGACCCCCGTCCGTGTGTCCGATCCATGCACGCATCTGCCCCCACCATTGCTCCCTGTCTATGGCCCTGCCATGGACAGGGAGCATGCACGCACACCAGGGCAGCCGGGCTGGACACCAACAGTAAGACTGCTGCTGCCTTGGGGGGGTAGGTGAGTATCAAAGTAGCGCACACACGCACAAGCACACACTTTTTTACTGCAACTTTTTGACAAGTTTCACCTTTATATTATGCAGGGCAATGTTGGAGAGATTATCTGGGGAAGGGTGGGGGGGGTTTAAGGGTACACTCCAGTGCAGAACTCCAGGGAAAGTGTGGGGAGATAGAGGGAGGGCAGGTGATCAATCATTTGGAGATGGTGTCTGGTCTCCTATTGATGTCCAGGACTGTTTTTGGCAACATTTCAGTAAGCCGAGTTTGTTTTTAATCATTGTAAACAAAAAAGTGATCAGTGTTGAAAACACCTCTTTGATGTAATGTTTCTATCAGGATCTTGACATCTTCTTTGGATAATCGATACTTGGATAATCGTGGTTCCTCTGTACATTGAAAAAGTAAACACCCTACTTGTAAATACCAACAACAACAAACGGGTGGCGATGGACCAGACTCCACAGTTAGAAAACCGTATTACAGCATCCCTGAGGAAACTTCACAAAACAGATGAAATTAACAATGAGAAGAATCTAAACACCCTGTTTCTACGGATTACCCAAGGTACATAAACGGGAGACCTCCTCTTCAGACCCATAGTCTCACTTCCTGGTACACTGATATACAGACTAGCAAAGGAACTGCAACACAAACTGAAGCACCTAGTAGAAGGTTCACGCCACTCCTTAACATCATCAGCGACACCAAGGTAAAGGATGACAAAGCCATGGTTTCCTTCGACATAAAGGACCCGTTCACTTCAATAAACATCACCCTGGCAAAAGAAACACTGGCTTCACTTCTAGCTGAACCAAGGACACAAACACCTGATAGCACCAGCTTCATCAGCACG
This sequence comes from Chiloscyllium plagiosum, assembly GCF_037043375.1. Lineage (NCBI taxonomy): Eukaryota > Metazoa > Chordata > Chondrichthyes > Orectolobiformes > Hemiscylliidae > Chiloscyllium > Chiloscyllium plagiosum. The sequence goes on from NW_028270175.1 coordinate 8,657,209, forward strand.
GGCAGCATCCTCAAACTAGTAGACCTGTGACTCACGACCCACTTCACCTTCAATGATAAGATCTACAAACAAATCAATGGGACCCCCATGGGATCACCAATATTAGGACTCTTAGCAGAAGCAGTCACAAAGAGGTTAGAACGAACAGCCCTTCCCATGATCTCGCCCAAGCTTTAGGTCCGCTATGTGGATGACACCTTTATCATGAAACAAAACAAATTAGAAGAAACCCACAATCACTTAAACAGCATCCTTACCGGTATAAAGTTCACCAAAGAGGAAGAGAACAACAACAGACTCCCCTTCCTAGATTTCAGAGTAGAACAAAAAAAAACAGTGGAGAACTGCAGACCAATGTCTACAGGAAAGCCACATGCACTGACCAGATACTACAAGGAGCAATTATCTCTGCACCCACAAACACAGCTGCATCAGGACATTATTTAAAAGAGCCAAAACACACTGCAGCAGTCGGGAACTATGAGAAGCCGAGGAAAAACACCTATATAATGAATTCAGGAACAACGGGTACCCGATAAGCACGGTCGGTCGATTCCTACATAACAGGCCTAAACAAGAATACACAACACGTCCAGAGACTCTAGCCACCCTGCCATACATTAAAGACATCTCAGATGACCAGACTAGTCCAGTCCCTAGGCATCATGGTAGCCCACAAACCTACCACCACACTGAAACAGCTCCTGATGAATTTAAAGGACCCGTACCAACATCATATACAAAATACCCTGCAAGGACTGGAACAAACATTACATTGGATACGATGGGCAGGAAATTAGCCACCAGGATACATGAGCACAAACTAGCCATCGAAAGACATGACCAACAATCACTGGTATCCATACACACAGATGAAGAAGGACACCAGATGACTGGGACAATACATCTATCCTGGGACAGGCTAAACAAAGATGTGCATGGGAATTTTAGGGGCCTGGCATTCAAACCAGGACTCCATTAACAAACATTGATTTGGGGTCCATTTATCAACTTCTCAGAAAAAGAACCAGAAGTGATATCACCCACCACAACAGACCAAGATACATGCATAGCAAGTGGGATAGACCACCAGTGCTTCATCGGAGGTGAATGTTGTCAATCTATTCATCCATGAGGACGAGATTGCATCTGGACTTGATCCTTTCTTTGCCCATTGATCACAAATGTGTACTTTTAGGAAGGACAGCGAGGGAATGAATACGACTTGGTTGATTTTTCCTGGTCACCTTTTTGTTTTGACCTTTCTTCACTAGGTTTCAGCTACTAACTGAGTGATCACCCAGAGAGCCATTAACTAGATTTTAAATTAATTCAACTTTAATGTTAATGAATAACATAAATAAAAGTTTACTTTTGTTTGCCTGGAACCATGCTTTTGAAAACTTGATTTTCCTACATGAATGACGACACAATTTTGTGATTGTGTATTAGCTGAAAGACAGTTAACTATCTAAGTTGGCAAACAGGAGGCTGGAAGAGTTAACTATCTAAAGCTGCAGGTGTTGTGATTTATTGGATGTCTGCTTTTAGCAAAGGTCCGATATGTGTACTACACATTAGCTTTTGTTATCCTCCCACTTGGTAATGTTTTACCTTGCAGGAACTACACTAATCATAATTATAAATTAGACTAACAAATAATTGGCATCATATAAAGTGTGAAGATGGCTGAGGGTTCAATACGTTTGTAACTATTAAATCAAATGATTTTGGGTTTGTTAGTCTTTCCAAACAGCTAGTTGTATTAGAAAAGGTACCAAATAGACGTATTGAGCATGTTTGTTTTGCTTCGTACACAGTTTTTTTGAGAACTCTGAATAATTTGAGTTTGTTGCACTCTAATGAAAGAAATAGGTCGGAAAAACCCACAGATTTTTGCATTTTTTTTAATGTAGTGAAATATACTCTTTCATTTTTCCTGTTCTCGTTTCAGATATTGAAATTGTTAATGTTATTTTATCTGGTTACTGTTGGTAAATATAACATATTACCTACAGAAGTATTTATTGCAGAAGAATTTTGTTTGAAAGCATTAATCACTTTGGCAGAATAGAGGCTGCATCTGTGTAAATATTTAATAATTAAAACATTCAACACTAGCAACAGTTGAGGCAAGGTAATACTTCATTCTGCTGAAATAATTAAAATAATAAAGTAATTAAAGTACCTATTTTGTAATCGGGTGCTAAATTCGCAAATGTTTTTTTCTACCTGGACATTTATGTACAAAATGATGTAATTTTGATTTTGACAGATATTTGCAGTATTTTAATATGTAGAGAATGTTATACCCATGGGACTAAACATAAGGTATTATCTAAAATAATTTACAAAATAGCAAAACAAAAATTAGGCCATTAAATAAATGATGTAGTGTAAGGATTCCTTATCTAATGGTGTTTAGTTTACCTTTCTAATTGCAGAATCTCTTTGTATTAGATTTTTGAAGGGGTTTGTGGTAATGAATATCTGTCATAAATGCTACTGTATTGGTGCATAAAGAGCAAGAGTGGGCAGGTGACCTTTACCCCTTTCTTGATCTTTAAAAATGGACAGTCCCTTGTGCTACTCCCAAAATACATTGCCTATTGTGGCTGTAGTAGAGCTGTATAGTGTTGCTGCATGCAATAATGTCAGTCGGACCTTTAAGTTAGGGTTAAATTTATCCTCTTTTGGGTGAGGCTGCAACTCGTGCTCCAGTATTGATAAAACTTGTGCTTAACTTGGAGTCTGGAAGGAGTGCATGGCGGATACTTGCCTGATTGAGGTGGAATGTCACTTTGGCTCATTATTGAGCCAATTGACACCAATTAGCTCTAGCCCACTGGAACAGGCTCAGTTGAGGCAATTAAGAGGCATAGGATGATTATTTAAATAGAATCAATGTGCAGGGTTGTGGGGGAAAATCTGGAGTTTGGTGCGATGACAAAATGCTCAAATGTAGTGTAGAGATAATGGGTCAAGCAGCCGCCTCCTGCACTGTATCATTTCTGTGATTCAACAAATTGACTGACTGGTGGCTCAAGGATTAAGTGCGAGAAGCTCAGTTTTTCCATGCCTCCTGCAGGATGTCTTAGAAATTATCATGGGTTTACCGGCAGCCTTGTAAGAGAGTGCCTCTTTCTAGTCCCTGATTGAGGAACCTGACATTAGGGACAGGATGGTGACTGAAAGCAACACACCTTGCCTCAACTTCTGATCCCCATGCCTTTTTCATGATCTCAAAGCTACTCCCTCTTATCTAAGTCCAGCTATCTGCAATAATCTCTGGTGACGACCCTGGAAGTTACCTGCAGTTCTGAATAGTGCTATCGGCTTTTGGCTGGCTGTGCTTGGCAGATGGCATTTTCACCTTGAGACCCCTGGTTCTCAGGAAAGATGCAAAGCTAACCAGTTCCTATCCATCCTGAGTGGTGTTTCGTTCAGATGGAAAGGAAGCAGATGTTTCTCTGGTATCATCGCCCAAAATTTCATTATCAGGTCTTTCTATGCCTAGAATTTATATGTATTCCCAGACATTTCTGCTACAACAACAACATTCTTACATCTGGAAAATAAAATTTGCAATCAAATTCTTGATTGCTCTCGCTGGCCATTACCTGAGAGTTTAGTGGAAGCATGCAGTTCATTCTAATCCTGCCCTCCTCTGATCCAATGGGAATATCAAACCCTTAGTAGCAGTTAAAGGCTTTGCTTAATTTCTCCTTTTCCTCCCTAACCTTCGTTCTTTAAAAAAAACATAAAAACTGCAAGCATACTGTAAACAGTTTTGATCCCTTTATCTAAAGAAAGCTACACTGCCATTGGAGGTATTCCAGAGATGGATCTCTGGGTTGATCTCGGTGATTGAATTTGTAAAGGAGCAGTTGAGTAGGCTTATGTAGGACATTGGAGTTAGGAGCTTGAACGGTGACCTCATTGAAACACAAGCTTCTTCGAGAGTTTGACGTGGTAGGTACTGAGAAGTTGTTTCCCCCTTGTGAGTGTGTCTCGACTGAAGGGTTTATGTCAGAGGAAGGGGTCACCATTTAAGACAGACGACACAACCCTCAGAGAAGAAATTTAAGTCTGTGGAAATCTTTACTGCTGGTCATTAAATAAATTTAAGTCTGAGAATTAGATTTTTAATGAGTAAGGGAATCAAGGGTTATGGCAAAGACAAATGAGTGAAGTTGAGGATTATCAGATCATCCGTCATTTAATTGAATCACAGTACAGACTAGATGGGTCAATAGTCTACTTCTGCTACACCTTATAGTCTGAGGATTGAACATAGAAACCTGTGGGTCTTTATGGTGGTTCTTTGTTAAAAGACTTTTATGAATATGACAATTTCCATAAGCTTGGGACATACCAAGTATTTTCAAGTGTGATGTCAAAAACATAGCACCAATTTCAACACAGCAAGAAACGAATGATAATGACAGATAAATCTCTTTGATTTTTTGTGATGTTGATTAAGGGATAAATGTTGGACAGGATGCTAGGGATACCACCTTCGACATTCAATCTTTTTTGCTTTCACCTAAGTGAATAGATTGGGTCTCAGTATAACTTTTCAGCTGAAAAGATGTAACTTCTGATAGTGCAGAATTCCCTCAATACTGCACTGAATTATTTATTATTGTGCTCAAGTCTCTTGGGTGGACTTTGAATCTACAACCCCCTGGTTCAGAGGCAAGAGTGTAATCAACAAAGCCACAGCTGACATGGATATCCGTTGAGGGCTGCAGCCTTAATTTTAATGGTATGTTGTGGTTGGCAACAGTATTCGACTGAGATAGGAGCAGCCTGTTTCTAACTAGTTCAATTTTATTTTAATTAGCTGCTAGCAGCAGCAAATGTGTTAGTTATTTTGATGACAATATGGAATGTCATTATTTTTGTGTTATCAACAGAAATGCATCTGTTGGCCTATCTTAAATTTTAAAACTATTATTGTCTGCTCTATTTGTCTTTGTTAAATTGTTTGCATTTGCTTAAAATGTGTTCACATTATATCTGTTTATTCATGGGCTCTTCAACTTAGCTGATGGGAATTTCAGTTCTGGATTGTTTTTAGCTGGAAATGTGACATTCAGGCAATTTACTTTTGTACATCCACTGTTGGTTATGGATTACATCTGTGTTTAACTTATTGAAGATGCTTTATAGGGTTATGTTCTTTTAAATCAAAGACTTCTTTCCCTGGATAGTCATTGGTAATTCAGAGTCTGTTTACTGTAGAAATCATTTTATGTTTTCTTTCAAGTCACTTCAATAAAGAATGCAAGCATTTTACATGTCGGCGTTTTAAATTGCTGTTTTGGTTCTTAATAGGGCCTATTAAATGAGACTTGCAGTTTTAACCAATGAATTTTCAATGAGCTGACATTTTGGTGTACTGTATATGAACCTTCTTCTAATCGGTTTGTGAAATACTTTCTAATTTTGGGAGAGTAGAAAAGAGGTGGATAGTATATGGGTGTTTTAAGTAAAAATAATTTCCATAACGATCCTGACAGTTAATGTTGACTAGTCATGATAATTTTCATTGAGAGATGTTTCGATTAGTTCATTGTTGCTAATTAGTGGACAAGTTACATCTGAAAAATGTTCTTTTGATGGGATTAGTAATGAATGAATAGAAATCCTGAAATTTCAAGCTTTATTGAACTTTTTAATGGGATTCATTAAAAAAAGAGATGAAAAGCTGCTCTGCCATTTCTGTACTTTATAAACAGTAATATAGTTGCATAATTTATAACCAGATTACAGACGTCTTTGAAATGTGCATACTCTAGAATTTTTGCTCACAAAGTGTCCTTTACTTCATTAAGATTAAAAATACAGCTCATCAAATTGCAAAATTCTAGTGATCTTTTTCCAGTGTTTTCAGTAAACGAAGGCTGCTTGTCAACCATAATGGTGTACTGCTGTCCACAAAATTGTTTCAAAGCCCCTGTAATAGTGAAACCTGATGAGATGCTTGGTACATCTGAATTGGGGTGCATTTGTTCCTAACATTATACCATCAAAACGCGTATACCACATCCTGTTACGTATGGAGCTATACATCTTGCGAGCTAACAAGACGATTTTTCCTTTTTTTGCCTATCCCAGAGATTTGTGGGAATTATTGGGATAGATGGTTCATGTCACTGTCATGTTGAGGGTATGCTGGTTTGTCTTTGAAATGTTAGGCCAAGTTCCCAGTTGTCCCCTCAGGTGGACATAAAACATTTTTTGACAAATTTTACAAAACAAAATACACAATCAATTTTCTCCAAGGATTTGGACCATATTTGCCTATCAGCCAACATCACCAAAACAGCCTATATTGCTTTTTGAGTGTGTTACAACAGTCGTGACATTTCAAGAGTGTTATTAGCTGTAAAACCTTTTGGGTCATAATGCAGTCCTAAAAGGCATTACATAAATGCAAGATTTTGATTTGTTGCATCCATCAAACACTCAGGATTTGATGGTATTCTCTTGCATGTTCATATGCTTCCATATGGATAATGATATGTAAGAATTGTTTAGTAGTATAGAACTTGAGTCCTTCTAGAAAAAAAAAAGTTGTCAAAGTTTTTTTTATTTGCACTCGTCGGGACACTTCACAAAAAAAGCACAAAATGTATACTTCACAAAAGAAAATTAAGTGGTTGGCCAATAGGTTCCCAATTGGTAGAGGCAATGCTATTGTGAATGCACCCATTAACACTGATTTGACATTTATCAGCCAGGCTTTGTTAAATTTTAAATCGGCAGGTTGATTTTGTTTGGATAGGGTATTGACCTGAGAAGTAATGCAACAAATAGCTATTACCTATATTGTTGCATTGAAACAGGCATTGTGTGTTTGTGTACATGTACAATCTGTCTGCAACTAACAGAGTCCTGTGTATTAATATATGTAACTTCCAAACTAGTGATCCAAAATTGGTTGCCATTTAATTCCAGCACATTCGGAATTAGCCAGCAAATGTTACCAATTGCTGAATCACATCTAATGTTAAACACAATGTTGCCAACTTTGCAAGCATGGTTGATTGGGTACAGTAAGTATCTCTCTTGCAAATAGCCAAAGGGATATGCTATTTGACACAATCAGCCAGACTTGGTGATGCACAGCCATTATTCCTGCCATCACACCAGCACTGAAACCATATGCCACATTAATTATTATTGTGCGATAGGTAGAGCATCTGTTTGGCTTGATGACAGCATTGTATTTCAAACAGACTACTTGTGTTGGTACTGCATAGTAGCAGTGTGAAACAACTACTTCACTTGTTGCTCAAATTTTTGAATTCTGAAGTAGATTGGGTTCTTTTCAGAACCAAGTGCAACCATTTCAGCATCCAGTTTGTACGATGAACAAATAGCTTTGTCTCTGTTTACCAGATTTCTTATAAAGTCAATCTACAGTATTTGGCACTGTAGGAATCCCAATATATATACTCGCCTTGACAGTAGGTTTGTGGTGAACAGTGGTAGAGAACCCTCTGGCTGATTTCTTGATGATGAAAGCAAGCTTATTTGACTGTTCCATTTTATATGTGAATTTGAGTACAGGATGGAGCCCGCTAAGGCATTCTTTTGTGCAGCTGAGGGTTTAAACATAGCAAGCATATTGTCCAAATATAGGATATATACAAGGGGAGGAGATTGTCATTCGATTGAAGCCATGTTCCTCAGAGAACTGAACAAAGATATATTTGTGACCACTATGCAGAGTGGGAATCCTATGTATCACACTTTATTGGAGCAGTATACGGAAATCAAGTGCTGCTATTCCTGGAGTTGTCACAAATTAAGAATGTTACCAAAGTGCAAAAAGTCCCCACTTTACCTGTCAGAATGGAGCCAGGCAAACAGCAAACACAAAGTAGGTTTATGCACTTAAAAAGAGTTAAAAAAATTATTACAAATAAGTAGATTCTAACCATAGATAAGTGACTATGATCTATTGACATACTCTACTAGTTAAAACTCTAACTCACTCTAAAGCTCTCTCATACACACAAACGTGCAAAAGAACACCGGTATATTCTGGTTGGAGAGAAAAAAACAGGAGAAAGCAGCTCCGTGACCCCAGTGCATAGGGTTCATGAGATGATACTTTTTTTGTTTCCCAGGGCTAGTTTTTCTATCTCTCCTCCATGACCTTTTCACCTTTTGGAGCAGATACATCAACCGCAAAATATGTTACTTACTGGTTAAAGCCGACGCTTACAGCAACCAGTGAGGGAAAATAAATAGGCTTGCTTCAGGTATTTTACAGGAGAGAAAGACACACCATCTCCCTTTTGCAGTAGCCTGAAAGCTTCTGCTAATATTGTTCATGCTCACAAGTGCCAATCAGATAATTGTTATAACTCTGGCCTTTGTCATCACAACTGATTGCAGCTTCACAAATGGGGTGGCACGGTGTCTCAGTGGTTAGCACTGCTGCCTCAACACCAGGGACCTGGATTCGATTCCAGCCTCAGGTGACTGCCTGTATGGAGTTTGCACATTTTCAGTGTCTGCTTGGGTTTCCTCCCAGAATCCAAATATGTGCAGATTAGGTGAATTGGCAATGATAAATTGACCACGGGGATGTGTAGGTTAAGTGCATTAGTCTGAGGTCAATGTGGAGTAATACTGTAGGGCAATGGATCTGGGTTGGTTACTTTTCGGAGGATTGAGGTGGACTTGTTGGGCCAAGTGGCCTGTTTCCACACTGTAGGGATTCTATAAAATTGACTACTTGTTGCTGACTCATTCTCAATTTTTGTACTCTCACTGGTAACAGGCACTCTGCTACACCCCACCCTCTCAACTGTTGGAACAGAGCAGCAGTGTAAATGTGACTTCTAATGAGTTTGTGACTTGCTGTTCAAAAGTACAGCAATTCCTGCATTAATAGTCCTTATCCCATTCCAGTCCACAATAAAAAAAAAAGTAGAATTTAAAAAAAACGTATTTAATCATTGGCAACCCCATCTATTTGGGTATGCATGATATTGAAATTGAACTCAACTGTGCAAGTTGCTGAGTTAATTTGTTCAAGGAATGCTGTTGCATGCAGATCTAGATTGCCATGACATAGTGCTGCAGGACAGGCGTCTACAGCTTCTTCGAGTGATACTTTGGTGAATAGGTTAACTATGTCAAATGAGAACATGAACATTGCATCACTATTGATAAGGAAGTCTTTGAAAATGTGGAAGCATTCTTCACTACGATTGAAGAACTTGCTCAGAGCTGATAATAGCTGTTCATCAAACAATTTGACCAGTTCATATTGTGCTGAACTGGTCATATAAGAGTGTGTTAAATGGGCATCACTTTTGTGTGTCCTGGGTAACTCGTACATTTGTCCTTACAGTGAGCTGCAAGGATAAACCATAGTATGTCTATCAGCTTATTGCCCTTACACAAGTCCAGCATATACTTTTATTAAAGCTTGCTTTTGTGTAAAGTTATCTGGTGACAGGTACAATGGATACAGGTTTTACCTCTCACTAAGAATGGCATGCACTCTGCTGATATAGTCAGGGTTATTCAGGAATAACTGTTTCAGTCCCTTTTATTGGGTTATGATTTGTCTGTCCATGTTGGCCTTCAGGCCTTGCAAGGCTGCCAGATATTCACATCGCATGTGAACATTAATAGATCAGCCAGGCATGTATCCATGGGTTCGCAGTTTTCAGTGGACACTAATTGAGGTGGGATAGCTGGGAGTAAGGGAGTTTGAACTCAACGAATATCTTTTGACATTTGAGCGATGAAGGCTCACCAAATTGAAACCACGTACAAGGACAGATTCCTTGCTTTAAGACAGTAGCTGATCAAAGATTTATTACGTGTTTAGTGGCATTGTTAATTCTGTTGCCAAACCACTTCCATTTAAGTGAGTTTATGATGTTGCTATGTTTTGAAGTGGGGAAATGCTCTGAGTGCAAGGCAAAAAACTTCAAGAAAATGTGTTTTGTTTCAGCAGCAGTCAAAATGGTATGAGGAAATGAAATGTGTTGGTGCTTGAGTGCATGAAATGAATGGTGAGAAACAGGTTTGATTCCATTAACTGGCACTCAAGTTTGAGTTGTCATTATTCTTTGCGCTAGCTTCAGGTTGAAGAAGAAGAAATTGAACAAAGCTTTACGCCTAAGTTTGGCTTGTGTCCCAAATGGTTGTGTAGAATATTTCAATGCTTTGACTGTTTTGGCTGTTTCTTGATGGAAACTAAAATGTAAAACTGAGAGAGTGGATTGTATTGGATAATTGCTTTCCAGAAGAGGGGAAAATTAATTACCTTGAGAATATATGGTGACTAGGATGCATTACAAGTATCATTAACAAATATTTTTATAGTGTCTGAAATGCAACAAAACTGAAGATTCCAAATTAAAAACCCAATGAACTGTAGATGCTGTGATAAAAGAAACAAAAATTGAAGTTCTGAAGAAGGGTCACCTGACCTGAAATGTTAACTTTGATTTCTGTTCACAGATGATGCCAGACCTGCTGAGCTTTTCCAGCAACTTCTGTTTTTGATCAAGATTCCAAAGGGCTTAGCAACATCATAAAACAAAGTATGATTCCTAGTCTCATGAGGTATTAGTCAGATGAACAAAAGCTGGGTCAAAATGTTAGGTTTTTCTGGAGCTTGGGGTTTGAACTCAAGGTGCGACCGTCAATTATGAAACAATTAAAATCTAGGTGCAATAACACAAGAATTTTTCAATTCTATTCCAGCTTGTGATCATTGTATTTGAATTGTTTATAAAGTTGGGAATCTCAAAACAAAACTGTTTGAGCCTTTCCACCAGTCAAGTAGTTTTGGGGTCAGTGTTAATATATATACACTTTTGCTTCTGCGTTCTATCGGTACTTTCAATTCCACAAGTAGTTCTGTCAGATTGCCATTTTGACGTCAAATTATAGCTTAGATGTTGAGATAACTGAATTTTACTTATTTGGCTAGCCTTTTAAGAACTCCATAATTTTACTCCTTGAATCCACTGGTTCTTTATGTTTTCATAGGTTATACCAATTGGTGCACAGTTTTGGTACCCTGTTTTATTGAAAGACCAAAATGAAACTGCAAATTGTATCCAGTACCAAACCACTACTTATCAATACTGTGTTGCCTCAGTCTTTGCTTCTTCAAATACTTTCCCTGGTGGCCTCCTGAGCTTCACTTGTCTCAAACTCCAGTAGCCTGAAACATCCTGGCTGAGGTTGCTAATTCTCCAGATTGGCCTGCAATCATAAGGAATTAAAAATCAATTCCCATGATACTGCTTTGTGCAACTCTGGAATGTTAAAAAAAATTGTCTTTTTTAAAATATTTCTGTTTTGTCAGAAAAACATTGAAAATGGGAAAAATGGATGTTTGGCTGTCAGCTTGAGCATTACCCAATTAGCTAATGGGTCCTTTTGGTTACCAACTGGGATTGAGTGGAGTACCTCGGAAGGATGGATGTTTGTCTTACTAATAGCTGGAATATGTGGGCAAATCATGTAATGAAACTTCCTGGCATATATTTAATCACAGTTGGAGACCCTAATTCCAGCCCATACTGAGTCCTGCTTGCTTTTCGAGTCTTTCCCAACCTGTCTGGTGCCCCTGTCCCCTGAATACTGAATTCAAAATAATTTCTCAAGCACCTTAATTGTCTTGTTGCAGTCTACTTCTGGCTCTTAGTCTCCATCTCTGTTACTTCCATTGTACAGATTTGCTTTCCGTTATTAGCAAGATTGTCAGCTAACGTGATTTTATTATCTCAAACCTTACTTTTCCAGACCTTTTTTGTCGTGTTACTACTTTTCCTTACCATAACATGCTCCAGATGAATGTTTTCAATAACTCCGCTCACAGTTAGCGATTCTAACTTGCTTTAGCTCTCAGCCCTCCTGAGTTCAGCATCTTGTGCATCCAGAAAATATCAATTCCAGGCTTCTTTCACCTGTTATTGCTCTATGTATTGTGGGATTTTCTTTTGTATTTTAACACAGCACAAAGTGCTTGCTAACACCTTTTTTCATCAAGTCTTTCAGAAGTTAAATTAATGTTCAAGATAATCAATTCATCAAATTTAGAAGGAAAAATCTATATTGTGGCAAAGATTAGTGAAAGGGTAGAGGGTTGGGAAAGTTTTAAAAACTAACAAATGATGACCAAAGCCAACAATAAAGGAGAAAATAAACTTTGAGAATAAACTTGCAAGTAAGACAGCAAGGGTTGCTTTAAATATATAGGAAGGAAAAGAGAGGCCAAAGTTGACGTAAGCCTCTTGGAGAACAAGGCTAAGAAAACAATGAGGAATGGCAGAGGAATTGAATAGCTACGTTGCTATTAGCATCTTCTATGAAACACTAATGCATTCCAAAAATACCATATTATCCAAGGTGGAAAAGGAGCATAAGAAGTAAATATTAATGGGGCTAAAGAGCTGCAAAGACCCCTCCACATGATGGGTTGTACACTAGAATTAAAATTAGCAGCTACAGCGATGATTGATATACTGGTAGTAATCTTCTTAGAATCCTTGGCTTCTGAAAATGTCTCTGAGGATTGGAAAACAACCTATGTAGAACCTTTATTTTAAAAAGGGAAGGAGACAAAACATAGGTCAGTTAGCTTAACAAATGTTAACAGTCTATTATAAAGGATGTAATAGTAGAGCATTTAGAAATCCATAGTCAGCATGAGTTCGTGAAAGGGAAATCATGCCAATCAAATTTCTAAGAATTCTTTTGAGGAATATTCTGAACAGTTTTGCTCCGCTTATCTAAGAAATGATGTACTGGCAATCCATTCGAGAAGGTTCACTGATCCTAGGTATGGAGGGACTGACTTGTAAGAAGAGATTGGGCCTATATTCATTGGCGTTTAGAAGAATGAGAGGCAACTGTATAGAAACAAAGAAGATTCTTAGCAGGCTTGACAGGATAAATGCAGAAAGGTTTTTTTGCCCTTGTTAGAGAGTCTAGAACTTGAGACATAATCTCAGAATAAGAGATTGCTCTTTTAAGACGCATGCCATTATTGTCTGAGGGTAGTGAATCTGTGGAATTCCTTACCACTGAGAGTTGTAAGTGCTGGATCATTGAGTATTTTCAAGACTGAGATGGACAAATTTTTAAGCGTTAAAAGAATCTAGGGTTTTGGGGAAAAGGCAAGAAAGTGTAGTTGAGGATTATCAGATCAGCCATAATTAAAATTAGATCTTATTGTCACACTCATTCAAGTATAGGAATACAGGACTGAAAATGTGTTGCTGGAAAAGTGCAGGTCAGACAGCATCCAAAGAGCAGGAGAATTGACGTTTTGGGCATGAGCCCTTCTTCAGGAACTTGGATGCTGCCTGACCTGCTGCGCTTTTCCAGCAACACATTTTCAGCTCTGATCTCCAGCATCTGCAGTCCTCACTTTCTCCTCCGAAAGGAATGCAGGAATCCAGTGAAAAGTATACAAAGTTGCCATTCTCCAGTGGCATCTTTTTTAGAAAAACCAGAATTAAAAAGGCAACAGAAATATAAGAAACAGAGCCAAAAGGAAAGAAAAACGTCCAGATGTGAAGAAAGAAAAGTGTCCAAATCTTAAAAGTCCAATCTCAATACAGGTATATGGAACATTCAGCCTCTGATTCAGGCCACTAGACTTGATGGGCTGATTAGCCTCCTCCTACATGGTCTTGTGGTCCAGTTACTAATTTTGAAAATCTTCAAGCCAAGTGGAACAATCTGTAACTTGATAACAACTGCAGCATTATTTTTGAAGCCTGAATTGGAAAGCAATAAATCTATTCATGTTCAAGCAAGAGTGATTCATCCATCTGTCAGGCCCAGTGTTGTATCTTATTGTTGATTTTCAGTGTTCATTGTTGTTCTGGTTTTCCTTTTGATAACTAATGTCATTCCCAACAGCTCCCTGGGGTATATCTTCTGATCATAGATATATTTTCCATCTTTCACTTTTTCAGTTCAGCACATACTTTCTGTTGATAGGAAAGTCAGCACGCCCGATAGTTTTGAATTTGAAAATTTTTTAGAAAGTTCTCTTTTGTTACTTTTTTTCTAATTAATCCTAGTACAAGAAGTGGGAAGATGAATTTGTGGTATTGCAATTTTGAAGTCTGAAGAAATTTATTTTCTGTCAGCAAATTAGACTTTCAATCAGTATGAACAGGAAGTAGTTTGTATTATCCATACAATTCTTATTGAGATTCCTTACTCTCTCTTGAATGATTTATAAACGATTAAATATTAATTGTGGTTACTGGTAGTTTATTTCACAAATTCACAACTCTAATTATTATTTCTTTTGCTTTGAGGTCAGCTAACAACAAGTAGCTTGTTCACAGTTCAAAGTTATTTGATTCCCTTGATTGTGTTACTACCTTAATGCTGGGCTATCCAGGTCAACTGTTCTGTGTCTTTCCATTTCGTGTTCTCTGCTAGAACATTTCAGTTTCTACAATTCTGCTTTACTTTGTTATTGTGATTTCTTTTATTATTTAGATATTTAGATCTTGCATATTGCAACAACTTTTCCTGCTTAAACTTTATACTTAATAGGGCCAAAAAAAAAGTGGTGTGGATAATTCTGATAAATTAATAGTTTCTATTCGAGCAGATTTGCGTAATTTGTGTACAGTTGTCTTCTATACACTCTCTCTCTCTCTCTCTCTTGAGCTAGATGACTGCAATCCCTCCCGTATCTGTGATTTATAATGTAATGTATCACACTCGCAAATTAGAAAATGGTTTGTTTTTCATTGGATATAATTTTAAACTTCTCAACAAATGTTGCAATTTGTCAACGCTTTTTGTTTTGTGGTGGAAGACAGATGAGACATTGCAGTGAAATTTTTGATGCTGCATGGAAAATTAAATATAAACATTCCAATGGCACTAAATACTCCTCTAGGTAAACACTTTGTTTTTTCTTTTCCATTCTTTCTTTTGTGTAAAATCTTATCTCTTGCTCAAGTGCTTTTGTGGATTATACTTTTGTGTGTGATTCATTGATGCTGTACTGGAGTTGCCGACTACTCGAGCTGAATTTTCCTTTTTAAATCATGTTGTGTGGTATGGGGTCAATTCTTTTTTTGTAGCGTAATTTAGCAAATTATTTTTCAGCACAAGTCATCACTCTAGACAGACTGTGTACTGGTGCGGTCACAACTAAAGAATTACATTTTTGACTCTAACACAGTCGCTGTATCTCAAATTTACATTATGTGAGATGTTATAACATGCAAATACAAATTCTTATGAAATGAAAATTTACAATATTGAATTATTCAATTGATGTGGAGTCCATTAAAGTGGCAATCAATCTATTTCCCCAAAGAGTATCTCCTGAACTACTGCAGTTTTGAGATAGATGCATTTGCAAGGAATTGTCTTGGGTTTTCCTGGTTCTGAGTTATTTGTGTATTTTGTTGAAACGTTTAACATTGCTCTATTCCTTTGCAACCTCTATTTCTTCATCTTTTCAGCCTCCCTCCATCCCTTTGCAGACTCTGTTGCCATACCCCTTTGCTGACCATCCCTCGCCGTTTGCAGCCTTCCCACATGTGCACGTGTACGCACACACCCTCCCACTCATTCACGCACTCTCATATGCTGTTTAGCACTCAGGCCTGGCAGTCTCCTTCCCTGACAAAATGTTCATCGTGTACTATTTGAAATTGCTACCTGTTGGCAACAATTTGATCCAGCAATTCTTTTTACATTTCCCTGGTGCAAGATCCTTTCTCTGTATGGAAAACTTGGAGGAAAAGGTAGAAATTAATTTCAGAGTTCAATAAACAAATGGATACTCACCCAGGAAACACTAAGTTGTCACAAAAGTTAAAATTTCTTTCTTGTCTGATAAATCCAGGTTAACAGAAAACACAAATGAGGTTTCTGTACCTGACAAGGTTAACTAATTATTAAGTTAAAAGTCACACAACACTAGGTTATAGTCCAACAGGCTTAATTGGAAGCACACTAGCTTTCGGAGCACTGTTCCTTCATCAGGTGGTTGACCACTGCTCCTTCATCAGGTGGTTGACCACCTGATGAAGGAGCAGCGCTCCGAAAGCTAGTATGCTTCCAATTAAACCTGTTGGACTATAACCTGGTGTTGTGATTTTTAACTTTGTACACCCCAATCTAACACTGGCATCTCCAAATCATAACTAATTATTAGGAGTCCACAGATTACAACCACAGCAAACTGAAATAAACTGTTGACCTATAACCCTCTACTAGTTAAAACTCTAACCTCCTAAAAATTCTCTACACACATACAGAGAGAGACAAAAGGAATTGTTCTGAGTTGAGGGCAAAAAATTACTGGGGACTCGGTTTAATAGCACTTGTCATTGGGACTCGATGGAATGTTCCTTTTTTTCCAAATCTTTCTGTTGTCTGATCTTTTCCTTCAGGTTCTATCACTTCTTGACATGAGACAGAGTGCTGGTTAATGATTTATGGACTCGCCAACTTATTGGTTAAAAGCAACAGCTCACACCAAATGTTGGAATAAAATAAACTGACTTTGTTCAGAGTTTAGAAATTTACTGGTGAGAGAAGCACACCACTTGCCCTATCAACAGTCCTGAAGGCTTCTGCAGGTATCATTCATACCAACAAGCTGTTCAGCGACCCAAGAACTAGTCAGATAGTTGTTTTCAGGCTAATGGCCTTTGGCATCCATAACTGATCACAATTTCACAATCCAATCAGCAACCTACTGCCAGCCAAAGCTCACATTGTATTCGATACAAGAGTCTGTACCTCTTCCTTCAAGCTTCGTTAAAGTGGCAATGTAAACACCGCACAAAGTTTCAATGGCTTGCTTCTTTCAAAAAAAAATCTGCAATTTCTTTCCTGTAGCACAGTCCATTCCCTATTCAGTCCACAATCAAAGGTTAAGAGAAATGAAAAGAAGTGTTCATCACAAGAAAAGTGCTGGAAATACTCAGTGAGTCTGCTTAATGACCTTGCATCTGGAAAAGATTCAAGGTATAAGCAGGTGTCAGGCACGTATAATGGCAGGAAAAGGGGTGATGGAACAAAGGTGAAAGGTAACAGGATGGAAGGCAGGAAAGATTGTGAATGTTTCCTCCACTTGGTGTATATCCTGCCTAAAAACAAGTCTGGGAATTTGAAATCAAACAGTCAGGAATATTAAATGACACTTAAATTTGTCCACACACAAAAGCCCAGGAGGGATTATAAGAGTGGTACTCTACATTTAATTTAATTATGTTTTTATTGGTGTATTATTGGTTGAATTGTAATATTTTCAATTTCATTGCCAAATGTGCCAATCAAGTTAAATTGCTGCTAGAAATGGATGAATTTATATTGCTTGGTCCCCTGCCTTTTACACCCAAGCACAAGGAGTGAAATCTGAATGTACATTTATCTGTACTAGAATTTTTGCATAGAATGAAAATTAATCATTTGGTTTCGTTATTTCTGTTTATAGGGTGCAGACATATGCTTTAGTGTCAGAAATGTTCAATCATATGTTTCAATTTTTGTACAAAGTTAATTTTTGTGTGATTTTTAGTCATCTAGGTGAGTAATAATAGTTCTGTGATTTGGCTTACAGTGAGAGTTTTGATGTGCAAGTATTTCAGTCAAGCACATTTTTTTAAAACGGCAAAATACTTGTATGTAATTTTGAATTAATTTGAGAACCTCTTGTTTTTTTCCAACCATTTCTGTTATAAGCAATTAGTAGATCTCCTGGGCATTGATCATAGTGAGTTGGCAGATATACTGTAGTATTATCTGGATTTGCTAAGCATGCCAGCTGTCCTCACCGGCTCTGGGGAGCAGATTACAGGCAACTGGACAGCATTTATTTTATTGAGCAACCTGTCTTAAGGGCAAATGATCCACACTGCTGGACATCAAGACTGAAAAGGTTAGGGTAGAAGATAAGGTAATCAGAATAATTTGTTGGCAAACATGGCCTTTTAAAATGTCAAATGTTAAAAATGTGAGTGCCGCAGTCTTCAAGATCTGGGACTCAGTAAGTTACAGCAGAAATAAATGACTTGCTGGAAAAGGACACATTTTGTTAAAGCTGCTCATCTGGCAGTCTACAGGACAATTTGCAAGAATACTAATTTAAGGGGAAAACTAACAAAAGTGTGACTGCAACGCAATGAAGATAAGAAAGGACAGGATTTAGAACATTGGAAGAAAAAGCTAATTTCAGAGAAATGATGAACGTAGCAATAGTGCCAAAATAGAGCTGTGAATTGAGAGTTTGCGTCCAGCAGCAGGTTGTACCTGATGTGGCAAAGATTATCTTCTGTAACACATACTGGGAATGAATACTTGTGGTATTGAAATATCCAATAGGCATTCACTACAGTTAACTCTGTTCACAGGAACATTAGTGTCTGAGCAAACATTCAGCTCTGAAGATACACAGAGCAGCATGTTTCCAATAGTTCGTGCTTTGGGTGATGCATTAACGATCCTTAATGTCCTCAGGTTACATGCTATGTTGCAATGATTATATTCTGATCATGTCTCTTAAAAATATGCTGTCATACTGACTGTGAAATAACAGTTTATGCATTTGGGCACGAGATCTGTGCCTGTGCTCCTGGATCCTCAGATTGCCCTGTGCAGTGAAGAGTATCCTTAAAATGAACTTTGCAAGGTCAGGATGCTTGAGGTGGTCATCCTAGTGGCTAGACTTGGTAAAGTTATCAAACTTTTTTTGGGACAAAAAGCAGTTCTGAGACAAGTTACCATTTTTTAGAGGTGGTCATGTCAAAACAATTTTTCAAGGTTTGCAGTCTTTTGCATAATGTCAAGTAGTTAAATTAACTTAACTCTAGTGTAAAAGCAGCAGTTGAAAAGAAGATTGGATGCTAATAATGAAGTGATTGTTTGTTAGGCTGCTTTTTTTTTCTTGTGTCCTTTCCAGGCAAATGCACAGGTTTTGAAGCTACCTATCTATTGGAAGAAAATCTGAAAACTCAGTAGGAAGTTAACAAATGTTCAAGGTGGAGATTCTTGGTGAAAAATTTGGATATTTGTTTGGAATGAACATTCACAGTTGAAGAGAACTATGAAAGAGGCAACATGGAAGCCAAGAATGTCAGTGAATGAAGATGCAAGAGTAAAGCTAAGAGGTAGTATCTGTTGGCTGCATTTGTACCAAGTTCAACTGCAGATTATTAAACTTTCATAATAACTGATTTCTGTTTCCTCAAAGCACTGCAGAAGTACAGGAGTTGAGGCTGCACGTAAAGATTCATGCATCAGAGAAGTTAGTTAAATTCTTTCAAAGCTCTGTACATATGATAAATAATTTTCTTTGCCTATTTCTTTGAGTCACATTAATGTTCAAACAGAGGAGAATCAATCTCTTCTGGAATCAAACTCTTTTTAACAGGTTCATTTTCACGTTTGATGAGAGGGGTGCTGATGAGATGTTTCCACATTTAAATGTATAATGAAGCATGGGAGGAGGATCCTCTGTCAGCCAATACCAGGTGATTGATCTCCCAGCTCAAAAGAATCTCACGAAAGGTGATTGACATGAAGCATTAACTCTGTACCAACTTTCATGCCAGGATTGCTGAATATTTCTAAAAAATTCTGTTTTATTTTGAGCATCTGCAGCATTTTGCTTCAAAATGACCATCCTTCGCTGATTCTAGTCAATCTTTGTCTACTTCACACCCTATCCAGGCTGTCTTTTTAAACCTTGGTTTATAACCTTTGAGCCCCTGAGATGAGATTGTGATATCTTGGAATGCATGCGATCTTAATTGTAGTATTCTCTGTTTTCTACATTTAAGTGAAGATGATCCAAAATAGTTCTATAACTCAACAGTATTCTTCCATCATGTACATTTTGTGCAGGATTCATGCACTGACATTTTTACATCTTCAGATTTGCATAATATATTTACACTACCTGATGTGTGATGCTTTGCTTTTCAACTTGTTTAAAACGAAGGGTTACATGTTTCCTTCTTAAATACGATTGGAGGAATTATTGCTCTATGTTTATGCTTTCCACCTCCATCCTATTGAGAGAGATAGCTGCTCTGATACTGATTCATTGTATTTAATACATATAGTAAAATGGATGTTGCTGAGAGCGGAATAATACTTTGCTCAGTATTCATCTGTGCATGCTTTCAGTGATGGAAGCTAACAGATTTCTTTTCCTGTTTCGTTCTCTCTTCCACTTGCTCCTCCACACTTTCTCATCTCCAAAACCTATCCCCTCCCTGACATCCCATTCTCATTCCCCACATGCCAGTTTCCTCCTGCTTTCTCCAGGCCCCTATTTCCCTCTACTGCATCCCACTTTCCCCTGTCTCTCTCCATGCACACCCTCACCCCCTTTATTTAATTTCTACTGTCTTAATCAGCTATTTACCAAGATATTTGTTTGTAAATTTGCTGACGATTAGGTTCAAGGGCTGCAAACCATTAATATTGGTTAGCTCGATCCTTGAATCACAGATTGTGTTCTATTTTACTCTGTTAGACCATGGCCAATTTAAAGAAAGTCCTGAACTTTTGATCATTTTTGCATTCCTATTGGGAAAGTGGAATTGCCAATTTAGATTCCAGCTTCTGGCAATAGTTTAAAACCTATCTAAATTATTTCATGTTTTGGTACCTGAAGAATCCATTATTTCTGTAAAGAAAATGTTCATTAATTTTTGGAAACTGTTAATATTTGTTAGCCAGTTGACTCCATTATTGACTCTGAGTTCTGTATTTATTTATGAAATAATCCAAATTGAAATTCTCAGTTTGTGCGAAGTTAATTGGTTGAGATTGTTTACTGGTAGAAAAGTTTTTAAATACAAGTTAAGGCTCTTGTGAGAAAGTGATATGAAGGAAATAGAATTTGTGACATGCTAACTAACTATGTAGAGACGGAATGCCTTTCATAACAGTAGGACTTGAAGGAGTAAGTTGAATAAATCCAAAAAAAAGGTTACATTTGTTCTATGCTTTTGGTACTGAAAGTGCATGTTTTCTTGTGTATAAGTTATCCTAACAGAATATCCTTGTTGGCTGCCAGTTTATGCTTGATCATGCTTCAAATCAAGTTTATTATTTTTCTGAGAAATATGTGCATTTTCTGCATGATTTATCTTGTCAGTAGTGATTGTGTTGATTCTCATTAGCATGCACAGTATTCCAGCGGACCTCATTATTTTCTCCAGATATCCAGCAGCTATCCTGTTTTGTAACAGATTGGCTTGAGCCCAGGCCATTTAAATATACAGTAGGTAATATCAAAACCAGCCTATATCTTGTATGTGCAAACAAGATTTCGTGGTTTACGCTGAATAGTACACATTAGCAATAAAAAGTAGTAAGCTGGTATTTGTCTGGAGCTTTGCAAAGGATAATTCCTGAGTGGTGGTAGCTTTTCTATTTGGTATGGTTTATAATTTCAGTACTAAATTATAGATGGCTAAATATGCAAATTCAGTATGGTGTATTCATTAATAATGGTAATGTTTTAGTTGAATGTTCAGTGTCAGCTCACTGCAGCTGATTTGTCTTAAAAATCCATTAAGCGACACATATTCTTTGCTAAAGTGTGAAATAGTTCATTATTGAAGAGATGTAAAATGTGCCTATTTTGTACTACTTTTGTAACTATTACATTATTCAAAGAAGGGATGTAACACTAGAGTAAAAACACATCTTTTGATGCGTTCAAGAGTTCTGTGGTTATATTTGAGACAAATCCATTTGAAGGCTAGGCCATGAGGATATTGGGCTAAATTTGCAAGTAATTTGCTATATCTTAGTTTTCATTTAGCAGCAGTACTACTGTCTTTATCTAAATGAAATGTAATGTTACTTAAATTACAGTGCCTGAAAATTCTCATGGTCTCAATTACAGTCTTGATGACTTATTCTTCTGCTTAACTGTTACATTAATGCAAATCATGCTAGTAGGTGTGAAAAGATAGTTGCTCTGTGCTGTGTAATGCAATGGGTTTGAGTGATTTCAAAGACTTACAGACTACTAAATTCATTTTCATAGCCCTGCAGTTTTGTGTGCCGATATTTTTGCTACAGTTTGATGTTATATCAAATGAAGTTGCATAATCCACTGTCACTGGATAACTTACTGCAAAGATGGAAAGTTGGTGCATTAGGCTGTCCTGTCAGTGCATAGCCTCTGCATCATCTCACCTTCTGTGGGGTGTGAGGTGACACACTGCAGTCAAGTATGCCATGTCTCTAGGCTAATTGCAGGAAGTTTTGAAAGGGCCTTGGCACCCAGAGCTGTGGTGCATACTCCAATGATATGGGAGCTGGTGGCTCCATATTGTGTATGGGCTCTGGCATTTGTAAATGGACTCCATTTATGGGTCAAATGGTACCCACTATGTTGTTGATCTGGTTCAGGTGAGTCAAAGGCCCTATAATCAGCTTCTGGACTTGGACTGAGTGGGATTTAGAGGTAGAGACGCCTCCTTTGGGATTCACTGTTTAAGGTTGAGTGGAAGATGGCAGATGTTCAACAAGTTGGTCTCCAAATCCTGTCCAGGCAAAACAAGAAATCATATTGTACTAAAATGATGCCTGTTTGTGTATCCATACTTCAGGTGCAGGCTCCAGGCATTGTTTTATTCACACAAGCAATTGTGAGCATATGTTTTTAGTGTACAGAGCTTCATCAGCAATCTTAGCAATGCATTCAGGACAAACTGTTAGACTGCAGTGAGATCCTGAAAGCATGTCTGAGAACCACAGCAGCCTGTACTTATGCAGCAAAAGGTGAAGCTTGCATGAATTCAGTCTGATATTCCACTATCGCATTTTAATATTGGATTACTTGTGGGAACTTTGGTATAGGGTCTTCGATGCTGTGTTGGCAAGTCTGGCAATGAATTTGTCCACCACTTTCATCTTGGAAAGGACAGGCTGTAAGCTTTATGCGGAGCCCTTTACAAGGTCGATCACAAATTCCTGTGCGCTCTTTAACAGTGATTGTCTGATTGGCAAAGTATTTCTATTCACATATCCTTTTGGTGCAAACCACATTGAGGGCTTCCTCTAAGTTCCCTGCAGCTCTGTGTGGCCTTCCTGCCTGTGAACCTATATCTATGTGCCATTTATCCTTCCCTGCCCAGGTTTAAGATGTCCTATGATGTATTACTGCCTTGTAGCGCTCAGTCAATGAAACTTAATCTTCTAATTTACTATAGTTTGAAAGTAAATGGACTAGATATTTTTGGCTGGGGATATAATGAGTAAGCTTTGCATGGTCAGGAGTGAGACACAGGCTGAATGAACATGTACTTCAGGAGAAGCCAGCGTGGGAATTCGGTGTAGAGGGGAAGGGGTGCTTTTTGCTAGCTCTTAGCTTCTGAAGGATCTTCTTTAACAGGATAAATTGAAGCCCAGGATCAGGGGTTATAGCTACTAATTTGACTATCTATTACAGGTTGCTCTCAGATTGAAGATAAATAGGGGAAATATTTACAGGCTATAAACTAAAAGATGAATACACTTTTAAGAGAAATCAAATTAAGAACTATGTAATTAAATTGGAAAAGCTGGTCCAGGCAATGTGCTGTAACTGCATGATATGGGAGCTGGTGCCTCCTCATTGTGATTCATCGTGACTACATTTGTAGCAAGCCTAGGTTGCTTGAAGTCTGGCTCAGTGTTGTTGAGAATTGGATTATGAGCTTTGAACACTGTGAAACATCAGGGAGGGAGTGAGTTACCTGGATACTGTATTCCAGGAGGCAGTTACACCCCTTAGATTAACTGTTGTGGTCAGGGACAGGTGGCTATGTCTATGTGCAAGGTCGTTAGAGAGATGCAGGAAGTACTGCTGAAGGAGCTTTGCCCTTGAGGTGGTCTAATAGGTTTGAGATTCTTTCTCCATGTGTGGATGAGAATGTGGACTGTAGAGAGGATGAGCAAACTGTTCATAGCACCATGGTATAGAGAACCATTTGAGACCTCAAAGAGAGTTTCAAATGGGGATAGTGTAGACACGGGAACTGATATTGTTCTCTCTGGCCACAATCGAGAGTCCCAAAGGCTGTGTTGTTTGCCTGGTGCCCAGGTTAAGGATATTGCATCTGGGCTTGAGAGGAGTTGGGAGTGGGAGTCCTATTCTTGTGGTCCACATAGCTACTAATGATGTAAGTAGAAAGAGGTTCTGCTGAGGGAATATGAACAGCTAGGGGCTAAATTAAAAAAGCAGAACTAAAACGGTAATAATATCTGGATTGCTATGTGAGCTATGAGCAAATTGGCATTGGGTCAAAAAGATTAGAGGTAAAGGCCTGGCTCAAAGATTGTTGTGGGAAAGACAGGTGGAATTTGCACCAGTGCTGGGAAAGGATGGATGTGTTCTGATGGGACAGGCTCCACCTGAGTGTTCTGGTGAATTGCATAATGAAAGCCATGGGTTAGGCTTCAAATTAAATCGGTGAAAGGGAAGACTGCAGATGGTGGAGATTTAGCGTCAAGAATAATCTGCTGGAAAAGCACAAACAGGTCAGGCAGCAACCAAGAAGCAGGAGAATCGACCGTTTCGGACAAAAGCCCTTCAGGAATGAAAGGCTTTTGCCCGAAACTTCGATTCTCCTGCCCCTTGGATGCTTCAGATTAAATAGTAAATCATGGAAAAAGTTAAGGGTGAGGAGGGCTCAGCAGAGATTAAAGCTTCCAGAGTACACAATAGGATAGAGGGTATGGAAAGGCTTAGAAATCTAACTTTAGGCACAGCCGATGTGCGGACAGTGAATGCAGGATTGAGGGTGTTGTACTTAAATGCATGCAGTATGCGAAACAAGATAAATGAGTTTGGAGCGCAAATTGAAATTGATTTTTGTAATGATTTGGGTATCAGAGATGTGGCTGCAAGGGGACCAAAGCTGGGAACAAAATATGCATGGACACACATCCCATCGAAACGACAGGCAGATAGGCAGAGGGGGCAGGTTGCTGTGTTAGTAAGAAATGGAATTAAATCACGAGTAAGAAGTGATATAAAGCCGGATGGTGTAGAATCTGTATGGGTAGAGTTGAACTGCAAAAGAGAAAAGACCCTGATGAGAGTTGCGTACAGGCCTCCTAGCAGTAGTTAGGATGTGGGGAAGAAAATAAATCAGGAGACAGGAAAGGCATGTAAGAAAGGTACTATAGCAAATTGTTTTAATCGGCATCTTTTAAAAAACAGCATACTCTACGGACTGGCAAAAAATGACTTGCCGAGTATACTAGATGTTTACTGTATTCTCGTGATCTCTGCAATGTCCGAAAAGTCAGTTGAGGGTACAAATGAGAAGGCTCCCTGTTGGTACGTTTATTTATTGTAAAGTTGCATTATTATTTGCTTTATACTGGAAATAATGTACAACTCATGTACTACATTTCTATTGCTTAGTAGGTGTTTTTATGTTGTTTATGTGGACATCTTAATCAACTATCGCACTCCTCCCATCGGTACCTGTTAATAATAAAAGGTTTGCGGTATTACACTAAACATGGGGAACTTCGATGTGCAGGTGAATTGGGAAAATCAGATCTCAATCAAAGGAATTTTTGGAATGCATGTGAGTCTTTTTTTTTGGAGAGCTTGTGGTAGAACCTGTAGGGAACAGGAAGTTCTGGATTTGGTGGTTTGTAATGAGACAGACTTGATTATGGAATTAATGGTGAAGGAACCCAAAGTGGTCAGTGATCATAATAGGATTGATAGAATTCACCGTGCAGTTTGAAAGGGAGATGCACAATCAGATGTAATAGTGTTACAAATGAGTAAAGGTAACTACAAAGACATGAGGGAGGAGCTGACTAGAGTTGATTGGAAGGGGAGCCAAGCAGGGAAAATGGTGGACTGGCAGTGGCAGACATTTCTGGGGGTAATTTGGGAACACAGCAGAAATTCATTCCAAGGAAGAAGAAACACAATAAGAGGAGGACAAGGAAAGTAGGAACAGCATAAAAGCAAAAGAAAAAGCAGAGAATGTAGTGAAGATTTGTGGGAAGCCTTTAAAAACCAGTAGGGGATAATTTTAAAAAAAGCAATACGATGTCAGAAAATCAAATGTGAGCGTAAGCAAGCTATGACTATAAAAGAATATTCCAAGAGTTATTTTGGGATATCTGAAAGTAAGAGGCGAGAGTGCACACAGGGTCTGGAAAGTGAGGTTGGAGAAGTAGTAACGGGGGGGATGAAAGAAATGGTGGAGGAATTGAATAGGTACTCTGCATTAGTGGAAGACACCAGCAAAATACCCAACTTCAAGATAGTCAGGATGCAACGATAAGTATAGTGGCCATCATTAAGGAGAAGGTGCTGGAAAGCTGGAAGGTCTGAAGGCAGATAAATCACCTGGCCGGATGGACTAAACCCCAGAGTTCTGAAAGAGATCGCTGAGGAGACTGTAGAGATATTGGCTAATATAACACTTCTGTTTAAGAAAGGAAGGAAGCTGAAGACCGGAAACTATCGGCCAGTTAGTGTGACTTTGGTTGTTGGTAAGAGTTAGAATCCATTTTTAAGGATGAGATTGTAGAATACTTGGAAATATATGGTATATTATATCTGAGCAAGCATGGCATCATCAAGAGGAAGTCAGCCTGACAAATCTGTTAGAGTTCTTTGAGGACGTTATGTTTAAGTTAGACAAAGGCGAACCAGTGAACATGATCTGATTGGATTTCCAGAATGCTTTTAACAAGGTGGTAAACAAAATAAGAACCCATGGTGTTTGGGACAACATACTGGCATGGATAGAGGATTGGCTGACTGGCAGATGGCAGAGAGTAGGGGTAAAGGGGTCTTTGTCAGGATGGCAGCTGGTGACTAGTGGACTTCCACTGAGGTTCATGCTTGGACCACAACTATCCAGATTATACATTTACAATCTGGACGAAGGACTGAGGGCATTGTTACTAAATTTGCAGATTATACAAAGATAGGTGAAGGGACAGAGTGTTGAGGAAGCAGGAAGACTACAGAAGGACTTGGACAGGCTAGGAGAGTGGGCAGAGTGGTTGCAGATGAAATACAATGCGGGGAAGTGTGAGAATATGCAGTTTGATAGGAAGGATAGAGGTGTAGACTCTTTGTCCATACTCAATGGAATATAGAAGGATGATTGGGATCTGATTGAAATTTACAGAATATTCAGAAGCATGGATAAAGTGGATATGGCTAAGATGTTTCCACTAGTAGGAAAAACTAGGATGTGAGGGCGCAGACTCAGAGTGAAGTGATGACCCTTAGAACTGAGGAAGGAGGCATTTCTTCAGCCAGAGGATGATGAATCTGCAGAACTCCTTGCCGCAGAGGGCTGTGTGTGGCCAAGTCAAAGGGTTTATTTAAGACAGAAATATATACAGGTTCTTGATTGGTAAAGGGATCAAGAGCTGCAGGGAGAAGGCAGCAAAATGGGATTGAGAAGCATATCAGCCATGATGAAATGGTGGGGCAGATTCGATGGGCTGTGTGGCTTAATTCTGCTATGTCTTTTGGTATCAAACTCTTGGAAAGTATTTTATTATCAAATAGTTTTGAGTGATGCAAATTCATTCTGGTTTATGCCAATGCCAAACGAAGACCACCTACACTCTTCAATAGATGCAATGGAAATGTTTGAAATTTGGACGATTTTAGGAAGTTTAGTGGAAGAAAGGAATGAAAAAAAAAGGAGAATATATCTCAAGGAGAAATCTTGTTGCAGACTGATACTTGTTAATTTGGGTAGATGGTGGCAATGATTTAAAAAGTGTCTTGCGCTGTTGATGTAATGCACAGAGCATGTTTGCAGGTCGTGTAATCTGCATTGTTAGAATTACTTAAAATATAAAAAAATTAAACACCAGCTCTGGTTATCTAAATTTGCAACAAGTTGCTTGAAACATTGAGGAATGAAACCTTTGAAAAGCCAGTGTGCATGCTGGAATGGATAGAGATAGAGGAAGCTGATGTGCTGAAAATTTTGTCAAACATTAAGATTGACAAGTCGCCAGGCACGGACCAGATTTGTCCTCGGCTGCTTTGGGAAACGAGAAATGCAATTGCTTCGCCACTTGCGAAGATCTTTGCATCCTTGCTCTCCACTGGAGTCGTACTTGAGGACTGGAAAGAAGCAAATGTAATTCCTCTCTTCCAGAAAGGAAATAGGGAAATCCCCGGCAATTACAGACCTGTAAGTCTCACGTCTGTCGTCTGCAAGGTGTTAGAAAGGATTCTGAGGGATAGGACTTACAACCATCTGGAAGAGATGGTTAATCTCTTGATTAAATGCAGTCAACACGGCTTTGTGAAGGGCAGGTCATGCCTCACAAATCTTATCAAGTTCTTTGAGGATATGACTAGAAAAGTTGATGAGGGTCGAGCTGCGGATGTGGTGTATATGGACTTCAGCAAGGCATTTGATAAGGTTCCCCATGGTAGACTCATTCAGCAGGTCAGGAGGAATGGGACACAGGGGAACTTAGCTGTCTGGATACAGAATTGGCTGGCCAACAGAAGACAGCGAGTGGTAGTAGAAGGAAAATATTCTGCCAGGAAGTTTATGGTGAGTGGTGTTCCACAGGGCTCTGTCCTTGGGCCTCTACTGTTTGTAATTTTTATTAATGACTTGGATGAGGGGATTGAAGGATGGGTCAGCAAGTTTGCAGACGACACAAAGGTTGGAGGTGTCGTTAACCGTATAGAGGGCTGTTGTAGGCTGCAGTGGGACATTGACAGGATGCAGAGATGGGCTGAGAGGTGGCTGATGGAGTTCAACCTGGATAAGTGTGAGGTGATGCATTTTGGAAGGTCGAATTTGAAAGCTGAGTACAGGATTAAGGATAGGATTCTTGGCAGTGTGGAGGAACAGAGGGATTTTGGGTGTGCAGGTACATAGATCCCTTAAAATGGTCACCCAAGTGGACAGGGTTGTTAAGAAAACATATGGTGTTTTGGCTTTCATTAACAGGGGGATTGAGTTTAAGAGCCGTGAGATCTTGTTGCAGCTCTATAAAACTTTGGTTAGACCGCACTTGGAATACTGCGTCCAGGTCTGGTCGCCCTATTATAGGAAAGATGTGGATACTTTGGAGATAGTTCAGAGGAGGTTTACCAGGATGCTGCCTGGACTGGAGGGCTTATCTTACGAAGAGAGGTTGACTGAGCTTGGACCTTTTTCATTGGAGAAAAGGAGGAGGAGAGGGGACCTAGTTGAGGTATACAAGATAATGAGAGGCATAGATAGAGTCGATAGCCAGAGACTATTTCCCAGGGCAGAAATGACTAACACGAGGGGTCATAGTTTTAAGCTGGTTGGAGGAAAGTATAGAGGGGATGTCAGGGGTGGGTTCTTTACACAGAATTGTGAGAGCATGGAATGCGTTGCCAGCAGCAGTTGTGGAAGCAAGGTCATTGGGGACATTTAAGAGACTACTGGACATGCATATGGTCACAGAAATTTGAGGGTGCATACATGAGGATCAGTGTTCGGTACAACATTGTGGGCTGAAGGGCCTGTTCTGTGCTGTACTGTTCTAGGTTCTATATTTTATGAAAGTGAGTAATGCAGATGCTGGAGATTAGAGTCAAAATTAGAGTGGTGCTGGAAAAGCACAGCAGGTCAGGCAGCATCCGAGGAACAGGAAAATCGACATTTCTAGCAAAAGCCCTTCATCAATGCTTGAAACCATTGTCTAAATTGAAACCCATAGAGTATTCAAAAACCCATATGTGGATCTGTTTAATATTTCTCAGTCCAGAAAGAAGCTGCAGAAGACACCTCTTCTGTAATAAATTATGAATGGCATGAGCATGTTCAACTCTCAGTAGTAATTGAAAGGCTTGACCTTTCTGAGCAATCTCACATGGTTTTCATATGAAAACATTAGCTGAAAAACACAAAACTTTTAAAGTCAAACTATGTGGTTGATTTGCCAGCAATACCATGCAAACTGATGATAAAATCTTTGATCAATTGATAAGTCTTAATAATTTTTAGTTTCTTGTCATGTCTTATGGAAAATGTAAGTTACCTGGAGTTAATTTTTTATTTTTCCTTCAGAAGCTATGTCCTTTCTACAGAACTATTGATTTAAACCTAATTTCTCATGAATAGATAGATTTTTAAAATTTCAACTCTACACAGAAAATTACTATCATTCCCTTAAGAAATATAGTTTAGATTTTCTCTGTTCTGATCTGTTAAATGGAATTATGAGTATGATGTCCTGCAAAAAGAAAATTAAAGGAGAAAGCAAAGTAGCACAGAGTAACAAATCAGAACAAATCCCTGATTTAAATTGAAATTTGCACATATTGATGCTTTATATAAAACAAAAGTCTGTCAAAATGGGACTACTGGGCTTAATAAAATAAATGGTCTTTTAGATGAATATTCAATTCCATGGAAATAATTAAGTTAACACTTTTCAGCAACAAAGAGTACATGGTCTATTTCATGTGAATTTAGGACAGGAGGACACTACTCAAGGTTATAGTTTTATTGTTCTTGATGGTACATGTCCATGCCCTATTATATGGTCTATATAGGTTATTAGTGCTTTGCAAATTTATTTCTGGCAAGATTTATCACTAAATCAACCATTTGTAATTTCTTAAATAAAACTTTCAGTTCTTCCAAGTGTCTTCCCAGTTTCACTGTAAACCAGAGAGAATGTGTATAGGGTATAAGCAGGCAGGGAAGGAGTTAAGTTCGGAGTTTTGTGAAACAAGGGGTTCAGCTGAACATGACTCAGATCAGCTAAAGCCTTACAGTTAACAATAGGGTGCTGGAGGCAAGGGTAATGGGTTAACAAAATGGAAAAGCATTTCATTATGTAGAATCATTTAACAATAGTGGAAGCATTTAGTATGAGAGGTCAATCTAACGAGGTGAAAAGTATTCATTATGTGAAGCCAGTTATTCATTGTGTAACAGCAGATGGCTTAATCTTTACCATTGATACTCGCTGATTGTAATGGCCACCCAATTAATATGTATGTTGCCTTATCTGGATTCTCTTCCCTGTAAAATGACTATATGACTGATAACTGTCTTCCAGGGAAGACAGTGAACTCGTGTCTGTGCCCATGGGCGATCGTTCTCTCTCCCTCCAGGCCCGAACTAAAGATGGCGGAAGTAAAACTACTCTGTCTCTGAGCGTTTTGCTTCGACTGAGCGGG
This sequence comes from Chiloscyllium plagiosum, assembly GCF_037043375.1. NCBI lineage: Eukaryota > Metazoa > Chordata > Chondrichthyes > Orectolobiformes > Hemiscylliidae > Chiloscyllium > Chiloscyllium plagiosum. The sequence continues at coordinate 8,688,404 of NW_028270175.1, forward strand.
GAGCGTAACGCCACCAGGACATCATCAATGTAAAGTAGGATGGCACAGTGGCTCATTGGTTAAGACTGCTGCCTTACAGCGCCAGGGACACCGGTTCAATTTCACCCTTTGGTGACTGTATACAGTTTGCCCTGTGTCTGTGTGGGTTTCCTCCCACAGTCCAAAGGCATGCAGGTTAGGTAAATTAGGCATGCTGAATTGCTTGTAGTATCCAGGATGTTCAGGCTACGTAGATTAGCCATGGGGAAATGCAGGCTGACAGAGATAGGATTGGGAATATGAGTCTGGGTGGGATGCTGTTCGGAGGGTTGATGAGGGCTCAATGGGCTGGAGGGCTTGTTTCCACACTGTTCGGATTGCTATGAAAAAATATTTAAATGAAAATTTTGGTTATGAATCCAAAACTAGAATGCTTGATGTGAACACTGCCCATTGAGTACATGTACAGATGTTTTAGTACGCAGTTACCAATTGACAGCTGCCTTGTTTGTGAGAAGTTTAAAATCTATTTTATAATTATTGATATTTTAGTTGTTTAGTTAATAGCTCACCTTTCTAGTTTGTACTTTGAAGATGTCACTTCAAAGACTGATGTTAGTCCATGCATCTTTTTGAAATGGTTTACCTGTTTTTGACCTTTTTAATATGACTCATTTTGACGGATCCCTTTAAACAATAATTCTCATGAAACCGCAAACAAAACTTTGATAGGAGGTGACAGGTTAGCATGCAAGCCACCAAAGGGATAAAATGACTTTAAATGCAGAAACTAAGTTTTTACACACTAAGTGTTTTGCATCAGTATTTACTGTGGACAAGGATATGGAAGATATAGAAAGTAGCGAAATAGGTGGTGACACCTTGCAAAATGTCCATATTACAGAGGAGAAAGTGCTGGATGTCTTGAAACGCATAAGGTGAATAAATTCCCAGGACCGGATCAGGTGTACCCGAGAACTTTGTGAGAAGCTAGAGAAGTGATTGCTGGGCCTCTTGCTGAGATATTTGTATTATCAATAGTCACGGGTGAGGTGCCGGAAGACTGGAGGTTGGCAAACGTGGTTTGCAACAGGATCTTGATCAGATGGGCAAATGGGCCGAGAAGTGGCAGATGGAGTTTAATTGAGATAAATGCGAGGTGCTGCATTTTGGGAAAGCAAATCTTAGCAGGACTTATACACTTAATAGTAAGGTGCTAGGGAGTGTTGCTGAACAAAGAGACCTTGGAGTGCAGGTTCGTAGCTCCTTGAAAGTGGAGTCGCAGGTAGATAGGATAGTGAAGGCGTTGGTATGCTTTCTTTTATTGGTCAGAGCATTTGGATGGGTATATGAATAGGGAGGGTTTGGAGGGATATGGGCTAGGTGCTAGCAGGTGGGACTAGATTGGGTTGGGATATCTGGTCAGCATGGATGGGTTGGACCGAAGGGTCTGTTTCCATGCTGTACATTTCTATGACTCTAAGTGCTTGTACCAATATAATGTGTGAAACATACAAGACACTTTTGCATAACATAATTGAAAGATTGATTCCATTCTTGAGCATTTTGAAATGACGAAATTAAGGAGGAAAGGTGCTTTTTGTTCCGAGATTGAGGTAAAGTTAATTTCCAAAGAGAGTTTTGGAATGGATAATCTGCCTCCTTTCATAATAGTTCCTCTAACACTCTGCAGTATGGATTTAATTGCTTCTTGTTGGGCTTCTGGGAATTAAGTTTATGATGGTATCTAGTGTTGGGCAAGTTAGATGCATTTTTGTAGAATTATAGGCATAGCTAACATGTCAAGAGCAGCAGATGTGTTGCAGTTTTGTTTTTAAAAATACCGTCTATATGGGGAGAGAGCACTAGTTCATCAAGTTTTATCTTTGGGCAGGAGAGTAGCAACGTTGAGAAGCAGTTGAATATGAACAAGGTATTTGTTGCATAAAAATAATCTGGATGGAATTACCTGTAAAATTCTAATTAAAGTACAGTGTAATCTCCAGCAAAGTGAAGAGAAACAAATCCAGTGAATCCGCTCTTTGGTCTCTGTCCATTTCTATGGATTAGGAAGTGGAAGCACTATCAACAGGGCCATCTGTAATGAGAGGCTGTTTGGATAGTCTGATCCAGTCCCTGCTGCCAATGCCCACTGTAGCCAGCAACTGAGAAATATAAACTGTAAGATGTGACTGAGTTGATCACTGATAATACTTATATTCGTCAAATCTGCGACACTAAATCTCTCTAACACCTTTTCAGTCTGTGCTGATTGGATTGAAAGCAGTTTTCAATGGGGTCTGTTAAGTTGACAGTTATTAATTTTAACGTTGGTGTGATGGTGTGTCTCTTGCTAGTGTATAGCACTCCTTTCTCTTGGTCTCCAAAATGTACACAAGTATTCATGCATGCACACGCACACACAAATATGTATATTTACTAAATGTTTATCTTCTCATGTAATTTGTATAAGTATGTTATAACTCAGGAAATCTAATCCTGGAAAAAATGTCTCGTTTAGGTACTAAGATTTTATTATTTTCAATACTTAAAGTTCTTGGTTCTGCTATAAACTAATTGAGCTTTGTTGAATGCTCTGAAGCCGAAGAATTGGAGGGGAAAAAGTTTTCCATTGAAATCTGTTTCGTATTGCAGGCGGTTAACCCTAATGGATACTTTTTGGGTAAAATTTAGTGATTAAAAGATCATTTTTTAAAATCTGTTTGGCAGAGATTGTACACAAATGTCTGCAATAATAACTGCTGTGTACGTTTGCACAGCTTGAATAGTGATTTTGAATAGTCAGCAGTCTCCGACTGAAGTTCAAAATTTGTTTTGGTCTGAGAAACTCTATCTAAAAGTTTTGTTGATAGAAAAAGCAGTTTTTCTTTTGCAGATTTCTTTTATAATTACTGGTATCATCTTGCGTGAAACTAAAGATTTAAAATATATTTGTATCATATGCATTGTTGCAGATGTTTTAAAATTGTGTTATAGTAGATTGAAAATCACTGCAACAACTGCTTTTCTATTCCACATTCTACACTTAACATTTTATCGGAAAATGAGGGGGTTTACTGAAATTAAGCTCCTCGAATTACAAGCAACACTTTAAAAGAGGTTAAAGCAAAGAGTGAGGTCCCAGATCCAAAAGCAAATCATGTAATTATTTGGTACAAATATTATTACAGAAGCAAAATAATTGGCTAATTGGAGGCAGCATTGTCCAGTGTCTAAAGGATGGAGGTTAGTGCTTTGAGTTTAAATATAGAAAGGTTTAAGATCCATATGGTGTTGATTATACTCTCCACATCTGCTTCTAAATATTAAAAGAAAAGGAGATTACTGTGATCCATTTGGTGAACAAATATTATGTTATGGTTTTCCACCATTGTTAGTATTTCATCTGACTGCCTTGAGTTTTATATTAAAATCTTTGTTTCAGTTGGTTTAAAAATAATTAGTACAAAATTCTCTGTAGGGATGGCTAATTTTCAACTCCAACATGTAGACAGCACACTCTGAGAGGGCATTAGTCCTATCTGATGTATTGAAAACAAGTAAAATCTGGAACCTCAGTCACAGGAGGCAATATAGCTATCTTTGAAATGCACTAAATATAGATTTGTATTTGAGCTACTGTGAAACTGAAATTAGGAAGGTTTGGCTGAAATTGAACAAAGTATTTAAAGAGCTCCCTTAAATTTCATCCCAACCACAAAATAAAAAGGGTTTTGTTCTGCAAGTACTTGGACCTTAAACACTGTTTTGCATCTAGATTTATGTATTTGACAGTTACACTGTAACCTGTTGATTGAAGCCATTTTATACAACTGCTAGACCTCCTGGACAGCTTACTATGAATGCTTGCAAGCCATCCCCCAAAAGCAAATGCAGAATAATAAAGTGCCAGATGTCTTCATTGGTTCCCACAAAATTCACTATACAGTTGTTGAAAAATAGATTACATTTATTTCTTATAGTATAGCTCATTGACAAGATTTTTGAATTTCCTGAAGAAAATAGATTTGTTCAATACATATTGTTTCTTGCAACTATCTGATTTATAACTGCCATTAGTGATAATGTGCGCTTACAAAATGCAAGTGACTAACATACTGGACTAATGTTCTGATCTCTAAGGGATATATGATTGAAAACATGTGGTTCTTTAAAAGCTATTGAGTTTGTGAAGTGCACTCATGGTACAGGATTTTTTTTGAGACTAAGTTGTGCAGTAATTGTGTTTATTTTAACATGATTGATATCAAAAAGCAGTGTGCCTTTTTGTGTTAAGTAATTGTATATTTACTTAAGGTAAGAAAAGTACATTTTGATTTTGCTGTTTATAATTATGTATCTCAATGATCCAATCTGGATTTTGCCTTTCACCTTTAATCTACTATGAATTTTGAGGTGAAGTTTCTTCGTTTTGTGGGATTGAGAATTAGGTCCATTCTCTGGACTCTCAGCGCTAAATATATTACTGAGTTATGATTAATAAATATGAAAAGTAGATCAAGGAGCCCATGTTTTATGGACACTGGTTTGAAAGTTAAATTGCCTAGTGTGCTGCTCAATAAAACCCTTAGTTCCTGTCAGCTGATCATATTGTACCTCTGCGTTGGAGGCGTAATACTGTAAAACACAAACTTCCTGTCATATGTCTGGGAGTCACATTGAAAGCATCACAAAGCAATACTGATAGTTAGCAGTACCAATAGATACAAACTCTGGTAAAATGCCAGAATAAGGCTCCAAAAAGGTAACAGATTGTTTTGTAAACTATAGTTTAGAGGAGTATTTTTAAAGTTATAACTCTGCCATAACTGGACTTCTGGAGTTTAAAGCTTTGTAAAACATTTCTATTCACTCTGCCTTCAGTTGCATTATCGTGTCTTCAAAATTGTGTAAGCTTTTGGGTGAAGGTATTGAAAAGTTTTGTTCAGTGTCTGACCGTGATGGTTTGTAATTTAATTTCATGATGTGCACACTGAAGTGTGTTCTGCAGTTTTCTGAGCAAGCCACTTCAATGGGAGAGAACCTTGACTAAGAACATTTACTATTAGCATCCCTATAAAGAATTTCTATTCAGTCTAAATGCAAATTTGATCAGTTGATGAGAAATATGCAAATACAAAGCAACAGACTGTAACATGTTCAAAACCATTTGAGTTTTTTCTTTCAAAAGTAATTTTATGCATGTTTTCCTAATGCAGAATTGGAAAAAGCAAAATAAAACATTATAGGTTTATAATTCTATCTTGTAAAGTTTGATATTGTTTACTTGCATAGTTTATGCATTTTCATTGAAGGGATTCTTTTTGTGTAAATATTTTCCCAGCTGTGGTTGGGAGTGAGCAAATGATTGTAAATGAAATGTGTGCAAAGGCAGCCAGGTGACATTCTTCTTTTTCTGTTCTCGTGTAATAAGTGTAAGTTAACACTACAAACTGTTTTACTGAGGTAAAGTTGTTCAGTATTTAATATTTCATCATAACTTTACTACATCACCTGCACACGTCTACTAAAGAAAATAACCTTATCTCCTAATCTCTTTGTTTCAGAATGTGTTTTTTTTAATCCTGAAGTATGCACAAGGTGATGGTAACTTTTCATCCCATCAGTTGTAACTTTATTTTGACTGTTAGCTGGGACTTTTCTTTAGGTATGTAAAGGAGCAATAGTATTGGCTGAAAAAATTGGAGCAGTGTAGATGGGCTCATGAATGCTTTTAAGGTAAATGTAGACAATTAGTTTACAAATGCTGTTTAGTGATGTATATCAACAATAGTTACAAGGCTGAGGCAGTCAAAAGCTACCAGTGCCATGCATCTGTATCTCAGCAAAATCTAATGCCTTCTGGAGAAAAGTATGTAACAACTAGGAATATAAGTAACATCCACATGTCTGTTGGCTACTTTTTAGACTAGACAAGTTAGATTTCAGACAAAAGAAATGAGCAGAATAGTTAGGATGTTGTTATCGCTCCTTGGCTGCATCAAATAAATTGTAGTTCAGTGAAATGCAACTCTAGACTTTCTGAACTTAATGGCTAACCAACCAGATTCGGAGATGCCGGTGTTGGACTGGGGTGTACAAGGTTAAAAATCACACAACACCAGGTTATAGTCCAACAGGTTTAATTGGAAGCACTAGATTTGAGAGCGCTGCTCCTTCATCAGGTGGTCAACCACCTGATGAAGGAGCAGTGGTCAACCACCTGATGAAGGAACAGTGCTCCGAAAGCTAGTGCTTCCAATTAAGCCTGTTGGACTATAACCTGGTGTTGTGTGATTTTTAACCAACCAGAGGTTACCTGAACTGCTATTTGTTTTGTAATGAGCAAGTCCTGTTCGTGTTAAGATTTTGTCGACTGGAGATCGTAATCCCTCTTCTATATTGCATTATGAAGTAATTTGGAATGGTAAGATCATGAGAAAAGACCATCAACTGAGCATGACGGGGCTGATATTTGTTTACTGCTCACAGATTCTACATTTGTGCGGCATGTTTTAGCATGTTAATCGTCCTGTGGTGCCTCGCGTGTAGTGCAACATAAGTGGAGGCTGATCAAAGAAAACAGATAATAGGAGGGATGACAAGCTTGCTGGAAGAGGAGGAGAAGGAGGGAAGACTTGAGGGGTTTATGCAAAGGATTCCAGTTTGGGTCGAGATCACTGAAGTCACAAATACCATTTTTATTTGTGGAGTGAGGCGAAGATGGGAGGATAGGCTAGAAATGTGTGAAACTGCAATGCCCTAGCAATATGACTTATGGCATGTTTTGCTTTTGATTTATTTCAACTGATCTAAATAAAGAATAACCAAGTTGGAATAGCTTTTAACAACAAGCCATTTTCAGCATTGGCTGTTTCTGCTCTGTTTTAAAATATATACAAAGAAAAGGCCTGTATCTATTTATTTATGATCTCTGAACATCTCAAAGTGCTTCATGTCCAATGAGATTCGTGGTGAAATGTACTTGCTATTTTAATGTATGGAGAAAAGTGAGGCCAGATAGCACACAGCAAGATCCCTCAAGTGGGAATGATCTGTTAAGCGGTGTTCATTGATAAAAATTGGCCAGAAAACAGGACAAATTACTTTGTTGTTTTTTGAATAGCCCCAAAAAATCTTTTGCACCCATATAAGAGGGCAAATGAGCACTGATTTTTAAGGCTCATCTGACCGTGCAGGACTGATTTAGTTTTGCATTTAACAAGTAGACCATTTGTATCAGTGGCATGCTGTCTGTGTATTCTCCCAGTATGTGAATCACAAAGTTAATATGCAGCTAAAGCAAGGGATTAAGAAAGCAAACAGTGTTGGCATTTATTCTGAAGGGAATGGAAAATAAAAATATGGACGTTTACTGTAGCTACACAGAGCTCCAGTGAGGTACTTTTGGGTATTCCAAATGAGACCAAAACTTTAAAAATTGGCATCATTACATCTGAGTTGAAACTTTATTGCTGGAACAGCACAGCAGGTCAGGCGGCATCCAGGGAACAGGAGATTCGACGTTTCGGGCACAGGCCCTTCTTCCTGAAGAAGGGCCTGTGCCCGAAACGTCGAATCTCCTGTTCCCTGGATGCTGCCTGACCTGCTGTGCTGTTCCAGCAATAAAGTTTCAACTTTGATCTCCAGCATCTGCAGACCTCACTTTCTCCATCATTACATCTGAAGCAGTTCAGAGAAGGTTCACTCAACTCATTCCTGTGATGAAGGGCTTACATTATGAAGAAACATTAAATATGTTAGGCTTTTATCCATTGGAGTTAAGAAGGAATATTCTTTTCCTGGGAAGATGTTTCCACTTGAATGTGACATTAGAGTACTCACTTTTAAATTGGAGAAGAGAATATTTTTTCTTACAAGGCAGTGGAATAAATGAAAGAGTTATTGTCACACATATCGTGAGAAATACAGTGAAAAATGTTCTGTTACCAAAATCCGGTGCCTTTTTGAGGTACAGAAGAATAAAAGGAAGTACTGAAGTCGAGTTCATCTTCATTGGCCGGGGTCCCAAACATGGCTGCAGGATTTAGGCAAGGTGCCCGCTTTGGGCCAACTGCAGCCAGGAGGCCCTATGTCTTTATCACTGCAGTCAGTGCTGTTCTGCCAATTCCTGGACTGGACGCATTAGACCTATGAAGCTGGGAGACCCCACTCTGGTCATCGCTGATATAGCGCGCTCTCGGTCTCTCGGTCTCGCTCGCTCTCTGTCGCGCTCGCTCTCTGTCGCGCTCGCTCTCTGTCGCTCTCTCTCTGTCGCTCTCTCTCTGTCGCTCTCTCTCTGTCGCTCTCTCTCTCGCTCGCTCTCTCTCGCTCTCTCGCTCTCGCTCTCTCTCTCTCGCTCTCTCTCTCTCGCTCTCTCTCTCTCGCTCTCTCTCTCTCGCTCTCTCTCTCTCGCTCTCTCTCTCGCTCTCTCTCTCTCGCTCTCTCTCTCTCGCTCTCTCTCTCTCGCTCTCTCTCTCTCGCTCTCTCTCTCTCGCTCTCTCTCTCTCGCTCTCTCTCTCTCGCTCTCTCTCTCTCGCGCTCTCTCTCGCGCTCTCTCGCGCTCGCGCTCTCGCTCTCGCGCTCTCGCTCTCGCGCTCTCTCTCTCTCTCGCGCTCTCTCTCGCGCTCTCTCGCGCTCGCGCTCTCGCTCTCGCGCTCTCGCTCTCGCGCTCTCTCTCTCTCTCGCTCTCTCTCTCTCGCTCGCTCTCTCGCTCTCTCTCGCTCTCTCTCCCCCCTCCTCTCTCTCTCTCCCTCCCTCCTCTCTCTCTCTCTCTCCCCCTCCTCTCTCTCTCTCTCTCCCCCTCTCTCTTTCTCTCTCTCCCCCTCTCTCTCTCTCCCCCTCCCCCCCTCTCTCTCTCTTTTCTCTCTCTCTCTCTCTCTTTTTCTCTCTCTCTCTCTCTCTCTTTTTTTCTCTCTCTCTCTCTCTCTCCCTCTCCCCCCCACTCCCCTCCCAAAAGTCAGGAAGATGAAGAAAAGAAGAAGAAAAACGTAGCCAGGCTGGAGCAGACCTGCCTACTGTGTTGCTGTTGCCATCTTGAATAGCTGGGCTTGCTCGCTCTTCTCCGCAGGGTTCACTGGCTGGATTGTTGAATTTATTCAAGCGTGTGTTAGATAAATCTGTAGACGAGGGAGTTCAGTGTTATGGAGGTCAGACTGGCAAATGGAGTGAGACCGTTAGCACCAGGTTAGCCATAACCTGTTGAAGAGCAGCGCATACTTGAATGGCTGAATATCTCACTCCTCCTAAATCTTATGTTTTTTGCTAAGTTATTTTGACACTCTATTCCTTTTTAAGCGTAGTTGTAGTTTAAACTAGCAATTTGCTTGTAGAATCAATTACTGCCTTGCTTTGAAGCCCAAATGCGTGCTGTGTGTTGCAAATCCACAATGTTAGTCAAAATACCACACACAAATGTGCACCAGGCATGGAATTTCAGTGTAGCCTCTCACTATCTGAAGACAAAAGCAGCAAATGTTAATGAAATGGTATAATTTTGTAAAGGCAATTGTGAAGAATGGAAAATGTTGCATACCCAGTGTTATGACTCTGTTCTGGAAAAAAACATGCAAGCAGTATATGCTATTTTGCATTTTTGAAAATAGTTTTGAACCTTGAACTTGGAGTGGAATTAGATAATGATGGGTGAGTAGGCAAGTATATTATCAGGTTTTATCGGCAATGTAATTTTGCCTCGAGGTGAAACTGAACACTACAGCTATTACTTGTGTATTAAAATCTTTCGTATGGGAACACTTTGTTCATTTCTGTCATGGATTCTGACTTTTAGCTGCATATATTAGGGTTTTTAGATCTCATAGCTGATAATACTGACCCATAAATGTACTTAAAATGTATAATGACCAATGATTGCATCAGATCTGGGTAGCAGGTTCACACCAGAGTGACAAGGGAACAAAATTCAATGAACATTGCAAGAGTTTTCAAACAGTGTAATAGGCAATTATGGTGTTAATAATCTCTCAATCATCTTTAGTCTGTAATGTTGAAGTCCTTTGCAAAATTTAATGTACACTGAATTTATGTGTTTCATTAGCAGTGGAGACAAGAGAGTTTCTTTCTTTGCACCCTCACAGTTGGTATAAAGCTAAACGTTGAATCCCAGAATTTTACAAAAACAGCACTGATTCTTTTCAGTTGCACATTCTCGCTTGTTGCCCCAGTCACCCTTAAACAGCTTACTATAACTGCCTGTACTGGTTTCAGGAGAAGACTAGCATTGATTGAAACAGTCCCTTCGGTCCAACTCATCCATGCCGACTAGATATCCCAACCCGATCTAGTCCCACCTGCCAGCACCTAGCCCATATCCCTCCAAACTCTTCCTATTCATATACCCATCCAGATGCCTTTTAAATGTTGCAATTGTACCAGCCTCCACCACTTCCTCTGGCAGCTCATTCCATACATGTACCACCCTATGCATGAAAAAGTTGCCGCTTAGATCTCTTTCATATCTTTTCCCTCTCACCCTAAACCTATGCCCTTTAGTTCTGGACTCCCTCACCCCAGGGAAAATACTTTGTCTATTTATCCTATCCATGCCCATCATGATTTTATAAACCTCTATAAACATCTCTATGGCTCTATGATTTGGAATAATAGATTAACATTTGAGTTTGAAAAATCAAATTGCTGCAAGTTATACACTATTGCATTCATTACTGGTACATCACAAATGGATTTGATAGACGCATAATCTTAGCAACGTTTGAGGTCGTTCAACCTATTAAGTCCATTCTGACTATTTGTGGAATAATCTAATCAGTGCCACTTCTTTTGACGTATCCTTGTAGCTGAACAGGGTTGTTTGCCTTAAAATGCCCGTCCAGTATTCTTTTGCAAATAATCACTTTCTTACGTAGGGAGCTGTAGGTCAAGGGAATGTAGGCACATTGGAGTTAGACAACAGTCCTGAAGAAGGGTTACACCTGAAATGTTGACTTCTCCACTTTCTGATGCTGCCTGACTTGCAGTGTTCTTCCAGCCCCTTGCCTGTCTACATCCGAATTAGAAGCAGGAATAGAACTATTCAGAATGTTTGAGCCTGCTTCAACATTAAGTAAGATTATGGCTGATGTATTTGTGGTCGAGACCATGTTCCTGTCTGCCCCTCATTATCCTTGATGCCCTTTTCTATCAAACCATTTCAAATCAGCCTTGAGTAAAGTCAAAGGCCAAGCTTTCTGGGAAGAAAATTCCGCATCCTAATGACCCTTGGTAAAAAAAAAATTCCCTCATGTCTATCTTAAAAGGGATGCCATTTATTATTAATCTGTTTCTCTCATTCTAGCACCCAGTAAATAGGCGAAAACATTCTCTGATATCGGGCAGAGTGGATTTGTTGTTGGAGTAGCTTAAAAGTTGGCAGTGCAAGCACTGTACATGTTTAGTTTGATTTTGCTTTTAAAAGGGGTATTGTACATGGAAAAAACTTCATATTTATCATTGCTTTCATGCTGTACTGCTGTAACAAACTGTAAAATAACAGTTTTCATAACTTATACAGCAACAGTTTAAAAACGATGCAGCCTTCTAGACAGCGAGTTTTATTTAGTAATTTCAATCGATGGGAGTACAATTGGCAAAAACATTTGACACACTTCAATTGCTGCTTATGTACAGAACTGAAATTATCTTAAGTGGGTTAGGCCACTTATGGAATGTTGTGTGCCATTCGAGTCTCCCTTCTATCAGAAGGATGTTGTGAAACTTGAAAGGGTTCAGAAAAGATTTACATGGATGTTGCCAGGGTTGGAGGGTTTGAGCTGTAAGGAGAGGTTGAACAAGCTGGGACTGTTTTCCCTGGAGCGTTGGAGGATGAGGGGTGACCTTATAGAGGTTTATAAAACCATAAGGGGCATGGATAGGATAAATAGACAGAGTCTTTTCCGTGCAGTGGGGGAGTCCAGAACTAGAGGGCATAGGTTTAGGGTGAGAGGGGAAAAATACAAAAGAGACCTACAGGGCAACTTTTTCACACACAGGGTGATAAGTGTATGGAATGAGCTGCCAGAGGAAGTGGTGGAGGCTGGTACAATTGCAACACTTAAGAGGCATTTGGATGGGATTATGAATAGGAAGGATTTGGAGGGATATGGGCCGTGTGCTGGCAGGTGGGACTAGATTGGGTTGTGATATCTGGTCGGCATGGACAGGTTGGACCAAAGGGTCTGTTTCTATGCTGTACATCTCTATGACTATGACTCGTAAGAGGGCATATGGTTTAGGGTGAGAAGGGAAAACTTGAAAAGGACCTAAGGGGCAATGTCTTCACACAGAAGGTGATGTGTGTATGGAATGAGCTGCCAGAGGAAGTGGTGGAGGCTGGTACAATTACAGCATTTAAAAGGTATCTGAATGGTTGCCTGGTTTTGAGGGATATGGGCCAAATGCTGGCAACTGGTACTGGATTAATTTAGGATATCTGGTTGGCATGGAGGAGTTGGACCGAAGGATGCTGTACATCTCTATGACTGGTCCTGCCAACAGTTTAGGCCTTACAAAATTTGAAATTATCATATAATGTACTCTGGCTATGGCACCGTCCAGAATCAGATGGGGTCAACCACACCGGAATCTCTCACCTTTGATTGCGAGTCTTTGATGAGAAGGTGCAGTATTGTGCCTCAGAATCTATGTGCCAGGTGGGTGAAAATCAAACCGAATTCCTGCTCCTGATGACTGTGGTCAGCCAGAATCATGGTGAAATATGTGGAATTTTAGCAAGATTTGGTTTCTTTAGGTGAAGAAGAAAAAACTGGGCTGGGGTAATGTAAATATTTTCTCCCTTGCAGTCATAGAGCCATAGAGATGTACAGCATGGAAACAGACCCTTCGGTCCAATCCATCCATGCCGACCAGATATCCCAACCCAATCACCTGTTCAGCCATTTTCTGACTCATTTCTTGGACATGTGGGGTTTGAATCAGGGTCTCCTGGCTCAGAAGCAGCGACAGTACCACAGCACCACAAGATTCTACTTCTGTAACCTACATTGGCTTCAATGCAGATGAGATTTAATTGTCCTATAAACGTGTCAAATGTGAATAGCACCGCCCTTAAAATTATTCTTTTCATTTCTTTTTTGCCTGCTCAGTAGAACATTTTTATACACTTCATCTATTTTCTAAGTATTTAATTTGTGTCTGTTCCAATTTGATTTCAGCTTTGTCTCTCCATACACTTTTTTCTTTAAAAAGCTTGCTAAATATATGTTAAAGAAAAAAACAGAAATTGCTGAAGAAACTCAGCAGGTCTGACAGTATCTGTGGAGAAAAAGCAGAGTTAAAATTTCGGGTCCAATGATCCTTTTTGTTGTTTGAATATTAATTTGGTTGGGTATGCTAATATCAAAAGTTACTGAAATTTAGGTTTTGTTTAGTTTTGCCAGCAAACATTATTTAAGTGTTCATACACTTTAAAATATTTACATTTTCTACAACCAGTAAGAAACTTCTATAAAAAAAACTACATTGTATACCATTTTCCTGATAGTTCAAGCATGCAAACAACTTTAAACTATAGATTTGTAGAAATGTTGGATCTAACAATTTCACAAGTATGGTACTAAGGTTCTAAGAGACTTAAATTCGAACATTTTGATATGTGTTCAAAATTGTATTGCAGCAAACGGACTTCTAACTTGCAAAGTGCTGTGAGCCAGTAATTCCCTGCAGTGCTACCTATTGGAACAATCAGGCTAGAGCCTTCTCCAAGTAATAAATGAAGTACTTTCTCACAATTTTCTTCCTCCTAATTCTTTTCTCAACCGTCAATGTATTGAAAAGGCTTGCAATTTCAACTTTGCTGCAGAAGCTCTTTCCTGACATTGTGCCCTAGAAATGTTTTTGGGAAAAACTCTGAAGTTTTGTTAGAACAGTTTGATTCCATTTAAGCACTTTTTCAGCTGGTGCTAATAGTTAGATTTTGAAAAATGCTGATTTTTCTTTTATTAACATCTTTTTATATATAAAGGCCACATGAGTCAGAGAAAAGTTGATGCATGTAGTCAATCCTTCAATTTTGCCTCTTGATTAATATATTTACTAGAAGCAACTGAACGTTATGCCTATATTTCTATCAGGCACAATCTGGAACCAGTCAATATGTCTGTGGACTAATGCAACTAGTGGAGTTGCCAAGATTTGGTAATTTATTGGTAAAATGTTGACAAAATTTTTGAAGGCCGTTGATCCATAGAACAATTCTGTACCATTGCTGCAATTGGTGAATAGTTCTAGCACCAACCACTATTGTGTCTGAACTGGAAGGATACATACTGGGTTTAATTTAGCATTTCTTCTTTTGCAAGGGGCAGAATGTACTTCAGCATGTTTACCTTGCAGTCAAAATTATCTTGGCATGAGAAACCTTTCCTAAGACTTTTCAAGTTATTTGGTTGTGCTGCAGTTCTGTTATTTTTGATACCCATTGCAATTATCCTACAGCTCTCCAGTCAAAAGAATCAAGCTTTCATTCAACGAGTGCCATCAGGGTTTGCGTTATCAATAACACATTTCACCATCTTGCAACTGCCATTTCCAGAGGACCCTGTTGAAGAAAATGACTGAACACTGCTTAATCCTCATCGCTTGGTTAAATAACATTTTTGGCATTGCTTTCATCTCAACAGATTGTTCTTGTTCTGTTTTGCTCAGGTCCATCTCTCTACAAATTGGAACACAGATTAAAAAATAAGCTTTGTGAACATACCCAGAGAATTTTGTAAAAGACATTTTTAGGATATTGAGTTAAAAAAACAAAAATAATTGATTTTGTATGGCACTTTGTCGCATCCCAAAGTGGTTTACAGCCAATAAGTAAAACCAGTTACAGTAAGCTTGTTCAGTTCGTGAAATATATTTCATTATATTTACAGTCAGGTTGCACATCTTTTAAAATAATTAGTCTAATTGGCAGTTTAAAAAATGCATTAGCCATTTAGCAATGTAAGTAACATGATAATGTTGTGATTTAGTGCAGAAAACAATCTAAAATATAAGTAACTTTGAATTAAGAGGTGCACGCTAACATTGCAATATAATTGTATGTCAGGCAATCTCCTGGACATTGCCACGTTATTGTGCCGTATCATTAAACCATGCTCTGGATACATATAAGAGCCTTCAGGCCAGATCAAAGGTAAATATTTTTCCTGCCAAACTGAGGTTTCCAGCTTAGCATCTGACAATATATTAAAAACGATTGAATGATGGAGCAAGAGTGCCTTTGCCTGGATCCATATTATTGCCTTTGATCCTAAAATAATTGTAAAGATTGCCAAACTGTTTAGATTCCTGGTTGTTAGTAGGCCATTTGAAGTTCACATTCCAATGTTTCAAATTTTAGAAGCTATTTTAAGGGTATTGTTCAAAGCTCAATTAATCTACTAATTTCTTCAGTGCTGAGTATTTTCAACTGCCTTTTGAAGCTGAAACAGTGTTACGACCAGGTGAGGAGAGGGATTTGTTTCCCCTCTTTTTAAACCCCTCGCAGTCAATTTCAGATATACTTTAGTTTTATCACTCCACTTCTGTGAAAAAAGTTAGTTGATTAGAAAATTTAAGGAATCCATTCCCAAGCATTGTTTGAGTGAAAGAAGGAAAAATTTAATAGTGGAATTGAATCCTCAGCATAAACCGTAGATCTGAGTTCTGTGAACATTTCTTCAATTTGCTTTTCATTCAGGTGCTTCTTTTTTTGCAGAGACGATGAGAGAAACAGGCAGGGAGAGAGAGTTCCAACTCTTACTGATATAAATTCAATTTTTCTTCTCTCAAAAGCACCAGTTAAAATATAGTTCATTAATGCACTAGAGTACTCATCACCCAACAACAGTGGAAGGAATATGCCATTCAGTATGTAATAATAGTTGGTATGTGACATCACGGATTTGTCTATAAGGTGTGGTCTGCTGGAGCAGTAGCTCTTCAGAAAAAGAGAGTAACTAAGAAGTAAAACTTTGAAAATTCTTCTGAGGTGGTCTCCATTTCTGCTGATCATTTTTAAACTTGCACTAGACCTCCTTTACCAGTTGTACTTTCTCTTGCTGAAATAGCTTATTGAATTCTACATAAATCCATTCACTTAACTGGCCTTAAAATTTAGTTTTCCTGACAAGCATATGACAAAATACTTGTATGTAACACTGCCTTAAATAAGGATGATTATTTTTGGAAGACCTGCCATGATGGTGAGAGATACGGATAAAATCAGTCTGGTTCAGAGTCAGTGACAGAGCCAGCTACTTTGTTATGTTCTGGAATAGAGGTTAGGTTACTGGGTAGTAATATTCACTGGAAACTCTTCTTACTCTTGTGGATCATTAAAATTAATGAAAAGATCAGACTTCTGTAAACACTGCTTGGCACAGGCATTGAAATGTGATTCAAATGAGTATGCATTGCTGAGAACTGGACATCACTGAAATTTTAATTGATCCACCTTGCAGTTTGTCCTCACATTTTCTTAATGACTGATGAGGTTGGAATCTTAAACTCTCTGGCTGAACCTTTTTTTTTCCCCCTGAATTGGAGCTTATGTTCTGTCATTTACATTGTTCAATAATTACATTGTTCGCATTTTGTAAGGCTTGATGTTTCAAAAACTGGAGCATTATACTGTCTCTGTCCTAATTACTGTTTGCTCTTGGCATTCCTTTTTGAGGATAAAATTGATTGGAGAGGTGATGGTGATTTAAGAAAGTTTCCTTTGGTTCCACCTGATTCCACCAGTTGTGAAAGTTTTTGATTGGTTGCCCTGGTTTCCTGATAAATTCTGTTAAAGAGGAAATTTTGTTTAACTTCCTGTGGAAGCACCTTGGGATTTCTTAGTACATTAAAGACACTACATTAATACAAGTTGTTGTTAAAAGGAAAAATTATATTGCTGAAAGATTCTCACAAACTTGTGAACACTTTGTTGAACTCTGTTTGTGTAGTTGGTAACTTTTATAATAGTTTAGTTTCGGTGTCAAGAGTTCCTATTTACAGTACTAAAATCAAAGTTTCCAAACACTTTGCATGCATATTCAGAGATGGGAGTTATCTCAAAATGTGATTAAGAGCACAATGTTGTACTGCACATTAGTCACATCTCAGAATCAAAGTTATATTTGAATCCTGTTTTTTGTTCATGCTCAAAATTGCATCATAGTAAGAAGATTGTTGTTTTGCAAATGACTGAGATACAGTGATAGTAATGTCTGTACCTGGTATTATGCCTCCAGGAGCTTTAAAGAAAATGCCAAGTTGATGTCTTTAGGCGTCTCCATGTATCTTTAACTTGAGTACGTTTTATGTTCATCCTTGTTTTATTTGCCTATTCTGTTCAGGTCTCAATGGTTGGAGTATTGGATTTTCTGCAAATGCTGAATCTGTGACCAAGTTCTTTTCAAAAGGCTGGATGAAAGTATATAAGATAGGTTTACAGAAAAGCTCTCAGTAACATGTTTGCAATTATGCAGAATTTTATAGGATATGGAAAAACAGATTTACTGACATAAACGGGGATTGTGTAGAAATGTGATAAAGGCTGCTGAAAACTTCTCGGCTTGTACTTCTGCCTCGTTTTAAGTATTTTTGAAATTGAGCTAAGTAGCTTAAACAATCAGCCTCAAAGCAGAAAATTCCACTGAATTCTGCCAATGCTTGTTTAACTGTGTAAATTTGAATAGTTAGTGAATTTGTGAATTTTATTATAATGTGGTATTGAGTACTAGTGAATAATTAGTATGTTTGTGAATAAGTAAAAGCAGAACCATTTTTAATTACCTCAGTGGTTGAATAGCCCATTGACTTTGTTGTTAAGGCTGTTTAATAACAGGTTCCATTATCTCAAGAACTTCATCCCAACAGGAATCATGAGTAGAGGTAGAATTGGAAGGATGCAAACCAGGCCACTGCATTAATTCTTCGATAAAAATATTACTGCCATTGAACCTCTGCATTTGAGAAAAAAACCCTTGATTTCTTTAGATTCCACTAATTGATTCAGCTCCAGAGGGTCTTCATTACGACCAGTTCAGGCAATGTTCATTTACTGTTTTCAAAGACGAATAGTGATGCTATAACTGAGGGGTGCCTAGGATCAGAGATCATTTAACACAAGCTTGCACAAATCAGAATACTCTTGTGTTCAACCTGGGAAAAAATGGGCCTACTATTTTAGTCATGAGATAGCAGTCTTCCAGTTAGTTCCTTCATTGGAAGTTTAAGGATAGACTCCTCAGCACAGAAATAAGGAACGTTCATCTATGTACTACCTTTATTGCATCTCTTAGTAAAGTCAGAAAATAGTTACGTTTTAAGAGTTACTTCAGAAATGAGGTGACTGCTATCCAATTAAATGTGCACTAAACTAACCTTCATTGCTCAGTCTTCTGAGTATAGGTGTTGGGGTTGTACAGGACATTGGTAAGGCCTTTTCTGGAAGACTGTGTCCAGTTCTAGTCACCCAGTTATAGGAAGGATATTATTAAGCTGGAGAGGGTTCAGAAGAGGTTTACCAGGATGCTGCCAGTTATGGAAGGTTTGAGTTATAAAGAAAGGCTGAGTAGACTGGTCTTTATTCACTGGAATGTGGGAGGTTGAGAGGCGACCTGACACAAGTTTATAAACTTCTGAGGGGTATAGACAGGGTTAATGGGAGTTGCCCTTTCCCTAGGTTGGGGGATTTCAAGACGAGGGAGCACATTTTTAAGAGAGATTTTAAAAAAGGATATGAGGTAATTTCTTTACACAGGTGGTTCACGTGTGGAATGAATGTACAGTCATATAGCACAAACAGATCCTTCAGTCCAGCCAGTCTATACCGAATATAATCCTAAGTTAAACCAGTCTCACCTGCCTGCTCCTTGCCCATATCCCTCCAAACCTTTCCTGTTCATGTATTTCTCTGGAGTAATGTGTACAGAATTGGACACTGTCCTTACGGAAGCAGTTCAGAGAAGGTAGAATAGACTGGAATGAACAGACTGCCTCCCGAGGAAAGGACAAACAGGCTAGGATTGTGTACTGTGGAGTTTAGAAGCATCGGAGAAGACTGAACTGAAAGGTATGGGATTCTGAGGGTACATGACCATGTGGAACGGATGCTGCTTCTTGTGGGAGAAGCTAGGGGGTAATGTTTAATAATAAGAGGGCGCCCATTTGAAACAGATGAGGAAACACTTACCATCTCCAGATGGTTGAGTCTTTGGAATTCCCTTCCTTAATAGGCAGTGGATGCAGAATCTTTGAATATCTTGAAGGCAGATAAACTCTGGGCAATCAGGGGAGCCACAGAAAGGTAGAGCTGAGGTTAAAGTCAAATCAGCCATGAATGGCTAAACAGGTTTGGTGGGCTGAGTGGCTGACGTTTGTTCGTGTGCATGAATGAATGCCTTTCAAAGTTCCAGGTACACCGTAATACCATCCCTTGGTAAACATTCTCCATTACCGAGGCTGTGAATGAGAGCATGTTTTTTGGACACTGTTTTAAATCCGACGTTTATGGGACATGAGCTCGGGTGGGAGGAGGAAATGCAGGCTGGGAATAGTCATAGAGATATACAGCACAGAAACAGACCCTTCGCTCCAACTCATCCATGCTGACCAGATGTCTTAATCTAATATTAGTCCCATTTGCCAGCATTTGGCTCATATCTGTCTAAACCCTTCCTATTTGTATACCCATCCAGATGCCTTTTAAATTTTGTAATTGTACCAGCTTCTGGCCGCTCATTCCATACACTCACTACCCTCTGCATGAAAAAATTGCCCCTTAGCTCCCTTTTATACCTTTCCCATCTCACCTTAAAGCTATGCCCTCTAGTTCTGGATTCGCCCCACCCCACAAAAAAGAAATTAGTATAGGTTATCTGGTTGGCATGACCGAGTTGGACAGAAGGACCTGTTTCCATGCTGTGCTTCTCTGTAACGCTATGCTTAAACTGTCTTCACTTACAGGATCCATATCCCTCTATTCCCTTCCTATTCATGTATTCGTCAGGTGCATCTTGAATGCCACTTTTATGTCTGCTTCCACACCCAACCTCTGGTAACATGTTCCAGGCACCACCCTCTGTGAAAAACCTGCCTGTCACATCTCTTCTAAACTACCCTTGTCTTGCACCTTAAACCTGTGTCCCTAGTAATTGACTCCTCCACCCTGGGGAAAACCCCATACTTTCCCCACACACCATGCCATTCACAATCTTATAAACTTCTCTTAGTCGCCCCTCAATCTCCTGCATTCCAGTGAAAACAAGCCCAGCCTATCCAAACTTTCTCCATAGCTAATATCCCCCATTCCAGAATACATCTTGGTAAACCTTTTCTGTGCCCTCCCCAAAGCATCCACACCCTTCTGGTTGTGTGGTGACCAGAACTGTGTGCAGTATTCCAAGTGTGGCCTAATTAAAGTTCTATGAAGTTGCAGCATAACTAGTTTATCCTTGTACTCCATACCCCTTCCAGTGAAGGCAAGCATACATTAAGCCTTGTTTTACTACCTTATCTACCTGCACTGCCGCCTTCAGTCGTCTGTGGACCTGCACACCCAGGTCCCTCTACATATCAATACTTCTAAGTATTAATCTAGTTTTGGTAGCGTTAATTTGAGGGAAGAACGATGACCAAGGTAGAACTCCTTGCTTTTCGCATATATCCATCATGTCTTTAATGTACACCTGAGGTAGCCAGGCTCTTGTTTAAATGTGTGGGAGAAAGTGAGGACTGCAAATGCTGGCGATCAGAGTTGAAAAGTGTGGCACTGGAAAAGCGCAGCAGGTCAGGCAGCATCTGAGGAGTAGGACAGTTGATGTTTCAGGCATAAGCCCTTCATCAATGTCTACTCTCCTGCTCCTTGGATGCTGCCTGACTTGCTGTGCTTTTCCAGCACCGCACTTTTCAACTCTTGTTTAAATGTGTCCTCTGAAGTATGGTAACTTTGACAATGCAATGTGCCTTCAAACTTTTAGCTTGATCCACATGTTTCAGCATTGGAATTAGGCATGAATCAAAGGCTTACCAAGTCAGTTGAGGATGCTGTCAAACTGACTACAAGCGACAACATAACACTGCTAATCTGTAGTAAAATCTGAGCTTTATTTAAACATTGAGTTTAGGATAATTATTTCCTCCACATCTATTGAATGACAGTGGGAACAAAATGACAAGATCATGTCTAGGTAGGTAGAATTTAGCAAAGGTGTATTTTTTTATGCTTTTTTGATCATTTCGGAGAATAAGATATAGGACCAGAATTAGGCCATTAAGTCCATTGAGTCTGCTCTTTCATTTGGTCGTGACTGATACGTTTCTCAAACCCATTCTTCTGTCATCTTCCAATAACCTTTCGATTGTCTTGCTAATCAATCTATGATAAGTATCAGTGAAGTTAAATTACTGTAGAAATGAAGTGTTGGATTGTTAAGTAAGCACATTTTGCAAAGGAATTCCAGAAGGAAATGTAAAATCGCAGGTAGATAGGATAGTGAAGAAGGAGTTTGGTATGCTTTCCTTTATTGGTCAGAGCATTGAGTACAGGAGTTGGGAGGTCATGTTGCAGCTGTACAGGACATTGGTTAGGCCATTGTTGGAATATTGCATGGAGTTCTGGTCTCCTTCTTATTAGAAAGATGTTGTGACACTTGAAAGAATTCAGAAAAGAATGTTGCCAGGGTTGGAGGATTTGAGCTATAGGGAGAGGCTGATCTGGCTGGGGCTGTTTTCCCGGAGTGTCGGAGGCTGAGGGGTGACCTTATAGAGGTTTATAAAATTATGAGGGGCATGGATAGGGTAAATAGACAAAGTATTTTCCCTGTGGTGGGTGAGTCCAGAACTAGAGGGCATAGATTTAGGGTGAGAGGGGAAAGATATAAAAGAGACGTAAGGGGCCACTTTTTCACGCAGAGGGTGGTACGTGTTTGGAATGGGCTGCCAGAGGAAGTGGTGGAGGCTGGTACCATTGCAACATTTAAAGGCATTTGGGTGGGTGTATGAATAGGAAGGGTTTGGAGAGATATGGGCTGGGTGCTGGCAGGTGGGACTAGATTGGGTTGGAATATCTGGTCAGCATGGACGGGTTGGACCGAAGGGTCTGTTTCCATGCTGTACATTTCTATGACTCTAGGTCCTTTTATTTGGCAGAGTTCTTCATCTTTGTCACAGATGAAGCTGAATGGAGGTGATGTAGTTATCATTATACAAGAAGAGAAAAATAAATTGTCTCTTGGGTTCAGCTAGTTCAAACCTGGATGATTTCCACCTTGATTATACTTGGGCTAGGGTGAAAATGCTGAGTTTGAACTGGCAAGCTTTATGTCATTGTGATGGATAGCACTACTTTTCCTGTTGCTTCATTGTTCTTCTTTCCTGCTACCTTTCAGCTCAGTGGATAAGCACATATTTGGAATGTACTGTTTTGTGAACATAATTTTGTAATCTGCTTCTCTTTTGTTTTTTTTTCCCTAGCCGTTGGTAACATTTTGGGGTTGTTGGAGTGGCTGGATTTTTCCTGGAATTGAGCAATAAATTCAGAAGACTGAAGCCCAGGCTTACTGTCTACCTTTCACGGAGGCCAAGCCGTGAGAGGACAGAGGAAGGAACGTGGCGAATCATGACAGCAGATAAAGAGAAAGATCGTGATCGGGACAAGGAGAGAGAGAGAAGGGATAAACGAGAGAATGAGCATTCCAGGCCACGTCGCAGCTGTACTTTGGAAGGAGGTGCTAAGAATTATGCAGAAAGTGACCACACTGAAGATGAAGAAAATGACAAAGACAGTGCTACTAATGAGGATGCTGGGAAGAAGTCAAAAATAAAAAAAACACCAAAAAAGAAATCACGTTATGAGAGAGCAGAGACCGGTGATATAACTTCATTTGTAACAGAGGACGATGTTGTCTACAGGCCTGGAGGCAAGTAGTACTTCATGATTGATTTTTCTGGATGATGTTAAAAAAGACAGTAATGGATGTCAAGATTACAAAGTAGCAGCCTTATCAAGGGGTTCAGACGATGTCATGAACTGCAAGTATAACTTAAGCCACGTTTAATGATCATTTAAACTCCAATTTCAGGTTATGGCCTTGAAGGTCATTTTTGTAGCTCTTTGCCCCTCTCTTTGTCCCTTCAGTAATAAGATATTGTAATGATGTCACCTTTGCGCAGTTAATGTATAATGATGAATCTTCCTGAAGGTTGACTCAGTTATTTGTAGTCGATTGAAATATTTTGTCTGATTCTGAGAAAATATTGCAACATATAATACGAAGATGATAATTCAACATTGAAATGTTTTTCTATCCAGTTTCATAAAATAGAATGCAGTAAATTGTCATTTACCATTCTCACCAGTAAACCAGAAAACCCTACTACCTCAACATATTTTCTGCTGGCATGCTAAAGAATTTTGGGCAGCAGCCATATTTGGATTTGCACACATTTTACTTATACTTAGCTTGTTAATTTCTAATCCTGAAAGATAGAGAATTACATTTTAGAAACTGGAAGTTTTTCACACAATGTAACCTGCTGCGTGCATGAACATCTCTCTCAACCCCACCAAAAACAAGTACTAATTAAGTTTATTGTGGAGCCATATTTTGCTTTTGCAAGTTGATAGTTTGATTTAAAATTCATTGTGATGAGTTTTGTCTTCATTTGGATGCTATATTAATACTGCCCAGTGGCAACTAGTGTCGATATTTGAAATTGTGAAGCTAGAACGGTATAACATAGGTTGATGCACCCCTTCCTGAACACCATTAGAGGCGAGTACAGTTACAACATTTAAAAGACATTTGGACAGATACATGGATAGGAAAGGTTTATGGGCCAAATGCAGGCACATGGGACTACTTCAGTTTAGAAACTGGTTGACATGGACAGTTTGGGCTGAGGGGCTGTTTCTGTGCTGTAACACTTTGACTCTACCATTGCTTAAATTCCAGTCTCTGAATACTTTTGATATGTGAATTTTACAAATGCTCCCTATTGACCCTCATGTCCCCTTGTTGTGGTAAATATCGCCTTTTGCTGTGGATCCATGTGAAGGGGAGTTATTCATTTGCTATGTTTTTCTCGTTTTGGCCCTTTTGTTCTTTCCTGAAACCGCTTCCTCGTGATAGCAAAAGAAGAAACCCTCCAGTTCCCATTCTTAAAATCAGCTGCTGATTTTCCGTGGGGAAACATCAAAGCTGAGCATGATTTATTCATTCCCTGGTGACCACAAACCTGTTCTTTAAGCAAGGATCACTGGTTTAGAGGGCTGTTGTGGTGTAGTGTTACTGTTACTGCTTCTGAGCCAGGAGGGCCTGGTTCAAGTCTCACCTACTCCAGAGGTGTGTCATAACATGTCTGAACAAGCTGATTAAAGCAATGATGAAGGGTCCAGACCCGAAACGTTGACTTTCTTGCTCCTCCGATGCTATATAACCTGTGTTTTTACAGCTCCGCATTTTATGGATTCTGACTTCCAGCATTTGCAGTCCTTACAACGTACAAAAAAAGTCACTGCCTTAGGGATCAGCATTGAAGACATTGGTTGATTCAGTTCAGGGACATAATGCTTGTAAGTCAAGGTCAGGGTTGAAATGACAGCATGCTATGCAATTAATTTTTAGAAACCATTTTTAATTGTGTTAAGTATAGCTTATGCTCAAGATTGGCTTTATTAATTTGCTGTTTTTAAGTCGTTTCACTGGAACAGATGTATTCTAATTAGAAGCTGCAGGTTATTGTCTCTTTGATATGGGCTGTGACTTCTAATCTATAATGTTCTCACAATATGTACATTGTATTGAAATTAATTGAGTTACAGGTTGAAAGCTATCACATTACACTGCAAATTAAGTTCAGAATAACTCATTGTAAAATTTTAATTTTCTACAACTGCTTTCATATATATATAGCATATTTTAACATGGAAAATCCTCCAGTTAACAGAAAAATTAAGCACTTTACAAGTGGTGCAATGGTTTATTGAAACCAAGTTGTTTGTTATATTACAGCAGCAAAATATTGTACTACTGCCTCTCCGTTACATGATGATGTATTTAAATGCTGTCAAAGCATCATCTTTGCCAACTTTATTTTTTTGAAGAGAAGTGAGGATGACTGCCTTTGATGTTGAGGTCGCATTTGACTCAGTATGGCAATAAGAAGCTCTAGCAAAACCCGAGTCTTTAGGAATCGGGAGAAATATCTGTTGCAAACCACCTTCAATGATCTGTGTGCGCGCAAACACCCACACCCATGTGCGGACCTCTGTTCTTTTTTAAAGTTGTCCCCCTCTTGTCTTTTCTGACCAACTTGCATCACCTTTCACTTCACTGCATTGGACCTCATCTGCCATCTTTCTACCCATTCCTCCAAATGTCAATGTCCTTGTCTCAGTTTACAATTCTTCCAAATTCAGCATCATACGCAAACTTTGGAATTGTCCCCTGCCCACAAAATATATATCAGGAAAATCAAGGGACCTTATACCTCCCCCACTAACTTCACTACAAACTTTTCCACAGCCTGAAAATATCCATTAACCATTAATCTTTTTTTTTCTAATATTCTGCCAACTTTTCACCCATTTGGTACTGTTCGTTTTATTACCATGACCATAATTTTTCTCATAGGCAAAAGTGAGGACTGCAGATGCTGGAAACCAGAGTTTAGATCAGAGTGGTGCTGGAAAAGCACAGCAGGTCAGGCAGCATCTGAGGAGCAGGAAAATCGACGTTTCGGGCAAAAACCCTTCATCAGGAATAGAGGATTGAGGGCTTTTCCTGATGAAGGGCTTTTGCCCGAAACGTCAATTTTCCTGCTCCTCGGATGCTGCCTGACCTGCTGCTTTCCCAGCACCACTTTGATCTAAACTATAACTTTTCTCATGTCAGAAGTCTGTCAAACATCTTCTGAGATCCATGTTAATAGTGTTATTTTTGTCCTGCCCTTTCTGTTACCTCTGCAAATATTTTGTCTCTATCTATATTCCTAGTTACACATGTAACAGAATAGTTATCCTCTTATCCCCATATCTGTTTTCCTGGCGTGTCTACTTTGATACTTCATATTTCAGAGGGCAGTTTGGAATAGAATGGAGCGTGAGAATCATTCAAATGCTGTCAATAAGATTACTCATATTGATATTTATACGCCCAGGGAAAAGCAAGACTAAAACTGTAATGCTTTAATGTTGTGCCAGTATATATCTGTTATGAAGTTTTCAATTTTTCAAGTGAAAATGTCTAATGCCACTTTGGTGTTAAAGGGTTTGGAAAATGCTTTCTTCAAATCAAATCCACATTTGGAAAGATATAATCAATATTCAATCATTTTTAATATTGTTATTTGCAGTAAATAGACAGAACAGAAATTTCTCAACTCCTCCTTTACAAGTTTGTGAAATTACGCTAACAACTGATTAACTATCACTAAACCTTTAACTAATCCTACGTATCACAGCCAGTTGGCTCACCATACATGCCTTTTCAAGGACTCTTTGATATGGGCACTGTTGTGATAAAAATTAATTTTTCTCATTGCCTTTCATGCAATTGTGGGAAGCATATGAATTGAAAGGGTGGTTATGCACTTCTCTCCAATCTGTGTCTTCCTGCTGTAATGTTACGAGGGTACCCTGATTTTAAATAATGAGGAAACTCCTACAAGTAACAACGGTCAGTTATGGTCTACAGGAATGCTTCTATAAAGTATGATTGCCAAGCAGATATAAAATGCATACCTCCATGCACTAGAGAAAGTAAGCATGAGTGATTGACACTGACATTCAGCATCTAAATAGGTAAATTATATATCACAGAGGCTTACAGCTACTTTTTCATAGTGCACATGTTTTCACTTTATATGTCACACTGATCAACTAACCATTACCCGGTGAGGAATAAATGAGTAGTTGCTTTTTATCTCTTGCTTTCTGAAACAGCTGAGGCACAATAAGAGAAACTCTAAATGATTTTGAAGAGAACTGATTTTATAACTGACACATCACACCTAGTTCTCCACAATTTAAAAATGGTCCCTGATATCTTAGTTGCTGATCGATCTCCAATGACATCGGCTTTGGTGGTTTGGAGGATGTACTGTTTTATGTCATTAGGCATATTATGTACAATGCTGAAAATGTGTTGCTGGAAAAGCGCAGCAGGTCAGGCAGCATCCAGGGAACAGGAGAATCGACGTTTCGGGCATAAGCCCTTCTTCAGGCTTCCTGAAGAAGGACTTATGCCCGAAACGTCGATTCTCCTGTTCCCTGGATGCTGCCTGACCTGCGCTTTTCCAGCAACACATTTTCAGCTCTGATCTCCAGCATCTGCAGACCTCACTTTCTCCTCATATTATGTACAATATCTACTGCACAACACAATTTACAGTGATGGAGGAAGTTTAATGCTGCTCCATCAAATCATTTCATTGATAATGGGAAAAGGAAGTGAAGGCAAGTTCCATTTAAATGAAGTGTGCTGTGTAGACTAGAATTGTAATATAGATGGATTGGCTCTTGAATTTTGGAAATAGCGAGATAATCATGGGAATGAAAAAGACAGGGCTTTATATTTTTGCGTTTCTAATTTAAAATTAGGATATCTGGATGTAGGTTTACTCACTGAGCTGGAAGGTTCATTTTCAGATGTTTTGTCACCATACTAGGTAACATCTTCAGAGAGCCTCCAAATGAAGCACTGGTAGTGTAGCCCGCTTTCTGTTTATATGTTTGCGTTTCCTCAGGTTGTGATGTCATTCCTGTGGCGACATCATTTTCTATGGCTATGTCATTTCGGTTATTTTTCTCTGGTGGTGGTAAATGGGATCCGAGTCAACGTGTTTGTTGATAGAGTTCCGGTTGGAATGCCATGCTCCCAGGACAAGCCAAACCGAGACACGCACGAGAATTCCTAGAAGCACGTCTGAAAATGAACCTTCAGGCTCAACGAGCAAACCTACATCCATTCAACCAGAGCGACAAATCTTCTCAAGACTCACTATTGGGATATCTATTTGGATAGCAACTATAAAATTACAATGCGTACCGCTATAAAATGTTTAAATATTTCACAATAAATGCCTGATTTATTTAACCTTGTAATATCAAGTTCCATTTTGTCACCAATGTAGTAACTCTAATAATGAATGACAACAACCAAAACATACTTGTTGTCAAAGAAAAATAAATGCATGCATCATTCTAATAATGGACCAATATGCACATTCTAGACTTTAATTCACCACGATCTGCTTCACTGGACTGTTCTTGTTAAGACTGAGAATTGTCTTTGACGTATTTAAAATGTGCACCTAAATCTTTAGTTTGCTCTGTCATTTAAAATGTTAAACAGAAACATAAGGGTATTTACAGTTCAGTCATGTTCCCGTCCTTTTCGGATCAGCCCACCAAACCATTAAAATGTCAGAAGTATCAAAAGACTTGAAAATATTTAATCACATAATGCAGATAAGATGTCATCTAGCTTTTCAAGATGTCATACATTGCATTGCTGCAAACAAGAGCACTCTTGTTTGGTTTTATTCATTGCTTTTTGTAATTTAAGGTTTGGATGAAGCATGTGCTGTAGTTGAGATACCCCAGGGGTTAACATAATGAAGCTATTCTTTAGTGTAGCTAATATGGTATTTAAGTATGTCATACTCACACTTTTATTTTGGTAATAATATAAGCCTGTGCAGAAGATCTTTTCTTGTTTAAACCATTTTTATGATTGTTGGGTGATGTTGTTTTGCTGAACAGGGCTGGTTCTTTTGTGATGATGTAATTCAGGTCCTAGTGGTACAATTTGAACACTGTAATTCAACAAATTTCAGGAGCTATAATTGCTTTGTGTAATTTTATCTTGTGATTCTGCATGAACCAATTTGAAGCCAGTTTTAAGTTGCATGTTCTTTAGAAGATTTATTACTGAAGCAGTTGAAGAAAAGTTTCCAAGCTGATGTGATTTCAGTGTTTACCAAGAAATTGCTTAAATTGTTCTATTTGTTTGGATGCTATCTCTTCTGGGTTTAATCTGTGTTTCTGACAAGAAGATTCAAAACTCACTTTTATTGCAAGGCTTGTCTTTTGCAAATATAAAATTCTATAAATATGGCATAAGTTATGCTTTATCTGATCAAATTTGGTTATTCTGAGAATTCCTTGGCTACTTTGCTATGTGGCGTAACAGAGTTGAGTGGGAGATGACTAAAATCAAGGCTGGTTCCTGGATCCACAAGAGGTGGGTAAAATTGGATTGGAATAGTCATGATTTATTCAGTTCAATTTCAACAATGATCCCATATTGTGGTAAATGTCAACCTCACTGGGGTAGTGTGCTAGAAATTAAGCCCCTCCATTCCTGTAGGCATCTCAAAAGTTAAAAGTGCACAAAATTCCCTAATTTACCTGCCTGCTAGACTCATGGAGCAGAAAACATGGACCAGGTTTCTGTTCTCGATAAGAATGAACTTAGATACCCTACAGTATCAGTAGAGGCCATTTGGCCCAAAATGTCCACACCGACCCTCCAACGAGTTACCCACCCACCCCTGGTGAGTAACTATGAATCATCGACATGTAACTCAGTTAAAATTCTAACCCCTTTCTAAAGTGGTCCTATACACGTATACAGATAGATGAGAAAGCCTTGCTGTTAACAGTGGAGGGAAGACACTGGGAAAGCAGCTCAATGGTCTGAGAGAACAGGGTTTGCTGAGAGATATCCTTTTACTCCTTGACCTGTCATCTTTTCAGGTCCTTTCTCTTGTAGGAGGTCCAGGTGACTGGTACATTAATTAGTAACTAAGAGACTTTGGAGTTAAAGCCACAACTTTTAGCAACTGTTGAGGAAAAATAAACAAGCTTTCTTCAGACTTTAGGCATTTTATTGGACAGAAAGATAAATCGTCTGAAGGTTTCTGCCAGTATCTTTCATGCCCCAGAGGCCAGTAAACAGTTGTTATCTGACTGATAGCCTTTGTCAGTCGCAACTGGTCATAGCTCCACAAACCAATTTGTTGCCAGGCAAATCTCACTTTGTACAAGGCCCTGGTCTGACCCATCTACAAATAGTTTTCTTGACTGTTTGACAAAGCGATGTAAACATAAATCAGAATGAATTTCTGTAATTATTTTTGAAAAGTGCAGCAATTCCTTCCTCAATCCTTGGTTTCAAAGTGTACCTTTTCCAACTTAAGCCCGCATCTAAAAGTACAGAAAACTTAAAAAAAGGGTGGTCTTTACAGTAGTTAACTCTGCATTTCTATGTTTGTGAATAAGGAACAGAATTCTGGGCATCAGGTCTGTATTTGTCCAGAATGAATAGAAACATTCATTAAAGTTTTGAGTGCAAGAGATTTAGGGTGCAACACTGCAAGGCTTTGAAATAGAAGATTGTTTTGTGTGTTGAATGTATACCAGAGTTGGTGGTTTAACAGTGCAGAATTAAATAGGTGATGTTGGTTAAAAGAAAAGTGTGGGGGAGAGGGGTAAAGCAAATGAAAGCTGCATCTTCACATGGGAGTAGCATTTCTCAGCGTGCATAGCATAAACAACCAATTGACTGGTTTGAATGGCCTGTTTTCATCATGTGATTTCTGTGCAATTCTTTGAAGTTAAAAAGACGGCAGGTCTTTTCCCTTGGTCAGGTAATCCTCAATAGTTGGCATATGCATTCCTGGTTAAGCTTCGTGAGGATTTTCACAATTAACATCTTTTAACCACTAAAGGTAAAGTTGTCATAGTTTTACTGGATCACCCGTCCAGCCAACTGAGCTAACTGTTCCCTGGGTTGGTGGGTATCTGATACATAGTGATTCCAACAGCGTGGGTTCAATTCCTGCATGTGCTAGGTTATCATGAAGGACTTTCTTTTTCAATCTCTCTCCTTACTTGAGGTACGGTGACCCTAGGGTTAAACCACCAAAAGTCATTTCTCTGAGAGAACAGTGTCATGGTCCTGTAGGACTGTGGGAATTTTAGTCACTGCCATCACTATTGTATGTATATTATTATGAGCCTGAAAATTTGTATTTTAAGATACTTTTCTATTTCAGCAGCAGATTAGAAAATTGGACATGCTTTGCTCATTTTCTGTTATGGTTTAGTTTTACTTTCCTGTCAGGAAGCAGGGATGACAACGAATTGATGTACCTCCAATCCTTAAGCAGTTTGGGTCCTTTGTGAAGTACATAAATGATTAAATCCATACAGTATATGCATGCATCAGTACCAGTAATGTAGGAATGGTGTATTGGTTTAATTTTGATTTTAATTCAATATTGCCCTTGTGTTAATAATTCATCCACCACTTGCGGAAGTTGTCCATTTTTGTTACTGCCTGATTGTTACATGTTTGCATGTTTTCAGCCTGATTGCGCAGTCCATATATGAATTTTTCATGGAAGTCTCACTGCAGTTCAGCCTTAAGGCTGTGAATGTGTTTCTTCAATAAAACACCATTATTATGATCTTGTGTAAGGTGCTATCATCAGCAAGAAAATTGCTACCTTCGCTGACATTCAGAAGGTCATTTAAGGCAAAACTGCTGAGACTCCACTTAGTTGTACTCAAGATTCTTCTTAGTACTAAATGGAGGAATGGTTTTGAGTTCTCTTTACCTGTTAATCTAGGTCTAGAGATCTAGAGGACACTGTCCTATAGGATGCATCACCATTCATTTGATTTTACAGATTATCTTTGTTTATTTTCCAGCAATAGTTTTCATTCCTTGAAAACCAATAAGTATCCTGCATTTTCAGTTTGTTACATTGGTGTACAGTCGAACTAAGAAGCTGTGCACGTCCATGTGTTTTTTTATTTGTAAATGGGGTGTGGGCAATGTTGGCTCGGCCAGTATTTATTGCCCATCTCTAATTGCCCCTTGAACTAACTGTCTTGTTAGGCCATTCCAGAGGGCTAAAATCAACGAGGTAAAAACAATGACTGCAGATGCTGGAAACCAGATTCTGGATTAGTGGTGCTGGAAGTGCACAGCAATTCAGGCAGCATCCAAGGAGCTTCGAAATCGACGTTTCGGGCAAAAGCCCTTCTGATGAAGAGCTTTTGCCCGAAACGTCGATTTCGAAACTCCTTGGATGCTGCCTGAACTGCTGTGCTCTTCCAGCACCACTAATCCATTCCAGAAGGCTGGTAAGAGGAGTCACATTTCTGTGGATTTGGTGTCACATGTAGGCCAGGCCAAGCCACACCAGATGAGGATGCCCAATTTTCCTTCCCGAGAGCATATTACTGAACCAGATGGGCTTTTATGATAATCTGCAATGATTACGCAGTCACCATTAGCTCCGTTTTTAATTCTGTATTTTGTACTGAAATTTAAATGTCGCCATCAGCCATTGTGAGGTTCAAACCTAAGCATTAGCTTGGCGTTCTAGATTACAAATATAGTGACATCACGACGATATCAATGCCTCCATATAACATGTTTAATGTAAAGTAGCTAAACTTTTTGCAAAGGCTTCAAAGTAATTTTAATTTTTTAGTTTCTCACTCTGTAGGACAGTGAATAAATTTACTTCATAATTTCCAGCAGGCAGCAAAGTCAAATTATTGTCTAACCTCCCTCCAGAGACTGATGTTGGAATATTTACATTTACATGGCACTTTAGTAGAATTCATGTATAACAGTAAGCTTTCCAGTTTATAACTTGAATGAATGACTTAGTATCACTACACCAATTTACAAAACAAAAATGTAATGCAACGGTTAGAATAACAAGACTAAATAAACATTTTGAAATGATTTTAAAATAGATAAGGGATATTGGTAAATTAAAGCAAGCGATTCTAAAATGAGAGAATTCAATGTACCATTTAAAAATGTTGGATGAATTAAAGAGAGACTATTTGGCATTATTTCTTCCAAGCCAAGTATTGAAGTAACTGCATTCATGTACATCTACACAGTGAGACTGAGACAGAGACATACACATACTTTCAAGTGTGCTCGCACACACTCTCACTCTCATACACTCTTACTCTCCCTCGCGCACACATGCTGTCGTGCTCTCTCTTGCACTATTTCTAAGGTGCTGATGGAAGTAATGGGTGAACACATTTGGAAATTGTACTGGTCAGTAATGAGTTAATCATTAAGATACTGTTCTTGCCAGCTTATTGAACCTATTTGTATCCCCTTGCAGCCTCATTGCGTCTTTCTTAGAGCTTAGTTTTTCAAGAGCTTTGGTATCATCAAACCTGGATACGTCAGGCTCAGGCACTTCAGTGATATTGATTTTAACTAGCTAAGGCTAAAGCACTGATCCTTGTAGTACCTCACTAATTACATTCTGTTAACTTGAAGATTCCTGCTCTTTTATGTCTGAAAACTAATTCTCGACCAACACTAATACCTCCCTCCCAATCCCATGAACCCAAATGTAGTCTCTAATGTGACATCTTTATGGAATGCTTTTTTGAAAAGCCGTTGTTATAAAAGTTGTGCATCTGCAGACACCACACACAAATATGTTTCTTGTAAATTTATTACATCTAAGGGACTTAAGGTCCATGTGTTAATTTTCATTATGCCAAGAAAGCATAGTTATGAAATTTATAATGTTAAAACCTAACCTTTGTATCGCAAATTCATTTTGTTGCACTTTTATAAGAGTCATTATGGCACACATGGAGGCTGTCCAACTCACCTAGCCCATTGCCAGTTTTCTGTAGAACAATCCAGTCAGGCT
This sequence comes from Chiloscyllium plagiosum, assembly GCF_037043375.1. Lineage (NCBI taxonomy): Eukaryota > Metazoa > Chordata > Chondrichthyes > Orectolobiformes > Hemiscylliidae > Chiloscyllium > Chiloscyllium plagiosum. The sequence continues at coordinate 8,722,106 of NW_028270175.1, forward strand.
TATTGTCCCTTCTTTATTCACAGAGCCCTGCTAGTTTATTCCCTTCTGAGTCCATTGAGTTTCTTTTTAAAATGATTAATTTTCTTGGCTTCAACTTGAATCTAGTAGTGAGCTGTATGACATGATGCACTTTGCCAGAAGGTATAAAGAGGCAGTGTGTGAATGAACATGTTGGCCTGGAGGGACCTAGGATTCATGTAAAAAGATCTTTGAAGGTGGCAAGGCATATTGAGAGAGGTTAGAAAAACATGAGAGATTTTGGGCTCCATAAATGGATTGAGGCCACGAATTCTGAACCTTTAGAAAACACCAGTTAGGCCATATCTGAGTATTGTGTCCAGTTTTGGTCATGCTTTAGAAGGATTTCCTTGAGAGGGTGCAGAGGAGACTCATCAAAATGATTCCAGGGCAGAGGCATCTTGGCTACAAGGTTGTTTGGAGTAAGTGGTGGTGTTCTCCTTGTGCAGCAGAGGAGGTTGACGGAAGATTTGAAAGTGGTCAATTTATAAGGGTTTAGCCAAAGTAGAAAAATACTTGTTCAGTGTGTTAATTCTCTGGAAAGCATTTCTATGTGAGGTCAGCTCTTGGAAGAGGAACCTATGCCTCAGTGAAAGCTTTGTTCAGCACTTCATTCCACGTTAAGCTTTTTGAAATATTTTGTCGCCCATTTTCACAAGTTGTAATATATCAAATTTATACACCGTCAACTTGCATTGTTATTCTATTGTTAATGACAAAGGTGAAGAAGGGAAATGATCATTGGGCAGTTATTCCCATTTTTAAAATTGGTTCATGGAATGTGGGTATAGTGGGCTAGGCCAGCATGAGAAGGTGCTGTGAGCTGCTTTCTTGACCTGCTGCAGTACCAAAAGAATCAGGGAAACAATCCGCCTGGAGTTGTTTACTTTCAGGTTCTGCCAATTTTTTTTAAGTCTTTGCTAATGAGATAAGGTCATTTGCACACTGATGCTGCCTTTCATCCACTTTCATTCATCTTCCCCTTTTTGAATCTCTGGTGATTTTCTCTTTTTCCTTTCATTAAAAGTATTTGCAGAAAAACATGGGGGGAGCCAGCTAGCTGTTACTGGAGAGTTTATTTAAAAATCTCACAACACCAGGTTACAGTCCAACAGAGTTATTTGGAAGTATTAGCTTTTGGAGCGCTGCTCCTTCAGGTAGCTGTGGAGCAGGATCATAAGACACAGAATTCATAGCAAAAGATTAGTGTCATGCAACTTGCTCAAAGGCAGAAGACAGAGGGTGGTGGAGGGTTGCTTTTCAGACTGAAGGCCTCTGATCAGTGGTGTGCCTCAGGGATTGGTGGTGGGTTCACTGCTTTTTGTCATTTATATAAATGATTTGGATGGTGAACATGGGAGGTATAGTTAGTAAGCTTGCAGATCACACCAAAATTGGAGGTGTAGTGGACAGCGAAGAAGGTTATCTCAGATTACAACAGAATCTTGATCAGATTGAGTTTAATTTAGATAAATGCGATGCGCTGCATTTTGGAAAAGCAAATCAGAGAAGGACTTGTAAACTTAATGGTAAGGTCCTGGGGAGTATTGCTGAACAAAGAGACCTTGGAGTTGCAGGTTCTTAGTTCTTTGAAAGTAGAGTCACAGTTAGCTAGGATAGTGAAGAAGGTGTTTGGTATGCTTTCCTTTCTTGGTCAGAGCATTGAGTATAGAGTTGGGTGTTCATGTTGCAGCTGTACAGGACTCTATACTACATCTTGTAGATGGCATACACTATCGGTTGGTGGTAAAGGGAGTGAATGCTGAAGGAAGTAGATTGGGTGTAAATCTTTGTCCTAGATGGTTTTGAGCTGCTTGAGTCTTGTCGGAGCTGCACCCATATATGCCGAAGAGTTTCAGATAACATTGCGATTTTATATATATTTGTGCAAGGAAGAGTCTGGCACGTTACTTCCTAGTTATGCCAATTCGTTGTATCCTATTAAGTCAGTCACATTTGATTTACCGTGATTTAAAGACAACCTTTATGTACTGTCAAAATCTTGATTGTTTCCAGTAATGAATGAATAAATAGTATTTCTTGCCAGCAGCATTCACCATCTGAAGCTCAGATCAAGCCACTAATAACAGCTGTGAACAATAACACTGAATTACACCAACTAGCACAGAAGCATAGTTTAAAGCAATGTGTTTTTCCCATTCTGTTTAAATTTATTGCTTTAATTTAACAGATTACCTGGTCATTATTGCATTGCTGCTTAGAGAAGTTGCTGTGTGCAAACTGGCTACAGTCTCTCTTGCATTTCAAAGTGATGGCATTTCAAAAATACTTAATCTGCTATAAAGTGCAATTCTTTTTTCATTTAATTTCAACCATTTTCTGTCTTTTTTATTATTTAATGAAACAAAAGTTCTTCTTTCTTTTAAATTGGTTGTACAGCTATTTAAAAAAACCGAAAGACTTGCAGATGCTGTAAATCAGAAACAAAAACAGGTTTCTGGAAAAACTCATCAAGTCTGGCAGCATCTCTGAAGAGAACCCAAAGTCAATGTTTTGGGTCCGGTGACCTGAGGAAGTTCTCTTCACAGATGCTGACAGACCTGATGAGTTTTTTGAGTAATTTGTTTTTGTAAGATATTTATTAGATTTACCCAAATGCAAAAAAATAGAAAAGGCGAATGAATTTGTTAGGCTGCTTACATTATTTAATTGGGCAATGCTTATGTCCTGCCATGTTGTTAATTTGCCATCAGCCATTATGCCTTTACAATTGTACAGAGTTAACTTTTACTGTCACATTTTTTGATTAACTTGAATTAAATTAACGGCAAATCAAAAGTGAGAGTGGAAAAGATGAATTAAAGAAAGGGAATTGAAATTACAACTAAGAACCTAAGGGGAAAAAGCTGAATAAGAATGTGTTCTTATTAAGTAATTCAAGAAACTCTTGGAATGCATTTGTTTACTCAATAACTGAAATGTCTAGTGTTCAAAATGGGCTTTGTAAAGACTTGATAAATTTTCATATTTGACAACCTTGTTAAATTCAGTGATGAAGTAGTTGTAGTATACCTTTAATATATCTACTTGAATGCCACCATCACTCTGTAAAGCCTTAGCTTGTACTTCTTATCTTATCTAGACCTGCGACTTTTGGAAGTTTATAAAGTCTGTCATATTCTCAGCATGTCTCGGAGTTTTTCTTTGGCAATGAATAGCTTTTAAAGTAATGTTTTTCTGTGTAGCTTATTTGTGGTAGCTTATTTACAGAAAACAGGTCTGCATTTTTTTAAATGTTCCCAACGTTCATCGTTAAATACTGAATATTTCTGAATAGTTTCAAAATTATATGTGAAAAAAGACTAAGAAGACATGAAATTTTATTTGGATGAAACTTAAAATGATTTTTGAAGCATAGCTATAATATTTGTAGCTAAAGATAGGAGAAGCAACATATAAAAGATGCACTGTATGACTGACCATACTGATTGATTGTTATTCGAGCCAAAAACAGTACTTCTGATATTTGACCAGCAGTGGCTCTGTGTACACCATTATTTTAGTTTGTGTTGGTGATGGGACTTGAGTTCGGTGGTATAAAGAATTTGAGCAAGGCTTCAGCTGATCTTTTAAGCCAAAGTTGGTAACTTTATTTTTTTTTAAACTTCAAGAAAACATGTCAGACAAAGCAGGAGGAAACACCTTGCAGCCATTAGTGAATTGAAAATCCTGGAAGATATTCAACACCTAGTATAATAATCTGAGATAAAATGTAATCTATTTCTTGTATTTCTACATGCTAAGAAAAATGTTTTGACATCATTTCTGGGTTTATTTGTTATAGATAGGGAGAATAGTTAGTTATGAGGATCAAAGAGAAACAAAATTGTGAATTGTACAGAAGTGTAGATTAAAGCAGTTATTATTACTATTATAGAGATAAAATGGTTATTTTTGTAGCTCTGACAACAAATGATAAATATTTACTTCGTGAATTTCTTTGCAGAGATCCTGGGTTTCCTTGCCATTTTTATAAAACATGAAATATTCATCGTTGCCAACACACAGTTCCAGGCTGTGCCCCTGCTGTGCGTAAGGAGTCGCCAAAATGCACAACAGTGTCCTCCGTTCAGTTAAATCCCAGAGCTAAACTTTGGACATTCTCATTCTTGTTTTCAGTGCTTTCCATGGCCTTGCCCCTTATTAACTTTGTAACCTCAACCAACCTTCTAAATTCTTTTGATCTCTTAGCTCCTTCAGTTATGACCACCTACTTTTCTTCACTCCATTAGTGGCATCCATGCCTTCAGCTTTTTGCAGCTGAGGCACTGGAATTCCCACTTAACCATTTTTCTCTCTACCTCCTTCCTCCTTTGTGATGCCCTTGGAATCTTCTTCATTGATCAAATGTTTAGTCATCTGTCCTCAGAATTTTGTTTGATAATGTGTCTGTGAAGTACTTTGGAGTGTTTCATAGTGTTAAATTCACTATCTAAACACAGTCCCTGTCTTTATACTGTTGCATGTTCTTCAATTATGTGGCTCAAGTGTAAAAAGAGTCAAGTAATGTACATTGCTTTGTCCTTAGTTCTAGCTGTCTCCCACTGCTCCATTTCATTTTTCAATTGGGAAGGCAGGTCACTATTTAGAACTGACAGGTGTTTCATGGACCTTTTCTTTGCTGTTAAGCCTTTACTGTGAGTTGCTCCATCTAGTGGTTTTATTCCAAAATGGTAAACTGTCCAATTAAGCAGTCATTTTACATGTCAAGAGATTATATTAAAACTGGCAGCACTTCGATTAGAATGTAGGCTGTGTTTCATCTTTCCATATTTTAAATCATATGTTTCCTTTTGGAATGAATGGACAACAAAACTTCAAAATAATCATTTGTGAAGTTGTTTGAATGCAAAGTCATGTGAAATAGAGATTGTGTGCATTATTCTGTAATGTTCAGGTCTCAGCTATTTGCTATTAATTGCCTGAATTAAAACTACTTTCTAAATTTTAGTATTGCACGTTCTTGATGCATTACAACACTGAGTAAAACGTAACTTCCTTTTTTTAACTTCCTGTACTGAAAAATGAGATAGACAATCAAGCTCTATATCATGATGTTATACACAGTTACATATTATTTAAAGGAAATTAAAGTCAGAACAAAAATATGCACAATTATAGTAAGGTCTTATTTCATTATAATATGTCAACAGGAAATGTGTTGCTGATGCGGTATTTATCCCGTACCTGTTCATTAGTGTTTATCATTTTCCCTTCCCCATCATATTACTTAATCAATTGAGACAGTTTTCCTCAGGAAAAGGTCAGAATGAAAACTGATGCTTTCCAGAAAAAGTGTGTATTTGCTTTCCAGGAAACATAACTTTGTGGTTATGTAGTCATTGTTTGTAACCATTGAGAATATGTAGGTTTGAAAATCCTGACCTCTTTTGGATATGTTCCCAGAAGAGGTTAATATAAGAAGTAGAGTGTTTAATATATTCACATTGATTTTTTTTGTGCAGCTGGTTAATATCAAAACATATCCAAGTGTGAAACCAGTGAATTGCAACTGCTGAAAATCAAACAAAATCAGAAATTGCTGGAAAAACTCAGCAGGTTTGACAGAACTGTTCTGAAGAAGGGTTACTAGACCCAAAATGTTAATTCTGCTTTCTCTCCACAAATGCTGCCGGACTTGCCATGTTTTTCCAGCAATTTCTGATTTTATGTCATGTATCCAATCATTTTTTTTGAATACCTAGCAAACCTGCAGAATCCCACAGCAAACCTTAATTTCTTAATACTGAACATATTAAAGGGTGGACAAGCTTACAAAGTACTTTGAGGTAACATCAAAGGATAGCAAAGTCAGCTGTTGATTCCAGTTTATAAAATGATCATAAAATGAAACTTGCTGTTGAGCCAATCCTTTCAAATGGGAGCATAAGAGTTGACTAAATTTTGAGTATGTTTATTAACATTTAAGGACATAATAGTAAATGTGTCCAAGGGGAAACAATGCTTTGAAGTCCTTGTCCATACTTTCACAGTTGTGTTAGAATTGAACTTGATCAGCTGCAAGAATTAATCTCTCGAAACTGTTTTTCATACTTGTGTTTCTTGATCTCACTTTATGGACAACGATGTTTGAAGTGTAAAATTTTAAACAAACTTTAAGCTAAACAAACCTTGTAGTTTAAGTTAATGTTTAGCAGTGTATTGACCATTTGCTTCTTTGGAACAAAGCAACAAAGGACTTGACCCTTCAAGCTTGCTTTACATTGGGTAAAATCATGGCTGATCAGACATGGTCTTAATTCTCAATTCCACTTTTCTATCTGTTCTGGCATAAACCTTAACACCCTCAACCTATTAGCAATCCATCTATCTCAGCTTTGGGTTGCTGCAGTGTAGCTCCAAACAGTGTAAATATGGATCACTGTGCAACTTGCCAATTTCAAGCAGAATTTTGTGATTTAAGTGTCATTGTTTTTCTAAAAGTGTGGCTAGCATTTAATAAATACTTAGTATGCTAGGAATTAAAAGGCGGCATGGTGGCTCAGTGGTTAACACTGCTGCCTCACAGCACCACGGTCCCAGGTTCGATTCCAGCCTTGGGCAACTGTCTGCGTGAAGTTTGCACATTCTCCCCGTGTCTGCATGGGTTTCCTCTGGGTGCTCCGGTTTCCTCCCACAGTCCAGAGATGTGCAGGTCAGGTGAATTGGCCATGCTGAATTGCCTATGGTGTTAGGTGCATTAGTCAGAGGGAAATGGGACTGGGTGGGTTACTCCTGAGAGGATCGGTGTGGACTGGTTGGGCCGAAGGGCCTGTTTACACACTGTATGGAATCTAATCTAAAGTCAGGTAAATGAGTAAATTCCTTCTAGCCTTAGATACAGTAAACAAGTTCTACATGAGAGTAGTTGATTAGTTAAATAAGGTGAACTGGTTCAATCAGGTTGCAAAATTATGCCACCACAGCATGCAGGTGGAGAGGTCTTCATGCAGTTTATACGTGGAGTGGGCTTTGTGAGTTAGATGAAAGGGGATGGGGTGAGAAGGAAATGCTCTTTCTTTGCCTTTTTAACCTGCTTTGTTCACTATCTAGTTTTAGACTAGTATTTTGAACTGGAAAGAGCCGGCTGGTGAATAATTGGTAAAATATTCTAATTATAATAAGTAGTTGGTACAGTTCAGATAAGGCAGGGCAGCTTGACCATGTGGAATATGGAAAGTCATGGATACATCTTTTGTCGAGAAGAATTCTAAGGAAGGGTGAATAGTCAGAGCTCATGGACCATGTTAATACCAATGACTTAAGGATGAAGTCCTAAAATTAGATTTGAAAGAGCTGAGAAGGAGGTTGTAAAGCATAACCTACAAAACAGTATTCTCAGTATTACTTCCAGTTCCATGTGTTAGTGTGCATACAAATTTGAGTATTGAACGATTGAGTACATGTCTAGAAAATTGATATAAAAGGGAGAGCATCAGATTTTTGAGGCTTTGGAACCAGTTCTGGGGCCAGTGGGATCTGCACAAGATGGACAGACTGCATCCTGCAGAACTGATTTGCTGGTGCTCCTGGGGGCAGTTTTCCCCTTTACAAACAAACATGAATTACATGGAGGAGTGTGTCATTTGGCCCCTTGAGACTGTTCCACTAAATAGCTAATCAAATATTAACTTCAACTTTACATTCCTGCCTACCCCTGATAACCTTTAACCCAACTTGCTTATCAAGAATATCTGTGTTAAGATGTTCAAAGACACTGCTTCTATTGCATTCTGTGGAATAGAGTTCTGAAGACACTTAATCCTTGTTTGTGTCTTGAGCCCCTTAACTCTAAGTGATTATAAGTTGTAAATTCTCCGACAGAAGGAGACAACCTTTCTGCGTCCACCTGACAGTGGTCTTGTATCTGTCAATCAAATTTCAATTTCTTACTCCTCGAACTCTAAGTCATAGATCCCTGACCAGTTCATCCTTCTCTCATATGACAACCTTCTCCTTCCAGTTAAAAAAGCAAAGAACTGCAGCTGCTTGGAATCAGGCACACACCAGAAATTGTTGGAAAAACAGCAGCTCTAGCAGCATCTGTGGATAGAAAGCGGAGTTAACATTTTGGGTCCGTGACCCTCCTTCAGAACTGATTTTAACGAGGAAAGGATTGACATAGGCTGAAGTGCGGTGGTGGGAGGGAATAAATGATAGGTAGAGATGGAGCCCAGAGTGACAGAGGATAAACACCAATCGATTTAAAAACCCCAAAGACCTCTGGATGTTGGAAATCAGAAACAAACAGAAATTGCTGGAAAAACTCTACAGGTTTGAGAGCAACTGAGGAGAGAAAGAGTTAAAGTTTCAGGTCCAGTGACACATCTTCAGAACTGGAGGAAGGAGTAAATGAAAAGAGACAGAGAGAAAAACAGTTGGACAGACAAAGGAATGGGTAAAGATCAGCCTGTTAAAATTAATACTGTAGATGCAAATAGGGACATTAGTGACTAACAACGGGTTGTGTTGGTGGCAGCTCATGTGATGACAAGGTCTGGTATGTGGGGTTGGAGTAAGGACATGGGACAAGGTGCTCAAGCCCTAAAATTGTTGAACTTGATATTGAATCCAGAAGACTGAAAATGAGGTGTCCAGCTTGCACTTAGCTTTGCAAGACCGAAACCGATGTTGGCCAGGGTGGTGTGTTGAAGTGGCAGGTAACCGGAAGTTCAGGGTCATTTTTGCAGACAGAATGTAGGTGTCCTGCAAAGCAGTTGCTCAGTCTGCACTTCGTCTCTCCAATATACAGCAGATTACATTGGGAGTGTGAATACAGTAGGTGAGGTTGAGTGAAGTGCATGTAACTGGTTGCTCAGGTGGAAGGTGTACTTAGGGCTTTGGATAATCAGGGAGGATGTAAATGGGTAGACGTTACACCTGCTGTGAATGACGCTGTTGGGAGTGAGGAAGGAGTAGTCTAAAGTGTGCTGAAGGAAACAATCTCTACAGGAGGCTGACAAGGGAGTGGAGGGCAATGTGTATCTGGTAGCAGCATCCCACTGGAGTTGGTGAGAATGGTGGCTAATGATCCTTTGATGATGGATGCTGGTGGGATGGTAGCTGAGCACAAGTCGGTGGTGTGGGGAGGAAGATGAGGAGGGGTAAGACTATTGCTGTTGTAGGTGGAAAGAGAGGGGGTGAGAGATGGGTCAGACCCACCTGAGGGCCCTGACAACCACAGTGATGGGGAATCTTCAGTTGAGGAAAAAGGTGGACATTTCAAAGGCCTCATTGTCAAAGTAGGCATCATTAGAACAGATGCGACAGAGACAAAGAAACTGGGATAATGGAATAAAGTGTTTTTTACAGTAGCAGGGTGTCAGGATGTATAGGCAAGGTAACTGTGGGAGTTGGTGGTTTTTAAATGGATAATGATTGCCAGAGAAGAGAGGAGTCCGAGTTGGACCAAACGAAGGTGAGAGTGTGGCACAAAAGCGATGAGCCTCATTGGGGACCTGAAGCCTTCAAAACTTCATATCAAGTTCAATTCTCCCATGTCCTTATCTCAATCACATACACCAGGCCTTTTCATCACATGAGCTGACCCATTGTCCCTGGTTCTCCCTGGCTGATCTTTACCCATTCCTTTATTTGCTCAGCTGTTCTGTTTTTCTCTGTCTGGGCTCCATCTCCTCCTGTTATTTACTCTTGTCTCCATCCCCCCCACCACATCTTCAACATACATACCACATTTTCCCTCACTACAATCAGTTCTGAAGAAGGGTGACTGGATTCAAAACATGAACTCTACTTTCTCTCCACAGATGCTGCCAGACCTGCTGAGTTTTTCCTGAAATTTCTGTTTGTGTTTCTGCTCATTCCAGTTTTCGGTCTGGTAATTTTTTTCTGAACTAATAGCAATGCATTTATGTCCTTCCTTAAGGGAACTAATACTGTACATTCTATTAAAGATTTGGTCTCTATGGATGTTAAATGGATAAAGAGGAATGTTAGTCTCCTGATTAATGTATTGCAGTTAACATTTAGAGCAGATGAATAAAATAATGTTGTGACATAATGTCACTCTGAAAAATCACAGCACTTCTACCATCACATTGGTTATCTTGATTTTATGAAATTGTTTTCACTGCAGGAAGTGCTCCTCATTTTACAATGAAATAATTGTGCTTTTTTTAAATATATAGATTGGCTTAATTTGCCTTTCAGAGTCGTCTTTGAGTGGCAGGTTGCTGCCGACCATAACCATTCAACTTTGGTTCATGAGGGATCCAAGTATGATTTTGTTATCTTTTTATCAAAGGCACTAATCTTCACTCACCTCATAATCATTCACTGTTGTAATCCTGCCTAGCAATCATTGAGCAAATGAGATTTAGCACATATATTCTAATATTACTATAAAGATGCATGTGGGGCTTCTCTCTCCCCACCTCACCCCTCTCGCAGTGCATCTCCCCACCTCTCAAAACTTCTCTCCTGGTCCCTCTGTCATTGTCTGTCTTTCTGTCTCTCTCCCTCCCCCCCTCTCTCTGCCTCACCTCTCTCCTTCTCTGTCTGTCTCTTTTCTGTCTGTGTCATCAATGCATATTTGTACATCTGACATACCGAAAGCCAAAGTTAGGACTGGTTAGGTAGAATCAAATTTGCATCTTCTGACTGAAAACCTGAATATGCTTACCCTTGCACCACTGGATCGATCTACACTGGAGGGCTTAAAGCAATAAATTTGTATTTTGTCATTGTTAATGACATCTGTTGGCATTTAAATGGCAAACCAATACAATTTTAATGGTTTAAGCAGATCTTCCTTTAAGTAATAGTCACGATAATGGTGTCACCAGTATCCTGCAAAACTGAAGGAAAACCTTTCTATCTTTGTATTCCATTGTAAGAAATAGTGACATTGTATTGGCTTTCCTCATTACTTCCTCGACCTGCATACTTGCTGTTTTGTGTTTGATGTACTAGGACAGCCAGATCCCTCTGCATGTCAGGACTCTTAATTTTTTGCCAGTTAGATATAATTCTTTTTTATTATTCCTTCCCAAATGAGCAATTTCACATTTTCCACATAATACTCCATTTGCCAAATCTTTGCCCACTCACTTAGATTGTCTATATCTCCTTGGAATTGAAATGCTTTTGATAATTCATATTGTATATTTATACAAGAATGTTCACTTGAAGGAATATTTATGCTGTATTGTAGGAACTGTGAATAGACTATAGTACAGTAGGAATTGCTAACCTCTGGAGAAAGGTGCCGAGGTTAATATAGCACAAATGTGATGATTCCTTGGAAATGTCTTTGGAGAATTCAGTTTCATTTTGATTCCTTCTCACAATGTTGTCTTTACTCATGTAAGCAACATAAAGTTTGTGGATGCTTGAAACTTGAAAAAAATAGCAGAAATGCTGGAAATATTCAGTGGATCAGCTGGTAGCTGTGACTTTTTGCACAATAACAACAAGGTTTAATCTACTCTGGTAAATTCTAGCCTAATTTCAGGAATAAGTTATTTCAAATTGTGTTTACAATTGACTATCATAAATGCAGAATTAATGTGGGCTCCAGGTAGTCTCCACAAAGGCATTCTACTTTTGGAGCTAGTGTAATGTATGAACAAATGCTAGTTTACAACTGTTCTGTGTATTTGGCTCATTTCTTCCAAGACTTGAAATTCACCTTCTTTTATTTAGGGTAAAATATAGTCAAATATGATGAGGAATTTCAAGACTGGGGGCACATTTTTAAGGTGAGAGGAGAGAGATTTAAAAAAGACATGAGGCAAATGTTTACACAGTGGGTGGTTCGTGTGCGGAATGAACGTCCTGAGGAAGTGGTGGATGTGAGTACAATTACAATGTGTAAAAGGCATTTGGTTGGATACACGAATAGGAAAGGTTTAGAGGGATATGGAGCAGGCAGGTGAGATTAGTTTAGTTTGGGATTATGTTCTGCATACACTAGTTGAACTGAAGGATTTGTTTCTGTGCTGTATGTCAGGGATGATGAGCTGAAATAATAATTTAGATGGAACTTGGGCCTTGGCAAAACATAAGAATTCTAACTCTGTCTCAGTGGGTAAAATTTTGAAGATTTTTTTTCTATTTTACACAAAGTTGTACTTAATCAAATAAACATGATTGTCACAAGTTGTTTTGATAAAGAAATACAAATTCCTTTAGTCAATTACTATGTCAGTGAGAGTAGTATTGACCTCTAATTCAAAGAACTTTGCATCTTAACATATTTAGCCACTGTAGATAAAGACTAAAAGCATGGTAGTGGGGGAAGGAAGATTGGAGGAAGGAAGATGGGATAAAAATACTTAAGAGATAACGCACAGAATTTGAGCAGATAACAGCGGATATAAATTGGATACAATGCACGACATTGATTCAAATATATTTGTTAATTTTCCACCAAAAACGTGATATTTCTAAGTATTTTAAAAATAAGCATCGTCAGCCAAAACTTATAGCAACTTCATGTTAGATTTACTATGGACAGTTAGGACTCCATGTAATGAGTGTCACTATAAAAGGCATAGTAGCATAAGAAACGAACTTTGTTAGACCATTTCCACTGTACTCCAAGCTGAACGACATAATTCATTAGCGAGAGACAAATATTTGGAAGTCAGTTTCAGTCCTGAAATTATAGTTTTCAGCTTTCAATATTAGCTGAACAGTCCATTGCCATCCACTACAAAGCCACTGACTTTGATAGCTACCTTCACTACAACTCTTCACGTCCTGCAAGGACTCCATTTATTCTCCAAACTCCTTCACCCATGTTGCATCTGTTCAGATGATGCCATCTTCCAGAACAGCGCTGATGACATGGGTTGCTGCTTTCATAATCATAATTTCCTGCCCACTGTGATTGACAGCCCCCACCCCCACATGGCACTTTCCCGCAGAAGTAACTGCAGAAAGCTCAATACCAGCCTCTTCACCTTCTTCCTGTACACCATTCAAGGATCTAAGCAGCCTTTCCAGGTGAAGCAGCATTTCACCCGTATCTCCCCCAATCTTGTGTAGTGTATTCATTGCACTCAGTGTTGCCTACTGTACGTTGGAGAAACCAAATGCAGACTGGGTGACTGCTTTGCAGAACACATCCAGTCTGTGTGCAAGCAGGACCATGACCTTCCTGTAGTCAGTCATTTTAGCACAGCATCCTACTTGTCTGTCTTTGGCATGCTACAGTGCTCCAGACAATCTCAGCGCAAACTGAAGGAACAAAATCTCCTCTTCGGAGTAAGTACTTTACAGTTTTCTGGACTGAATATTGAGTTGAACACCTTCAACTTGTGAAGCAACTCCTACCTCTACTCTTTCTTTTAGCTTTACTCGTTGCATTCTCCCATTGCTTCCCTTTATTGGCCTCCAGACAATGTTTCAACTTGTAATTATAAACACTTAGTATGAGATCACATCACTGAATTCAGCCTGAAGCTATGGGTGGTACTGCCTTTTCCTCTTCAAGTTGACCTAGCAGAGGTTTGTGGTCCGTTATTATTACAACTTCTATATCTGTAAAGGTAAAGGTAGAACTTGCTTACTCCAAATATGACTGCAAAACATTTCTTTTCTATCTTGGTGTATTTATGCTCTGCATTACCTGAAGTCCTGGATGCATATGCTATTGGGCATTCCTTGTCATTGAGTCACCTATAAGCTAAGACTACTCTGATGGCGTACTGGCAGGCATTGCATGTCAATACCAGATTTTGCTTGAGATCTGTGAGGAAAACGATCTGCCACCCTGCCCATCTACAGCATGACCACACATAAAAAACACAGAAGCAGGTCTGCGAAACACAGATCAAACCTGCCAACATACGCACAACACGCCCACAATGCCCCAGTCTTTGTCAAACAGGCTAACAAAGAAACCAGACATGGCCAAGCTATTCCCTGACCTGAGAATACACTTCCCAAACAGCCTTCTCAGTAAACTCCCAGCCCAGATTAGCACTGCAGTCCCAATACCCTAAGGGCAGGCTCATTTCCCATTGTTTATTCAGTATCGGTTTCAGTGAGGCACACCAAGAGACCCCGAAAGACTTTGTTCCCAGGAGGAACACAATGGACTGATCTGAATGCCAGGAGAAGGGACATTTACACATATTCGCACGGACGGGATATAGAATGAAGAGTCCTGTGGAAGACATTCTCACCTACTCACGGAGATGGTTGGAATCTCCTGTGTCAATTACAAATGAATTGCTATTACCGGATGCTTGATTAACTTCCATTCAGATTATTTTTGTTTTAATTTCTTTACAATTTTCACCATTGTACTGTAACTGTTTTACAATTATTCAGCCTGGTCAGTTTCTCTACCATGATATCTCTTTGTTTAAATAAACCGCTTGTCAGTTTCACCACAATCCTCGTTTGTGGTCTCTGATTCATTGGGCTGAATTTCTCCAATAGGTTAGTACTGTGCCAATGCCTTAGAGGATGATAGTTATTTCTTCCCTTCCTTGAAAGCTATGGCTTGGCTGTGCTACCATTTCCATAGCAAACCCATTTTTAAGAGTTGATGTAAAGATGCCAGAATGGAGGCCAGGTCATGTGTGTACTTTCTGGAATAATTCACCAAACCAAGGGAAGACCTAAACTCCAGTACAGACAGAGCTGGAGCACCTTTGATTGCCCTCACTTTATCTTCCAACGGTGTACCCTGGTCATGTTGACACTATAGCCTAAGTAGGTCACCTGAGTTGCCTGGAACACACACGTTTTCTTCTGAGTGGTGTAGTGAGCAGTGAAGAACGTTATCTCAGAATGCAATGGGACCTTGATCCAATGGGCTAAGGAGCGGTAGATGTAGTTTTATTTAGATAAATTTAAGGTGTTGAATTTTGGTAAGGCAATCAGGACATCATATACACTTAATGGTAGGGTCCTGTGGAATGTGGCCAAACAAAGAAACCTTGGGGTGCAGGTTCATCGTGCTTTGTAAGTCGAGTCACAGACAGTATAGTGGAGAAGGCATTTAGTACACTTACCTTCATTGGTTAGTGCATTGAGTACAGGACTTGGGATATCATATTGTGGCTGTACAGGGCATTGGTTAGGCCACTTTTGGAATACTGCATTCAATTCTGATCTCCCTGCTATAGGAAAGATGTTGTGAAACTTGAAAGGGTACAGAAAAGATTTACAAGAATGTTGCTGGGGTTGGAGGGTTTGAGATGCTGGGAGAGGCTGAATAGGCTAGGGTAATTTTTCCTGTTGGAGGCTGAGGGGTGACATTATGAAAGTTTATAAAATCATGACCGGCATGAATAGGTGAATAGCCAAGGTCGTTTTCCCAGGTTAGGAGAATCCAGATCTAAAGGGCATTAGTTTTAAGGTGTGAAATTTAAAAGAGACCTGAGAGGCAACTTATTCATGCAGAGGGTGGTGTGTGTATGGAATGAACTGCCAGAGGAAGTGGGAGAGGGTGATATAATTATAATATGTAAAAGGCATCAGAAAGGATAAATGAATAGGGAATATGAATAGGGATATGGGCCTATACTGGCAAATGGGATTGATTAATTTCGGATATCTGGTTAGCATAGACAAATTGGATCGAAGGGTCTGTTTTGGTGCTGTAGAACTCTGACTTTTAGCTTTACTTGTTACATTCTCTGTCACAATGTCCTCCCTCTCTCCCCTCCTCCCGACCCTCGTGGGACTGTGTGCTCTCTTTCAAGTCTGTCAGTTAGATAATATCATTACTCTCCTCTTCTCACATTCACTATACTTCAGGTTTGATGAAGAGTCATCTGAACTCCAAGTTAGCTTGCTCTCTCTCCATGGACGGTGTCTGGCCCACTGTGATCTCCAGCATTTGTTGCCCTTTGCCAACTAAAGGATATATTTGCAAAGTCAAAAATCTCACAACACGAGGTTATAGTCCAACAGGTTTATTTATCCAAATAAACCTGTTGGACTATAACCTTGTGTTATGTGATTTTTAACTTTGTACACCCCAGTTCAATGCCTGCACCTCCATATCATGATGTATTTACAAGCAGCTTGTTGCCTAGTCTAATATACAACCCTGTTTAAGAAGTGAGGGAGGCAAAAGGCAGGAAGTTATAGGTTGGTTAGCCCGACCTTGGTTGTTGGTTAGATTTTAGAGTTCATTATTAAAGATGAGATTGCAGAGTGCATGGTAAATAGGCCTGAGTCAGAACAGCTTGTGTCAAGAGCAGGTCATGCCTGACAAATCTGTTAGAATTCTTTGAGGACGTAATGAGCAAGTTAGTGAAGGAGATTTAATCTATTTGGATTTCCAGAAGGCCTTTCATAATGTATCGCATGGGAGTCTGCTAAATAACATTAGAGCCCATGGTGTTGAAGGAGTGGTAGCGGCATGGATAGAGGGTTGGCTGATTTGCAGGAGAGATAGAGAGGATGCTTTTTTAAGGGTCTTTTTTCAGGATGAAAGTTGATGACTCGTGAAGCTCTGCAGGGATCAATGTTAGGACCACACCTATTCATGTGTACATTGACCATCTGGAAGAAGGACCTGAGTGTATTATTACTACATTTGCAGATCATACAAAGTTACGTGGAGGGGCAGGTAATGTTGATTTGATTTGACTTATTATCACGTCTACCGAAGTACAGTGAAAAGCTTTGTTTATGAGCTGTACAGACAGATTATAGTAAGCTAGGACATACAGATCAGGGTGAAAAAAAATCTTAGAGACATACGCGTTGCACTGCACAGGGTATTTGCTAGGCAAGATCAACATTACTTAAAGTTAGAGTCCAGTCTAATAATGCTACGGAACAACCTATTCTTGAATCTTCTGGTGCATGTATTCGAGCTTTGATATCTTCTGCCTGACTGATAAAATTGAAGGAGAGCATTACCAGGGAGAGATGGGTCTTTTAATGATGTTGGCAGCCTACCTGTGACAACGAGCCGTGTAAATTGAGTTCATGGGATGGAAGGTTGGCTTCTGTGATGATCTAGGCTATGCACACAACCTTCTGAGCTTTCTTATGGTCCTGGCAGAGCAGTCAGACCAGGCCATTGTGTGGCCAAATGGTATGTTTTCTATGGTGCAACTGTAAAAGTTATTGAGGGTCCTTACAGACGTTCCAAATTTTCTGAGCTGCCTGAGGAAGAAGAGGCATTGTTGATCATCACATCTACGTTGGAAGTCCAGGACAGGTTAATGGTTATTATCACTACTAGGAGCTTGACGCTCTCAACCTCGCCTCTGTTGATGTAGATGGGGTGTGGTCTCCTCCTTTCTTTCTGTAGTCAATGTAGTTTTGCTGACATTGAGGGACAGGTTGTTATCATTGCACCATGTCACCAAGCCTTCGATCTTCTTTTTGTATTCTGACTCATTGTTGTTTGAGTCTTACTATGGAGGAGGTGCAGTTGTCTATCCTCACTGGTTGCAGTCTGTGTGTCAGAAAGCTGAGGATCCAGTTGCATAGGTTGGAGCCAAAACCTAGATCTGAGTTTTTGAGATCAGTCAGGTGGGGATAATAGTTTTGAAGTAGAGCTGTAATTGATGAGCAGGAGTTTGACATCGATGTCCTTGTTGGGGAAGCGGGAAGCCTGCAGAAGGATTTGTGCAGGCTAGGAGAGTGGGCAGAGATGTGACAGATGGAATACAATATAGGAAAGTGTGAGATTATGCAATTTGAGAGGAAGAATAGTGCTGTAGACTATTTTCTAAACTGAGAAAGGCTTCAGAAATCTGAAGCACAAAAAGACTTGGGACTATTATTTCAAGATTCTCTTAAGGTTACATGCAGTTGGAAGTTGGCAGTTCGGAAGGCAAATGGAATGTTAGCATTTATTTCAAGGGGGCTGGAGTACAGGAGCAGAGATGTTCTATTAAGGTTGTATAAGACTCCGGTCAGACCACATTTGGAATATTGTGAGCAGTTGTGGGCCCCATATCTAAGGCTGGATGCACTGGCATTGGAGGGGGCCAGAGTATGTTTCCAAGCATCACCATGAGGGTGAAGAGCTTGTCATATGAGGAGCTGTTGAAGATACTCAGTTTGCATAGCGATAGTGCCATAGAACAGGATGGATGTTATCCTCAATGTGAAACCAAGACTTTGTCTCAGCAAGCTCTGAGCAGTGGTCACTTTTATGGACAGAGGAGTTGTGGCTAGCAGATTGGTGAGGATTAGGTCAAGAATGTTTTCCTTGTTAGTTTGTTTACCACCTCAGCTGCCGCAGTCCAGTAGCAGTGTCCATTAGGCATGGTTGACATGAAGTTCCTCACCTAGAAAAGATCATGCATCCTTGCCATCCTCTGTTTTCTCCAACTAGTATTCCGCATGGAAGAATATTGATTCATCATCTCAGGAGAGAGCGGTACATTATCATCAGCAAGAAGTTTCCTTGCCTACTTTTGATTTGATGCTAGGAGGTTTCACAGGGTCCAGAGCCAACATTGAGAACTCCACTAACAATTCCTTCCCAAATGTATTATACTATGCCACCTCTTGCTGGATTTCTGCTGCTGGTGGCAGAGTATGTACCCCAGAATGGTGATGACAGTGTCATGTACGATTCTGAGAGAGTGCTATGTAAGGTTGTTGCATGACTTGTCTACTAGTCAGCTGTCCCGATTTTGCCACCAGCTCCCAAGGATGTTGGTAAAGAGGACTTCGCAGAACTGACGAGACTGGATTTGTATTTGCAGTTTCTGGTGCCGAGGTTCATGTCAGGTAATCCCTGTGGTTTCAAAGCATGTAACCAGTTTGACACTATAAGACATCTTCAGTAAGGGCACAAGATAATCACATCTACCTTTAATAATGTAAATATTTACATTTTCAAAAAATTGCAACAAGGGCTGATAGGAAATATGAATTTTACACAAATGTTATACAATTTTAAAATAAGGTGGAGGACCTGAGAGATGGTCTCCCATACATTGGGGTCATAGTCTCAGGATAAGAGGTCAAGCACATGGAATTAGAATTAATTTTATTGTCACTTGCACTCAAGTTACAAAAGAGCAGGAGATAGTGAAAAGTGTATTAAGTCGCCAACACACAGTGTTATGTTGGGTACAAAGTAATCCAATACAAGTCTTAAGTAAGAAAAGTAGAGAAAATAATTACACAACATTACAGATACTTAAAATGTAAGTATAAGTTAGAAAAATAAGAAAGAAAGCTAAAAAGATAGACAGTACAGCCTTTGTGTAAGGCTTCCATGTGGTCTGACTGGAAAGCTATCTTCGTTCTGGGTCTGCTGGCTGCTGTCCCTGCTCTGCTCCTGGCCTGCTCTCCCCACTCCACTCAGGGCTCCTGGCTACCCCAGCTTTGCTCCCGGCCCACTGGCTGTTCCCATTCTGCTCCGGGTCACTGGCAGCCATCCCTGCTTCGGCTGCCATCCTTACTCCTGTCTGGGCCAAGGAAGAAGACAGGAGAAGGGGAAAACAAAACACAGAAAAAGAAAAGAGGACTGAGATGATGAAAAACCTTTTCATTTCCAGAGGGCTGTGCATGTTCCATTACTAATTCAAAGTTAAGCTTGAGGATTTTTGGTGTTGGGTAATTGGGAGATATTGCAGAGGAGGGCAAAGTGGAATTGAGGCTGAAAATGAACCATGATCATGTTGGATGATGAAATGGAGAGGACTCTAGTCTACTCCTCTTATTGCTTATGTTTTAGCTGTCATTTTGGACTGAGAGATTTTTGACAGTCACTCCGCAGATGGAAGTAAATCTAGCATAGCTTGCAGGCTGCGTTTGCTGCACTGTTACTTTGATTTTTGTGTATAAATTACTTCTGACAGGCATCCTGTAATGAATAGGTTGTCAGCACAATGAAAAAAAATCAAAAAGATTATTGGTTGACTAATCAGCTGTTTTCCAGTTGAAGGTTACCTGACTTCAGCTGGAGCTTTTGAACACCTGAGTTTAAACATTCTCAACCTGAAATAACCTCTTCAGGATTTTACTTAAACATTCTATCTGGAACTATTCTAACACCCTTGCTCTAAGGTAATCCTATTTTTATTATCTATTCACTTTGTCAGAAGCATTGCTTTATCCATCAATCATCTTTTAAAGATTTCTGCAGAACTGTCTCAAACTGAAACTTTAAAAAGCTCTATTTTCAAGCTTATGGGTGTTTCCCCTGAAGTTAAAAAAATTAGACATTTTTAACAGAAACCTTGATGCATAAATATTCACCTTCCTCTATTGTAATCTCTCATTATGTATTCAAAAATCCATTAGTTCTGAAAGCTACCTCATCATTTTAAAAGAAATTACAATGGCTGCAGATACACTAGCAAGTTAATCAGTAAATCCCTAGACACAGGAAAAAAAACCATTTATTGCTAATTCAAAAACTGTTAAAAATAAATGAAAATCTAAGTAAATCTCCCATCCTCCTTCACAACCCTATTGGTTGGCCATTCTTCATGACAAACATTCCACATCCCTTTCTCTGTTGATGTTTGTAAATACAATCTTATGTTGTTGTGGTACTCTTTCAGATCAGTCAAAAACAGTATTATTCTCGTTCTGTTCTGTTTTCTTTGAAAAAGCAGAATGTGGCCACCAATTATTTATTTAGCCTTACAAAGAAGCTATGTTTTGGACTTGCTCTGCATTTCATGTCCATCCACTGAACTGGTAAATTAAGATTGCTTGCCTGTCTTGTTTGCAGTTTTGGTGTCGTAAGTTGGTGAATTTTAAGCTTTCATCACAATTAAATGCTGAGATTATAATGATTAGTTGATGGTACAATTTAGATCCAGGTTTTTAGCATGTTTGTTTAACATTTTGAAACCTACCTGTTTCTCTCTCTGCAAAAATATTTACATTAAATCAACATTTGTTGCTCCAAATGTTCATTTGTTCAGGCAGAATAGTCCTTCACAAGCTCACTGCAGGATGGAAGTAACGTTTACATTTTCTGTTTTGCTACATTGTCCCTGTTTGCTATCATCCTGTGAAAGCTAGGTTAATGTTTTTGAATTTATATGTAGAAGGTTTGATTTACAAAAAAATGAACAAGGACATTACCTATTGAGCTTTTCCAGAGCATGTGCCTTCTCTCTTCTCTATTTCTCTTTATTGGATGGTCAGTGTCTGCTGCATTATGACTCCTGGGGCACTCTGAGTTGGAGATTACTAGGTGGGCACCAATGTTTATGGTAAAAGCTTTTCTTTGGAGGAAAGTTACAAAGTACTGGAAGAAATTTAAACCCCAGCTACCTTCAGTTAAGCTGACCTCTTAGCTTATAAATCCTGTATTGTCATTCTATTTCCTTTTGGTTGTGCTATATGTTGGTAAATATTTGAAATCATTATCAGATGTGATTTAAAAATATATGTAAATGTTAGTTTTCAATAGGTTTCTACTTTTCTTTCAGAATTTTCTTTTAAAGTAGTCTTGTCTCAATTTATCAAGCAGAGCAGTAAAGTTTGGGCTTTCTGTATTGGTAGGTCTGAAAGCGAAGTGAACTCAAGAAACTTCAACAGTGATACCACAATTCAATGTAGTGGTTCCTTTGTTTATTAAATGATGTATTTTCTTATATATCAAATTATTTACCTCTAATTAGGTATATTGATTAAGGTAGACTTTCCCATCCATGATATTTTTATAATTAAATATGGCTTCCCATACATTTGTAATCATCGTAAGAAATATTATACCCTTTCAGTTTTATATGCATTAAAAACCCTGTGGTCTAGGCTTGAAAGCATACTGGTTGTGCCTTGCAACGTGTAAGTTATTGGCTCTGGTGTCATCTTGCATTTTAAGTGATGTTAAAAAAAAATTGTGTGTTCTTCAATGTAATGTAAAACATTTAATTGTTTTGTGGTATTGTTGAAGATCCCTGTAGAGTGGAATACCTTGCATAAAAAAAATTCAATCTTCCAGTTGAAGTAATGTCACAAGATTTCAAATTTCAAGATTTTTGTTGTTGCCAAGTTATTGACTAAGCACCATTTTGTAGGAAACTGATGCTTTACACTAATAAACAAAACTTCCTTCATGTAGTTTTAATATAACCAACTGCAGAGGCATACCTTACTTTGTGCATTATGTAGTCCTTCGATTCTTAAGACCGAGTTCAAAGTGATTTTAGCTCCCAAATACTTCATTGCAGAGCACTTGAGAAGACCCTGAGCCCCCAAAGAGGCCCTTTATAAATACAAATCTCTTATTCTTCCACCTCTCCAAGGCCAGTTTATCCATCTTGAACTGCAGCACTGTAACTGATACAGTTCTGTTAATAGAATTGCACCAAGTTGCTGTACAAGTAAAGCATAGCTTTTGTCTCTGTGTTTTTGTTGAGAGACAGACCAGATTGATGTGGCCTTTTAGATTATTTATTTGAACTTTTAGTGATTTATAAATATGGACTCCAAATCCCTTCAATCTTCTATCATTTCTATCTATCATGAATATCTGATTTCTCAATTCTTAATTCCTTTTGCACTTGTGATTTTTCTCAATCTGCAATTGGAACTTCCTCAGTCCATCTATATAATCTACTGCTTCTTGTAACATGGAGCCATCTGCAAACATGAATTTGTAATTCTCTATTCCTTTTTCAAGTTCCTGATTTTGTTTCAAGTGTATTTGGTTTCCTAAAACTCTTACGTCTTCCATTGCTTCTATCCTTTCACTATTTAGAAAGTATTGTGCCCAGTCCATTTTTGATCCAAAAGTGAATGATGTCACGTTTGACTATGCTGAAATATGTTTGCTTTAGTTTTTTATCATTTGATTTCTTAGTTTGTCTTTGTAATTTTATGCTTCCATCTACATTGCTGAAAAGCTTTGACCCTTTGGCAGATGTGAATTCTTATCTTGGATTTTATTCTGTCCTAGGTTGATGAGTTGAAAGTCTTTAAAATCAGCTGAAATTCAATGTGAAGTATATTTTGGTTGTTTCTGAGATGAACCTGCAGCACAAAATTGGCCTTACCTTCCTGCTAAAACGACAATCTCTGTCAAATGTGTCCACAGATTTGAATGACTGATCTAGAAAATTAAAGATGTCACACATGCTGAGTTCCCTTGCCTTGTTGAACATGCAGCACACAAGAAGTATCCTCAGTGTTTGCAATGCTTCTCTTTGTCCTTGAAAGTTGTATATTTAATCCTCTGTTTTCCTTTTCTCATCAGATTGTGTTTATATAGAGAGTCGTCGCCCCAACACACCTTACTTTATCTGCAGTATCCAAGAATTCAAACTGGTGAGTGTCAAATTCAGATGTGCAAGATTAAGTCTCTGCTTCCTATTCTGAATCATCTGCGCTTCTGTGCTGTTAATTTGTTTGAATGTTACACAATTTTTTGCAGCAATTTTTATCTTTTTCCAGGGCTTGTCTCAAATTGCACGTTGTTATTCTGTTTGTGTTTAGAAAATGATGATGTATGCAGTCTTATACCCTCTGATTCAAAACATATGTAATAAAACCATGCGCTCTCTTTATTTATTGAGGTGTGGTAGCAAGGAAAATTGACAGAAGTGAACCTGAATACATCCTCCGCTACTGTAAATGTCTACTTTCCAGCAGTAATGACTGGATTGTAGTGCGGAGTTTAAAAAAAAACTAGTTGAATGTTTTAATCTCTACTGTTCCCGTTCTGACAACTGGTGTGGGGATGCTAAGGGTTATTGGCAAGTAGTTAATCAAAACATATGATTGTAAACACTAAGCTTGATGTGATATACTTTATGCTGGAGATTTCCCATGGAAAACCTTTCAGTAGGAAGTTTTGTATGATTTTGCATTGTGACCAGACATCTTTTGAAAGCCATTGAATATGTAGTGTTATTTTCCAATAGTGCTGAACCAGTGTTACTATTGATAAACTTCACTGACATTGATTCCTATTCAAGTTGTGATAATTACCAGCATTGACAATATGTCAATTAGTCTTAACTGCTACAGGAATACTATCACATTGTAATTTTGTCATCACGATAAAAATAATCTGGTTGGCAAGTTTTGAGAAGATTTGTATCTTAAGTTGAGGTTCTGGATGTAGGTTTGCTCGCTGAACTGGAAGGTTCATTTTTACACGGTTCATCACCGTACTAGGTAACATCAGTGAGCCTCCAGATGAAGTGCTGGTGGTATGGCCCGCTTTTTCTGTGTGTTCAGATTTCCTTGGGTTGGTAATGTCATTTTAATCGTGATGCCATTGCCTGTGGTGATGTCATTTCCTGTTCTTTTTCTCAGGGGTGGTAATTGGGATTCAAGTGAATGTGCTTGTTGATAGCATTCTGATTGGAGTGCCGTGCTTCTAGGAATTCCTGTGCATGTCTCTATTTGGCTTGTCCAAGGATGGATGTGTTGTCCCAGTCAAAGTGTTCTCCCTCATCTGTATGTAAGGATACTAGTGACAGTAGGTCATGTCTTTTGTGGCTCATTGATGTTCATGTATCCTGGTGGCTAGTTTTCTGCTTGTTTGTCCAATGTAGTGTTTGTTACAGTTCTTGCAAGGTATTTTGTAAATTACATTCGTTTTGTTTCAAGACCACCAATAATACCCTCACTGGCAAAAAAAATCACTAAAGAGGAGGAAAACAACAATAAACTGCCATTCCTAGATGTCGCAGTAGAGCAAACAGCCAATGGGAACCTTCAAACCAGTGTCTACAGGAAAACAACACATATGGACCAAATACTGAACTCCAGAAGCAACCATCCGAACACCCATAAACAATGCTGCATTAGAACATTATTTCAACGAGTCACCACACGCTGCAGCACAGAGGAACCATGCAGAACAGAGGAAAATCACCTATACAGTGTATTCAAAAAGAACCGGTACCCAGTGAACACAGTTCGCCGATTTCTCAGCAACAAACCCCAACAAGTAGCTACAACACATTCAGAAACCTTAGCCACTCTCTTTTGCGTCAAAAACATCTCCGAAATGACTGCCAGACTGCTGGGACCTCTTGGCATCATGATAACCCACAAACCCACCAACACACTAAGACAGCAGCTAATGAAGTTAAAAGACCCTATACAGACAAGCAAAACTTCTACTCTATGAAGTAGAAATTTTTGAGATGATTTGAAAGGCTCTGCGTATTGCATTTTGAGGTTAAGGGATCAAATGTGCTCTAGTAAAGCTAGGAAAAACTATAGAAAGACACATTGAAATAATGAAGTGCAAGATCAGTGATACCAGAAATTATGCTTACATTTAAAATTGCTTAGTATGCTCTTAAATTTCACTAGATGTATAAGGACCATTTTTCTGTAGATCTATTATATCCTCACATTAAGAGCTTCTAAAATATTTTCTATATGTTGCATTGTGACTTTTGTTCAGGTTAATATCTTCCATTAACATTTGACCAATGATTTCTGGAAGCATAAAATCATTTTGTTGTGCAGATGGTTTTGAAAGCTTAAGGTGATGGTGAATAAGAAAGCATTGATCATTTAACTTCTTACCAGTGGTAGTAACCTTCTAAACAGTGAAACACCTGATCGAATGTTTTAAAAAGAACATGACATTGAATGCTGAGCATAAAATAAGGTACCTGGCTGAAGGTGTAGCTGAAGGACTGAATTTTGAGGAGCCTTGTGAAATGGAGTGAGGTGTGGCAAACTGCATAGATTCATGAACGGATTTGAAAACAAGAATGATATTTTTAAAATTGAAGTGCTGCCTTACCAGGTGTCCGTTTAGGTTAGTGAACACAAGATGGAGGGTAAAGAAAAGTAGCATGCGGTTGAGAAATGGGTGAATAAAGATACTAGAGCTTGAGACAACCTCAGGTTTACAATAGGTTGATCGTAAAAGACTGGTCGGAAGTGCCATTGAATAGCCAATTTCAGAAGTAATGAGCAAGATTAGAGGTCCTGGAATATAGGGAGAAATAGCCATTTGGATACAGAACTGGCTCGAAGGTAGAAGACAGAGGGTGGCGATGGAGGGTTGCTTTTCAGACTGGAAGCCTGTAATCAGTGGAGTGCCACATGGATCAGTGCAGGGTCCACTACTTTTGATATTTATATATATGATTTGGATGTGAACATAGGAGGTATAGTTAGTAAATTTGCAGATGACCCCAAAATTGGAGATGTGATGAACAGCGAAGGTTACCTCAGAGTATAATGGGATTTTGATCAGATGGGCTAATGGGCTGAGGAGTGGTAGATGGAATTTAATTTTAAATAAATGCGAGGTGCTGCATTTTGGAAAAGCAAATCAGAGCAGAACTTGTACACTTGATGGTAAGGTCCTGGGAAGTGTTGCTGAACAAAGAGACCTTGGAGTGCAGATTCATGGTTCCTTGAACGTAGAGTCGCAGGTAGATAGGATAGTGAAGAAGGCGTTTGGTATACTTTCCTTTATTGGTCAGAGCATTGCATATATGAGTTGGGAGGTCATGTTGTAGCTATACAGGCCATTGGTTAGGCCAATTTTGGAATAGTGCATGAAATTCTGGTCTCCTTCCTATCTGAAGGATATTGTGAAACTTGAAAGGGTTCAGAAAAGATCTACAAGGATGTTGCCAGGGTTGGAGGATTTGAGCAATAGGGAGATGCTGAATTAGGTTGGGGCTGTTTTTCCCTGGAACATCGGACGCTGAGGGGTGACCTTATAGAAATTTATAAAATTATGAGGGGCATGGATAGGATAAATAGACAAAGTATTTTCTG
The DNA here is from genome assembly GCF_037043375.1 of Chiloscyllium plagiosum. Classification (NCBI taxonomy): domain Eukaryota; kingdom Metazoa; phylum Chordata; class Chondrichthyes; order Orectolobiformes; family Hemiscylliidae; genus Chiloscyllium; species Chiloscyllium plagiosum. Next base: position 8,748,779 of record NW_028270175.1, read on the forward strand.
TGGGGTGGAGCGGGGGGTGGGAGTCCAGAACTAGAGAGCATAGGTTTAGGGTGAGAGGGGAAAGATATAAAAGGGACCTAAGGGGCAACTTTTTCAGAGGATGGTATGTGTATGGAATGAACTGCCAGTGGAAGTGATGGAGGATAGTACAATTGCAGCATTTAAGAGGCACCTAGATGGGTATATGAATAGGAAGGGTTTAGGAGGATATGGGCCAAGTGCTGGAAAATGGGTCTAGGTTAGGTTAGGATATCTGGTCGGCATGGACTAGTTGAACTGAAGGGTCTGTTTCCTTGCTGTACATCTCTCTGATTCTAAATGAGAATTTCAGATTAGGCAAACTGAGGGGAGATGCTCTGAGTATCAATGTTCTGAAGGTGGGAATAGGCAAACTTAGTGCTAGCACCTGTATGGTTCAAATATGATATCAAGGCTGTGAACGGTTTCATTTATCCTCAGGCATTTGTCAGGAACAGAAAAAAAGTAAGTAACTAAGGAATGGAGTTTGTAGCAGGGAACGAAGGCATTACAATGTTATTTGGAGGTGAAATCTGCTGATCCAGCTCAAAATGTTGGATAAACAGTCTGATAATTAGCAACAAATCATGGAATTGTGCTGGTGTAGTGAAATAGAAGTCATCAATGCAACTGTGAAAACTAATGCTTTATATTGCAAAATTGTTATCAAGAAATAGCCCAGCAGGTAGAAGAGGAAAGGGAGGGCCCCCTAAGGATTACTGCAGAAGCATTGGTGTAGCAGTGGGAGTGGGAAAGACAGGTCTAATATAGTTGTTGTTTCAACAGCTGGTTTTAAAACATAACAGCATTTCCTGAAGCCTGGGGCAGATGCTTCTTGTTGGACTCTGAATGAGACATATCAGTTAGTGAAAAAAGTCAAGAGTTAAAAATAAACCAAGCAGACAAACCACAGTTCCTGCTGTTTACCCTGGTTTCAGTAGTTGATTTGAATAGGGGCATAGAACTTACAAAAGGATTTGGGTATTTGATGGGCTGATGTCATTATGATCTTCACTCTACTTTCCTGTCTGCCCCACCTTTACCTCAGCTACCTTGCCGATCAAATTAACTCAATAACCCAGCTTCCACTTCTTTCTGGATGAGAAAATTCTGCAGCCTATTGGCCCCCTGAAAGAGAGAATGTTTCCTTATCTCTGCCTTAAAATGAGAAACTTCTTGATTTAAACTGTGTTGAGTTCTCGTCTTGCCCACAAAAGGAAGCATTTTCCAGGTATCCCTCTCCTCAGATTTTCTATTTGATTAATGTTAATCTGATTTACATTTCAATAAAACCATTGTCATTCTTTTGAAATCCAGTATGTTTTCCATTGGCTTATTCTGTTCAGGAGTGCATAACATGAGCCCTTGATCCCAGGAATGAATTGAGTGAATGTTCTCCAAACAATTATGCCCTTTTTCAAATCGGAGACCAAGACTGTACACAGCACTCCAGATGTGGTCTCACGAAGGCCCCATACTGGTATAACAAACCACCCTTTACATGAAACACCAACATTTCATTTGCCCTCTTAATCGCATGCTATATCTGCATATATTAATGTTTTATGATTAATGTACCAGGACGCCAACATGCCTCTATACCAGAGTCATGCAGTCTCCCTTTATATAAATAGCTTGCTGCTTTTCTATTCATCCTGTTAAAGGGGACAAGTTCATATTTACATATGCTACACTCTAACCGCCACATTTTTACCAACATGCCTGTCTGTCTCTTGTTGACCTCTTTAGCCCTTTTCATGACTTTCTACCTGTCTTGGTGTTATTAGCCCTCTCATCCCAAATCATTGAAACTGATTGTAAATAGCTGAGGAGCCAACCCAGATCAACGGCAGTCTGCAAGTTAGAGCATGCCAACTTGATAATGACCTGTTTGTCCCCATTTTCTTTTACTATTGGATTGGATTTTTTTTTCTCTGCACCTTCTAAACCCGTGACCTCTACCACCTAGAAGGACAAGGGCAACAAATGCATGAAAACACATGACCTCTCAGCCACATCATCCTGACATAGAACTTTATTGCCATTCTTTCATTATTGCTGGGACAAATCCTGGAACTCTTTTCCTGATAGCACTGTGGTGTCCCTACACCACACAAAGTGCAGAGGTTCATGAAGGTAGCTCACTATCACCCTCTCAATGACTACTTGGGATGGAAAAGAAATGCTGACCCAGCCACTGTCACTCCCATCCTTGAACAATAAAAAGAATCAGTTTATTAAATTGGGAATATTCCTGGAGTTGCCAATTTGTATCTCCTAGGTTCCTGGTAGGGAGTACTAGAATTCTTTTTATTTATAAATCCTTGGACTAAAATGAAAGTCATATTATTCATTGTTGCAAGACCAGGTCTGAATATAAACTGAAGACCAGTAGCTATTTGCTTCATTTTGTTGCGTCATCAGTATATTTGTTATAACTTGTTTCATGAAGGTTATGGAAGGTTACTTTGAAATAATGTTACCAATGATAATATCAAGACTGCAGTATTTTCTTAACTGCAAAATTCCAATGTTTTAGATAAGAGTATTATAACCTTCAGAAACCAGTTTGAACATTGTCATTTAGACCTCATTTTCATCTGTACTAATTTACTTCTAGTAAATCATTTAAACAGTGTTCTGAGATACACGTGTAGAGTACAAAGCTGTAGTTTGTCCACTGAGGTTCAATAATAAATATTAAATACTATGCGTTCTTTGCTAGCTGTGGCATGTAATGTGCTCTGGGTACTAGTTTCTCTCAGATTTATACTTGTCACATCAGTGTGTAAAAATGCCATTTACTGGAGATCACAAATTTTTGGCCATATGATACAACCAACAGTTGCACAAAATATTAATTGCATCCTCGCTAGTAGATTAATATATTAAAAGAAAACCACTTTAATAATTGGAGCAGAAGGCTGAAGTACACAGGGTCCAAGCTTTCTGTGCTACCATCATGATGCAACGAAGCTTTGAAAATTTGGAAGCTAAGCTGATGAAGGGAATTGCTACATTTTTATTCCATTGTACGTTGCAGTAAAAAAAGTTGCATTATATATTGTCGAGGTTAAGATGAAGCAACCCACCCAAGCTGTCTCTACATTCTACTTCTGTTTGTTTTAGTTTGAGCTAAATAGGCAATAAATATCATTTTCAGCTCAACCAAATAGCTTTCAGCATAGTCAGGTGAAGCATGGGAAAGTTTACAGCTGACCCATGTGATATACAGATGTTTTTGGCCATATTCATGACTAGTAGAGCCTCATTTACTTTGTGTTAGTCTTCCAAAAGCAGGTTATTTGAGAATGCTTAACTAGAAGGAGCGCTGAAAGTCACTGGAGTTGGTAGGTTTACCTTGCTTGTGGGGTCATTTCTACATTTAAGATATTCCCTGTGTGTGTGCTTTATAGTATGCATTGTAAAAGATTTTTACACAGGAAACATTGCTGTATAAAAGAAGGAAAGAAGAAGTCTAATTATTCACTTGTCTTGTAAATTTGGAAGCTAAGCTGATGAAGGGAATTGCTACATTTTAATTCCATTGTACATTGCAGTAAAAAAAGTTGCATTATATATTGTTGTGGGTGGCACGGTGGCACAGTGGTTAGCACTGCTGCCTCACAGCGCCAGAGACCCGGGTTCAATTCCCGCCTCAGGCGACCAACTGTGTGGAGTTTGCACATTCTCCCCATGTCTGCGTGGGTTTCCTCCGGGTGCTCCGGTTTCCTCCCCCACTCCAAAAATGTTCAGGTTAGGTGAATTGGCCATGCTAAATTGCCTGTAGTGATCGGTGCAGGGGTAAATGGGTCTGGGTGGGTTGCGCTTCGGCGGGTCGGTGTGGACTTGTTGGGCCGAAGGGCCTGTTTCCACACTGTAAGTAATCTAATCTAATCTAATCTAGTAACTATATTGTTGATAAATTCAGTTTAGGATTTTCTTGCTGCTCATGGCTACCTATTGCATGCAAACCTCAAAGACCGAGAAATCAAAGATGATTATTGTGTACTAATCTATAATGATAATCAAAAATGGGCATTGATGATTTTCTAAATATAAATGATTCACTAATGTATTTGGTATTTCTGTGGAGTACAGATTATTACATAGTTTTGTTATAATTAGTTACCCTTAACACTGCCGACGTGCCTCAGTGCTTGTGCTATAAGATTTAATTTGTGTATTACATTGTCAAAACTCTATAAAGTAATATTACACTTCTCAAAACTCTACAAAATAATATTTAAAATAGAACTGAAATGAACTAAAATCATGAGGAAATGTAGCTATCATATGTTCCTATATCAAATATATAACTTAGTGGACTTAAATCTTCATGTAGTTTGAATTGAGCTTTCAGGGTTTGTGATGAATTACCCAGTTTTAAAAAATGAAGTGAGAATTTGCTGAGTTGATGAGAGAGCAATTTAAAATATTTTCCATTTTATATTCAAATTGTTCCTCTTTGTAAGGAGCGGATTTGCATGTTTCTTGTCTTTGAAAAATCATTGGAATAATTAAGCAGATGGAAAAATAATCATCCTAGGAGACCAAAGGGATATAATATACAAAACTGCATTCTCATTGAAGGCTGCTATCGCACAGATTTGTCTTGGCTTTTACCGGCACCTAAATCCAGTTGATGTTGAAGGAATAAGATGATCTGTCATTAACTACGAGTTATTTCTTTAGCCATGTTGTACTACTCCACAAAACCAGGATGGTGGCATGTGCATGTTAGAACTTAGATGTTTCGATGGAAAGGATGTTGCTCAAAGGAGAGAGATGTGGGAATGCAAATAACGGAGTCGCACTCATTTTGCCAAATTTAGTGGCTGCTTCTAAGTTGTGACATAGGTTTCCTGCCTTCAGGTTGCTTGAATGATCTTTGGGAGAAAGTAGCCTAGAAAAGATGAAGTGTTTTTCTTTGTCAAGCTGTTGGGCAAGTAGTTACAAAATGATATACACATCCCAATCTCCATGTTAAGATTAAGTTACTTTTGACTTCTGATGAAGGTGCTGGGTTGGCCTGACTCCTTTAGGTTAGGAAATTGACCAATATTTTGGCGGCTTTTCAATTACTCAGCATAACCTACTAAATGTGCATATTTAGCTCATGTGGGGACTGATCTCCTCCAAGCTTATTTAGAAATGGGTAAGAAATGCTGGCTTTGTCTTATGAAAAATATGGGGCAATATTGTACAGCTGCTTATAGTCAAATTGCTTTTGTTACTTGTCACCAAAAAGTATAGAAGACTAATTAATTGAATTAGGTATAGAGGGAACCTTAAGCCATGCAACACTATCTCTTGAGGAGAGTCAAAGCTTTATCAATGTGAAATGAGAAAAAGGAAATGAAGAAAAAAGTTCACTTTTGATTCAGTTGAGAAAACTTTTTAAGTTTGAACAGCGATACAACTAATATACTAGATATTGGAAATGGCTGTTCCCCTCAGTTTATGTTTAACTGTTAGAATCTAATGTTAAGCAAGTGACGAGCATTAGCTGTGCAGTCAGAGGCCAATATGTCACTAAGTTACCTTAAGTACCCTTTTGCATATCTGTTAATTGTAGAGTGCTGCTTTTGCTGAATGAACTAAAAAAGATGCTTGGTGAGTTCAAAGTTGTTTGGCTCCAAAGATATCTCCTCCTTGATTGTCCTTTTTAAATGTTTATTTCCAACAGATGTTGCTGGATAGCAAATCAGAATAATTATTCGGATCATTTTTTTCACTATTCGATTCAAAGATATTTGCTGCATTCACCACCACTCAAGCTGACACCAGTATCAAAACATTTTTGGTCCAGAGTAACTCAGCCATTTGCTGAATTAAGTCATTGAGCCATTTGAAAAAAAATCAATTCTATTTGTATTTAAATAAATTCTCAGTGGAAGGCAGCAGTATTCAATTATAATTTTATTTCTAGAAATTGAAGTCATTATGGTTATTGTGTGAAAAATCAAGTTTGATATTCCACTGCATTACTGAGGAAGCACTCTGCTGTTTTAGATACTTCCTTTTAGATGAGATGAACCAAAGTCGCATCTAGCTGCTCTGATAGATGTGAAAGATCCCATTATTTTGAAGAAGAACCGGGAAGGTATACCATTGTTCAAGTCAATATTTATCCTGTGATCAGCATCACAAAAACTGATGAGATAGTTGTTATCAGATGGTTATTCGTAGTCATTTGGTACACAATGGCTGCCATGTTTCCGAAGTTAATCCAATGCCTATGCTTCAAGAAGTACTTTATTGGCTGTAAAGTGCTTTTAAATGTCTGGTAGTTGTGAAAAGTGCAACATAACTAGCTTTTCTTTCTTGTTGAGAGTGCTGCCAGCTTCCAAGGTTTAGAAATTAATGTAAGTTTGTCGATGCCGGATATATCACACCATAAGTTCGAGCACACACATATATATATATATATATTACACATGTATTGTCTTAATACATTATGTGAAATAACGTCCAGAGAACACTTGAGAGATGCTCCATGAGCACATCTGTGTCTGTCAGGTCTTCTCTGGACAGTATATGCTTGATGGTTTTATTTCATTTTGGTGCTCGTCAACTCTATATACAATACAAATTGCACTTCAAAGCTTTAAGTTTCCAGGCAGTTTTTCTAACCGCGGTTTTTTTTGTCTGATTAGAAGATGGAATGTCTGGTTGTTAATTGAACTAACGTTTTGAGTGAAAGCAGTAGCTGACTGATCAAGGATTCAGTGGTTGTCACCTTGAAATGTCTATCTCCCACATTTAATTTCGGTTTACTTTATATGATTTGGTCCATATGGAGTCCTTCAGCTATATAAAGAAAATTGAAATCAGATTCTTGAATTACCACACTTGGAAGCAAACATTTTTGAGTAGAACGAACCAATATGAAGATTTATTAATCACAAACATCTCATGTTTTCATATTTAGTCAACGTCTACAATATAAGTTGCAAGATTTTTTATTTCACTGGGGTCATGTATTTCAAGGCCATCACTAAAAGGAAAAATTGCATTTATAGAGTGTCATTTATGAAATCAGGAAGTTATAAGAAGTATGCCAGCTAATTTTCCCAAACAGTCATGTGCAACAACAAAACAAAATTATAAGAATTGAATTTCATCACCTCATTTTCAGTCATTCCCCTTAAATTTTAGTTGTTGACAACAGCTAATTGCCTGAATGTACATTTAATGGTTCATTACTTGTTAAATCCAAAGCTTTGCTTAATTTTGGAAGAAATATCAAATCTGAACTGTTTCTACGATTCACATTTGGTAGTGATTCCAAACTGTTCATACTGCTTAGGTGTTAAATTCAGCATATGATAGAAGAACCAGGTGATGAGAGAGACCATCATTTGATATATTTGTAAGTTATGAACATTTTAAGTTCAAGGTTAGCTTGGAGATAGCACTATTTTAGTATTCTACCTTTGTCTTAGTCCATAAGTTTCTGAAATCTTCATCATAACCATCATTCTATTATTCCTATGCTTTCTTGGCCAGCCTCCCAACTTCTATTAATTTTGGTATATGTAAAACTCTGTTTACTCTCAGTCTCCTGTACTATTTGCAATTACTATTATTTTAAAAATCACACACCACCGGGTTATGGTCTAACAGGTTTATTTGAAAGCACGAGCTTTTGGACTGCTGCTCCTTAATCAGGTGGTTGAAGCAATCTGAAAGCTAGTGTTTCCAATAAAACCCGTTGGACTAAACCTGGTATTGTGTGATTTTTAACTTTTGTACACACCAGTCCATCACCGGCACCTCCAAATCATGACTTTAATTTTAACTGACCTGCATTGGCTTCTGGTCTTGTAGTTATTGTAAATTAAAATTCTCATCTTTTTGTTTAAATTTCTTCTTTGCTTCACCTCTTTCTGCCTCTTTGCAATTCTTCTTCACTTTATTTACACACTGTCTGCTGTCAAGCTTTAAGCCAGCTGGACAGATGATCCATAGTTCTCTTCCATTGCATCTTCGCTTCTCCACTTATCCTGCTTTTTTTTTAAAAAAAACCCTTAAGTTTGTCTCTTTGGGCTTTTTGTCAGCCGTCATGAAATCATTATCTTTAATTTAATCTCTCTTCTGCTTGCTCATGTTTTGGGCTGTTTATTTAAATGCACTACAGTGCAAGTTATTCATTCGTGCAGAACAGCAAGATTTCACTGAAGAAGAACATAATTTTATTGTGTTGGGTTGATGTATCCTTTTCGATAATTTTGAAAATGCTTCAACCTAGTTCTAAGACTGATTGACATGCTTTGTTAAAGTTTAAAATGTTTGTTTAAAAGCATCACATTTGGAGTTGGGGCTACTTGGATTCAGATAGTAATGTTAATCTTCTCACTGTATTCCAGTTGAGACAGTATGAAAATCTGTGTCTGTTTCTTTTGTTTCTCATCAAAAACAAAATTGGTTTTGAGAACTCTTCCTTTCAAGATTTAAGGGTGTGATCTGGAAATCTGCATTCAGCACTTCAGATGGTAGCTGAAATTCATTCAAATGCATATAATTTCATGAGAATTTGGGGCTTGAGTTTTTCACATGTAACTCCTCTGCTCGAAGGTCACACTTTTGACATTTTCTTAGTAATAGAATACATTTAATTTCGAGAAGTTTTATAGGCCAACTTATTGGCACTGAGAGCCTGACCTTCCTAAAAGTGAATTTACTCTTTTATGGTGTGCATTTTGAATCTTTACAGACGTTTGTTGTGCAGTTGAATACATAACTATTTCTTTACCAGGTGTTCATTTCTAAATAAAGTAGAATGGTTTTAGCCAATGGTTCAAAGATCCGCTGTTTAATGCAACCATTCAGCAAGCAGAGGAAGGATATTTAAATTTCAGTATGCAGCATTACTGCAAGAGTGACTGCCACTCCTGAGTTCTGAAGTTTCATAGCACCCTTCTAGTCATTGAGGTGCAACCCAAGTGAAATAAATTCTTGTGACCTTTGGTAGATGCTTTGTCAAAGAAAAAGACTTGATCCTATGTTAATTGCTCAGGCTTTCTTGTAATTATAGGCTGGTGTGTGCTTTTGGAAAAAGTACAATGTGAATGATGGATGAAGGCAGGATTGATTTAGGCTGCAATAGCTTCTGTGCTTGAATATCACACTGCTGTTCACTTTGTAGACTGGTTATCACCGTGGAGGGGTGCCGGTATTGTGCTGCATTATCCTAGTGCAAGTCAATACCTTAAGGAGAGGAGTGTTTTGAGGGGGACACATTCTACAAGATTTGCATTTATTGAGAGTGGTTGAATTCTCAGCTCAGTGCTTTGGTAATGCAATAAAGCATTACGTATTCAATATTAATTCAGTTATATTAAATTAAAAGACATGCTTTGTCTTTTTGTTCCTGACAAGTGGCTTGTAGTGTGCATTGGCTGTACTTTCAACCTCAGGTACATGCATTACTGATCAAACAGACTGCTGATCTAAGCCTGGAATTCTAATGTGCCAAACCCATTAATCATTCATTTGTATCATATATAAACGTTCCCCCTTTATTTTCCTGTCCAAGACTAAATAGTTAGTCCATGTTTGAATTTCATCTATTCCCTAATGTATAAAATAGCTTTTAAATGTTTTCTATTTCTGTTCAGACTGAGTGATTAAATAGATTGCAATATAAAAGCTTTATAACTGGTTGTTTTTATTTGGAATTAATAGCCTTGATCTAGGCGTTAATTTTTTGGCAAATCAATTGCTCATTTATCAGGCTTCAGCTGTGTTGTTGGCTGAGTTTTTTAAGTTAATGAATTGTTTTGACTTTTAAATGTTTTAAAGAATGAGTAAAGTCTTGACATTCGCAATTTAAACATTTATTTTGAGTTTTTGGTATTGGTTAGGGTTATTGAAATTACCATTTTTCTTAATCTTTAAAATTGGGTGTGATATTAATAGCAATGCTAGCAATTAAGTCTCTCCAATCCTTTTTGAGGAAACAAGAAAGATAATGTTTTTCTAATTGTCATTTTTAAGGTGCTCCGAATGCCAATTCTCAATAGTCCCATTACGAGATGACCACTGTTGAGGTACATGACAATCAACCACAAGTTGCAACAATTTGCAGAAGCTTTTGTCTTTATGCTGTTACCTCTCATCAGTACTGGCCCTGCTTTTTTCCATCAGTGTAGGAGCAGAGCAACTAATGTCATGAGCAAATAGTGATCAATGTGTAACTGATGAGAGTTTAACCCTGAAATAGATTTATGCCTCTAAAAGGTTAAATATTGGCTGTTGTGATGTATGAAATTGTTTGATTAATCATGAGTGGGCTGAATATATTAGATCAGCTATTTCTGCTCATAAAAGAAGCAAGAACAAGAGGACACAAAAAAACAAATTGCTGGAAAAAGCCCAACAGGTCTGGCAGCATCTGTGGAGAGAAATCAGTCAACATTTCGGATCCCGTGACTCCTCTTCAGAACTGTTTTTAAGAACAAGAGAGCATAATTTCAAAGAGATGTGCAAAAGAAGCAATGGCGAGGTGAGAGAGAACTTTTTCACATAGTGAGCAGTTATAGTATGAAATACATTGCCTGGAAATGTGATTGAGGAAAGTTCAATTGAGGCATTCAAGTGGGCATTGAATGATTATTTGGATTGAAGTAGTGTGCAAGATATAGGGAAAAGGCTTAAGATTGACAGTAGCTAATGATGCTGATTTGATGCATTGGTGCAGGCAGCTTAACGATTCTGCGATTGGAACAATTTTGCTCAGAAAATCGTAGTCGACTAATTATTGTGTCCTCTCAATTTTGAAATCAGTGAGTTTGAAGAATTACTGTGTAAAATCTCACTTAACAATATTGCTAACGTTAAAAACTGGTGAAAGCCATGTCATAAGAGTCATAGAGATGTTTCCTAGGACCTTACCATTAAGTGTATAAGTCCTGCTAAGATTTGCTTTCCCAAAATGCAGCACCTCGCATTTATCTGAATTAAACTCCATTGGCCCATCTGGTCCAGATCCTGTTGTAATCTGAGGTAACCCTCTTCGCTGTCCACTTCACCTCCAATTTTGGTGTCATCTGCAAACTTACTAACTGTACCTCTTATGCTTGCATCCAAATCATTTATGCAAATGACAAAAAGTAGAGGGCCCAGCACTGATCGTTGTGGCACTCCACTGGTCACAGGCCTCCAGCGTGAAAAAGAATCCTCCACCACCACCTCTGTCTTCTACCTTTGCGCGAGTTCTGTATCCAAATGGCTAGTTCTCCCTGTATTCCATGAGATCTAACCTTGCTAATCAGTCTCCCATGGGGAACCTTGTTGAATGCCTTACTGAAGTCCATCCAGATCTGCCCTCATCAATCTTCTTTGTTACTTCTTCAAAAAACTCAATCAAGTTTGTGAGACATGACTTCCCAAGCACAAAGCCATGTTGCCTATCCCTAATCAGTCCTTGCCTTTCCAAATACATGTACATCCTGTCCCTCAGGATTCCCTCCAACAACTTGCCCATCACCGTGGTCAGGTTCACTGGTCTGTAGTTTCCTGCTTGTCTTTACTGCCCTTCTTAAACAGTGGCACCACGTTTGCCAACCTCCAGTCTTCCGGCACCTCATCTGTGACTATCAATGATACAAATATCTCAGCAAGCGGCCCAGCAATCACTTCTCTAGCTTCCCACAGAGTTCTCGGGTACACCTGATCAGGTCCTGGGGATTTATCCACCTTTAACCGTTTCAAGACATCCAGCACTGCCTCCTCTGTAATCTGGACATTTTGCAAGATGTCACCATCTATTTCCCTACAGTCTATCTTCCGTATCCTTTTCCACAGTAAATACTGATGCAAAATATTAATTTAGTAACTCTCCCATTTTCTGTGGCTCCACACAAAGGCCGCCTTGCTGTTCTTTGAGGGGCCCTATTCTCTCCCTAGTTACTCTTTTGTCCTTAATATATTTGTAAAACCCCTTTGGATTCTCCTTAATTCTATTTGCTAAAGCTATCTCATGTCCCCGTTTTGCCCTCCTGATTTCCCTCTTAAGTATACTCCTACTTTCTTTATACTCTTCTAAGAATTCACTCGATCTATCCTGTCTGTACCTGACATATGCTTCCTTCTTTTTCTTAACCAAACCCTCAATTTCTTTAGTCACCCTGCGATCCCTGTAGCTACCAGCCTTCCCTTTCACCCTGACAGGAATATACTTTCTCTGGATTCTTGTTATCTCATTTCTGAAAGCTTCCCATTTTCCAACCGCCCCTTTACCTGCGAACACCTGCCTCCAATCAGCTTTTGAAAGTTCTTGCCTAATACCATCAAAATTAGCCTTTCTCCAATTTAGAACTTCAACTTTTAGATCTGGTCTATCCTTTTCCAATCACTATTTTAAAACGAATAGAATTATGGTCGCTGGCCCCAAAGTGCTCCCCCACTGACACCTCAGTCACCTGCCCTGCCTTATTTCCCAAGAGTAGGTCAAGTTTTGCACCTTCTCTAGTAGGTACATCCACATACTGAATCAGAAAATTGTCTTGTACACACTTAAGAAATTCCTCCATCTAAACCTTTAACACCACGGCAGTCCCAGTCGATGTTTGGAAATTTAAAATCCCTGACTATAACCACCCTATTATTCTTACGATAGCTGAGATCTCCTTACAAGTTTGTTTCTCAATTTCCCTCTGACTATTGGGGGGGTCTATAATACAATCCCTTTCTTATTTCTCAGTTCCACCCAAATAACCTCCCTGGATATTTCCGGGAATATCCTCCCTTAGCACAGCTGTAATGATATCCCTTACCAAGAATGCCACTCCCCCTCCTCTTTTGCCTCCCTTTCTATCCTTCCTGTAGCATTTGTATCCTGGAACAATAAGCTGCCAGTCCTGCCCATCCCTGAGCCATGATTCCGTAATTGCTATGATATCCCAGTCCCATGTTCCTAACCATGCCCTGAGTTCATCTGCCTTCCCTGTTAGGCCTCTTGCATTGAAATAAATGCAGTTTAATTTATTAGTCCTACCTTGTCCCTGCCTGCCCTGACTGTTTGATTCTCTTCTGTTCTCAGTCGCCCTTGTGAAATGTGTTGCTGAGGCTGCATAAGGCTCTGGTCAGACCATGGAATATTGTGAACAGTTGTGGGCTCCATATCTAAGGAAGAATGTGCTGGTGTTGAAGGAGGTCCCGAGTAAGTTTCCAAGCACGATTCTGTGGTTGAGGACTCTTTGTCCATACTCAATGGAATATAGAAGGATGATTGGGATCTGATTGAAATTTACAGAATATTCAGAAGCATGGATAAAGTGGATATGGCTAAGATGTTTCCACTAGTAGGAAAAACTAGGATGTGAGGGCGCAGCCTCAGAGTGAAGGGATGACCCTTAGAACTGAGGTAAGGAGGCATTTCTTCAGCCAGAGGATGATGAATCTGCAGAACTCCTTGCCGCAGAGGGCTGTGTGTGGCCAAGTCAAAGGGTTTATTTAAGACAGAAATATATATATATAGGTTCTTGATTGGTAAAGGGATCGAGAGCTGCAGGGAGAAGGCAGCAAAATGGGATTGAGAAGCATATCAGCCATGATGAAATGGTGGGGCAGATTCGATGGGCTGTGTGGCTTAATTCTGCTCCTATGTCTTTTGGTGTCAAACTCTTGGAAAGTATTTTATTATCAAATAATTTTGAGTGATGCAAATTCATTCTGGTTTATGCCAATGCCAAGCGAAGACCACCTACACTCTTAAATAGATGCAATGGAAATGTTTGAAATTTGGAGGATTTTAGAAAGTTTAGTGGAAGAAAGGAATGAAAAAAACGAGAATATATCTCAAGGAGAAATCTTGTTGCAGACTGATACTTGTTAATTTGGGTAGATGGTGGCAATGATTTAAAAAGTTTGCAGGTCGTGTAATCTGCATTGTTAGAATTACTTAAAATATTAAAAATTAAACACCAGCTCTGGTTATCTAAATTTGAAACCAGTTGCTTGAAACATTGAGGAATGAAACCTTTGAAGAGCAGGTGTGCATGCTGGAATGGATAGAGAAAGAGGAGGCTGATGTGCTGAAAATTTTGTCAAACATTAAGATTGACAAGTCGCCAGGCCCGGACCAGATTTGTCCTCGGCTGCTTTGGGAAACGAGAAATGCAATTGCTTCGCCACTTGCGATGATCTTTGCATCCTCGCTCTCCACTGGAGTCGTACTTGAGGATTAGAGAGAGGCAAATGTAATTCCTCTCTTCAAGAAAGGAAATAGGGAAATCCCCGGCAATTGCAGACCAGTAAGTCTCACGTCTGTCGTCTGCAAGGTGTTAGAAAGGATTCTGAGGGATAGGACTTACGACCATCTGGAAGAGCATGACTTGATTAAATGCAGTCAACACGGCTTTGTGAGGGGAAGGTCATGCCTCACAAACCTTATCGAGTTCTTTGAGGATATGACTAGAAAAGTTGATGAGGGTCGAGCTGTGGATGTGGTGTATATGGACTTCAGCAAGGCATTTGATAAGGTTCCCCATGGTAGGCTCATTCAGCAGGTCAGGAGGAATGGGACACAGGGGAACTTAGCTGTCTGGATACAGAATTGGCTGGCCAACAGAAGACAGCGAGTGGTAGTAGAAGGAAAATATTCTGCCTGGAAGTCTGTGGTGAGTGGTGTTCCACAGAGCTCTGTCCTTGGGCCTCTACTGTTTGTATTTTTTATTAATGACTTGGATGAGAGGATTGAAGGATGGGTCAGCAAGTTTGCAGTCGACGCAAAGGTTGGAGGTGTCGTTAACAGTACAGAGGGCTGTTGTAGGCTGCAGCGGGACATTGACAGGATGCAGAGATGGGCTGAGAGGTGGCTGATGGAGTTCAACCTGGATAAGTGTGAGGTGATGCATTTTGGAAGGTCGAATTTGAAAGCTGAGTACAGGGTTAAGGATAGGATTCTTGGCAGTGTGGAGGAACAGAGGGATCTTGGTGTGCAGGTACATAGATCCCTTAAAATGGTCACCCAAGTTGACAGGGTTGTTAAGAAAACATATGGTGTTTTGGCTTTCATTAACAGGGGGATTGAGTTTAAGAGCCGTGAGATCTTGTTGCAGCTCTATAAAACTTTGGTTAGACCGCACTTGGAATACTGCGTCCAGGTCTGGTCGCCCTATTATAGGAAAGATGTGGATACTTTGGAGATAGTTCAGAGGAGGTTTACCAGGATGCTGCCTGGACTGGAGGGCTTATCTTACGAAGAGAGGTTGACTGAGCTTGGACCTTTTTCATTGGAGAAAAGGAGGAGGAGAGGGGACCTAGTTGAGGTATACAAGATAATGAGAGGCATAGATAGAGTCGATAGCCAGAGACTATTTCCCAGGGCAGAAATGACTAACACGAGGGGTCATAGTTTTAAGCTGGTTGGAGGAAAGTATAGAGGGGATGTCAGGGGTGGGTTCTTTACACAGAATTGTGAGAGCATGGAATGCGTTGCCAGCAGCAGTTGTGGAAGCAAGGTCATTGGGGACATTTAAGAGACTACTGGACATGCATATGGTCACAGAAATTTGAGGGTGCATACATGAGGATCAATGGTCGGCGCAACATCGTGGGCTGAAGGGCCCACTGTTCTATGTTCTATGTTCAGCTGTACCCGTCTCAGATTGATAGTCAGTTATATTTTCATGCAGAACTTTCTGTGAGTGAGTAAATAACAATTGTGATATGTGAATTTAATCGGGATTTGTCTGTCCTGGTTTTCTCGAAGGGGCTGTCGTAAACTTGATTTTGAAATGTCTGCTCCATGGAAAACAGAGTAACTAGCCTTTTAAAAGTAGACTCAAGTAGCATGAGTGGGTTGAGTCAGGGCTCACCCAGACCCAGAGTTTTAGTTTTGCTTTCGGTCATTGAAGTTAGGGTTTGGGAGTTAAAGCTGCTATGTACAACTGTGTCTGTTGCTGCAAAGGCTTAAGTTCTCCCTCTGCTCGATTTATTTTGTCAGTGTTACTTCTCCTGAACTGGAGGAGATAGCCAGTGAGGGAAATCTGTTTTGCTGAATTTGCCTTCAGCAGGGGTCTGTTTCTGCAATGCTACTAAATTGGAACAGTTGATGAGTCATAGTTACTTAATACATTTATTTTATTAAGTCTTTTAATGGAATTCAAGTTATACCAATTCTTTTTTTGGTTTATTTTTGAAACCACAGTTAAAATACAAAGTGTATTTTGCTTAGATCCTAATAGTTTGGCCGATCGAATCTGGAATGCAGCACCTTACATTTACCTTTTAAATAAGATAGAAGTTATAGTCTAGGCTACTCCTTGCTATGTTTTGAGGGTGTTTGATCTGGTCCATAACAAATGTAAGTAAGTGTAGTTGCATCTTCCTACTGGACGGTAAGGCTGCTGTCATATCAGAGAGAGACAACTGGTGGTGTTTTAACCAGAGGATCACCACACCTCAAATAAGGGGAGAGGTTGAGGACGAGACTCTTTGAGGTTAACCTCAGTCAGTGTGGGAATTGAATTTGTACTGTTGGCATCAATCCGCATCTCAAATTAGCGATCCAACCAACCGAGCTAACTGACCCTTTTTTAGACTGTAGAGGTCGCAGATTTGGAAGAGGCTGCCAAAGATTATTGGAAGATGATGTATACTGCAAACACTGTGCGATGTCAGAGAGAGAGAGAATGTGAATGAATGTTGAAGGTAGTGCCAGTCAAGCAGGCTCCTGAAAAATGTAAAGCCCTTTATGTCTTGATACTGTATTCAGTCAGGCAAGTGGAGAGTATTTCATCTCACTGATTTGTGCCTTTTAGATGGTAGACTGGCACTTGGAAGACAGGAAGCATTTTATTCACCACAGGATTCCTAGTTTCTGACTTACCCCTTTTGGTTCAGGATTTTTATTTATATAATAAATATATACAGCACTGTTGAAAAGGGCTGTTTATTTCTCTGTTTGAGATGATGACAGAGGAGTCAATAGTTTTTGCTAAAGTTCCACTTGCACTTTTTATTGAGAATAATTTATTGGAGCTATCTACTTGAGGTAGCACAAACTAGTGTTGTATTCAGGTGATTGTTATTTCAGTTTTCATGACATAAAAGCAAGTAGCTACAGTAGAGAGAAAATCTATTTCTGTTGTGGTTGGGGAACCAGGGTACATGAACTAAAAATTAAAGCTGAACGTCTTTGAAGTGAAAATAGGGAACACTTCCACACTAGTCTCTCTGATGTAGGAAAGATATTGTTAAACTTGAAAGTGTTTGGAAAAGATTTACGAGGATGTTGTTGTGTTTGAGCTATATGGAGAGACGAGGGCTTCCCCCCTGGATCATCAGAAGCTGAGGAGTGACTTTACAGAGGTTTCTAAAATCATGAGCATGGATAGGATGAATAGCCAAGGTTTTTTTCCCCAGGGTAGGGGAATCCACAACTAGTTTTAAGTTGAGAGGGGAAAGATTTAAAAGGGACCTGAGGCCAATTGTTTCATACAGAGTGTGTGCTTGTGTGGCACGGGCTGTTAGAGGAGGTGGTACAGGCTGGTTCAATTACAACATGTAAAAGACATCTGGATGGGTATATGATTAGGAAGGGTTTCGAGGGATATGGGCCAAATGCTGGCATACGGGACTAGGTCAGTTTGGGATATCTGGTCAGCGTGGATGAGTTATAGAGTCAGAGTTATATAGATGTACAGCACAGAAACAGACCCTTCAGTCCAACACGTCCATGCTGACCAGGTATCCCAAACCAATCTAGTCCCACCTTCCAGCACCTGGCCCATATCCTTCCAAACCCTTCCTATTCATATACCCATCCAGATGCCTTTTAAATGTTGCAATTGTACCAGCCTCCACCACTTCCTCTGGCAGCTCATTCCATACATGTACCACTCTATGCATGAAAAAGTTGCCGCTTAGATCTCTTTCATATCTTTTCCCTCTCACCCTAAACCTATGCCCTTTAGTTCTGGACTCCCTCACCCCAGGGAAAAGACTTTGTCTATTTATCTTCTCCGTGCCCATCATGATTTTATAAACCTCTGTAAGGTCACCCCTCAGCCTTCGATGCTTCACCAAAGGGTCTGTTTCTGAATTCTATAATTGTATGACTGTGTGCCATAGCAGGTGTTACAAGTTTGGCATTCTGTTTTGTAGCAGCAATTGACAACTTTAAAATCTGAGATTTATAGACTTTGGTTATCCAAATGTATTAAAGACTAAGATGATTTTATGAAATTATGCTGCAGATTACTCATGATCTCAATGAATGTCAGAAAAGTTTCAAAGGCCCTAAAACTTAATTCCTAAGGCTTGCTTATAATTTTCCAGATGGAGACTTACATCAATGCGATGAATACTGTTAATATATCAGTATTCACTTTCTTAATTAAGATTGTTGTATGAAGCCAGCTTGATCACTTGATATTGCTTGGTCTTTTTTTAAAAAAAGAACAAAATTAAAATATGACGACCTTATTTAAAATTATTTTTTTAAAGACGCTTTAACTGTCAAGTAAAGTTGGTAAAAAAGCAAAAGATCATTTTTGTCTTTAAAGCTTGGTTGTTTTTATCCTTCCCACATAAACACAAGATAAGAACAAGATAATAACTACCCGTGGTCCATTAAATGCTGTCAAGGTTGATCTTGGACTTCAATTCCAATTTCTGCTGTCTCCATAAATGACATTGAAAGATATTTCTTTAGAATCTGACAAATTTGATGTCATTACTATGTAAACATATCTTTGTTTTATTGAAAAAGATTTCTTTCCACCTGCTATGCTCAGGAGTAAAATTATTTTTATTTGTCTTAGTCTTTCTGCAGTTGCCTCTTCGTTTCCCACTAATGCTTTCTCCTCCCCATTCTCCCTCTTTTTGGCCCAGATCTTGCAGTTGTCATAATGGTGAAACTGTCATCATTCACCACCTAAATTACATCTGTGAAAGTGACAGTAATTCTCGATGTCTGCAAATATGCCGTTAAATATGGAAGTACAGAAGTTGCTGTTTGTAATACCCTGTTCCTCCACATTAAAGTCCATATATGTTGAAGTCTTCTGAAATAATTTCATGTTCATGTACTTATATTTTATACTATTATTCGCATTGTAAAGTTCCCTTGAAAAAGTTATGTATGTTGAATAAAGTGTTTTGATCGTGATGACAAGTTGCTGGTTATTGTTGACCTACCTCTCGCTTTCTGAAAAGCTAATTTTATACTTGCGATTGACAAATTTCTCCATGGTAAAGTGATTCCATTGGTCTTCCATATAGTTTTGAAATTTATCATATTTCAACTTCTATCTTAATCCCTGATCGTTATTTTGCTCACTGTAAAATGATTATAAAATTATCGGCAGCGCAGTGGTTAGCACTGCTGCCTCACAGCATCAGGGACCCAGGTTTGATTCTAGCCTCAGGCGACCGTCTGTGTGAGATTTGCACATTCTTCCCGTGTCTGCATGG
Source organism: Chiloscyllium plagiosum (assembly GCF_037043375.1). Classification (NCBI taxonomy): domain Eukaryota; kingdom Metazoa; phylum Chordata; class Chondrichthyes; order Orectolobiformes; family Hemiscylliidae; genus Chiloscyllium; species Chiloscyllium plagiosum. Next base: position 8,768,225 of record NW_028270175.1, read on the forward strand.
GTTTCCTCCGGGTGCTCCGGTTTCCTCCCACAATCCAAAGATGTGTAGGTTAGATGAATTGGGCATACTAAATTGCCCATAGTGTTCAGGGATGTGTAGGTTAGGTGCACTAGTCAGGGGTTTAAAAAAAAAAGAGTAGGGGAATAGGCCTGAGTGGGTTACTCTTCGGAGGGTCGGTGTGGACTTGTTGGGCCAAAGGGCCTGTCTCCACACTATGGGGATTCTAATTCTAAAATGAATGATAACCAGTAAATTTTACTTCCTGATTTGTTGTTTGTCAAGATTTATCAATATGATTAGATGATGATGTTGCTGGTGAGGATTAAAGTAGAATCGAGAAAGTTCAAATAGCTTATCACAGAGATATTTATGGCATAACTTCACAGCAGACTGCAAATTTGAGCCAAATGTTCCTCAGATCATAATCAATCTAGGTTGATTTAACCTTTGGAGTAGATCATCATGTGGTCAAGTACTGAACAGAGCAAAATAGACTGGGAAAGCAGGGGACAGTGAAGATGAGAGTGTGGTGAGGGGGTGGGTGAAAACATGTAGTTTATGTTTAATGGGCTACAAAGCAGAATGAATATTGGGACAGAGCAGAGCATGGAATATGAATTGCTAATAAGACTGACGTTGCTTGTAAGTTTGGCTTGTCTGTCAGTGGTGTACTGGAGAAAAAAGATTTTTAAAAAATCTTTGTTTTTGTCATTTTTATTCTCTTAACAATGACATGGGTGATCTGTTTTATGATTTTAAGACTTTCACCCATATAATATCAGAAGGCTATCCTTGATTCTACTCTCCTAAGTTTCCCATCTACTTCCTCTTTTGTTCGCATATTTTCCAGTGTACAGTCGGCAACATCTAAGCAGATCACTAAATCATATTTTCTTAATTTTGGGGCATATACTAGGCAGAAAGTTCTTACATTTTCCTATTTCTTTAACCAATCAATTAGATCAGAAATTATTCTAGGCTTCTGAAAAAATTCCGGCAAATTTAGATACTGGGATGTATGACTTGATTGTCTAGGAAGATTTCCCTTTCCTACCGTTTGCCCAAAATTACTTGTTATACTTCTTGGCCCAGATATTCTAATGGGGGTCAGAAGGTATATTTACATTTCTGATGATTGCATTAAAACTTATTCACTTAACTTTAGATGTCTTCTGTGTTCTCCTGATACAAAGCTGTCCAGAAATGTACAAATCCCGCAGCAAAGCAAATCTTTGTAGAAACCCAGCTCTCTTTTGCAGCAGTTACTTTGTCATGCTCCGAGATTAAATGTCCAGCAGCAGAGCCAATTTCTTTGACAGTTCATGTGAAAGGATAAATTTATAATTTAAACTGACAGTTGGTCAAAGGGTAGGGTGTCAGGTGAATGATAGAGAGATTATGTAGGGTATGTTTCTTTGTCGGGGGGCATGTTAGATTTGGCGATAGGAAGCGTGTCTTGTGGTCAGCAGTGTCTGTTTGCTAGGGTTGTTAGGGCTTTGGGATGTGTGAGACGTGGAATTGTTTTTTGTTTTCTTTGTGCGGGTGGGAACGGGGGCATGGGAGTGTGGAGGTTTACTGAGGGGGTGTAGTTGGATTTGATTAGTGAGTCAGTGTTCATTTTAACAGGAGGTAACCAGGAGTTACTGTGGGTTTTAATTCCTCTAACTTTTTCTGGCTTAATTAAATTGGAACTCTCTGAATGCTCCAACTTTGGAACTCTCTGGAAGAGTCCATTAATGTGGCAATTATCCATTGGAGTCTTCCATTTTTATAGGCAGCTCCCATGAAGTTTCCTACATCTGGGAGTCCACATGGTTCTGCTGCGCAACTCCAGTTATGCTGCTCTGATGACTGTCTGGCCATTTGGAGGTCTAGGCTTTTCTGTCTTCTGATGATGGGAGTTGAGGAAATGAATGGACTTTTCTCCTTTTGCTTTAAAGCATGTATGAATATTTAATGCATCATATCTTGATATCAACATGCTTCCTGCTGAAGATGGCCAAGCCTTACGGATTTAAGGAAAGGTTTGCCGTTTCCTTGTGTATGATAGAGGGTAAAGATGATGAGAGGTTTTAAGTGGATCTGTCAGAATATTTTAAATGTTTTCAGGTTATTGCTACATCCAAGGTTAGCAAATCTCATAAATTATTTCCAGTGAACTCTTGCTCGTGCTGGGATTTTATTCAACATGAGGATGCAGAGCTTTTTTAAACAATGTTTCTGGATCTCCATTGGAATTGTAGACAAAATCGGTTAGTTGTGGAAAAGCATCCAATGCATAATCTTGTTCAGCGTTCACAAATTTATAATGTATTTTTTGATTGAAAATAAAATTTGTATGCAAAGTTTATAAATTCACTAGGTCTAATAGTTCAGATGACTTGAAAATAAATCCTGTCACTGAACTAATCACAAAAAATACTGGTTTAGTTACTCTTAATGTGAATGGCTCTTGTCAGATATATATAATCCGGTGTTCGATTTGATTGAAGCTGTTTGACTCTGATGCTTTATCCTTGAAGCCTGATTTGAATGGAACATACAGCTATAATGCCCTGGGGTCTTGTAACAATTTACAGGCTGTATGGGAAGCCTGAAGTATGGAAGCAGGCAGTTGTGAAATGTGATGAGACTGTCCTGTAATAGAAAAAAATGCTTCTGGTGACCTTGGATATGAGGTCTCTTGGGCCCATCTTACAGCATTCCAAAGTTTAGTACAAAATAAACCAGCGCAACTTAAATTGGTGTTAGTAGCTGACTGTGATAGATATGCGAGGGACACTGACTTGAAGCTATAGGGATATTCATTCAGAAAATGCAGATAGTTTTCAAAAAACAGTGTTCATTAGGATGATCTGAATAATTCTTTGAAGTTTTTGGATTAGGAAGAAACTGTAAATAAGGATAAGGAATCTTACCACTTGAGTGTCAGCATCTACAAATGCTGCTATGGTTGGAAAAATCTACATTAGAAGAGGTGGGGGGTGGGGGAGGGAGCGGAAAAAGCAAAGGTTGACAAAGAACCAGAGGTAGTAGTTTAAGGACTGTTTGCCAGGATGCAATGTGATTAAATTCAGTGAAGCTGTCATTGAGCAGTTAAGAGGAAGATAATATTCTCCTTGCATTAAAAACAAGGATCAATATAGCCTGCTTTACAGTGGCTAAATTATTAAGTAGAATTCTCCTCACAATATGTAATTATCTTTGTTTTACTTTGCCTGTTGCATTGTCATTGATCGGAAAGATTTGTTCAGTTTTCATACTAAAAATGATTTGATGATGAAATCTTTCACTTAATTGTCTGAATCTGAACGTGCCCTTTTGAAATGTTGTTATTGTAGATTTTTAAAACTTATAAACATTCTTGCATTTGAAAGTGCAGTTATACATTTGCAGAGTTCATATAACTGGATTACAAAAACACACATTTTTTAACTTCCCCTTTTGTCTTCTTTCTGCATACCCCTTGCCTCCATCAGAATTTTTTGTTTTGCAAATGTGGAGGAGGTACTCCCAGACAGTTATGCAGGCAAATCCATAATGAAAAAGTGTGGTGATGTTTGGTGGAGGAAAGAATGAGAGAGATGCTAATTCTGATATACATTTAATTAGTCATGTTTTATATTTGCTCTTTTGTAATGGCCAGCTGCGCGTATTTGAGGTTACTATTGTTAACTAAGATTTGTGGTATTATGAAGTTACACAGCTAGCAATTGGAATGCATTTGCACTTCAAAATTACGCACATCAGTGCCTTAGAAAAATTAAGTTTTACAGCTGTGGTGTTCAGTGCTATAAATTGAAGGTTGGTATAGAGAGAAGGTGCAAAGGCATTGGAGGTGATTTAGGGCCAGTGGGGTGTTAGAAGATAAAGTCGGAGGAAAATGCATAGCTAATGGTCTGAGCCCGTAAGATGAGGATTTTAAGATAAGTGCTTTGGAGAAAAGGTCAGTGCATATCATAGGAAGTGTAGGTAATGCGCCAGTGATGCTTAATGTAGCACATCTTCAGGATTTTTCTTTAAACAGCTGTTTTGGAAAGGTTTGAAAGCCTTCAGTTTGCACATTATAATCTGTTTTAGTGTCTTCAGCCAGCAGTTTCCATTATCTCAAGCAGTCGTCAGGAAAGTAATAGAGATTACCAGCTACTTGGAAATCGTTTCCTCTCCTGGAGTCTGCCACAGGTTCTCCTGGTGAAACTTGCTGTTGTTATGTATTTCACAAATTTCCTGAGTATTAGCATTACTATGGTTCTACTGGCATGGTATATATGATTTTGGATTTTGAATGTCTGGATAATGAGAACAAACATTTAAAAAAAAGTGAAATTGAACTTGAATAAGACACACGTTAATCTTGTTTGAACATAGTGTATTCTAAACTGCATGATAGGAAGAATATTAGAACTATGGAACCTATGTAGTGAAGATTCGTTTGAGTGCTATTAGGTATAATAGGTTATATATATGAAAGGCTGAAAAGTTGGAATTTTTTTTAGTGCAAGTATTGTATGTCATTGGGGTAGAGCTCTGGGAATTGAAGCTTGTTATTCCTGGAGAGTCACAAAAGTTAGATTTTAAAAAAGAATGCAAAATTCCCCAGTCTGCCTGCCTTTATAGGAACATAGGAACTGGGGTTGGCCTTTCAGCTCCTTGAGCCTCTTTCACCTGCAAAGAGATCATGGCTGATCTGTGGCCTTTTGGTCCATAATCCATTAATTTTTTGTGATGCAAAGCTATCACCTATCTCAGATTTAAAATGAAGAACTGATCCTGCATCCACTAAGTTTGTGGAAGAGAGCTCCAGCCATCTACCATGCTTTGTGTGCATAAGTGCTTCCTCACACTTCTCTTGAATGTCTGGCCCAAGTTCTCAGACTATGCTCCTAAATTCGAGTCCCCATGCAGTCGAAATAGTTTATCTTTATCTGCCCTGTCTTTTCCTATTAATGTCCTGAAGACTTCATGTTTTACCTGAACCTTTAAATTCTAGAGAAAGTGGGCATCATTTATATAATATAAAATGAAAGGACGGTGGATGCTGTCAATCAGAAACAAAAACAAAAATCAACGTTAATGTTTCGGGTCCAGTGACCTGAGGAAGGGTCACTGGATCTGAAACGTTAACTTTGATTTCTCTTCACAGATGCTGCTAGGCCTGCAGAGCTTTTCCAGCAACATCTGTTTTTGTTTGTAATTTATATAATTTCTCCTCAAACTTAACTCTTGAAGTCCAGATCTCATTCTTGTTGACTTACATTGCACTGTCTCCAAGACCAGGATATCCTTCCTAAGGTATGGTGCCCAGATCTGCTTACTTCTCCAATTGGGGTCTAACCAGGATTTTGCATAACTGCAGCATAACTTCTGCACCCTTGTACTCCAGTCCACTAGGTATAAAAGGCATTCTGACAAGCCAAAATGACCATCTTGGTGAACCTCAGGGACTGTTGAACTGTCAACACAATCTTTCTCTCTGCCCATCACACCTACGCTTTTTTTCCTCTTGCCTGTATGAATGTAGGTGGGAGGTTGGAGGGATTTAGGGCTTCAAATGATAGTTACATGTTTAGAGATATAGACATGTACAGCATGGAAACAGATCCTTCGGTCCAACCCGTCCATGCCGACCAGATATCCCAACCCAATCTAGTCCCACCTGTCAGCACCCGGCCCATACCCCTCCAAACCCTTCCTATTCATATACCCATCCAAATGCTTCTTAAATGTTGCAATTGTACCAGCCTCCACCACATCCCCGGGAGCTCATTCCATACGCATATCATCCTCTGCGTGAAAAAGTTGCCCCTTGAGTCTCTCATATCTTTCCCCTCTCACCCTAAACCTATGCCCTCTAGTACTGGACTCCAGGGAAAAGACTTTGCCTATTTATCCTATCCATGCCCCTCATAATTTTGTAAACCTCTATAAGCTCACCCCTCAGCCTCCGCTCCAGGGAAAACAGCCCCAGCTGTTCAGCCTCTCCCTGTAGCTCAGATCCTCCAATCCTGGCAACATCCTTGTGAATCTTTTCTGAACCATTTCAAGTTTCACCACATCTTTCCGATAGGAAGGAGACCAGAATTGCACACAATATTCCAACTGTGGCCTAACCAATGTCTTGTACAGCTGCAACATGACCTCCCAACTCCTGTACTCAATACTCTGACCAATAAAGGAAAGCATACCAAACGCCGCCTTCACTATCCTATCTACCTGTGACTCCACTTTCAAGGAGCTATGAACCTGCACTTCAAGGTCTCTTTGTTCAACAACACTCCCTAGGACTTTACCATTAAGTGTATAAGTCCTGCTAAGATTTGCTTTCCCAAGATGCAGCACCTCGCATTTATCTGAACTAAACTCCATCTGCCACTTCTCAGCCCATTGGCCATCTGGTCCAGATCCTGTTGTAATCTGAGGTAACCCTCTTCGCTGTCCACTAACCTCCAATTTTGGTGTCATCTGCAAACTTACTAACTGTACCTCTTATGCTCGCATCCAAATCATTTATGTAAATGACAAAAAGTAGAGGGCCCAACACCGATCCTTGTGGCACTCCACTGGTCACAGGCCTCCAGTCAGAAAAACAACCCTCCACCACCACCCTCTGTCTTCTACCTTTGAGCGAGTTCTGTATCCAAATGGCTAGTTCTCCCTGTATTCCATGAGATCTAACCTTGCTAATCAGTCTTCCATGGGGAACCTTGTCAAACGCCTTACTGAAGTCCATATAGATCAGCCCTCATCAATCTTCTTTGTTACTTCATCAAAAAAGGAGAAAGTGAGGACTGCAGATGCTGGAGATCAGAGCTGAAAATGTATTGATGGAAAAGCGCAGCCGGTCAGGCAACATCCAACGATGTTCCTTGGATGCTGCCTGACCCGCTGCGCTTTTCCAGCAATACATTTTCAGCTCTACTTCATCAAAAAACTCAATCAAGTTTGTGAGACATGATTTCCCGCACAAAGCCATGTTGAATATCCCGAATCAGTCCTTGCCTTTCCAAATACATGTACATCCTGTCCCTCAGGATTCCCTCCAACAACTTGCCCACCACCGAGGTCAGGCTCACTGGTCTATAGTTCCCTGGCTTGTCCTTATCACCCTTCTTAAACAGTGGCACCACGTTTGCCAACCTCCAGTCTTCCGGCACCTCACCTGTGACTATCTATGATACAAATATCTCAGCAAGAGGCCCAGCAATCACTTCACTAGCTTCCCACAGAGTTCTTGGGTGCACCTGATCAGGTCCTGGGGATTTATCCACCTTTATGCATTTCAAGACATCCAGCACTTCCTCCTCTGTAATCTGGACATTTTGCAAGATGACACCATCTATTTCCCTACAGTCTGTATCTTCCATATCCTTTTCCACAGTAATTACTGATGCAAAATATTCATTTAGTATCTCCCCATTTTCTGTGGCTCCACACAAAGGCCGCCTTGCTGTTCTTTGAGGGGCCCTATTCTCTCCCTCGTTACCCTTTTGTCCTTAATATGTTTGTAAAACCCCTTTGGATTCTCCTTAATTCTATTTGCCAAAGCTATCTCATGTCCCCGTTTTGCCCTCCTGATTTCCCTCTTAAGTATTCTCCTACTTTCTTTATACTCTTCTAAGAATTCACTCGATCTATCCTGTCTGTACCTGGCATATGCTTCCTTCTTTTTCTTAACCAAACCCTCAATTTCTTTAGTCATCCAGCATTCCCTATAGCTACCAGCCTCCCCTTTCACCTTGACAGGAATATACTTTCTCTGGATTCTTGTTATCTCATTTCTGAAAGCTTCCCATTTTCCAACCGTCCCTTTACCTGCGAACACCTGCCTCCAATCAGCTTTTGACAGTTCTTGCCTAATACCGTCAAAATTGGCCTTTCTCCAATTTAGAACTTCAACTTTTAGATCTGGTCTATCCTTTTCCATCATGATTTTAAAACGAATAGAATTATGGTCGCTGGCCCCAAAGTGCTCCCCACTGACACCTCAGTCACCTGCCCTGCCTTATTTCCCAAGAGTAGGTCAAGTTTTGCACCTTCTCTAGTAGGTACATCTACATACTGAATCAGAAAATTGTCTTGTACACACTTAAGAAATTCCTCTCCACCTAAACCTTTAACACTACGGCAGTCCCAGTCGATGTTTGGAACGTTAAAATCCCCGACCATAATCATCCTATTATTCTTACGATAGCTGAGATCTCCTTACAAGTTTGTTTCTCAATTTCCCTCTGACTATTGGGGGGGGTCTATAATACAATCCCAATAAGGTGGTCATCCCTTTCTTATTTCTCAGTTCCACCCAAATAACTTCCCTGGATGTATTTCTGGGAATATCCTCCCTTAGCACAGCTGTAATGCTATCCCTTATCAAAAATGCCACTCCCCTCCTCTCTTGCCTCCCTTTCTATCCTTACTGTAGCATTTGTATCCTGGAACATTAAGCTGCCAGTCGTGCCCATCCCTGAGCCATGATTCCGTAATTGCTATGATATCCCAGTCCCATGTTCCTAACCATGCCCTGAGTTCATCTGCCTTCCCTGTTAGGCCCCTTGCATTTAAATAAATGCAGTTTAATTCATTAGTCCTACCTTGTCCCAGCCTGCCCTAGCTGTTTGACTCACTTCTGTTCTCAACTGTACCGTCTCCGATTGATCTCTTTCCTCACTATCTCCCTGGGTCCCACCCCACCACCTTACTAGTTTAAATCCTCCCGAGCAGTTCTAGCAAATTTCCCTGCCAGTATATTAGTCCCCTTCCAATTTAGGTGCAATCTGTCCTTCTTGTACAAGTCACTTCTACCCCAAAAGAGATTCCAATGTTCCAAAAATGTGAATCCTTCTCCCATACACCAGCTCCTCAGCCATGCATTCATCTGCTCTATCCTCCTATTCCTGTCCTCACTTGCTCGTAGCACTGTTCTATTAGCTTTCTTGATTATTTTCTGTACCTGTTGTGGTTTTTAAAGATCAATGCATCTGAACTCCCAAGTGTCTGAGAAACCACTGGATTTAACTTCATACCATCAAGAAAGTAATCTGACCTATTCATTTTTGGTCAAAAACAGATAACCTCATATTTGCTGGAGTTAAACATCATTTGCCACAGTTATGCCTATTCACTTCGTCTATAAATACCCCTTTGTAATTTTTTGTTATCATCTACATGCCGAACCTTTGTCATCAGAAAATTTGGATATATTGTTTTCTGTGCCATTATCAGAGTTGTTCATAAATATTGTGTATAATTGAGGCCCTAACACAGATCCTTGTGGGACACCGCGGTCACATCTTGTAATTCGAGTGCATACCCATTCATCCTACTTTCTGTCACCTGCCACTCAACCAATTTCCGAGGAGATTTGTCATTGTTTAATTCCATTAATTTCCTCATTACTAAAGTTTTATTTACGTTAACTTTATTCGGCCCCTGTTCCCGATCCACAATTAATTTCCTTGGAACTTCCTGCAGTAAGTACTGAGGCAAAGTAAGTGTTCAACATAACTGCCATTTCCCCATAGTCATTGACAATATCTCTTTCAGAGCTGAAAAATGTGTTGCTGGAAAAACGCAGGAATCCTGAAGAAGGGCTTATGCCCGAAACGTCGATTCTCCTGCTCCTTGGATGCTGCCTGATCTGCTGTGCTTTTCCAGCAACACATTTTTCAGCTCTTGATCTCCAGCATCTGCAGTCCTCACTTTCTCCTAATATCTCTTTCAGTCATTTTCAGTCTTGAGGGGGCCAATATTACTCCAATTTTCCCTTCTTGTCGATTTTGATGTCTCTGGCAAGTTTCTTTTCATAATCCCTTTTAGTAGTTTGTTATAAGCTGCTTTGTGGCCCATTGCTGGTTTTAAGTCTTTCCCACTCAGCAGAATCAGTGCTTTCTGTTTGACTTTGGTAAATCCTTTGTTTTAGTTTTAAGCTGCCCCTTATCTATATTTGTCCATGGCGAAGTGGAGCTTTTCTATCTCAGGGGTATAAACTGGTCTTTGCAATATAGGTTGACAAATCATAGACCAGGTTTCTGTACTTTGTAATTATTGCAATTCATTATAAATAAATAGATTCCACATACTGATAAACAATATGAATTGTTGACATGTGCCTGAAACGACGATTCTCCTGCTCCTCAGATGCTGCCTGACCGGCTGTGCTTTTCCAGTGCCACACTTTTTTGACTGTGTGCAATATCTGCAGTCCTCACCTTCACCGATATGACTCTATTGGTTAAAGCCCTAACCTCCTTTCAACCTCCCATCGACGCACAGACTAGGAGATAAAAAGAAGCATGCATGTGATGGGCCGAGGAAAAGGTTGGGAAGACAGTTAAATGGTCCTTGTTCACAAGGTACACTGAGATGGTCCTTTTGGCTTGTCAAGATGTGTTTCACCTTGATTCTTCCTCAAATATTTTCACTTCTTTGCAAATCCCTGCAGTGTGGAAATAGACCATTGAATCCACCCAGACCTCCCCCCTACCCTATCCCTGTCACCCTGAATATCCCACCTAACTTATAAATCCCTGGATGCTGTGGTCAATTTAGCGTGGCAAATCCACCTAACATGCACATCTTTAGACTGTGGGAGGAAACCCACGCAGACACAGGGAGAACGTGCAACTCCAAAGGTAGTCACCCGATGGTGGAATTGAACCCAGGTCCTTGGTGTTGCGAGGCAGCAGTGCTAACCACTGAGGCAATTGCTGTACAGGATGGCTGGTTCATGCTTATAAAGTCCCTGGCTTGCTGGTTGTTTTCACCAACTACTGAGGGAATGTTAAATTGGCTTTCTTTGGGCTTAAGGTGGTTTTTACTGGGGAGGAAAAAAAGGCAGTAGCTGCCCTTGCAGAAATGGCTTTTCCCAAATATTCACAGTCCTAAGCTGGGAGCCAGTCCCTTAGTTGTTCGCAGGCAGAAGGCCTTGGTCATCACTAACTGATCACTTGTTCATAGAACAATCAACCAAATAATACTGGCAGAAGTTTCATTCATACGTAGCCCCTGGTTCCAGCTCGTCTATAACCATACTTCCACTATTGCTTGAAGAAGCAGCTGTGTCGGCAGAACTTAGAATGGGTGACACATTACTTGTTTCTTTTTAAGTGAGCAATCCTTCAATGATCCTTGGTTTTTAAAGCTGTTCTTTCCCATTTCAGTCCACAATCAAAATTACAGAAAAAATAAAACTAATGCATCTTTACAGAAGAAAGAAGGCTAAGTGGGCTAATTTCCAGATTCGTTGGTGTGGGCAAATTGTGAATGAAATGCTTTCACTGTTTTGCATATTGAAGATAAATAATCTTTGTATTATCACAAGAGTGAAGATGGAGAGTGAAGAAGTTGCTTTTTATGCAATGTTAATGCAATATGGGATATTATTGATCACAGACTGCAACTGAGTTAAAGAGGAGTTCGACTGATATTTGAAAAACATGAATTTAAAATAGCATGTGGAAAGTGAAAAGAATTTGGGGACGGAGATCTCCGTTGGAATGCTAGTATCAGCGCTGAAGTGATGGACCAAATGTCATCTGATTGTAATGCTATTCCTATTATAGTTAAACAATAAATGTTGGTGAGTTTCTAAAGGAAGTAAGAAGTTTTTGGAATAACAGTTGCTTCCCCAGACTTTACCTAGATTGGGAACTTGATTAAAAAATTTAAAACTTAGCTGCAAATGTGTTGCTAGAAAAGCACAGCAGGTCAGGCAGCATCCAAGGAGCAGGAGAATCGACGTTTCGGGCATGAGCCCTTCTTCAGAAAACTTAAAGATAACAACTGACCTTTGATTCTAATATTAAAAAAGGATCTGTAATTTGTAGAAAGGCATTGAAAGTAAATTATCATGTTGCTGTGTAAAATTGGAAAACAGCAGTCAAAGCACACTGATTAATAAAATCAATTAGCTTTCTTTTAACATAAACACAGTTTAACAATTTCTGATTTCTGATTCTTTGTACAATGGGGCACTTCAAAATTCTGGAGATGAAGATCTTTGAGATATTATATATACCCAGGCCTTGTCTGCAGGTTCTCTTTTTTTCTTTTGGCCAGCATTCCATTCTGAACAAGTACTATGAAAACATGATGATTTATAGGGTTGATTGTGTAATTATCTTGTGTGCAAAATGGTTGCCTTGATCATTTGACTAAGTCAAAAGAGTCCCTGCCTTTCCCAATATGTAAAGCACTTTAAGTTTTGAAAATATTGATCAGGTGAAATATAAATGGTCATCTTCTCTTCCCCCTTTACTAAAAGTACATGCCCTGCATCTTTGCCGTTTTCACCCTGCTTTCAGATAAAATTGCGATAAACCTTTGTTTGCATCTCTAGGCAAGGGATCCGTTAATTTTTAATTTAGTGAAGTGTTACCTACACGTTTTGTCCTTTACCGTCAACGTACGTAAGGTATTATGAGATTTTATTATGCTTGATATTCAGGTACGTTCAGTAGCAGCACTGTCGTATCTGCAAAATGCAATGTAGAAATTCAGCAAAGCAGCATCTGCCAAACTCATGAATGTTTCCATCTGGAAGGACAAGAGTAACAGATACATGGGACACCACCACTGCAAATTCATCTCAAAGCCATGCACCATTCTGATTTTGAAATATGTCACCGATTCATCAGTGTTGCTGGGCCAAAATCCTGGAGTTCTCTCCATTGCAGCACTTATGCTCCTTTAGAACAAATGAACTGTAGCGGTTCAAGAAGTCCACTAATTGCCACCTTCTCAAGTGGTCAATCAATGCTGGCCCAACCAGTGATGCCCAAATACCATGGAAGAATGGGAAAAAAAAGTAGCATTTGCTGTATAGGCACAAATGCTTAGATCTAAAAGTCATCTTTCCCTGCACCCAGCTCAGTAAAGATCTTACCGTATATATGTAAATACCCTAAATGGGAGGTCTTGTATTGTTTGCCATTAGACTTCATGGTTCAGTTATTTTGTAGTTTTGTATCAGTGCACTTCACAAAATTTAAGTATTAATTTGGTCATACCAAACACACTGATGTAATAAAGTAATCCTATCATAGCCTATCTGAAAACTTCACTACAAATTTCATGACCCTTGTAGAAGGAGTCAACAACACAAAGCTTTTATCCAGAAAATATTTCCCTTCATTCCAACTAAAACTCTAAATAAGCTTTTCTCTTTGTTTCTTATTTTTGTAGCATTCCTGCTATGCAATGATATTTAAATGGCAGCTGTCCCTCCTGACTCTAGCCCTGGCGGCAATTGCTGATTTTTAAACCTCCTTCCTCCTGCTGTCTCTAAAATTAAATCAGCTTTGGGAGCCTACATTGAAGTTGGCAGTCAGGAGGGAAAGTTGGCATTTAAATATCAGCTGTGTTAGAGGCGAGAATGTACTCCTAATATTATTGCTGCTGGCATTAATGTCTTTGAAAAATTTCTTTATTAAGAAGAGAAAGCTGACAGAAATTGTGACCCTTATATACAATTTCCATCCCATCTCTAGTTTTATCCCAAAAATCAGTAATCTGGAGCTTACCCATAGTTTAACAGAGAAGTGCAATCAGAGCTGTGCAATAGGGACTCGATTTATGTTTGTTCTGTATCCATGGGGAGTATGTTTATTTTTGTTAAGCCACATTGTCATATATATACTTTGCAAAAGTCAATCTTGTGCACGATATTTGGCTTGAAAGATTGTAATTTTTTTTATTTAGCTTGTACGGCAACTTTAGTTTTCAGGAATTCAAGCTCATGAGCTGCCCCATTCCGAGGATCCTTTCACATTTTCACGGGAAAAAGTGGAATAGAAGATGCTATCCAGGAAAGCCTTGGTATTGATTTGTTACGAATTGTGTGAACTGATGTATTAATATCACCCTTGAGAACATCTAAATTACAGTTGCTGTGGCTCAGGATGAAATGGAGCAGATTTTACAACTGTAGTGGATCAGGTCTCACAAAGGTAGACCCATCTGTGTCCTCACAACAGACCTGTGCATCTGAACAATCTGTGCACTTATTCTTGAAAGATCAGCCCATCCATGTTATTACTGTAGAACATTAAGAATTCTTTGATATTATTAACCTCCAAAACAATTTACTGTTTGTTTAATGAAAAATATTTTAACTTACTATGTTACTATCTTATTTAACTGTTGTACTTTGTGGTCAACAATTAATTATCACTTGGTAGAATTTAATGTCACAATCATAAATCATTTGGACTTCCTTAGTTAAACAGAGCATACTAATACCTAGACATTTGGTAGCAATAGTTGGAACAATAAAGTTGGAAAAACCATCTGTACAGGTCCTTATTTGAACCATTGAATGAGGTTGCTGTATTGTGATCGTGAAATCAATTATTTGTTGAGAAGTAGCAAGCAAGCCACCTCAGTGCCGGAGAATGGCTGTCTCATTTTAAGAATGAATCTAGCCATCAGCCCTTGACTTTCAATGGCATTCCTAGAATTTGTGGAGTAGGGCTGAGGAGTGGCATTTGGAGTTTAATTTAGGTAAATGTGAGGTTCTGCATTTTGGAAAGGCAAATCAGAGCAGACCTAGACACTTAGTGGTAAGGTCCTGGGGGAGTTTTGCTGAATAAAGAGACCTTGGAGTACAGGTTCATTGTTCCTTGAAAGGAGAGTCCCAGGTAGATATGATAGTGATGAAGGCGTTTATTATGTTTTCCTTTATTGGTCAGTGCATTGAGCATAGGAGTTGGAAGGTCATGTTACAGCTGTACATGACATTGGTTCGGCCACTTTTGGAACATTGTGTGCAATTCTGATCTCCCTCCTATTGGAAGGATGTTGCAAAACTTGAAAGGGTTCAGAAAAGATTTGCAAGGATTTTGTCAGGTTTGGAGGATTTGAGCTGTAGGGAGCGGCTGAAAAGATTGGGGGCTGATTCTTTAAAAGGGATCTAAAGGGGAACTTTTTCATGTCGAGGTGGTGTGTATATAGAATGAGCTGCCAGAGGAAGTGGCGGTGGTTGGTACACTTACAACATTTAAAAGGCACCTGAATGGGTACATGAATAGGAAGGTGTAGGAAGATTTGGGCCAAGTGCTGGAAAATGAGATTGGATTAGTTTAGGATATCTGGTTGGCATAGATGAGTTGGACCGAAGGGTCTGTTTCCGTGCTGTTCATCTCTATGACTCTATATAAATACTATAGCTACAAGAGCAGGTCAGATTTTTAGGAGTCTTGCAGCAAGTTACTCACCACCTGTTCTATCTCAGTTGTGCGCAAATGCTCCAAGGTTCCAGGTACAACAAACGGCACGCATGCTAATTGCAGTATTGATTGTCTAATTCCAGTTGCTGCCACACACAGGCCTTGGAGGCCCATGCAGATGGAAAGAAATTTAGAGAGAATGCTGCTCATGATCCCACAAAACTTGTCTGCCATGTATAAGGCACAAGTGCAGTGGAATGTTCCATACTTGCCTGACCGATTACACCTCCCACAACACTCAAGCAGCTTAATGTCATTCAGGACAAAGCAGCTCCCTTGATTTACATCACATCCCACAAACATTTACTCCTTGCTCGACTAACACTCAGCTGCTGGTCCAGTTAGTGATGCCCACATTCCACAAATAGATTAGGAGTATTTATCTTATTCATCACATGTGTTTACCACTCATTTGCTGAGAATGAGTCTCTTAATCCTGAGAGTATAGTTTACTCGAGAATAATTTAGTTCTCACAGAAGCAGCGTTGGATTCATGTTAAAATTCGTGTTCAAATTAAAATGCATTCTGCTTGAAATATTGCAAATGATTGTCCAGATTAATTGTTTCAAAAGTTTAAAATATTTAACATGATGTTATGGTTGGTGGGAAAATTGTTCAACTTTAAAAAATGACTCATTTAAAGAAAGTTCATTGTAGATGTGTGTGTGAACATCTACTTAGCAATTTGGCACTTAGATGTGCTTTGCCAGGTTATTATATTTCTGTGCCTCCACCTACAACTGTCATATCTTCTGACTAAGGCAGCTGGCTGATGTCTTTTTTTTGAATGCTGCTTGGAACTGAATGGGCGATGAACAAAAGCAGTGTGGGTTGGCTTAACTTCATGATTAGTCCCATTTTAACATAATTTAGCATGATCTATTCTTGTAAGCTTTCTGCTTGAACAGGTTTATATTTAGGGTGCAATTTATAAAATTGCACCCTTGTAATTTCTATCTCTGTAGCTTCTAATGACATTGTGACTGCTTTGTGGATGATTTCTGCAATCATCCATCATGCTAAATTTTTGCAGTCTTTACTAATAATAACTGTCATCTACTCTTATTAATATACATTTCTTCTCCTGTTTCTTTGTCCTTTATGGCTTTAAGTCTGCCCTCATACAAGCTACCTCCCCTACATTGATGCAATAGCATTGGCATGTTTCTAGAACTCTGGTAAAAGTGCCCTTGGTCTGATTTGGAGATGCCAGTGTTGGACTGGGGTGTACAAAGTTAAAAAACACACAACACCAGGTTATAGTCCAACAGGTTTAATTGGAAGCACACTAGCTTTTGGAGCGTTGCTCCTTCATCAGGTGATAGTAGAGGACTCAATCCTAAAACACAGAATTTATAGCAAAAATTTACAGTGTGATGTAACTGAAATATACATAAACAACCAAGGTATTTTTGAATGTATAAATTTTCTCCACTTATATGCTTCCTGTCAATACACACCAAACTGAAAGTTGTCCAGTGACCTCCACTGGATAATGTGGACATTGGGTGTAGGCACAGTTGGGTATTTTACTGCTGTTGCTCTGAGCCAGGCATAAAGACTGAGTATTTGGATGAACTACTTAATGATTGCGGGTATCAATATCCGCACTGCCTTTGGAGACAATATTTTGTAAATGGTAGAACAATGTCAAAGGGTGGGGTGTATAGAATTTAAATTTTAAATTTAGATTTCATGATTTCTTTGATTTTTATGTTTGCATTCTTCCCAAATAAAATGTATTGCAGCATCTATTGGCGGTGCTATTTTAAAGATTTTTTTTGCTAAATGGATGTGCTTAAAATGTGTGTTGGCTCAATAAAAGTTACGAATGTGATTTTCAGACTTTTTTAACCAGTCAATTTGTAGAGGCCTGGCATCCCTGGCAAGTTTATGAAACATTTCTCCCATGACAGTAATTCATGTCAAAAGCAGCAAAATACAAGTGAAACTCTGTGCTCATTATAGTTTTGGAAAATATAGTTGTCACTGAGTGAAAGGAATAAGTTTGCTGCTTAAATTGAGCACAATTGTTCATTTAATGCAAGCTCCGCTTGTTGCAGTTTGCATATTTTGTGAGAGTACTGTAATCTGTTTGTATAGTCCCTAGAAAAGCAATTGCCTTTAGACTTGCAACAAGTAAAATTAAATAAGTGGACCAACAAACAATTTGAACTTCTATTAGAGAGTGCCCATTTCTTTTTTGTGCTGTGTAAAGCCAGCAATGCAACTTCATCGGAGATATTCCAAGATAAAAATGATTTGTGATGGTTAAACTTGTATAAACAATAAATATTAGTTTCATATTGTTTTCTCTTCAGTCTTCGATTTTGTTCAAAGCTGGTCTCACTTCAACAGGCACATGCTGCCCTTTTGTACATCATGCAAGTTCCCATTCTTAATGTGGATTCTGACAATGAGTGTAAGACTAATTCATAGTCTTTCATAGTTCAGCTCATTCCAATTCAATAATGCTAAGTTACTGTACGACGGTCAGGAACAAAATCCAAGCTGATTGTATTGTCTCCCATCTACTCCAATTGCAGCCTAGCAAAGCTGGGGTAATTTGTCACTTTATTGATAACTTTACTGAAGTCAGCTAAACGAGTATGAACTAAAGACTGGAGTTTTGTTGACATCCCTCAGCTTGTTTAGCACAGGAAAACACTTTGGAATTTTGCCCATATACTGTTAACCTTTTAAATGTGAAAGAAAGTCTGCAGAGAAAATGTAATTTCAGCATTGTGTTCTCTTACTCATGTTTACTTGTTCATGAAGTATGTATCTCTTAATGTTGGTAAAGTAACTCCAAAAATGAACTGTTATTACCTTGTAGGTATTTTCAAAACAACTTGTTGAGAAATGTTATTACATTGCCTCTCGAGCAGGTGGAACGTGAATCTGGGTCTGATGGCTCAGAGGCAGGGACATTATTACTACACCATAAGAGCCCTCATGGAGCCCTTATCTCGTATGCTTCCCAAAACTGGAGAGAATGAACTCACCAAGTGCTTTAATTATAATTGCTATACATAAGCCTATGGTATAATTACTTGAGAGGAAGACATCACAAGTCATACATATTGTGTCTGTTATTTTGTATTACTTAGACTGTCAGATGTTATTATGTGAATACTATTGCTATCTAAATATTCAGGGGAAGAAAGAGTGTTTACATTGTGTTTTACTGTCTGTCTACCTTAGTTCATTTTGCTAAATTTGAAGTGCCTTTGTGCAATATTTATACAACCTATGACAATAACAGAAAAGTATGCTTTGAAAAGGATTTGTACTTCCTCCCCAATATGTCCTTTTGCTTCATGTAACTAGTCTGGCATTTCCCACGAATCACAGCTTTAAGCCTTCATTCAAATCTCAAGGAATCCATTCGTTTCATTTGACATTCTTCCATTGCCTCAAAATTTGGCAAAATCTTAACCCTTTGGACTTATTATCTAATTGTTTAAGTTCAAAGATACTAAACAAAGAAATGGGTGAGTCTGATTTGTCATCACGGCCAGTATACTCCTTGCATACATGCTCCCATTTTGCTCATTTCAACACTTAACTGTTGTGTGTTATGGGAAATTGTTTTCTTTGCTGCAACACACATCTAGCAGTTGACAAGTATGAGGGAATCCAGTTTATTTAAGGATAGTTTTATTTTCTTTTTGAGTATTTTGGTTTTATGCGTCATAGAATTTTTTCCCCATGCAACAACAGTCAGCAGTGAATTTCCTTTAATACCCCTGTGCTTTGTCCATATATATTTTGGTTCTGAGCTTTAGCCCATGAGTAATACACAGAGTTACTGTATTTAAAATAAATGTTTTACTTATATTTTGAATTACCTATGTTAATAGCTTATTGTCATCAAGTGAAATAGGCTCACAAGCTAAATAAAGGCTAATGTTTATATTTTGAATTACCTATGTTAATAGCCATGTTTTATTTTGGGAAGTAAGTGAAAACCACGTAGAAAAACACACAAGAACAAATAAAATGCTATGCGTGGGAATACTAGCCATGAAAAGATGCACAAAGTGCTGTGTAAACCATTAATTAAACTTGTGTAATTGAATGTTGAGAAAGCAATCCATTTTCGGATGCGCAAGACAAATGCATTAAGAAAATCATTAAACATTCCAGCCAAAACACAGTAACAGATTCACTTAATAAAGTTAAGTGTATACACCCGTAATTGATACAGGAAGAAATTTTAAATTTAATATGCACGTACCAAAACATTATCAAAGAAGCTATGTGCTTCATGTATCTTGAAGATATAAATTCTAATCTGATTTGGGTGATAGCTTGCATAGAAATCTGAATGAACTAATGGTAGTCAGCATTTGTAATGGCATAATATTGGGGCAGCTTATCATTTGGACGTTCGTAGAAGCTGCTTTTTAATGTTGCTTCTTAAAAAAAAAAAGTCAAGGATTGTTTTATTGTTGAAACTAAAGTTTTGACTGAGGTCTGTATTTAAATGACCATAAACAAATTATGTTGTTGAAGATCTTTCTGTATCAGCAAAATAAATGTCAAGTGGAAACAAAAAGCCATGGCATTAATATCATGTCTCCTGTATACACATGGGATCTCAAAATGCTTTACAATCATAACATAGAACGTTACAGTGCAGTACAGGCCCTTTGGTCTTCGATGTTGCGCGACCTGTGAAACCAATCTAAAGCCCATCTTACCTACACTATTCCATTATCATCCATATGTTTATCCAATGACCATTTAAATACTCTTAAAGTTGGTGAGTCAACTACTGTTGCAGGCAGTATGTTCCATGCCCTTACTACTCTGAGTAAAGAACAGACCTCTGACATCTGTCCTGTATCTATCACCCCTCAATTTAAAGTTATGTCCCCTCGTGCTAGCCATCACCATCTGAGGAAAAAGGCACTCACTGTCTACCCAATCTCATCCTCTGATCTGATCCTCTATCTAATCCATCGCGTATGTCTCTATTTAGTCACCTCTCAACCTTCTTCTCTCTAACTAAAACAATCTCAAGTCCCTCAGCCTTTCCTCATAAGAGCTTCTCTCCATACCAGACAACATCCTGGTAAATCTTCTCTGCACCGTCTCCAAAGCTTCCAAATCCTTCTGATAATGTGGCAACCAGAACTGTACATAATACTCCAAGCGCAGCCGCAGCAGAAGTTTGTACAGTTGCAACATGATGTCATGGCTCCGAAACTCAATCCCTCTAACAATAAAAGCTAACACACAGTATGCTTTCTTAACAACCCTATCAACTTGACTGGCAACTTTCAGGGATCTATGCACATGGGTGCCGAGATCACTCTGCTCATCCACACTACCAAGAATTTTACCATTAGCCCGGTACTCTGCATTCCTGTTACTCCTTCCAAAGTAAATCACCTCACACTTTTCCACATTAAACTCCATTTGCCACCTCTTAGCCCAACTGTGCAACTTATCTATGCCTCTCTATAACCTGCAACATCCTTCCGCACTGTCCACAACTACACTGATCTTAGTGCCATCCGCAAATTTACTAATCCATTGTTCTACACCCTCATCCAGGTCATTTATAAAAATTACAAACAGCAATGACCCCAAAACAGATCCTTGCAGGACACCACAGTAACTGAACTCCAGGATGAAACTTCCCATCAACCACCACCCTCTGTCGTCTTACAGCTAGCCAATTTCTAATCCAAACCGCTAAATCACCCGTAATCATGTGCCTCCATATTTTCTGCAATAGCCAACAGTGGAGAACCTTATCAAATGCCTTACTGAAATCCATATGCACCACAACAACCACATTACCCTCATCCACTCATTTAGTCACCTTCTCAAAGAACTCAGCAAGGTTTGTGAGGCACGACCTACCCTTCACAAAACCATGTTGACTATCGCTAGTCAAATTATTCGTTTCTAGGTGAATATAAATCCTATCTCTTATCATCCTTTTCAACACTTTACCCAAAACCAAAGTAAGACTCACTGGTCTGTAATTAGCAGGGTTTTCTCTACTCCCCTTCTTGAACAAGGGGACAACATTTGCTATCCGGCAGTCTTCTGGCACTATTCCTATAGACAATGACGACTTAAAGATCAAAGCTAAAGGCTCTGCAGTCACCTCCCTACCTTCCTAGAGAACCCTAGGATAAATCTCATTCAGCCCAGGGGACTTAGCAATTCTGGAAAGAATGAAAATAGATAACACCTCCTCCTCATGAGCCTTAATTCCATCTAGTCTAATAGCCTATATCTCAGTATTCTCATCAACAATGTTGTCTTTTTCCAGTGTGAGTACTGATGAAATATATTCATTTAGCGTCTCCCCTATCTCCTTGGACTCCACGCACAACTTCCCACTACTGTCCTTGACTGGCCCTAATTTTACTCTCGTCATTCTTTTATTCCTGACATACCAATTGAAAGCTTTAGGTCTTCCTTGATCCTACCTGCCAAAGGCTTCTTGTGTACTCTACTGGCCCCTCTTGACTCTCTTTAGGTCCTTCCTGGCTAACTTGTAACTCTCAAGCACCCTAAACTGAGCCTTCATGTCCACATAAGCCTCCTCCTTCCTCTTGACAAGAGATTCAACTTGTTTAGTAAACCACGGTTCCCTCACTTGATCACTTCCTCCCTGCCTGACAGGTACATACTTATCAAGGACACACCGTAGCTATTCCTTGAACAAGCTCCACATTTCACTTGTGCTCATCCCCTACAGTTTCCTTCCCCATCCTATGCATCCTAAATCTTGCCTAATCACATCATAATAGCCTTTCCCCCAGCTATAACTCTTGCCCTGCAGTATATACCTATCCCTTTCCATCACTAAAGTAAAAGTAATCAAATTGTGGTCACTATCTCCAAAGTGCTCACCTATCTCCAAATCTAACAGCTGGCCTAGTTTATTACCCAGTACCAAATCCAGTGTGGCATGCCTCTTGTTGGCCTATCTACATGATGTCAGGAAACCCTCCTGCACACATTGGACAAAAACTGACTCATCTCAAGTACTCAAACTCTCGTGTTTCTAGTCAATATTTGGAAAGTAAAAGTCCCCCGTAACACCTACCCTGTTACTTTTGCTCCTATCCAGAATCATCTTTGCAATCCTTTCCTCAATTTCTCTGGAACTTTTGGGAGGCCTATTGAAAACACTCAACAGGGCGACATCTCCTTTTCTGACCACCCCTTTCCTCTTTCTAACCTCAGCCCATATTACCTCAGTAAATGAGTCCTTATCAAATGTCCTTTCCGCCACTGTAATACTGTCCTTGACTAACAATGCCACACCTACCCCTCTTTTACCACCTTCCGTGTTCTTACTGAAACATCTAAACCCTGGAACCTGCAACAACCATTCCTGCTCTATCCATGGCTCTGAAAAGGCCACAACATCAAAGTCCCAGTTACCAACCCATGCTGCGAGGTCAACCACCTTATTCCGGATGCGACCGCTATTGTCAGAAACATTGTAGCCAGTTTTCCACATAAGTGGAAAACTTAAACAATGATTTAAGCCAGGCCTAATCGTCTGATTTTGTCACTGCCAATAACTTTCAGTTTTTTTAAAATGCTGTGCTGTCTTTTCTGTCCATCTGAGGGCAGAAGGGCCTCCGTTTAATCTCTCAAAAATATGGTAGTTCTACAATGCAGCACTCCATCAATAATGTACTGGAGTGTCAGTTTTACTTTTTGCACTCCAGTCTTGAAATGGAACTTGAACCCACAACCTTCTGACTCATACAACAGCCTAAGCTACTCAGCTACCGACTGACCTCTGGTTGGCAAATGCTGGAAATGCTTAACTGGGCAAGCAATGGTTATGAAGCGAGAAGCATGCTAACTTTTTGATGTTAATAGCCATTGGTTATAACTGTTTTGATGAAAATTGAAAGATCTTCAATCTGTAATATTAACTTGGTTTCTTTTTCCTCAGATACTACCAAACCGCTGTGTATTTCCACCATTTTATGTTTTTATTTCAGATTTCCGACATCTGCAGCATTTTACTTTGATATGCAAACTTTTACATCAAGATATTCTTTTTATGTTTAGGCTGAAATCTGTGCTCGTCAATCGTCTAATGCCCAAGGAAGACTTCGTAATCTACTACCTGAACCAGTAAGATCACATGTAGTACCCCAGGATGCTCTTTTATAACTGATTAGCCAGCCTGGCTCATTAATAGAATTTGAAATATGGAACTGTTATTGGGCTGGGGATTCTGCTCACTCTATTCCAGATAACATTGCAAATGGATCCCTAACTGGGAGAGTAATTCTGGTTTGATAGGTCGCAGGAAGTGTGCCATTGCAGATAGACTGTCCAGTTTAGTCAGTTAATCTGTAGTAGTACTCTGGTCATCCTTGGGACCCAAAGCTTTCTGCACTTGCAAAGTGGGGAGAGGGTGGGTACACTCTTAAGTGGCTGGATTAAAGACTGCCAGGTGTAGTGATGGAGTTACATACATGCCCATAAATATGTATTAAAAAACTTGGATTATTTATTGTCAAAAGTAATCTTTCTTTTCTTGCTAAAGGTATATTTTCTAGAATAGTATTTATTAATTCACTGAAACTAATGTTACTAGATCAGTTTTCAGGACTCTGTCCATTAGAAGAAATTGACATTGAAGTTGCATGTGTGTCAGTTCCTGCATGATGATGTCTCATTATTGTTCTTACATCTGTTCTTCACCAGAATCATTTATGGTTGCTTCTGTGCTAGTTAACACCTACTCATGTTTATATAGCGAGCACATAACTACTATATACTCACTTTGCTATTGGAAATACTCCCTGGTTGCATCACATGTAGTTAACAAGGCAGAAATTTGTACAGAGACAGATTATGGGAACACTAGTTGTGAGAATTAAGTTTTAAGGATGGTCATAGAGGAAAGGAAACGAGTGGAAAGATGTGATTCAGGAAGAGATTTTGAGTTTACCTGCAGATCTGCTATTTGAAAGACAGAGAGGTTAGGGGACATTGTAGAGTTTGGAGTTAGCAGAGCACAGAGCTGAATTGTTCTTTATTCCAAGTGTTATATTTTTTATCTCCATTGTCCTTTTGCAGCCCTTGACATGGTTCATTTCAACCATCCTCCTCTCGTGCCAGTTCCATGCTCTTTCTTGATACCAATCTGCTATTTAATCAAATGGAAATTATATTCAACAATAGTTCTTTTTCCCTACACAAGTATTCAGGGATCTATATTTGGCTTTTTCTTCTTTTGTCATTGGCATGCTGTCCTTTGGTGACATCTCCAAATACATTGAATCAGCTTCAACAAGTACGCAGAAAAAAAAAACCATCGGTATCTCCCCTCCATTGATCTGATATCCAGTTTTGGATGAGTCACAGTTTTCTCCAGTTAATCCCTGGGATGACCTAAATTGTTGCCTTTTATCCTCTGTACCCTTATCGCTGTTGTCCTAGGTCACCCTGCTGATGCTCTTGGGTAAACCTTGTTGCACCAGGTATACATTATTTGACCCAAGCCAAGTTTCTTACCCCATATGCTCTCCAAAAAGCAGCCGCCTAATTTCACCTCTTTAATTGTGTGCTTCAACTCTGTTTCAGACCATCTACCACTGAAATTCTTATAAATCACACAACACCAGGTTATAGTCCAACAGGTTTAATTGGAAGCACACTAGCTTTCAGAGTGACGCTCCTACAATCACCTGATGAAGGAGCGTCGCTCCGAAAGCTAGTGTGCTTCCAATTAAACCTGTTGGACTATAACCTGGTGTTGTGTGATTTTTAACTTTGTACACCCCAGTCCAACACCGGCATCTCCGAATCATGACTGAAATTCTTACGTGTCTTTGTCTTCTCCAATTCAACTTTTCTCTTTTTTTTCAACCCTCCGCTACCCATTCCAAAAGAAGGTATCTAAAACTATGGCTGCTTATAGCATATCCTGCTCAACAATCACCTTCTAATCTTCTATAATGAATGCACAGAACTGTAGACAGTGGAAATCTGAAATACAAAGTATGCTGGAGAAAAATAGCAGGTCTCGCAGCATCTTTACAGGGAAAAACAAAGTTAATGTTCTGAATCTTGTGATCTTTGCTAATGTGCGTTGGCTTCTGGTCCCAATGCCTACAGTTTAAATTTTTCTTCCTTGTACTCAAAATTTTTCATCGCTTTCCTATCGTGTAACCACCTTCAGTGTTACATTACACCCTTTCGAGGTCTGCTGACTCTAAGCTTTTGTCCACCAATTGCAACCTTGTCTCCAGTGACCTTGGATTCATGCTTCAAGTTTCCTGTTGATGCTTTTCTCCATCTCCTCCTTTAGGACCTCTTAATATAACTGACTATTTTGGCCATGCTTTTTATTTCTCTTCTTTGATTTGACAATAATTTATTTTCCATTGGGTTGTTTTCTGTGTTAGGGGTGAAATATCAAGTTTTTGCTCTTTGTGCAAGGGCACATCTTTCTCTTTTCTTAGTGTTCGAGTCACCTCTGTGTTTCTGGCGATCTGTGGTTAGATGAATAGTTTGCCTTTCTTTATCACTGAAGTGAAATTAATGTAAATGTGCAACCTACAGTGCTAACCTTTTGAAATAATTGCATTCCCAACATGTAACAGAATGTGGTATCAAGGAACACTTTAAGAGTCAGATCTCTTAAGGTTCATTTTTGCACTTAGAGACTTCTGAGTTAATTCATCATTGAAATGTTTACCTAGTTTAAATTGCTGCTGCACCATAAAACCAGTGAAATGTCCATGTGATTACTAATTTTCTCATTTTAATCATCCATAAAAAACATGAAGCATAAAAAGCAAAATAAAAGCTTACACGGGCAGAAAATAGCAGCCCATTCCAATCACCCAGATGTGTGTATATTGGAATGATGACTGACCCTCGGGCAATTGAACTCAACTTCCTTTTTATGTAATAACATTAGGGTCTGGCTGTTTATACAAAACTAACTCCTTTATGGTTTTAAAATAAAACCTCGAGTTGTGAAACAAGAATATCATTTGCAATGCATCTCATATGGTGCAGCGTTTCAAAAAGCAATTTTACTTGTGGAATGGTTGATATATTTAAGCCTGTGGGCACTTAGAATGTAAATGGAGTTAATTTCATAGTACACGAACAGTACCTAAATTAATGCATTATTTTAAAATGAAATATCTCAGAAACTGCAAATGATGTTTGGAAGGATATTGCAATATGTGCTATTTATATCATGTATACATTGGAAGTGTGGAGAAATAAAACATGAGGATGCACTTGCTATTGCTTTTGTTTCTAACAGTTGCTCTGGTTATTTTGTTACCACCATAATGCATGGAAGTAATGTACAGTATATTCTTCATAGTTTATATTAGAGATGCAAGTTTGTCCCTTTGCTAAACTGTTGTACAAGGATAATGCATGGTAGCTGGGATAGCCAAGAATTATTTATCACCTAACTGCTCAAGGACATGATGCATATTTATACTTCAATAGTGTTAGCTGTTGATTGTGTTTTCAACAGAAAATTATTCTAAACAATGCTTCCAGAAATGGGTACAGTGGCAAAGAAATTCTGTCGTGGGTATCATTGGAGTGACTATGTTGATGACAAATTTTGAATGTGTTAAGAAATTTAAAATAGAATTCTGGATTTGGTAAACAAAATATCTCTTAACAGTGATGGCTGGGTTGGCATCAAAATAGACATGACCTTGAGAAGGCTGAGAATATTCATAGCTGTGCAGGAGTACATGCTTCTGATATTTCCTTGCTGCTCTTTTGCCATGATGCTTACATTGTAACTGACAAAAAAACAAAGTGCTCTTGTAAACATATTGCTAACATTGATTGTATTTGTAAAAGATTGAAAGATTAGCAATATCTTTCAATGTTTTGGCTGTCCATTTCTTTGCTTTGTTAGGATCTGCTGATCTGGTAATCTCGATGTGATATGTTAGCATAATGAAAGTCATGACATGGAGCTTTGTGTTTGCATGTTGGGTTATAGATCTTGTAGACTAAATTAAGATGTCAAATTTCAAAAAACTGCTGAGCACCTTCCAGTAATAATTACCTTAGTTGGTAACTTCAGCTGTTTGAATCTCAATTTCTCTACCAAAGTCTATAAAAGGCCTATGAGGGATTGGTGAGTCAGACAGAGTAAAATTGCATTACTGTATTTTCAGTGACCCTAACTGACTCCCTTGATGCCACATTGATGTAGTTCACACTGAAACTTACCAAGGAAGAAAGAATGGGTGACAGATGCTTCAAGACCATGACATTATGAATAAAGCTTAGTGAGCCCTTTTGGAGCAGAGATCAAGGAGCAGAAAGAAGCATTGAAGGGCAAAGATCAAGGAAGAAAGGAAAGATCAGGAGTGATAGACAAAATAATCTGGGTCTGTTCAATAAGAGAAAATACAACACCAGACATTAGGAAAGAACCTTGTGGAAAATGTAATTGGAGAAGTATAGTTTGCATATTTGTGGTGTGTACATTAGCTGGTGATTTTTTTTTAAGGGTAGAGTCCAGTTAAACCCAGGAAATATTGAAAATATTTCTCTGAATCTTGGTTCCAGCTGTTGTATATTTTCTGGTAGATATTCAAGGAAGGAAGCCTCACTCAAATATATGGGCGGCACGGTGGCACAGTGGTTAAGCACTGCTGCCTCACAGCGCCAGAGACCTGGGTTCAATTCCCGCCTCAGGCGACTGACTGTATGGAGTTTGCACATTCTCCCCGTGTCTGCGTGGGTTTCCTCCGGATGCTCCGGTTTCCTCCCACAGTCCAAAACTATGCAGGTCAGGTGAATTGGCCATGCTAAATTGCCCGTAGTGTTCGGTGAAGGGGTAAATGTAGGGAAATGGGTCTGGGTGGGTGCGCTTCGGCGGGTCGGTGTGGACTTGTTGGGCCAAAGGGCCTGTTTCACACTGTAAGTAATCTAATCTATATGATAAGAAATATGAAAAGCAATTTAGATACATAACAGGAATCCTTGTAAAGCAGATTGAGGGTTTTATACTTGTCAACTGTGTCACGATACTTTTATTTATTGGATATTGCCCTAACCTCTGCCAGCTCATAATGCAAATAGAGGCGAAGGGAAACCATTCTGCATTTCTGGATCACTTAGCAGTTTTAAGTCCTTCTTTCACAACCTGCACAATGCATTTTAATCTTCTCTAGTTCTGTTGGAAATGCCGTATTCTGTTCCTGATAACAATTAAAGATTGACACCTATGTGTTAAGTTTCAACCATAAATAGCTGTGATATTAAAGGGAGCTTTGAAATTCAAGCAACTAAAATTCACAGTCGTTCCTAAATGATAAAGTACTCTGGCAGGAACAGAAGATGCATGCTTGAATGAAAGAAAATGCACGAGGAATATAGCACCGTATATAGATAACAGATGGCAATGATTCTTTTTAAAGCTGCAATGTAATCTCTTATTTCACATAATTGTTTAAACAACTTTTGCGGTTTACAAGATGTAATCAGAACCTGGTTATAATGTTACATCCTCAGAGAAACACACAAGAAACTGTCAAATCCCACTTTTCGATTTCATTGTTTTATCAGCTCTGACTAGCAGCTTTCTAAATGTGATTGTGTTGCACTTTGTGATGGCATCTAATTATGTGAGGCAGTTCCTGTTGGACTTTGGCATTGGAGGTCTTTGCAGATGATTCCATTTTCCTTCTCATGGCTGTCATTTTACAAATTGCATAAATTCCTAAATTAAGCGCAGAATTAAACTTTGCACAGTAAACAGTAAATGTTTAACTTTTATATAAAAAAAATTTGGATTCAGGAAGATAAACCTTTGAGATTGTGATATATTTATTTAAAGTTATGAGATTTGGTGTTTATAAACAGAGGTGCAAAGTACAGAAACAAAGTAATATTTTATATGTTAATCATTGGGTAGACAGCAGTTAGATTAAAATATTCAATTTGTGTGCCCTATGTTAGGAAGGATTAAGATTGTGTGCAGAGGATGCTGAAGAGATTTGCAAAGATGGTATCGGGGATATGATTTTTAGTTAGCAGAGAAAGTAGAGCACCTCTGCCTTTTTCTTTGGAGGAGAAAAGACCGGTGAGATGATCTGGAAACATAGAAAATTGGAGCAGAAACAAGCCATTCAACCCCTCAAGTTTGTTACACTCGTCAGTTTGATTATGGCTGATCATCATACTTACCTACCCTGTTCCTGTTTTCCCTCCATCCCCTTTTATCCCTTTAACACTAAGAACTATGTCATTTAAAGGTTTGGGTTCATCTGCTTTCTGTGATAGAGAATTTCACAGCCTCCGGTCTCACTGGGTGAAGAAATTTCTCCTCTTCTCAGTCTTAAATAGCCTATCCTATATCCTTAAACTGTGACTCCAGTTTCTGGATTCCCTGCATTTATCCAGTCTAGTCTGGTTAGAATTTTATAGGTGTATATGTGATTTCCCCCTCATTTTTACAAACTTGGGTGAAAATATTCATAAGCAAGCTAGTCTCTCCTCATAAGTCAGTCCTACCATCCCAGGAATGAGTTTGGTAACCTTTATTGATTGCCTTCATATCAGAACTTCCTTCCTCAGATAAAGAGACCCAGACTGCATATAGTCCTGCGGGTATGGTCTCTCAAAGGTCCTGTACAACTTTGCTCCTGTACACTTGAGTCCTCCTGCTGTGAAGTCCAGCATATCATTTGTGGCCTTCATTGCCTGCTGCACCTGCATGCTTACTTTCATTGACTTGGTGTACAAGGACAAATAGGTGTCTTTGCAACTCCCCACCTGATTTATTGCCATTCAGCCAATCTGCCTTCCTGTTTTGCTGCCAAAGTAGATAACCTTACATTTATTGACATTATACTTTGTCTGCAATGCAACTGCCGGCTCATTCAACTTGATAAAAACAATGATTGCAGATGCTGGAAACCAGATTCTGAATTAGTGGTGCTGGAAAAGCACAGCAGTTCAGGCAGTATCCGAGGTCAGTAAAATCGACGTTTTGGGCAAAAGCCCTTCATCAGGAATACTCTATCCACCTCCATAACCAGCGCTCCTCAAACATTCCAGAAGGTTCCCCTGGCCTCTGGAACTGCTCAGACGCCATTAGCCATGCGGCTGGTGCAGCCACCATCCCCACCCTGATTGATGACGTCACTTCTGCCCCCATCATGGCCGCTTCCACAGCTACTTTCACCCCTCACAATTCCTCATGCACCACACATGACATCACTTCTGCCCCTCACATTGTCGCTGATGTCACATGCTCAGTGACTTCCGCCCCCCCCCCCCCCCCCATACTGCCGTGTTTGCTACCACTTCCGCCCCACCAACGCCACTCATCTGCATTCTGCTGACATGCCCCCCACAGATCCCACTGTCACCATCCCTGATCCCCAGAATCCTGAGGGGAACACCACCCCTGCTCTTGACTCTACCCCCATTCCCCCCACCACCACACCAACTTCAGTTACAGGCTCCGCCCCCACTCCCAGCTCCACACCCACATGGGTCCCAGCTCCCAGCCCTGCCGAGTGTTCACCATCCCTCCAGACCTCCCCCCTCACTGAGAACGAACGATCAGTCCTCAGCAAAGGACTCCCCTTCATTCCCCTCCGCCCACAAAAAAGGCCTGTTTTCCTGATGAAGGGCTTTTGCCCGAAATGTCGATTTTACTGCTTCTCGGATGCTGCCTGAACTGCTGTGCTTTTCCAGCACCACTAATCCAGGCTCCTTCAACTTATCTAAATCACTCTGAAGCATCTCTGGATTGCAGTTCACCCTCCCACCCAGCTTTTCATCATCTGCAAATTTAGAAATTATATTTAGTTCCCTCATCTCAATTATTAACATATCTTTCGTGAACAGCTGGGGACCAAGCACTGATCTCAGCAATACTCCTCTGGTCACTGACTGCCACCAAGTCCTACATTCATTTTAGCTTGCTAACCCAATACCATGTGCTTTAATTTTACATGCTTGTGTGGGATCTTAATGAAAGCCTTCTGAAAGTCCAAGTAAACTACCCCCATTGGCTTTCCCTTAGCATCGCTACTGGCTTCCATTAAATCTTTCAAGCATGATTTCCCTTTTGTAAATCCATGTTGACTCTGTCCAATCCTATCACTGTTTTTCAAGTGCTCTGCTGGAAATCTTTTATAATGGACTTTCGCACTTCCCCATAACCTATGCCATACTAACTGGTCTCTAATTTCCTATCTTCCCCCTATGTTCTTTGTTTTTAGAATAATCAGGTTACATTGGTTACCCTCCAATCCATGAGAACTATTCCAGAGCTGTAGAATTTTGAAAGATGACCACCAATGCATCCCTATTTTTAGGGCCACTTCATAACTACTCTGGGATGTAGTTTATAGGGCCCTGGGGATTTCTCCGCCTTTAATCCCATATATTTCCTCAACATCATTTCTCTACGAACTCATTTCCTTTGGTTCCTCCTGCTCACCTGTGTTCCCCAACATTTTTGAGCTGTTATTTTTGTTCTCATTTGTGAAAACAGAACCAAAATATGTATTTAACTGCCATCTCTCTGTTTCCCTACTTTAACTTGCCCTATTTTTGGGTGTAAGGGACTTAGATTTGTCTTAACTAATCTTTTTCTTTTCACATCCCTGTAGAAGCCTTTACAATCAGTTTATCTATTTCCCACAAGTTTATTCTTGTAGTCTGTTTTGCCTCCTCTTTAGTCTTTTGTCCTCCTTTGTTGAAATTTAAATAGCTTCCAGTCCTCCTCTTTTTGCACCAACTTTGATTGGATCATTGGATGTCATACTATCCCTAATTTCCCTTGTTAGTGATGGTTAGCCACCTTTCACGTTTTATTTATGTGCCAGACTGGAATGAAGAATTGTTGCAGTTCCTCCATGCGCTCCTTAAATGTTTGCCATCGCCTGTTCACTGTCATTCTTTTAAGTATTCCCCAATTTATCATAGCCAGCTTGTAACTCGGGTTATTTCAGTTCCTTTATTAAGATTCAGTTATTTGGTTTTCCTTTTTATGAGATTGCGTAGAGACATGCAAAATTGGGAAGGATTTTCATAAAATATTTGGCAAGAAGTGCTGACACTGGTTAATGAGTTAGTGACTAGATGGTACAAAGAGAAGATCTTCAACAGAAAAATTAGTAGAGAAACTTGTGGCATAAAATGTCTGACAGAATCAATGCTGGAACTAGAATCACAGTGTCTTTTGATAGGGAGTAAATGTTTGCAAAATTAAAATTTCTTGAGTTTCAAATTCAATTGTTAAGAAATTGCAGATATTTTGGTTTTATTTATGGATAAATTCCTTTTATTGCTTTGAAGTGTAACTTGATGAGCAACTAGAGTTCATGTTGGTTGATTTCATTATAGATATTGGAATAAAATTCATCATGGGAAAGTTAAAAGATGGTACAAACAGAGGTGATATATTTCACATGCAAAAAGCTTGTGTAAATTTACACATGTATTTGGTAACTGGTTTCAAAGAACTAGTCACTTGCTTGAGCCATCCTTCCATGCTCAGATGTCAGCATCCATTTTTAATTATGAACTTTATTGGATCTTTACAATCATTTTTACTTGTGCATTTATGAAGCCAATTTTTGATTTTATTTGCTAATGTAATTAATCATGCAGATATGAGTTTACCAGTGCTGCCATCAGTTATGGTTGTGTAATCCATCCTGGCAGCATTTTATATCTCAAAGGTTTACAGTTTCAAATCTGATATAAAGCTTTTGGGAATTGCATGTATTTTTCTTTCAAAGCATTGCTATGAATTATTCCATCTAGTATTGGGCTGTCACTAAGGCAGAGACTGTGGTGTGGAATAGGTGGCAACTATTGTACAAAGATATTTTAGGCAGCTCGTAGAGTCAGAGTTGTATAGCACAGAAACAGACTTTGCAATCCAACTCATCTATGCCAGCCAGATAGAGTCATAGAGATGGAAACAGACCCTTTGGGCCAACCTGTCCATGCCGACCGGATATCCCAACCCAATCCATTCCGACTCTAAAATAATCTAGTCCCAATTGCCAACTAAGCCTCCAAACTGTTCCCATTCATGTAGCCATCCAGATGCTTTTTAAATGTTGTAATTGTACCAGCCTCCACCACTTCCTCTGACAGCTCATTACATAAACTCACCACCCTCTGCATGAAAAAGTTGTTCCTTAGTTCCCTTTTAAGTCTCCCCCCTCTCACCTTAAATCTATGTTCTCTAGTTTTGGACTCCCCTACCCTGGGAAAAAGATCTTGGCTATTCACCCTATCCGTGCCCCTCATGATTTTATAAACTTCGATTAGGTCACCCCTCAGCCTCCAACACTCCAGCCAATTCAACCTCTCCCTATAGCTCAACTCTCGGGTCGAGGTTCAAGTTTGATGTCTCTCAGGTGTGTCATAACGCTTCTGAACAGGTTGATTTAAAAATATATGAGAGACAGATTGGATTTACATGTGTTATGATCCCAATTAATTGTCATACCGAGTAAGTCCGATTCCATAGTGAAACTTGGCATGATAAATTATCAGTTTAACTGTTGCAGTTGGCTGTGGTCGTAGTTCATCACTGAACAAGAGGCTGTCCTTCCTTTTATAGAAGAACATCAGTTTGTCTCACAAAAGCAGAAGAAAGCCCTGTAAATCAATATATGTATATAAAAGAAACAATCTTAATGAAAATAACAAAAACATAGTTTCAACTACTTTCCCGGTGAAATATTTTTCACATTCTCAATCCCACAGAAATATCACTCCTTCCTTAATTCTTTAATTTCTACTTTTTTATAATGATTCGTGGGATGAGGGTATCACTGGCAGGCCAGTATTTATTGCCTTTCCCTAATTGCTCAGAGGGCAGTTAAGAGTCACCCACATTGCTGTGGGTCTGGAGTTACATTAGATTAGATTACCTAGATTAGATTACCTACAGTGTGGAAACAAGCCCTTCGGCTCAACAAGTCCACACTGACCCGCCGAAGTGCAACCCACCCATACCCCTACACCTAACACTACGGGCAATTTAGCATGGCCAATTCACCTGACCTGCACATCTTTGGGAGGAAACTGGAGCACCCGGAGAAAACCCACGCAGACACGGGGAGAATATGCAAACTCCACACAGTCAGTCGCCTGAGGCAGGAAAAATGAACTTGGGTCTCTGGCGCTGTGAGGCAGCAGTGCTAACCACTGTGCCACCATACCGCCCACATGTAGGCCAGATCAGCTAAAGATGGTATTTCCTTTCCTAAATGACATTAGTGAACCGGATAGGTTTTTCCCAATGATCAGTAATGGATTCATGGTCACCATTAGACTCTTAATTCCAGATATAATTTGATTGAATTCAAATTCCTCCATCTGCCATTGTGGGATTTGAGCCAGAGTCCCCAGAACATTATCTGGACCTCTGGATTAACAATCCAGTGATAATGCCACGTCCACCACCTTTCTTAACTGACTGTTTTGTTTGCAGTTTTTCTTCTTCAACTGATTGTAACAGTTTTAACACTGCTTTCCCAGTTCTGATGGCCTAAACCTCTCTCCATTTGAAACAGCTTGAAAACATCTTAATAAATTCTCAGAGCTTCGAGACTCCACAAAACTAACCTGTTCTTTTGCTAGAATGAAGCTCTGTTTTCCTAAACTGAAAACCTGATTCTACTGCAAGGAAAAAACGGAAACCTGACTAAGATCATAGAGTCTTACAGCACGGAAACAGACCGTTTGGACCAAGTTTTCCAAACTAAATTAGTCCCAGTTGCTTGTGTTTGACCTCATACATGTACCAGTCCAAATGTCTTTTAAATGTTATAAATATACCTCATCCAACACCTTCTCTGGCAGTTCATTCCACACGTGTGAACCACCCTCTGTGTGGAAAAAGCTGTCCCTCCAGTTCCTTTTAAGCCTTTCTTCTCTCACCTTAAAAATATGCCCCATAATTTTGAACTCCATCACCACCATGGCCATCACGCCCCAAGGGTAAAGCCCTTTAATCACCTTATCTATGTCCTACATGATTGTAGAAATCTCAATAAATTCATCCCTCAACCTCCTATGCTCCAGTGAAGAAAGTCTCAGCCTATCCAGCCTCGCCTTTATAACTCAAGCCCTCCTATAACAAGGTGATCAGAACTGTACGCAGTACTCCAAAAATGGCATCATCAAAGTCTCCTCCAACATCAACATGACGTCCCATCTCCTATACTCGGTGGTCTGAGCAATGAGGCAAGTGTATTAAATACTTTCTTAACCACCCTGTCTACCTTTGATGCAACTTTCAAAGAACTATATACCTGAACCCCTAACTGTATAAGTCATGCCCTCATTTGTTTTATCAAAATGCAATATCTTTCAATTATCCGAATTAAATTCCATCTACCTTTCTTCAGCCCATTGGCCTAATTGATCAGAATCCCTTTATAATCTTAGATAACCACCTTCACTGTCCAATATACCATCAATTTTGGTGTCATTTGCAAACTTCCTAACCATACCTCCTAAACTCTCATCTCCAACTTTTTTATAGATGGCAAGGGACAGTGGATCCAACAGTGGAACATTACTGGTCACAGGCCT
The DNA here is from genome assembly GCF_037043375.1 of Chiloscyllium plagiosum. Taxonomy (NCBI): domain Eukaryota; kingdom Metazoa; phylum Chordata; class Chondrichthyes; order Orectolobiformes; family Hemiscylliidae; genus Chiloscyllium; species Chiloscyllium plagiosum. The sequence goes on from NW_028270175.1 coordinate 8,804,036, forward strand.
CCAGTCTGAAAAACAACCCTACACCACCACCTTTTGTCTCTTACTGTCAAGCCAATTTTGATTGCAATTGGCAAGCTCTTCCTGAATCCCCTGTGATCTAATTTACTTGTCAGTCGACCATGTGGAACCTTGTCAAAGGCTTTACTAAAGTCCATGTAGACAACCTCCCTCAACTACCCTCTGACCCTGAACTATACTTCTGATTCTTCTGAACTGAACCCACATTAAAACTTCTAGTGTTCCCCAGTCATTTGTTTTCTGTTTCTCAAACTCAATGGTGTAAGAACTTCTTCTATTAAAGCCACTCCCCTCTTAATACAAAGTTGTTACCATCACCACAGAACTGAAACCAAATCCATCTGCCTGTATTTTAGCAATTAAATTTTAGAATGACAATATATTATTATCACATGAGAGATCATTATAAAAGGAGCAGAAGTAGACAATTGGCTGCTCTTATTGCCATTTGATAACATCACGGTTGATCAGTTTGTGTTTTGAATTCCACAATCTCATTTATCCCAATAATGCTTTGTTTTTACTTAAGAATCCATCTGCACTGCCTTAGAAATATTCAATGACCTCACTTTCACTGCCTTCTGATGCTGAGTCCCAAAGTTGTACAGCCCTCTGGCACAAAGCAAAATCCTCAAAAAGCAAACTGCTTTTCTTGTTTCAGTTGTGTGGGTATGGATTAAAAACTGAACATGAACCGTGTGTGAATGATAATTGTGGAAACTTCTTCACCATAGTTGTCAGATCTTTCCATTATAAGGCAAACTGTATTTTGGCCTTCATAGCAAGAGGATCTGAGTACAAGATCAAGGATGTCATGCTGCAGGTATAGGAAATTGGGGACACCACACCTGTGTTGTTTTGGTCTCTTTATCTGAAGGGCTATTGTTGCTTTTGTAATTTCCAGTGCATAGGTCGATGCCAGGTTTCTGCCTGGTTCCACTTCTGAAACTTTGTAACAATTGTTACAATTGAGTGATTTGCTTGGCAATTTGAGAGTAGTTGGGAAGAAATTTGAAATGGTATTTTTTAAAATTCATTCACTGGATATGAAAGTTGCTGGCTAGAACAGTTTTTAGTGCCCATTCCTAGTTGCCCAGAGACATTTCAGAGTCAACCATGTTGCTGTGGGTCTGGAGTCACAATCAGGCCAGACCACGTATTGGTGGCAGAATTCCTTCCCTGAAGGGTATTAGTGAACCAGATGCAGTTATTTTAACAATTGATGATAATACCACTAGACCATTGTTGTCTAGGGAGACAGTTATATTACAGAGCTAATTTAATAATGGAAAGGAGAATTAAGTGCAAGTTCATATTGTTGCATTGATGACTCCTTGATAGAGACAGCTGGAGTATTCATTTCCACATGCATTCCCAGTTCCTACCCCAACCAATAACTGGCTACTTGCCCTAGTTAGCAGTTGCATTACTGGGGATCCTCACTATTCTTAGGAAAGAGATTTCAAGAACATGGGGCAATGAGTGAAAGAACAAAAAAAACAAGGATTTATTTCCCATAAAGAATTAATGATTAACTTTTTGGCAATATGTCAAAATGACATTGTATATGCAAAATAGCTGCATGAAAACCAAAATGTATTCCTTATAATGTAGAGATGTATATGCAAAGTAATGAATATCGGGATAATGAGTCCCCTGTAATAGCTTGCTAATAAACTTGAACAAGTTAATTTTATTTCTTGTGAATTTTCTATGGTTGATGACTGTTCCTCAGCAACTCTGTCACTCAAGAAGAACGCCCTGACCACCGTGTCTAACTATGGGCAAAGTTATATTTTAAGAATGGACACTACATTGTATCTTCAATTTAAGAGGCAAAATAAAGCTGATTCTGGATGTAGAATTCACTTTGTTTGATTTTATTCTATTCTTCCATAAATTAGTGTTTGAATATTGCAAACGATAAAGAACTCACAACTTTCACATCCTCAGGACATACCAAGCCATAGATTAAGGAATAACTATTTTTTCAAATATTGCAGACACCTTGCATGCACAGCTGCCAGAGGAAATGGTGGAGGCTGGTACCATTGCAACATCTAAGTGGCATTTGGATGAGTATATGAATAGGAAGGGTTTGGAGGGATATGGGCCACGTGCTGGCAGATGGGACGAGATTGGGTTGGGATAGCTCGGCGGCATGGATGGGTTGGACCGAAGGGTCTGTTTCCATGCTGTAATTATTCGCTAGTCTGATTTAATGTGTGGCCGGTCAGATGGGATTAGTTTAGAATGAAATTATGGTTGGCGCAGACATGGTGGACCAAGGGCCTGAGGCGGTACTGTTGTATGTTAAATGTTCTATGAACTGTATGAAACCACCATTAGTTGTCAGAAAAAAACCTATCTGTTTTGTTAATTTCCTGACGGAGGAAATCTCATGCCCTCACCTGGTCTAGCCTACACATGACTCCAGTCCACAGCATTTTCGTTAACTCAGCTGCGTTCTGAAATGGCCAAGCAATCTTTGGAGTTCAAGGAGTTAACTCACCACTGTTGCCTTCATGGTAATTGGAGTTGGGGAGAGAAATACTGACCCAGACAGCAAGGTCCACATTCCAGGAAAAGTTTTGTAAAAATTACAGACAACAGAATGGCTGAATTAATGTTTTTGAAGTGAGATTAGAAATAATTTCTGACCAGGATACTAGGACCACTCGCTGATCTTTGAATAATGCTCTGGAATCTTTGAAATCCACAATAACAAGCTTAGCCACAAAATCATTTGTCTGATAGTGTAATACTTCCTCCTTTATTACACAAGTGTCAGCCCAAGATATTTGCACCCAAGCCTTGAGAGTGTTATTCGAACTGATGACCATGTTACGTAGAAGTAACAATGTTAGCACTGAACCAGTGTGACACTTACATGCATGCTTTCAGTGATGCAGATGGATAAATAATTTGAACATAGCATGAGATGGTGTTGCAATATATTGAGGCAAGGGTGCTAAGAGCTCAGAGTGGTAAGGAGTAATTGCCTAGATGATGGGTTATTGATCTTAAAATACTCATATCTCAGAATTACGTTAGAGTGTAAAGAATTTTAAAGGGAGACAAGCTGACAAAGAAGGCCATGGTTAAAAAAAGTTAGTCAGCTTGCACACTTGGTGAATGGCTTTAGCAAAAATTTTGGGAATATGTCTCTGGCTAGGTAATATTTGTGGCATGGAAAAACCCAAAACAATTCCAAAATGTGGGAATGGTGTCCAAAATCTGGTTTCCAGCATCTGCAGTCGTTGTTTTTACCTAAAGCCAAATACAGATTATTCAGTAGAAGTGCATCCAAATTGCAGTCATGCTGTAATAATTATTTGCTCATTAAAATGTGTTTCACCTGTGTCGTTAAAAAAAACTTTCAATTTTGGGCATTAAACCATCAGATTAATTTTATGATTTTTAAAAATCATACTTTTGGGTTAATATATACTTTTTGAAATAGTAATTCATGACTGACAGTTCATGGAATTGTTCATCTAGGAGCAGACCTCTGTGTGTTAATTTTATCTTTTGAGTAAGGAAAATTAATTATCTTACCATAGACATGTATCCTTTCTGCAAATTCATCAGACAATGTAATTGCACCTTTGGATTAGAATTGTAGCATAATATAATGCAAGGTCAATTGAACTTCATTTTGATACACAGTTCTGTCACTAAAATGATTTGAGACAGTTATTGAGAAACTGATAAATTAACCTCATTCCAGTATATTCATTCTTCCTGTTTCCAGTGTATATCATTGAACGTAATATATATGTTGCTGTGTAGTCCTGCTTAAAAGTTGTTAATAATAAGTGGGCACTAAAAAGTAGTTGGTCTTTTCCAATGGCATTTTTAAAATAAAATTAAGCTGCATATTAAAGTTCAAAAATGCTACCAATCTGTGTAGCTCTTTGTAGAATTAAATTACCCATGCATATTTAATCATTAGTTTAATGTATTTGTAATACGGTGAGTTGTTAGGTAACGTGTTTGCTGATTGTGTTTGACATTGAGCTCATGTAATTTAAAATGCACACTGTTTATTGCAGCTGTTAAAATGCTAATATGTTGAAATCACTGAAACCACTGCTTTGATAATACAGTAAAAACTGAACAAATCTATGTCATTAAGTATAACATGTACTGATTTAGTATAAAATGTATTGCTTAGTAGCTCATCTTTGACATTTTGTGAAACAAGGCACCGTGCATAGACAGATGTTAATGGAATTCAAAGGAAATGAATGTGAAGTAGAGCAGAAAGACACCACACTGATTAAATGACGGAGGGCAAGCAATGACCTTTGACCAAAGGGCCACTTTGATTTCCTTTTAACTTTTTTTCTATATAATTGACTGCTTAATATCCTAGATACATTTTATTTGCTAAATTTAAAAAAAGATTCCCCCACCCACCCACCACCATTGCTTAGATCTGAGAATACAAGATTCGAAACATAGATAATTAGATTCATCGTTTTGAAATTGTTCCCACTCTATTAGCATTCAGCAGATAGCATAAACTAATGCAAGGAATAATTCATGACCAAATGTGGAGTTGTTGAGAACACGCCAAAACAACCTTGGAGCTTCTGGGTAAAGATTACCAGAGATAGCTGAATGGTTGGACCTTGTTATTTAGTCAAGTGAAGCATTTGATGTATTTGATACCCCATGCAGCTTAGCACAGCTCAACTCACACTTCACTGAATATAGTGATCGATTATCTGCAGCTTAACCAAGCCTTCTCATTTCCTGTTTTCCATTACCTCGCTCAATCAAGCCGGGCATTTTGTAGCTGTGCTTGTGCATGGAGATAAGCAATCGAGGCATGTTGCTATTTGCTAATATCTTGTAGATAGTGCAGCCTTTAGATAAGATTAACCTGTTTAAAGGATGTGTTTTATTGTGTTCTCCAGTACTGGAGAAATGGAAATGAAGCACACTATGTTAGCAGTAGACTTATCATGGAAATAGCCTTAATATTTTTTTTAAAAATTGCTTTTGTGGTGCCAGTAGGGATTACTGCAGACACGTTTACTCAATACATTATGCTCCTGATAAATAGGAATGAGCAAAGCGCACAAGCTATTTCATGATGAAAAGTCCCATTTACTGTACAATATTGATCTTACATTTATGACCCATTTTAGAAATGCAGTACCTGGCAGTTTTAGCCCTGTAATAATTCAGGAGTTACTGGCTTGTGTATTAATGTTGCAGAATTCTGTTTTTGTTGGCCTGCATAGGCCAATTTCAAAACTATTAAAAATGTATGGAGTTAAATAATGCATCCCCAAACAATAATCAGTCTTTTTGCAGCATTCTGGGCAGCTTTTTGATTAAATCTGCTTTATGGGCAGCTTGGAAGCATTTTTTTTACAACATTGCACATTTTTAAAAAACCTGTAAAATTGAACAAGGGATTGTGTGATGAAGTGGACATAGTTTTGATGTTGAAGGTTTTATCATTTCAGATTTTTGATATCATGTTGAATGCGAAGATAACAATGACAGGCAGTTATTTGGGGCTCACAAGATATGTTTGCTACAAGCAGTTGAAAGGATTGCTTCATTTTATTAGGGCAAATTCTAAATCAGGTTTGCATGTATTATCATGCATAGGATTATAGATGGAGTAAAGAAGCTTGAAAACCAAAACTGTCAATTTTCAAATTTGGCATCAATCCTGATAGAATGCAGATAACTTGCACCCTAATTGTAATTTTGCAGTTTAGGCAATGAATGTTGCAGGCTTAAACTTGTTCCATGTACTTTGCCTAATTGAATATTAAAATCCATGTTAGAATTGTACATTTATTTACAATAGATGTTTGTCAGGTGACACGTTATGTTGTTTACATGCTTTAATGTCAATAAACTTTGCATATCCTGTAACTTTTAAAAGCATCTTGGACCACTGTTTTATTAAATAAAATCTGTGTTCATTTTCTTCGTGCAAACTATTTCTTAACACAGTTATAGAGTCATAGAGATGTACAGCATGGAAACAGACCCTTCGGTCAAACCTGTCCATGCCGACCAGATATCCCAGCCCAATCTAGTCCCACCTGCCATCACCCGGCCCATATCCCTCAAACCCTTCCTATTCATATACCCATCCAAATGCCCCTTAAATGTTGCAATTGTACCAGCCTCCACCACATCCTCTGCCAGCTCATTCCATACACGTACCACCCTCTGCGTGAAAAAGTTGCCCCTTAGGTCTCTCTTATATCTTTCCCCTCTCACCCTAAACCTATGCCCTCTAGTTCTGGACTCCCTGACCCCAGGGAAAAGACTTTGCCTATTTATCCTATCCATGCCTCTCATAATTTTGTAAACCTCTATAAGGTTACCCCTCAGCCTCCGATGCTCCAGGGAAAACAGCCCCAGCCTGTTCAGCCTCTCCCTGTAGCTCAGATCCTCCAGCCCTGGCAACATCCTTGTAAATCTTTTCTGAACCTTTTCAAGTTTCACAACATCTTTCTGTTAGGAAGGAGACCAGAATTGCACGCAATATTCCAACAGTGGCCTAACCAATGTCCTGTACAGCCGCAACGTGACCTCCCAACTCCTGTATTCAATACTGTCATTATGTGCACTGGTGCGTTTGCATCATTTACAAAAGATAAATTTCTTCCTTGGAGTACTTTGATGGGAGAAGTTGCTGTCTCGCTCGGCCCATTGGTTTTTGTAGATTTGAGATACTGAAATAAAAGCAGTAAAGCCGATGAGCAGTAGTTCTATTTGTATACAATTAAAATAAATTTTGAATGCATTTGTGCTGTTTCTTTCAACCCAATTTCTCCTTAAACTCTGAAGTTCTCTTCCTCTTCCTGTATTGTGTTATAGGCTAGACTAAACCCCTTCAAAAGAGATAGCCTAGACCCAAACTTTTATCTTATGTAAAGGCATGTGTAAGGTGCTGTGTTTCAGATGCAATTCGATTGGTCTCACTAAATGGCTTTAAGCGGGTCACACTTATTCTTATACCCAGTTAAAATACAAACAAAGAAAAATTGTTATAACTTTGTCTATTGGAAAACTTAACAGAATGACAGATTATTTAACTGCTAAACCGCAATTGTTCTAATATAGTAACATCCCATAATCACACAGTCAACAAAGGCAAATTCAGTAAAATAGATTTGTCTCATATGTAGTGTTTCTCCAGTCCAAGAGAAATGAATACCAAGAGCGAATTCGGGGAAGGGAAGGAGAGAGAGAGAATGAGAGAGAACTCCAGCTTTTTGCTGGGGCTGAGAGAGATGTATAACACCTTCCATAGTCAACTTCAAAACTCCAACAACAGAAAGCTACATTAAAATCTAGTTATGTGGGAGTGTGACTCCACCCATTCCTGCTGCTTCTATTGTTCTAACCTTTTTAAAAATAACCCAAAACTTTCTAAGCTGTTTACTTTATTGGCTTGGAAGAGACACCTTGGTTCCTCTGTCTCAAAACCTCTCATCCAAAAAAAAATACGCTTTATTAAGCATAGTATTGCCACACTTGCATTACCCACTTTGAGAGTATCAGTGATTCACAGAATTGTTAATTTTCATTGACTAACAAACTGAAACTGGATTCAATTGTAGATTTCAAAAGATATTGCATAAATATTTGAAGAATAGAATTGCATCAATATGTGGACACAATTAAAAATCACACAACACTAGGTTATAGTCCAACAGGTTTGTTTGGAAGTGATGTGTGGGAAGAACCAGGAGTGGGACTCAAGAGCATACATGCATACATATGAATTGAGAGAAGTGTAGGCTGTTTGGCCCCTCATGTCTCTATCCTTTGCTCCATTTCCTAATTAAGTACCAAGCTAGTAATTGCCATAGGCTCAAAGGACTATAGGGCTGCTCTTATTTCAAGAGAGTTGGATGGTTGTGAGTTTAACCATAGCTTAGGTGAGAACTGAGGTCAAGAAGGTGGCAAAATAACTCCACTGAGGTTGGTATCACGTCACCAAGTTACCCTCCTTTTACACGTGCATTGTACTTGACACTGGTTTGGCTTTCTCAGAGCTAGCTCTGAGTGAACAGAACCACTGACACTCCTATTTGTATCTGTCAACCAGGGCTCCCTGATTGGGGTCATTAACCTGGTCCAATCAGAGAACTGAGGTCAGAGTCGAGGAATTCTATGGCAAGTTACTCATCCTGTCTCCCCACTTGAGGATGGGTGCAGCTCCAACAACAGTCAAAGCTTGACACCATCCAGGCAGAACAACCTGCTTGACTTGTTCTCCTCACATCACCTTCAATATTTACCGTCTTCATCACCAACGTTCAGTGGCATCAGTGTGTACAAGATGAACTGCAGCAACTCACCAAGGATCCTTTGACTGCACCTGCAAATCTGTCGCATCTGTCACCTTGAAGTACAGCTGTGGTATGTACATGAGAGCACCATCACCTGCACGGTCCCTCCAGTTGGCATACTATCCTGACTTAAACTATATTGCTGTTCTCTCACTGTTGCTAGATGAAACTCTCCATGGATTGTCACCTTGTTGTGGTGGAGAAGCTTGTGTGGTCCTGAGATCTTGTGAGCAATGCCACCTTGAGCTATGCTCCTGGCAGGGTCACCCAAGGTGGCGAGGACCCTGAAAAAGAACAATCCAATTAAGATCTCAGTGGTGGAATAGGCAGATGAAGTCCCTTCGAACTCCAACGGCTGTGAATGTGGATGAAGGCTGCAACAAATCCATCAACTCCAATCATCGTAGTCACTGAAATGCCATTGGAACCAGTTGGTTGCTTTGTGAAGTATCGTGTGCTTCTTGGAATGCACAGGTGCCTTTGCTCTGTGGGCTACTTCAAGTCTTTGGGTGATTGAGGGTGGGTGATGGGACCAGACAATGTGATGGCTGGAAGCTCCTAGACAGGAATTGGCATGAAAACGATGAATACTTGATTTACTTGTTCAGCTTTTGGGCAGACGCAGTAAAGTTACTCAGTAGCAGTATTCACGTCTGAGCAGCCCTATTTAGGATCCACTCTGCTCACCCTGAACGGGGGGAGGGGGCTTGGAAAGGTGCCCTAAAGATAGTCAGCTTCATCACATCCTGTCTGGAAAGCCGCGTCCAGAGGAATCACCATTATGCGGTCGAAAAACACTGAGAAGTGAAACTATGAAATTTGGAACCTAGAGCATATGAACTTTCGATAACCCAAACTCAGACCAGCCAGAGAGGAGACTGCCTTGCCCAAGAACTCCAAAAATTCAACTTTGACATCATTGCTCTGAGTGAGACCCACAGAGCTGAAGAAGGGCAACTAAAGGAAGAGCAAGGTCAATATACCTTTTTCTGGAAAGGACTTGATCCTCAACAACAAGGATTCATGGAGTAGATTTTGCCATCTGAAACAACCTACTTCAGAAGCTGACATAACAACCACTGGGAATCAATAACGTTTTATGACTGTGAATCCTGCTGGTCAAGAACCAATATGCCATCATCATCAGTACCTATGCTCCAATTCTAAACGCTGAAGATGAAGTAAAAGAGAATTTCTACGCCCAACTTGATGATGTTCTCAACAATGACAAAATCATCCTCTTGGGTGACTACAATGCCAGAGTTAGGAAAGATCATAGGCTTTGGACTGGAATAATAAGCAAGGAAGTAGGTGGCAAGGTCAATGCCAATGGAACACTCCTCCTCATCGAATTATTTGATGATTTACAAACACCCTATTTCGCCAGAAAAACAGGCATAAAGTCTCCTTGCAACATCTATGCTCCAAATGCTGGCACCTCATTGACTACATCATCATACGATCTCAGGACCAACAGGATTTACTGATAACAAGATCTGTTACTGGTGCCGACGAGTGCTGGGCAGACCATTGATTCCTCTCGTCCACCATGACAATGGAGATTCGGCCCAAAAGGAAACACCAAAATCAGAACACTATCAAGAAATTCAAAGTTGACGTCCTCCAAGACACCAACCATGTACAGAAGTTTCAACAAAATCTTCAAGAACAACTGTCTTAATAAATCCCACCATCCGTAGAAGAACACTGGAATCAGTCGAAGAATGCTATCATTATCTCCTGCAAAGAAACATTTAGGTTCAAGACGAAAAAGCATCAGGCTTGGTTTGAAGATTACGACAAACTACTCCAACAACTTATTGACGAAAAGAGAAAAGCTTTCATCACCTTACAAAATGGCCAACAATCAACTACCAAACTGAAACCCTATCAGAAAAGCACCTGAAACATGAAAAACCAACAGTGAAGGAAGAAAGCTCAGGAAATCCAACAAATTATGAGGGGCATGGATAGGATAAATAGGCAAAGTCTTTTCCCTGGGGTCGGAGAGTCCAGAACTAGAGGGCATAGGTTTAGGGTGAGAGGGGAAAGATTTAAAAGAGACCTAAGGGGCAACTTTTTCACGCAGAGGGAGGTGGCAGAGGATGTGGAATGAGCTGGCAGAGGATGTGGTGGAGGCTGATAAAATTGCAACATTTAAGGGGCATTTGGATGGGTATATGAATAGGAAGGGTTTGGAGGGATATGGGCCGGGTGCTGGCAGGTGGAACTAGATTGGGTTGGGATATCTGGTCGGCATGGACAGGTTTGACCGAAGGGTCTGTTTCCATGCTGTACATCTCTATGGCTCTATAACTAATGGACGCCAACGACACTCGAGGCTTCTTCAATGCAACTAAAGCTATCTTTGTCCCATCCACTCACAGCTAAGCCTCTCTCAAAAGCAAAGATGGTTCAACCAACCTGAAGAGCAATGCTAACATCAATTCTAGATGGAGTAAGCATTTTGAAGATCTTCTAAATCAGACCGTCCTATTTGACAGGAATATGATAAACAACTTTCCAGAACAGCCCATTGATGACTACCTAAGCAAAGTACCAACACTGAAGAAGTCAAGGAAGCCATCAAAACCTTGAAAAATAACAAGGCTGCTGGACTCGATGCAATACCAGAGCTGAAAATGTGTTACTGGAAAAGCGCAGCAGGTCAGGCAGCATCCAAGGAGCAGGAGAATCGACGTTTCGGGCATGAGCCCTTCTTCAGGAATGAGGAAAGTGTGTCCAGCAGGCTAAGATAAAACGTAGGGAGGAGGGACTTGGGGAAGGGGCATTGGAAATGCAATAGGTGGAAGGAGGTCAAGGTGAGGGTGATAGGCCGGAGTGGGGGTGGGCGCGGAGCGGTCAGGAAGAAGATTGCAGGTTAGGAAGGCAGTGCTGAATTCGAGGGATTTGACTGAGACAAGATGGGGGGGGGAGAAGAAATGAGGAAACTGGAGAAATCTGAGTTCATCCCTTGTGGTTGGAGGGTTTCTAAGCGGAAGATGAGGCGTTCTTCCTCAAACCGTCGTGTTGCTATGGTCTGGCGATGGAGGAGTCCAAGGACCTGCATATCCTTGGTGGAGTGGGAGGGGGAGTTAAAGTGTTGAGCCACGGGGTGGTTGCGTTGGTTGGTCCGGGTGTCCCAGAGGTGTTCTCTGAAACGTTCCGCAAGTAGGCGGCCTGTCTCCCCAATATAGAGGAGGCCACATCGGGTGCAGCGGATGCAATAAATGATGTGTGTGGAGGTGCAGGTGAATTTGTGGCGGATATGGAAGGATCCCTTGGGGCCTTGGAGGGAAGTAAGGGGGAGGTGTGGGCACAAGTTTTGTATTTCTTGCGGTTGCAAGGGAAGGTGCCGGGAGTGGAGGTTGGGTTGGTGGGGGGTGTGGATCTGACGAGGGAGTCACAGAGGGAGTGGTCTTTTCGGAATGCTGATAGGGGAGGGGAGGGGAGGGAAATATATCCTTGGTGGTGGGGTCCGTTTGGAGGTGGCAGAAATGATGGCGGATGATACGATGTATATGGAGGTTGGTGGAGGGGGGATGCTGCCTGACCTGCTCCGCTTTTCCAGCAACACATTTTTCAGCTCTGAAATCCCACATCTGCAGTCCTCACTTTCTCCTCGATGGAATACCAGCCTAGGTCAACAAAATTGGGGGTAACCTGCTTCATTACCAATTGCGAGAAAGTGAGGACTGCAGATGCTGGAGATCAGAGCTTAAAAATGTGTTGCTGGAAAAGCGCAGCAGGTCAGGCAGTATTCAAGGAGCAGGGGAATCGACGTTTCGAGCATAAGCCCTTCACATTTTTCAGCTCATTACCAATTGCATCAACTTCTCATTAAGATCTGGCTAAATGAAGATGTACCAGCAGTCTTGAGATGCAGCAATTATTACCGTCTACAAAAGGAAAGGCATTTGATCTGAATGTAGAAACTATCGTAGCATTTCACTGTTAGCAACAGCAGGAAAGATCCTCACCCACGTCATGAACAACTGGCTCAAGCCTTTAGCTGAGAAGATCCTTCCAGCGACACAACCGGTTTCAGATAATCACGTGGAACAATCGACATGATCATCACGATGCGACAGCTACAAGAAAAATGTCATGAATGACTTCAGTTTTTGTATGTGGCATTCATTGACTTCGCCAAAGCCTTTGACACAGCATCAAGAGATCTCCTATGGGATGTCAGATCCACGTCTGGATGCCCTGAAAAGTATATTCGATCCTGAGATGACTCCACGATGGTATGCTTGCCACAGTTATGATCAGCAACAGCAACTGTGATTCTTTTCAAGTCAGATCAGAAGTAAAACAGGGATGCATGATTGCCCCAACTTTGTTCACCATCTTTACTGCAGCAATCATTCACATCATTAAGGCTGCCCTAACCCCAGGAGTCAAAATTGCCTACAGAACTGATGGCAGACTTTTCAATCTTCAGTCCAAAAACAAGATATCTATGAATTCCCTCATTGAGTTCCAGTACGCAGATGACAGCAGTGTTGCAGCGCTCTCAGAAAACCACCTCCAACAGATTCTGACTGCCTTCAACTGTACATACACAAAACTTGGACTTACCATCAATTCCAAGAAGACACTGAGAGAAATTGGATAGAACCATCAATTCAACTCTGACAAACAATCCTGGAAAATGTGGACCACTTTCCATATTTTGGAAGTCACCTCTCCGCCAATGTTGACTTTAATGACAAGATCCAACATCATCTTAAATGCGCTGGAACAGCTTTTGGACGAGAATCCTTCATGATCGTGACATCCGGACAGACACCAAAATGTTAGTTTACAAAGCAGTGGTGATCCCAATACCCCTGTATGCATCTAAAATTTGGACGACATACCGACGACAACTGAAGGCACTTGAAAATTTTCATCAATGATACCTTAGAAACATCTTGAATGTCAGCTGGGAAGATAAAAGAACCAATGTCAGCCTGCTGAATGAAGCAAAAACAACAAGCATTGAAGCCTATGTCATCAAGAACTAACTAAGATGGAGCGGCCATGTTGTTTGGATGAAAGACGAATGTATGCCGAAACAAATCTACTCCCAGCTTAAAGAAGGCAAATGTAAAAGAGGCGGACAACAGAAGAGATTCAATGACGTTTTAAAAGCCAACATGAAGAAATGTAATGTCTACACCAACTATTGGGAAACCAATGCCAAGGACAGGAAACTCTGGCAAACCATCGTCCAAAAAGGAACAGCAACTTTCAAAGCCAACAGATGTGCAGAACTAGAAGAAAAGAGAAGAAAACTGAAAGTGAGGCAGTAACGACCAAAGCCCGATTTGCTATCTGGAACTACTGGACTCGTAAGCCACCTGAGAGCCCATAAATAGATCAACGGAACAAAGACGATCATCCTTGACCTTGAGGGATAGCCATGACAACGGCAGCTCAATCAAAATCTTGGAACTCCCTTCTTAACGGCATTATGGATGTTCTTGAATCTCCTCAGCCCTTGGGGGTTTAAGAAAGGAGCTCATCATCACCTTTTCCAGCAATCAGGCATGGGCAGGAAATGCTGGCCTAGCCAGTGGGACTACTCCTTTAAATTGATAAAAAAAGGAATCACTCTATAGTGCATCAATGCTTAGGGCCTCTTTTTCATTTTTAAACTTCTGTTGGAACTCTTACAATCTGCTTTTATATTGCTAGATCGCTGTCTTCTGTAAGCTGATTTCTCTGTCTTCATTAATCTTTAAATCATGCTTTCTTGTATATATTCTGCCTAATCTTCTGAACTTTGTGGGTTTTTTTTCTCAATTTCATTACATGCTTAACTACTTTAGTTCATCATGGATAAGCATCCTTCCTTTGATTTATTTTTAAAATGGAATGTACTGCTTTTGAGTATTCTGAAATACCATCATAAATGTTTTCCATTGCATCTCTGCTAACTGATCTTGTCTAATTTTCCAGTTAATTTTAGCTAGCACTGTCTTCATGCCCTATAATACCATTCTTAAAATGTAAAACGCCAGTTTTTGATCCAGTATTCTGTGGTTCAAACCTAATGTGATTTTCAAGCACTTTATGATGAGTAGTGCCTTTGTATGATGCCATTAATTAATTTTGTCCTGCTCCACATTACCAAATCTAGTATAGCTTGCTTCCAAGTTGACTTCAGAACATGCTGCTCTAAGAAGCTGTCCTGTAAATACACCATGTTAGGAGGTCAATATGTCATTCCCACATGCAACTTTTCACTGTTACTGTTGCTCAATTCTACATCTTGATCTCCTGAGCAAAAGTCATTTCTCTCCATTGTATGTGTTATCCTTTATATGGAGCTACATCTTCATTTTAACCTTGTTTCTTATCCTTACCAAATGTCTTACGCTCTAAAATATCCAGTTTTGTCATCGTGTAACCTGCTTTCTGTAATGCCCATGAGATTATACATGTTTATCTCTCATTATGCTGTCAAATCATCTTAGTTAATACAAGTACTGTGTGCATTTAGATACAGAGCTTTTAACTACTGAGTTACACTTGCAACTTCTAGCCATATCTATGGGTGCCTTCAGTCCCTTTCTACCATGCTCTGATCATCATTTCCTTTATTGCTACCCGGCTGTCTTGCCTTGTCTTCTCTAATCTGTTGATTATATCTTCCCTAACATGAAAACTTGCACCCGTACAATTTAGTTTAAACATCTTTCTCTAGTGCCTTAGATATGACTTGTCAGAACATTGGTCCCAGCACAGTTCAAATGAAGACTGTTTCAACAGTTCAATTGCTATTTTTCCCACTAGTGGAACCACTATCCCATGGATCAAAACCAGTTTCTCCCACACTGATCTTTGAGTCATGCGTTTAACTCTCCAATTATATTTAATTATTGCCAGTTTGCTTGTGGCTCAGATAGTAATCACAAGATCATTATCTTTGAGGATCTGCTTTTTAATTCAGCCCCTTCTTCAAATTGAAGATAAATTTGTTTAGCTCTTCAAAAGAGTTGGTATAGTTACCTTGAGCCAGGTGGTATCTTTGTGTTGTGCTGTGGTATGTATTTATAACAGGTAATCAGTGCCATGTAACACTCATTTAGCCAACTGAAAGCTGTGAATGAATTTTATCTCGTGATTATTGTAGTTGCATAATTCAAACAGTTCAGTCTGTGCTGAATAATTGATTTTCCTTATCCAAGGAAGATCTTATTCTGTTGGGTTATACTTGTTGTAAGTAGTGTACACCCAGCAAAGTAAACATTTCCTCCCTGGTGGCTATTTCGGGCTATTAGCAACATTGATGAGGAGCACTAATGGGAAAATAATGGAAACTGAATTTTGGTCCAGTTTAACTAATGTTGAGAATATCAGAATCTCTAGGCCTGAAAATTTCCGGGCAGCCTTCCTGATGGGGGTAGTACTTGATCAAAAGAGAAATCCTGAACACCTGTGTGTAAAGTTTTGTGTAATAGCTGAGTATAAATGAAAATGGGTTTTAACTCTTTAACGTGGCTGCAGTTAAGCTTTCTTGTCTGGCTGTACTTTTTTTGTGGGTTACGGATAGGATTTGGAACTTAATCATATTAATCTTCAGGTTGTAGTCTACTGACATGCAGCAAAAGTAGCACCTAGAGCTCTTCCTAGCCTACTGTATGACAGTTCCTTTAGGTTACTCTTATGGACAGAAAGAAACATAATTAAAAGTTTAAACTGAATTAAGTTAGGGAAGGAAGATGATAGTAGATCTTAAATTTGATACAATAAATTAAATGTTGCTGAAAAAGATGACTTTTTGAATCTTTTCAACTTGCAGTCATCAGGACATTGGTATTCTTACAAATGTGAACGGGAACCATATTTTAGACTCTTGCAAAGAATGTGCTGATTGGTTGAGAAGTGATCATTTTTATTCATTGATGAGATTTGAGCATTGCTGACAAGGTAATGATGTTTCCATGTATCTGCTGCCCTTATCCTCTTCAGTGGTAGGGGCCACTTGTTTTCGAAGGCATCACATAAGGAGACTTGGTGAGTTGTTGCAGTGCATCTTGTAGATTGTGCACGCAGTTTGTAGTTATAGAGAATGATAGTTTGCAACCAAGTTTTGTTTGCATTTAAGTCGATTGATTCTGATTGGTCAAGGCATTGCCCTGAAGAATGAATCAGAGACTGGCAGTTGTCAGTTTTGGTAAGTTGGAACAGATGCATTGTGTGTACAAATGCTTTCAGTCTGCAAAGAGCAGGTCCACTACAAACAGTGTCATGCTTGAAATCACTGCTGGGATGTGAGCACGCTGGCTGGCCCAGCATTTATTGACTGTCCCTGGTTGTCTTTGAGAAGGTGATCGTGAGCTGCTGCCTTGAACCACTGCAGTCCATGTGCTGTCGGTAGACCCATGTTGCAGTTCATGAGGAAGCTTCAGGAACAGAGAAGGAACAGCGCTTATATTTCCAAGTCAGGGTGAGTCCCTTGGATAGAGACTTTCAGATAGTGGTGTTCCCATGTAACTGCTGCCCTTGTCCTTCTACATGAACATGAGCGTGGATTTGGAAGATGCTGTCTAAGGATAGTGCACACTATTGCAACTGAATGGCACCACATCCAAAAACAATTAAGCAGGCTGCTTTGGCCTAATGGTGTCAAGCTTCTTGAATGTTTTTGGAGCCGCAGTCATGCAGTTAAGGGGGCATGTTCAATCACAGTCCTGCCTTGTAGATGGTGGATAGGCCTTGGGGAGTCAGGAGGTGGGTTACTTGCTGCAGTATTCCAAGCCCCTGACTGGCTGTTGCAGCCATTATGCCAAGTCCAATTCAGTTTCTGGGCAATGGTAACCCAAAATATTGATAGTGGGGAATTCAATGATGGCAATACCATTGATTGTCCAGGGGTGTTGCTTTAGATTTTGGTGGTGCTTAGATTATTTCTTCATGGAGATGGTCATTTCCTGGCATTTGTGTAGTGTGAATGTTACTCACTGTTTGTCAGCCCAAGCCTAGATATTGTCCGGGTCTTGTTGCACTCTGACATGGCCTGCTTCAATACCTGAGGAGTCGCGAATGATACTCAATCATTGGTGAGCATCTCCACTTCTGACCTTCTGATGGAGTGAAGGTCATTGATGAAACAGCTGAAGATGGTTGGGCCTAGGGCACTACCCTGAGGAATCCAGCAGAGATGTCCTGGTATTTAGTTGCCTGACCTTGAACAGCTACAATCATCTTGTGTACCAGATATGACTCCAATGAGCAGAGGTTTTCCCCTTATTTCAATTGACTCCAGTTTTACTGGGGATCCTTTGTGCCACATACTGCGTGTCTGAATAATTTTAAATTGGTTGTCAGTGTAATTCTGACCACATTCTGAATTATTTAGCAAATATTATTCAGTTGCTGAATTGTAACCAGTACTGGACAATATTTTAAGTTTTACAAACACTTGCGAATGAGTATGTTCTGTATCTGGCCTGTTGTAAGCAGCCGAGGAGCAAGTTGTCCAGTAAGTTAAGTTATTTTAGGAAGGACATTATTAAACCAGAGAGGGTTCAGAAAAGATTTAACAGGATGTTGATGGAAATGAAGGATTGACTCATAAAAATAGGCTGGCTAGGCTAGGACCTTTTCCACTGGAGTGTAGGAGGTTGAGGGTGACCTTGTAGAGGTTTATAAAATAATGAGGGAAAGAGATAAGGTATTTTCCCTCAGGTGGGGGAGTTCAAAATTTGGGACTCTATTTTTAAAGTGGGAGGAGAAAGATTTAAAAAAAGACACGCGGGGGGCATTTGTTTACACAGAGTGCTTAGTAGGTGGAATGAACTTCAGAGGAAGTGGTGGATGCAGGTACAGTTATAATGTTTAAAAGACATTTAGATAAGTACATGAATAGGAACAGTTTGGAGGGATAGGGGTCAAATGTGGACAGGTAGGACTAGTTTAGTTTGGGAACGTGGTTAACATGGACCAGTTGGATCGTAGGATCTGTTTCCATGCTGTATGAGTCTCTAAAGGTAAATTTTTCATATTGAATTCTAGGTTTGATTTTAAGAAATCCTTAATTTGTGATAAGGTAGTTTATGAAAGCAAACATGGCTATAAGATTAGATTAGATTACTTACAGTGTGGAAACAGGCCCTTCGGCCCAACAAGTCCACACCGACCCGCCGAAGCATAACCCACCCATACCCCTACATTTACCCCTTTACCTAACACTACGGGCAATTTAGCATGGCCAATTCACCTGACTTGCACATCTTTGGACTGTGAGAGGAAACCGGAGCCCCCGGAGGAAACCCACGCAGACACGGGGAGAACGTGCAAACTCCACACAGTCAGTCGCCTGAGGCGGGAATTGAACCCGGGTCTCTGGCGCTGCGAGGCAGCAGTGCTAACCACTGTGCCACCGTGCCGCCCACACGGTGTTCCATTGTTGGCCTGAGGGAAGAGAAGAAGATTATTTGAGTTGGAGTACAGGCTTCTGATCACCATCTAATTGCCTTGTAGGAAAGTGTGTGAATGTAAATGTTAGTTAAAGGTTGAATTGAGCTCAGCTGTGGATACCTCCCTGCCCGCCTGCCCTGTCTTCTCTTATGGCTGAAACTGCATCATGTGAAGAATGTCTGGTTAAGAAGGTACTGTTTGATTAACTTGTTTTTGTTTGCTTTGTTTAGATTTTTAGTACCATCCAGTGCAGGCCCATGTCTAAAGAAGTACTATAATTTGGAACTCTCAACTTTATTTTTTATTTACTATATAGTGACAAGAACTGTAGTGTTGACCTTTTTAACATTTCTTTATTTTGGTCCTTTTTATCTAAGTTTTTTTTTACCTAGATACCTTGTACCTAAGATGGCACCGTGAATAGAGACATTGTGAACTTTTCACTGTACTTCTGTATCCCTGTACTTGAGTACATGTGGCAATAAAACATAATTCTAATGCTATTTGACTTGGCGCGAAGGCAGGTTTTAGGGCTGTGATAGCGCTGAGATGATGCCAACTTAACATCTTTTAGTTATGAGAAACAGGACAATGATGAATGATTTGATGCAACCTGCATGTAAGATGATGCAGCTTTTAATATGCTTTCTGTGTTTCTATTCCACTTGAGAGCATTATCAGTGGAAGTGTAAAATAAGGGAAAGAGTTCAAGTGATACCCCTGCATTGATTAAGTATTTAGAATATTTAAATTTTATGAGCAAACTAAGCTGTGCAACACAGATGTTGTGAAGACATTATTTTCATTAAGTTTTACACAGAGCATGTGCAAGCCAAAGCAAAGGACACTGTATCTTCAGTGCCTCTACAGGGAGTAATATCTAAATAAAAGAGATTGGTTCTAACATTTACATAGAAAGCAAATCATTTCCTGAACATCTGATAGGTTTGTGCAGTATGTTCCTGCCAGAGTCTGTCTGTCTGATGAATGTAATATGCATAGTCCCAAGAAATTGCACAGTTGACAGATGGCCAAATTGCCTTCAAAGCTATTTGAGATTTTAAATATAAATAGTATAGGCAATAGCTGTGAGTGCATTGGCCAAACAAAGGACCTGCCCGCCCTAGTGTGAGCAGCATCTGTGGCTACTTGTTCCATTTTGTTAGTCATTGATCTGAAAAGATTGTTGTCGGGGAGTAACTGTAGAAAGGATTTCCACCTCAAATGCTTTTTGGGAGCAGCTGTGATTTTGCATTTTGCCAAATGTCTTGTGACAATAAAACTTAATGCAATGTGTTATTTTCTACAGTTAAGTTAAATCTAGGCAAAGAAAGAAAGTGAATAAAATATTTTGAGATGCTTTATTAAAACAAAGTATCATATCAGATGGTGAAATTGATGTTATATGTGTTTGAAGTAAACCGTATCACCTAGAATACCATGTGAAATAAAGCATATTATACTATGTAACATTAGTTTCTTGCCTGAGATTGATTTTCTGTTACTTTTCTGTTCAAAGACCTCGGAGATAGGCTTTGTTCTGCAGAGACTGAGAAATATTAGGTGCTTCGTCCAGTACTGTCCTGACTAATGCACTCCCACTCTCTCTCCTTTTCTTGCTATTATCTATCCTTCTATGTTCTACTTCCCTTTTTCTTTCTGTGATTGTTTATATCTGTTATTTATGTCCTCATTTTACTATAGTTTTTCTGTTAGATTTGCATAATTATGCTCTCCTGTGTTTTTCAAAATTGACTGGTGTGTGAAAGGGTTTATTTTCTTATAGGCTGTTAGTAAGTATATCAACTGGTAATACTTTCGCTCATGTGCATTAATTATTTAAGTGGTTGGTATTAAAGTTGATCTTGATAAATTGCAGTTAGCATTTTTCTTGTATTCTGGCAAATGCAGTTTTTTGTTTTATCTTTTTGACCAACACCAAAGATCTGTAAGAGCAAAAAATACTCCAATTGTCAACCTGTTTATTGTTCTTTTATGAATTGTCTTGAATGTACATTAAACTTCCTGTATTTATTTCTTGACAGTTTAAGACTTTTCAGTGAGTTAACATCAATTAAAGAAGCATTGCATTTATTTCTGATGATGATTATTATTCAGTTTGAATCCTTGTTTTTAAGTCTGTGATGTTTTCAACACTAAAGGCCATTTTCAGTACTTTGCCTGCCTTAAAGATATTGTATAGCTTCCTGGTTTACTGAACTAAGTGCTTTTTGTAGGACCTCTGAAACAGGTTAAACAGAGATATAAACTTACGATTGAGGCCAGTACTGTGCTCTGCAAGTTCTATTTTAGAACTGATAGCCTGTGCATAAATTTGACTACTGGCATCAGGACCCACTAAATGGTTCTGTCATCACTGCCCTTGGTAAGGGTATGCAATCCTTTTGCCAACTGTCTGAATATTGATACACCCTCAGCCATGATAAATCTACTTTTTTATATAGCTATCTGAAAATTGGCTTGTATACTGCATTCTCCAATATTCTTGTCTTTGGGAAGAAATATGAAATCCTGATTGTTGACTGTCTTATTCTCTAAGAGTAAAATTGTTATTTGTGCTACTTCATTTTTCTACATTTCTTAAATTAACTGATGAGTTGTGGGGTTCGCCGGCTGGTAAGCAATTAATGCCTCTCTCAAAATGATCTTGAGAAGGTAATGGTAAGTTACATCTTGAACTGCCTCAGTGTCAGGATACACATAATACTGATAGAGAGGAAGTTACAGATTTTGACCTAGTAACAGTGAAGGAACGGCAATATAGTTCCAAGTCACGATGGTGTGTGGCTTGTAGACGAACTTGCAGGTGGTGATTCCCTGTATCTACTGCTGTTATCCTTCTAAAGGATTTGAGGTGTTAGGAAGGTTCTGTCTAAAGAGCTGGTGAATTTCTGCAGTGCATCTTATCGACGATACACACTGCTGCTACAGACATTTGTTCAGGATTAAGTGGGCTCATTTTCCTTGGATTGTCAACCTTCTTGTATTGTTGGAGTTGCACTCATTCAGGAAAATGGGAAGTATTCCATCACACTCCTAACTTGTGCCTTTGCTGGATAGCCTTTGAAGAGTCAGGAGGTGGGTTACTCTTTGCAGGATTCCAAGCCTTTGACCTGTTTTTGTAGCCACTCTATTTATTTGGCTTGTTCAGTATGTGGACGTTGGTAATGCCAGTATGTTAGCAGTGGCGATGCCATGCAATGTCAAAGGTTGTTGGTTAGATTCATTTTTGTTGGAGATGGTCAGTGGCATCTTGTGTGGAAAGACCGTTACTTGCTGCTTGTCAGTGAAGCCTGGGTATTGTCCAGATCTTGCTGTTCCAGTATCTCAGATATCATAAATGGGGCTGAACATTATGCAAATATCTCCACTTCTGATCCTCTGATGAAAAGAAGATAATTGATAAAGCAGCTGGAAGTGGATGGGGCTGGGGCAGTAACCCGAGGAGCTCCTGCAGCGATAAGAATGTAGAAGGCACACTTCATAAGTTTGCGGATAACACCAAACTTGGTGGCATAGTAGACAGTGAAGAAGATTTTCTAAGATTACAAAGAGATCTTAATCAAATGAGTCAATGGGCTGAAAAAAGGTGGATGGGAGTTCAGATTGGATAAATGTGAGGTATTCCATTTTTGATACAAGGAATATTGGTAGAGCTTATACAATTAATGGTGGGGCCTTGGGTAGTATTGTAAAACAGAGGGACCCGAGGGGGTGCAGATACATAATTCCTTGAAGTTTGTGTCACATGTAGACAAGGTAGTTGAAAGGCATTTGGTACACTTGTGTTCATTTTTCAGTCCTTTGAATGCAGGAGTTGGGAAGTCATGTTGTACAGGACATTGGTGAGGCCTCCCCTGGAATACTATGTCCAGTTCTGGCTGCTTGGTTGTAGGAGGGATATTATCAAGTTGGAGAGGGTTTGGAAGAGATTTACCAGGATGGTTGCTGGGTATGGAAGGTTTGAGTTATAAAGAAAGGCTGGAATGTAGTAGGTTGAGATGTGACCTGATACAAGTTTATAAAATAATGAGAGGTATAGTTAGAGTTAATGGTAGTTATCTGTTCCCTGGGTTGGGGATTTCAAGATGAGGGGGCACATTCCAAAGGTAAGAGAAGAGAGATTTAAAAAGACACGAGAGGCAAATTTTTTACACAGGGTGGTTCGTGTATGGGATGAACTTCCCGAGGAAGTGGTAGATACAGGGACAGTTACAGCATTTAAAAGACATTTGGATAGAAACATGATTAGCAAAGGTTTGGAGGGATATGGGCTAGGAGCAGGCAGGTGGGACTAGTTTGGTTTGGGATTATGTTCAGCATGGACTGGTTGGACCGAAGGGTCTGTTTTGGTGCTGTAATATTCTACAACTCTGTCCTGTCCCCCTTACTGTCCGAACCTGGAAGTCTTTTCTGTCGCTGAACTCCATTTCGATGTTGCAGCTGTTTTGCACACATGTACAGTGTGCATTTTGCTGTGATGCAACAACATAGAAGATATGGAACCATGCCTGTGCTCTTTTCTCAGTAAGCGTGCAGGCATAGTTGCCCTGCAAGTTCGGTGTCAACAAACACTGCCTATGTTCATGAAAACTGAGTATTAATGTTGATTAATGTTTTATTTTACTGGCGCAGATTCCAGTTGGCTAAAGGGCTGGGCTGTGCTGTAGAACTCCGACTCTTAAGTCATGGGCATCATGATGGTTTGAGGCAGCAATCACATTATGTGAATACTAAATAGTTATCTTAGGTGGAATGAAGGAGAAAGTCAGATGATCTACCTTGCCATGTTAAACTTCAATATTCTAATGGAAATTCCTTCAAATCTCTTTCTACTTATGTTTAATATGATTAATGGTCATTAATGGTCATTTTGAAAAATACACTTTCGAAGCTTTTCACCTTGCATTAATAAGGATAGTTTGTAATCAATAAAAATCAAGAGAAAGCAATATTTATACGGTATGAGAGGTCAATGCTGGTTGGTGGACTGTTGGGCTCTCATTGGCAGAGGTATTGTGAATGTTTTGGTTGGTTATTATTTTAGTGTTTCCTAATTTCTTTTGTAGAGCAGAAAAAGTAAAAATGTATATAAAACAGTAAGAGGGCCTTTGCTTTTGGAGCATAAAGGGAAAATAAATCAGCGAATTGTGCCAATTAACGTCAAAAAGTGAGTTTTCACTCAAGAATAAAAGGTGCTGGAAAAATGCAAAAGGTCAGGCAGCATCTGTGAAAAGAAACTATTACTGTTTTGGATCAAACGGATATTTAAGAGTTTTTAAGCCAGTGGACGTGGGACCGGGGTCAGGAAGAACAAAGCCGAATGCCTGTGATACAATGATAGAAAGGTTGCGCTATAAAAACAGTCAAAAAGTGTGTAAATATTATTAAATTCACTATATATTAAATTTGGAGATGGTTGGTAATGTTGGAAATGTGGCAGTGGAAGTGAGCTGTTGTTTTAGATGTCTTATCAAATGCAGGAAGGGAAATTGAAACCAAAGAAGGTGAATAATGTTGAAGCACCAAACTGAAATCCCTTTGTAGAGGAGAGCAAAACTTCCTAAAGGTTGGCATTCCTAGACAATAGGTGTTGTTAAAGGCACTATTTGTGGAGAAAGAGTTAGTGCTTCAGGCTGATAACCTTTAAACAAAAGTGAAGAAAAATAGAATTGCCAGAGCTTTTAAATGTGTAGAATGGAGAGGAAGCAGGAGTAATAAAGGAGAACGAAGCTCTGTGTCGGGCTTTCTTCCTATTAGTTATCTTGGTTTTCTCTGAGTGATGTGAAGGTGATGCTTTGATTCAAAGAATGAATCTGAATTGGACAGTTTATAAAGATATTGCACTTCTGGATTTTTAGTTTATGCTTTCAACCCTGTTGCAGATGCATTAACACATTGAACAAATTACAAATTTCCTCATGCCTATAGAAACGCAGGAGACTTGAAAAAAGCAGCAACTATTGAATATTTTAATATATTCAAAGCTTCATGGTCTTGGAATTTTTTTATTAATTAAAATAATAAACTTTTATGAGGAAAACTGATTTAACAATTAACTCTATTTTGAAGCTGTAAGATTTCAAAATGAATTTGATCTTTACAATGTGCAATGTTTGTACCAATTTCAACTGAATGTAAGGAGGCTTAATTTTAATTTTGATGAATAAGATGTAGTGACATTTTTTGGGGGAAAATAATTCTTCACATTGATCACAGAGGTTTTGTGATCTTAAAGTCAGCTTACATTTGAGAAGAAATGGCTTAAAACTGCTGAACACTGACCTTTTTTAACGAGTTGACATTGGTACAACTTATCAATGAAAATGGCTGGATATTTAATGTTATTTTGATCTTCAAATCAGCAAGAACTCATTACTTAAATGAGTACTTGTGAAATAACTGAACAGTTTATGCTATTCAGCTATGATAGGTCATGTTCCAGCACTGCTGCTGTTGAATGGATTGCCTATTAGGTGAAATTAGCTTTCAAATTTTGAATTAGAAATTTTAATTTTTCTCATATATCCCTTTTTTTAAGGGAATACAGTCATGAATTATTACTAACATATTGATAGAAAATAGATAATAACAGGTCTGAAACATCAGTGCAGAAGAAAGTAAATGTTAGTATATGCTAAAGCTTGCATGAAATATTTAATACCAAAGACTTGAATTCAAAATTGCTTTTAATGCCAAGCCTTTGCAAGAACAAAGCATGCTTTGAGCACTGATGTTGGATAAAGGTTTAACATTTGAGAGTATCTGTACTTATCCAGATTCATACTGTGTGGATATAGTCTCATTCTTACATTTAAAACAAGATACAATTTATTTGATTTTTTGTCGTGAAGATTTTGGAGGAAAATTCTCAAACCCCTCCCCCACAGCTTTTTTTAAAATTAAGGAATGGCTTAATTATGGTTCATGTTAGTATCATTATTGTGAATATGTGGCCTTGACCTCATTTTAAGCTGGTCCAGAATACTTCATTTCATCGTAAGAAAATGCAGAACAGACACATTCATAAAAACATTGAAAAGCAGTGTTGTGAAATTTGATTGTGAAGTGTTGCACGTCATTGATGTTTACCCTGCTGTGTCACAGAGTTAAGATATAGATTTGCACACTATGCCATGTGGTTTCTGTTGTGCTAACACTAGGAAAGAGGAAGACAAAACCTGTTGTTTTGCTGCAAAATCTGGAGATAAAAGCAGATGGTACCTCAGCAGTGGAAGTTGTTGTATATCCTCCTGGAAGTGACATTGGTGAGAGGTTGGAAGCATTTGTTTGGTCTTTTGGCTGATTGGATTGGGCTGGTGGTGACGTGACTCTACTTGGGGCAGATGAACCTAAAAGGTAATTTCTGAATACATCTGTTGACAGTACCCCAATGTTATGAGGTCAGACAGAATAGCATATTTTGCAACAACCCAATGTGAATATGCTTCTCTTGAGCAAATTGCAAGTATCATTTCAGTGTGTAATGCAAATATTATTCCCTTTTAATTTTCTCTTATTGTTTGTTGATATTCGGTATTAAAATATGTGTGCACCCAGAATATGAGTGACAACATTCAAGCCAATAGCTGGTTAGTGATGTGCAGTTGCTTCTTCTCCCTCTAATATCTCCCTGCAACCCTTTGAATTTACAGTTTGACATAAATGGTATTATGCTTTACCTTTAGGTTGTCTCATGTGTACATTCAGATGTTGAATTGATGGATGCCTGACTCTGAATTTACTTTGTGAAACTGGCTGGTCCTGAAGGTTAACTTCTGTATAGGTTCAGACAACTCTTGGTTTTCTGAGCAGGAAGAGATAGTTTATATAGTAAAAGAAGGCTGATACAGGGAGATTCATTCACATTTAACGGTTGAGTTTCTGTAATATAAAAGCATATTTCAATAAATCTTTTAACCTAAGACCGTACCTGCTTGTTTGTTATTTTTATTATCCCCAACTCAGAAGTTTGGTAGTTTGTACTTTTTTTAGTCTGCATGTGATGGGCAGTAGGCAATAACTGTTTTGATTTCTCTCACCACATCATTGGACTTCAAAGATAATTTAATGAATGAAATTCTGTTGCAACATTAAATTTAGGTTTTATTATGGTACAGAATACATGAAAATATTTGTGGTTTGTGGTTTCCTTTGTGATTGGTATTATTTTGGTCCAAATATTTCCTATTACATATTAACCCATTAAGTTATTTAGAGCTAAAGTATAGCCCTTAATTTTTCAATTCTGAAGTACTTGCCAGAATAATTTTAAAATGGAAAATCTGCTGCCATTTCTCCTATAATTACTGTGGCAAAGTGGATAATGCTGGACCTGTTTACAGTTTCAGAACTGTCAGACATGTGGCTGTGATTTAGCGTCACAGGCGACTATCAGATCTTTCTGTCTTCGTTACATCCACATGAGTGAGAGCCCCAAAGGTAAACCTACACAAGAAACATTACTGGAGAGCAATTGCTTTAGAACTAAAAAACACTGTGGTGTCATTCAGTGTTAGCATCTGGACTCAACTTTGTCTGAAATTAACATACAGACTGATATTGACAAATTACTTTAAATTGTCATAAATCATTTTGAATTATTTTCTACACCAAACTCAATTTAAAAAAACTCTCCGTTTTATGTTCACTCTTACTACTTCATTCATTCACAATGTAGGCTTAAAAGTATCATTGTTTCCATCAAAGAACTGGGTTCTATAACATTCTCAAGAGAATCAGAATAGTTATAGCACAGAAGGAGGCTATTCATCCCTTCAGCTTTTCTGATATCCAGTATTGGATGAATAGAAACTTGCTCCCACTATCTAGAGGAAAGCCCGTGTTTCTGGTCTCTTGCAGAAACCTAGTTCCCTGCTGCTGTTTTCGTTTTTCGTAACTGCTTTAAGCTGAGTAAGACTGTTTGCAACCTTGTAGTTATGTGTGAGTCTGAAATTCATTTCAAACCAACATTTGCACCACAATCATGATTGCTTATGCCATCATAGTTCAATTCTGCCTTTGCCTCTTAGCTCACCTACTACTGAAACCCTTGCCCATTTCACTTGATGTATTTATTTCAATGCTTCTGTAGCAGGCTATATAAGCTTGTGCTTGAAGATGAAAATTTTATATTCCTGAAGCTTGTTAGTCTGTTGATTTCATGTCTCCACAAGACACTGAGGTAGATTCTTGATTGACAAGGTTATAAAATAAGGGTAGATGGGAGAGTAGAGGCCTCGTGCAAATTAGCCATGGTCTTATTAAATGACAGCAGGATTGAGGAACTAAATGTCTTATTCCTCTTATTCCTTTATCCTAAAGTGCTTCAAATCTCTTTCAACCCTGTGCTGATTAACTTTGATTAATTCCTGGTCCAACAACATCTCAATTTAAAATTCTCATCCTTGTTTTCAAATCCCTCCAAATTGCTTGTCCTTATTTATGTAACCTTTTTCAGTTCTACCGGTTTGCAAGATCTCTGCCCCAACACGTTTTGGCTTGTGCATATCCCTGTTTTTAACCACCATCGTTGGCAGCTGCTTTATCCAAAATATTGGAATTTCCTACCCAAATCTTTGCTCTTTTAAGATATTTCTTGAAAATCTACTACATTGATCAAACCATTAGGCACCTGTCTTGCAATGTCCTCCTGTGATTTGGTGGTTTCACTGTCAATGCTCTTATTCAGTGCCTTGAGGCATTTTATGAGATTAAATGCACTTCCATAAGCTGTTGTTGAAATTGAGCACCCTGTCTTTGCTGTGCTGAAATTGGAATATTGAATGCCCACTGGTTTGTTCTCATGAATCTTTATCCAGCTTAATGTAAAACAGTTCCAGTGCCTCTATTTCCTTTTGTTACTTTGCTTGAATGCTGATTTAGGAAACAATACCAAAGGTGAAATTCACACTGGTGAGAGTGTGAGAGTGTTAACTTCATAGTATTGAGAGAGACCGATTCCACTTATTGGGGTCTTTGGTGTCTATTAGCAGTTTGGATAAGTTGCTGTTGAGCATATGCTTATGGATTTTAAGTGAACATTGTATCAACAAGTCCCCTTTGGAAAACGAAATAACATCCTATTCTTTCCTCCTTTAGATTTTTTAGATAGAGATATTTATTTTCATCATTACAGTGTTTGCTAAGGTACCAGTGGGCATTAGGTGACTGAGGCTGATCGTGCTCAGATGGTTCTGCTGCAAATAGGGCAGCATGCCACAGACGATTGAATTTTGGAAAGTTGCTGGCTCAGGATGTGCCCTCAAAATGCTTTCTTTCAGTCTCCTATATCTGGTTGCTTTTGAAGGAAGCCATACCATTTTTAATTTGGTTGCACTAGGTGCAGCGATCTTACACATGCTTCTCCCAGGACTTGAAGCCAAGACCAAAATTCAAAATTGAAGTCTTCAAAGTGTCCTTTAATTATCAAGAATTGAAACACTTGAGCTCTCCATTATATACCTTCAACATCTAAGCAACTTTAACATATGGATATCCAATTTCCTGGCTTAATGTTACACTTCCCAACCCTGAATATAGACAGAAGTGGGAAGATTGTGCATACTGTGCAGGCAGTTTATTGTCATGTCATGCATATAAATGCATCCGGTACTGTTATAGAAATTCAGGCTGTGTTACAAAATTTCACATTCCTAGATTAGTAATTTCATGTTTGTGGGAAGTGAAGTACATGCTGGGATAAAAAAACTATACTATGTAATCTTTCATCTTGTAATTCAGTCTGAAATTCATGTTTTGATTTATAAACACATTTCGGTTGCTTTGAAAATAATCCTAAATTGCTAACACTTTTAAAATTCATTGTCAGGATGTGGACATTGCTGGCAATGCTAGCATTTGTTGGCCATCTGCAATTGTTGTCTAGCTGTTGATAAGCCACCTTGAACCCCTGGACGTTGTGTAGTGAAAATATTACAGTGATATTCTGATGTATTAAGAAATAATAACAATTGTACTGTCATAAATGTGAAGATTTCAGTCCAAAGTCAAAATTGTGTGAAAAATTCAGTAATAGAAGTTAGTAGTTCTGTAAAATTGTCTTTCATAATATGCATGTGGTGATGGGGATAAAAATTCCTTCACATTATCTTGATGAATATTAAATATGATCACTCATTAACCCCTTACTGCCATTTTATATTGAAATTATATCAAATGCAAAAATATTTGTGCTAGTTTGTTCTTCCTGGAGTAATCATGTGAAAAACGTGGCAACATAATACAACCCCCACCCCAACGTACCTCAAAGCAACTTTTACCAAGGAGTGTGCATTACCAATGCATCCACTATTAAAGATGGCCATTGGGGGATCCTTTATGTATGCACAGAGTTGCCTGAATGGCCCTGCACACATGTGAAGGGAAACCTAAAAGGTAGGAACAGCTGTAGGCCATTTGGTGCATCAAGCCCTTTAAACATGATCATGGCTGATCCTGTACCTTAGCACCATAGTCCCCATTCTCACCCCATTTCTCTTGACACCCTTTGCCTCTAGAAATCTGTGTGGCCTCTGATTATTGCTGGCCAACAAAGTGCTTGACTGAACTGATCACAGGACTGTTCAGTATGTACAGTTCCTTGGCACCCTATTCCAGCCTGCCACATCGCATTTGAATGAATCACTCCAATTCTGCACATGCGTGTTGGGTGCTCCATCTAGTGGCAGCGTTGGACTTAAACACAGCTTTTTGCGAATGCATTACAACTTACTGCTTTGACTTCATGCCTAACTTTTTTAACTAAGGAATGCTGGAAGAAATTATATGCATTTGTCTCTTCTCGTTGCAATGCTTACTTTATTTTGCAAGACTTCGGTGCTCTCAGTAACCATCAAGGTCAATTTCCTGAGTTGCCGACCTCATTCCAGTTGCCGCTGGCTGCACTCTATAACATTAAATCATAGGAATGATAAATTGCTTGCAGCTTTCAAATTCAAACAAACTTGCTAAGGAACTTTTAGAACATACAACAGAACTATATTGGAAAAGAAACTTAAGATTCCAGTTAGTTATGTTGCTTATTGTTGGCTTTTAAACTATTATTTGCTTCATAAGGTCATGAAAAGGACAGTTTTATTTTTAAAAAGCATAGATCTGAGCCATTACTTTAGATGTATGTTCTTAAAAACAGTAATAACGAATTGTAAAAGTATTTCATAGCAACTAAATAAGTGTACCAAAGTTAGAAATTTGGTAAAACTTTTGCTATGACAAACCCATTTCCCCCATTCTGTTCATTGTCTCTGAAAAGCTTTGGTTCATGCTGAAGTCCAAATTCATCAGCAACAACTTTGTATTTATGTGGTGCCACTTAAATATAAAAGATTTTCAAGGTATTTCACAAAAAGTATATATTATGAGAATTAACTGAGAAACTGCCACAGTCTTCGGGCGGCACGGTGGCACAGTGGTTAGCACTGCTGCCTCACAGCGTCAGAGACCTGGGTTCAATTCCTGCCTCAGGCGACTGACTGTGTGGAGTTTGCACGTTCTCCCCGTGTCTGCATAGGTTTCCTCCGGGTGCTCCGGTTTCCTCCCACAGTCCAAAGATGTGCAGGTCAGGTGAATTGGCTATGCTAAATTGCCTGTAGAGTTAGGTAAGGGGTAAATGTAGGGGTATGGGTGGGTTGCGCTTCGGCGGGGTGGTGTGGACTTGTTGGGCCGAAGGGCCTGTTTCCACACTGTAAGTAATCTAATCTAAGTAATTTAATCTAATCTAATCTTAAGTTTCAAGGAGAATCCTGGAAGCTGAGTAGGCCTCAAATACTTTGTTGAAACTTTATTGCTGGAACAGCACAGCAGGTCAGGCAGCATCCAGGGAACAGGAGATTCGACGTTTCGGGCACAGGCCCTTCTTCACTTTCTCCTCAAATACTTTGTACCTGTTTGTGAGATAGTGACTGATATTTAAGTCAATACAGGCAGTCATTAATAATGATTGGGTAAATGAGCTAAGTTCAATGGCCTTCCTTCATGACATTCAATGACATGACCACCTCTGAATGTTCCACTATCAGCATTCAACAGAAACTGAATTGGATCAACCACATGAATACTGCAACTACAATAGCAGGTCAGAGGCTTGGAATTCTGTGGAGAGTTACATGCTTCCTGATTCCTGAAAGCCTGTCCATCATCTACGAGGAATGATCAGAACTGTGAAGCAATATTTCTCCTTGCCTAACAATACTCAAGAAGCTTAACACCATCCAGGACAAGGCAGTCCTCTTATTTAGTCAAGTTAGATCACATGGGATTCAGGGAGAGCTTGCCATTTGATACAAAATTGGCTTGATGGTAGGGGACAGAGGTTGGTGGAGGCTGTTTTTTTTCTTGGACTGAAGGCCTGTGACGAGTGATGTTCTGCAAGGACCGGTTCTGGGTCCACTTTTTGTCATTTATATAAACAATTTAGATGGCAATTTAGGAGGCAAGGTTAGTAAGTTTGCAGATGACAGCAAAATTGGTGGTATAATGGATACTAAAGAAGGTTATCGAAGTTTACGAAGGGATCTTGATTAATTGGGCCAATGGGCTGACAAGTGGCAGGTGGAGTTTAATTTGAATAAGTGTGAGGTATTGCATTTTGGTAAAAAAGGCCAGACTTATACAGTTAATGGTGAGGCCTTGGATAGTGTTGCCAAGCAGAAACTCTGAGGGGTTTGGGTATATAGTTCTTTGAAACTTGTGTAGTCAGGGTGGTTAAGAAGATATCTTCAAAGTTTGGGAGAAGATTTGTAGCTCGGGTGCTCGTTGTTGTGGTTGTGTTCGCCGAGCTGGGAATTTGTGTTGCAGACATTTCATCCCCTGTCTAGGTGACATCCTCAGTGCTTGGGAGCCTGGTGTGAACCAACTAGCCACGAAACGACACGACCAGCTATCCTTAGTAGCCACACACTCAGATGACAAGCAACATGAGTTCGACTGGGACAACACTACTATTATAGGACAAGCCAAACAGAGAACAGCCAGGGAATTCCTAGAGGCATGGCACTCATCCACAGATTCAATCAATAAGCACATCGACCTGGACCCAATATACCGGCCACTGCAGCGGACAGCTGGAACTGACAACCGGAAGCAGCAGGTACAAATCACTATAAATGCCGGAGGAAACATCACTGAAGCGCTTCACAGGAGGCTCCCAAGCACTGAGGATGTCACCTAGACAGGGACGAAATGTCTGCAACACAAATTCCCAGCTCAGCGGACAGAACCACAACAATAAGAAGATATCTAGCATGCTTGCCTTCATTGCTCAGACCGTTGATTTTAGGAATTGGGATGTCATGTTGAGGTTGACCAGAATGTTGGTTAGGCTGCTTTGGGAGTACGGTTTACAGTTCTGGTTGCCCTGCTATATAGGAAGGATATTCTTAAATTGGAGAGGGTTCAAAAACCAAGATGTTACCGGGACTGGCAGAGAGGAGAGGCTGGATAGGCTGGGACATTTTTCACAGGAGCATAGGAGGTTGAGGGGTGACCTTAGAGAGGTTTGTTAAAATCATGAGGGGCATAGATAGATAAGATGAATAGCAAAGGTCTTTTCCCTAGAATTGACAAGTTTCAAAGCTAGGGGGCATATTTTTAAGGTGAGGTGTGAAAGATTTTAAAGGGAATGAACTGCCAGAGGAAGTGTTGGATGGAGGTACAGTTATAATATTTGAAAGATGTTTGGACAGGTACATGCATAGGAAAAGTTTAGAGGATTATGGGCCAAATGCAGGGAGGTGGGACTCGTTTAGTTTGGGAAACTTGGCATGGCCTATTTGAGACTGAAGAGTCTGTTCCTGTGCTGTATGGTTTTATGACTCTACTCTCTCACTTGAACATTCATTCCCTCCATTGCTGATGCATAGAGCAACAATGTATACTGTCTAGAAAATGCACTGTACTTATTCACCAAGGCTCCTTCAATAGCATTTTCTAAACCTATTACCAAGATGGTCACAATCATCTTGAGAGCACCATGGAGCGGGCAGCTGTCCTTGTGAACCATGTGGGAGAATAAAACAAAGTCTAGTGCAGGTGAATTTTGCTTCTCGTTGAGTCGTACTAACATCTAAGGCAAGCGCTGAACACTTCCAAGTGAAATATCTGTTCAATAGGATTGTTTAATTTTGAATCTTATTGACTTCAAAGGGTTAATGACATGATTGTTGGGAAGCAATAATTTCTTAATTTTGAATATATGTTAACATTGGAAATAAATACATCATATTAGCAGGGATGAATAGATGTCTGGAGCAGCTCAGTTTAATAACAAAGAGTGTGTAAACATTTCAAATTGTCACTATGGAAGGAAATAAAAATAACTGGGTAACTCATTACTTTCACATGTCTCTTGTATCTTGGACTTTTGGCATTATGGAAAATAGCACGAATCACAATTATTGCAAAGGTTTTTCACAGCTCTCTGTTGATGCGTTTTTAAAATTCACTCTTGGGACATGGGCTTGACGTGTTGATCCATTGTGGAGTGCTGCACAATGTAGGAACTGTCTGTTCAATGTATATAAACACTCCATTAAACATGAACAGGGTATTTTAAACTACATTGAAAAGCTGTAAATAAGTTTGATCTTGTCTGTGTCCTCCTCTGTCTATCTCTTCCCCTACTCAGCACCACCAATACCATCACCAGTACCTAAAAGGGTTCAAATATAACTTGATTTGGGCAGAGCTTTGGACTTGTTTTCTTTGGCAACATTGCAAATACATTTTTCAATCCTTGTTTATCAGCTATCTTGACCTGCACAGAGTTATTGAACAGTGTTATCCAAGTTTCAATATTATTTTAGAGACTCTAATTCTACTGCATTTTATTTTGCTATATTTGGATGTCACTTTTTTTTTAGATTAGATTAGATTACTTACAGTGTGGAAACAGGCCCTTCGGCCCAACAAGTCCACACCGACCCGCCGAAGTGCAACCCACCCATACCCCTACATTTACCCCTTTAACCTAACACTATGGGCAATTTAGCATGGCCAATTCACCTGACCCGCACATCTTTGGACTGTGGGAGGAAATCGGAGCACCCGGAGGAAACCCACGCAGACACGGGGAGAATGTGCAAACTCCACACAGTCAGTCGCCTGAGTCGGGAATTGAACCCGGGTCTCTGGCGCTGTGAGGCAGCAGTGCTAATCACTGTGCCACCGTGCCGCCCAGGGAGGAAATTTGGTTTCTCAAATTCCTGTATAGATTTGTGACTTGCCTATCATTTGTAGTATTAAGAGTCCATGTAGGATTAACAAATCGTGTTGAACTCATTATGTATGAACAAATGAAAACAAAGAACTGCAGTTGCTGGAAATCTGAAACAAAAAACAAATTGCGGGGGAAACTCAGCAGGTCTGGCAGCATCTGCAAAGAGAGGAACAGAGTCAGCATTTCAGGTCCATTGACCCTCATGAAGGAGCGTCTTTATTTATTTACAAAGAAGAAAAAGCGAGCAAGCTAAAGATACTTTTTGTTTCTTTAAACTATGGTTAGGAACATGGGACTGGGATTTCATAGCAATTAAAGAAACATGACTCAGGGACAGACAGGACTGGCAGCTTAATGTTTCAAGGTACAAATGCTACAGGAAGGATAGAAAGGGAGGCAAAAGAGGAGGGGGAGTGGCATTTTTGATAAGGGATAGCATTACAGCTGTACTGAGGGAGGATATTCCCGGAAATACATCCAGGGAAGTTATTTGGGTGGAACTGAGAAATAAGAAAGGGATGATCACCTTATTGGGATTGTATTATAGACCCCCTAATAGTCAGAGGGAAATTGAGAAACAAACTTATAAGGAGATCTCAGTTATCTGTGAGAATGATAGTGTCGTTATGGTAGGGGATTTTAACTTTCCAAATATAGACAGGGACTGCCGTAGTGTTAAGGATTCAGATGGAGAGGAATTTGTTCAGTGTGTACAAGAAAATTTTCTGAT
The DNA here is from genome assembly GCF_037043375.1 of Chiloscyllium plagiosum. NCBI lineage: Eukaryota > Metazoa > Chordata > Chondrichthyes > Orectolobiformes > Hemiscylliidae > Chiloscyllium > Chiloscyllium plagiosum. The sequence continues at coordinate 8,839,800 of NW_028270175.1, forward strand.
TCAGTATGTGGATGTACCTACTAGAGAAGGTGCAAAACTTGACCTACTCTTGGGGAATAAGGCAGGACAGATGACTGAGGTGTCAGTGGGGGAGCACTTTGGGGCCAGCGACCATAATTCTATTAGCTTTAAAATAGTGATGGAAGAGGATAGACCATATCTTAAAGTTGAACTTCTAAATTGGAGAAAGACCAATTTTGACGGTATTAGGCAAGAACTTTCAAAAGCTGATTGGGGGCAGATGTTCGCAGCTAAAGGGACGGCTGGAAAATGGGAAGCCTTAAGAAATGAGATAACGAGAGTCCAGAGAAAGTATATTCCTGTTAGGGTGAAAGGAAAGGCTGGTAGGTATAGGGAATGCTGGATGACTAGAGAAATTGAGGTTTTGGTTAAGAAAAAGAAGGAAGCACATGTCAGGCATAGACAGGATGGATTGAGTGAATCCTTAGAGTATATAGGCAGTAGGAGTATACTTAAGAGAGAAATCAGGAGGGCAAAAAGGGGATGGAGATAGCTTTGGCAAATAGGGTTAAGGAGAATCCAAAGGGTTTTTGCAAATACATTAAGGACAAAAGGGTAACTAAGGAGCGAATAGGGCCTCTCAAAGGTCGGCAAAGCGGCCTATGTGTGGAGCCACAGGAGGTGGGGGAGATGCTAAACGAGTATTTTGCATCAGTATTTACTGTGGAAAAGGATATGGAAGATATAGAATGTAGGGAAATAGATGGTGACATCTTGAAAAATGTCCATATTACAGAGGAGGAAGTGCTGGATGTCTTGAAACGCATAAATCCCCAGGACCTACCTGATCAGGTGTACCCTAGAACTCTGTGGGAAGCTAGGTAAGTGATTGCTTGGCCTCTTGCTGACATATTTGTATCATCGATAGTCACAGGTGAGGTGCCAGAAGACTGGAGGTTGGCTAACGTGTTGCCACTGTTTAAGAAAGGTGGTAAGGACAAGCCAGGAAACTATAAACGAGTGAGCCTGACGTCGGTGGTGGGCACGTTGGAGGGAATCCTGAGGGACAGGATGTACATGTATTTGGAAAGGCAGAGCTGGTTAGGGATAGTCAACATAGATTTGTGCATGGGAAATCATTGAGAGAAAGTGAGGGCTGCAGATGCTAGAGATCAGAGCTTAAAATGTGTTGCTGGTAAAGCGCAGCAAGTCAGGCAGCATCCAAGGAACAGGAGAATCGACGTTTCGGGCATAAGCCCTTCATCAGGAATGAGGAAAGTGTGTCCAGCAGGCTAAGATAAAAGGTAGGGATGCTGAGTTCGAGTCCAGCAGGCGAAGATAGGGAGGAACTCGAACTCAGCACCGCCTTCCTAACCTGCAATCAACCTCCTGACCTCTCCGCCCCCACCCCACTCCGGCCTATCACCCTCACCTTGACCTCCCTCCACCTATCGCATTTCCAAATCCCCTCCCCCAAGTCCCTCCTCCCCACCTTTTATCTTAGCCTGCTGGACACACATTCCTCATTCCTGATGAAGGGCTTATGCCTGAAACGTCGATTCTCCTGTTCCTTGGATGCTGCCTGACCTGCTGCGCTTTTCCAGCAACACATTTTCAGCTTGGGAAATCATGTCTCTCAAACTTGATTGAGTTTTTTGAAGAAGTAACAAAGAGGATTGATGAGAGCAGAACAGTAGACGTGATCTATATGGACTTCAGTAAGACGTTCAACAAGGTTCCCCATGGGAGACTGATTAGCAAGGTTAGATCTCACAGAATACTGGGAGAACTCGCCATTTGGATACAGAACTGGCTCAAAGGTAGAAGACAGAGGGTGGTGGTGGAGGGTTGTCTTTCAGACTGGAGGCCTGTGACCAGTGGAGTGCCACAAGGATCGGTGTTGGGCCCTCTACTTTTTGTCATTTACTTAAATGATTTGGATGCGAGCATAAGAGGTAGAGTTAGTAAGTTTGCAGATAACACCAATGTTGGAGCTGTAGTTAGGTCAGATTACAACGGGATCTTGATCAGATGGGTCAATGGGCTGAGAAGTGGCAGATGGAGTTTAATTTAGATAAATGTGAGGTGCTGCATTTTGGGAAAGCAAATCTTAGCAGGACTTATACACTTAATGGTAACGTCCTTGGGAGTGTTGCTGAACAAAGAGACCTTGAAGTGCAGGTTCAAACCTCCTTGAAAGTGGAGTCACAGGGAGATAGGATAGTGAAGGCAGCGTTTGGTATGCTTTCCTTTATTGGTCAGAGTATTGAGTACAGGAGTTGGGAGGTCATGTTGCGGCTGTACAAGACATTGGTTAGGCCACAGTTGGAATATTGCGTGCACTTCTGGTCTCCTTCCTCTTGGAAGGATGTTGTGAATCTTGAAAGGGTTCAGAAAAGATTTACAAGGATGTTGCTAAGGTTGGAGGATTTGAGCTATAGGGAGAGGTTGGATAGGCTAGGGCTGTTTTCCCAGGAGCGTCGGAGGCTGAGGAGTGACCTTACAGAGGTTTATAAAATCATGAGGGGCATGGATAGAATAAATAGACAAAGTCTTTTCCCTGGGGTGGGGGAATCCAGAACAAGAGGGTATAGGTTTAGGGTGAGAGGGGAAAGAAATAAAAGAGACCTAAGGTGCAACTTTTTCAGGCAGAGGGTGGTACATGTATGGAATGAGCTGCCAGAGTAAGTGGGAGAGGCTAGTACAACTGCAACATTTAAGAAGCATTTGGATGGGTATATGAATAGGAAGGGTTTGGAGGGGTATGGGCCGAGTGCTGGCAGGTGGGACTACATTGAGTTGGGATATCTGGTCGACATGGACGAGTTGGACTGAAGAATCTGTTTCCGTGTTATACATCTCTATGACTAAACTAGCATTGAATGAACACTGGGCTGCTAACTTCCACAAAATCGTATGGGGAAGCACAAATTGCAGTTTTGTAACTCAGTGCTGCCACTGACTGGTGTGCTGATGATACTACGGAAGTCCTGACCATACAGAATACACAGTATATGTGTATTGTCTAATACATTTGCATGGGGTTCTAAAGATTCAATAGATTTTTCTAATAAGCATTTGCAAGCAGCGTGCATTTTTTTCTCAGCAGTTTGAAAAGAATTTCACCAACTAAAATTGAGATTAAAAAAAGTAGGCTTCAAAATTCATGTTCAGGAAAGGAAATGAAATTCTGAAGGCAACTTTGCTCTAGGTTATTTTGTTATATTCCCAAATATCTTTTGTGCAACTATGGCAAAAGCTGCACCGCAATCATTAGTGCAGACATTGCCACAATCTTTAAGATTAAAAATAAAGTTTCTCAAAACTGAATTTGTTAAAATATATATTGTTCAACACATAATTAGTTGGAAAACTTGATGAGTTTTACAGAAAAGTCAATTCGAAAAGGGCAAGCAAAATTAAATATAATGTTACCTTTGAACCTCTCAATGTAGTGATAATTCAGAACAGTCGATTATAATAATAATGGATAGCTATGGTATGAAATCTAATTGATGTTTCAAGTGAGGTCTGTAAGCAGGTCCCTGTGTGTAGATTTACATTCCTGAAATTACTGTCTGCTTTTGTACATTTTATCGATTTTAATAAGTAATGTTTTGAACGCTGACCACTTAGGTAAAACTAGTGCATTTTGCTGTTCACCGAAACAACTTAGTCATCTATTTTTCTATAATATGCCATTAATTTGCACTACATGTCTTCAACTTCAGTGTAAATGTTACTAAAATGTAAGAAACATGATTGTTTGTCACTGCTGCTAATTTCATGTCCACGCTGTTAGTATTATGCAATTCGCTATCTATTACTGTGTATGAATCCACTGAAGCCCGGTGAATATCTGGACTTTCTCCTGTTAGCTTTGCCAAACTGTTCATTCCCCACCTTTTACCCAGGCAGCCAGTTGTGTTCCTTGGTTTTTCTTTCCATTGTGCAATCCCTGCAGAATGACAAATGAAACCCAAACATGTTAGTCTTTAAAGAAAATATAGGTAATTGAACCCAGTTCCCAACAGAGCACAAGAACGAGTTTCTGGAGTTTGCTAGGCATGTTTTTCTGAGGAGCTGACCAGAGTGCATAGTATTTTAGATCTAGTATTATGTAATGACAAAAGGGCTAATTAATAATCTTGTCGTAAAAGTACGTTGAGGGATGAGTGACCACAATATGATAGAGTTTTAGATTATGATTGAAAGTGAGGTAGTTCATTCTGAAACAAGGGTGTTAACATTTGAATAAAGCATATTATGAACACATGAAGCACAAACTGGCTGAGGTGGTTGGGAAACCACATTAGAATGCATGACTGTATGTCAGCAATGGGCAGTCTTAATGAGTTATTAAGTAGTTCACATCAACTCTCCATTCCTTCAAACACCGGGGCTGACACATGAGATGAAATATTGTATAAGATTACAAGAAAAGGCTGAGAGAATTTGCCAGAAATGGTAGTAAATCTGAGGACTATGAGATTTTTAGAATACAGCAAAGGAGGACCAAGAAACTGCTTTTAAAAAAATGGGGAATTAGAATATGAAAGCAACTTTGCAAAAAAAAAACAAATGCAGACTGTAAAAGCTTCTAAAGGTATGTAGAAAATAAACATTTGGTTCAGGCGAATGTGGGGCCATTGCAAGCAGAATCAGGAGAACCTACAATGGGGGAATGGCAGAGAAGCTAGCTCATTACTTTGTGTCTGCTTCACTGAAGAAGATACTAGGGATCTCCCAGAATTAGACCTCTGTCTATGGAGAATGAAGGGTGGAAGGAAATTAGCTTAAAAAGAGGTTGCACCCTGTTCTGAAGAAATTAATGGAGTAGAAAGTTGATAAGTACCAGGACCAGATGTTATCTTTGACAGTTCCTCAGATTTGAGGATTAAATGCTTCTACTTCGGCGGGGGGATTTGGGTTCTGCAGTGGCTGAGTCCAGGAGCCACAGACTTTGCCATGGGTGGGGCAGGTCGCGTTTGAGGAGGTGGCTGGGTGGGACACTCTCTGGATTCTGAACGCTCTTTTTGGTGCTTGCTCCACTGATACTCAAAATGGTTTGTGCCTTCTTTATTTTGTGCATTCTAGAACAAGTGATTGCCACATTATTGGGGGTGTTGCATTTGTGTAGGGAGGCTTTCAAGATGTTCTTGCAACATTTCCTAAACCCTCCTATTGATTATTTATATGGAGCTCCTAGTAGATTTTGTTTTCTAGATGTTTAGTTGAGGCCCAGTGAATACATCTACAAATAGTTTGTAACTCAGCCTTTGAATGCCCACATGCAGGCATTGACTGCATACTGCAGTTTGGTGACAGAAGTTAGGATGGTCTTGGGCCTGGTGGTGTTGAAGGTTGAAAAGATTCTCTCTCATCCTGTGGTTAGCTCCACTGGTTGGGAGCTTCATGGACATGAGATGGAGTGTAGCAGAGAGAGAGATAAGGAAGACAGCTGGTGTGATGACCCAGCTCCTCCTCCGCTCAGATAGCACTCGTAATGGGTCTGTGGTGGATTTGTTGGTGAGGATCATGGATTGCATGTCACTGTAAAACAGGTGGAGAATGCCGCCAAATATGAGGAGGATATTCCACAATCCCTCATGCTGACCGAGTTGAAGGCCTTTGCCTGTGCTTTTTTTCTTTGAATTTGTTGTGCACTGAAGGTCATATCCATTTTGCCTTTTGATGGGCAGAAGCTAGATTGAGACTTGGAAAGAAGCTCTCCAGCCACTTGGCACTGAGGAGGATTCTTGTAATAACCTTTCCCATGGCAGACTGTAGGAAATCCCTCTCTAATTCACACAGTCAGGCATGTGCCCATTCTCGAAGATGATCACAATTACAGCGTCTCTGAATTCTCTTGGTACACTCTCTTCCTTCCAGACAAGGAAAATGAGGTTGTGGATTTGTGCCTCTCCACTGTATTTTAGAACATGAGCAGGCATTCCATCTGTGCTGAAGGCCTTGTTGTTTTGCCGCTGTTAGATGGCATATTTTTCCTTGAGGCAGATTGGATGTGTGCTGAGCTGTGTTTTTCGATTGATGTTGAGAGCACTTGCATTGATGGCTGTGTCTTGATTGCAAAGATCCTTGAAGTGCTCTCACCAGCAGACATTGACTGCATCTTGGTTCTTGATGAGCGATTCTCTCTTTTTTGCCTGTCATTGGAGTCGGACCCTGGTACACAGACTGTCGGACACTTTGATCGCACTGAAGAAATCTGTGCACATTGTGATTGTCGACAAGTTGTTGAGTCTCCTAGTGCTCTTGCCGCTAAAAATCTATTTTGTTTAGATCACTGGTTCTTTGTTGCACCTTGAAATAGCACGAGATGTAATGTGGCTGATTCCCTTATAAAAATCTCTGACCTATTGGTTTAATGTCATAGCTTACGACAACTGTTGCAAGAAAGATAGTCATAGAGATGTACAGTCGTACAGCATGGAAACAGACCCTTTGGTCCAACTTGTCACAGCAACCAACTTTCCCAAATTAAACTAGTCCCACTTGTCTACGTTTGACCCATATCCTTCTAAACTTGGACAGACACATGAACAGAACAAATGTCTTTTAAATGTTGTAACTGTAACTTGTTTTGGCTTCAAGCTGTTCGTTTTTCTGGGAACCAATTACCCAGTACCTGTAATTACCAGTTTGCAGGCATAAGTCTCTATCGTTAATTTATGGTTGCTAGTCCATAGACCAATCAACTTTGTGTTGCCAGCGAAAGCTGCATCAGCTTATCCTTCTGCTCCAAATTGTCAGCAAGTTAACTTCAATTACTGCTTGTTCAAGCAGTTGTTTACACAATGCCTGGCATAGAGTTGATGTCAAAAACAGTTGAGAAAAATAGATGTTTTTTTTTAAAAAAAAGGCCCTGAAGAAAGTTCTAACCAAAATCCCGCGGTTTGGAAGCTTTCAAATCAACCCCTACTGCTGAGATAACTGGTTCTAAGAACTGTCCTGAATTCCTCCCAGGATGTAAGCTTGCTTCTAAATTCAAACATTCATAGAACTGTAAAGTTGGTTGGTTAGCTAAGTTGGCTGGATCACTCAATTGTGAGTCAGGGTGATGCTAATAGGATGGATCACTTCCCATACTGGCTGAGGTCATCATAAAGGACTGTCCTTCTCAACCTTTTCCTCACCTGAGCTGTGGTGACTGTCAGGTTAAACCACCACTGGTCATCTCTCTCAAATGGGAGAACAGTCCTTTGGCTCACTGGGACTATGGTGAACTTAGCTTTGGATTGTACAGAACTAATGCATCACAATTGGATTTATGATTTATTTATACCCTAGGCAAGTATTTATAAGACTGTACCATTCAGTTTATTTCACCATTCAATCGTTATTGATGATATAGAGCTTGCAAAATGATTTGCAGCAATTTAATCACCACAGCCACTTTTTTGTAGATTGTCTTAAAATTGAATATTCCTTTTGGTCAGTTGAGCTATAAAATTACTTATTTAATTTGGTATTTACTCATTTATGCAGGACACTGGTGAGACTACTTTTAGAATACAGTGTACAATTGTGGTTGCCCTTCTACAGGAAGGATGTTATTGAACTTGAGAGGGTGCAGAAAAAATTTGAGGATGTTGACGATTTGAGTTATAGGGAGAGGCTGAATAGACTGGGAATTTTTCCCTGGAGCGTAGAGAGCATTACAGAGGTTTATGAAATCATGAGGGCATGGATAGGGTGAGTCACCAATATCTTTTTCCCTACAGTGGGAAAGTCCAAAACTAGAAGGCAGAGGCTTAAGGTGAGAGGGGAAAGGAACTGGGGGGTAACTTTTTCATGCAGAGGGTGGTACCTGTATGGAATGAGCAGCCAGAGGAAGTGGTGGAGGCTGGTCCAGTTACAACATTTAGAAGGCATCTGGATTGGTATGTGAATTGGAAGGATTTAGAGGGTTATGGGCCAAATGCTGGCAAATGGGACTAGCTCAGATTGGGATATCTGGCCATTGTGGATATGTTGGACTGAAGGGTCTGTTTCCATGCTGTATGACTCTATTTTGTTAACACAAAATGAACAATGATACTTATTGTGGAGTTATAATTTTATTAAGCTGTTGATATTTTAACATTTCAGAGCAAACGAGACCACCTGTTAATGAATGTCAAGTGGTACTATCGTCAGTCAGAGGTGCCAGATTCAGTCTACCAGCATCTGGTTCAGGATCGACACAACGAGAATGGTGAGTAATTTGCCATGAATTATATTTTTATTAGCTAATTTTTTTTCTTTCCCATTATTTTTCCTTGATTGCCTTCCACACCTAAAAATGGCCCTTAAACTTTCACAGATGACAGTGACTCTGCTATATCTTGCTGTATAAAGCACTGTGCATGTCAGTGAGGCTGTATGAACAGTAAATTTACTATCTTTTTTGTAGTGGGGAATAGGAGGCATATGATGGATCAATATGCAATCATTTAATGGCAAGACCCACTGAATGATATTCAGAATAAAAAATATTGGCTTATATTTCTCTCTCAATTGGCTGGGAGAATGATACCAACTATAGCTCCCTTTTGATATCCAAAGTAGGGGTGCACACTAAGAGTCTCTGAGCTTGGATGTTGCTTTCCCACACCTCTGATTAAAATTTGTTCCAAACCTACGATTAGTAACAAAATGTTAAACTGGATCTGTAATTAGTCAATGTAGTAGAATTTTTAGTAGATTATATTTTTATTCCTTCATGGGATGAGGGTATCACTGACTGGGCCAGCATTTATTGCCCATCCCTAATTGCCTAGAGGGCAGTTAAGAGTCAGTCACATTACTGTGTGGGCCTGGAGTCTCATCTAGGCCTGACCAGATAAGGAAGGCAGTTTCCTTCCATAAAGGACATTAATTAACCAGGTGGGGTTTTCTGACAATTTAAATGGATTTGTGGTCATCATTAAGCTCTTAATTTCAGATTTTTATTGATTTCAAATTCAGCCATCTGCTCTGGGATTTGAACCCAGGTCCCCAGAACATTACCTGGGTCTCCAGGTTAACAGTCCATTCAATAATACCACGAGGCACCCACCTCCCCTCAGATTTATATTTGTAATTGATGTATCATATTCTAGAACTGTATAAAATTAATGCCTACTTGATTAAGCAACTTTAAACCCCTTCCATGTTTATTGTTTGGTAAAATGAACTGATTTGTGGGCTGTGCATGTTGTGTACTCCGGCTAACATTTGTTACCTATCTCTACTAATTGCTTAATTAAGTAAAGAAGGGTGGAGATGAGTTGCTCCCTTGAGTGCCATTGCAGTCCTTGGAGTGGATATACACCTACTACTCTTCAGAAGGAGGTACCATGAGTTTGACCCAGTGACAGTGGAGAAAGTTTAGGATGGCTCAGTGGTTAGCACAGCTGCCTCACAGCACCAGGACATGGGTTTGATTCCAGCCTTGGGCGATTGTCTGTGTGCATTTTGCACATTCACCACGCGTCTCTGATTTCGTCCCACAATCCAAAGATATGCAAGCTAGTTGAATTAGCCATGGTAAGTGTGGGGTTATGTGGAAAAGGTAAGAGGCTGGGTCTGGATGGGAGGGTCAGTGCAGACTTGACCGTCAAAATGGCCTCTTTCCACACTGTAGGGATTCTGTAATTCTATAAGTGGCAATGTAGTTATAAGTCAGAATGTTGTGTGGTTTGTAGTGGAATTTGCAGGTGATGGTGTTCTCATGTATCTGATGCCTTTGTCTTTCTCGGTGGTAGAGGTTGTAGGTTTTGAAAGTGCTGACAAGGACCTTTGGTGAGTTGCTGCAGATGGTGCAAACTGCTGCCATGATGTATCCATGGTGGATTGGTTGTCGTCGATGGTGTTGAGCTTCAAGTGTTGTTGGATTTGTATTCACTGAGGCAAGTGTGGAGTATTCGTTCACCGTGCTGATTTGTGTCTGTTAGATAATGGAGTGGCATATAGCAGATAGGAGTTGTACTGCTCATTACAGAACTTGTAAGCTCTGACTTGCTTCTATAGTTTCAGTATTTATACCATTGTTCAAGTTCTATCGTAACCCAAGAATATTGATTACAGTGGGATTCAGCAATGATGATGCTATTGAATATCCAGGGAAGGTGGTTAGATTTGCATTAGATTTTGATTTAAGTTTGTCATTGATGGCGAGTGGCCAGTGTTGTAACTACTGGAACAAATTGGCTAGGGGTCCAATTATTTTTGGAGTGCAAGGTTTCAGTACTATTTCTGGAATGTGGTCAGGTTCGATATTAGTTGCAATATCCAGAATCTTCAGCTGTTTCTTGCGTAAAGTGAATCAAATTAGCTGTAGACTGGTATTTAAGAGACTGTGGGCTTCAGGAAACAACTGAAATTGATTATCCACTTAGCAGTTCTGGCTGAAACTGGTGACAAGTGCTTCAGCTTTGTCTTTTGCACTAGCATGCTGGGCACCCTCATCATTGAGGATAGAGATAATCATGGTACCCTCACCTCCTGTTAATTGTTCACAATCATTCACACCTCGGTATGAAAGGCCTGCAGAGTTAGACTCAGATCCGTTGGATTTTGCGATCACTTAGCAGTGCCTATCATATGCTGTTTCTGTTATTTGACATGCAAGTGAGCCTGTTTTATAGCTTTACCAGGTTTACACCTTATTTTTAACATTGCCTGGTAAAGATGGGACTTAATCTCTGCAAAGAAGTAATTGAAGCATCATACTTTTCTCTGGTTGATGTATTCTGTGTCATTGACCTGGATGTTGATAGATCACTGCAGGTAGCTTCTATGTCATGACAACGAACAATGGATAATGACTATTTTTCAGTGACCTTGCTGCCACATGCATGTGTAGAAACGAATTCTTTTTATAAGTAGCCTGAAAGCTTGAAGAGAGAGAGAAATTCTTGGGTCCTAGATATGTCATTTGTTCCAAAGATTTCCATCCATGACTCATTGGTTTTCACGATTTTGCTTTTCTTAAAAAATATTCATGCATGCTTTATCTTCAGTTCTTAACCTTACCTCAATATATTCACGCTGTTGTGTTTGAAGAAAACATTGGAAACTGTTGGGCATTCAGTATTTTCTGTCAACTCCTATCTTTCCCCTAAGGACATTAGTTGTCAAAATTGCAGCTTTACATTTTGCAGAGCCTCTTTTGTTTTTTGGAATTGTATTACGGCTCTTTGCCTTGTTTAGTTTTATCAGTGCAGTTACATGTTCATTTTATGGTCCTAACAGTATTTTCACAAAGATCTTTATAAGCCACCAGATTCATAATGATTGTAGGGTAAATTCACCGATCCTCTACTCCCAGTGACAAACTGTGTGAGTACATGGGACTGTATATCAGACATTTCCACTGCACTGAGACAACAATTATTCTGAACTGTGTTGTCTTTGAGAATCTGCTGGGAGCATGAGGATCAGTGAAATGCTTTTCCAACATACTTTTATATTACCTGAAGGAGACAATGGATCCTACAATAGAACTGAAAAGAGTCTTATAACCCATAATTCTAATAGTGTGCCTGGTATTTCTGGTCTCATATTTGCCAAAGAGTGCCATGGAAAATTTGGAGGATCTTTCATTCTGTTTTTTTTTTAAAGTTGTTCTGTCATTTGGTCTAACATTTCCTTTCTACCTACTACCTAACCTCATCAGTTAGTCTTGTGTGTCATTGGGTGCCATGTATCTTTGCTGAACTGGCCTAGATACCTGTCCTAAATTAAAATGACTTGTCCATGGTGCCTGGAAAGAACAATTGAAAGTAAACAATTGCTAAGATCGTATCAATGCACAGGTAGTTTTGGTTACTCTTGTATTGTTGGGAGTCAAGATCCAAATTAAGTTTGCTAGTGAGTACTTCATGAAAATATAATTGTGATGGAACATAAACAAGATGTGTTTGGCTTGTCTTGCCAGCATTTTCCTAAGGTGTTTCAATTCCAAGGTTAAGTAATCATCCTATGAAAAGTATGTGGTTGGTTGGCCGGGAAGGAGAACTGTGATCCTTAATCATTTGCATGACTATATTTGAGGTTCAGCACCAGTGGAAAACACATTATTTGCAAAGACGCTGAATGCTAGTAGAACACATTTTAATTGGAAGCAGTCGATCTAATATTCCATACATATAAATAACAATAAAATTTTTCTGACCGAAATTGTCACATCATATTTTAATGATCTACCCAGATCCTACACTGAAACATCAATGATTTTGGTTAGATATAATCCACACACCTTGTGCTTTACTTCAAAGATAATCTGACTGCAGATATCAATGCATCTTAGACATCATTTTGTCTAGACCTAATGAGTTTCATCACAACGATGTTCATCTCAGAATGGAGTTTGGTAAATTTTACTGCCTTGTTTTCTTAGTTAATGGTCTTGAAATAATAGATTTAATCTATTTGTTTAATAAATATTTAAAGATCTTCTCATCTTCCAAAGGCTAGATGGCGATATAAAACCTACTTGAATCACATTACACCCAGTGCAGATATCAGCATTCTATTTTCGTTCCCAGTGTACCAAAGTAACTTCTGCTAAAACATAAGGTTCACACTATCTCATTAAATGTTGAAAAGCATCCTGATACCAATTTATTGGAACATATGAATTAGGGAGGATCTGTAGCATCCTATTTTCTTGCAAGTTGGGGGTGGGGGCATTTAAAAACACAGTTGTGCTCAACAATTTTAATCTGCAGTATTAGTACCTGAAGCTTTTAGTAAATAAACTGGTATGTCCCTTTGAATCAATGACTTTGGGGCATGCCATTCCTGTTTGAAAGCATCACATGCTGAAGTTTCTACATTTATCTGCTGAAAGGCTGATTATATTTTGTGTCTTGGGCATGACAAGTGTGAGAATAATAGCCAATGGTATGTGTGCGCTATATTTAAGGTTTTTGTCTTTAATAAAATGTTTTAAATGAAGAATTCAAGTGTATTTCAATTTGAAATGAAATGATTCTCATCTTATGGATATAGGAAGAAATTGCACCAAGATATTTTTAAAATTCATATGGGAGTAAAACTTAATTTAAAGTTGTCAGTAAATAAAGGACAGCTCATTAATTAACAGACATTTATTTTAATTTATTCTTCTAGTTCTATTTTTGAATATCTTAAATATGCCTTTTGAAATGTTTCTGAAAAAATAGGGTTTTTAAAAAAATTCTTTATTCCATGCAACATCATGAATTTGTTTTGATGAGGTCATATGTAATATTATGCTGTCTGGCATTTCTTCGGATTGCAAGACAAACAGATGTGATCTTTGAGATCTGGCTGACTTGCATAAATGATATAGCAAAGTTGGGTTATGTATTGTTTGATTAATTATGTCAGCTACTGATATATTTTACTGTGAATGATGCAACATTTGGCCAGGTGTTTTAAAAACGAGAAGCATTCTTTCATTTGGCCTGTGAATTACCTTCTTAATGTTAAATTTGTGACCATGTTTCAAAAGGGCCCCTTACAATCAGCAGAGAGTGTCTGCTTTATGAAAGTTTTGGCGGAAACCTAAAATCCTAGCCCTTCAATTAATTTCTATTCTTTAAAGGTTTAAAATCTAAACAGATAGGTTTTGCAAAGGGGTAAGTACTCTATTTTGACAGACCTTCCTTTATTATCACTTTTTTTAAAGTTTTGTCCCTATAAATGTCTGCTCTTCTTTCCTTACTCTTACGGGGCTGCATTTCTACAGGTACTCACAGCCCTCGGGTATTTCATCCACTTGGCCATTCTTCAGGTGAGTTTAGACAGGTGATTTTTGTCAACTGGCAGTATGATTGTATAGGACATCAAGTTTGAGCTCATCCAGAGTCCACACTGGGAGCGACACTCCTCCAGCACCTCACTTTACCCTAAGATATTGAAGCTTATTCTAGTATTAAATTGTGATCCACTAACTCAGTGCAGATTGTGAATTGAATTTGAAATAGTTCCTTTTACTTAGCATTCAGGCAAGCATGTTGCCTTCTGCTTAAATATTTTGAATTTTGATTTTCAATGTTTACCATATATAATCGAAGCTGTTTAATCCTGTTACTTTCTTCATCAACTTTTGAAGTTGAATTTTACAATGTTTTTTAAAAAGCTTTCGCATAAACTTTTGGGAACCTAGGTTGCTTGATCAAAAAATATTTCAGTCCAGGAGATAGAGGGCAAATTGTACACTTTAAGAAGAAAAACTCTTGAAAGATTGGATCTTTAGTAATTTATCCAATTGGAATGTTTGATTATACCCTTTTATTTGGAAATCACTTCAATAGAGAAATGAAGAATGCCACATCTGAAGATAAATATGTTTTCTTTATCAAAAGACATATATAGACCCCAAATAACAAGTATAATGTTGTAAATTTGAATATTTGTCCTTCCATCAGCAATGGTAAATTATTCACTAAATGTGGACTTTCTAGTTTTGTTAATTGGACTGGAAACAATGATGTGTGAATGAATGAAAAAGCATGTTGCTTAGATGGTGCAGTGGAAATCTGGGTAATATCCATCTATAGGATATAATTTCAACCATAAAATACAACATGTATGAAATTAACTTGTTTTTTTTATTAGTATGGGTCGCAAGGGTTTGTGTTTTGTTATATACAAATCAAAACTTGTGTTGATCATATTTATCAGATACATTTTGAAGTGAAATTTAGAAATGGTTATAAGGTAATCATTGTTAATAGTTTGAAGTTAGATCGCTCAGGAGTGTACTTTAAAACATCGATTAAAGGGGTCTCCTCTCAATATTCAACACAGATATTTAGCATATTCTGTAGGGTTCATTGTTCATTTTTACAGACTATTTAATATCTTGAGCACTATTATTTGTCATCTTATATCTGAAGTACTACATACTTTGTCTGAATGCAGATTAGTTTAAAACAGTTTCATTCTACCAGATAAACCTGTAATTGTGATATGATTCTTATGACAAAGCAAGTAGTTAAAGCTTGGTAGTCCATGCCTACCTTTAGTTGTCAGTGTTTCATGAGAAACGGTTGAGCTATGTTCATCATCAGTGTCACCAACTAAAAGAGATGTATTGTACTTTTTG
Source organism: Chiloscyllium plagiosum (assembly GCF_037043375.1). Taxonomy (NCBI): domain Eukaryota; kingdom Metazoa; phylum Chordata; class Chondrichthyes; order Orectolobiformes; family Hemiscylliidae; genus Chiloscyllium; species Chiloscyllium plagiosum. Next base: position 8,854,843 of record NW_028270175.1, read on the forward strand.
GTGGAAGTTGTAAAGCTGAAAGTAGCAAAATGTTTTCAAAATAAAATTTGATAAATTTGAAAAATCATCAGCTTTGAGTGAAAATTCTAGTGAGCTTTTCTTTGATGAATGCAAATGTTTAAGATTAGGTTGGGTAGGGATATCCAGTAATTAGATTGTGAACTCTACCCTGAAACATAGGTTTGGACAAAAACTCCTGTGAACGTTTATATTCCACTGAAGTTCTCCCAACCCCCCCTCCCCCCCACCATCCCATCCTTCCTTAACAGCATAAACCTATGTTCCATTTTACCTCATTAGCTTATCTAACCTAACTTTAAATGCATTTATATTATTTACCTCAGTCTGTCGCTATGATCGTATATGCCACATTCTCATCACTCTCTCAGTAAAGAGCTTCCTTCTTGAATGTTCTGTTTGATTTCTTAGTGGTAATTCTATATTGATGACCACAGGTTCTATTCTTCCTCACAAGTGCAATGTTTCCAGCCATCCCACCAATCACCTGTTTTCTTTAAAAGGGCGCAGTTCATGAGTTTCTAATGAATATATCTTTGTGTTTCTGGTATCAACACTGTAAATCCATTTTGTACCCTCTCCAGTGCCTCCATATCCTTCAGTCTAATCAAAGTTCAACGTGAGTTTAGTATAACTTCTGTCTTCCAATTCAATCCCTCTAGAAATAAAGTTTGGAACTTGTTTTGTTTTTTTATGGCCTTGTTAGCCTACTTTGGTTGTGTATTTTTTTCACCCAGATCCCTTTGATCTTCGATCTCAACTTTTTATTTTCCAAGTCATAACATCCATGTATTTCTTATCAATTTGTGATAAATTATATTTCTCTGTTGAAATTCATTTTCCAGTTATAAGCCCATCTTGCAGGTTAATTAATGATCCCCCACTTAAGTAGTGCCATCCACAGATTTGAAAACTCTGTTTTTTATTCCACAAATCCAGATTGTTAATGTGACTTGTGAACAACTCTGGTGCCAGAAATGTTCTTGAACTCCACTTTTCACCAACTACTATCATGAGTGGCTACTCTTTACCCATGTTATTTGCTGTTTTTGCTCCGACGTTAAGCTGACTGGTCTATAATGCCCCGTACAAGCTAGCTCCCTTTATATATTGTTATAGCATTAATTATCTACCAGTTCACTGGCAGTGCATTTTCAAATAAACTGATATGTATTTGTGCCTCTGTTGTTGTTACTCTAGATTCTTTTAAAATGTGTGGTCTTAATTCCATCAACCTCAGAGATTTATCTTGTTTGAATTTAATTATTTTATATAATTTTCCCATCCTTTTATTCTAAATGTGGTTATATCATTTCAAATCTTATCCTCTAATGTAATGTTCACCCGATCTGTCTCCCTGGAAGCAGAGTTATTTAAAATTTCATTCATTTTGTTACCACTACCTGTGATTTTTATCCTCTCTATCCCTTAGTGGCCTTTTTCTCCACCTTAACTTTTTAAAAAAATTCACTGTGTATTAATGCAGCCACTATAACATAGAATTATACAGCATGGAAACAGATCCTTTGGTCTATGCAAACCAGATATCTTAAACTGATCTATTCCCATTTGCCAGCATTTAGACAATAGGTGCAGGAGTAGGCCATTCTGCCCTTCAGGCCTGCACCACCATTCAATATGATCATGGCTGGTCATCCTTAATCAGTATCCTGTTCCTGCCTTATCTCCATAACCCTTGATTCCACAATCCTTGAGAGCTCTATCCAACTTTTTCATAAATGAATCCAGAGATTGGGCTTCCACTGCCCTCTGGGGCAGAGCATTCCACACAGCCACCACTCTCTGGGTGAAGAAGTTTCTCCTCATCTCTGTCCTAAATGGTCTACCCCGTATCTTTAAGCTGTGTCCTCTGGTTCGGCACTCACCCATCAGCGGAAACATGTTTCCTGCCTCCAGAGTGTCCAATCCTTTAATAATCTTATACGTCTCAATCAGATTCCCTCTCAGTCTTCTAAACTCAAGGGTATACAAGCCCAGTCGCTCCAGTATTTCAGCGTAAGGTAATCCAGGAATTGACCTCGTGAACCTACGCTGCACTCCCTCAATAGCCAGAATGTCTTTCCTCAAATTTGGAGACCAGAACTGCACACAGTGGTCTCACCAGGGCCCTGTACAGCTGCAGAAGCACCTCTTTGCTTCTATACTCAATCCCTCTTGTTATGAAGGCCAGCATGCTATTAGCCTTCTTCACTACCTGCTGTACCTGCATGCTTATCTTCATTGACTGGTGTACAAGAACACCCAGATTTCTCTGTACTGCCCCTTTACCTAAATTGATTCCATTGAGGTAGTAATCTGCCTTCCTGTTCTTGCCACCAAAGTGGATAACCATACATTTATCCATATTAAACTGCATCTGCCATGCATTTGACCACTCACCTAACTTGTCCAGGTCACCCTGTAATCTCCTAACATCCTCATCACATTTCACCCTGCCACCCAGCTTAGTATCATCAGCAAATTTGCTAATGTTATTACTAATACCATCTTCTATATCATTAACATATATTGTAAAAAGCTATGGTCCCAGTACTGATCCCTGCGGTACCCCACTGGTCACTGCCTGCCATTCCGAAATGGAGCCATTTATCACTACTTTTTGTTTCCTATCAGCCAACCAACTTTCAATCCAAGTTAGTACTTTGCCCCCAATACCATGCGCCCTAATTTTGCTCACTAACCTCCTATGTGGGACTTTATCAAAAACTTTCTGAAAGTCCAGGTACACTACATCTACTGGATCTCCCTCGTCCATCTTCAGAGTTACTTCCTCAAAAAATTCCAGAAGATTAGTCAAGCATGATTTCCCCTTCATAAATCCATGCTGACTCTGACCTATCCTGTTACTACTATCCAGATGTATTGTAATTTCATCCTTTATAATAGACTCCAGCATCTTTCCCACCACTGAGGTCAGACTAACTGGTCTATAATTTCCTGCTATCTCTCTCCCACCTTTCTTAAAAAGTGGTACAACATTAGCCAACCTCCAATCCGCAGGAACTGATCCTGAATCTATCGAACTCTGGAAAATAATCACCAACGCATCCACGATTTCTCGAGCCACTTCCTTCAGTACCCTGGGATGTAGACCATCAGGCCCCGGGGACTTATAAACCTTCAGACGTAACAGTCTCTCCAACACCAATTCCTGGCAAATATAAATTCCCTTAAGTGCAGGTCCTTCAGCCACTGTTACCTCAGGGAGATTGCTTGTGTCTTCCCCAGTGAACACAGATCTGAAGTACCAATTCAATTCTTCTGCCATTTCTTTGTTCCCCGTAATATATTCCCTGTTTCTGTCTTCAAGGGCCCAATTTTAGTCTTAACCATTTTTTTGCCTTTCACATACCTAAATAAAACTTTTATATTATTGGCCAGTTTACCTTCGTACCTCATTTTCTTTCTGCGTATTTCCTTCTTAGTAATCCTCTGTTGTTCTTTAAAAGCTTCCCAGTCCTGCTTTTTCCCACTTATCTTTGCTATGTTATACTTTTTCTCTTTTAACTTTATATGTTTCTTAACTTCCCTCGTCAGCCACGGCCACCCATGCCTCCTCCTGTGATCTTTCTTCCTTTTTGGAAAGAACTGATCCTGCAACTTCTGCATTATACATCGAAATATCTGCCATTGTTCCTCCACTGTCATCCCTGCTAAGGATTTAGCAGGGATGACATTGTTCCTCCCTGCTAAACATTTAGCCCAGAACCCCTTTAAAGTCGATAAAATGTGGAGCTGGTAAAAGCACAGCAGGTGAAGCAGCATTAGAAGAGCAGGAGAGTTGACGTTTCAGGAAGAACCCTTCATCTGATATGCCCATCCAGATGCCTTTTAAATGCTGTAATTATACCCGCCACCACCACCACTTTTGGCAGCTTGGTCCATATGCACACCATTCTTTGCATGAAAAAGATGCCCCTCAAGTTGTCCCTTTTAAATCTTTCTGCTCTCACATAAAATCTATGCTCTCTAGTTTTGGACTCACCTACCCGAGGAAAAAGACCTTTGCTATTCATCCTATCCGTGTCCCTCATGATTTTATAAATCTCTATAAGGTCACCCCTCAGTCTCTGACACTCGCAAGGAAATAAGCCCCAGCCCATTCAGCTTCCCCTTGTAGCTCAAATGTTCTCAATCCCAGCAACATCCTGAAATCTTTTTGCACCTTTTCAAGTTTAACAAGATCTTTCCTATAGCAGGGAGACCAAAACTGAAAGCAGTATTCTAACAGTAGCCTCACTAATATCCTGTACAGCTGATACATGACGTTTGAGCTCCTATACTCAATGCACTGAATGAAGGCAAGCATGCCAAACACCACCTTCACCACCTGCCTACCTGTGACTCCATTTTCAAGGAACTATGAACCTACACCTCTCGGTCTGTTTGTTCAGCAACATTCCCCAGGGACCTACCATTAAGTGTATAAGTCCTGCCCTGGTTTGCCTTAACAAAATCCAACACCTCTTGTTTATCTAAATTAAGGTCTACCTACCATTCCTCTGTCCATTGACCCATCTGATCAAGATCCCGTTGTGCTCTGAGAACATTCTTCATGTCCATTGCACCACCAATTCTGGGTCACCTGTAGCATGTTTTTTGATAGTTTTATTTTGTGATTCCTCTTCACCTTCTCATGTCATATCTTTTTTTACTCTCAGTTTCTTCTTTAAATCTTCATTTACCATGTTGACTCATATTAATTTGTTAGTGTTTTTCCTGGATTCATTGAACATCATTTTAAATGTCTTGCATTGCTGTTCATTATCATTTTTTTGCCAGTATTGTCTACTTTTTCAGGATCTATTACAGGAACATCTCAAACCTGTTTCATTCTCCAATCTTGTATGCTGATCTTTTATCATGGTTATGTCCTTTTCATTTGTTATCTTCGAATGTATTACAGTCGCCATTGCATAAATGTTTCCTGACTTTTACTTCTCTCTCCTGCTGTAGTTCATTCTAAATTATTAGATCCAGAAATGAATTCAACATTTTTGCAGTTCTTAAATACTGGGTTGGAACGGAATTATTTACATGCTGTTGTAACTCCCCATCTTTCTCACCTTTACCAACCTGTCCTGCCAGTTAGATTGGGGGTTGAAACAGTCTTGGCTTGAAGTACAGCCATGTCTCAGGTAGGTTCTGTGACTGGGCTAATTTAGAGACTAGATGGTATCGTGACTGGATTTGTTACTGTCACCATTTTGTTCTACATACCATTAATTCTACTTCCCATACTGAGGGAATAATATTGTTAGAACTCATAACTTCACATTATGAGATGTGCACATAAAGAAGAATTTGCACCTCTCAAGTTGTTAACCTTTTATTTAACAGTACAAATAGGGGCCAGTATAAATATGGACTGTGCAAAAACTGAGTCTGAATTAAGGTCAGTTTTGGCTAAGATTTTCGTATAGATGGCAATTTTTAATTTTCTCCAATTGATTAATTGCAAGGATCATATTGAGGGAATGAAAGTGGAAGTTGGGAAGTGTGAAATATTTGCTGGGAATGGAGCTCCTTTTGTAAAACATCAGATTCGTTTTGTCCTGATCATAGGATGATCTCATAAATTATATTTAAAAAATTGAAGTACGGCATTAATACCAAGGAAATATTTGATGAGAAGAGTTTTTAATTTTTCAAAATAATGTATTTTTGGCACCATTTTGAATATTTTAAATGAAAAATTTGCATAATTATGAGTGGTTGCCTAACTTCAAAAAATAATTGGATAATTTAGACATTTTAAATCCATAGCTATTGAAAAATTGGGGTTTAATAAAGAATTAACTTTGTTCAGAATCAGTAGTATTTTTGAGCTATTTGGAGCAAAAAGAGTGGAGTTAATGATAAATTGGGAGAAAAATGTGGGAAAATTGCAACATAACTAGACATTTATAAGGGGCAAATGTAGAAACGTGTTGTTGCTGGAAGAATTCCAGCACAGATTTCAGTCAGATTCAAAGCTGCCACGTCACAATCACTTCTGATTGGACTTTGCTATTGTGTTTTCTTTGACAAAGTTCTTTATTTTCAAAATATTTCCATTTGTCATAAAATTGTCACAGATCTTCAACTTGGGTAGTTTTTTTTTGTGTTCAATTATATTAGCATTTTTAACATTTATCCTCCATCTGAATATTCAAAGTAAATAAGTGGAAATCATTCATGGACATAATAATTACATTTCCTGTAGATTCTGGCCGTGAGCTTGTGATCACAGACCCAGTAATTAGGAGTCGGGAACTCTTCATTTCGGATTATGTAGACACCTACCATGCAGCAGCACTCAGGCAAGTTTGAGAAATTAATGTGATGGTTTGTTTGAATGAAACTGCAAAGATTGAAATACGAATTGGTTTTCAACTATTTTGTGGTAACATCAATGATTTTTCTTTCCTTTCAGAGGGAAATGCAATATTATACATTTTTCTGACATATTTGCTGCCAGAGAGTTTAAGCCACGACCGGACCAATTTTTTTATATACTGGGCTATAACCCAGAGACAAGGTAAGGATAATAAGGTCATTTTGACAAATATTATTTCCAACTGTTTGTAATATTATTTAATCAAATATTCAAGATGCCATTGTTCCCTTTCATACCAAACCAGTTGAAGGGAAGAGTAACATTTAAAAGGATATAAGCCAGTTAGTAAAAGAAAAGTTCAAACCAATGAACAGCATTGATACTTTAAAATCTATATATAATATGCTCTCCAGCTAGCACCATGTTGTATTAAAGGTGATAAATCTTGCAGTGAGCTGCTTCTCAAGATACTGCACCATCTCTTTTCTTTCTACCCATGTTCCCCACTGATCACAGAAAGTCATTTCATTCTCCGACTCAGCCAAGACCACTTCACACTGGTGGGCTGGCGAAAGCTAGGATTGAGTATTCCCTTTATAATTAATATGGTGGGATTCTGTTTTGCATCTTCTCATAGCAGTGCAGAAGTTTAGAAGTCACCAGAATGCCATAATTCTGTGTGAATGCTTTACAAAGTCAAAACTTGACACTAGTAAAAGTTTGATTTGATATGCTCTTACAAAAGGTTGCTGTTCCTGTGGAATTTTGTCATTTTTCTTCATGTTCCTGCTGAGTTTTAAATGAAGTGTAATGTTGGGCATAAATTTCTACAGTATTCCACGTTCCAAATTAAATAGTGGCCATTTTAAGCTGTGATGTACTACGCAGTCATTGTTACAGATCGCTGGTAGTGAGAGCGATTAATATTATGTCCAAAGTATATTAATGTGGCATTATTAACCTTCATTAGTTCAGTGTTTATGTCCATTATTGTACTGGTACCAGTATGCTGAATAGCCACTGGATAACATTGCCTATACTGTACAATTATAATCTAAAATAATTTTTCTGCTTGATAATTCCAAGTGATTTCATGTTTTGGCTTTATATGCTGTAAATATTCCACAAAAGATTCATTGTACTCTAAACCAGGCAATTCATTAATAACAAGAACAACACCGAGAATGCTGTGGTCTGGCAGCATCTGTAGAGAATTCATGTTAGAGTGCGATCTAACTCCGTTCAGAAGAATATTTTTACTGCATTCTCGGCCTTTGTTTCAAACCTGTAGTATCCACAGTATTTTTCGTTAATTCATTAGTATCTCTTGTGGCTACAGCAGCTTAAAAAGGCTTTACCTCTTGTTGCTGGAATATTTCAGACCTTTTCTTGTAAATCAATTTTTTCACTATGCCATGTCCGAAGTATCCCAAAATAGCTCATGGCACTCTAAGTGTAACTGACCCCAAAACATTGATTTACTTAACTACTGCACATGACGTATATACTTTTTAACCACTTCCTTTGAGAAATGAATCTGAGTCAGTCAATTATCAGCTGTTTTGCCAGATAGAGCACAGTAAAAATAGAACTTCATCTCATGCAGAAAAAAAAATTGGTGTCCTTCATTGGTATATGTTATGATAGCATCTTTTGACAAAATCTGCAGCTTGTTTTCGGCCAACCCTGAAATCTTCTCCATTGAGCCATAAGTCCAAAGGAGGAGGATACAATAATCCTTGCATAATAGTATTTTTCAAACATTTTAATATAAGAGAAACTTGCACTGTATTGTGTTTTTAAGGTTATTCTCTTTGGATGTCATATGAGATCACGTTTCGGTCACATCTTGGCTTTGCCCACCCTATCTTTGTAACCTCTAACAGTCTCCCTCTTAACTGTTTGCACAGAAGTTGAGTCAGAGGTGCATTCTTCCTCATGCCTTGTCATTGATAGCTGTGCCTTTAACCATCTAAACTGCCTCTGTCTCCATATACTTTTCATTTGCCAAGCTTTAGGTTGCCCATCCTAAAAAAGTGAATATTTGCTTTCACGTCATAACAAAGCAGTGGCCTCACACTGCCCAATTTCTCTGTTAGGTGTAGTCTGGTGATATGGATCTTCAGAAGAACATTCTGATGACAGAGTTGCCATTTAAAGAATTGTCATGAACACCACCTCTACACATGAATGCAAACACATCAAGCCCAACTTCTCAGCTGTAAATCAAACACAACTCCAATTCTTTCACTTCTGTAAGTGATTTTGGCTGATTGGAACCAAGATCTTTTAATGATCTATGAGAATAAAAGGCATAAATAAATCACAGCGGTTTTACTTTTGTTGATAAGTTACCAAATGCTTTGAAAAGCACAGAATCACAGATCTTTATAGCAAAGGAGTTGGCAATTTGGCTTTTAATGATTATTCTGTCTCTAGGCTAGGTCAGTCCAAGATGTGCCATCTTTCCCTAATTATGCTGGATATCCAAATTTCTCGATGTATGCCATGTTTTCTGTCCAAAGTTGCATTTAGTACTTTAAACATGTCCTCACTAATTGAATAAACTTGGCATATTTACTTTTGTACAGTATAATTCTGTTGAAAGGATCTAGAACAGCTTCTGAACTGTAAATGCAGTTGCACTTTATTGTTACGTATTTGAGCTCCTCGGTTTTTCTTTCTGCATCTTTCCATTGAGTGTTCCCATTTCATTAAAGAATGCATTGGTTCAGCAATTATCCACACCAAATCTGCCACATAGAAGTGCATAGGATATATGGGGCAGAAATGGGCTATTTGGCACAAAATGTCAATGCTACTGTTTATACTCCACTCAACAATCCTCCCACTTTTTATCATTTAATGCCATTATGCTTATCATCTGTTTCCTTTTCCCTTGTCTCCTTGACTGGCTGCCCCTTAAATGCATCCATATTATTAACTTCAACTACGACTTCTAGTAATAAGTTCCACATTCTTAGCATTCTTTGGGTGGAAAAGTTCCTTTTGAACTCCCAATTGGATTTCTTGGTGACTATCTTGTACCATTAGTCTCTAGTTACGCAGTTCCTCACCAGAAAAAATGTTCTAGCCTTGTGAATTCTATCAAAACTTTTTTCATAATTTTAGAAACCTCTATTATTCCGTATTGTTCAAGAGTGATGTGATGCAGCCTGTCAGTCCTTTCTTGATGTGTATACCCATATATTTCTTATATCATCCTTATAAATCTTCACAACTTCTCCAGGACCTCTAAAGCATTTTATAATATGGTGAACAGCACTAATACTTGTGGAAAAGTACCTCTCGCCTCTCGTCATGCTTAATGTGGAGGTGCCGGTGCTGGACTGGGGTGGACAAGATTAGAAGTCACATGACACCAAGTTATAGTCCAACAGGTTTATTTGAAATCACAAGCTTTCGGAGCACTGTTCTCTCGTCAGCTGAAGTGAAGACGAGGACACAGACTCAGAATTTATAGGCAGAGAGATCAAAAATCATACAAATTGTGTGAGTTGACTGTCAACAGGCTGAATAATAAATCTCTGCAGGTGAGTAAAGTGTCAACAACTGAATAGCAAGTGAAAGGATGACCTATGATCCAATTAACTGAGGCAGAGTGATATTTATAAAAAAAATGTTGATGGTGTTGGAAACAATCCACATGGCTGGGCTAGCATGACAGGTATAAGAGTCGCTGTACAGTTTTGGATTACTTGTTACTTTGGTTAGACCCTCAGCATGTGATTCTTGTACTTATCATATTATTCCAGCCATTTGGATTTTTAATTTTTGCAGTTATCTCCCTACCTCAATTGGATTATAGATCAGCCTTTCACTTGCTATTCAGCTGTTAACACTTACCTGCACTGTTTGTTACTTTTGATCATCTGCAAAGACTTATTATTCAGCCTGTCAACACTCCACTTCCATCATTAGATCTCTCTGCCTATAAATTTTGGGCCTGCATGCTTTTTTTCATTTCACCTGATGAAGGAGCAGTGCTCTGAATACTTGTGATTGCAATAAACCTGTTGGACTATAACCTGGTGTCATGTGACTTCTGACCTTGTCATACTTAATAGATATCCTTTACTCCCATTCTCAGCTTTGCTAGCCTTTAGTCCAGCTCTCTGCTCATACCAGCACAACCAGTCTTTGCCATTATGCCTACTGTGATCATATTTCAACCTTGTCTACCCTTTTCCAATGATCAACTTATCAATTTATGCAATAAAAGCAATAGTTACATGGTTAAATGCTCTTTATTTCAGATTTTTAAAAATTGAAATCAATTTTCACCACCATGAAATCCACCATGTTCCCATCGCAATGACTTGATTTCTAGATCTCGTCAGCTGACCTTACCATGACCCATAGAACAATATTCTGGAACAGTTTCTGGCATTTTTCCGAACTGAACAACTTTTATTTATCTTAACTCTTAGGAGGTTGTTTAGAGAACTGTCACACCTCACTGGGTTAGTGTGCTGGAATTTAAGCCATACTATTTCCAGAATAGTCATAAAGATTAAAGATTTTCAAAACTACAGAGAATTCCCCAATTTACCTGTCCTTCAGATCTAGGTTGACAAAGCACAGACCAGGTTTCTGCACTTGACATGAGTTACAATGTATGACAAATAAGTAGACTAGGTACAGTTAAACAAGGAGGCACTTATACGGGTCTTTGACTTAGTAGTCACAGGTGAAAACAAGTGGAAAGGGAAAATAACATTATCTTTAGGCATAAACTGCTTTTTACTGCAGAGCATTCCCCCCCCCCCCCCCCCCCCCCCCCCCCCACCCCATTGGTGGAGATCCAATTTCTTTTTACCATTTTCATCCGTGCCCCAAGTTGTTCATCTATCTGGGAACCAGTGTTAAAAATGTTGGTAGGCAGAAGGTTTTTGTCATCAATAACTGTCATCCACAGACTAATCAGCTACTTGTTTTCAGCAAAAGCTTTATTTGTGACTCCAGCTCCTCTGCAAACAAGACTTCTACTGCTGCTTGAATAAGCAGCTACTGTAGAATGAGTGTCAGGATACCTGTTTTTAGCAAATGCAGCAATCCTTCAACATTCCTTGATTTTTAAACCAGTTCTTTTCCTATTTCAGTACCCAGTGAAAATTATACAAATAAACATAGGGACTTTACAAGATGGCAACCTATCACTGCTCCTACACTTCCTCATACTATACTTTTAATAGTTGAATTCTCAGACACCTTATGGCATGTTTTCTGGAAATCTACTATATTTACTACTTGAAACAATATACATTGTTTCCCCAGATAGCTGTGGTACCAAGTAATTAACATGCTGTCTAATCACAAAATAAATACTCTATTTAGTAAAACAACCAGTCTGTATCCAGTTAGAATGTTAAACAAATTAACGAAACAAAAACCCCCATTAATTGACTTCAACTTGACTTGCCTTGTAATAGCAACTTAGAGACCAACTCATCCCTACAGAATCAAAAATAAAATGATGCAATTGAAATTTTAGTTCAGCTACAAAACTCTTAGGAAGTTGGAAAATTTAAAATTTTAATGAGATGATTAGAAATCTAATGATTTTGGACACCCTCCAATATAATGTTCTTCTGGAACTGTTTGAGAATGTAATTTTGTAGTTTTACATAGAACATAGAAGAATACGGCGCAGTACAGGCCCTTCGGCCCTCGATGTTGCGCCGATCCAAGCCCACCTAACCTACATTAGCCCACTATCCTCCATATGCCTATCCAATGCCCGCTTAAATGCCCATAATGAGGGAGAGTCCACCACTGCTACTGGCAGGGCATTCCATGAACTCACGACTCGCTGAGTAAAGAACCTACCCCTAACATCTGTCCTATACCTACCCCCCCTTAATTTAAAGCTATGCCCCCTTGTAATAGCTGACTCCATACGTGGAAAAAGATTCTCACTGTCGACCCTATCTAAACCCCTAATCATCTTGTACACCTCTATCAAGTCACCCCTAAACCTTCTTTTCTCCAATGAAAACAACCCCAAGTGCCTCAGCCTTTCCTCATACGATCTTTCTACCATACCAGGCAACATCCTGGTAAACCTCCTCTGCACCCGTTCCAGTGCCTCCACATCCTTCCTATAGTATGGCGACCAAAACTGCACACAATACTCCAGATACGGCCGCACCAGAGTCTTATACAACTGCAACATGACCTCAGTACTCTGGAACTCAATTCCTCTACCAATAAAAGCCAGTACGCCATATGCCTTCTTCACCGCACTATTTACCTGGGTAGCAACTTCCCCCAACAGTCAACTCTTCCTACCCCTGCCTGTACCTCAGAAATGTTTCGCACTGTTTTTGCACTAAACCTACTGATGCTTGAATGAGCGAAACGTGTTGCTACGGAGTGATCCACACATATAGTGTTATCTATTCATGTCCCAAGTGCAGGCTGTTTCTATAGATTGAAAATAGCTGACAGGTCACTCAGCTTTTCCTAATCAGAAATGCAAAGCAAGTCTGCTGTGATGCCATAAATTTTTTCCAAGTTTTAAAAAGCTTTGCACAGCACAAAATAATTGGCCCCAGGTGTGCAAAAGTGAAAAGCAAAGCTGGATATCACCTATTGAAAAACAATGTTGTTTCTTCTTGAACTGGCAGGTTCAACAGTTCTTCACATATTCACATCAGAGCCTATATTACTTTAAGGTCTTTCTTAAAATGTGTGAAGCCAAATGTTCAAATCAATGATCATATACAGAATAATATATGAACTTGTTGCATTCACTAAAGTAGATATCTGAATGATTTTGGCCGTTTAGTAAAACCTATATTGGTACATTGGAATGTTGCCTTGGACATCACTTAGCTCAGGAAGGAGTCTTTAAGTGTTTGAGCAGTAGGAATGTCATTGGCGTGATTTTATACCTGGTGCCCTTTTTCCCAAACAAGAATTCTTGCTGATAGCATAGCGTAGCAATGTCCATTTCAGTTTTTTTATTCATTCGTGGGATGTAAAGGTCACTGGCTCGACCCTCCCAAATTCCATTAATCGCTGGTTAATGGAATCAGCATAATTTTTTAAAAGCACTGACATCTATGCATCATCTTGGTGTGGTTGAGAAAAAGCGCTGGAGTAAGGGGATTAAGTGAACAAGTCTAACCATTGCAGCATCAACCCTTCCTTCATTGTACACTGATGAAATGCAAATGAGCTATTTGTGAAACATGGTAATGTGACAAGACTTGGTGCAGTCATGTTACTGAAAGTAATAATTTAGAGGCTTAGGCTGTTACTGTGGAATATTGTTTCAAATCCCACTACTGCGGTTGATGAAATTTAAATTCAACTAACACATCTGGCATCAAGAGTTAGTCTTATTGATGGTGACTGCGGAACTAATGTCAATTGTTGTAACCATCTGTGATACCATGAATTATGTAGTTCATTAATGCCTTGAAGGAAGGAAATTTGCCACCCTGTGAGGTGAGAGTGACAGCCCTTGAAATCAAGGCTGAGTGTGGCGTTAAGGAGCTTGGCAAAACTGGGAGGTAAGGAAGCTCTTTGATGGTTGGCATCATACCTGGCATGTAGGATGTGGTGATTGTAATCTCATCTCCAGATATGTTTGCAGGAGTTCTTAAGGGTGTCCTGAATCTTCAACAACTTCATCAATGACCTTCCCTCCATCATAAGGTCAGAAGTAGGGATGTTTGCTGAAGATTCAAAAATGTTCAGCACCATTCATGATACCTTATACTGAAGCAGTCCATTTTCAAATTCAAAAAAGACTTGTCAATATCCAATCTTAAGCTGAAAAGTAAGCAAGTACCGTTTGCATCACATAAAAGCCAGGCAACAGCATTGCCAATAAAAGCTAATCTAATCCCTGTCCCTCAATATTTAATGGTGTAAACCTGGAGTTTACATTGACCAGAAACTGAACTGGACTGGCCATATAAACACACTGGCTATGAGAGCTCGGTGTGAGATGAGAAACTTCTTCACTCAGAGTTGTCAGGATTTGGAATACGCTGTCTGGAAAACTGGTGGAGATGGATTCCCTAGAAGGTTTCAAAAGAGACCTGGATATGTTTTTGAAAGTGATGAATTTGGAAGGCTGTGGAGTTGAGGTGGAGTACAGGACAAGCCGACTACCCGTCTTGAGAGCCAGTACTGACATGACGGATCAATTGACCACCTTTTGTACCAGATTCTATAATTCGAACAGTGGGTCAGAGACTAAAAATACTGCAGTGAGTAACTCACTAGCTGACTTCTCAAAGGTCTGTCCACCATCTACAAAACACAGCCAGGAACTTGATGGAATACTCCCCACTTAGTTGGGTGAGTGAGCTCCAACACCACTCAGGTTTGACACCATCCAGGATTGGCACTGCATCCAAACCTCCAACACTAAGTATCGTTGATAAGATGCACTGCAGAAATTCACTAAGGCTCTTTAGACAGCATCTTACAAACCTACAACCACTTCCGTCGAGAACGACTTGGGTAGCAAATACATGGGAGCACTACCACTTGCAAATTCCCCTCCAAGCCATTCACCATCTTGACTTGGAAATATATCATCCTTCCTTCACTGTTGCTGTGTCAAAATCCTGGGATTTTCTCACTCGTAGTTAAAAATCACACAATACCAAGTTATAGTCCAACAAGTTAATTTGGAAGTATTAGCTTTCAGAGTGCTGCTCCTTCATCAGGCAGCTGTGGAGCAGGATCATAAGACACGGAATTGAAGAACTGAAGTGATATATTAAACAAACCTAGATTGAAAGACTTAACAGCAATCTAGGTTTGTTCAATATATTGCTTCATATGTGTGACACTGTGATCTTTTGCTATAAATTCTGTGTCTTATAATCCTGCTCCACAGCTACCTGATGAAAGAGCAGTGCTACAAAAGCTAGTACTTTCAACTAAACCTCTTGGACTAAACCTGGTGTTGTGTGATTTCTGACTTTGTCCACCCCAGTCCAACACCAGCATCTGCACATTATTTCTTACTCATATCATTGTGCATCTACCGATTGCATATAGATTGAAGTGGTTCAAGAAGACAGTTCATTGCCATCTTCTCAATGACAACTATGCCCAGGCAATAAATGCTGGCCAGCCCCACAAATGACAGTTTAAAAACAAAAATCACCTGGTGTGACCTAGGTGTTTCCACGTCTGTAGTAATAGGGTTGACTGTCAAATGTGCGAGACTTGTTGTTACTTTTAAACTGCTCTTGTAAGCCACTCTGATTAAGAGTAACTAGGGATGTGCAACAGGTCTTATCTGATGACATTCACATCCCATGAAAACTTTTTTTAAAATCCAGGAGTTACCTATTTTATATAATAACATTAGAAACCTAGACTGTTTAAGGATCATTTTATAACTTGAGCAATACCAAAGTGGCTTTAATTTCACCACAGAAGTAGAAGAATAGTTCAGAAAATTTCAGATGCGCTTAGGTTTGATGTCCTTCTCATTGGTTTGAGGTCATAAAATTATTTTATTATTGTGCTTTTCCTAGCGTATTATTTCAGTGACTTAATTTATTTAAAAAGTACCTCCAGAGAGCACTGTAGTTTGTAATGTGGCTTCAAAATAGTTTTTAGGTTCCAGTAGTAAAAAGAGGTTCAAACTGTGCTTGTGAGCGCATGATAAGAAAAGACAGGCTAATGTGCCTGCTACACATTAACCTAAAATTAATCTCTTGCATGCTTAAATATCTTGGTCAAGTGGCTGTTTGTTTCATCATACTTACCTCAGAGTAAATTTGATGGTTCAAATGATATTCCAGGTTTCAAACGCATATCAAAGGTGGTATGCCAGCCAAGTGCTGAGGGAAGCTCCATTGTAGGAAATACCATTTGTCTATTGAAGTGTTAAATCATCTTCACAGGTGGACATTAGAAATATCATTGTATTTAAAGAAAAGGCAAACCCTCATGTTAGCTTGGCCAGCATTTTTTCTTTGACTGAATTTCCTATGGATAAAATGCCTATAAAAGCATTGTTGAATTTCTTGGATACAAGGTACATTGCGGCACCCTTGGGCTGTGACAATTGACATAAATTTTTTTTTGTTTTCCATAGTTATGGCATTTTATGTTTTGATACTTGATTAAAATTGTTTTTTCAAATTTATATGAATTTTAGTGCCTTTCAGGTTAGCAGAATTTTTTCTCTTGATTTTATTCACATTTTGTGCTTTTATTCTTGCATCTGTAATTTTCCCAATCCCTTTAATATGTTAGTATAGGGCAAACATCTGAAAGCTATAAAAATTAATAGTTTACAGGAATGGAAAATGAGAACAGGATGAATTTTTTTTTTGTTTTTGGTTGGGTCATATATGTGGCTCCATTATTATTTAAATAAAACTTGATATGAAAACATAACAAGTTAGTACAGCAATTGCTTGAGAGTTTGCAAATGCATAGCATAGACCAAAACACAAGTCACTTATTATTGATATAGAGCATTATTATGTAGACTGACTTAAAGCAAAGCAGCCTCATATTTAACCAGCACAATTTCATGACCCTTGGGAATGCCCTAAAAGGTTACTGTACAAATTATTTTGAGTTTGAAGAACTGTTGTCTAATTGTGTACAGCAGTTGTTCATCTCCGAGATCTCCAGTTTCAACAGAATGAGCTGTTGGAGAAATCCCTTGCGAGGCCTCAAGATCAAAGACTAGTGTATGGAAAAAACAACCAAAAGCAGAGATAAATGGTTATAAAGCAAAGAGCATACCAAATTAATGAAATGGGACTTGTGGAGCTACATGCTTGCATTTTTCTTGGGCAGATTTGTCAAGCTCAAATTACCAGCTTTTCTACCTGAAGTAGTTCTTTCTTTGGCAGTTCTGAGGAAGGGTCAATTAATCTGAAACATTAACTCTGATTTCTCTAGACAGATGCTGCTGGACTTGCAGAGCTTTTCCAGCAATTTCTGTTTTTCTTTCGAGATTTACAGCATCTGCAGTTCTTTGAGTTTCCTTCATAGATCTGGCTATTCTCCTTTGCACGTGAGCTTTAGTTCCATTCTAGTACATTATTGTCTCTGCCTTACTGTGAAATTGAGAGAAAATCTCAATTCTGTTTGATTAAAGGGAGAAGGGATTTTTGATAAAGGATGTGATTAGAGGTCGTCCTGCAAAGCAAGATCATCACCTTGCATTCTTTTTAGGTTTATAAAACTTCCCAGAAATAGAATGAATCAACCTTGATCAGTCTGCTTTAGAGGGTTGGGATTTTTATAAATGTGTTGAGCAGAATACGAAACATTGATATTATGAATTTGAGGAGTGCAATTTTTGTTTGGCGGTATACTTCTTGCTTCTGATTCTAGAACTTGGGGATTCAAGTACCTAGCTGAGATTAAAATGTGTATGCACAAGTACTGAGGGGCTGCTAGTTTATCATGGGTGCTCTTGAATGAGGGATTAAATCAGTGTTCATGAAACATCTCTTTGCAGTCTTTGGAAAGAAGAGTAGTTATTTCATTGTACTTACCAAAATTGTCTTAGTCAATAACAAGTCATTCATCTCATTGGTATTTGTGACAATAAATTGTTTGAAAATTTTCCACCATGTCTGCTCACCAAACAAATATGATTATACTTCAGAAAATAATTAATTGGTTGCATTCATTTTTCTATTTGAGATGAGGGAATTTTGTACAATTTTAATGTTTCATTTGAGTCCATGGAAACACACAAGAATGTGTCGTCACATGTATAGCTAATTTGTACTCAGCAAACTCCCACAAACAACCGTGTAATAAGGATGAAATTTTTTTTTGCTCATGTTGATTGAGGGATAAATACTGACCAGGATAGCAGGGATCACTCCCTTTCTGTTCTTCAAAATAGTGTAATTTGCTTGATCAGACAGACAAGTCCTCTTTTAAAATCTCTTCTGAGGGATGGCACCTCCAACAGTGCAGCATTCCCTCAGTACTTCACTGGAATAGTTGTGATTTTGGCACTGAAGCTTGGAATGGGATTTGAACTCAGAGGCTTGTATATTAGTGGTGCTATCAACCGAGCCATGGCTGACAAATTTCCAGTTGGCTTATTTGTAATACTGATTATATTGTAATAAGACAACTGAATATGTAAAATGGTCAATCTGAGAGCTGCAGATTGCAGTGTAATATTGATATTCTGTTTACATAAGTATATATTAAACTAATTATTCATAATAGAATATTAGAATTTTATCCCACTGTGATTATGATAGTGGTTCCATTGAAATAACTGTCCCAGAAGGAATAGTGTGATTTACAATTTGTTGAATAAATTGTGGCAGAATTACTGTTCCAGTTTCTGGTTTGTCTTTAATTGTATCTTTTTTTTCTAGGTTCTTATTCTACTTGGAGTAACAAATTTTAGATTTATAGTATTTTGTACCATTTAAGAACTTAAGAATTTATTTTCAACAATCACTAATTCTTTCTTCCTTTGGTTGATGACTGTAGAGATTTGGTATGTTTGCAGTTATGGAGTTAATTGTTTACACTTGAGCACAAATTGGTGGAACTGTTAATTCAGACTTGCAGATCAGAGATACTGCTGCTGCTTGTGTGGTTCATAAACAAACCATCTGTTTTCCTAAAACTAGCAATGGTTGCTAGATTAGTAATCTATTTGCATATACTTAGCCTGTGGTTGGCTTTTGACACTTGGATGCGCTATTTGTCTCTGAGGGTATATTCTCATTAATTTTGTTGCTAAATGACAGGTAAGTTGATATTCACTTTTCATTTGTATAGTGGCACAAGCAGAAACCACTTGTTCAGAAGGTGATATAATGTCAACATTTGTTTTTTGAATTTAAGAGAAATGGAAGCTGTAATGTAGTACACTGGGAAAAACTTTCCACTACAGATTTCTATTCTGTAGATGTCAGACTGCAGTCGAACTTGGTTGATCTTGTTGAGTATGAGGTCCTTTATTGGGATTGTTAACCTGGGCCAATATTAACAGGAGATTTAGAATCTCAGGACAGGGGATTGAAGCTGAGCTGGTTGACCACAGCCATTGAACTGTGCACATGTAAATAAAGGATTATTCAGTGATGGGATACCATCTTCTGTGCAGGTATTTCTCAGACTCACTACAATTGAAAATCAACTAATGATTTTGGAGCTGAAAATGTGTTGCTGGAAAAGCGCAGCAGGTCAGGCAGCATCCAAGGAACAGGAGAATCAACGTTTCGGGCATGTTCCTTGGATGCTGCCTGACCTGCTGCGCTTTTCCAGCAACACATTTTCAGCTCTGATCTCCAGCATCTGCAGTCCTCACTTTCTCCTTAATGTTTTTGGAGCCTTAGTAGTAATTTGGCAGTAAGTGGATGTGTGGCTGTGGTTTGCTTGGCTACTGGTAGTGGTTGGTCACTGGCTACAGTGATTGCCAGTAGCTGGAAATAATGAGATTGCATGGGAAGGTGGTAGTAAACTGCTGCCTTCAACAATTTCAGTTTGGTGGAGTTACTCAGAATGGTGTTAAGTCGGCATTTCTGGATTTTTATTACTTCTGAGTGTCTGTTTTTCAAGCCCCTTCAGAATTGTTTATGCTTCACTGAGATAATCTCTCATTCTTCCAAACTCCGGAGAACTAACTCAGTCTGTCATCATAAGACAGCCCTTTCAGCCCAGGAACCAATAGTACATTTCTCCTTCCTAAGAAATGGAGACCAAAACAACACATAACACTTTTCAGGTATGGTCTCACAAAAGTCCTGAGCAACTGAGGGAACTTACTCATTCTTGCACTGAAATCCACTCTGACCTGCAATAACAGTCGTGGCATTCAGGCTCATTCAGGAAGGATTCTAATCAACTGTTGTTTGTTGATAGTTAGTGATGTCAATGCTTTTGCTGTTATGGTCATGAGGTTGTGCTTTCTCTTGCGAGATATAATTGTTGCTTAGTAATTACCTTACGTCACAATGTGATTCACACCACAAGGTCAGGCCATTGTCCCATAGTAAAGTGTGAACAAACTGAAAAAAAAGACTTTTTTGTATATCATTTTCATTGTTTATATATTTTAATATCATTTATTCCTTATTATCATTTATTCATTATTATCATTATTTCAAATTAATTGCATGTGGATTTTGACCTGTGTGTATGAAGTGGTTTGTGGTCAAATGCATAGTTTGTCAGTATTTCTGGAGCCTTTTTTTAAGAAACAGTACGAGAGACACTTCCTGAAATGGAATTTGTTTGCAAAGGGACGGTTTTGCAAGCAGGGTAAATACTGAAGATCATTAACCTGCTTTCAGTTGGAAGGATCAGGAATTTATTTTGATTAGTAGATGCATCTAAAACTTGAAATGCTTTTGTATTCAGCTCGTAGATGTCCTGTTTCAAGTGAGAAATATGAAGCAGTTTCTCCTGAAGTTTGGAAACCAGTTACTTCAGTATAAGGATTTGAGCTTGTAAGTTCCAGAGTGGGTTACAACCCTGAAAGCATTATTCAAAGCTGAGAAACTAGCTCCATTGTGTCAATAGTTAAAGAAGAGGCTATCCAACGCTCAAGACCGTGAATTGATGCCAACAGTTAAGTCAAACCTATATATGTGATAGAAAAGGAATTTTTTTCTGATGTTTTTGAGTATTGTAAGGGAATGCTGTTGGAACAGATGGAATATTATATTTTCACTATTTAAATCTTTCAAATTATTTTCTGTAAATAGCCTTATTTATTCTATTTTATCATTTATTTTGTATAGTAAGCTTCTATTGTTTAAACCAGACCTGCAACATTGTGTGCTTGAGTTTCACTGAAAGATCACTAAATAAAACAAAAATAACATGTGATCCACCAAGCCAGATTTCATTCTGGGATCTGACTTGGCCAGTAATAACATCAAGTTAATAAATGTCGACTTCTCGACCTGATGCTGCCTGGCTTGCTGTGTTCTTCCAAGCTCCTAGTCTACCAGTAATAACATCAGCTGGGATTATAGCAGCATGTTAGGACCGAGCGCTGGAGAAACTCCATAATCTTTTTCTGTTTAGCATGTCATTTTCAGATGAGTGTAATACAATCTACCATTACTGCAGTCAGCCACCTTCCTGTGTTTTTTGTGCTGCAGTGCAAATGCCCAGATCATCACTGCAGCCTTCATGATTTCAGCTATGGAAACAGCTGGATGGGAGGGTGGATATTCATCAGATCCTTTTAGAATCGTTGGCCTCTTTATGCACTTCATCTATAATTGCTGCATCAAACACGTCTAGTATGATATGATATTGTCCACATTGGTGCATGTTTCCATGATTGTCTCTACTGAAATATTCACATCAGTCCCCCGGAAGCAAATGAAAATGTCCTCATTGTCACAGGCACCCTGCTCCTCAGTCTGTGCATCTTGCACAGTTGTACATCATTTAAAGCTATTGTGGAAGAGGCAATTGATGATTGTAGCATCTGTTATCATAGTTCATATCTCCCTAATTATACGCAAGAACATCAGATGTTATTGATGTCAGTGATAGTGGGATGTGAAGGACACTTATTTGTAATGATAATCGTGTTCCTTTTCTCCCGTGGATAGTTTTTGTGCACTTTTCTGATCAAAAATGACGGTGGCTATCCAGTTGGTTTTGTTGGACTGGTGCTGCTTGGGTAGTATCTTGCCATTCGCAAAGCAAAATGGCTTCTTGGACATTCTTATCACATGAAGTCACAGCTTTTTGATGGATATCTATATTAATGTACACCATATCACTGACACATTCCTTGCTTTGCTTTTATTTTTGTCACAATTACATATTTCATCTTTCAATGTTAAAAAGTGATCTGTGAAAAGAAAGTAACACAGCTGGGTTTCATGTGTGTTAAAAATGTCCCTTGGTGCATGCTCATTCAGAATATGTGCACGTCTATTTTGCATTCTGGATTAGTGGTGCTGGAAGAGCACAGCAGTTCAGGCAGCATCCGAGGAGCAGTAAAATCGACGTTTAGGGCAAAAGCCCTTCATCAGGAATATGAAGGGCTTTTGCCCGAAACGGCGATTTTACTGCTGCTCGGATGCTCCCTGAACTGCTGTGCTCTTCTCGCACCACTAATCCAGAATCTGGTTTCCAGCATCTGCAGTCATTGTTTTTACCAAGTCTGGTTTGCAGCCAATCATCTGGTATTGTTGTTGTAACTGCTGGACCTTCACAGTTTACTGTTAACCTGGTGTCATGTGACTTCTGCTTATCGTTCCAACAGGTTTATTCAAAGTCACATGATTTCAGAGTGTAGTTCCTTCAGGTGAAAAGACTCCTCCCAGATGAAGGAGCAGCGCTCCGAAATAAACCCTATGTTGGACCATAATTTGGTGTCTTGTGACTTCTGACTTTGTCCACCCCATCCAACACTGGCACCACCTCATTATTGTAAAGTAGATTATATGTTTTGTCTTGAATTGATCCAGTCATCTGTCACTGCATGTGAACTCTTTCTGGCCAGTTTCTTAGTCTGAATGGCTTACCTTTTCCTGCAGAACTGGACTGGAGATGAAACATTTCTTAGCTCAGGTCTTGCACTTTTAATAGCTGAGCTGCTTCGTCAAGGTAGACAGCCATTTGCATTCTCTCCATTGTGGAGCAAATGCCTGACTGTCAGATTGTTCCAAGATTTTGCCTGGTGCTTCAGGTTGAGAAAGTCAAGGATGAAATCTTCCACTCCTTCTCAATGTTCACTTTTCCCTTGCACTGTGGTTTTTCAATTTTCTGTCACAAAATCTCTGCGTCTCTAATCAACAGTGTGTTTAACTTTGACACAGGTTTAGGCATGCTTGCAGGGTTTCACAAAGCTTTTGATGTCAAATAATAGTATGCCGTGATTGTGGGCTTTAGTTGTGGCCTACCTCCACTCTGATTGGTTTGCACATGTGGCAACCTGGGGTGGACTCAGCTAACCTGAAGTTGTTAGTCCAGTACTTCACCTTGTCTCCTACATCCTTCTGTTGGATTTGTTTCTTTGCCAGCAGGAAAAGCTGACAGATTTGCATCTAGAGTTTCAGGTTATACAATTTTGGCTCATTGCGATTTAAGTATAGTTTGTGTACTTGACTGTTAGATTATTGTTTGACTGTTGGGTGGAGATATCAGCAGAGTTTGAATCATTTCCTCTTATTTTGATTGAACTTGCTTTGAACCTATATAACAGTGTTTTTATTGTTCATAAGCTATATTATTGGATTCTTGGTATAAATTATTAACCTTGCATTAGTAAGAAGTGAAGGGACTAATTTTAAAAATGGCCTTTGATTCTGGCCTAAAAAATGCCACAGTATGCACAAGAGTTTATTGCTATAAATCTGTTGCCATCCTCAGAAAACCGATAGTAAATGATGCATGATGGTCATTGTTCCTTGGAGGTAAGCTGCGACCACTGCATCCCTCCACAGGCTCTCTCCTGAAGCTATAAAGGCAAGATGAGTACAGGACTATTCCAGAATTATTGTGCTTTTTTTTAAACTTCCCAGGTCATCCTCTACAGCAGCTGATTAAACTAAAAAGACCTTTGTTTCTTTCAGAGATTCCACCTTGAGTTTTCATCCTCACTCTAGTTCTTGTCAATCTTTGGACAAAGCTCAAATGTTTGCATATGCTATGAGAGATCCATTGGAGAAGAGACCAGGTTCCAGGAAAATAGACATTCAGACCTGATGGAAATAAGGTCCATGTTCTAGTCCATTTGTAGTGTTTTGTAACCATCTCCCACTAATTATTTGAAAAAGCTGAGACTTGCTTTCTTATCCCATAACTGTTTTCTCCCTTTATGTAAGCAGTCACTGGAAACCTGAAACAAACAAAGAGAATGCTGGTCTGGCAGCTTCTGTGGAGTCCCCTCTACAGGACAGTTCTTAAGAAAGGTCAAACTGGACTCTAAATGTTAACTCCCAGACCCAGATTCGTAGAGGTCTACTGCACAGAATAAGGCCCTTTGACCCATTGTGGCTATGCCAGTCAAACACGGCCATATAACTATTTTCATCATATTTTCTAGCACTTTGCCAATGGCTTTGTATGTCTTGGCATCATAAGTGCACAGCTAAATACTATTTAGATGTTATAAGAGTTTCTGCCACTACCACCCTTAAAGAAGGTGAGTTCCAGATTCCCACCACCAAGTGAAAAAAAAGGTTTTCCCTGCCTCCATTCTAAACATCCTGCCCCTCTACTTAAACCTATTCTGTCTGGTCATTGATCCCTCCACCAAGGGGAAAAGCTCCTCCTTGACTACTCTATCTGTGCCCCTCATAACTTATGACATCTCAGTCATGTCCTCCTTCAGTCTTCACTGCTCCAAGGGAAAAAAACCCTAGTCTATCAGTCATTCTTAATAACTAATGCTTTTTAGTCCAGGCAACATCCTAGCAAATCTTCTCTTATAACCTCTCCAGTGTGATCTCTCCACACATTCCTCCCCCCCACCCCCCACCTCCTCTCCCTCCTCCTCCCCCCCCCCCCCTTCCAGAACTGCACACAATAGTCTAATTGTGGCCTAACAAACACTTTGTGTAGTTTCAGCATAACCACCCTACTCTTAAAATCTGTGCCTTGGTTAATGAAGGCAAGCATCACATATTTCATCTTAACCACTTTACCTACCAATCCTGTTATCTTAAGGGATCAGAGGACATGTACACTAAGGTTCCTCTGTGCTTCCCAAGGTTCTACCACTTTGTGTTCCCATGCTTTGTTTATTCTGCCCAAGTTCATCACCTCTCACTTAAGTGGATTGAATTCCATTTCCCACTGATCAGCTTGTCTATAGCCTCCCCATTATTTATCACCCTGCCAATTTTTGTATTATCCGTGAACTTAATGATCAAGCCTCCTACGTTCAGGTCTAAATCATTTAATGTACCACAAGCAGCAAGGCCGCAAAGCTGATCCCTCATAACCCTTTTTTTTGGAAAGGCAAGTACTGATTAAAGATAGTCTGTATGGCTTTGTGCATTGGAAGTCATGTCTGTCAATTTTGATTGAGTTTTTTGAGGATGCAACCAAGAAGATAGATGAGGGCAAAGCGGTAAACGGTGTCTAATGGCCTTTATTAAAGCCTTTGATAGGTTCCACATGATAGACTGGTTAGTATAGTTAGGTCATGTGGAATTTAGAGTGACCTTGCCAATTGGATGCAAAATTGGCTTGATGGCAAGAGAGAGCAGGGTTTTGGTAGAGGGTTTTTCAGACTGGAGGACATGACCAGTGGTGTTCTGCAGGGATGGATGCACTGTCATTTGTCATTTATATAAACGATTTGGATGAGAATATAGGAGGCCAGGTTGGTAAGTTTGCAGTTGACACTAAAATTAGATGTATAATAGATAGTGGGGAAAATTATTTAAGATTACAAAGGGACCTTGATTGATTGTGCCAGTGGGCCGAGGAGTGGAAGATGGAGTTCAATTTAAATAAATATGAGATATTGCATTATGATAAGATGAGCAAGGGCGGGACTTATACTGTTAATAGTAATGCCCGAGGGAGTGTTGTTGAATAGAGAGATCTAGGGGTTCAGGTACATAGTTCGATGAAAGTTGCATCACAGGTAGACAGGGTGGTATAGAAGGCATTTGGCATGCTTGCATTCATGGAACAAAGAAAATTACAGGAACAGATCCTTTGGCCCTCCAAGCCTGCGCCGATCTGGATCCTCTATCTAAACCTGTCGCCTAATTTCCAAGGATCTGTATCCCTCTGCTCCCTGCCCATTCATGTATTGGTCTAGGTACATCTTAAATAATGCTATCATGTCTGCCTCTACTGCCTCCGCTGGCAACACATTCCAGGTACCCACCACTCTCTGCGTAAAGAACTTTCCACGCATATTTCCCTTAAACTTTTCCCCTCTTATCTCGAAATCGTGACTCCTAGTAATCGAGTCCCCTCCTCTCCAAAGCATCCACATCCATCTGGTAATGTCGTGACCAGAATTGTATGCTGTATTCCAAATGTGGTTGAACCAAAGTTTTATACAACTGTAACATGACCTGTCAACTCTTATACTCAATACCCTGTCCGATGAAGGAAAGCATGCCGTATGCTGCCTTGACTACTCTGTTGACCTCCGTTGCCACCTTCAGGGTACAATGGACCTGAGCACCCAACTCTCTCTGTACATCAAGTTTCCTCAGAGCTTGTCCATTTACCATATAGTTCACTTGAGAATTGGATTTTCCAAAATCCATCACCTCTCATTTGTCCAGATTGAACTCCATCTGCCATTTCTCTGCCCAACTCTCCAATCTGTCTTTATTCTGCTGTATTCTCTGACAGACCTCTTCACTATCTGCTACTCCATCAATCTTAGTCTCACCTGCACACTTGCTAATCAGACCACCTATTCCTTCCACCAAATCATTTATGTATGTCACAAACAACAGTGGTCCCAGCAAGGATCCCTATAGAACATCACTGGTCACAGTTCTCCATTTTGAGAAACTCCCTTCCACTACTACTCTGTTACCTGTTGCCCAGCCAGTTCTCTATAAATCTAGCTAGTACACCCTGGACCCCATGCAACTTCACTTTTTTCATTAGCCTACCACAGGGAACCCTATCAAATGCCTTACTGAAGTCCATGTATATGACATTTACAGCTGTTCTCTCACCAATCAACTTTGTCACTTGCTCAAAGAATTCTATTAAGTTGGTAAGACATGACCTTCCCTGCTCAAAGCCATGCTGCCTATCATGGATAAGCCTGTTTTCTTCCAAATGTAAATAGATCCTATCCCTCAGTATCTTCTCCAGCAGCATCCCTACCAGTGACGTCAAGCTCACTGGTCTACAATTACCTGGATTGTCCTTGTTACCCTTCTTAAACAAGAGGACAACATTAGCAATTATCTACTCCTCCGGACCTCACTCATGTTCAAGAATGCTGCAAAGATATCTGTTAAGGCCAGCTATTTCCTCTCTTGCTTACCTCAGTAACCCCCTATCTGGACCTGGGGACTTGTCCACCTTAATGCCTTTGAGAATAGGAGAAAGTGAGGACTGCAGATGCTGGAGATCAGAGCTGAAAATGTGTTGCTGGAAAAGCGCAGCAGGTCAGGCAGCATCCAAGGAGCAGGAGAATCGACGTTTCGGGCATGAGCCCTTCTTCATGAATGAGGAGAGTGTGCCAAGCAGGCTAAGATAAAAGGTAGGGAGGAGGGACTTGGGGGAGGGGCGTTGGAAATGCGATAGGTGGAAGGATGTTAAGGTGAGGGTGATAGGCCGGAGTGGGGGTGGGGGCAGAGAGGTCAGGAAGAAGATTACAGGTTAGGAAGGTGGTGCTGAGTTCGAGGGTTGGGACTGAGATAAGGTGGGGGAGGGGAAATGAGGAAACTGGATAAATCTGAGTTCATCCCTTGTGGTTGGAGGGTTCCTAGGCAGAAGATGAGGCGCTTTTCCTCCAGCCATCATATTGCTATGGTCTGGCGATGGAGGAGTCCAAGGACCTGCATGTCCTTGGTGGAGTGGGAGGGGGAGTTGAAGTGTTGAGCCAAGGGTGGTTGGGTTGGTTGGTCCGGGTGTCCCAGAGATGTTCTCTGAAACATTCAGCAAGTAGGCGGCCTGTCTCTCCAATATAGAGGAGGCCATATCGAGTGCAGCGGATGCAGTAAATGATGTGTGTGGAGGTGCAGGTGAATTTGTGGTGGATATGAAAGGATCCCTTGGGGCCTTGGAGGGAAGTAAGGGGGTAGGTGTGGGCGCAAGTTTTGCATTTCTTGCGGTTGCAGGGGAAGGTGTCGGGAGTGGAGGTTAGATTGGTGGGGGGTGTGGACCTGACAAGGGAGTCACGGAGGGAGTGGTCTTTTCGGAACGCTGATAGGGGAGGGAAATATATCCCTGGTGGTGGGGTCCGTTTGGAGGTGGCGGAAATGACGACGGATGGTACGATGTATATGGAGGTTGGTGGGGTGGTAGGTGAGGACCAGTGGGGTTCTGTCCTGGTGGCGATTGGAGGGGCGGGGCTCAAGGGCGGAGGAGCGGGAAGTGGAGGAGGTGCGGTGGAGAGCATCGCCGATCACGTCTGGGGGGAAATTGCGGTCTTTTGAAGAAGGAGGCCATCTGGGTTGTTCGGTATTGAAACTGGTCCTCCTGGGAGCAGATCTGGCGGAGACGAAGGAATTGGGAATATGGGATGGCATTTCAGAGAACACCTCTGGGACACCCGGACCAACCAACCCAACCACCCCGTGGCTCAACACTTCAACTCCCCCTCCCACTCCACCAAGGACATGCAGGTCCTTGGACTCCTCCATCGCCAGACCATAGCAACATGACGGCTGGAGGAAGAACGCCTCATCTTCCACCTAGGAACCCTCCAACCACAAGGGATGAACTCAGATTTCTCCAGTTTCCTAATTTCCCCTCCCCCCACCTTGTCTCCGTCCCAACCCTCGAACTCAGCACCACCTTCCTAACCTTATTCCTGACCTCTCCGCCCCCACCCCCACTCAGGCCTATCACCCTCACCTTAACCTCCTTCCACCTATCGCATTTCCAACGCCCCTCCCCCAAGTCCCTCCTCCCTACCTTTTATCTTAGCCTGCTTGGCACACTCTCCTCATTCATGAAGAAGGGCTCATGCCCGAAATGTTGATTCTCCTGCTCCTTGGATGCTGCCTGACCTGCGCTTTTCCAGCAACACATTTTCAGCTCTGCCTTTGAGAATACTCAACACTTCCTCCCTCTTTATGTTGACTTGACCTTGAATAATCAAACATCTATCCCTAACCTCAACATCCATCATGTCCATCTCGGTGAATTTCGATTCAAAATACTCATTAAGAATCTCACCCATGTTCTCTGACTCAACACATAACTTTCCTCCTTTTGTCCTTGAGTGGGCCAACCCTTTCTCCAGTTACCTTCTTGCGCCTTATATACGAATAAAAGGCTTTGGGATTTTCCTTAACACTGTTTGCTAAAGATATATCATGACCCCTTTTAGCCCTCTTAATTCTTTGTTTCAGATCTCTGCCCAGACTATTGAGTATAGGAATTGGGATGTCATGTTGAGGTCACTTGTGGAGTAGTAAATATAGTTTCGGTCGCCCTGCTATAGAAAGGATGTTATTGAATTGGAGAGGCAGCAGAAAAGATTTTACCAGGACTGGAGGGTTTGAGTTATAAGGAGAGGCTGAATAAGCTGAGGCATTTTTCACTAGAATGTAGGAGGTGAAAGGGTGACCTTTGAGACGTTTATAAAATCATGAGGGGTATACTTAAGGTAAATAGCAAAGATGTTTTCCCGAGGGTGGAGGAGCTCAAAACTCGGGGGCATATTTTTAAGATGAGAGGAGAAAGATTTAAAAGGGTCCTGACTGGCAACGTTTTCACACAGAAGGTGGTTGATAATGGAATGGACTGTCAGAGGAAGTGGTAGATGCAAGTACAGTTACAACATTTAAAAGACATTAGGACAAGTACATGAATAGGAAAGAGTTAGAAGGATATGGGCCAACTCCAGGAAAATGGGTCCAGTTTAGTTGGTGAAACTTGGTTGGCGTGGACGAGTTGGACTGAAGGGTCTATATCTGTGCAGTATGAATCTAACCGAACTGGACATAAGGCTTCCAGACACCATGCCACAAGTCGACCATCACCTGCTTCCTATCACTCAACTAATTCTGGATTCAATTAGCTACGTTTCCTTGGATCCTCTGAGTTCTTACCTTTGCTATCAGTCTTCCTTATGGTCCTTATTAAAAATGTCACTCAAGTTCAAGTTCACTGTCAAGTGCATGTCCTTTTATCTACACACCGGGTCACCGCTTCAAAAAATTCAATCAAGCTTGTCAGATATGACCTCTTCTTAAAACTATGCTGACTATTCTTGATAAATCTGTGCTTCTCCAATTGCAGATTGATTTTGTCCCTCCACATTCCTTCCAATAGTTACTCCTCCACTGAGGTGACACTGATTGGCTTGTAGTTTCCCAGTTTTTCCCTTCTTGAATAACAGTGCCACACGAGCGGAGGACAGCCAGACAGGAATTGAAAATTAATGCTATTGCCTCTATGTCCTTCCTCGCCTCGCAGGATAGCCTGAGGTACATTTCACCTGGCTTTGGCCATTTATCTATTTTTAATGCTGCCCGATCACTCAGAGTCATCTCTCTTTTTATGCTTTTAGTACAGGGCGGCACAGTCGCTCATTGGATAGCTCTGCTGCTCACAGCACCAGGAACCAAGGTTCGATTCTAGCCTTGGACAACTGTCTGTGTAGAGCTTGCACATTCTCCCCATGTCTGCGTGGTTTCCTCTGAGTGCTCTGGTTTCCTCCCACAATCCAAAGATGTACAGCTCAGGTGAATTGGCCATGCTAAGTTGCCCATAGTGTTAGGTGCATTAGTCAGGGGTATATGTAGGAGAATGGGTTTGGGTGGGTTACTCTTCAGAGGGTTGGTGTGGACTTGTTGGGCCAAATGGCTGTTTGCACATTGGAGGGAATCTAATCTTTGTTCTTCACCCAGATTTGTATACTGTCATTGTCCCTCTCACCAATAAACACCGATGCAAATTATTCATTTAGGACCCTCCCTCTGTTCTCTGGGACTGCATACAAATTACCCTCAATGGATCCTACTCTTTTCCTGATTATTCTTTTACCTTTATTTCAACATACCCTTAATGAGTTCCTCCAATATTCTGTTTGTTAGCTCCCTTTCTTCATTCACAGAACAGTATCCTAAAATCTTTCCAGATTTGAATTGTAACTCTGCTTAATTCCATTTTTAAACTGAATTTTCAACTCTTCAGTCTTCTGTTCTGCATCTCTCCTAAACACTGTGGATGTCACCAAATACTGGATTACTGGAAAATAAATAATTTTTCAGTAAAATTCCTTTTCAAGTGCTTCATTTCTTGCTGCAATTTAACTTGGTTGCATCCAAATAAAATGCTGACCTTTCGCAGTTGGTAAACAGAAGGGAACTGTGAACAAGTAAATTAATTTATGTTTCTACAGGGAGAGCACCACCATGTCACTTATGAGTTCAGAAATTATGTGACATTGTGTCATAAAATTTCACCTTAATTATCCATCAATTTCATATAAATCATTTGTTCTTCAGCTCATTAGTATAATGAGCTTAACACCATGGAATGAAAAAAGGCGCTGTGAACATTGTGAAAGCGTTTTCAATGAACGCAGTATTATCCTTTTTTATTTGTTTATGCTTTATCCAGAACGAAAACCACACAGTCCCTTTGTAAAATGTGAAATTAGTTATTCTTGCAAATTGTCCTGATGAGTGCAAGATAAAAACCTGTGACATCATCAAGCCACCTTCTCCATTCATGACTGATCTGATTGTAACCTCAAGTTTGCATTCCTGCTTGTCATTGATAACCTTTCAATCCCTTGCTTAATCAGAATCTATCCACCTCTGTCTTAAAAATATTGAGCGTCTCTGCTTCCACCTCCTTTTTCAAGAAATGTTCCAAAAGTCTCATCAGCTTCTTGGAGCCAAACTTTTGGGTTTCATCTATTTTAACTGGGAGACATCTGATTTTTAAATGATGACTCTAGTTCCGGAATCATCCATGAGAGTAAAAATCTTCTCCATGTCTACTCTGACAAGACCATTCAGGATCTTACTTTTCTAAACTGTAGTAGATACAGGCCACGATTGTCCGATCATTCCTCATAAGCAAACCCCCTCTCTCTGCTTCCCTTCCTGTTGCTCACTTCCCTCTTGGCCCCCTCCCTCTCCGATAAGACATACTTGTTTTCAGCCAATTTGATTCATTCTCTGTTGCATCAAGAACCAGTTGAAGGCACTGGATATGCCAAAGGCTATAGACCCCGATAACATTATGGCAACAGGTCTGTGTTAGCTTTCCTAATTCCCTGCTGTTCCCCTCTGCCCTTTAACACAACTGATTTCAGGCCTTCGTCCTGATGCCCTTAAGGTGGGAACTCCAGGATTTATATCCAGTGACAGTGAAGAAATGATGCTATATTTCCAAGTCAGGATGGCGAGTGGCTTGCAGACAATGGCATTCCATGTATCAGCAGACAATAGATTTTCAAATTTGCTATTAGCAAATCTGACAAACTACTTTTTGTATGTACTTAAAGTCAAGAATTTGACATTATAGAATTTGCAATGACATTGTCCTGAATGTTTATTTGGAAGCACTAGCTTTTGGAGCATTGCTCCTTCATCCTGGTGTTGTGTGATTTTTAACATTGTCCTGAATGCTGTTGTATGCTCTACCAGAAACTTCCCTTGGCCTACCTTGCTGGAGGCTGCAGCTAGCCAGGCAATGTTTAAGAAAGACCAAAAAAACGCATCAGACAAGCAAATATATTCACAAAGAACAAAATATTCTTTTTGAATCCAAGGACAACAAATTCCAGACTCAAGTGGGTAAAGTAACGGTTACAGGAAAGAGAAGCAAGGCTTTGAGCTACATTACATAAACCCGAATGGAAGGTTTGGTATAAACGTAAAAAGCCAATTTGCTTAATTTGCTCTCATTTGCACTCTGCTTTACCACCCAAGCACTTTCCCTTTTAAAGGTACACATTTATTCTTTCCATTTTTTGAAGTTAATGATCCTCAAAGAAACTGTGATATGATGGCCCTCTGAATAAAAACTATTGCAACTAGACTTTATTCTCTAATGAATGTAACTTGTGCCTTTAATTCTCTCAGCCTGTGCGCTACATATTTACATCCTTAGATTAGATTAGATTAGATTAGATTTTTTTAGATTAGATTACTTACAGTGTGGAAAAAGGCCCTTCGGCCCAACAAGTCCACACCGACCCGCCGAAGCGCAACCCACCCAGACCCATTCCCCTACATTTACCTCTTCACCTAACACTACGGCAATTTAGCATGGCCAATTCACCTAACCTGCACATTTTTTTTTTGGATTGTGGGAGGAAACCGGAGCACCTGGAGGAAACCCACGCAGACACGGGGAGAATGTGCAAACTCCACACAGAGAGTCGCCAGAGGCGGGAATTGAACCCGGGTCTCTGGCGTTGTGAGGCAGCAGTGCTAACCACCGTGCCGCCCATCCTTATTGGTTTACTTTTTTAAACTGTATATTCTTTCTATTTTATTTTTGTTTTGAATAATTTTTTTTCCTCAACATATCTCAATCTTTCAAACCGATTCGAGGTCATATTTGTTATTAGTCTCTAAATCATCACTTTTTTGTAAATTTGATGTTTGTAATTGTACAATAGTAACACTGGCTCAAACTCAGATTTTCAATTGACTCTATTTAATAGTATAAACTTCATTTTTGGTCATATTTACAGTCTCTAGCCGAAGTATCTGACCATATATTTCATAATATTGTAATCCATTTGCAAATTAGCTCAATTAAAAGAGGTAGGAGCATTGCTTGCACCACTTGGGCCCTTGCCTTTTCCAGTAAGATTTTCTAATCAATCTGTTTAGCAACATTATAATTCATCTCTAGAACACATGGGATGTGAACCTGAGTTTTCTGGTTCAGTGGAAGGGATGCTACCATTGCACTACAAAGAACCTTCTGTCTTTCAGATATTTCCATTCAATTTGGTAGGCTTCATCTGTGAATCTGTGCCCTTTTGGATGGCTTCCTTTTTTGTTGTTCATTATATATAGAAATCTATTTTAGATGCCAAGGCAATATCCCTGCAAGTCCACATACTGTGATTCTGACTGAAAAATGACAAATTTCTTTCAAACTCCTGATATTACTCCTGTATTCAATGAAAGGTTGAATTCCTGCCACAGCTTGTCTTATGCTTAGCTTAAAATGGGAGGTAACTATATTTAATAGACTTTTCCCCCTCCATGTTCAGATGGCTTGTAGTTCTACTTTTCAGTAGTACAAATTATTTGAAATTGTTTCTCAAGCTATAACAGACTGATGTTAATTTGATTTAATTTAGAAATTACATTCTCAGTATCTTGAGGTTTTTTTCCTTTTTTTTGACTTTTTGCATTTGTTGTTTACTTTGTTTTTCTGGATCTCTGCATGAGTGAGTATCATGGTGCAGTGCTTCAAATACCTTCTATTGTTTTGGAATACCAATTTGTGCTCCTGTGTGCTACATTCCTAATTTTGTTCTGTATATGGTTTGTACCTAGGTAATTAGACAGTATGTTTGCAATTTACATAGCAGTACAATGGCAATCGGTAAACATGTAGTACTTTCTAGGGACATTTGCTATCCTCTCATAGCAATTTGATGGAAACCATTTTGAATATGTTTAGAAATATATATTCTGATATTAATGCTTTTTTATATGCTGTTGTCTCAATATAATGACATATAAAGCATGCATCCCTGATTATTTTATCTAGTGAGTCACTGAGCCTTATAAACCAGGAAGAGTAGTCAACCTGCCAGTTTCGTAAAGCCATACATTCATAACCAGCAGCCAGCTATCCAGCGCGAGTGGTCTCCCATCAGAGGCCACCAGTCCACTACCGCAGTTAACAAGTAATAATCAGTAATTACTGAAACCACTCACCCAGAATCAATACTTCTCCAAACCACGAACTTTCCACACCTATCTGTCAGAGTTAAGGTGGAAGTCTTGTTGGAGCGGCAAAGGAGAGGAACTGGAATTCATTGGAAAAAGACGGATCCTTGATCTGAAGGAACATTGAAGTAGATGACAAAGTTACTTGTTACAAGCATTATTACTTGCTAGGGAGGATATAAAGAGCCTTATGCATTAATGGTCCATTGGCAAGTTCAGAGTCAGTGTAGTAACTTGTGTAAAATAAAGTATGCACAGCATGGGATTTAATCACTCAAAAAAATCAAATAACTCTTGAAGCCAAAATCAACTGATAAAGTCTGAGTAATTAAATCTAATAAAACAATTGAGAATTTTTTCAGGTCATTTATAATATCTACTTGGCAGAATGGTAGCATTTTCAGGTCTGAATGTGTGTTGTGGCTTCAAGTCCTATTCCACAAATATTAATGTAGATATACCATGTGACATGACAGTGCCACCTTAGATTGTAACTTAGAGCAGCCATGAGAGTTTCAGACTAACAGATACTGATGTTTGTCCACACACACACAGACCCAACCCCATAAGAATGGCAATGGTTAGTCGGATTGAGCCTGTTATAGCATGTACAGCTTTGATCAGTTTTACTGTCACATCTTCCAAATGTATCTTTTATTTACCATTATGTTTTTAAGAGACAACTGGATAGAAATCTATGAACTTAATTAAACTTTACATTGAGATGTTTTTTAGAAATGGCCTTGAACTATAGAAATATGAGAGCAGGATGGAGATCTATCCAAATGGAAGGAAGAAAGGCCAGGCAGACCAAAGTTTATTATAACAAGAATTATTCTGAAGTGCTGATATCTTTTTTAAATGACACTATCTTGAATGCAATCTGCAACGGTCAGAACAATATGTAAATGCCTTCAAAGATAGTGGAAGCCATTTTAATAACAATGTTCAAGTGGGACTTATATTTTCCTTTTTAAGTAAATATCTTCCAAGATTATGTAGAAATACTGGGAGAAGGGAGCACAATGGATTGCACAGAACTGGCACAGGTGAGATGGACACTAGCCTCCTTCTGCTACATAATTCTGTGGTAATTAACACTGTCCTCTTAAGCTCAATTTAAAATACCCAACATTACATGTACTTCAATTATGCTGCATAAACGCAAATAATCATAATTTTTAAAAAAATTATCAAATGTTCCTCAGAGTCAAACTCTGGTTTCAATGTTGTTTCGATTCTGTCCTTTTAAACAAGAAAAGAATGCCACTGAAACACTTTTGTAATCAGATCAAGTATCAATGATTCAGGAGGAATGCAATAGATTTTTATATGAAATGAATGACCACTGATGAGCATAATGTTTTTATTCTGGATTATAACAGTCATACGTTTGCTTGTAGCTTTTAACCTTGCGTATTGTGACAGCCATTTCGGAGCATCTTTAGCTACCCAACTTGAATCTGAACTGATCGGGGTTTGATGCTTGTCAAAGTACCCCCCTTGATAGGGCCCTTTTCTTTCAACATGCTCGCTAAAGCTCCCTGGAGTTGGGAGCTGGTTCAGCATGCTTATTTAGAGAACATAAAGGGAAAGATTGATTGCTCTGTATGTGAAGGAGGCAGGGTCATGGCACATGCTCAGTGCTGACATTTTGAAGGGAAGTTTTTACGCTCTGCGTGGTGGCTGAGGTCATAGCACAAGCTCAGTGAAAGCTTTCTGAGGTCTCTCAGAGACTGCGTGTGCCACCATTTTGAGTACTGAGAGTAGGAAAAAGGGAGAGTTTTGCTTTCAGTGCAGACTATAACCAGACTTGGGGATATAATTAAACCTAAAGGACTTGATTTGACCATGGATGATCTCTTCAGCCCTCGGAGGTAGGCTTATTTATTGTGGCCTATCCTAAAAGGCTGCATTTTGTAGATTCCTTGCCTTGTCAAATATTTATTATGAAATCTTCATTATTAATGCTGCAAGGCTTTTTGCCTCTGTTTTTTTTTAACGTTTGATCAGCATTATACAGAAAATGGTGACTCTTTCCAGAACAGCTAGCTGTCTCTCTCTCTCATTTTGAAAAGTAAAGGATTGTCAGCAGTTTCTTTTGATTTGAGGGCTAGTAAAGAGAAATCAAATTATCACCACAAAAATATGTTATAATTTTTTTTGCTGGCATTTTGTGAATTTTCTTTTTCATACCTATTTAAATCTGAGTTTGTAGCAGTGTTTCTATAATTTGCATCTGTTGGATTTCCTTTAAGCAGAGACAATGCATCTATGTTTTTTAGGATGTATGTGGGTCTGAGAACTATTTGGGCCTGTCAGTTATTTGGTTAGGAAAATGGTAGTAGGAAGGATTTGATATGGACAGCTATTGGTAGTTTACAGTGATGGGTGGGACCTCACATATTAGTTCTTTTGGCTACTTGAACTTCAGTCTTTTTGATTTCAAAGTTAATTTGCAAAAGGAAAATTTTAAAATAAAAACTTAATATTATGAGTAAGTGTAGTGTCTGTGTAAAATTTTAAGATAAAATTGAAATAAAGCTGTATAACTTCGAAACTGATGCTTTGTAACTTGCATCATTTACTGTTTGTAAATGCACATTGTCATCTGTTGTGTTACGTACTTGGATCCACCTTAGAGATGATTCTGATCAGTGCATTAGAGTTCATGAGAGATATGTTGAAAACAAGCTCACTAATGACAGGAGTGGCATATTTTGAAATAAATCTATAGTGGTATTGTGAACATTGTGTAAACTCTACATCCATATGCTTGGGTGTCATGATTTCACTTCCAATCGCCGAACAGTTTTATTGATGCAACAGTAAAACTCTGGTCAACACTGTTGGAATCTGAACACTAGAATCTTAAAGCAACCCCAAAGTCTGATGAAAGTTCCGTCAGACAGTGTATATATATTTAAATGCAGTTACTCTTTGGAAGGATCATCAAACAATGCCTGTCAACTCAGAAGCCTCTGAAAGTTCCAGTGTCCTCTGAGGTTGTTACTGCACAGAATTGGCATTTGAAAAAAAATATAGAATAGCTTTTATTTGAAATTATATGGACTTGTCTGAAATCATCAATGTGCAATTGTTATTAAATTTTACAAGAGATACTTGAATCTAGACTAGAAGAGATTTGAGGTTCATTAGGAAGAGGTATTAGAAATACTGCAGTGTGTGAAAATAGACAAGTCCCCTTGGCCGGATGGGATCTATCCTAGGATCCTCTGGGAAGCAAGGGAAGAGATTGCCGAGCCTTTGGCATTGATCTTCAAATCATCATTTGTCTACAGGAATAGTGCCTGAGGACTGGAGGATAGCAAATGTGATTCCCTTGTTCAAAAAGGGTAGTAGAGACAACCTTGGTAATTACAGATCAGTGAGTCTCACTTCAGTTGTTGGTAAAGTGTTGGAAAAGGTTATAAGAGATAGGATTTATAACCATCTAGAAAAGAATAATCTGATCAGGGACAGTCAACATGGTTTTGTGAAGGGTAGGTCGTGCCTAACGAATCTTATTGAGTTTTTTGACAAAGTGACCAAACAGGTAGATGAGAGTAAACCGGTTGATGTGGTGTATATGGATTTCAGCAAGGCGTTCGATAAGGTTCCCCACAGTAGGCTATTATACAAAATGCGGAGAAATGGGATTGTGGGAGACATAGCAGTTTGGATCAGTAATTGGCTTGCTGAAAGAAAACAAGAGGGTTGTAGTTGATGGAACGTGTTCACCTTGGTGTCCAGTTACTAGCGGCATACTGCAAGGGTCGGTGTTGGGTCCACTGCTTTTCATCATTTTTATAAATGACCTGGATGAGGGCTTAGAAGGGTGGGTTAGTAAATTTGCGGACGACACTAAGGTCAGTGGAGTTGTGCATAGTGACGAAGGATGTAGTAAGTTGCAGAGAGACATTAGATAGGATGCAGAGCTGGGCTGAGAGGTGGCAAATAGAGTTTAATGTGGACAAGTGTGAGGTGATACACTTTGGCCGGAGTAGTCGGAATGCAAAGTACTGGGCTAATGGTAGGATTCTTGGGAGTGCAGATGAGCAGAGAGATCTCGGTGTCTGTGTATACCGATCCCTGAAAGTTGCTACCCTGATTGACAGGGTTGTTAAGAAGGCATACAGTGTTTTGGCCTTTATTAATAGAGGGATTGAGTTCCAGAACCAGGAGGTTATGCTGCAGCTGTACAAAGCTCTGGTACGGCCACACTTGAAGTATTATGTACAGTTCTGGTCACCGCATTATAAGAAGGATGTGGAAGCTTTGGAAAGGGTACCGAGGAGATTTACGAGGATGTTGCCTGGTATGGAAGGAATGTCTTATGAGGAAAGGCTGAGGGCCTTGAGGTTGTTCTCGTTAGAGAGAAGGTTGAGAGTGACTTAATAGAGACATACAAGATAATCAGAGGGTTAGATAGGGAGGGCCTTTTTCCAACTATGGGGACGGCAAACACGAGGGGACACAAATTTAAAGTGAGGGGAGATAGGTACAAGACAAATGTCAGAGGTAGTTCCTTTAGTCAGAGAGTAGTAAGGGTATGGAATGCTTTACCTGCGTCGGTAGTAGATTCGCCAAGTTTAAGTGCATTTAAGTTGTCATTGGACAGGCAAATGGACGTACATGGAATAGTGTAGGTGGGATGGGCTTCAGATTAGTATGACAGGCCGGCGCAACGTCGAGGGCCGAAGGGCCTGTACTGCGCTGTAATATTCTATGTTCTATATGATCAAGTAACGTGATAACATCATGCTCACAAGTAAATCAAAGTAAAGCATTATGGTAAATAATGTAAATACTTATGGCATTACCTACATTAGTAAAACTCCCAAACTTACATTAATATTGCCAAAATAGTTTCCTGATTTACAACAAGAACAGTCTTTCAAGACAAATGGTTAAGTGTTTGGGGCTTTGATTTTCTAGAAAACAGATTTTCTAAAATAATATGTCAGAGACCATCAAGTTTGTCAATATTACAGTAGAATTTTCTTCCTCATTTCTTCTGGAGTTGGCTTCTAAAAGTTACATTGAATTGGCTAAAACGTGCTCTGCCTTTTCCCCACTCCACTTTGGCAATTGAGCTTAGATTGGGAACTTGCTGTTGATGCAGTACTACACATACTCAGTGATAAAAATTGTGTTGACACATTGGTCCATTGGATCTTCTAACTGTACAATTTTAAGCATGCTATAACTATAGGATAAAACACAATTTATTCAGATAAAAGTTAAGTTGTTGCAAGTCCACAATAAATTTGACTATTCTACTTTGATCATATAAAATCGAAGTAAAATTATAGTTGGGTAGACAATCGATATTAAAGTGCAGTACATGTCAAACTTTTGTTTGCAGTTAACTTATCATAGGAACATAAGAAGAAACTTAACAAGAATAGCCCATTCAGCCATTTGAAGCTATTCTGTAATTAGGCCTCAGTTGATTTCTTTTCTTTTACCTCATTTACCTGTCCTGGTTCCAGACAAATATCTTCAGTCTCAGTTTTAAAATTTTCATTTGATGACCTAAGTATTGTTTAAGGGAGAGTATTTAGCTTCTTGACTACCTTTTGTGCAATAATAATGGAGATATGCAAACTAATGTTACACCAGCAAACTAGAACAGTTACTTAATTGCATTAGCAGCTTAAACATACTAAAATTAGTTTTTAAAGTTTTGTCATGATAACTGAATTGTGTCAAATGAGTCTACAAATTAAGATGTTAAACTAATGATTATTTTCTCCTAGTCATATTATAATTTGTATTCTGCATCTTCAGAACAGCTTCAATATTTGTTTTTAACTTGTCTGCCACATAAAACATAGAGCACTAGGTGTTGCATTGGCAGTTATATATTTCAGAATATTTCATTAATAATTATGCAAGTAATTGATGTTAACCAACACCATCTTGT
Organism: Chiloscyllium plagiosum; assembly: GCF_037043375.1. Classification (NCBI taxonomy): domain Eukaryota; kingdom Metazoa; phylum Chordata; class Chondrichthyes; order Orectolobiformes; family Hemiscylliidae; genus Chiloscyllium; species Chiloscyllium plagiosum. The sequence goes on from NW_028270175.1 coordinate 8,895,653, forward strand.
TAATGACAGACATTGTGTTTGAGGCTTTAAGTGATGCTGAGCCATGCAAGGAAGATTCCAGGCTCAAGTTTTGGGTTTTCTTAAGATTTGCCAATTTTCGCCAAGGTACCACTGAGGATGCAGCAATCCTCTCTGCATCTCTTGGTTTGAGATGGGAGAAATTAGCAGTAATTCTGGCCTCAAACATCTGAAGTCAAACTACCTATTTTACACGTTACAAAGTGAAGAAAGGATAATTTGTAATTGGCTGCTGGATCTGTCAAAGACTTACATTTATATATTATCGTGGCACACATTTTAATCATCTTAACAGAATATAACAAAAGAATATAACCAAGATACATTGGTGGTTGTTATGCAGGCAAAAGAGGCATCCATATTTTGCATGGTATAATTGGATCAATCATTGTTGTTTGAGAAATGTATGTTGGACAGTTTTGAGTGGAACTCTAGAATGATTCGAATGGATCTTTCATATCCACCTCTGCAGCTAGCTATACATAACCTTAGGTTAATGTCTAAGGAAAGGTGACATTTCTGATGGAAACAGCACACCCTCAGTATTGTGTAGCATGTCAGTTCAGATTATTTGCTCAGGTTCAATTGTGTGTCTTGGGAGGTAAAGTTTGAACACTTAATTTATATGGGTTGTTCCCAAAAACATTGTATAGAAAACCATCTGTCTTAAATGACTAGTACCACTGTAAATTACCAAGAAGCATTTGCACTGATCAGAATTGCAATGTAAAACAATGGCCAATAGAGTTATAATGATGTGGTTTATCAATTAGTTATAAACACCGATAAGATGAGGGTACGGGCAAAACATTGATGATGCCTTGATTATACTCTGATGTTCTTTTCGTTTTTTTCTGTACTATGATTTGGGCTATACTTTTTGCTTCCAATGAAGTAATATCAAATTAAAACATGCATATTTCATGTTGCCGCACAAGTATGATATTTCAAAGTGCTAAGTGGACAGTTTAATCTTTGATATATTCTTCATTTACAGAATGCTGATTTTTTTTAATCCCACAATTCTAATTTTCTGTGCCTTTATGTAGAAAAGGATGCAATTTGATAGCACAAATTTGAACAGACGTGGTTGCAAATTAGTGCCAACTTAAAATGAATCCATGGAAAGATACATTTGGCAGTCTGCTAAATTATATCATGTTTTGGATTGGGTCAGAACTGGTTTGAGCTGTTTAGTCCTTTGTATGCTCATGTTGTAACAGTACAGAAAAAAAATTGGCTTTTTTTTTACTCATCCATTCTATGATGCCAAAAGTGAAATTTGCTTTTCCTGTTATGAAGCAGACCATACCCCCTCAAAACATAGCCTAGACCCTAACTTCTTATTTATAGGCAAATGTAAGGTGCTGCTCCAGATGTGATTTGATTGGTCAAAATGTTAGGCTTTTTAAGCAAGACATACTTTATTCTTACATGATGAAATACAAACAAAAAAGTATTTAACTCAGTTGAAATAATTTTTTAAAAATTATTTACAATTCCTCAAGTGTTCCATAAACACACCCTTGGCAAAGACAAATTCAACAAAACCAATCTGCCTCATTTGGTTTCTCCTCTATTCCAGGAGAAGGGACACTGAATCTAGCAGCAAAGAGAGAACTCAAGCTTTTGCAGAACTTCAACTCCAAAACCCCAACATCAACAACGGAAAGCAAAAACTAAAACCCTGGCTCTGTATGAGCCTAACTCCACCCACTCATACTTCTTTTGTATAATTTTTTAAAAATCCCAAAGTTATTTATTCTGCTTTTCCATGGAGCAGCCTCTTTGGCACCTGGTTTACAGTCCTCTCTTTGAGAGGAATAGGACAGAATGAACCCTATTTTATAGCACATCGTCCAATTCCTCTTGAATTGCAATCAATCAAATTTCAATCCTGTCAGCTTTGAGGATATTTGAGACTCTTCAAAATACAACAGAAGCAGAGTTTTGAATATTCTTAAGGCAGAGGTGGATGGATTCTTGGCAAAGCAATGTTGGGGCGGAATGGTTATCCGAGGTAGCTGAGAGTGTGGGATTGAAGGCACATTCGGATCAGGAATGAACTTAATGGCACAGCAGGCTCAAGGGTGGCTGAGTGGCCAACTTCTGCTCCTTTCTCATATGTTTGGTGCTATCCTTCTCAAAGTTAAGAGAGAGCATTGTGTATTATATTAGTACTTCATTAACTTATTTAGAAAAAGTTCATCCAGCTGTTAATGAAATTTGTTCCAGTGATTGATGTGATATAGTTGCTGCTGTTTCTGCATTTGGTAATAGTTATTCAGATTCTGTCAAATTAGCTTCTTCAATAGTTTTCACGCACTGGAAATGACCATGAGCAAATAGCTGTAGTTTGAACACATGAAACAGATTCTTCCCATCTTACTTTCAGTTACTGATGTTGGATAATATTCCCTGGGTACTCGTAGTGTTGCCTCCCCTAAAGTGGCTGGATCGGTCTAGGTGTTGTTGCAATGAGGTTTGATTATGAAAATATCGCTGTCAATCTGCATTTTGTTTGTGACTGACTTCCACAATCTTTCTATAAGATAATGTGGGATAGGAGTTAGGAGTGCAAAACCGGGCATATTCTACCCTTCAGCAATCCTCAGTTCAGGCTTTTGGAGGTGGAGATCTGGACCTCAAGTGGGTCTGTGGGTGGTCAGGTCAGTTGTTAAGTCCTAAATGTTGATCTGCTAAAAGCACAGGATAGTCTACTGCAGTAAAACATTCGATAATCGATCTGAATTCACTTAGATAGTGTTCAGACATGTACTGACAGGTATAAAATGCAGGCAGGAAGTAATTCTCTGCAGAAGAACTGGGCAGATTCTTGACAGATGCTAATCTGTTTTCTGTCAAAGGTGGATGGATCCTTGTTGTCTGTCAGTCCTAAATGAGAATGAGTGCTGTAGTTAAATTGTCTCTAGAAATGAGAACAGAGCAGTAGAAGACCTGCACTCTATCTGAAATGTAGGTGGCATTTCTACATAATGTGGTAATTTAAACAAATGATAGATGGCTCTTTTGGTCAAGCACATGAGCATTAACGTTTTGCAAGACCATTAAGTAAACACAATTGCGGTGCTTCCTAAACTTTTTTTCCAGCATGCCCTATTTTAAATTTTGTATATTATTGTGAGCCCTCAGTGAATGTTTTGAGGGGATGAGGGTTGGTTGGTAGGGGAGAGAAGCAGAGAAGACCAGGTGAGATAAGGGAAAGAGGAGTTGGTAATTGCTATCTCTGAGCTCACAACTTCAAAACTTCAACTTATGACTCCACTTGAGGTCCAGATCTCCACCTCCAAAAGCCTGAACTGAGGATTGCTTTTATCAAGATGTTTTAGGGGTTGCAATCCTTGATTCAATCCATTTAACATTGCCATGGGATCGTAGTGATTGTAGATCATGAAATGTTGATGTTTATGGATGGACTTACAAACAGAAACATAAAAATCTGTGTTGTTCATTTCATTTTTTTCTCTGTGCTGATGTGACAGAGTAATTATGGTAATTGCATTTGAAACTAAAGTTTTTTTTCTCTTCTCTAATGTGTGTAATGCAGATGATTGTAAGGAACAGATCACAATTGCCTCTTCTATAATAAAATTGTAGATCAGAGTTTTACATTGTAAAACTGATAGCTGATACAGCAAAATACATTTGTCGGCTTTTTCTTCATTTAAGAGCTATGCGTGCTATATAAACCCACAGATCCTTGCTACCATGTGAAACTTCCAACTACCTTTGTATTTCATAAAACTGAAATTCATGTTTGCAGCTAAAATTACAATCTGATTTGCAAAGTATAATTCATGTGTTGCATAGTAAATATTTCAGTTTTACTTTTTGAAATCCTATTAGTTGTGGTAATCAAATAAGTGCTGCTTGGTTGCTTAGAAGAACCATACCATTCCAACACCTTTTAAGAGAAACGTGCTATTAGAAATGATTACAATTTTAAGATTCTCTTATTTTCTTCTGACTCTTTTGTTTTCCTTTCCCCCTAATTACCCAGTAAATTATAATGAACTCATTGGGAAAGTGGCTCGAATGGATAAAGAGTGAAGGAGATTAATTAACAAATCCAATTCAGTGACTTATCTCTGACTGTAAAGGCAGTCCCCAGGACAGCTTCCATTCTTTAGTTTGTTTGCAAGTTATTTGCACGCAACGCAGAACAAGATAAAGTAGCGTTCATGAGTAAAGGAAACATTTGTTTGTTGGCTCTTTAAAATTACACCCCTATATGGAATCGTGTTCATAAGTACAAACGTTTGTAAGTATAAGCATTCCTAAGTCAGACATTTGTGAATTAGGCGCCTCTCATACCTTGATATTCAGCCACCATCCAACATGAACCCACAAAGCAAGAAGAACAGAGAAGATTCTTTGTTTCAATTCTTATTGGCAGCTGTGCTTTCATAGGCCCCATGTCTGAAATTTTACCATGCCCCATGAGCAACTCTACCTTTTCTTTCAACACTGGGCTATATCTCAAAAGGTTTGATAGATGTATCAACCTTTAATCTATTACGTTTTCTAGGACTGCCTCATTACAAATGCCAATTTCTTCTAGCTCTTTAGTAGTACGAGTCGTAGAATTGTATAGCAAGGAAACATTTCCTTCGGTCCAGCCTAGATCTAGTCCCATTTGTGAGTATTTGGCCAATGTCCTTCTTAAACCCTTTCTATTCATGTACCCATCCAAATGTCTTTTAAATATTGTAACTGAACCAGCCTCTACCACCTCAACTGGCAGCTCATTCCTTCGGTGGCACAGTGGCTCAGTAATTAGCACTGCTGCCTCACAGCGCCAGGACCTGGGTTCGATTCTGGCCTCGGGTGACTGTCTGTGTGGAGTTTGCATATTCTGCCCATGTCTGGTTTTCTCTGGGTGCTCCGGTTTCCTCCCAACATTCCAAAAAGATGTGTAGGTCAGGTGAATTGGCCACGCTAAATTGCCCATAGTTTTTGGCGCATTAGTCAGGGGTAAATGTAGGGAAATAGGTTTGGGTGGGTTATTGTTCAGAGGGTCAGTGTGGACTTGTTGAGTCAAAGGGCCTGTTTACACACTATATAGGGAATCTAATCTAATCTAATCTAATACATGTACAACCCTCTGCGTGAAAAGGTTATCCCTTAGGTCCGTTTAAACCTTTCCCCTCTCACCCTAAGCTTCTAGTTTTGGACTTGCCCTACCAAGGGAGAAGAGCTTGACTATTCACCCAGTCCATCCCCCTCATGATTTTATAAACCTCTATAAGATTACCCCTCAGCCTCCGATTCAGGGAAATTGGACCCAGCCTATCCAGGCACTGCCTATAGCTCAGACTCTGGCAACATCCTTGTAAATCTTTCCTGAATCCTTTCAAGTTTCACAACATCTTTCCTATTGCAGGGAGACCAGAATTGAATGCACAATTCCAAAAGTGACCTAACCAATGTCTGTACAGCTGCAATGTGACACCCAACTCCTATACTCAATCACTAACCAATAAAGACAAGCATACCAAACTCTGCCTTCATAGTACTGTCTACCTGTGACTCCACTGTCCAGGAACTATGAACCTGCACTCCAAGGTTTCTTTGTTTGGTAAAATATACACTTGGTCACTTAGTATATCTGGGAGATTTTCTGCATTGTCGTCCATGAAAACATGTGAAGTATTTATTAAGCTTCTCTGAATTTTTTCTTTACCATGTGCATTGGGTCATATCTTTAACATTCTGTCTTTATCCATGCTCAACAGCTTGCATTCATATTCTCAGATCCCTTTCCTTGTCAGTTTCTTGGCCTTCCTTTGATTGTCTAAAAGTGCCCACAGTCTTTAGGGCTACTACTGTTTGACATTCCAATAAACCAGGTCCTTTGATATCATACAATTCTTAACTACTTTTGTTAATCACGATTGAGTCAACTTTCCTGTTGTGTATTTGCCTTAAAGGAACGTATGTCTCTGGAGACGTTGTAGTATTCCAGTAAATACTAACCATTGCCCCTCTACAGTCAAATCTTTCAATGTATTTTGTCAGTTCAACATATTTAATGTGCCCTCGTGAGTTCATAGTTTTCTTTGCTTAGATTTAAGAACCTATATTCACAATGAACCATGATGCATTCAAACTTAATGTAAAATTCTATTATAAAATAGTCACTATTTCCAAAAAGCTCCTTTTATAGTAAGGTAATCCTTCCCTGTTACACAGCACCGTATTCAAACTACTCAAATCCAAACTAATCCCTTGTTTCACACCTCCATACACTTCCAGAAAGGTTCTCATGCACACTCGAGGAACTCATCCTCCAATACATAAATGCTGACTTGGTTAACTCAATATGTAATTGAAGCTGTCCATTCTTGCTGTATTATACTCATTGTATCCATCTCTGCTCTCCTGATTTGTAGTGTGCCCAACGTTAAGCTCGCAGTTTAAAGTTCCATAAATGATTCCTATCAATGTAATGCTTTCCTCTTGCAGTTTCTTAGCTCCACCCAAACTGATTCTATATCTTGATCCTTCAATTGAAGATCCTCACTTGCTGATGTAATGATGTCATTCCTTGTTAGAAGTGCTACCCAACTTCCTTTTCCTTTTCGGTCTATTTTTCCTTTGTAGAATATCCTTGGATATTCAATTCCTATTATCAAGCACCCTGTAGCCAGTCTCTGTAATGGCAATTAAATCATATTCGTTTATCTCAATTTGTCCTTCCAAATCAAACATTTTTGTCCATGCTCCCCACTTTCAGATAAAGTACATTTGATCCAGCCTTTTTAATATTATTGTTTTGTATTTTTTGCTCGCCATTGCTTTGTCTGTTGTCTATTTTTGTTGGCTACGCTTCTTTTATTAGTTTTACGTAAGTGCATAAGAAGGAGGAAGAAGAATAAGGCATCTGGCCAGTCAAACCTGCTCTGCCATTTAGTAAGATTATGGCTGATTTTTTTTTTGGACTCAGCTCCACTTACCCACTTGTCCAGCATAATCCTTAATTCCATTACTGTTCAAAAATCTATCTTTGCCTTGTTCCTCTTGAATCTGAGCTCCCTCTCAGATCTCCAATTTCCAGCTAGTGTAGTTCAGATACTCAACAGAACTAGCATGTCTCCCCGCAAGGAGTTCCTGTCTTGCCAAGGTGTAGCACATCAACCCGTACCGTCCCAAATTTGATCCTAATGCCTCATAAATCTAACGTATTCTGTCCTACACCAATTTTCCAGCCATATGTTTAATTTTTCAGTGTTCCCATTTCTGTGCTTGCTAGCATATAGGACTAGGAGCAATCCTGAAATCACTGCTTTGGAGGTGCTACCTCTCTCTTGGCTCATGAAATCTGCTTCAGTCCTCATTTCCTTTCCTGGCTAAGTAATCAAGTAACTGACATTGACATGAAGATGATCTCTTGAGCACCCACAACTCCCCACCCTGAAGAATATCACGCAGGTGTTCTGAGAGGTCCAGTCTGCTCCCCCAACTAAACAAATCCCTATCAATGGTACTCTTCCACTTTTCTTTACTCTTTCACTTTTCATCCTTCCCTCCTGTACAGCTGAGCCACCTGTGGTGCTGCTGACTTTGCTGCACCCCTCTGACGAATCATTAGTGTCACTTGTATCCAAAGTGGAAATCTAATTTGGGAGTGAAGTTATGTCAGTGGGCTTATGTCTGGTTGATTTTCCTGGACGAGGAGAAAGTGAGGACTGCAGATGCAGGAATATCAGAGTCGAGCGTGTGGTGCTGGAAAAACACTGCAGGTCAGGCAGCATCCAAGGACCAGGAGAATCAACTTTTTGGAATAAGCCCTTTCCTGATGAAGGGTTTATGTCCTAAACATCGATTTCTCTGCTCCTCGGATGCTGTTTGACCTGCTGTGTTCTTCCAGCACCACACTCTCGACTCTGATTTTCCTGGACTGCCAGGAGACCTCCATTCCTTATCTTCTTGCAACTCCCCATCCTGCTGTGTGATCATAACCCTAAACATAGTATCCACCTAGTCTTCTGCATCATGGTTGCACAACAGTCACCCCGACCACTGTTTGAGTTCCAAAACCCAGCACTCAAGCTTGTTTAAATGGTAATACTTCTGAAGACATAATTATCTGAGATACCTGGCTTCATACAATTCCCAGACTGTGAATTTTATTCATCTGAGCTGCCTTGCCATATGTTAACTGTGTTATTACAAGTAGAATAGCTTGTCAGCTACTCCTCAGCAGTTCTTTCTGATGCACCAAAGTAATAGCCAAGGACTGGACAGTGAAGATTCTAAATGTGTGCGTGGATTTTTAAAAAAAGCTCCTGCTTGTCACTTAACCCAACTCCCCATTTGCCAAACTCACTCCATCCTGCTTGGTTGACCTTTTGTGTTCCACTTTGCCCTGTTCACTGATATTTCATATTGTGGCAACATTCAATTTTCAATCATTCCACATTGTAGATGAAGTATGATGTGAATAAACGTGATGTTACTCACTTTGGTAGCACAAACTGGCAGGCAGATTTCTATCTGAATGACGATAGATTGGGAAAGGGAGAGGTGCGTTGAGATCTGATTGTCCTTGTACACCAGTTACTGAAATTAAGCAAGCAGTGAAGGAGGCAAATGGTACGTTGGACATCAATACAGAGGAACCTCAATTATCCGAACGAGATGGGCAGCCACTATTTAGTTCTGATAATTGATTATTCGGTTAATCGATTCAATGCCTTTCCTCTGGGGCTTGGAGTTTTCTATTAAGTCTGCTCCCCGATCAGGAGACAAGAGAGCAGCACAACACGCGTGAGCCCTCGCCTGCTCCAACACCGCCCGCCCCCAAACCCCATCCAGCACCCCCTGCCAGTGCCCCCACCTATGCCCCTGTCCGTTCCCAACACTGCCCACACCCGCATCACCCCCATCCACCACCACCTTACCCCCACTTGTACTCCCTTCCACCCCCTCTCTGAGGCAGTCTGACTGGACACCAACAACAAGACTGCTGCTGCTGTGGGGGGGTTGGGGATGAGTTTCCAAATTGCGCGCGCGCATACCCATACACACGCACCAACACACACACTTCAAATATTTGACAGGTTCCACCTTTACCCTGTACTGAACAGTTGTTGTGGTTCTGTTCGCCGAGCTGGAAATTTTTGTTGCAAACGTTTCGTCCCCTGTCTAGGTGACATCCTCAGTGTTTGGGAGCCTCCTGTGAAGCGCTTCTGTGGTGTTTCCTCTGGCATTTATAGTGGCCTGTTCCTGCCGCTTCCGGTTGTCAGTTTCCGCTTTAGTGGCCGGTATATTGGGTCCAGGTCGATGTGTTTGTTGATGGAGTTTGTGGATGAGTGCCATGCTTCTAGGAATTCCCTGGCTGTTCTTTGTTTGGCTTGCCCTATAATGGTAGTGTTGTCCCAGTTGAATTCATTTTGCTTGTCGTCTGCGTGTGTGGCTACTAAGGTTAGCTGGTCGTGTCGTTTCGTGGCTAGTTGATATTCATGGATGCAGATCGTTAGCTGTCCACAAACTCCATCAACAAACACATCGACCTGGACCCAATATACCGGCCACTACAGCGGACAGCTGAAACTGACAACCGGAAGTGGCAGGAACAGGCCACTATAAATGCCAGAGGAAACATCATAGAAGCCCTTCACAGGAGGCTCCCAAGCACTGAGGATGTCACCTAGACAGGGGACGAAACGTTTGCAACAAAACTTTCCAGCTCGGCGAACAGAACCACAACAACGAGCACCCGAGCTACAAATCTTCTCCCAAACTTTGTACTGAACAGTGTTAGAGAGATTATCTGGGGAAGGGGTGTTTAGGGTACATGTCTGTGTAGAACTCCAGGGAAAGTGTGGGAAGAGAGAGAGGGTGAATGGGAGGTCAGTCATTTAGAGATGGTGCCTGTGCTGTCATCAGTCCAGGAGAAAGTGAGGGCTGCAGATGCTGGAGATCAGAGCTGAAAATGTGTTGCTGGAAAAGTGCAGCAGGTCAGGCAGCATCCAAGGAGCAGGAGAATCGACATTTCGGGCATAAGCCCTTCTTCTGTCATCAGTCCAGGACTGTTCTCGGCAGCACTTCTAATCACAGTAAACAAAAGATGTGATCAGTGTTGGACACACACCTTTGATGTAATGTTTCTGTCGGGACCTTGAGATCTCCTTCGGATAATCCAATTTTTGGATAATTGGTATTCGGATAATCAAGGTTCCTCCGCAGATGATTCGAGTACAGGAGTGGGGATGTCTTATGCAAATGTACAGGGCCTTGGTGAGACCGACCTGAGGTTTTGATGCAGTTTTGGTCTCCTTATCTGAGTAGGGATGCTCTGCACAAGAAGGGCATGAAACAAATGTTTACCAGATTGATTCCTGGGATGACAGGATTGCAGTATAGAGAGTGATTGAATTGGTTAGGCTCATATTCACTGGAGTTTAGAAGAGTGAGGGGAGGAATTTCATAAAAATCCATACAATTCTAATAGGATGAACAAAGAAAGGATATTCCTGATGACTGGGGAGACCAGAATCTGGGATCATAGTCAAAGGAAATAAGATGTCTATTTAGGACTAAGATGAGGAAAAATTTCTTCACCCATGAGTAGTGAGTCTGTGGAATTCTCTGCCACGGAAAGCGGTTGAGGAGTTTAGAATTTGGCATGGTTCTTTGGGCTAAAGGGATCCAAGGGTATGGAGAGAAAGTGAAATTAGGGTGCTGAGTTGGATGATCAGCCACAATTGTATTGAATGGCAGAGCAGGTTTGAAGGGCCATAAAGTCTATTCCTCCTGTTTTCTGTGTTTTCATGGACAATAAATCATGTTGATTTAAGTTAGGTGAAGATGTCATACCTATTGTGAAGGTGTCCTTAGTCTGGATCAGCAGTGCTCATTTTTAAATCCAGAATGTATATTTATTCTGGTGGTGTGAGCTATCAATGAGTTGAATTAGATAATCCATCTGGATCTGACCAAGAATCAGGTGTTGTTTCCTTGTCCTCCCACTTGCTCCTGAGGAAAATGTACCGGAATTTTGACAGAAGCTAAGCGACACATGACAGTGACCAGGGTAACTTTCACTCTGACTTGGGAAAACTTGACTCCATGATGGCATCTTCCTCCTGACTGAATCCAAAATTGGAGAAAATTGCTGAATTAAGTCATTTTCAGACAACTGCACTGTGAACTCATTGGAGCATTGACTCATTGTATTATGTTCTGTTGTCCTTTTTAGAGTCGTTACTGTATCTTTACTAAATGGGAGCATTTATAAATTATAAATGCAGAAGTTTAAAATCCAGATTCAGTCCAAAATTTATAATTTTGCCAAAGCTTGATCAATATTTATTTCTCATATTTAAAAAATTGTTTGACAATTGATGGATTTCAAACAAATTATTTTTCATTTATTTTGATTATTTTCAAAAAGATCTTGCAGATTGTTCAGTGGTGAAAATTTTAAGAAGAATTCCAGTCTAAAAATAAAGAAATTTATCAGTACATGATACAATTGCAGACATTCCAGAAAAGCCTTTGAGCTGCCACAATCCTGTTTAATATTGTAGAGATGGACATGGCAGTATTACATTTTGGCTCCCTTGGAGTACTCTTGCCTCTCAAAGTTGTGGTTTCAACTCCCACTCCAGGGCTTGAGTATATAATTGAGGTTGGTACATCAGTGCAGTACTGAGGGAATGTTGCAGTGTCCTAAGTGCCATTTTCTAAATGAGATGTTAAACTATAAGATGTAGTAGCAGAAGTAGGCTCTTTGACCAATTGAGACTGCTCTGCCATTCAGTTATATCATGGCTGATCTGATGATCCTGTATTCCACTTTCTTGCCCCATCCTGTGTCTCTTAATACTCTTTAATGATTAACAATCTATCTCAGTCTTGAATATACTTAATAACCCGAGCTTGACTTTGCTTTATGGCAAAGAATTCTTTGGACTGACAACTCTCGAAGAGAAGAAATTCCTCCTCATCTCTGTCTTAAATAGGTAATCCCTAAACTCAGTGTGTATAGCTCTGATCCTGCTCTCTCCCACAAGGGGAAACAATTTCTCCATACCTACCTTATGACGTGCCATAAGAATTTTTTTATGTTTCAACAAGGTCTCCTTTCATTCCTCCAAGCTCTAATGAGTACAAGCCCAACCCACTCAACTTCTCCCCATGAAAAAAACCCTCCCTGGCATCAACCGAGGTGATCCTTCTCTGGACTGCCTCCAATGCCAGTGCAGGTATATCTTTCCTTTAAGTAAATGTTCACAGTTTTCACAGTTCACAGTTGAGCAGCCCTTTCTACCAACCAAGGTGGGTGTGTGCAAATTAGCTACTGTTTTTGCTTGAATCATCACCATGACTCCTCTTCAAAAGTAATGCTGTAAATGTGCAGTTCTTTGGATGTTCTGAGGTTGTGAAAGATGCTGTTTAGATATAGGTTCTTTTGTATCAATAGTGAATTATGACAATTGTATTAGAGACCTGCATAGGAAAAAAGGCAAATCATATAAAGAACTCTTGTAAACCTGTACGCGCAGTCGATGTTCTGTAAATGGTGACTCAAATATTCTGTGGAGCCTATTTTGTAATAGTGTCCATTATTTATAATATATTTTTGTTTTCAATGTTATGAGGTTCACTGTCTCTGCATCTTTGTGGTGCAACTGTGCTCTGTTTCTGCAATGTTGTTTGCATTTGCAATTTTTGATTCTGCTGTTGAATGCTGCTGTTCAAAACCTCCTCAGGGAACCCATCTCACACTGCTTGGGTTCATCACTGCATTGCGTATGACTCTGATGCGGAGTCCTGCACACTTGAGAAACAAAGCAGTGGTTCCTTTAATTTCCTAAATAGTGGTCATTCCTATCAATGTTTTTACATTATTAAACAATTTGTTGAGAGCTAAACAGAAAACATGTGTTTAAAGCTGCATACACAAAGTTGGTAACTGAGTTCACTTACCTGTATCAAATTGCTGTGTGGGTCTGGATCAGTTAAAGAGTCATACCTTGCTCAAAACGTCAACTCTCTTGTTCCTTGGATGCTGCCTGACCTGTGCTTTTTCCAGTGCCACATTTTATCACTATAAGGGCAGAGTCATACAGCATGAAAACAGACCCCTCAGTCCAACCAATCCCTGCCAAACATAATCCCAAACTAAACTTGTCCTACCTGCGTGCTCTTGGCCCATATCCTTCTAAACCTTTCCTGTATCTATCCAAATGTCTTTTAAATCTTGTAACTGTAACTGCATCCACCACTTCCTCTGGAAGTTCATTCCACAAACAAACCACTCTGTTTTTTAAAAAAAATTGACCATCATGTCCTTTTTACATCTTTCTCCAGCTACGTTTTTTCAAAAGAAAATACCCCGTAGTATTGAAATTCCCCAATCCTTCGGGAAAAAAACCTGATATTCACCTTATCTAGCCCTTCTTTATTTTATAGACCTCTATAAGGTCACTCCTCAACCTCTTATGCTCCAGTAAAAAGGTCCCAGCCTATCCAGCCTACCCATTAAATTCAGGTCTCCCAATCCTGGTAAATCTCCTCTGAACCCTCTCTAGCTTAGTAAAATACTTCCTATAACAAGTAGACCAGAACTGACACTATACTCTAGAAGAGGCCTCACCAATGTCCTGTACAACTTCAGAGTAATGTCCCAACTTGTGCTCTCAAGAGATCTAAGCAATGAAAGCAAGCATGCTGAATGCCTCCTTAATCACCCTGTCTAGCTGTGATGCAAACTTCAAAGAATTATGTCTCGGAACTCTTGGTTCTCCAACACTGTCCAAGGCTCTACTTTTAATTGTATAGGTTTTGTCTTTGTTTGTTTTACCAAAATGCAATTCCTCACATTTATCCAAATTAAACTCCATTTGTCACTCTTCATCCCAAAGCTCTTCAGTTCTGTCACTATCACATTTAGAATTTTATTACATCAGAATTTTTAAATAAATATAACTTCATTGCATCTATTGTAAGGTTGGTTTCTTAGTAAAGATGCTTAATTTTTTAATTAATGCATAACATTTAAAATTGAAATCTCTAACATTGTTTTAACTTTTTAAAACTTTATTTTTTGAAAAATATTTTTTGCAATATTTTAAACTCTTTAGTAATGACGATATCAACTTTTCACTGAAGTAGATTTGGAGTCATTGTGAGTTTGTTTCATGGTGCTGTAGAGAAGAGATTTTGGGATCTTTTACTATCAGGGGTTACCATATAAAAGTTGTTTGTGTATGGAACCCAATATATCTTCATCAGTCCAGTAATTCCCAGCTGGTTTTGCTGACTTAGGATCAAAAGTAAGAAGGATCCTAAGTGATCTTGATAAATTTAATGTACATTTGGGGATCTTCCCTGTTTCTGTCACCCATAGCTATGCTAGCAATGCATTGACACACCCTGCAATGAATGCGCTTCCCTGCACTTACTATAGGGTTCAGGAAGAGAAGTGAAACTAGGACTGGTTAATATCAAAGACTGCTGATCTCTTCAGTGTTGTTATCACGAAACGTGCTATCCAAATCTCTACATTGTAGACTGTAAAACATTTTGAAAGGAAAATATGTATTTCCTTTCTAATATACAACCATTTGAATTAACCCACAGTTGTGGTCTGCTTTGTGACTGATGCTGCAGCATATTGAATTTTTTTTTAGATTTTTATTTGACAGCTTAATACAGGATACCTTGCAAGTAGTCATGCAGACAGAAACATGTGATTAGAACAACTGGTGAGGTACATCCAGACCTGGATTAAAAACAAGTTATGCAAGTGAAAGCTTGGGTAAATATTATGCTATGGTTATTGAGATTATTATTTAATGTAGTCAGATTTGGTTTCTTTAATAGCCATTTGTTGTGGCTCAAAGTGCACTTAATACCTGTGAAACTATATTTTGCTTTACTTTCATTTCTTTATCTAGCTATGGTAAGCTTCTGCAAAACAGAAGTGTTTTGATGAAGTTCCAGTGAGGGTTAATGGTTGATGTAGTGCACATGGATTTCCAAAGGGCATTTGATAAAGTGCCATGTAACAGTCTTGCAAAGAGATTGAAGATCATGCAATAAAGGATACAATAGCGACCTGAAAATGAAGTTGACTAAGAAACTAAATTGAGATTAGTGGAAAACCGTTGTCTTTCAATTTGCAGGAAGGTATTTGATGGGACCCCCAGTAGTTGGTACTAGGATCACTGCTTTTCTTGATATCTATTTCTGACTTAAACTTTTTAAGCAATTTCAAAAGTTTGTACATCTTACAAAATGTACAAGGCCTTCTCAAGTGCAATTAAGGATGGGCACTAAATGCCGCCTAGCTGATGATGTACATATCCTGTGAATCAGTTTTTAAAAAAAGCATTGTAGTTGTATGGAGGAAAGACTTCAAAAGGACATAGACTGTGGAATGAATGGGCAGGGGCATGTAAAATTCAACACTGAGAAGTACAAGGTGATATTTTTTGGTTGAAAGATCAAAGTGAAACACTACAATATAAGGGAGTTTTAAGGGTGGTGCAGGAAAAGAGACACCTCAATTTATGTCTAAGAAATTGTTGAAGGCCAAAAATCCTTGGAGAAAGTAACTGGAAAGGCATTTGGGATTCTGAACTTTTTTAAAAGAAAGGTATGGAGCACAAAATCAAGAAAACTATGATGAAAACTAGTTTGTCAAAATTGAAGTATTTAATTCAATTGTTGGCACCATGCTTTTAGGAAAGATGTGAAAGGTTTGCAGGAAGATTAAAGAAAATAGTTTCAAGGAAGAAGAGCATCACTTATATGGATAAATCAGAAAAATTAGGGTTGTTCTCATTTAAAAGCTGTTTTTTCCCCTCCCCCCCAGAGTCTGGTTTTGATCTGAAATGTATCACCTCAGAGGATGGTAGGAGCAGCTTTAGTCATGGCTTTCTTAGGGATATTGTATAAACTCCTGAAAGGAAACAGGGAAAGAACAGAGAATGGGTCGAGTTAAATGGTTCTCAGAGATCTCTCAGACTTGACAGAACTAAATGATGACAACTTTTCATGTAACCTTTCTATAATTTCTTAGACAAAATAAAATCTCCTATTTGCTTCTGGCATCATGTTCTGGTATAAAAAGGAGGCAAAGCAAATAGATAATTCTTATTCAGAATGGCTTTGCACAGCATAGTTAAAAATGACTTTACAGCAAAACTAAAATAAAATGACTGCACAATGTGTTCTTTATTTAAAATTACATGTTTTACATCCTAACTCATCCTTGCTAATTTACACCAGAGCATCAAATTGTGTGATCGAGATGAAGGTGAGATTAGAAAAATGAAGATATTTTTATTCCAATATTTTGCACTTTAATATTACCGCATTAAAAAGATGTTTACACCCAGGGTGTTGAGTGTAATGAATCCTATTTGTGAAACGTTTTCTTTAGGTTGGGAAGGGTGCAGAGTGTGAGAGTGGAGACATGTTGTGCTAGTATTTTAAGATATTTGTATGCTTAATTTCTGTAGTCATCAAAGAGCCCCGTTGGTGCAGGTAGAGGCCATTCGGCCCATTGAGGCAGTCACCCAAGGCTGGAATTGAACCCAGGTCCCTGGAACCAAGATATCAGTGCTAACAACTGTGCCATGTGCCACCCCATATAGTCAATGAACTTCAGTACAGAGGATAGTCAACACTTGAACTTCTTTGAAGTAATTAAGCACGTTTTCAAGTGTTGGTCAGAACACTTGATGGATAATTTGAAGCATTGCAGAAATTGTCTTTTTGGGAGGGAAATTAGTCTGGAAAGCAGATTGTTCAGCCTGCTCTGCTTGAATCTCTGAAATGATCTGTTGAAGACCTATTTTTGTTTTCTTTACTGGAGAGCACTGAGGAGGACAGTAAAAGATGAATGAGGAGGAACTGTTTTAAAAATGTATAACGTAGTATCTTCACTGCAATACTGTTGGTTAATTCTGGATTGTGTGATGGAGCTTAACTGGTAGCAAGTGGTGCACAAATATCTGACTTGTACTTTGTATTCCTTCCCTTTGAACCATCTAAAATGAAATGCTTGATTCTCCTTTCTGTCTGAAAACATTGAGGATTTAATATTTTTCTTGCATGCCCCATCTCATGCATGCTGATGTTTGTGCTTTTATGCACCGAGTCTCTGAATGCCTCTCTCTGTTCCTGATTCTCTCCAGCTCTTCCTCATATCTGTTTTAGACTTCTCTTCATTCCCTTCATTAATACGCATAGAATATTTACGAACAGTTTCTGGTATTTCTGATGGATTGAGTTTCTTTTTCGAACAATCATTAATGCTCTTCTTTGCCCACTCCCCCATTTAACATTGTGCCAATTTCTGCTTTGGCACTTCAGAACTTAGGGCAGCCTGACTCGTGTCTGTTTTTTCAATAGTCATGCTGCTTGAACACTTCAGTGTCTTTTACTACTAATCTTTACCTTTAACATTCTCAAAAGCTGAGCTTCTCCAGCCAGCTATGGTACAGAATCCCAAAGGTTCACAGCCCTCTAAGTAAAAAATTTATCCTCTTCTCAAACCAGGTCAACATCTGCCTTATTTTTAAATTGTGCCCCAGCTTCTAGGCTCCCAAATTAAGGCAAGCTCCTTTTCTGCATCTACCTTGTCTACCCTTTTAATTATTCTGTAGGTTTTAATAAGAATTTGTTCCATTCTAATTCCCCACCTTCATCCCAGCCAGTTCAAAGTACTAAAGCACCGTTTATTTTTTCCAATAAGGCTATACCAGTGTACATTTTGTCCCTTCTGCTCAGCTATATTATTGTGCTCTAACTCTATTTAATTTTTACTTAAGACCAGCTCTCTGTCTCCATCATGTTAGCAGGAAAAGGAATAGAGTCACGAACTGCTAGATATTTGCCGTGTTGGTTCCACTTCATCCTGTGTACCATCTGAAAATTATAATTAATCGTCAGCAATAGTACTTCAGTATGTCCCTAACCAAAATACAACTATCTTTGCCTCATGTTACATTGGTTGCCACCCTTTCTTTATTTCAAATTCATGCTCAGCCTCATGTTTCTAATCAACAGTGCTCCTTCTCTGTTAGTCTCAGGCCTCAGCCTCACCAGTGCATTTCCCTTCTCCAAGCACCTGTTATGCCTGTTGTTTCTCAATATTATGTCCTAAGTACCAAAGACTGCCTGTCGTTAGTCTTTATTGTTCTTCTGATCTAACAGCACTTGTATATTTCATGTCCATAACTCTACTTCTGCCCTGACATCAAGATAGCCATTCACCCTGGATCACAGTATCAAAGTTCTGCACCCAACTATCCCAGATTACTGTAAATTGGATCCCTGATCGCTTCCCACTCTATCTGCCAACTTTTCAAATGTGAATTCCCTACCTCCCATCCATCTTTCTCCAACCCCATCCTTCATTTTCTCTTAGCCATGCATGTTATGGTACATCCATATAATCATCTTCACCCAATCCAATTACTCACTTTAAATTGTTTATATGTTGGTTGCCTTATACTGTCCTTAAAGCTGATGAGCTTTCCTGCTGGGGAAAGTAAAATCTACATACTAAATGAGAGAATATTGAAAGAGGATTTTTAAAAGAGAAAGGGGGAGAGAGAGAGGTATCAAGATTGTTGTAGGACTTGTCTGAGAATAAGATGTGTGTAGAAGATGAGAAAAAGGTGGAAATATGCAGATTTAGCAATTGGGTGGCAATTGAGTGTTAGCTCAAAGCTCAAACCTTTCCCTTTGGCCAACATATCTCACTGTCTTCCTTCTATGTGTCTCTTTTCTGTCCCCTTATGCCTTGTATGTACTTTTCTTCATATATTTACAAAAATTGGAGAAACTTTAAAGTGGACACCAATAGTGATTAGTTGGAGGTTAGCGTTATATACCTGAAGCAAAAAAAACCCATAAGCAGGCATGTGACATAAGGTTTTGTTGTTGATTGGCTATCCTGAAATTTTTTATTGATACTGAGCCAAGCAGTTTGAGGATCGGTTGAGATTGAGGTTGGAAAAAAAAGTTATTGCTGTTGATATTTGACAAATGATAATTATTTCAAACAAAACAAAAAAAATGCACAGGATGTTTAATTGAGATCCCATTCTGTTCCAAGCAACTCCCCACCCAGACTTGGGTATCACTGTTCTTTAAGTATCCCTGATTGGTATAATGGATCTACCTCTGCCAAAATGGACTACAGTGGTTCAAGAATGCAGCTCACCATCAAGGGATGGGCAGTAAATACTAGCCCAGCTACTGGAGCCCACATTTCAGAGAGATTTTTTGAAAAATCCCTTTTTTTTTTCTTTAAATTATTAGAGGTTTTCTAATCCGGAACCATTATTTCTCTTTCAACCAAACTGTCAAAGGAAATTAACTGGTAATTAGCCTCAAACTTTGTTGCACGTTACTGGTTCTAAATGGCTACTGTTGTTTACACAGTTGTTATTTGAATCCAGAGAAAGCCATTGTATGTGAAACACTTTGAGATACTTGAACATGAGAAAATTCTATATGAATGCAAATTACCTTTCTAATTCGCAAGCTCTTAATTAGGAAAAAAATGTTCTTAAAGACCATGAACGCTGTATTAACATTACAAGCAAAAGGTATTCCTATCACACACTTTTACTGGCAGGCACCAAAACATCATTTCACTGAAACTGAATTGAAGATGTTATTTTGAAGAACCAGTAGTCACTTTTAAAATACACTTGAAAATTGCAGTTTATTTTTTGATTGTCTCTTTATTTGAGAAATTCAAAATTTTGGATGTGGTACCATACATAGAAGCTGCATCTTTTGTTTAAATAATCAAACGTGATATTCCATATTTCATGATGGCAATGTTTAGCCTACAAGAACCAACCTTACATAAATATGGAGTTAAATGCAGCCATACTGGCAAAGCATTAGTTCACAAGCTCAGACTTAGAAATTCTGAGCACTGCTGGACTTGTTGTAACATGAAATCTACAGTGTAGCTATAGCAACAGTGCACTTTCAATGCGAACATCTTGTCATTTTCTTTAATCCGTTGCAGCTGTGGAACCAAAAAATTAAATTGGTGTTGCTATAGTTACCATCTTTGTTGCATCAACCACTTTTGTGCCCAGTTTCCTGCTGCTTTTTAACATTCAGAGACATTCCAGATTCTCTTTGTTTGTAAAAAAAAATATAGCCAAGCGACTCACGAAGTTATACAGTGAGGTTTAAGGAATATATGTAGATTCATTTTAACCCTTTCATAACTCAACTGGATTTGTCAATTTTGCTGTTAATCTGTGGAGGACAATAATGAAGCACTATTAACATAGTGCAGTGTCCCAAGGTGCTTCATAGGAGTGTTATCAAACAATCTTTAACATTGAACTGCAAAAGGAGATCATCAGAACTCCAGATGGCGACATTTTCATATTAGTGCAATGTATAATAAGTGAATTAACGTTAATATTCTTTTTATTTTCTGGCCCTGCCTACGTTGTAAGTAGTTTAACTCGCAGCCATTGACTTTAATCACCACCTGTTTTTTTTAGCACAGAAGAAGAGTCTAACAAAATGTGTTTCTTTTTGCAGCTTTCTGCTTCATTACTCTGATGTCACTCCTGTTATATAAGATTCCATATTTTAGGATGATTTCACTTGGATTAAATTAGTCCAGGTTTTACATTTTCAGATGTGTTAATTGATACATACTTGGGCCAGTATATAACATATTAAAGGAAATTCGAATATTCTATGTCAAAAGCATATTTGCAGATATTACTGATTTTAAAATCTCAAAATTGAGCACTTGGCTCATTGTGTCTGAACTGGCTTATCAAATGAACATGATTACCTACTTTCCTTTCTCTGAATTTTCCTATCCCCTTGCACATTATCCAAATAATCATCCAATACCCTTCGAATGCCTTAATGGGACCTGCCTCCATTCCATTTCCAGTCGTTGCATTCCACACCCAAAATACTCACTGTGGGGAAAAAGCTCTTTCACGCATAATTTGCATCCTTTGCAATCACTTTAAACCTATGCCCCCCCCCCCCCCCCCATTTTGATTCTTTGAACAGTTTCTCCACCTGCTCTATGAAGTCCACTCATTATTTTGAAAACCTCTGTCAGTTCTCCTATAAGATGCTTCTCTCCAAGAACAGTCTTAACTTTGTCAGTCCATTCTCAACTGAAGTTCTTCATCTCTGGAACCATTCTTGTAAACCACTTGTGTACTTTCTTGGATTTATTCATATTCTTCCTACAATGTGGCGCCCAGAACTGTGCACAATGCTCAAACTGAGGTCTAACAAGTGTTATGTGCAAATTCAACTTCACCATCTTGCTCTTGTACACTATGCCCCTATTAATAAAGCCAGGGACACTGCATGCTTTACTTACTGCTCTCTCCACCTATCCTGCTACTATCAATGATCATTGCACATGTTCACCTAGATCCCTCTGCTCCTGCAGCTCCTTTAGGATTGTACTATATATTTACACTCACTTCCAATGTTCTTGCTACCAAATCTTGTTAGGGATACACTTGCTGATTTCTTCTTTTTTATGTGTAATTATTGTCTCTTGCAGGAGGCTGAATAGCACCCAGGGAGAAATCCGTGTGGGGCCCAGTCATCAGGTAGGGGAGCTGTTGGATATTTTCCATTATGTTCATGCATAATCTTTTCATGTAGACATATTTATAAAATCTGAAAGATAAAGTCATATTACCTGTGTATATTTTGTGAAATATGGAATAGTGTCTTAGTTTAAGTTGGATTTAAGGCTGAGTTGCAACTGCTGTCAGCACCTATTAGAGTTCATAAGATATAGGAGCAGAATTAGGCCATTTGGCCCAGGGGGTCTGCTCCGCCATTCGATCATGGCTGATGTGCTCCTCACCTCCATTTTCCTGCCTTCTCCCCATAACCCTTACCAATTAAAAATCCGTCTAACTCCTCAAATTTACTCACTGTCCCAGCATCCACCGCACTTTGGGGTAGCAAATTCCACAAATTCACAAACCTTTGGGAGAAGTAGTTTCTCTTCAACTCTGATTTAAATTTATTTCCCCTTATTCTAAGACAATGCCCTCTCGTCCTAGAATGCCCCACGAGAGTTGTTGATCCCAACCAAATTTCAATCTTTCCCTTAAAAAGAATGGATTTTTGCATTTAGTTGCATCTATGTGTGCTTGAAGGGGACCACTTCTGTATAACAGCTAAGATTAAAAATGTCCCAAAACTAATATCAAAGGGAAATATGATGTATAGAGTTTATACCTGGAGATAATTATTTATTAAGAGCACCAGCAATAGTGAGGAAGGGTGGTAAATCCTTTGTGAATTCTGAAATTTGCTGTGTCCAGACCTTTTTCTTAAAAATAAGTCAATATTGATGAAAGAATCCTTGATTTAATCTGAGAGGTGCTGGTGGCAACACACTGGTAGAGGGGAGTAACAAGGAATGAAGCAGAGAGAAATCTCGAATCCTATCACTCAGCATTGCAGTAAATTAGGTAAACGCAGTCATTGCATCATTATGAACACCAAGCATAACCACAATAGACTTCAATTTATTGTGCAAAATGTATTTGCAGATGTTGGCTTTGCTCATTCTAGTTTTCACAATGCCATCCTCTTTATAGGCACAAACGAATCTTTTTAAACTGTCAGGGTTAGTGTTCATTGAATTTCATAAATCCAGTAATGGTTTATTTATTTTGCCAGTTTCCTATTTAAGAACCTAAAGAACAATAGGCACGAGTCAAATCGTTCAGATACTGTATCAGATGGATTAAATTTTTTGTCAACAATTTTAAATTGTAATCATGTTTGTTTACAATCATTTAATAAAATGATTAAATTCATTTTATTTGACTTCAATATTTATGCTTCTTCCTCTTCCCCTTGTGTTCTCTCTAACTAAATTTAAAGCATCCCTTGTGGCATATGTTTAAGAATAATGTGAATGTCTGCTCTTTGCCAATAATTTGACAATAGACTCATGGATTGTGATTTCATAGTTCGGAATCAATTTTGTCATCCTGCTGCCCACAACTTGTCCAGAAATCATTGGTTAAACCAGAATTGATCAGCTGAACGCATATCTGAATCCTCCACTCTCCTGAATCCTCCACTGAATAGTCTGCATCCTTTCCTAAAAACAAATGCAGGGAGCTGTGACAATTTATACCCATTAACATTGATGTGAAGCATAAGTGTAGATTAGTTTCTTCAGATGCCAGAACTGACACTACAGATAGAAAAGTCATAGAGTTGGATAGCACAGAAAGAGACCCTGGCTTCCAACTCATCCTCGCTGACCAGATATCCTAAACTGAACTAGTCCCATTTACTAGCATTTGACCCTTATCCCTCTAAATCTTTCCTATTCATGTACCCACCCAGATGCCTTCTAAATGCTGCAATTGTACCAGCCTCTGTCATTTGCTGTGGCAGCTTGTTCCATACACTCACCACTCTCTGCATGAAAACATTGCCCCTCAGGTCCCTTTTAAATCTTTCCCCTCACACGTAAAACCTGTGCCCTCTAGTTTTGGACTCCCCTATCCTCAGAAAAAGACTTTGTCTATTTACCCTATGTATACCCTCCTGTTTTTATAAACCTCTATAAGGCCACCCCGAGTCTCTGACGCTCCAGGGGAAAAAGGCCCTAGCCTATTCAGCCTCTCCCTGTAGCTCAAACCCTCCAACGCTGGCAACAATTGTTACAAATCTTTTCTGAATCCTTTCAAGTTTAACGACACCGTTCCAATAGTGGGGAGACCAGAATGGAAAGCAGTATTCTAAAAGTCACGTCACTAATGTCTTGTTCAACTGCAACATGACATCCCAACTCCTGCTCTCAATGCACTGAGTATTGGAAGCAAGTATGCCAAAGCTGCCTTCACCATCTTTGTCTCCTTGCAATTCCACATTCAGGGAACTATGCACCTGCACCACTTGATCTCTTTGTTCAGTATCACTCACCAAGACCACACCATTAAGTGTATAAATCCTGCCCTGGTTTACCTTTCCAAAGTGTAGCACCTCACATTTATCTAAATTAAACTCCATCTAATGCCCATTGGCCCATCTGATGAATGCCCTGATAACCACCTTCGCTGTCCACTACACCACCAATTCTGGTGTCATCTGCAAATTTACTAATCATACTTCCTATAGTCCCCTCCAAATCATTTATTTAAATGACAAAGAGCAGTGGTCACTGCACCAATCTTTCCGACACACCGCTGGACACCGGTCTCCGGTCTGAAAACCCCCACTCTCTGTCTTCTACCTTCAAGCCAATTTTGTATCCAGTTGGCTAGCTCCCCCCTGGATTCCATGTGATCTAACCTTGCTAACCAGTATACCATGCGGAACCTTGTTGAAGCCTTGCTGAAGACCATATAGACAATATCTACTGCTCTGCATTCATCAATCTTCTTTGTCACCTCTTCAAAAATCTCTATCAAATTAGTCAGACACGATTCCATGTGCACAAATCCATGCTGACTATCCCTAATCATTCTCTTCCTTTCCAAATGCATGTAAATCCTGTCTCTCAGAATCCCCATCCAACAACTTACTCACCACTGACATGAGTCTATAGTTCCTTGGCCTTTCCTTATCATGTTTCTTAAATGATAGCATCACATTAGCCACCCTCCAACTTGTTGCACCTCACATGTGGGTGTTGAGAATACAAATATCTCAGCAAGGGACCCAACAACTTCTTCCCTGGCTTTCCACAAAGTTCTGGGCACTCAGTACAAAAACCTTGAGTCTATCTGATGTTTGAAGGCCTATTTGGTGTATTTGCTTCCTAGAGTACTGAATAGCAAGAAAGATATCAGTTTTTATCTGTAGTCAGTGAAAAGTTACTTCATCTCAATTTGTTGTCACTTAATGTCCTCTTAAAATCTGATGAATGTAGAAGTTCGTTATTGTGGAGTAGATTGTGCCAACTCCTGATGTCACTGTAATAATCAGTTTGCCCATTTGAATCGGTTTTGGGAGAAATATTGGCATTCATGGCATTGAACTCTAGTAGAAATTAGTTGAAAGGAGGTGGGAAACAGTTAGCACTACTTTACTATCCGATCATTTGTCTGGTTGTTTCATTTTAACATCCTTTGGGATATCATGCAGCATCTTCAGTCAGTCTGGAAAGAGCATAGTAAACATGCCTTGTATGATTCAAATGTAAATCTTCCTATTTCCAATTCAGGTCAAGAGAAATATAAATTGTTCAGACATTCTGTACCCAATTTTAAGTTGAGAGCAATTTTGGCAGATGAAGTTCTCTAAGCTCCTGTACAGTGTGGTGACAGAAACACAACACACCTTCCTTTACGTAATCTCTGTTAATCTTTTGTGTAAGGTTAGTCAGATCTAACCGCAATGGACTATTGGATTCCTAAACTCTGCTTTCAGATCTGGTACTCTACATTTATAGCAAAATTTTTAAAATCAATTTAGTGAGCATGTCAGAAGTCATGTCTCACATTTTGTGCTTGTCTTGATATGATATTCACACAAGGGAATTCTACCAAGTGGTCATCTAGCCACAGTATAGGCCAGAATTTAAACAGTAATGTGTCAAGCTGTTTTTTGCTCTCCCAATAATTTTTGTTCCACAGTCTTTTTCCTCTAAGGAATTATTTTGGGAGCTTAATGCAAATTCAGGATTTAGGTGTAAAATCTGCTCTCCCTGATTTTATTTTGCATTTCTTTGTTGCGTTTCTCAGACCTATCTGTCGCTTAGTTGTTTTGCATTTGTAAGGTTCTCTCTTGCAATTGGATTGCTGATTGCTCATGAGGGGTACCTTTCTGGATATGGTACAGCAAAGTAAACTTCATCCATAAATCAATACAGACTGCTCCTCCAGTACCAGTTCCTCAAAAGGGGGAAAACTATGTGAGCAAACTGGGTATTGCAGAACTGGACTAGACTGTTGCATTCTACAGTGAGATTGTCTACATTCTGGAGCATCTTTATAGAAGGTTGCATCTGGAATTATTTTGTCTTTGAAACATGGGTCTTTTGCCTGTGTGCTCATGTTGAGATAACAACAACAATCTTATCCTCAAATTTTTCTAACCTGCAAAACAATGTTGGTAGCGGCATTGAGTCAATTCAGAATGCCCTCTGGTTCTGAATCTGTAGTTTTCAATTAGGTCTTCAAAAAATGTAGTTTAAACAAGTCACTGTGCCAGATGTTATCTGTGTAGCATACTGATGACAATTTCGATTTCATTGTGTTGCAGCAGATTATGCAAGATTTACATCCAAGGGTTAACTCATCACATTGGGTGTATCCACTTCTCACGTTTTGCACAAGAAGCTGGGTTTAATCAGTCAGTGATATGTCCATATGTTTCCAACATCACTGGAGCTGCAATAATGCATGTTATCCAGATGATCCTTCTGCCTGCTAATGTCAGGCAGATGGTTAATATGAAAGTCAAGAGGTGTGCTGTGTTAAGTCGCTTTATCATGAAATTTGATGTCTGAATGTGTACTTGTATTAAGTAGGTAATTTTGTTACCTTCCTTCGGTTGCACAGGCATGTCTGATGTGATGTTTATGTTTCTACTGCAGTCAGGAGGAAGGTGGCAATTCATATAAATAAGTTTTAATTTGTGCCCCTGGGTGGCACCTTTCGGCCTGAGATGGTTTCAAATTACCGTTTCTTTTGATGGGATATTTGAACCAAATTAACATTTAAAGTAAACATAAAAACTCTGTCTGACGTAAGCAGGTCCTTCCACAATATTTCACTCTACTGCTAAAGAATAAACAAACTAAGATTGATT
The DNA here is from genome assembly GCF_037043375.1 of Chiloscyllium plagiosum. Taxonomy (NCBI): domain Eukaryota; kingdom Metazoa; phylum Chordata; class Chondrichthyes; order Orectolobiformes; family Hemiscylliidae; genus Chiloscyllium; species Chiloscyllium plagiosum. The sequence continues at coordinate 8,922,476 of NW_028270175.1, forward strand.
AATGGCATTGGACCCTGTGGCTCAGTGTGGTGTCCTTGTCTCTGGGCTAGAAAGCCTAAATTCATTCCTCCTGCCCCAAAGGTGCATCATAATGTGTCCGAATAGGTTGATTCAATGTACTTTATGACAGTGCTTGAAAAGATAGAGCACTAGTGGGATTTTTCTTGCTCGGCTGCAGAAGACCATGCTAGCCTAGTAGTTCAGATAGTCACACAGGCAGCAATCTCTTAAGTTCATATAGCTGCTTTCATGTAAGAAATCATCCCAAAGCATTTCACAAAACTATAATTGTAAATAGTCAGTAGGCCAAGGGGATGTCAAAATTTGGTCAAAAAGGTGGCTGAGCGCAGTGATTAATCTTTTAAATTTGAGCTAATGCTAACCTAGATGCCAGTGTAATAAAGCAAGGATGTGACTGGAAGAGGATTGGGCTGGTCTTGAAGTTACAATGGGTAGTAAAGATTTATATGGAGAGGAAAGTACGAGTAGTTGTGTCAGAAAATGACAAAGACATTGAGGTTTCAGCAGTAGATGTGCTGAATAGAAAAGAAGCAGGCTAAATTCATGAATTAGCCTTCATGATGAAATGCGTGTGGAACCAGAAACCTGGTTTGGGGTCAAATTGGGTGCAGAATAAATAAATAAATAAAACAGTGAACTGTGGATACAGGAGATCTGAAACAAAAAAATAAAAGTGCTGGGGAAGCTCAGCAGGTCTGACAGCAACTGCAGAGAGAAAAACAGTGTTAACATTTCAAGAAAAGCTTTCAGTTCTGACGAAGTGGTACTGGTGTTAAAACATAAACTCTGTTTCTCTCTCCATGGATGTTGCCAGACCTCCTGAGTTTCTCCAGCATTTTATTTTGTTGCAGAATAATCAAGTTTATCTTGAGAGTGTGGGCAGGGAGAAGGATGGAATTGATGGCAAGGAGTGAAAACGATTTCAATGTTCGTAGTGTTTAGATGGACAACATTGAAGAGAAGTCAAGACTTGATATCAGGCAAAAAGTTTGAGAATGGAGGTAATAGTCACTTTTCTGAAGTCCTGAACAAAGGAGCAGAGCCTGACAGTTAGAACTCAACTATTTGGAGGCCATGTCAGGAAATACTCCTCTAAATAGAGGGAGGTGGAAATCTGGAAGTGCACCATATTCCTCAAAGGCTTATTGAATCTGTGTCACTTCAAAATTTCAAAATAAAATTTGCTAGATTTTTGTTACTTGAGACTATTGATAGCCATGAAAACAAGAGGGGGGATAGACTAATCACTGGGTGCTTGGAGTTAAGACTAAATCGAACTGAAATACTGATCAGCTGCAATCAGCTTGAAAGCAGAAGAGGGGCTCATTGGACTGACTTGATTAGTCTGATACTACATTTTACATTGACAGCACTGGATATTGATGAAGTGGCAGAGATGAATATTGCTGGGACATATGGATATACAAGTTTAAGACATTAATATCGAGCGTATGCTATTCATATTGGGCAGATGGTAACCTGTGATTTGCAGTGCATCCGTGTTTAATTTGGGAACTTTTCCATGATGCTGCTGATTTGCCATGCATGTCAGATACCCAACTAACCAGAAAAGGAAAAAAAAACACCCAGAGCTTTTACCAGTGCTGTACTGTCTGAAGTTTTGTATCTTAAACATGTTTATCTCTCAACAACTAGCTTATCAAAACTTGCAAAGAAACTTTGTAACACATTTCTGAAAACAGTGGAGCCTATCCCAAGGGCAGACAATCTCAGAACAATAGGTTCCTCCTCCTCTGTGATTTGCAACAGTTGCTTCCAAACCAGACAGATTTCAAGTACCCATTGTTAATAAAGGGCCCCTGTTTACTTTGTCTGTAGCAAATTCCCCAGTGTTGATGTCTGCGTAAAGACTAGATTTATAAAGTCCCCAATGCATGATGTTTATTCTTCCAGAAAAATTAATAATGAACAAATAATTGAAGCAGAAGTTATATTCTCAAGAAACTTTGCCGGTTTGCAACATTGCAAAGGCTGGTACCTGTGCTATATTGACACTTCTACATTGCTGAATCTACAGACAAAGCTTTCAAGAATATAGCTTTATAGATCAGAGGGAAACGATTGCTGACCAAATTGGCTCCTTAAGGACCCAGATTTCTTAAAGGGTGTGATCTTGGTGATTCCACCCACCACGTTTAATTCTGTTTGTGAATGAACACTGACCTTCTCTCCAGAATGAGGAACACTATATCTGCGGTAGGTATATACTTAACAACTGACTGTCAAATAATCCACATTTGGAGAAACAGAACCAGTTTTATTTGATTAGAGTACAGAAATGTTTGATACGCAACTAACAGTAGAAACCTCACTCTGTCCTGCCCCCAGGTTATTCACTGTATGAAGTGTGAATCCAGATATTTAAAATGTGTTTGGGACTAGATCCAATAATCTTTTTTGTCAGCGATTCATTGATCTCTGTCCTATTGTTTAATTTTGTAAGCAAATGCAAGGCAACAGTTCGAAAGTATGTTTGCAAGTTTGGAGAAGATTTGTAGCTCAGATTCAGGTTCTGGATGTTGTTTTGTTCGCTGAGCTAGAAGATTTGTTTTCAGACGTTTTGTCACCGTACTAGCTAACATCATCAATGAGCCTCCGGATAAAGCACTCTTGGTATGGCCCGCTTTATATTTGTGTTTAGGTTTCCTTGGGTTGATGGTGTCTGGAAGCATTCTAAAGGTCAAGAATGCAGTAAAGAATTCTGAGACAATCAATTGCCACTGTTCTCATCCAAAGGTTTCACTGCTGTCAGGTTACCTCTGAGCCTAAACTTAACCTGTGGGTGTAGCTGCACATCTGTAAGTGCAATCAGAAAGATAGAATTCCATTGTGCTTCTTTTCTATGTGATTTGGCCACAGAATATTGCAGTAAGGATCCTTTGCTTCATATGTACTATTATTTAAGACATAGTTGGAGTATTTCATGCAGTTCTGCCATCCCATTTAGAAAAGCAAATTGATCCTTGGAGGAAAATACAGCAAGCATTGATTAGAGTAATATTCAAGTGAGAGGTTAGTTGTGAAAATATGAGCCTTTTTGATTGAAACAGAAACAATTAATGATCACAGATTAAATGTTTTAAGAAAATTGAACTTTATTGTTCTTGTGAATTTTGAGTGAGGAGAATGGCAGAATAGATAAGCAGACCAAAACTGAAAGGTGAAGTTAGTGACAATCACACAAGCTTATTGGAGCACTAAATCCTTTCCCATAACTTGCCTTTGAGACAGAGACAGCATCATAATTTAGAGTGAATATTTAAAAAGAAATAAACTAAATGGATGTAGTAAAATGAAATTTGAGTGAACCGCATCAGTTGAATAGCTAGGCAAAAGTGAGGACTGCAGATGCTGGAAATCAGAGTCAAGTGGTGCTGGAAAAGCACAGCAGGTCAGGCAGCATCCGAGGAGCAGGAAAATCAGCGTTTCGGACAAAAGCCCTTCATCAGGAATAGAGGCAAGGGGCCTCCAGGGTGGAGAGATAAATTGGGAGGGGGGGGGGGGGGGGTTGGGGCTGTGGAGAAAGTAGCAAAGAGTACAAATAGGTGAATGGGGGTGGGGATGCAAGTGATAGGTCAGAGGGGCGAGTGGAGCAGATAGGTGGGAAGGAAGATTGGCAGGTAGGACAGGTCATGAGGACAGCACTGAGTGGAAGGTTGGAACTGGGGTAAGGTGGGAGGACGGGAAATGAGGAAACTGGTGAAGTCCACATTGATGTCCTGGGGTTGAAATGTTCCGAGGCGGAAGATGAGGCGTTCTTCCTCCAGGTGGTAAGGGAGCAGCGGTGGAGGAGGCCCAAGACCTGCATGTCCTCGGCAGAGTGGGAGGGGGAGTTGAAATATTGGGCCACGGGGCGGTGGGATTGATTGGTGCAGGTGTCCTGGATTGTTCCTTGAAGCGCTCTGCTAGGAGGCGCCCAGTCTCCCCAATGTAGAGGAGACTGCATCGGGAGCAATGGATACAATAAATGACATTAGCGGATGTGCAGGTGAAACTTTGGATGTGGAAATATCATTTGAATAGCTGGCATTTGGGCAGGCATGAACTAAATGGCTGCCTTTGTGTTAGATGCCTGTAAGGTTTAGCGAGAAAGTTTGCAGGTAAAATTTGTTAATGTGCTGAGATAGTTGAACTCTGGGGCAAACACGATGTATGCTTCAGTGGACAGCAACCTTCCTGTTTCAGAGATGTCTCTGGGGTATTAACTGGGGCAGGATTACAGCATCCTTCACAGTTCAATGGCCTGCTCATACATACTGCCAAATTAAAGCATTCACTTGATGTGCTGAAGGATTGCAACAGACCAGCAAACCATAATTCAGCAAGAAATTATGCCGTTGGCAAAGGGAGAAAACAAGCAAACTCCTAACTGAGAGCATTTTTTTTAGAACAAAACAGGATGCCCTAAAAGTGACTTAACATTTTAAATTGGCTGAAGATCGCCAAGGAATATTATTTAACATTGACCAGAAACTCCGTGAGCATCTTTGGATTGTGCAAGGATTAGTGTTTCTTTTGTCCCTGTAGCTCAATTTGTCAATCACTGCACCTACTTCCAGTATGTGTCAGGACACTCGATGTTCACGTCCATTTCTCCTTGATGCACCTGCAGAATGCAACAGAAATTTAACTAAAAAAAAAATGGGATTTCTGAGCAGGTGGGCACACTGTTTGTGTATGTGCAGCCCTTGTTCTTTTTTCTTTGACCAAGCTCTGGTTTCTTCAAATAGTCTAATTTGTCTTAGAAACTACTCCTACAGGGATCGAAGCTGTGACCAGAGAGGAGACACTTGGTGAGATGTTGGCGATGTTCCTTCTTGCACGGGATTTAGATTACAATACATTTATTTACAGTGTGAAAACAGGCCCTTCGGCCCAACAAGTCCACGCCGACCCGCCGAAGCGCGCGCACCCACCCAGACCCATTCCCTTACGTTTACCCCTGCACCTAACACTACGGGCAATTTAGCATGGCCAATTCACCTAACCTGCACGTTTTTGGACTGTGGGAGGAAACCGGAGCACCCGGAGGAAACCCACGCAGACACGGGGAGAATGTGCAAACTCCACACAGTCAGTCGGTTAATTCTACACTCTACATTTAGTAACCATTGTACTTCAAGATGCTCGAGTTGTTTTCAAGTTCAGGTGCACTAGTGGCATAAATTTCTAAAGGACATAATGTTTCATATTTCAACCAGTGAATCTGATATTTTATAGTCTTCTGCTATTATTGTTTTACAATTGAGTTTGTACCAATTTACTCAGATACAAATCTTGAAGTACTTCTTTGCAAACAAAGTGGCCAGAGCAATTGGGTACTTCAGATGTTGCGCTTTTGTGCATATGTTTTACATTACAACAGTATTGCTGATCTGCATCATCTATTTAATCTAATAGTGTTTGTCAAATACGAAGTTTTTTTTTAAAGAAATCTCTTTTGTACCAAATTGAATATTATAAAACAAAATTATGTTGAGCAAAATATTTTGAATCAGGGACCCATTTTACTGAGTTTGGAGAAGATTTGTAGGTCAGGTTGAGGTTCTTGATGTAAGCTTTTCACTGAGCTGGATGGTTGTTTTTTTCCCACAAGACCTTCCAGCTCAGTGAGCAAGCTTAAAACCAGACGCATTTTACTATCTTGTGAAATTGTCTTTTATTTAACAGAAGTTATGGTATTCTGTTCTATCTGGTTTATTCCAGAACATTTGGTCGTTTTCCTATTCAAGGTTGCTGAGATTCTGGTTTTGAGTGGAGTATTGGGAATTTTATTTTCGTGATATCCAGGAAAGACCTTCCACATTGGTCAGCAAGTTAAAAAACTTACAGGAGTAGTTAATATCACTATCTTGTATGCGTTTATCGCAGCAGCTGAAGGAGCTAAAGATAATGTTAGATTTATTTATGTAAAGAGCTGATTGCTATTCAAGTCTTTTTTGACCTATTTTAGAGCTGTTCACAATGAAAACAACCAACAGTAAACTTAATTGACTGAGAGCATAAGATTTTCCCTGTTTTGTCAATTTTCTGCTTAGCAAGGTTGGGGAATGTTGAACAGTTTGTACTTTTTGCATCAGTTTCTACATTAAGCACTCCGTGGTTAGTTAGATTGTAATCAGATGCAGAGTGAGTTTCTTCCATCCCATCCCAAAAATATCCACAGCTTCAGATGACTGCTCCCTTTATGTAACAGTATAACATTTTTCCATAGTCATTCGGGCCATCTGGAACTTCCGTGCATGTGTGTTTGCAAACGTGGGGTCAAACAACTGCACGTACATGGCTCTTGAGTTCAGACATGCATAATCAATCTGGTGTTGATTAGATTTTGATTCCTTACAGAGTGGAAACAGGCCCTTTGGCCCAACAAGTCCACACTGGCCCTCCGAAGAGTAACCCACCCAGACCCATTTCCCTACATTTACCCCTGACTAATGCACCTGACACTATCCACAATTTAACTTGGCCAGTACACCTGACCTGCACACCTTTGGACTGTGGGAGAAAACCAGAGCACCCAGAGGAAACCCATGCAAACACGGGGAGAATGTGCAAACTCCACACAGTCGCCAGAGGGTGGAATCAAACCCAGGTCTCTGGCGCTGTGAGGCAGCAGTGCTAACCACTGAGCTACCGTGCTGCCCATGAACACTGCTTTTTCATAATCTAAAAATACTTTGCATTTATCTTGTGCCCATGATGACTCATTGTAGCAATGTCTGGAAATGAAGCTTCACTATTCCCAGAATCATCACAAATGTGGGAAAAAAAAACTATCCCAAGTCACCGATTTACCCGACTAACAAATACAGGCTTTTGTACTTACCAAGAGAATGTTGCAAGCAAATTGTCTTTATCTAATGGCAAGAAGGAAATATAGATTTTTACTACAATTTCCTAGAGAGAGAATAAAGATCAGCAAGGACGTCTTTTCCTGCTCCTCGAGTGCTCCCTGACCTGCTGTGCTTTTGCAGCACCACTCTAATCTTGACTCTAATCTCCAGCATCTGCAGTACCCACTTTCGCCTCATCTATGTATGGAACCACAGAAGATAGGAGACATAATATACCAACATTTTGCTTCAGTATTTACAGTGGAGTAAGACGTGGAAGCTAGGGAACTCAAGGAAATAAGTAGTGATGTCTTGAAAACAGTCCGCATCATAGAAGTGGAGGTGCTGAAGGTCTTAAAAAAGCATAAAGGAAGATAAATCTCCAGGACCTGATCAAGTGTGTCCTAGGACATTTTGGGAAGCTATTGCAGGGCCCCTAGCGGAAATATCTGTATCATCTGCAGCTATGGTTGAGGTGCCAAAAGCCTGGAGGTTGGAGACTGATTTGTCCCCAGATTCAGCACTGAACCTACTCCAGATATTATGAAACACTAGAGCACAGTGCCTCTAGCCTAAGCACTGCATGCATCAGTGGAGCCTCTGTTGAGACCACGACTTCCACAGGTGGTTTCACAACCTATGTGTTTAAAGCTTGAAGCATTTTTAAAATAATTTTGTCAAGAAGTTAGTGATCAGAAATTAAAACCATAGAATCTTCAGCACCAGAAGAATACAGTCAGCCTATTGTCTCGGTGCTGGCTCTTTGAAATGCCTCTCCAGTTAGGTCCATCGCTGCATTCCTTTCCCGTCATCCTGACAGTGTTTCCTGTTCAAATACATCTCCAATTCCAAGTTGAGAAAGCGGTGAATATCACCATTTATAAACACGAGAGAGTACAAGATAAAGGAAGTCATTGTGACCTTTAGAAAATAGTGGTTCGGCCTCATCTGGAATACTTATCCAGTCTGGGTAGTGTAATTCCGCAAAGATGTGAAGGTTTCAGAGAGGGTGTGGAAAAAATTCATGAGAATGTTTCTGTAAATGAGAGACTTTGCGGAATGTGGAGAGAATGGAGATGCTGCGATTGTTCTTGTTGGAGAAAGGAAGATGGAATAAAGATTTAATCGAGGAGTTCAAAATCACCAGAGCTTTCCACTGAACAAACAAGGAGACACTGTTTCCAGGGGCAGGAAGATCAGACACTAGACAGATCAAAGAGAATCGGGAAAAAAATTGGAGGAATCGCTGGGCAGGAGAACTTGTTTTTTGATGCATAAAGTTGTTGTGACCTGGGGCGTGCTGCCTGGAAGTACAGTGGGAGCAGATTCAACAGGAACTTTCCAAAGGGCGAATCAGAGAAATACTTGCAAAGTCCGAGCATATGACCAATAGGATACACAACAAGCACACTGGACTGAGTGGCCTCCCTTGCCCTGTCATTCTATGACCTGAGTTTTAGTTTCACATCAAGCGAGCAGCCGGCAACTCTTGTAAATTTGACACCTTTTATTTCCTTTTGCGGCAATGCCTTCTCTTCATCTTTCAGTTATTTCACTTGAATGGAGTTGTTAAGTTGTGGAGATTGGGCAGGAAGTGAGAGGGCTAGACTCATTTTCTGTTCTGAACACTTAAGCTGCTATCATGCTGACTTCACACTGAACCTAACTCAGATTTGCCAGTTCAAACCTAATGTTAATGCTCAGGTTTCAGGGAAAGGAGTTCCAGAGCTTCTAGCCCCAGCAGCTGAAAGTACAGGCGCTCAAGGGGGAGCAATGGGAATTGGGGGATCAGCAAGAGGCTTGGATAATGGAGGAGCACAGAGATCTAAGGGGATTGTACAAGGTTATAGAGATTGGTAAGGTTGTATGGGTTGGACAAGGTTTAGAATTAGATTAGATTAGATTACTTACAGTGTGGAAACAGGCCCTTCGGCCCAACAAGTCCACACCGACCCGCCGAAGCGCAACCCACCCAGACCCATTCCCCTACATTTACCCCTTCACCTAACACTACGGGCAATTTAACTTGGCCAATTCACCTAACCTGCACATTTTTGGACTGTGGGAGGAAACTGGAGCACCCAGAGGAAACCCACGCAGACACGGGGAGAACATGCAAACTCCACACAGAGAGTCGCCTGAGGCGGGAATTGAACCCGGGTCTCTGGCGCTGTGAGGCAGCAGTGCTAACCACTGTGCCACCGTGCCGCCCTAGGGAAGGGTGTAGGGGCTGCAGGAGGTTACAGAGATCTGGGTGGGTGGGGGGAGTGTAGGGGATGCAGGAGGTTACAGATAGGGAAGGGTGTAGGGGCTGCAGGAGGTTACAGATAGGGAAGGGTGTAGGGGCTGCAGGAGGTTACAGATAGGGAAAGGTGTAGGGGCTGCAGGAGGTTACAGATAGGGAAGGGTGTAGGGGCTGCAGGAGGTTACAGATAGGGAAGTGTGAAGGGGCTGCAGGAGGTTACAGATAGGGAAGGGTGTGGGGGCTGCAGGAGGTTACAGAGATAGGGAGGGATGTAGGGGCTGCAGAAGGCTACAGTGTTCAGATTAGGACTACAAGATTGGCGAAATTAAAGTCAAGAAGCTGGGGTTTTTAAAATGTTTTGACCCTGAGCCAGTGTACATCAATGAGTAGAGGGTAATAGGTGAGTGGTATATAGTGTGAGTGTTTATTGGCTCACTGCTATTTTGGTTCCTAATCAATAAGAACTACCTTTTCCAAAATCTATAACCATAAATCTGTCTCTGCTGGTGATGTTATTATCTTGACGAAGTGAGGGAAGGAAGGAAGATTTCCTGATCATTGTCTGCTTCAAGATATTTCGTCAGTATTTCCCTCTCAAGTTCTGAAAGAGAAAGTTAATGAGACCTCACCTGTTGTCCGATAGCTTTTGGGAGTTCAGAGTTACTTTTAGATAATGTCCTCACTAACTATCTTGATTCTCCATGAAATGATAAGTGTTGTGCAGGGAGTGCCAATAGAGCGTTTCACCACCACAGCGCAACCAGAAGTTCAAACAAAAACAAATTTGTGTGATTGCTCAAAATACCATAAAAGTGGATAAATCCCTGGAACATGATCAGGTGTTCCCTAAAACTGTGTGGGAAGCGAGGGAAGAGATTGCTGGGCCCCTTGCTGAGATATTTGTCATTGAGGTGAGGTGATGGAAGACTGGAAGTTGGCAAACATTGTGCCGCTATTTAAGAAAGGTAGTAAGGAAAAGCCAGGGAACTATAGACTGGTGAGTCTGACATTGGTGGTGGGCAAGCTTTGGAGGGAATCCCAAGGGACAGGATTTACACGTATGATCGGATCGGATATAATGCGATAGTTCAGTTCTGGTGCAATTGCGCTTTAAGAAAATTATGTAATAGTCCAACTCATCCATGCCGACTGAGGATAACAAATGTTCCCTCATTAAAGAAGGGGAGTAGAAACAGCCCTGGTAATTATAGATCAGTGAGCCCTACTTTGGTTGTGGGTAAAGTGCTGAAAAAGCTTTTAAGAGAGAGGATTTATAATCGCGATAGGAATAAGTTGATTAGGGGTAGTCAGTATGATTTTATGAAGGGTAGGTTGTGCCTCACAAACCTTATTGAGTTCTTTGAGAAAGTGACCAAACAGGAGGATGCAGGTAAAACCGTTGATGTGGTGTATATGGATTTCAGTAAGGTGTTTGACAAGGTTCCCCACGGTAGGCTACTGCACAAAATACGGAGGTATGGGATTGATAGCGACTTAGTGGTTTGGAGCAGAAATTTGCTAGCTGAAAGAAGACGAAGGTTGATGGTTGATGGGAAACGTTCATCCTGGAGTTCAGTTACTAGTGGTATAATGTAAGGATCTGTTTTGGGGCCACTGCTGTTTGTCATTTTTATAAATGACCTGGATGAGAGCATAGAAGGATGGGTTAGTAAATTTGCGGACGACACTAACATCGGTGGAGTAGTGGATAGTGCTGAAGGATTTTGTGGGTTACAGAGGGACATAGATAAGCTGTAGAGCTGGGCTGAGAGGTGGCAAATTGAGTTTAATGCAGAAAAGTGTGAGGTGATTCACTTTGGAAGGAGTAACAGGAGTGCAGAGTACTGGGCTAATGGTAAGGTTCTTTGTAGTGTAGATGAGCAGAGAAATCTCAGTGTCCATGTGCATAAAACCCTCAAAGTTGTCACCCAGGTTGATAGAGCTGTTAAAAAGACATACAGTATGTTAGCTTTTATTGGTAGAGGAATTGAGTTTCGGATCCATGAGGTAATGCTGCAGCTGTACAAAACTCTGGTGCTGTTGCACTTGGAATATTGCGTGCAGTTCTGGTCACCACATTATTGGAAGGAAATGGAAGCTTTCTAAAGGGTTCAGAGGTGATTTATCAGGATGTTGCTTGGTATGGAAGGAAACTCTTACAAGGAAAGGTTGCGGGACTTGTAGCTGTTTTCATTAGAGAGAAGAAGGTTGCCTTTTAAATGTCGTAATTGTACCAGCCTCCACCACTATCTCTGGCAACTCATTCCGTACATGCATCACCCTCTGCGTGAAAAAGTTGCCCTATAGGTCCCTTTTATATCTTTCCTCTCTCACCTATGCCGTCTAGTTTTGGACCCTCCACCCTGGGATAAAGATCTTGCCTATTTACCTATCCATGCTCCTCATGATTTTATAAATCTTTATAAGGTCACCCCTCAGCCTCCAATGCTCCAGGAAAAATAGCTCCAGCCTATTCAACTTCTCCTTACAGCTTAAACCCTCCAACCCTGACAACATCGTTGTGAATCTTTGCTGAACCCTTTTCAGGTTTCACAACATCATTAATTTGGAAACTTGTTTGGCATGGGCGAATTGGACCGAAGAGTCTGTTTCTGTCCTGTATGACTCTAACTCTTAGACCTTAAACGCTACCTCCTCTTAAATTCCCTCAAACACACACAGACACACACACTACAGCAGACAAGATTTTGATATTAAAGGAGAAAAAAGAAGAAAGTAAGGGAGAAACAACTTGATAGTATCAGCCTGGACAACACAATTCAATAAGTTGCTTCCTTTCAGTTTCTTCCAATTCCTTTCAGTTGTTTGCCACTGAGACAAGATGACTTGAACACAGATTGTCTTTAATTCACTGTTTGAGAATTTGCCCCTTTTACAGTTTCTGAAGGTGATTTTTGTTTTTTGTATCAAGAAAGGAATTTGCAGGAGAAAGATGAATGGAATCCAGTTAGGTTTTTCTGGACACTTTCTGGTATGTCCAGGCAGGAGAGTGGCACAGAGAGATTTTTGATATTTTCTCTATCCATAAATAGGGATATTAGGGCAGGTACCTAAAAGTTTAATGAGAGCTGGGTTTTAAGGAATGTTATTAAGAGCGATGCAGAGGCAGAGAAATTTAAGGAAGGAATTCTAGAGCCTTGGAAGCTGAAAGCATATTCGCTATTGGTAAAGCTGTTAACATTGCAAATAAGCAAGGGCTCAGAACTTGAGTGCAGATGTCCAAAGGTTTATGTAAATTCTTGTCAGTACAGAGATTGGGAGAAGCAAAGCCATGGGACAATTTTTAAAAATGTGTGGTAAGACCTTGCATTTGCTCTGGTTAATGTAATTTCAATTGAATGTTGATCTATTTCTAGAACATGTTTCCCTTGAACAATGGTTGCATTTCAAATTAAATGTTGTTGCCTTCTCATCCTTTCCCTTCCAAATTCCAGAACCTGCCTCCTGGAGTTTCTTCCTTCTGCATTTGCATCCTCCCCACTTGCTTTGCTTAGATCCCACCTTGTTTCTTAGCAAGCCACCCATCAACTGTGCTTCCTCCTCACTTCTGCCCAAGTGTTGGTCTTGCTTCTTGTCCTCTCTTGGTTGCTTCATTTGCCATTGCAGCCACTCTTTTTGGCTGGCTGCTGCACTGAACTCATGCTGGAGATCACCATCTAGTGGCAGATGTTGGTTGAAGCAGGGACTCTGTAGCTCTCTGCGCTGACTGATTGCTTCTGCTACTTGGAGCTGAGTAGATCTTAAAATACAGGTGAGTATATTATTAAAATATACTGTGCAGAGGGTATGCTGTAATGTGTTTATTTTATATTCAGTGCTGAATTGATTTTGTATGTTATTTCAGCTAGGAAAGCACAATACTGGCCATGTTTAGTGAAATGTTTCCATTGTGCGTTGTTTTTATCTGGCAAAAAATGTCCAATAGAACTTAACTCAGACTTTAAAGTGGATTCCTATGGGAACCTATGATTCACTTAAAGTCAATTCACTTAATGTTGCAATTTTTGAGAAAACCACCACAACGTTAATTGAGGATTCGCTGTATTCCACTTCAGAATAACCTGTTAAAGGTATTTGTCTATGCCATGTTCATTCCTGTAGCTACTGGATTATTAATGCTAAACGTATGTTATTAAGACCATTACAGCCAGCAAGCTAGATTGGCAGGTAAGGTACAAAAGAGTGTAACATATTGCTTTCTTCAGTTTCCAGGGTGTTTACTTTTTTAGGAGAAAGTGAGGACTGCAGATGCTGGAGATCAGAGTCGAGAGTATGGTGCTGGAAAAGCACAGCAGGTCAGGCAGCATTCGAGGAGCAGGAGAGCAGCAGGAATCCTGATGGAAGAGCTTTTCTCCTACTCCTCGGATGCTGCCTGACCTGCTGTGCTTTTCCAGCACCACACTCTCGACTGTTTCCTTTTATAGTTCCATTACAGTATTAGAATTAGGATTAAGCATCAGAGGAATTGCCCTCCACCTTGTGGGCTGCTAGTTGACCATAAGAAATAGGAACAGGGAGTAGACCATTTGGCTTCTGAAGCCTGCTCCTCCATTCAATAGGATTGTGGCTGATCCGACATTCCTCGTGTCCACTTTCCAGCATTTTCCCTGTAACCCTTGATTCTCCTACTGATCAAGAATGTATCTCTCACAGTCTTGAGTAAACATAAGGACTCTGTGAGATAGCTCTCTGTGATAAGCATTCCAAAGATAATCATCCCTCTAAAAGAATAGGTTCCTCATCTCCATACTAAATTTATGCCCCTTTATTCTGAGACAATGTCCTCTGGTCCTAGACTCTCTCCCATGAGGAGAAACATCCTGTCAGCATTGACTCTGTCAAGCCCCTTAGGAATCCTATATGTTTCAGTGAGATACCTCTCATTCTTCTAAACTCCTGTGAGTTTAGCCTTTGCTCATAAGATTATCCCTCCATATCATTCTTGTGAATGTTTCTGAACAGCCTCCAACGGTATCTCTCTTTAAATAGAGGAACCAAAACTGCTCACCATACTCCAGATGTGGCCTCACTAGCACCTTGTACACTCGCAGTAAGACTTCCCTGATCTTATTCTCTAACTTCCTTGAAATAAAGGGTTAAAGTTCCATTAGCTGCTTGATTATCTGCTGCACCTGTGTTTGCTTTCTGTGTTTCATGCATCAGTCCCCCCTCCCTCACCAAGTGGTGCAGTTTTCTATGGTTTGTCTCCATTTAAATAATAGTCTCTTCTCTTATTCTTCTTTACAAAAAGAACAATTTCGCATTTTCCCAAATTATACTCTATCTGCCAACTTTTTGCTCACTTAGTTAACCTATCATCATTGGTAGTGGTGTAAAAACCAAAGTTGCCATAGTCTTACCAGACGGCTGCTGACTCATGAGAGAAAAAAAAACAACTGGTGGTGAATTTAACTTGAGGGTAAATACGTTTCAGGCAAGGGCAGAGATTGAGTAGGAGAGTTTTTCACAGAAACCTCAGCAGGTGTGGTAATTGAACATATGCTATTGGCAACACGTTGCACCATAAACACACCATCCAGCCAACCGAGCTAACCAGCATGATGTGCAGTTAACTGAGATCAATGTTTTTCACTACCCTTTGGCACTTACTTCTCGGGCACATTGACGATGCAGAATCCAAGTCCAATATATAAAAGAATCAGGGTTCATTCACTACCAAATATGGCAATTCTACAAATAAACCCTTCTGCCTTTTTTTTTAAAACGTCTGATTTTTGAGTAACTTGAGCAAGCTGCTAAAATATTTCTGATTGTGTGGTGACCATATTATTTGTGCAGGCCTTTATTTAAAAAAAAAGAACAATCCGCACAGTACGACTTCCATGGGCATTCAGTTTGAATTACAAGGGTTGGTTAATCAGGCACCATTTAACAAGTGCCCCTGAGCTGCCCAATTGTATTTAAACCAGTTTGCATAATTTGAAACCATTTGACGAGAAGTAATTCTGCAAGCTTTGCTCACCTTCTCTTGCATTTTAGTAATTGCACAATTTTCAAACCTACGAATGCATGTGTATTTGCCTTCCTAATCACAAGGGAGCCATCATGTTCCCAAAACATAGACAAACTTTGCCAGGTTGACTACAGAGGGGAAAAAGAGACCTGAAAGACAAGGAAAGATGATGGAGAAGGCATTACTGTAACTTGGCTGAACACACATACACTCTCTGTAACAGGTGTAACTTGTTCTTTGCCAATGTTTTTTCCCCTTCTAAAACTTGATGCCATTTCTGGCAAATAAGACACCAGTAATCATTCTTCCCCTATGAACCCTGTGTTGGCATGTCATTCAGTGCAAAGCAATGAATTTCAGCCCATCTTTGTCCATATGCGCTCATATATATGGTCTAGTCTTCTCTGCCACTATCTGTTGTCCTCACATCATTGGTCTGCTCCACTCCTGTTCGCTGCTTTCATTTTAGATTAGATTACTTACAGTGTGGAAACAGGCCCTTCGGTCCTACAAGTCCACACCGACCCGCCGAAGCGCAAACCACCCAGACCCATTCCCCTACATTTACCCCTTCACCTAACACTACGGGCAATTTAACATGGCCAATTCAGCTAACTTGCACATTTTTGGACTGTGGGAGGAAACCGGAGCACCCGGAGGAAACCCATGCAGACACGGGGTGAATGTGCAAACTCCACACAGTCAATCACCTGAGGCGGGAATTGAACCCGGGTCTCTGGCGCTGTGAGGCAGCAGTGCTAACCGCTGTGCCACCCAGTGTGTCACCGTGTCGCCCAGATTAAGAGCAGGAGATTTTTTTCTGAGGGTCCCGAGTCTTTGGAACTCATTCTCAAAAGACAATGAAAGCAGCGTCTTTGAATATGTGGTAGATAGAATTTTTAAAATAAGGGATTCATGTTTATTATGGTCAGGCAAGTATGTTGTGTAATCGGAGCAGACATGATCTTAATGAAGTATGGTCAAGTGCCGCTAAATCATACGTATTTATTTTTCAGATTTTGGTTTGTTTGTTGTCTGTTTTCTGAACCTCATTACTGTCTGTAGCCACTGTGCCTCCAACATTCATTGCATCCAGTATTTCAGTTCTCTGAAGCTGTTGTATCTTTACCTGTTAGTTGCAGTGTATTGTTTCCTTAATTAGCAAAGATCAATCCTTTATTAGCCAAAATAAGGCTGCTCTTTCATTGACTTAAGTTCAGCAGTTACAGTCCTTGTAAGTTTTGTATGCCTGCAAAATTTAAACATTGTGTTGAATTTCCCGTTTTATTTTTCTATAGTTTCATTTGAGTCTGAAATGGAAAAGGACTGTTTTAAAGCCAAGAATTGCTGTATGTTTTGAAAGCAAGTAACCTGCCGCTCTATTATGTGTACTGTTTACACAGTTAATTGTTTGAGCAGTAGTTGAAGTTTGTTTTGCAGATGAGCTGGAGCCTGAAGGATTCTGTATAACTGCAGTTTTGGCTGGCAGTGAGTAGCTGATTGGTCTATGGACCAGTAACCAGATATCGATGCCTTCTGCCTGCCAACAGCTTTGTGCTCGGGTAACTGAGCAATTTGGGACTGTGAACAAAATATGACGAAGCCTTCAATCTCCACCAATTCAGGATCTATGTTGTTCTAAAAATGTTCAGTCTTTGTAGCTGGACAATGGGAGTTTGTCACCCAGGATTGCCACGTAAGGGTCACAAGCAAAATTCAGGCCTGTTTGCTGCCTTTAGCCATCGGCATGGAGATATGCAAAATATATACATTGACCATCTCATGAGCTCTCATTCTGTAGAAGCACAGTTCTGGGTAGTTTTGTTAATTTATTGTGCTTGAGGTAAGACAGTGTGTAGATTTTATGAAATCTTGATCTATTTTTTTCCCACCTGAATGCTCCCAATTTTCAATTTAAATGTATATCTGCATTTCGGTGAATACTGCACACAGCATTATCATGTAATGTTTCAAATGTTTTGATTTGACTCATTATTTTGGCTGACCTTAGTTAGCCACATCATGCATGGTTCATTCATTTGCTGTGACGTTTGGATTTGGCCCTTGTTTAAAAAAATGTTAAATGCCTCGGCACCAGGGAGGGCCTTGCTTGATGTTCTAACCACAGAAGTATTTAAACCAGTTCAGCTATGGTATGACACACCTCTGGAGCAGGTGGGACTTGAACCCAAACCTTTTGTTTCAGTGATAGAGGCCATTCTCTGGGTTGTCCCAGAGAACCCATTGTTAAGTTTGATCATGGCTGATCGATATCTCAACTCCATCCACCTGTTTTAATTCTATAAGCCTAATGCAAATGCCTAACAAAAATCTGTGGGTCTCAGTTTGAATATTTGCAATTTGCCTATCCTCACCATCTTTTGGGGGCAGAAATTCCTGATTTGAGCAAAGATCCAACTCCGAGATCTTTCTACCAGCAATTGTTTTCAGCATGCCATTTGTGTAAGTCAGTGTAAATGGGGCATGAGAAGTGTTATATGCATCACAGGTTTCTTCTACTACTTATTAAATTGAAAGTAAGCAATGCTAGATTGTCCCATGTGTAGCTTATCATGGGAATGAGTCATGGATTAGCACTAACCTTCAGCCAGGTTGAACCTTCTCAGGCTGTTCTGTTTGCCAACAGGTGGAATGACAGATGCAGTTATTGGACCGATTGCATCAGTTTCTGCACCACATGCTACTAAGGATACAAGTGGGTGGGAGCACACATCCCAGTTCATTCAACCCACATACACTGAGATTGACAGCCTTCTTGGTGCCTGCACAACTTCCCATTATTTTTATTTCAAGTTGTAGGCAATTCGAGAAATCTATATGTCCTCTGGCAGCTCGCTAGCGGTCACATTGCGCTGAGAGATTGGATGGCTAACTAGCCTGCATTGCCTAAGGCGTATTGCTTCTGCGAAACTCTCAAAAGCCATGCATTAAAGATTTCCATTATATATACCTGCTGAATGTCATGTAAATCAGTGACGGTTTATGCTCTAAGATTGGTACAAAATAAAATGACTGCAGAAAATCCAAAGTAAAATGAATGAGAAGTCATCATTGTTTGTGTTCCCCAGTGACCTATTTGGTAAAGAGGATGTGTAGCTAAGCTGTACTAACTAGAATGCCCCAGTTTGAATTCAAAACTGTTCAGGGATAGCTGGCCTCAGCTATTTAAAAAAAAACAGAAAATGCTGGAATTACTCAGCAGGTTAGCTGGCATTGTTGAGGAGAGAGAAACAGAATTAATGTTTCGGGTTTTTTATCTCATTTTTTCAAAACCATTGGCCTGAGGAGATGGAGATCTTGCCCCACTGGCTGCAGAGCCCTGCATTGGCTCTTTTGGGCAAGGCCAGTCCAAATAAGTGCCAGTCAAACACTTAACTGGTCAGTGGCAGACCTTAACCAGGGTAAAAGATCCCACAGGACTGAAGTCACATGTATCAAGACTTGTTGGTCAATTAGCACTATTGGGAAGTTGGTGCTTGCTGCTGGCACAATACTCACTCAAGGCCTTGGGTCATCACTGGGATCCAGACTGTAGGTGAATGATGGTGGGAAGGAGCTTTTGGCAGCAATAGCAGGAGCATCAGGCACTAGGTGACTTTGGGCGAAGAAACCTCCCTGGAGCTGGTTAGCAACACCACAAAGGTTGCTTAGCCATACCCCTTGGGATGAGACAGCACCTTCAAAAGTAGAGGCACAAAGATTGAAAGGTTTTTCTATTAAATCTCTCTTTAGAATGCAAAGTGGCACTACAGAATTTTGCTGATGGAAATCTTGACTTTAGTGTCATTTTTGTAAAATAGTTTTGGCTGTACTGATGCCTCCAGTCAATTGGAATATGACTTTGCAGCAAGCTAATCACATCATGTAGCCTCCAGTGAGTGGGCGTGTCAGAGGTTGAGCTCTATGGAGATTCTGCAACTGCATCGTAAAATCAGCAACTCAGGTAGACTCTAGAATCATGACTTTTCAGTCATTATTCTGGTGTACGTTTGGTGGTCTCAGCACCAGATGCTCAGTGGGATCAATGTGGATTTCACCAGTTTCCTCATCCCCGTCCCCCAAAAAGCTCAGCACCACCCTCTTGACCTGTCCAAGATATCTTGCTTCCCCAACTACCTGCTCCACCCTCCTCTCCCACCTATCATCTTCCCCCACCACCTTCATCTAACTAGCACACTCCCAGATACCTTCCCCTCCAGTCCCAGCCCTACCCCTCTCCCTTTTATCTCTCAGCCCCCGTGGGCCACAAGGCTCATTCCTGATGAAGAGCTTATACCCAAAATGTTGATTCTCCTGCTCTTTGAATGCTGCCGTGCTTTTCCAGCATCACACTCTCAACCCCCACATTTCTTAGGATGCCATGCTCTCTCTCTCTGCTTTGCTGAAAGGTCAGTTTAGATTATAGGTCTTTCTGATGACAGGATTTTAACTCAACCTGAAACTCAATTGACAGTTCTGCTAATAGAGTTAAACTGCACTTTCTGGATTCCTTAATATAAAAAAGGCCAGACAGCAATCAACAGCTCAGAAATAATCTATGTGCTCATTAATAAGCCAGTATCTTTAAACTTGCTTTATCTATAAAACCCAGCATTTCCATAAGTAGTACAGTAGTGGTAGTTCTGCTGTGGAACAAAATTCTCATTCTACCTTAAAAGATCAAACTCTCAATCACACATTAAATTCTCACCTGATTCAGAACTAACCCTCGATATGATGTATTGTGAGTGGTGGTACCTGAACAGAACCTATGAGATTTAAGTGCTTTTGGAGAGCAGTGGTCAGCCCTGCTGCCTCATATCGTCAGGGACCCACGTGCAATTCTATCCTTAGATGACTGTGTGAAGTTTGCACGTTGTTCCAGTGTCTGCATGGGTTTCCTCCCAGTGCTCCAGTTTCTTCCCACGATCCATAGATGTGCAGGTTAGGTGAATTAGCCATGCTAAATCCCCCATCGTATTCAGGGATGTGTAGGTTAAGTGCATTAGTTAGGGGTAAATGCAGAGCATTGGGTAAGGAATGGGTCTCTGTGGGTTACTCTTTAGAGGGTCAGTGTGGCCATGGTGTGCCAAATTGCCTGTTTTCACACTGCAGGGATTCTATGAATTGATTCTAAACTTCAAAGTTTGTGCGAAGATTCTAAACTAGAATGGCAGGGGTTTGGGAATCTGAGGGCAAATTCAGAGGTAGAAAATCAGTGGGTCTGAAAGGCAGAAGCAAATCAGGTTGAAACGTTTAGGAACAGAAATTTGGGAGCATGAAAAGGTTTATATGTAACAGCAAGAAGTATAGTAGCTAAATCCATTGAGCTGCGGCATGGGTGGATACATGTCATTGTATCATGCTGCCAGTAACTTGCCTTGGGGTAAAAATGACAGCCCAGCATTTTTGGATGTAGAGTCTTCAGGCAAGATAGAAAGGGAGATTAAGACACGGTGGAGGTATTCTTTATTAGTTAAATAATCAATTGTAGCTGTGAAGAAGAGTGATATACTAATTAAACATCAAATGAGGCCACAGAGGTTGGGCTGAGAATTTAGTAAATTGGCAGGTAGACTGCTTTCTTTTCCTTTTTGGATAAGGTGTTGGACATGTTGAGTGAATGGGCAAATGCATGGCAGATGTAGTATGATGTGGATAAAAGTGAAGTTGTTTACTTTTTGGTAGTGAAAACAAAAGCGGAATATTATCTGAATGCAAATGAATTGCGAAAAGGAGAGGTGCAACAAAAACCAGTTGCAGAAAGTAAGCATGCAGGTGACGAAGGCCAGTGGTACGTTGGTGTTCACAGCACGAGGATTTGAGTATGGGGCAGAGATGTTTTGCTGCAATTGTGCAAGGGCTGTTGTGCTCAACGTCCTTAACTAAGGCTGGATGATCCGGCTAAGGTGGGAGTGCAATGAAGGTTTACCAGACTGATTCCTGGTTGGATGACAGAACTAAAACATGAAGAGAGACTAGATTGGTTAGAATCATATTCACTGGAGTTTCAGAGAATGAGGGAATCTCGTGGAAACGATAAAATTCTAACAGGACTCGACAGGGGAAACATAGGAAAGATATTCTTGGTGATCAGGAGATCCAGAAATCAGGGTCACAGCCTAAGGATACAGGGTAGACCATTTCGGACTGAGAGGAGGAGAAATTTCTTCACTCAGAGTGGTGCACCTGTGAAATTCGCTGCCACCGAAAGTAGTTGAGGCCAACATATTGATTGTCTTCAGGAAGGTGATACATATAGTTCTGGGGGCTAAACACATCAAACTTTATGGGAGGAACAGCAAGAACAGGTACTGAGTTGGATGGTCAAACATGGATCATATGGAACGACAGATCAGGCTCAAAGGACCAAAAGATGTACTTCTGTTCCTATGTCTGTATTTCAGCAAATACAAAAGCAGGGATGTAAAGCTGGAATTGTATGTAATGCAAGCTTGGCCACAGCTAAAATTTTGTGAACAGTTCTGGTCACTGCATTACAGAAAAGTCATAATTGCTTCGGGCAGAGAAAGGCAAGATTTGCAAGAATGTTGCCAGGGCTTGAAAATTGCAGTTATGAAGAAAATTTTGATTGATTAGGTTTGTTTTTTTAAAACAGAAGAGGCTTAATTGAGATGTACAAAATAATGGGTTCAGGTAGAATGAACAGGAAAGATTTGTTTTCTGTAGCAAAGAAGCCAATTACCAGGCAGCACAGACAGGTTAGATGGGATATAAGAAAACATTTTGTTCATCCACTGTGTGATGGGTGTCTGAAATTCACTGCCCAGTTTCATTGCAGTGGAAACCCTCAACTCACTTAAAAGATACCTGGATCACCAACTGAAGGGCTGTAACCTGTAAGACTGTGGACTCGCTGCTGCAAGGAGGGTTTAAAATGAGTGGCTAGTTCTAGATTAGGTTCCCTACAGTATGGAAACAGGCCCTTCGGCCCAACAAAGAGCAACCCTCCAAAGAGCGACCCACTCCGCTTCCCTATATTTACCCCTGACTAATACACCTAACACAACAGGCAGTTTAGCATGGCCAATTCACCTAACTTGCACATCTTTGGATTGTGGGAGGAAACCGACGCACCCAGAGGAAACTCACGTAGACACTGGGCGAATGTGCAAACTCCACGCAGACAGTCGTCTGAGGCTGGAATTGAACCCAGGTCCCTGGCGCTGTGAGGCAACAGTGTTAACTACTGAGCTACTGTGCCACTCTTTTTCTATTTTGTTGGCCAGCACAGACATGATGGACTGAATGGTCTCTTTCTGTATTGTAAACTTTCTAGCGTCTAAATGAACAGAGGTATGTATTGTGCCCCATAAAATTTACCTCTTGTGCTCTCAATGGAACAATATTCTTAGCATGGTCTGCATCATTCTACTTTCTACTCTGTTTTTTTACATTTAAAGTAAAGCTTCCTACTTTCTCTGTTTTCTGTTGAAGGAAAAAGAGACAAAGAAATAAGTGAGAAAGCACGAGAGGAGAAGAGTCATAGAGTCGTAGGCCCTTTGGCCCAACTCATCCATGCCAGGAATAGAATTTACAAATTAATACATCAAACCTCTTGACTTGTTTTTTGGAATTAGAAAAATTTTAAGATCCCAAGTTGTAGCGTACAATATTTTGATTTATGGCTGCTCTTTCATGCAAGGAATGTGTGAACACCAAACCTCATTCACCACTTTGTTGTTTGCTGCCTACTTTTAATCCAAAATAAAACTTAGATCATACAAGTAGTTTTAATCTTTAGTTTTTGTTGAACTGATCTTTTTGAGTTTGACAGAAAAGTCCCATACGTTATTCAGCCTTTGAGTTGTTTAACCTTTTATTGTTGTGGTTGGTGTTCTAATCTGAAAATGTGGTTGATTTAGTGGGGACTCATCACACTGTAAAGGCATGAAAGAGCTTTTGTAAGAAAGTAGAAAGAAGCGCAGAAAGTGTAAACTTTTAAGTAACCTCATTGTGGTCATAATTTGAGGTTAAGGCAGTGTAATGTTTAAACCTGCTTTTCGTGTTACCAAATGAGAATATTGTTTCTTGATGAGAAGGAAAGAAATCTGAACACCTACAAGTTTGGCATTCTTTGTCCGATCTTCAGATAATTTCGTTTGCATCTTTTTGTTCCAAGCGTTTTGTGCTTTAGATTTTCTAACACCCTGAAAGCCTGTGTTCGTTGATGGTATTTTTAAATAAGCCTTTAATTATTTTCATGTGGTACATATTTACAATTGTAAAACAGATCAACATGTCCACTGAAGTAATGTTTAAGTTGAAACCACATTCAATAAAGAATTTGAACAGTTTGTATGCAGTAAGATATTCTGGATGTAGGTTTGCTTTCTGAACTGGAAGGTTCGTTTTCAGATGTTTTGTCACCATACTAGGTAACCTCTTCATTGACCCTTCGAATGAAGCACTGGTGGTGTAGCCCACTTTCTATTTGTGTGTTTGGGTTTTCTTAGGTTGGTGATGTCATTTCATGTGGCGATGTCATTTCCTTTTCTTTTTCTCAGGGGGCGATATATGGGGTCCAAGTCAATGTGTTTGTTGATGGAGTTTCGGTTGGAATGCCATGTTTCTAGGAATCCTTGTGTGTGTCTCTGTTTGGCTTGTCCTAGGATGGGTGTGTTGTCCCAGATAGATTTAATTTTAATTTTATCATGTTTTTAATACTTATTTAGTTCCAGTTTCAGGCACCAACCAAACTGTTTCAGTTGACAACAGCATGGCAAGGAAATTTGTGCCATTATCACGCAGTTGCTTATCCAGTGCCAGTTTTGACATCAACGTCTTGCTTTTTCTTAGGGTTACCTGACTCTGTAAATTTCTGTTTTTCATTTGACTCAGCATGTGTACTTCCTCATTTACACCCTTCGCAATAAACAATGAGTTTAATGCCTAAATTTGTTTTGAAATTTGTGTGATAATTGCAGAAATTTACTCATGCTGTTTTCAGCTGAGGACTGATGTCTGTAAATGAAACTGAAGGGATATTCTAGAGTATTAAAATCATGATAAAAATGTCTTTGCACTCACTATCAAATAGTTATTTAAATTTAAGCATTACTTTGGTGTTTCTGATGATCTATTTTGAAATTGTAACATTGCACTATTTAAAAAAAATTAAATGCTTATGTCCAAAAGGCAATGAACTGTCTGTACAGTGATTACAGTGATAATGATTGTCACACTAATTTAATAGCAATCGTTGTATCACGTTACTCTCCTTAATAACTATTTCCACAGGTCATTAGAGGTTATATTCAGTGAGTTTACTAAATGGTACACTGCAAAGTGAAGGGGTAGTGCCTAATGTTTAGAGAAACACACTTTTAGGCAGTAATATAACCATGCTGAACACTTTATATGCAGAATTACTGATACATTTGCCCTTGATCATTATCCTTTATGACAATGTGCAAATACCCATATACAGTCATTCATTAGTTGTTTTTGTTTTTTTTGCTGTTTGAATCAATAATTGAATATTCAGACAAGTTCTGATACTTCTTTGGTACAAAAAACACCAGTGACCTGGAAAACTAAGCAATCGTGCCTTGTGTAGTACATAGAAATGCAGGTGTTTAGCCAAGGGCAATTTCTTTTTTTTTATTTATGTTTCAGAGCCATTGTTGTCCCAATTTTAAAACAAAAGCTGCCCAACATCATGGAGAGTTAGCTGTTTAACAGAATAGCATATGGAAATGCTGAAGCTGTATTTGTACAAACCTTCACTGTATTTGTACAATACCAATAGCATATATGATATAGTGAATCTTGTTTAATATCATTTCAGATGGAGCTAATAATACTCTCTCACATAAAGTCATGCATGTGTTGAAGGCAAAATGGGTGGCGCATGCATCCGTGCATGGTGTTGAAATAAGTGTGGATAAAGTTAAAACAGATGTAGGCTTCCAACACTTACACGCAATACAGAGAAACAATAAAATTCAGATTGTGTTGAACATACCCATGTCGCAAAAAATGGCAATATATTTCCAAGTCAGGATGCTCTGTGACCTGAGTTGGTGTGAACATATGCCAGCTGTCCTCATAGGTGCTTGAGGTTGTGGGCTTGGCTGTCTAAAATGCCTTGATGAGTTGTTTCAGAGCATCTTGTGCACACTATTGCTTCTGAAAGTTGGTGATGGTGAGAGTGAATGTGGAAAGTGTTGAATGAACAGCCAGTCAAGCTGGTTGCTTTGTCCTGAATGGATTGAGCTTTTTGAGCATGTTTGGAGCTGCACTATTCAGGCAAGTAGAGTATTCTATTACGTTCAGGCACTGTAACTTGTAGGTTTCAAGGAGTCAGACGGTGAGTTACTCTCTACAGAAGTCCCTGCCTCCCTCTCGATCTTACAGCCACAGTATTTAAATGGCTAGGCCAGCTCAGTTTCTGATCACTGGTAACCCACAGGATATTTGAAGTGAGTGAATGAGTGATGATAACACCATAGAATGTTAAGTTGAAATTTCTGTCCTTGGAAATGGTCAGTGCCTTTAACTTGTAAGGTATGCATGTTACTTGTCACTCAACAGCTGGGCCTGAATGTTATCCAGGTTCTGCTGCATTTGAATGCAGACTGCTTCAGTATTTGAGGAGTTGCAAACAGTACTGAACATTATGCAGCCATCACCTACATCTGACCTTGTCATTGGTGGAACAGCTGGATATGACTAGACCTAGAACACAACTCTAAGGAACTTCTATTGGGATGACTCCAACCAGTGCAGAGTACCACCTCCTTCCTCCCCCCCCCCCCGATTTGCATCGACTCTAATTTTTGCTAAGGCTCCTTGATGCTATATTCTTAACCTGCTAATTTTAGCAATGGTGACCATCAAACTACACTCAACATTTTTGTAAAAATCCATCTGGTTCACTGAGGTATTTTAGTGAAGGAATCCTGCCACTCTTAGCTGGTGTAACTTACATGAGATTCCAGTTGCACCAATGTGGTTGACTCTGAACCACCCACTATAATTGCCTTGCAAACCATTCAGTTCAAGGACAATGAGGATGAACATAAAATGCTGCCTTGATGTCTCTTCCACTCTGGAATTCAGGTTTGCTTTGCCCACGTTTGGACCAATGTTTAAATGAGATCAGAAGTTGAGTGGGCCTGGTGGAACTCAATTATTCCAGCCATTTTTAAATTGTATGAAAGTCTGGTTGGGAAAACCATGTTGTGCATAAGTCCCTGGAGGATCTAAGAAAGCTCCAATCACCACACTTGGCTGGACTAATTGTAAACAGTGTGAGAGTTAGTTTATCTGTTTGGCAGTGCAAGTTACAAAGAATATTGCCCAGAATCCCTCATTCTCTTCTACTAAAAATTTTTAAGTGGTTATAGCAGTAGTCAAAGGGGTCTTTGCTTGCACCCTGAAGCTGTTGTACCTACTAAGTCCATTGACTGAGGCAAGTTCTGCCTATTCAACAAGAGGGGCAGACATATTTGCTGAATCTGACTTCAAATTTCGACTCCTTCACTTCAAAGAGAGAATGCTAAAGCAAGCTAGGCCTGGAACAATATTTGGTATTGACCTAATTTTCAAACTTCAAAAGTAACTTTATCCTTCTTACTTTAAATAGTATAGACAATAGTAAACCACTTCTTATGGAATTAAATTTCATTAGTAGTTTTGTTGTAAATTAACATTTTATTTTGTTTAAAACATTAAGTTAAACTATGGGTTACTCTTTAAATTGAAATGACTCGAAGATTAAAAGGGGATTGCATGTGATCTTGTACGCACTCCTAGTTCACAGATCATTCTGAAGAAATGCCTGGTATTTGGTTGTAAAGTAGGAGATAGGAAATTATGTGGGACTAAATGGATGGGCCAAAGGATCATTTTCTGTCTGCCATTGTTTGTATGTATGTAGAATAAAAATCCGAAGAAGTCATGATCAGAGTCTAAAATTCCCTGGTAAAACTACAGCCAGAAAGAACCAAGAGTGGCAGATTTCAGAACTGTAAGGAAGGATCAGAAAACCTTGGGATTATTTACCCTCTGAAAGGATGCAAAGGAGATTTTAACGTTTGAAATGTAGTACATTTTGTACCAACAATAATACGGGAAATTACTTTATGCAGAAGGGACTGTCTCTGTGCTGTTGGATTCTCGAGAAGGTCAAAGGGTCACATGTTCATTATATTTTGAAGGAAAATTGTGGATGATATTATGTTCTTCCGACATGAATGATCAACAGCAGGAACAGAATCTCAAATGAACTGGTAGAGGCAAAGATCTTGGATTCATTTAAGATCAAAATGGTTCCTACCATGGGGCACTTTGTCCTTTTTCTAAATGAATGACCTAAGATTGGCCAAATAACCATCCTCATTGTTAATTATTCTGTGAATTGATCATTTTGTTTTCTTGCCTTTTTTTGACTCACTTTGTTTGCGTATATTTTGTATTTGTTCTGAAGAGCTTCTTTGGTTTAGATTATTCTTGTTCAAGAAGCTCTTCTACTTTTGGTTGAAAAACTTCTTTAATTAAACATTTTTTTTAGGCTAAACTTCCAGAATTGAAGCCTGTTCCCCTGTCCACTGGTGAAATGGTAACTGAACACGAGGAGCTGGTCTGGACACCAGGTGTCAATGATTGTGATCTCCTGATGTACCTAAGAGCTGCCAGGTAAGAATGTGCTCAAACCTTCATCTCTCCAGTCAACATTTTGTTTTATATGCATGCAAGAAAATGCAAATATAAATACTTGATTATTAGAAGCTGTTTTCCTCACCTATGCAATTTTGGGGGACAATTCTCTTCTCTGTCTCCCCCCCCCCCCCCCACTTTGCTGTGTTCCATCAACAATAAATTGAGAAGAAACGTGATCTTGGCTTTTGCACATGCCCTCTGCTGCTAATTACGTGAAAGGCATCACTGAGACAATTCCATTCAGCATTCTGTAGAACTGGATTGCAGAAGGTGGGGAGCTGTTTCATTGTATAGAAATAGTATTTTCAATGGTGTACATAATTGCTAGATTGTTCCTTATGTTCATGATTGGGTAAGTAGAAATTAACATTTGCAGTTGTCATTGTAAATAAATACTGAGTGGACCCCAATACAAGCAAGCTTGCACTGATAGGAATTAGATAGGGGCGATTTTTGTTGGAGGTAAAGATGGTGGTAGAAGGAGAAGAACCAACTGACAGTTGATGGGAGTGGAAGATGGGAAGGTTCAACATTCAGTCCCTGTTCTGGGTATTTTTAATCTATAATTCAGTGAAGCTGTGACATGCCTCTGGAGCTCGTGGGGTTTGAATCAAGGCTTTGTGGCCCAGAGGTAGCCATTACAACTGCACCACAAAAGCCCTAATCTATCCCTGCTGTGCACTGAGTTCACCAACCTATTGGGCAAATAGTAGGGAGGTCATAATTGGCTCCAGGGCCCTGGAATGGGAGGATTAGGGGAATAGGTAGCTTTCTTGCAACTGATCTCTATTTAAATTGGGAGTCTCAAAAGCAAAAGAGGGGAAAAATGCAAATTACAGTTTGGTTTGATGTGATGAGGAATAATCATATACAACTGTTTGTATTGATTCTTCACTGTTTTGCTTTCATCGTGCTAGATTATTCCCTATTCTGTTGGTTAATTCTAGAAGCATAAGAGCAAGAATAGGTCATTCATCCCTTTTGAGCCTGCTCCACCATTCAGTGTTTGCTCCTGTCTTCACCCAATATCCTTTGATCCATTTAATCCTAAGAACTATATCTAGATCTATATCGTTTCAGTTGCATGACCCTAAGATCTTTTGCTATAAATGCTGCGTCTTATGATCCTGCTCCACAGCTATCTGATGAAGGAGCAGCCCTCTGAAAGCTAGTGCTTCCAAATAAACTTGTTGGACGATAACCTGATGTTGTGATTTTTAACTTGTCCACCCGGTCCAACACTGGCACCTCCACGTTGCATCTTTCTTGAAAGTTCTCAACATTTTTGCCTCAACACTTTCCTGTGGCAGATAACTCCACAGCTTCACCACTCTCTTGGTTAAAAAAAAAATCCTCCTCATCTCTATCCTAAGCAGCCTGTCCATTAGCCTTGCACTGTCACCCCTGTTTCTGGACTCCCTGATCATTGAGAACATTCTTCCTGTATCTATCCTGTCTGATGTTGTTAGAATTTTATGGGCTTTTGAGATCCCATTCTCTGTGAACTTATAGTCCTAAATTATCCTAAATCTCTTCCCGATATGTCAGTCCCTGCTGTCCCAGGAATCAATTTGCTAAACCTTCTTTGCACTGCCTCAATAGCCAGAATATCCAAACTCTGATAAGAACATCAAATCTGCACCCAATATTCCAGCTGTGGTCTTAGTAATTCCCCGTACAATAACAGCAAGGCATCCCTGCTGCTGTACTTGAATCCTCTTACTAAGATGGCCAATGTGCCATTCGCTGCCTTTTTTTGCATACTGCACCTGCATGCTTATTTTCAGCAATTGGTGTATGAGGGCCTCCAGGTCTTGTTGCACCTCCTGTTTTCCCAATCTATTGCCATTCAGATCATTTGCCTGCCTATCTTTGCTACCAAAGTGGATAATTACACTTATTCACGTTTTCATCTGCCATATATTGCCCACTTGTCCAAATCACGCTGAAGTTTATCTGAATCCTCCTCGCTACGTACCCTTCCACTCAGCTTTGTATCATCTACAGATTTGGAAACATAACACATTTTTTTCCCTTATCTAAATAACTAATTATCCCACTCATCACTGACTGCCCTTTGGTAAAAGACCCTTTTATTCCAGTGGTCCAACCAGTTCTCAGTCCATTTCAGTACATGATCTCCAATATCATGTGCTTTAATTTTGCATACTAATCTCTTATGTGGGACCTTACCAAAAGACTTCTGAAAATGTAAGTAAACCACACCCACTGGCTCTCCTCATACAGTCTACTAGTTAAATTTCAGCAGATTTGTTAAGCATGGCTTCCCTTTTGTAAATCAATGCTGACTCTGTTTGATTTGGTTATTATCTTCCAAGTGCTGTGCTATTACATCTTTTATAACTGACTCTAGCATTTCTCCCACTGGAAATGTCAAGGTAATCAGTCTATAATTCACTGTTTTCTTTCTGCCTGCCTCTGTAAACATTGGGGTCGTGTTAGCTACCTTCCAATCCATAGGAACTGTTCCTGAGCTTGTAGAATTTTCGAAGACGACCACTAGCACATCTGCTATTTCAAGGGCCACTTATTAAAGTAATCTGGGGTGAAGTCTATCAGGCACTGGGGATTTACCTGCCTTTAATCCTGTTAGTTTCCACAACATTGTTCCATTACTCACATTCATTTCTTGTGGTTCCTCCTTCCGATTAGACCTTGTGCTCCCCTATAATTTTGGGATCTTATTTCTGTCTTTGTTTGAGAAGACAGAACTAAAGTACATACTTAATTGGTCTACCATCTCTTTCTTCCCATTCCATTACAAATTCTCCTGTTTCTGACTGTAGGGCACCTATATACATCTTTGCTAACCTTCTTCTCTTCATGAATCTATAGAAGCTTTTATTGTCAGTCTGTATGCCCCTTCAGGTTTGTTGTTATGCTCTATTTTCTCCCTCTTAATCAGTACTTTTGTCTTCATTTTCTGGAATCTAAACTGTCCCAATCCTAAGGTTTTATACTTTAATGGCCAATTTGTAACTATCCCTAATTTTCCTTGTTACCCGCAGTGTGGCTACATTTCCCATTTTATTTTTATGTTATGTTGGGTTGAATAGTTTTTGCAGTTTGGCCACACGTTCTTTGCGTATTTACCTATCTATTGTCATCCCTTGAAACAAAAGTCTTTAATATATCATTGCAAGTCGCACCACATTCCATCATGATTTCCTTGAATTAAATTCAGGATTCTAGTCTCAGTAACAACTATATCGCTCTCTATCTGAATGTAAAATTCTTTCCTATTGTGTTCTCTCTTCCCTAAGGGCCCACGCACAACTAGATTAGCAGTTATCCCTTCCTTGTTGCACAATACCTAGCCAAGAGCGGCCTTTGTCAAGTTGGTTCCTCAACATATTTATTTGAAAAATTATCCCTTATATACTCCAACAATTCCTCCTCTACAGTGTTGCTACTGATTTCATTTGCTCAAATTATATGGAGATTGACTTTATTCATAATTACAGTCATGCTATTATTACTTAAATCTCTAATTTCTGTCAATATTACAGCTGCAGTTTGGAGGTTTATATACAACCTCTCCTGACATTTTCTGCTCATTCGTGTTTCTAAGCTCAACCAATACAGATTCTACTTCACCAGAGCTAATATCCTTCCTCGCAATCAGATTAATTTTCTTTTTAAACAGCAGTTCTAATCCACCTCCTTTTTCCCGTTTTGTCTGACCTTTCTAAAAACTGAAACTTGCTCGATATTCTGTTCCTACTCCTGACCGCCCTGCAGCCACATCTCTGTAGTGGATGTAGGTTTGTTCGCTGAGCTGGAAGATTCATTTTCAGATGTTTCATCACCATACTAGGTAACATCTTCAGTGAGCCTCTGGATGAAGCTTTGGTGACGAAATGTCTGAAAATGAACCTTCCAGCTCAGAGAACAAACCTACATCCAGAACCTGAGCTACAAATCTTCTCAAAGCATGCTAACATTTCTTTAATCCCCACTATTTCATACCCATTTAAATCTGTTTGCTTAACTGATTTCATCTATTTTATTGCAAATGCTCCATACCTTAAGGCACAAATCCATAATGCTTGTCATTTTAGCATTCTTAGCCTCCTTTATTGTGGCCCTGCTTGATTCTAGCCCTTTATTTCTCTGCACATCAACTTTCTTATTTCCCAATATGTCTTTGTTTCATTCCTATTTTTCTGTCATCCATCAACCTGTACAGGTTCCCATTCACCTACCATTTTATTTTATACCTCCTCAACCACACTTTCAAATACATCCTGTAGGACATAAGTTCCGGTCCTGCCCAACTGATTTAGCTTGTCCTGATGCCATCAGGCCCAATGCCCCAGGAATCTGGAACCCTCCCCCTTGCACCATCTGTACAGCTATGTAGCCATCAATATAGCATGTTATTTCTATTCTGACTGCGATGTGGCATTGGTACCAATCTTGAGATTACTGTCTGAGGTCCTATTTTCTAATGTACTTCCTACCTCCCTATATTCTACTTTCAGGACCTCCTCTCTTTTGTCATTGATGCCAATGCATATCACAACCACTGGCTACTCACCCTTGCAATTCACAATGTCATGTGACTCTAGCACTCAGGAGGCAATGTACCATTCTGGAGTCTTGCTTGCAGCCACAGAACCGTCTGTCTGTTCCCCTTACTATTGAATTTCCTGTTACTATAGCATTCCTGTTCTTTATCTCCTCCTCCATGCAGCAGAGCCAACAATGGTGCAATGAGGTTGGCTATTATAATAGCAAACATAGAGATATTTAAAATACTTTCACATACCAATTAAATAAATGTGTGAGCTCGGTAAGAAGTCAGCTATGTTGATAGAATATTTGCTGCTGACAAATTACCCAGGTGCTTCACTAATCATGAAATTGCCTGACAGAATTTTAATTGTCCCACCATTGTGTTCAATACCTACAGTTGCTTAGGCTGCAAGTTCTGAAATTCCCCACCTATGTCTCTTTATTTCTCTATCTCACTTTTCTCTTTTATGATATTCCTTTTAGGCCGAACTTTATTCTTAGGTTTGGCCTAATTGATCTTTACAAGGCTTACTGGTATAATTCCTTTTGCAATCCCTTTGTGAATTGTCTTGGTAATTGAAAATTAGAAGGGATGTTTTACTTTGCAGTATTTGAATTATAATTTCCTATTTCAATTTTTTTTTATATTCGGAATAATGCAAAATGTGTTTCCATGTAGGAGTATGGCTGCCTTTGCAGGGATGTGTGATGGTGGATCTACAGAAGATGGCTGTCTTGCAGCATCTCGTGATGATACTACAGTAAATGCTTTAAATACTGTAAGTTTCCTTTGCATTAGGCAATTTGCTGAGCTCCAGATGTGACATTGTGTCATTGCTTAAAGCAATGACCTCCAAATTATTTTAGCAAATAGATTATAAAATTGAAAAGACATACCACTTTTCAATGCGTATTGTTCTGGTTATTAATTGGCCTATATTTTCCAAGTGCTTTAAAATCCTGAGCCAGAGATGGTGCCATCATGGTAATGTCACTGGTCTATTAATCCAGAAACCCAGGAGACATAAGGTTCAAGCTCCATCATGGCAGCTGGTGGAATTTCAATTCAATTAATTTGAAATTGAAAGGGAAAATCTGCCTTCCTTACTAGCTCTGGCATAGATGTGAAACCAGAACCACAGTGTTGCGTTTGACTCTTAAATGCACTCCGAATTGATCCAGCAAACCACTTAGTTCAAGGGCAATTAGGGCAGACAATAAACACTAATCTTGCCAGTTATGCTCACATCCCAGAAAAGAATAAAAGAACACAAATTTCTTGACTTCCCCACCTTGAATTAAATAAGTCCTGTCCTCAAAAAGATGGTTATCAGCTCTAATACAATACTCCTTTTATTTCCTTAAGTTTTGAAATTGTGAAGTTTAATGTAAAACTTGTATTCAAGTTCATATCTTTGAATTTGAATAAATGAACACAATGTATTTACTTGAATACTCATTGAATAGCTATTAAAATGAAAAAGAATTGCTGTAGTTTCCTGGTTATTAATATTGATTGCTTTCTGATTCTGTTCCATCTTAAAATTGTACCTTAACATAATGAGTTATTGAAAGCTTTGTTACAAAAAGGCTTAAGTTTTGGAATCAAAGTTGGGCACTTTAATAGAGCTAGCATCCATTTGCTGAGGAGGAGCCTTGTATGATTCTGTTTTCAGATGCAAAGTGAGGCACTCATGGAAGTTGCATACTGAATAAATGTTGGCTCTGAATGTTGAAGGACGTGGAAAATGTCGACCATTTAATAACCAGAAAATGTTTTTTTAAAACAGTGGATATTAAAACTATGAACAATCAAAATATGTATCTATATTTTACATCGTCTCCAACTATCGATTTTGATGTTAGTACATTTCTATGAAGTGTTATATGATATACATTGCTAATTCTTAGAAAGTTATGAAAGCATGATGAGAACTTCATCAATTTTACTGCAGCACGTTGTATAAATCAAAGCTGGCAGCTCACTACCACAATGTTTTATTTATGTAATGGCAGACTGCGGCAGAAAGCGATGGAATTTAATGTTAATTGTGAAAGATAGCTATGAGGGACAGAAAATGAGAAATGTCATTCAGCTGTATTCTGAAATGTAATAAATGTATTCTTCCAATCGTGATTTATATGACAAATATTCAAATTGCTGTAATTGTATAAGATGCATTGGATCAATTCATTTATATTTTGCTGAAATTCTCAGTGAATAGATTTTTCTAGCGAGAGAAAAAGATGATAATGGATACCTCAGGATTATAGCTGATTATATTTTAACCTGAGCTCTCAAAGGGACCTTAAAAATTGTATTATGGTAAAATGTACATTTTTAAGAATGCTTTTTTTTTGCTTGGGAACTTATTTTAAAAATGTGCTACTCCCTTCCTCTTACAGTATGGCCCTTACTGAAAATTATGACTTTTTTTTAAGGTTTCATCATGGATGCGCTCTGAACGCTGACTGAATGTTTGCATTTTAAGGAAAAGCTGAAAAATACACACCTTTTTCATGAATAATTTACCAATTCTTTCTTTTTCAATAAATGTCAGTGCCAGTTTTCAAAATTCATGCTATTAAAGCCAGTCAGAATGTTTTTTTTCCACAGTGCTATGACAACTGAGTGATATTGACTCCTTCAGTCGAAGTGTTGTGAAAAATGGGATATATAATATTGTTGTACTTCAAAGGCTGGTAGGATATGTCATTACACTGGTTGCCTACTAAGGAAATTCCTAATCACAATATTTCTGTCAAGCGCAGAGTAGTGGCACATAATTTCCCACAGGGATGAGGGAGAAAGAAAATTGGAGACACTGCAATCCGCTCAGTGGCTGAAGAGAGAATTGGCAGGCAGCATGCTCTCAACGGGGAATGATGTGCAGGGGCAATAATGTAATTTGGAAATAGGAGTATAGATTTACAGTATTCAGAAAGTCCAATTCCAGTTGTTTGTAAAATTCTGACGATGGGCCATATTGGAACTAACATTAACTGGATTAAAACAAAATAGTTCGAGCATTGACAAGCTTCGTAAATTTGCTTTGACTTACAGTTTTCTGTATTTGAACTTACATTTGGCTATAATCTGTCAGCTACTAAAATCCTTTCTGTGCATGTCTCTTAGTAGTTCCTGTTTCATTTCTCTACATTGATTCCAGTCCAGACTTGCTCCTTTACACACAGTTGTTTCTGCCACTACCTTCTCAATGTCATTCTTGCTAATGCATTTCTATATCCTTCTTTTCTAAACTCAACCTTTGAATTAATCTGTATTTCTTGACAAATCTGTACATTCAATATTTACATCACTTGGGAAAACCTTTCAAATTCACTCTACAGAGCTTCCCAAACTGTGGGTCATGATGATGTCATTCTGAAATTGTGAGCTCTTGAGCAGCAAAGCCCCAACCATATATTAATTGCGTTACACATAGACATTTACAGCACAGAAGAAATCATTGGGCCCATTGTATCTGTACCAGTCAACAAAGATCTGACTATAGTAGTCCAGTTTTTCAGCTTTTGACCCATAATCTGGAGGCTGTGACAATGCAAGTGTATATTTAAATACTGCTTAAAATCTGGGTGTTTCTGATCTAATCACCTTTTCATGCAGTGAGACCTAGACTCCTACCATCCTCAGTGAAAACATAATTCTCCTTAACTCCTCTCTCAACCCTTTATAGTTTATGTTAATCCTGTCCCCTTATTATTGACTCCCCCACTGGTGGGAAACAACAGCATCCTATCTACACCCCTCATAATCTTACCATGAAACTTTGGACAGTCTGGAAGGATAGATCGCGTCCAGAGTGAGACACAGGTTGAGTGAGTTTATAGTTTTGCGGAATGGTGCCTCAATGGTTAGTGCTGCCTCACAGCAGTTTGATTCCAGCATCGTCTGTGTGAAGTTTGCACGTTCTTCTCGTGTCTGCGAGAGTTTCCTACCACAATCCAAAGATGTGCAGGTTAAGTGCATTGGCCATGCTAAATTACCAATAGTGTCCAGTGATGTGCAGGCTAGGTAGAGTGTCTATGGTAAAGCAGGGTTCCAGGGATAGAATGGTGGACAGGCTGTGGGTGAGATGTTCTTCAGAGGGTTGGGACAGACTTGATGAGCCACATTGCCTCTTTCCACACTAATGATTCTATGATACAGGTCATATGAATTTAAAAAGATGGCACAGTTAGCATGGCTGAGGTGAGTGTCTATGTCTTCATGCATTTCCTCCCACAGTCCAGAGATGTGCAAATTAGATGCTAACTCTCATGTCCCTTACCATTTCCAGGATCTCCAGTCTTGGCCCCACCCTTTGTCATTATGGGAACGTATTTGCCCTTCACTCTCACTACTTTTCCCTCGTGTACCTCCCCCAGTTCTGCTCTGACAGTTCTTTCAGCAAGCTGCTGTTTATGGTGCGCTTGGGCCAAATTGTGTATATTCTTAGTAAACCTAGCTTTTTATCATTTAAAAGTTTTTATTCCTGGCCCATCATTAACTTGTTCCATAAGTAGATCCTGCATTTAATTAAGTTATGATCACTCCCATCACAGTGCTGGTCTGTTGATATGCCTTGATATATGGCGAACTCCTCCCTTGTTAGGCTTGCTGCATACTCGCTACAAAAGTTTTTCCCCAATCTCTCCTAGACTGTTAGGTGGCCTACAATACATAATCTGTAGTATGTTGACTCTTTCATGTTTTTTAACCTCTGTCCATATGACCTCATTTGATTCTTCCATGATATCATCCTTCCTCACTGCTATAATTAATTCCTTGATCAACTGTGACCCCCATTTCCTCTCTATTCCTGTCACTATCCTTTAGCCAAGTGTCAACTGTAGTTAAGACATCGTCTCCCCATGTGCCAATCTGTGCCCTCAGCTCATCTATCTTGCTTCTCAGGGTCCTTGCATTAAAATATTTTCCATCTAGCCTTACTAAACTCAGTTATTTCTTATCTAAGCTCTGCTACCTCTGCCTTTCAGATTCATTCACCGATGTTTTAATTTCTAATTCCAGCTCAGGTTCCTTCCCTTCTGAACTCAGGATCCTAAACCTGGTGTCTTGTGATTTTGAATACTGAGCATGGCCAGACTGACTAACCCCTATGCTATTCTTGCTCCAAGTCATTGAAAAGAGAGGTTTCCAAAACTCCGTGAAAATTGAACACTTTTCTACTCTATCACCAAAACCTCTGTTTCTCCCACTCTGGCCACATCAAATGTCAGGCTTCAAAATGATGTCTTGGGAGCACAGCAAATCATATCTTTCTTTGCAATGCCTTCACTGATTTGTGCTGTACTATGCATTCATTAAAAGATGGAAGAAGTTGAAGATCTTGACCCTCTTAGCTGTAAGGAGTTTATTTTAAAAACAGTTTCCTGTGCTTGTTAAAGCATAAAACTATTTAGAATGCATGTTGTTCACAATTGGAATTTATGGTAATTTGGTCTGGATTGTTAATAGAACGTGGTGTGCTAGCTGCCAATGTTTTGCAAACACTAATAATATGCCTTTTCCAGAGTAGTCTCTGGGATGAACTATATTTGCTGGGATGGCCAGTGAGCCTCTGGAAAGACTGAGTTGTTCTTGAGCTTCACATGGATATGCACAATGAAAATGAGAATGCTAAATTATTCAGTGTCATATTTAATTTTAACAAAGTCATTAAAACGGGCTAGTTTTGTCATCTGTTTGGGAGAAAAATGTATTTTCTTTTTAAGTCTCATGCCCCTTTCCTCAGGAAAAATGTAACCTATTCTCATTATATTCCAGCTGAAATCAGTTTAGAATTTACATGGATTTGCCATTCCCCTCCCTTTTGGAGGCATGTTGCTCGTTTCAGAACTTTGTTGAAACAGCCAGACGAAAATCAGGAATGTTTATTATCACCCTGCATTACTTTTCAGTTTATTTGTTAAATCCAGACCCTGTGAGTCAGATGCAGATACCAAATATCTACATTGATTGCATTCAAATTTTTAAAAAGCCAAATATTTCTTCATTCAAGAAGTCACTCTTAAACTTCACACTACAATTTTTGTTTTACCATAAACAAACAGCAAATTATCAGCATAAACATGTTGATTAAACTGCTAGTTTGAGTTTGTGTGATGTTGCAGTTAGTATTTTCCCCCTCTATTTGCTGTGATATTACACCCCTACCAAATTTGCTGTTCATTTAATCACAAATGGGAACACTTTAGATGAGATTAAATATTTGATATTTTCAATTTCCCTTTTTCATGATCAGCATTTTAGTCAACTCTGTTGACGTATATCTCTTATTTTGGTACTGCATCCATTTAGTGCTGAATGGAAGAACTGCCTTCAATGCACAGAGTATGCCCCCTGCCTTAAGCTAAAAAGGTGGTGGTCAACAAAATTTTCTTGGTCATGGGTAGCACTGATTTAACAAAGCTCAGAAACAGAATGGAAGGCAAATAACTAGGGTTTGGAGAAGGGGTAAGATTTATATCTTTAAAAAGAAAATTAAAACAAGGCTCTTGTTTTTGAATATTGAATTTTATTTGAAGTCATATTTATTACATTGCAAAACTGCTATATTTTTAGACTAAAGATAGGAATACTTTAATGAAATAACAAGTAGAATTTCCATCCAAGATTTGCCTCTCCTGTTGATAGCAATGGTTTACATTTTCTGGTAAGTCATTCAACCGAACAGAATCGTATTTGTTTAATTTACCTTGAAAAGCCTACAAACCAAGACACACCTCAGCATAATACAGGTATATCCCTGCTGTGTCCTGTGCTAGAGTCCTTGCTGTGTCATTCAATGGGCAATAGAGAGGAATATTTAATGCACCCATACATCCATGGCTGCCTGCCCAGATCATGCAGATGACTGTTGCAGAAATTTAAGATTGATTAGTAACCTTTAAAATGGTGGCACTCCATCACGGTTGCACCAGTGGAGTGGGCTCCTGCAATTGGATTTGTGAAATGTTTCTCTGCTCACCTAAGCATTCCTAAGCAAGTAACCATTTTGAACATTTCATAAATAATGTACTTTGATATTTAGACATTGCAAATTATTGCTTTGGCTATGAAT
Organism: Chiloscyllium plagiosum; assembly: GCF_037043375.1. Taxonomy (NCBI): domain Eukaryota; kingdom Metazoa; phylum Chordata; class Chondrichthyes; order Orectolobiformes; family Hemiscylliidae; genus Chiloscyllium; species Chiloscyllium plagiosum. The sequence continues at coordinate 8,961,908 of NW_028270175.1, forward strand.
ACATTCTAAACCTTGTAAGCCATTGTCATCAATTGTTCTTGGGATGTGGGAAACACTGCATTAATTGTCCATTCTTAATGACTTGAAGTGCATGTGATGATGATAAGTCAGAAATTTCAAGATTTTAGGCCAGCAGCAATATATATCCAAGTGAGATGCATAACTTGGATATATTCCCACAACCTTATTGAGTTATTGTAATGCATATTGCAGTTTTTGCTTACTACAATCAAACAAATTGTCCTGTTCAAGATGGTGTCGAGCTTCTTGATTGTTGCAGCTGTTTCTTTCAAAGTAAATGGTGTCTATTGTGAATCCTATCTTGAATGTTGGTTATGGTGGCGAAGCTTTGAGAGATCATGGAATTAATCGCTTATTGTAGACCTGTGCATTTTAACCTAAAATTGATATGAATTTCAAAGTTAAATATCTGTTAAATATATCAAGATATTGATTGTGTGGTGCTTTTGAATGCTGGAGGAGCCAGCCAAGCTTTGTCTTGTTAAAGATGATCAGTATCAAGCACTTGTGAGGTATGAATGTTGCCATCTATTAACTTAAGACGTCCTGATGTAGGAAGATAAGCTACTTCATTATCACTGGAAAGGTGAATGGATCCAAGAAATGAGAAATTGCATGCCTCACTCTTAATCTTATGAGGAGTGAAACATTATTGAAGAGGTAGCTGGAAACATTTGGACTGTGGACGTTTTTCTGAGAAACTCTCATAGTGCAGTAGTTGACCTGCAACGGCCAATTACCATTTTCCTTTGTGTCATTTATAATTCTGATTGCTGGAGAGTATCCTATTTGACTCCCATTGGCTTCATTTTTATTCGTGGCCCTTTGATGCTATCAGCTAAATGTTGTCTCAATGTTCAGGATTGTTACTCCCATCTGCCCCTGGCATTCAGGTCTTATTTGCATCCCAATCCATTTTAAAGTTATAATAGTGTCCAGAATCAAACAATCTTGGTTCTGGTGCTGTGTCAACGGATACATTCTTGATGGATATTTCCCTCACTTTACTGATGATTGCACATAGATTTATTCCACATTCATGGAAATCAACAACAGCCTGAGTTAAGTATGTACTTCCAAACCCAACGCAGTGTTGCCAATTGCAACTGTGCTGCTGTATCAAGCAAAGTCCAGGTGCTTCAAGGGCAGTTGGGGGAAGAGGAGAGGAAAAAAAAAATCTTTCTTGTACTCGTGCCAGTAGACACTTTCCAGATGGAACTTGTTGAAGATTGGTTGCAGATTTCTTCAAGCCTCCAATTCTCTAGCCCATGGGTGGTGCATATGATGAGGCAAACCAGAGCCATAAGAAAAGGCAAAGCTTGATTTGATTACCGCCTAAAATGTTGTGTCAGTGCCAACAGTAATTCTTCAATTTATTAATTAAATCCAGATTGCAAACAATCCACTTCTTGATAAAGTTTTGGATTGTTCACTTTTCCATAGGGTTATTTTGAAGCCAGAGCTGAAAGTTTTACGCTGCATTTAGGTCTACTTAGCACATTGCAGAATATGGTTGCTTTTGATTAAGTAACACCTACAAGCAAGGTCATCTGTAAACTGCTCCAAGTGAGGGTTTTAAAGTGACAAGCGCACATTTTTTTTGCAACCTTGAAAGAAACATTCTTTCTCCATTCTTTCATAAAGTCACTGTCCTTGATGATTTCATGGATGCTAGCAGCCCACTACATCTATGTGCTTGTTCCTGATAGAAGTCTGGCTCTTAAAGTTGAGGTCTTCCATTTCTACGCATTATAGAGCTAGAAGTAGACATTTCAAATTACTTTGCCTTTCAGTTAGATCATGCCTGACTGATATCTTCATCTGCCCCTCTTGGCATTGAATCCCTTGATAACTTTGCTGAATAAAAATCTAACCATTTCAGGTTTTAGCTTTTCAATTGATCTGTCTTTTGGAAGGAGTGAAGGAGGGCCCATGCTCCAAAAGCTTGTTTTTTTTTTCAAATAAATCTGTTGGACTATAACCTGGCCTTGTGTCACTTCTGATTTTGGAAGGAGAGCATTCTAGATTTCCAATACACTTTCTATGAAAATGTGTTTCACCTTTCGTAGACCTGGCTGTATAATAACTTTATCTCCTCTGACTTTGGACATTGTCTCAGTCTGTCGATTTACAAACATTTTTGTACAGAGATCATATGCAAGCAAATGGAGGAATGGAAAACCACAGCTGACCAACAAAGGAGCTGAAGTAATTTGGCTTCTCAAGCCTGCTCCACCATTCAATAAAGCAAAACTGATCTAATTGTGTATCAAATTCCACATTCCTACCTAGCCTCATGAACATTTGATTCGTTGTCTAACAAGAATCTATCGACTTTACCATAAAAACATTCCTTGACACCACCTTTTCAGGCAGAATTCCAAGTTGTTCAACTGTTAGAGAAATTATTTTTCCTAATCTCTGTCCTGAAAGAGAGACCCTTCATTTTTCGTTTTTAAGCCCTCATTACAGACTCACCCCAAAAGGAAATATTCTTTCCACATCCACCTTTCAAGATTGTTCAGGGTCTTGTAAACTTCAAACAACCTATCTCTTCTCAACTCCAGTGAAAACAAGCCCAGTCTGTCTAGCCTTTCCTCATAAGAAGACTCATTCATTCCAGGTATCAATCTAATAAGCCTTCTTTGAACTGCCTCCAAAACAAATGCATCTATCTTTAAATAGGGAGATGAGGACTGTACACAGTGCTCAAAATGTGGTGTCACTAGTGCCTCATGCAACAAAAGAATAACCCCTTTACTTTTATGTTCAGTTCCTCTCATAATAAAGAGTAGCATTCCATTAACCTTTTTAATTGCTTGTTGTATTTATGTCGAAACATTGTGATTTATGCACTAGAACACCTGATCTCAGCTATCTGTATCATATGCATTCTCATGTCCTCTTCCTACCTGTCTGTGTCATCTGCAAGTTTATCTACTGCACCATTGCATCTAAGTCAGTAAATCTTGTACACCATGAGCTCCTACTCTGCACAAAAATCTTTTATGTAGCTCCTTGTCATATGCCTTCTGGAAATACAAGTAAAGTACGTCTGCAGGCTCCCCTGTATCAACAGCGTTTGTTACTCATTGAAAGAACTCCAATAAATTAGTTAGTCATGATTTCCTTTATGTACTGGTTACTTGGAATTTTTCTAAATTCCAAGGTATAATGGTTTCTTTTTTTCTGCCTTCATCTCTTGAATTGAGTTATCTAGCAGATTTTGGAAATTTAACAACTGCAGATTTTTTACCTCATTGTTACATCTTTTAAGACCGTGGGATGAACTCCAGCTGGACCCAGTGACTTCAGGCCACAACGCCATTCTCTTTGCTCAGTACCTCTTTCCTATTTATTCCAGTTCACTAAGTTCCTTCTCTTCCACCATCTGATTTACATCTATGACTGGAGATTGTTTTTGTTTTTTTGGAACTTGTATAGTGGAGATTGAAGTAAAATATCTTTTTATTTCATCCACCTTTTTTAAATTATCTATTAACTACCATTCTCCTCTCTGCAGGGTCAACACCCATTTTCCTTGTGCTTTTCCCTTTCAAATATTTGTAGAAACTCTTGCTATCCACTTTTACATACATAGCAGGCTTCCTCTCATACTATAATTGCTTTCTCCTGATTACGATTTTGGTTGGACTGTTCCTTTATTTTGAGGTTTATTTTCTCTATCCCTCCCTGTCATTTCCTGAGCAGCTACATCTACTTGAGCTTGAACCCTCACTCCAGTTGTTTAATTTTCATCCTCGATGGTGAAAGTTGAGAAATTTCCTGGCATGACTGCCTCAAGCAGTTGTCAGCAAAGATAGATTTTCATTTTCATTTCACAAGGATGAATCTTAACTGAGAGCCTTCATATTCATTAGACTGTTGAAACCATTGTGGCTGAGGAAAGACCATTGTATAATTGCCAGAAAAGGTCAAAGAGAAACAGTTGTCATTTAAACAATCTTCATTTACGTATGATAAAGGGATTTTAAGTGCTTTTGGTTTCGGTTATTGATAACCTTAAAGGGTATGGGTGATTGACACTTTAATAGGAATATAGTTTAAAAAAAAAGATTTCTTTTGAAAAGTAGAAAGCTATGAATGAACACCACCCCACTGATGTCAGGGCACAAACTTTGGGAAGCCCTGGAATTGGTAAATGGGCATGGAATGACACCAAAATTTGAGGTGTAGTGGACAGCAAAGAGGGTTACCTCAGATTACAACAGGATCTAGACCAGATGGGTCAATGGGCTGCGAAGTGGCAGATGGAGTTTAATTCAGATAAATGCGAGGTGCTGCATTTTGGGAAAGCAAATCTTAGCAGGACTTATACACTTAATGGTAAGGTCCTAGGAAGTGTTGCTGAACAAAGAGACCTTGGAGTGCAGGTTCATAGCTCCTTGAAAGTGGAGTCGCAGGTAGATAGGATAGTGAAGAAGGCATTTGGTATGCTTTCCTTTATTGGTCAGAGTATTGAGTACAGGAGTTGGGAGGTCATGTTGCGGCTGTACAGGGCATTGGTTCGGCCACTGTTGGAGTATTGCATGCAGTTCTGGTCTCCTTCCTATCGGAAGGATGTTGTGAAACTTGAAAGGGTTCAGAAAAGATTTACAAGGATGTTGCCAGGGTTGGAGGATATAAGCTACAGGGAGAGGCTGAACAGGCTGTTTTCCCTGGAGCGTCGGAGGCTGAGGGGTGGCCTTATAGAGGTTTACAAAATTATATGGGGCATGGATAGGATAAATAGGCAAAGTGTTTTCCCTGGGGTGGGGGAGTCCAGAACTAGAGGGCATAGGTTTAGGGTGAGAGGGGAAAGATATGAAAGAGACCTAAGGGGCAACTTTTTCAAACAGAGGGTGGTACGTATATGGAATGAGCTTCCAGAGGATGTGGTGGAGGCTGGTACAATTGCAACATTTAAAAGGCATTTGGATGGGAATATGATTAGGAAGAGTTTGGAGGGATATGGGCCGGGTGCTGGCAGGTAGGACTAGATTGGGTTGGGATATCTGGTCGGCATGGACGGGTTGGACCGAAGGGTCTGTTTCCATGCTGTACATCTCGATGACTTAGCATGGAGGGCATAAAGGTCACTGGGGTATTGGATGTACCCTCTTCCACCTTTGTGCACTTTGCAACAGAACTCAATGAACTATAATTTGAAGTAGGAGCCAAACCTGATCCCTTCTTGCTTTTTTCTCTCTTTTTTTTCCCAACTCTCCATCAGTATGCTCTTATCTACATGCACTGTGACCATATTTAGTTAGCTAATTGCTGCCTTCAACCCAAAGATTTAGAACTGGGATACACATGGCATAGGCAGGGTTTTATGTTCAATCATGATTAGGTCAGGAGAGTGGAAAAAATGATCTCAATGCTTTTAAATTATTTAGTATCTGAACTTTATTTTAAGTGTGTATATTTAAAACTAGTATTAAGTTTTAAATTGTTTGTAATATTAGTCTATTTACTAAACTCATCTGGAAGTCGGCTTGTATGGTAGCTAAATTCAGTAGTTTCAAAACAGATTAGTTTGTTCCCAGAAGCATTACTATTTTCAATAATAATCCTTAAACATCCTGGCATCAAGTGTTTCTAAAATCTTTCAGTGCACTTTTGTGCAGGGACCGATAACTTTAGAAGAGAAATTCAAACCCCCAGTTAACAGCTAAAGAATCCACATCAACATGTCATCTTTGAAACTTGCTGTGACAAAAGATTAAAAATGCTATTGATGAAACACTATTTCATTTTCGTAGGCAATTTCAACTTTAATCTACAGAAAAAAAAAATCCTCATTTAACTTAGCAGGAGATTTTCATTTCTGCTATGATTAAGTTACATTGTCCCTTAGGAACCAGTCTAAAAATTACTCTCAGCTCTTGATAGCTTGCTTTCTACTTCAGCTAATCCCAGAGCTGCCCTTCTCTGAGAATTATACTATAGATTCCTTCCTCTTGCTCCAAACTTCTAGCCTCTCTCAAATTCTCCATTTTCAATTTGTGTACCATCTCTTATCCATATGCTGCATGGTAAACAATAAAAGTCATCGTTTTCTCAGTTTAACAAGCAGGTCTGGCTATTCCTTTTTCTGTTCCCTACCTCAAGTCTGCAGACCACGCCAAACAAAGCCATAAACCTGATTTGTTGCTGTGGTATTAATGGATCTGCAGGGAAACCTGTAACCTGATTTTATAATGCTTCCTTCTGACAAGGAAACTTATTCACTTTGTCCCAAAGTAGGAATATTAATTCGTTATTCTTGATTCCAACTCCCTTTTCATTTCAATTGTAAATGGATGGTGAATAGTGCATCAGTTAACAATGAAATACCAATAATACTGACCCCAAGATTCAGGGCCTACTTATTGGCATGGTCGCAACATTACAATCTTGCATCTAATACTCAATAAAACATTCTGAAACCTCCTTTGTAATCTTAACAATTAAACCTACGAGACTTTATCATCAGCCACACTCTCTGGAACAGGTCAAATGACTCCCTTCATTTCCCCCTACATTGAAAGCTGCAGTACAAAAAGATAATCATCAAAACCAAAAGGTACAGTCCTAAAACATAATCACACAAACCTCACATTTGTAGCAACTACGCTTGGGTTGAGAGAGCAAAACAGAAATGTGAGTGCTATTAGAGGGAATCTGATTGGCTGATACAGTAGTTTGCCAGCTAGAGCAAGTTAAGACAAGGCACTCGACTTTTTTCATGTTTATACCATTCAGATTTATATAACATAGTTCAAAGCTTTGATTCTGTGGCTTATATCCATAACCACTACTTTTTACCCACTTTAGCCTAAAATCTGTTGTCCATGGCTTCAGTGAAAGTATTTCTTTCCTTGTGACTATTTTTGTTTGTCCTTTTGTGTTTTTTTCCCCCATTGGACATTGTTTGGCTAGCTGTAGTATAAAGCAAGGTAGTCCAAGGGTAGTTACAAACACAGTTTGTGGTAGAGCATATATTAGTATTCGGAACAAAGTTACTTCAATTCTCATAGTGCTAAATCCTTGACTTCATATAGATTAGGAAAGTAGTTTGTCAGATTAGCAGCTAGCAAATTTGAAAATCTATTGTCCTCTGAGGTCATTTCATATTTGTACTCAAAAGGCATGACTCCTAAGTAGAAGAGCTGGTCTGTGGCTTTGTTTGTACCACTCTGATGAGTTTTACCAACTTTAGAGGATTGTGACAGATCATAGCTCCTAATTTGTTTGGTAGAAATGAATATTTCTTTTATCAGGCCAGTCATGGAAGAAGCCCCCAATATATTTGCAAGGAAACTTAAACAGCACCTTCCAGATCCACAGTCACTTTCATTTAGAAGGAAAAAAAAAAGCAGAAATTTCTGGAAAAGCTCAGCAGGTCTGGCAGCATTAGAACTGTTCTAAGGAAGGGTCACTCCACCTGACACATTAACTCCGGTTTCTGTCCAGAGATACAGACTTACTGAGCTTTTCCAGCAATTTCTCTTTTTGTTTTTGATTTGCAGCATCCTCCATTATCTCAGTTTTCATTTAGAAGGACAAGGGTGCAGATAGATGGAGCACCACTACCTGCAAGATTCCCTCCAAGCCACTCACTATTCTGACTCGGAAATGTATTGCTGCTGTTTCTTCACACTCGCTGGATTCTGGAACTCTCTCCCTAAGGGCATTGTGCATCTACCTACAGCACATGGACTACAGTGGTTCAAGAGGCAGCTCTCCACCATCTCCTCAAGGGTCACTAGAGGCAGGCAATAAATGCTGGCCTAGCTGATAATATCTACATCCCCATGAGTTAATAAATTTTGAAACAAAGGTATTCTGAGAGAGATTTAGATTAGATTACAGTGTGGAAACAGGCCCTTCGGCCCAACAAGTCCACACCGACCCGCCGAAGCGAAACCCACCCATACCCCTACATTTACCCCTTACCTAACACTATAGGCAATTTAGTATGGCCAATTCACCTGACCCTACACATCTTTGGATGGTGGGAGGAAACCGGAGCACCCAGAGGAAACCCACGCAGACACGGGGAGAACGTGCAAACTCCACACAGTCAGCCGCCTGAGGCGGGAATTGAACCCGGGTCTCTGGCGCTGTGAGGCAGCAGTGCTAACCACTGTGCCACCGTGCCGCCCAACTGGATTAAAAATTATCAATACCCAAATATATTAAACTGTAGTCCAGCAGAACTCATTATATTAGGGGAAAAGGGCAAAGTAAATACGAGAACAGTTTTACTGCAATGCTGTCTCATAATTAGGATTTAGCTGAAGTGGAATTCTCATATTTCATAATGGATGACCGAGAGTCTTGTCTCACTTTGTCTTTTAGCTTCAAATTTGTTTAGTTGTTTTCTCCTAGCCTAAACATAGTATCAAGGAACTTGGTGCAGAAAATAGGACCCAAATAAACAGATTTCATTTTCAATGAGGAAAGATTTGATTTGTTTTTGTCAACTTGGCAAGGGTTATGGGAGGGAAAGCACATCATTGCCTACTATTTGTGTAGAATTTATTCAGTATTCTTCCCCCCCCACCCCCTTGTTATTGCACTGACTCATTTTAACTTATAATTGAAAGGAAACTGGGACTCTCTGCCATATTCTGAGAGTTAATATTCTGACTTATCCCTTCTCAACCAGACTAACGTGAACTGGAAAATGAGCATGTACTTTCTACTAGAAGTATCATTTGTGCGCATGCATTGTTTGAGTATGGAGGGGTGTTGGGGGATGGAATAGTGCTGTATTGTTCACCTTGACACTGCTGAATATTGTCTTTTTTTAATATGTAATCACAGTAATAGTGATAAAAATTGTATTAACAGTGTTTATATTAACAATGCAGTTTTAAAATGCTGACACAAGTTCAGTTTGTGACATGCTGGTGAATAATGTAACTACAACATGATCTATGAAGCTGAAAGTATAATGGTTGTAATCACAAATGATGCATCGGTGGTCTTGTTATGACTACAACCATGCAGTGCCACTTGAGGAAGGTCACAGTGGAAAAAGAGGCATGCAAATGAAGTTATAAATTACAATTGAAGAACAATATTTTGATGTGTTGGATGGGGACTGTCAGAGCAGCAAGATGTAATTCATGAGTTCATTATAGCACAAAGGTGCTTGACAGCTGAGCCATGCCAAAAGGAAAATTATTCTTCAGTTTGTGCTGACAGAAAATAGCAGATCATATGAGCAGTTTGTGCACATGCAATGAAACCTTACAGTGAAATTGTGTTGCTCTGACAGGACTGCCAACCCTCGTTATTTACGCTTTCAACCCAAGCTTTTTGATTCAATGGAGAAAGGAACCGTTTAGTCTTTTTTTCTTTGGTGTACATGTGTCCATGTGTTTGCCCCCAAAATAATGTCCATTAACAGCCTCTTTAATAAGACATATACAGAAATCTTAATTTCTGAAATCCTGTAAGATTGCTGCACAGACTTATAAACAGTGATTTTTGGATATATTAATAATTGTGAACATGAATAAACTGATGCAAACTACCTGCCCTATCTATTGCTATCTCTGATTGTCATTTTAAACCAAACAATTGTTCAGAAGTCGCACATGGTGGTAAATGATTCCACCTGTGAATTTTATTTTGTGGTCTCCTACTAATCGGTTGAATTACAGCAGCAATACATCTGATTCGATTATCACCGTAAACAAATGTTCATACTCAAAGGACACTCGTGTTCCTTTAATAGTTGATAATGATCAGTTAATCTGAATTGGATTGGAGCTTTTTTGAATTGGCAGCCATCAAATATAACATGCAATATAGTTAGGCAGTGAATTCTTAATAGAAAGCAATTTTTTAGTGACCAAATGGTACTGCAGAAATTATTTATTTTCATCTATGTATTGTGTTGTATACATCAATGCTATGTGATTTGAGAACTGCGTGGGATTGAATTTGAGAATGGGGTTACATGGGCCTGGATCTTGCACTGATAATAAAGCAAAACTGGCAGAACAGTTTTGAGTACCATGCTAACTTCATAATTAGTTCATAAGCACTCTTGTCAGTTTTGGGAACCTTTTATATTTGTGTAATATCAAATTTTTCCATTATGTTAAAAATAATACAGTTTTAAAATTACAACCCAAGTTTTGTTGAGGTTATGCTACTGTTCACCATCATTAACTCCACTGAAACTGACAGCAAGTTAGTGAGCCTCTACGTGCACGCTAGAATATAGAAATCCAATGGTTGCTGTTATTGAGTCTGTGCTACTTTAATGTGGAGGAGCCGTTGTTGGACTGGGTGGACGCAGTTAAAAATCTCACAACTCCACGTTATAGTCCAACAACTTTGTTTGGAAGTAGTAGCTTTCAGAGTGCTGCTCCTTCATCTGTGCTGTAGTTGTGGAGCAGGGAGATAAGGCACAGTATTTACAGCAAAAGATTACAGTATCATGCAACTGAAATGATATCTTGAACAAACCTCGATTACTGTTAAGTTTTTCATCTTTTAGAATGGGTTACAGGTTTCGGTTCATACATATGTAAATCTCAGAATTTCTTTTAAGTCACATTCAGGAGATAATTAAAGGTTTTCTTAAAAAAAAGACATCTCTTTTTAGACAATGCATTAAAGGTGTGAGGTTAGAGTCTGTCTATATCCCAGTCTTGAGTCAGACTGGTGTTATTTCCAAAGTGAAATTTATAAAATATTACATGGATTAACTGCCTGCAAGTTGCGCATTTTTTTGAGCGAATTAGGATGTATCTGCAGATATAATTCTACGACTTTAGAGGGTGCTGTGTGGATGTTCCTACATATTACAATCTTGATTTGATGAAAATATGTAAATTTTTAGCTTTTGCATAAGCTTTTTGTAAAAGTTAAGCTTGTTCCAGGAGGTATTTCTTTTTTAAAAACCTAATTCTTACTATTAAACACAATTAGTGACCATGAAAGGCTGCTTTTATATTTGAAATATCGGACATTACCATGTGGATTAAAACAAAACTTCTACAGTTTTGAAAAATATAAAATATTATTTGTTTGTTTTAGCTTCTACTTTTACAAAATGCTGATAAATTCATGATCTGAAATTGAGAAAGTAAAGGGATTCACATTTAATCTCCTGGTTTTGTTGAACTGTATTCATTGGAGATTAGAAAGATGAGATGTGACCTTACTGAAACACAAAATTAGTAGGGCCTTGACAGGATAGATGTAGAGAGATTGTTTCTCCTTGTAGGAGAGTCCTAAGAGCAGACAGTGTAGTCTCAAAGTCACCTTTTCTTTTAATAAAACCTCAAGTTATCTCGAGAATGTGACTTAAAAGAAGTCATGGAATTTACATATTAATGAACTGCAAATTACAAACCATTCTAAAAGATGAAAGACTTAACAGCAATCTAGGTTTGTTCAATATATCATTTCAGTTGCATGACGCAGTAATCTTTTGCTATAAATTCTGCATCTTATGTTCCTGCTTCACAGCTACCTGATGAAGAAGCAGCGCTCCGAAAGTTAGTGCCTCCAAATAAACCTGTTGGACTCCAACCTGGTGTTGTGTGATTTTTCACTACACTACTTCAGAGGGTGCTGTGTGGATGTTCCTACAGATTACAATCATTGTTGAAAATATGTACGAATGAGAAGTGACCTTACTGAAACACCCAAGATTGTTAGAGGCTTGACAGGATAGAGGTGGAGAGATTGTTTCCCCTTGTCAGAGAGTCTAAAAGCAGACAGTGTAGTCTCAAAGTGAAGATGTCACCCATTTAAGTCACAGAGGAGGAGGAATTTCTTCTGAGCATGGTTAATCTGTGGAATGTTTTCCCACTGTAAAGGATGGGTCTTTATTTTTGATCTGTAAGTGAATCCAGGGCTTTGGGGATAAGGCAGAAAGTGGAATTGAATATTGCCAGATCAGCCATGATCTCATCGAATGATGTAAAGACTTAATGGGCTGTATGGCCTACTTCGCCTCTGTCCTGTGGTTTTCTCTATATGAATACTATTTGTGATTGGTTCCTTAGCTGCTGATAAGTTAAAATACCTCTTATTTGGAACCAGATTAAAGCTACTGTTGAGAGACAAGAAAGCCAGACCAGAGATTGCTATATTTTTGTAGTCAGCTTTTGTTTTGTTTTCTGTTATTCTATCTATCCCTAATTGCCGAGAGGGTAGTTAAGGGTTAACCACATTGCTGTGGATCTGGAGTCACATATAGGCCAAACCAAATGAGTTTTTAATGACAGTGGTTACATAGTCTCTATTAGGCTTGCTTTTAATTCCCAGATTTTTTTAATTGAACTCCGTTTCACCATCACCCATGTGGAGAGATTTGAACTCCTATCACCAGAACATTAGCCTGGTATCCTGGAATTCTGGTCTGGTATCTTTACCACTACACCACACACCTTGCTTTCTTTGAGTTCAGCAGCAAGCACCAATTTTTTGTTTGTTGTCACTGACCACGAAATTAAGACTTAGTGATTTTTGTATCATGACCAATCATTAACTTGAAACTTCCTAAGGCAATAGCAGATGTTCTGTTTACAGAGAGAACAAAAAAATGACAGAGCTTGCTGGTTATAATAATTTATTTTTCTTGCCTAAGTTTGTGGTATCATGCTTTTTTTTGATTTTTCTAATTTATCAGTTTTCTCTTGAGGTTGTTAACCCTTGGGTAAGGTGTCAGAAGGCTGCCAGTATGATTAAAGATATATAAAGTAGTCTTGGTAGCTTATTATGTCATTTTCAAGGTGTCAACAAATTATCTGATCAGAGTCTAGTCAAAACTCTCCATACTTGAAAAGCTATAGTAGGATCCATGATTAATTTTACTTTTTCCTAATTCAGTAACCTTGAATTCAACAAAGCACCTCTAAGTAACCCCAACTAGTATTCAAACCTGGATTAATGTAATTTGTGTGGATCTTTTATAACTTTTAGGGTACAAAAATTAAGTTCAGAAATAATTTGTTATTAATATCTGGCATTACCTTTTTGGAATAAGAATTACCCAACTATTAATCATTTGCGTTCTAATTACTAATTTAGATGCACAGTCAGGTTCACAAAATATGTGGGAAGGAAGACACACATTTCTGAATGAAGCAAAGCAAAAACCACAGTAGATATAGTGACAAAATTTTTATAAGAGTTTCACAAAGAAAATTAATAAGTTTGGGAAAGAAAAATGTTAAAAATGGGGAAAATTGCTGTTCTAATGTTGGCTTTTTTCACTGCTGACCAACTCTAAGCACTTCACAGCCAAAGAGGCATTTTGATACATCATCACTGCTGTAACATGGAAAATACATAGCCAAGTTGTGCATAGCAAACTTTCACCAACAACAATGGGATAATGACAAGAACGTCAGATTTTCTGATGTTGATTGACAATTAACTTGACAATGAGGTGGGAATCCTCTTCTTCAAAACAATGAAATGAGATCTTTTAAACCTCATTGAGAATGCATAATTGTTTTAATACCTCATCCACAATGTAACATCTTTGGCAGTACAGCACTCCTTTGTTGCTGTGCGAGAATGTCAGCCTTGATATTTGTGCTCAATTTCTGGAGTGGGAGTTGCACCCACAACCTTCCAACTCAAAGGGTAGCTGAGTCATAGCTGACGCAACAACATGAGGGATAAGACTAATTGGATAGCTCTTCAAGGGGCCAGTGCAGAAATAGCACAATAAATATTTTCTTGTTACACAACGTTCTACAATCCCAAGGTTAAAGCCTTACTGGAGAAAAAACATTGCCTGTGCTATCTTGTGACATTATCTTCTGTAAAGAGATGGGTTAAATGTTAATGTTTTAGAATTTTAGAAAATAAAAGCATTTTTTGTTGGTGTTAATGAAGCAGATGTATGTCTTATTGCAATGTCTCAATAAAATGGATTATTTTAGCTTTTTAAAATTCAGACACTATCCCAAAAACATTATAAAGATATTGATTTTTATTTTATTACTTATATGGAGCTCTGATTATAACATTTTTGTATTGCCAACATAGTAACCCTTGCTTGTTTAAATTCATTTTTGCTTTGATATGCTTTTTTATCTCATTCTATTATTTCTCTTTTTTCTATCCCTTCCACCGTTCTTCTGTAGCTCCACGAGAGCTGTTATGATGCTGGAAAGGCCTTGCAGCGACTTGTTAAAAAGCCTGTGCCCAAGTTGATAGAAAAGTGCTGGTCCGATGATGAAATGGTAAGAAAGCCTAATGTCATTTGTTGAAAAAGCTACAGAAACATTGGTGCTTTTAATGCAAGTACTTTCACTTAAGTCATGTTTAAGACCATGGAAGTGAGAGTATGACTGGAAAAAAGAAAGATGCTGTGGAAACTTTGGGTCTTGCAATGCTCAAAAAGATCCTTTGAGATTTGGTATTCCTGCTGTTCTGTTCTGATGAGTGCAAAGTGAAAAGCTTTTGACAGCATTTATCTTTTCTCAGTAATACCCAAGTTCTATACTGCCAAGTGACTATGAGACTTGAATCCCTTTGCAGGGTAAAGATGCAAAAAAAAACACACTTTTCTCATGCTTCTGTTAATTTTTGGTGACTTAATACCTAGGAAATGCTAAATACCCGATGCTGTACACTTTAACTTTTATGTTGAAATGAAGCTTTTATTATTTTATAAAGGACTCAGCATTGAATGTTTCTCTCCTGTTGCATTCATAGGGTTGAAGTATGTGTCTGTCCAGTACTTTAGTCTGCACAATTTGAAAGTTCAGAATTTAGAGGAAAAATCTGCATTATCAAAGAGAAACTGCATTTAAATGTTTTTATATCCACATATCGGTTAAGAAAAAGGCATATTTTGTTACAGCTTTTCATCTTGTGAGGGCAATATTTACGTGTAGCTATTTGCTGCTTTATTTGTCAGGGCAATACCTTCCTAGTATAAGATTTAAAGAAAGCATGGCAGTGAACTGTCAGTTGTCATTTCCATGGTAGCACCTCTAGCAACTCTGTCCACTTGCCAACCAATCAAGATCATCTTCTTGGACAGCAAATGTAGACATCATTGGTATTCTGGAAAATGTTCTTGCTGATTGCAAGACAAAAAGTATTAACAGAATGTCTTTTTTTTCCATCCATGCTCACTATCGAACAACTACTTGCATGCGGCCAGTTCCTTTGAGCCATCGTGCTGTTATGTTGTACACAAAGTTGTAATTCCCAGACCTAAATTTGCTTTTCATTTGTTTGAATCTGTGCCCTCCCTTTTGCTATTTCCTAGTTTAATTTGAAGTAATGTCCCTATTTAACTTCTTTATGGAGATCTTGATTTAATTTATTTTCATTCATTCCTTTTATCTATTAACTGGCATGATTACTTGAAATTCTGAGCATATACCGTTAAAATGTATTTTCAGTGCACTGTAAATTCTAGTGAATGTCTACAAAGTGGCGATTTCAGCAGTGGTTTATACATGTGAGTGCATCTGGCCTTATCATATTGCAACCATTTGAAATCTACTGGACAGCTGCATCCTGTTTACAAGGCAGATCTGCACCTGGTAACCTAAGTCTTGCCAGCGATGCTACAAAATCCGCAGTTGCTATCTCAAAGGAGGACTTGAGTAACAAGCAGTGTCACTTTTGAATATTGTTCAGAGTCATTTCACATTTTGTTGCTGAATGATTTTTGACAGAATTTTAAACATCTATTGCGTCACAGTTTAAATTTTACAATTGGAATTACCAAGTGCAAAGTCTTTTGGGGATGTTAGGTATTTTGATAAATAAACACTGCTCATCCAATTTTCATGAATGGCTGCGGGGCAAATCACCTCGAATGATGATCTCGCCTGGCTCTTCGATGTATGCTTTATGTTTCCTGTTGTTCAGACCAGCAGCAGATAATTTGCTGGGTTTTTGTCGTCCCTCCCATTCATTTGTGTGTGCACAGTCTGTTTTTTTTTATTTCTTTCTTTCTCATTTGTTTTCTTTTCACTCACCCTCTCTCTCTCTCTCTCTCTCTCTCTCTCTCTCTCTCTCTCTTTTCTCCACCCCCGTGTCTTTCTCTCTATCTCTCTCTGTCTGTCTCTCTCTTCCCCCCGACTCACTCACTCTGTTTCTGTCTGTGTGCACGTGTTTCGTTTGTTCTTGCTTCCTTTCTCTCAAAGTCACTCGCTGTCACACTCGAGATTGCACCTCATTCTTTTAAACTCCAGTGAGTTCAGGCTTAGTCACCCAATGTCTTCACTTAGAACAATCCTTCCATTCCAGGAATCAGTCTGATGAATCTTTGTTTCATTCCCTCTATGGCAATTAAATCCTTTCTTAGTAATGAGACTTGGGTAATTGCACTTAATACTCTGTTAAGTGGAAAACTTGCAGGTGTTAGAAGCATTCAGTCAGAAAGATGGAAACATTTAGGAGGAGCCCATTCAGAGTGGTGTTGTGACACTGTATTTCACTTCAGCCGGGCAAGATACATCTACAATCTGCGGCGATTATTGGACAGCGGTTCAGTTTGGGATTTTGTGCCAACATTTTCCTCTACGTCCCAATCTCTATCCTTCTGTAACTGTGGCAAATTATTGCAACCCTAAGGCTGTAATCAGTAAAATCCACTTCAATTATGAATTGAATGTCCAACTTTGCCAAATAAAATTGGAAAATGCTGGAAGTATTCAGCATGTCAGGCAGCATCTGTGGCACAAGAAACACTGTTAATGTTTTAAGTTGACCTTTCATCAGAACCAACAAAGGCTAGAGACGTTGCAAGTGGACAATGAGGATTCAGAACAAATTTGAATGTCTGTGATAAGGTATAAAGCAGGAGAGATTAAATGTCAAATTGGGTGATTTTGGAAGGGAGATGGAGGTCATACTGGGGCATGTAACAAAACATAGGATGGATCCAGAGTAGTAAATGAGAACAGCAGAATCACCACAGACAGCTGCCATATTAAAAAATGGAAGTAGAGGCCATGAGTTGAAGTATTGAACTTGGTGAATCAGAATACTGCAAAATTTGTAATTGAGAGATGAACTGTTGTTCCTCAAGGATACATTAGAATAGTGTAGGAGCTGAGTACAGAGAGGCATGATTAGGCAAAGAATAGAGAGATTTTTAATCAGTAAGAGAATCGAGGGTTTGGGGGAAAAAGCGAGGAAAGTGGTGTTGAGGATTATCATTTTCTGGTTGGCAAGATGGGTGCCACAGAGTTCAATCCTTGGGGCCTCAATTTACAATCTATATCAATGCCTTGGCCACAGTAATAGTGCAATGACCCTAAATGAGGTGAGAAAGTAAATGACAATAAACAAATTAGAAATGGATGTGGATAGGCTAGGTGAATTAACCAAAGTTTGGGAGATAAAGTTCAATGTGGATAAGTGAGGTTATCCATTTTGATTGGAGGAATAGAAAGGTAGCTGCTTGTTTAACTGGAGAGAAACTTCAGAGTGTTTCGATGCAGAGGGATCTGGTGTTCTCCTGCATATATCACAGAAAATTGATGTTCAGGGACAGCAGATAATAAGAAAGGCGAATGGAATTTTGGCACTGTTATAAAGGAATAGAGCATGGAAGTATGGAAATTGTTGCTGCAACTGTACAAAGTAATATGGAGGTCACACCTGGAGTACAGTGTACAATTTTGGTCCCCTTACTTGAGGAGGAATGTGGTTGTATTGGAGGCAGTTCAAAGAAGGTTCACTAGATTAATTCCAGAAATGAAGGGTTTGCCTTGTGAAGAGATATTGAGCAGTTTAGACCTATACTCTCTGGAGTTTAGAAAAATGAGAGCAGGCATAATTGAGGTATAAAACTTGCCAAAGAGGATTGGCAAAAGCAGATGTAGAGAATGTTTCTTCATGTGGAGCAATGTAAAATAAGAGGTCAGATTTTTAGGATGAGGGGAGCAGATTTAAAACAGAGATGAAAAATTACTTCTCTAAGGCTTATGGATCTGTGGAATTCATTACTCCAAAATGTGTTGGATGCCAGGAACCAAATAAATTTGAGGAGATAGATAGATTTTTAACTAGTAACTGGTTGAAGGGTTATGGAAAGCAAGCAGGAGTTGAGGATGAGGTGAGATCGGCCATTATTGTATTAATGGCAGAGCAGACTTGATGGGCTGAATGGCCTCACCATGGGGAGCCTAAAACTAAATTAATAAAATTTACCAAACATCCACACATAATTTAAAACAAAATTAATATTATTTTTGTGATTTTGTTTACTTTGATATTAATCAGAACTAATTAAACATGAGTTAAGCAAATTAAACTTTTAAGTAAAGTGATGCATTTCACTTTAAATTGTCAAGACAGTAAAGATGTGTCTCTCACTACCACAAACATTCACAACACTTTCTGCCATCATGTGACACTGCGCAGTTCTACATAATGCAGTTCTTCATTCTCAAAGGGTCTTATCAGCTTTCAACGCTGAATTTCACAGATATGATTGTCATTAACATGGTGCCTGCCCCTCGGGTTACAACAGTCCTGGTGCTGTGGCTTTCCAAGTTTCTTTTTGACTGATGAACATTAATACCTCCAGTTTGTGTTTGGCCAGCTCTTTTGCATGCTGAACAATTCCCACAGCTTTTTAGGATTCAATCTTTCTCAGTTTGTTTGTATGTTGCTTCCAGAAGAGTTTCTGTATTTGTTGTTCTTCACATCGGCAAACAGAAAAACTGACCTCTTCTGAATAGTGACTTAGTTCTTCTCTTCCCAAGAATTCTGCGTTCCTTTTTTTGTTTTTCTTTGCTTTCTTTGTGTCTGCTTCTGTGCTTTGATTGTTTTCATCCTCTCGCTTCTCTGTTTGTAGCTGTCCTTTGTGCTTCAGGCTCTCCTGTGCTTACAACAGTAGTTTCTTTGTCTGCCAGCTCGGCTACTTTCATATGTTACCCACCTTTTTGTTGGTGTCACTTCCAAGTGAAGGGTCATCAGTTCATACGAGCTAGTATTTCTTGGTATTCAATGTAGTTACAACTGATGCAAACTGTTAAGTCTTCATCAAATACTGAAGAATAAGACTTTTAAAAATAATTACAGATTGCTGAGACATTTCAGAAAGCATAAAAATTTTCCTTTCTGTACTACTTCCCAAAAATAAATAAGATGTAGGAACAGGAGTAGACCATTCAGCCCATTGAGTCTGCTCTGCAGAACACTGACAACAAAGCTGATCTGATAATCCTCAACTCCACTTTCCTGCCTTTTTTCCATTACTGTTTATTCCCTTGATCAAACATCTGTCTTTCTCAGCCTTGAATGTAGCTAATGACCCAGTCTTAAGACCCCTTTGTGGTAAAGAATTCTACAGATTCACAACCTTCTGAGACAATACATTCCTCCTCATTTCTGTGTTATTCAGAGATTGTGGCCTCTAGTTCTAAACTCCTCACAAGGGAATTCAATCCTTCTGAAATCCTGTCAAGCCCCCTATGAGTCCTGTATGTTTCAATAAAATTGCCTCTCACTCTTCTTTCTTCCAGTGAGTACAGGCCCAGTCAACTCTACCTGTTCTCAAAGAGAATCTCTGCATACCCTGGAATCAGCCTAGTGAATCTTCAAAGGTCTGCACAGTTGCCTTATTTATATTTGTATTTCCTGGTATCGATGAGACCACTTTGTGAGCAGCAAATAAATACACTAAATTGAATGAAATGCATTTAAAAAAAAAACAAGAAATAATTTGCTGTTTTCCTTGTAAGGAGTGTTGATAAACATGGGAAGAATGTAGATTAAAAAAAGACAAATGTTACCTATAACCTTATAAGGTGTTGCCGGATGAAAAAGATTGGTACCGGTGACTGACTGGCCCATGGCTGTCCTTCAGGATTCTGGAAGAGGGACTGGAAGATATTTGGTGAAAGTGATAGAATCAAAGTATGAAGTCCTGAATTTAACGACAATATGCAATTCAAATAGAAACTGAAGCCAAGTAAAATATCTATAGACTGTGTTTAATGACTACTACATTGGGTTAATTCAAGAAATTTCAGTGACTATTCTCACACTCATCTTGGCACAGATATTCCAATCAGCCAGAAACACTATTTGTAAACCTGATTGGATTAAAACTTACCACTGACCACTGTCATCTGGGCTAGAAATCCCTAGACAGGAGCTTCTCGTTATGAACCTATGCAGAAATCCAATGAATCCAGCAGCAGAGTCTTTATAGATGCCATGCCCTTCTTTGTAGCAGTCTGGAGGGTGAGGTTTGTAACCAGTGGTGAAGTGATAATGTCAATGGGCTGTTAGTTCAGAGACCCAGGATAATGCTTGGGGGACATTGGTTCAAATCCTGCTGTGGGAGCTGGTGAAATTTAAATTCACTTAAAATTTTGAATTAAGAGCTAGTATGATGGTCTGCATGAAACCATTGTGATCACAACCCCTCGAGCTTATATTAATGTCTTTAGAGAAGGGAAATGTGTCACTCTTTCCTGATCCGGCCTAGATATGACTCCAGACCAAGCAATGTAATGCTCTTAATTGTCTTCTGTAATGGTTCTGCAAGCCTCCCTGTTCAAGGACAATTAGGGATAAGCAACAGTGGCATCCAAATTTCACGAAAGAGTGAACAAAAGAATTCATGGAGGATGATGGTTGAATATAGGGAACTGTTCAGCTGGAAAGTGAGAAAATGGCAAGCTCTATTGTCTTCTGGGAGGATGGGGAATGAGTGACAACAGAGTGATGGAAAATGGAATAGCATTGGGCAAGATCCTCTTCAACTACAGTTGAGGGGAATCTTGATTAGATTAAGGAAGGAAAATGTCTTAAAATATTGGTAGTATGTGGAAGGTGGCCTTGTCAGAACAATTGTATTGGAGACATGAAGCAGTGAGGGAATACAATTGAATCCTTACAAGAAGCAGTGTGGGAACAAGTGTAATTAAGATCAGGAGTCTTATAATGGATATTTATCAGTGGTCTAACACAAATGGATACATAGAAATTGAGGAAAGGACAGGAACAGTCAGAGATTGAGACTGGAAAACTGGAAATAGGAAATAAACTGAAGACATTTTCCAGTCAGAATGGGCAGCGGCATCGATTTAGTCATCGCTGTATTGGATAAAGCATTGAAGGAACAAAGCATGATTCACATTTCCTATAAAAACATAGCTTGAGCCTACATGGTTCCCACAGAAAATCCTTTTATTTTAAGTCAAAGGAAAATTTGTTCAATGTGAAAATCACTTCAGCTGGGGGGAGAAAGAAAGTGATGCCTGCAGGTCTCCATTCATAGATTAATTTGAGAAGCTGCAGGGTTCCAGGTGGGGATGTGGGCACAGGGGGATCAGATTCATGAAAAAGAGATCATTAGGGCGATCACAAAACATGAAATGCTGCAGTAGTGGCCAAAGTTGAAACAGTTACAGATTTAGATAGGAAGGGATTGAACAAGGGAAGAAAAATTGGAGTTAAACTGGGAAGAAATCCGTGATCTCTGTTCATGTTATTCAGATGACTAAATGTAAATTGACTGGTTGCTTTGTGCATGGAGCCTCCAAAACCTCCAATTATAGAGTCATAGAGATTTACAGCATGGGAGCAGACCCTTCAGTCCAACTCGTTCATGCTGACCAGATGTCCTAAATTAATCTAGTGTTGTTTGTGAGCATTTTGACCAACATCCCTCTAACCCCTTCTTATTCATGTACCCATCAGATGTCTTTTAAATGTTGTAACTGTACCAGCCTCCACTGCCACCTCTGGCAATTCATTGCACAGTTGTTTGGCATATTTCTTTGTCTGCCCTATTCCACCTTTTCCACTCTGTTTCAATGAAATGTTAACTCTGCTTAGATAGCTAGGTATTTAAAGCATTTTCTGTGTTTATTTCAGATTTCAACATCTGCAATATTTTCCTATCGCATTACTGCAAATTTTCTAACCAGTATGACCTAGTTGTTCCTGAGCAAAGCAAATGCCTGGTTTTTTTCAATTAAAGAAACTATGTTAAAAACTTGAATTGCTAAAAGGAGACAAGAATTCAAAGTTTTTTGGTCTTGTGCTCATCAGGATCAAGGTGCAGGAAACGCGACGCCAATTTATACAGCATGAGAAGTGGGTGCTGACTGGATGGTCCATCATTGACATGAAGATGTAGTAGGAACAGTTAACTGTCAATATTTGTTCTCAGATCAGACCAAACTGTCATTGGTTAGGGTGTTTCCATGGGAATGTAATAGAGATTAGGATCTCCATGACCCATTTTCTCCCATATGATAAAGATGCATGTTTTATGCAATTTTGGTGCCTGTATAAAACAGGATCCTGTGTATTAATATATGTAACTTTTGGCATAGATAAAGGCATCACACTTGCGAGCTTGACAGTTAATGTTACACTAGTTTCTCGTGCAATTCTTAGAACAGTCTGGATTATTACATAAATGTCGTTGATTCATATCTAGAGATGGATCATGGTACTTTGAGGCTTCCAAACAAAAGCTGTTGAGCAGATTCACCATGTTGGCCACAGTGATTGGTTAACAGGATGTATTGTTCGACATGGTCTGCCAATCATTGGGATATACAGCCATACATACCTGGCATTACACCAGCAGTGAAATATGCATATCGCATTGCTTATTGGGTTATAAGCAAAATATCTTTTTGGCTTGACAGCAGCATTCTTTTGGTGAAGAAAACCACACATGGGCATAGTAATGTAAAACAGCTAGCTTCACCTGCTGTTCAAATTTTTGAGATCCCTTCCCTTTCAAGAGTAATGTGAGGTAGACTAGACAAAGTTTGCGGTCAAAGTGATGACCAAATGCTCTTATGTGTTTGCGTGACATACTTCCGTTCAAACAAATTCCTAGGTTCTAATCTATTTCAGGTTTTGATTTTACCTTGTCGTAAAATTCAATGATCTATATCCTTAGCCTTGGGTAACCATTAGATTCAAGTTTGGAGTGGAAAACTGAACTCGAGTGTCATTGATAGAGTAATTATAATGGAGCTAGTGTCTATAGTTTCAATGGTAGTTCAACTTTTTGAAATCAATGGCATGTTTAGAGGTGGCAAAGGTTGTAGTGATATCCTGTCAATGCTTTGCTATCAATAATTTTTTTCTTCAGATTGAAATACAAAGGAGTTTATTTGGCTCAACATAAAGGAGACCTTGAGCGCACAGAGTGGACATATGCGAAGTAGTTCCACTTTACTTTCTGTAAGTGGGACTTTCAACTGTAAAAGAGTCGGTTTTTCAACACGTAAGAAAGGATTATTTCTTTTTGAAAGTTTGCATGATTCAATTTTAAAAATCTATTCCAGATTTTTAAAAATAATTCCTGCTTTTAACAATAAACCTTTGGAAAGGTGAAACTGCAAGGAGAGAGGCCATCTTGTTAGCAATGATTTGAAATAATTATTTAGAATATGGAAAATTATAACTTTAAGACGTTTGAGTGAATTACAAGTGATATTTTGTAATCAGATTGACAACCCTAGTGACTATTCTGCTCTCCCTACACTAGAGTCGTCCTCGTTAATTGTACTGCCCCACCAAAATAACCAGTTTGAAAACTTGGAATAATCATTACCACTTCTCAATGAATTCATCGAGTCTGGTACTCAATACGGAGGTCACTGGAATGGTCAAGTGTTTAATATACCAAAGGACCATACAACTTACGGTAAAGCCTCGGAACAGAACTAAGTAGATTTTTGAGTGCCATGTGCCAGTACTTCACATTGGTGCACTATGTATTTTACACATACGAAATACTAATCTTATGAAAAGTGAAATTCCTATTTAAATTATTGGAAATAAATTTTCTTTGAGCTAGACTGGGTAACAAATGAGGTAAAAGAAGAATGTGTTGCTGTGAGCTACGTAAATGGGTTTTCTGTTAACTGTTTAGATTGTACTTCTGTCACAAATTTGTGTTTTGCATAAGTCTTTTCTAATTTGATTCTGGAGAATAACTTTGCAAAATATGTTTTCCAAAGTTTTATCATTTTTGTTTGCAAAATGTATTAACCAATCATTGTGGGATTGAACTCAATTGAAGAACGATATTGAAGGTTGACCCAAGGCAATCCAGAAATCTGTTCTATTTGGCACAATATTTTTCTTGAAGTTCATCATTAATGTTGATGGAATTTATAGCATTGAAAAATGATCATTCAGTCCAACTGGCCATGCTGATGTTTATGCAGTAGACAAGATCTCTCTGATTGCATTGTGCTAGTTTATACATTTTAGTAAGGGCATCTTTTAGTATGGCAAACATTAAAAATCATTCCATGCTCCTGTAATTGTTCCAGTTGTAGTCAGTTCTGATATGACATGGGCACTTTATACGGATTTTTTAGTTTGACAATAGTAGTGCTTACAATTCAGAAGTACTTAATTGTCTGTAAAGTACTTTGCAACATTGGGTTTATGTGGGACATTATATAAACAGAAGTTGGTTTTTCATAATTGAAGTTACCTCTTAGCCATCCAACTTTGTGCTCAACTGGATGCCAACATGTGAATGAGGAGCAGAAGTAAGCCATTCAGCCCCTTGAGTCTGTTCCACGATTTAATAAGATCATGGCTGATCAAGGATCATTAACTTCAAGTGTGAAAAAAATTAAACAATTTCACAGTACATGTAATCTATACATGTGGGAGAGTAAATCTTGAGTAGGTAATTGCCACAAAAAATGAGTTGTTGCTGTGATAAACCAAGGCTCTCCCACACAAACAGTGGCCTATTTGCAGCTGGCACGTGGTACTCCAGCCATTGCACTGCAAGGTACTGCAGCATGTTGGCACGGTGGTCAGCACTGCTGTCTCACAGCGTCAGAGATCCGGGTTCAATTCCCGCCTCAGGCAACTGTCTGTGTGGAGTTTGCACATTCTCCCCGTGTCTGCGTGGGTTTCCTCCGGTTGCTCTGGTTTCCCCTCTCAGTCCAAAGATGTGCAGGTTAGGTGAATTGGCCATGCTAAATTGCCCGTAATGTTAAGTGAAGGGGTAAATGTAGAAGAATGGGTCTGGGTGGGTTGCTCTTTGGAGGGTCAGTGTGGACTTAGGCCGAAGGGCCTGTTTCCACTCTGTAAGTAATCTAAATCTAAGAGCTAAATCTACTTCATTCGCGATAAACTCCTTTGTGATCTTTCTGTTTCTGTAACCTCCTACAAGTTCCTGACATCTCTCGGCTCCCTTAGTTCTCTTACCCATCCCTAATTTTAATTACTGTTCAAATGTCAAACACAGGAATTCTGTTACGGCTTTCCATCTCTACCCTCCTAAAGGATGCTTCTTAAAACATACTTCTTTGTCCCAGCTTCTAGTTGACTAGCTATACATTCCCTTACTTGATTCAGTATCATATTTTGTTTGCTCCAAAATACAGACGCTTTACAAGTGCACGTTGTTGCTGTGGTTTTGAAACGCATCACATGATTGAAAATCTTTCTTTTTGTTGATGGCATGCAAAGCACTCTATACCTAAGAACTCTTAAGAGCTGTTAGAAGTAGAGAAAATGTAGGATGAATTCCGATGGAGCAGAAACGCCAAAGAGAGATTATAGAAAATAAATTGGTTCTGAGCAGGACATGATCAGGTCACTTTGTTTAAATGGCATAGAGTGTTGAAGGCAATCCAAGGTGAGTGTGCAAGCGTTCTTCGTGATTTATCAGTCTTCCATAGAATGCATTTTGTGGTTGGGGACAAGAGGGTTAGCAGAGCAACACCTCTATTAGTTAAGAAAAATAGAGTCATAGAATCATACCATTTTGAAATGGACCCTTCAGCCTCCCCATGTCTATGTCAACCAATAAACACCAAACTACACTAATCCCATTTACCTGCACTTGGCCCAAAGCCTACTGTGCCCTGCAGTCTAAGAACTCATCCATATGCTTCTTAAATGTTGCAATGGTACCTGCCTCCTCCACTCCCTCAAGGTAGCATGTTCCATACTTCTACCACCCTCTGGGTGAATAAATTCTTTTTTAGATCTTGTCTAAACCACTTGCTCCTCAGCTTAAACTTAGGCCCTCTGGTCTTGGATGTGTCTGCGATGGGGAAGAGATTCTCATGATTAGATTACATTACAGTGTGGAAACAGGCCCTTCGGCCAAACAAGTCCACACCGACCCGCCGAAGCGCAACCCACTCATACCCCTACATTTACCCCTATACCTAACACTACGGGCAATTTAGCATGGCCAATTCACCTGACCTGCACAGCTTTGGACTGTGGGAGGAAACCGGAGCACCCGGAGGAAACCCACGCAGACACGGGAAGAACGTGCAAACTCCACACAGTCAGTCAGTCACCTGAGGCGGGAATTGAACCCGGGTCTCTGGCGCTGTGAGGCAACAGTGCTAACCACTGTGCCACCGTGCCGATCTCTCCTGGATATATCTCTCCGATTGTGTGGTGATCAGAACTGACACAGCATTCCACTATGGCCTAACCAATGTTCTGTAAAGTTGTAACAATGATTCCATGCTCCTGTATTCGATGTCCTGGCTGATGAAGGCAAGCATCCTGTATGCCACCTTTACTACCCTGTTTACCTGTGCTGACATCTTCAGGCATCTGTGGACTTGTACACCAATCTCCCTTTGTTTCTCAGTGCTCCCTACAGACCAACTATTCATTGCGTACATCCTTCCCATATTAAACCTCCAAAAATGCATCACCTCACACTTATCAGAATTAAATTTTGTCTGCCATTGCTTTGCCAAGTTTACAAGATGACCAGAGGATTAGATAGGATGGACAGTGAGAGTCTTTTTCCTCGGATGATGACATCAGCTTGTACAAGGGGTCTTCGCTGCAAATTGAGGATTGATAGATTTAAGGCAGATGTCAGAGGCAGTTTCTTGACTCAGTGTGGTAAAAACGTGGAATGCCCTGCTCCCAAATGTAGTTAAATTGGGAGCATTTAAACAGTCCTTGGATAAGCATATGGATGATGATGGGATAGTGTAAGGGTAATGGGCTTAGATTAGTTCACAGGTCGGCGCAACGTCAAGGGCCAAAGGGCCTGTCCTGCGCTGTGTTGTTCTCTGATCAATATCAAGATTGTATCCTGAGATTGTATCCTTCTCAGGATCAACAACATCAATTTTCAGGTAGTCTGAAAATTTACTAATTATATCTTTTACATTCACATCCAAGTTATTATTGTAAATAACAAACAGCAAAAGTCTCAGCACTGAACCCTGTGGTACATCACTGCTCATAGGCTTTCAATTACAAAAACAATTCTCTACCATCACCCTTTGGATCCAGTTTGCCAACTTGTTTTATCTTTTGGTCCAGTTTTCCATGTGGGACCTTATCAAAACCATTATTGAAGTCCATGCAAATCACATCAACTGCACTACATCATCACCACTATATTTAGTCACCTTTTGAAAACCTTAATTAAATTAGTCAGATAGAATCACCCCCAACAAATCCATGCTGATTATCCCTAATCAATTCCTACCTTTCCAAGTATTGATTAATCCAGTCCTTTAGATGTTTTAAAATAATTTCCCAACCAACTACATCAGACTAAATGGTCTGTAATTACTTCGCCCATTCCTACTGCCTCTTTTGAACGGAGCCATATTAGGTTGTCTCACACTGCATCTGTGGCCAGTGAGGATTTAAATATCTCCACCAGGGCACCAGCAATCCCTTCTTTGCTTCCCCTAGCAGCCTGGGATACATCTCATCAGGATTTGAGCATCTGTTTGTCTATTGAAGCACCCATCCTTACTAATCTGAACATGTTTGAGAAGCTCACCATTCCAGCTCCTACCCCACCCCAACCATGCTTCAGAATGCCTTGCAACTGCTCAGAGACATTGCTGACCCTGGCATTAGGGAGGCAATATACCATTTGAGAGTCCCGTTTGCTACCACAGTACTGCCTGTCAGTTCGCCTTACTGTCAAGTCTTCTATCACTAAAGCTTCCTAGTCTTTTCCCTCCCCCATGGTGCAGCAGTCCATCTTGGTTCTACAAACGTAGCTATTACTGCTTTCCCCTGAGAGGCCATCCCCTCCAACAATATGAATATGGTATGTCTGTTTATGAGGGGTTGGCCATAGGTGGCTCCTGCAATGCTAGTCTTCCTGGTGATCGCCCAATAATTTTCAGCCTGTAGTCTGACCAGCTCACTAAATGTGCTATCCAACTTCTTTGAGATCGTGGATGCTCCATAGTGAGTATGAGCAGCTCCATGCGGTCAATCAGGACCTGCAGCTGAACTCACTTGCATACATAGTCACCAAAGAGACTCGAACTGTCCCTGGTTTCCCACGTATTGCAGGAGGAGCATACCACAGTGCTGAATTCTCTTGCCATTTTGAACCTTAACTATAGCCAATAAACTAGGAACCAATTACTCAACCTTACCCAGTACTCACTAAATCAGATTTCTCTCTCTATTTCTACCCAACTACAAATAAGGACTTTACACTCTCCCTCCCTCCTGCTATTACCCATTTGGCCTGTAAACTGGTTCCTAAATAGCCAATCCACTTGCTCTACGTCATTTTTTTTTCCAATGGTGACGTCACCTTCAGAGTTCCTCCAAATAATGCAAGAATAATAGGTCAGCACGGTGGCTCAGTGGTTAGCACTGCTGCCTCACAGCGCCGGGGACTTGGTTCGATTCCAGTCTCCGGCGACTTTCTTTGTGCAGTTTGCACGTTCTCCCCGGGTTTCCTCCGATTTCCTCCCACAAGATGTGCAGGTTAGGTGAATTGGCCATGCTAAATTGTCCATCGTGTTCAAGAATGTGTAGGTTAGGTGCATTAGTCAAGGGTAAATATAGGGTCAGGGAATAGGTCTGAGAAGGTTGCTCTTTGCAGGGTAGGTGTGGACCTGTTGGGCCGAAGGTCCTGTTTCCACACTGTAGGGATTCTAATTCAAATTAATCTAAGAAACTCTAGGTCTGTTAGTATTTTGTGCGACTACTATAATTCATAATCTAGGGCTGAGTGAAATTTTAGAAATGCATCGATAATAAAGGCCACCCAGCACAGATCATGTTTGACAATTTGAGGGGTTTTTCTAAAGCCTTTAACGGATTGCAAAAGCAAAGAGAATGCTTTGACATAAAAATCATAGAATCCCTACTGTGCGGAATGAGGCCATTCAGCCCACCGACCCTACGTCAACTCTTAAGAGCATCCTATCCATTCTGAATCACAGAATCTTGTGGGGCAAAAGCTGGTCATCGAGTCTACATCAGAATCAACTCATTGCACTTATCTTTAAGGTTTAAGGGTCCGGACTTAGAAGCCAACTCTGATTATGGATTCAAAATATTGTACTCAGGTGTGCTTGCTAAGGTTTTGCTTATGTCCCACTCTTGTCAGGAGCTAGACAAATCTCTCATTATTTTCCTGATATTTATCTTTTTTTATATTCAAAAAATTTTGCTTTCCTCTTTTCAGTGCCTCATATTCTTTGTCTGACTTGTGCAAATTTTGTTGCCTTTGATATTGTGCACATTTTCTTCATCTTTTTGAATTATTCTATGTAACTCTTTTTCCCACTGATTTTTCATTTCCACGACCAGACTTACGGCTACATTACTTTTGATGCCTACAGCTGGAAACATGCCTCTGTGAGAGTAGGAGCTGGGACATCTGCCATAAGTTTTTTTTTTCCCCTGCAGGAAGAACTTGGGTACAGGCTGTGACCGAATGAATGCTGA
Organism: Chiloscyllium plagiosum; assembly: GCF_037043375.1. Lineage (NCBI taxonomy): Eukaryota > Metazoa > Chordata > Chondrichthyes > Orectolobiformes > Hemiscylliidae > Chiloscyllium > Chiloscyllium plagiosum. The sequence goes on from NW_028270175.1 coordinate 8,991,596, forward strand.
TTTTGAAAGGGGTGAAGCTCATGACTATGTTTGGATTGGGGTAATGCTTAGAGGATAATCGATGTTTATAAATGTAAGGCCTGAAGCTTGGTCTTGAAAGGAGTAAGGTGTTTGGGCTAGGAATGACAACAATAACTGAATTAGGAGAAATGGCTCTTTCTTACCACATGAACATTAATGTGTTGGAAATCATGAGATACTTTCACATGAGACAGACCTGAGGAAGAGGATAGGCATTTTTTTGTACATAGAAGTTAAAAACATATAGGTTTAAAAAACATATATAGAAGACATCAAGTGATGACAACAGAAGTGAAGTCCTCCGGGAAGGGCTCAATAAGAAGGATAAAGAGAGAAAGCTGTCATACCAATTAAAAGTGATTTAATAGTTTTGCCCAAATAATTTGTGTCTAGTGTCATATTTATGAGGATCATTTACAATGAGACGCTCATTACAGTTGTGCAGTAATCAAACCTATTGCATATACGAGGCATTTTTAATATTGCACGATGGAAGTGGTTGGTCATAGATTATGTAAAATTGTTATAAAATTGCACTGAGGTTCATTGTAATTTACACTTATCTGAAGTTGAAAATAAAAATATTTCTAGTGGCACTTGCTACTTGTTGGGTTTTTATTAATGTGTTTTCTGTATTGTTGAAGGTAGAGAACTGCTTTCCTGTCATCCAAATTCCGGTATTTAACATAATACCTCATGACCCGATCAGTCCAGAAGCTCAAAAATAAATGTTTATTAGCTTTCTAATTAAGCGTGATGGGCAAATTTAAATAATACCAGGGTTCTGGGTAGAGCTGCAGCTAACAGTAATAGACGACGTCACTGATATGCACTCAGATTGTTATTAATGTTGTTTATTTATGCATGCTAGCTTAAGGCAAAGTTCACTGCTGTGCACTACAGCTTATTGCTCTGGGATGATGTTGCAGCATACTGCCAAGCTCTTAATTAGGATTCAGATGGTTGATTACCAGTATGCAGACAATACTAATTGAATCTATTTAAAATTCAAACTCGCACTTTTGTTGAAGTTAATCGTAATGCTGCATTGAATTTTTTTTTCGGATTTTTTTAAAGAATAGGCTGGCAATTGCTTTATTTAACTTAGTGCTAGTCTGATTCTTAAATGAAGTTTTTTTTGGTATTAAATACATGACACAATGTCAGTTTATTTTTTTATTAAGAAAAAAATCAATACTTGCTCACAGCATTGTATGTTCTTTAAACTCTATTTAAATTAGAAAGTGACTGAAAATCAATTGTGCCTCATAAGAAGAATGTGTAAGTTGTGAAATTAGTTCAACTTGATGTCACAGGAAAATATCTCCCTCTAGTCAGCTTTTTGGATTTGGATTACAGCTGTTTTTACAAGATAATAAAGTTCAGAAAGTTCAAGAAAAATGCACACTGTTATAATTTCCTCAAAAATTGTCTACCATAGAATCCCAACAGTGCAGAAAGATGCCCCATTCAGCCCATCGAATATGTGACGATCTTCTGAAGAGCATCCCATCCAGAGTTAGCCCCACGTTTACCGCGACTAATCCATGGTGCACATGCCAAACTGCACATCGCTGAACACTTGAGCATGGCCAATCCTCCTAATCTGCACATTTTTGGACTGTGGGAGGAAACTAGAGCACTTGGTGAAAACCTGCATAGATATATGGAGAACATGCAAACTCCACATAGCCAGTAACTCAAGGCTGGAATCAAACGGAGTCTTGGTGCTCTGAACTAAAGACTTCGCAGGGCTTTTCATTCTGAAAAAGTCACATTCGTCTTAAATGTTGTCTTTGTTGCTTTCCATGTATACTACCAAACTAATAGAGTATTTCCAGAGGATTGTGTTTTTACCTCCCTTTTTCATAATATTTTACCTTTTTTTTACTACATTTATAGATTGAGCTGACAGCCAGTGAGAGACAGTTGACCCTAGCAGACCACAACAATGACTAGATTGTCTGCAATAGAGGTTTGAAAATTGGGATTTACTGTTGTTTATGACTTTAAAATGGCTGTTACAAAGCAATCTTGTCAGCTTGAGGTTATGAATGCATTGCAATTTAATTGACCTTGAATTCAACTGGGAAATTATCTATTAACTCTTAAAGTTTTCAACTTGTAAAATCATGCTCATAATTACATTATAGTGGTTAATTGATATTGCTAGCAATGGGAATTGGAGAACCCAAAAATAAATAAATATGCAAGATATTGTTTTCCATTTAAGCATGGTTGATAGGTTATTTCTTCTTTGGATGTGTCTTTTGGAGATGAATGGTTTTGGCTAGTGAAAGTCAATGATGAACAGAAGGTGAACCTCTGGCTCCTTTGAAACTGGTTGTTTTGACCTTGTGTTGTGTTCATGTAATCACAGTAACAGATGTAACAACAGGAAATCTTAGGAATAACTTGTGGCCTGCAAAAGTAAAATCTTCTGTGTATTGTTACGGTATGCCATTATTATAAACCCATTGGTATATATTGGTAATGATTTTACGTTTTTATTTCCATTCATACATTTCACAGGGCATTATGACCTTGCCCACGATGAATCAGAGGTGGTTTTACAAGTAGTGACATGTTTCTCCGATGGGAGAATTAGAAAAAGAGTTCTCTAAAACTTATATCAAATACACTGAAGCAATAGTTTCTGTTCTGTTGTTAGAAGATAATTTTTTTTTTCCATTTCCACCAGTTGCATTCAGTAGTTAGTGAGGTTGCATAACTGATTGTTTTCAGATTTGTAGTATAAGCAGAAGAGATCACAGGTCTGTAATCACCATATGTGGGTGTCAGCTCAGCGCAGACAAAAAAAACTTGAAGTTGGCAGTTTGAACGTGAAATTTTATTTCAATAATGCTTTTCAAATTTTCAGCTTTTCAAAACATTTGAAATATAAATTCAGAATTTCTTTGACAAAAAAAACTTAAAGATGCCTTTTTTCCAGCTTGCACACTGGGAATCATATGAATGTTTGCTGGGGAATCTGTATGCTCCATATAGCTGCAGTTTGACTTTCTGGACTTTTCAGTGCTTGTTGTGGTTCTGTTCGCCGAGCTGGGAATTTGTGTTGCAGACGTTTCGTCCCCTGTCTAGGTGACATCCTCAGTGCTTGGGAGCCTCCTGTGAAGCGCTTCTGTGATCTTTCCTCCGGCATTTGTAGTGGTTTGAATCTGCCGCTTCCGGTTGTCAGTTCCAGCTGTCCGCTGCAGTGGTCGGTATATTGGGTCCAGGTCGATGTGCTTATTGATTGAATCTGTGGATGAGTGCCATGCCTCTTGGAATTCCCTGGCTGTTCTCTGTTTGGCTTCTCCTATAATAGTAGTGTTGTCCCAGTCGAACTCATGTTGCTTGTCATCTGCGTGTGTGGCTACTAAGGATAGCTGGTTGTGTCGTTTCGTGGCTAGTTGGTGTTCATGGATGCGGATCGTTAGCTGTCTTCCTGTTTGTCCAATGTAGTGTTTTGTGCAGTCCTTGCATGGGATTTTGTACACTACATTGGTTTTGCTCATGCTGGGTATTGGGTCCCTCGTTCTGGTGAGAGAACTCACCAGAACGAAGGACCCGATACCCAGCATGAGCAAAACCAAGGTAGTGTACAAAATCCCATGCAAGGACTGCACAAAACACTACATAGGACAAACAGGAAGACAGCTAACGATCCGCATCCATAAACACCAACTAGCCACGAAACGACACGACCAGCTATCCTTAGTAGCCACACACGCAGATGACAAGCAACATGAGTTCGACTGGGACAACACTACTATTATAGGAGAAGCCAAACAGAGAACAGCCAGGGAATTCCAAGAGGCATGGCACTCATCCACAGATTCAATCAATAAGCACATCGACCTGGACCCAATATACCGACCACTGCAGCGGACAGCTGGAACTGACAACCGGAAGCGGCAGATTCAAACCAATACAAATGCCGGAGGAAAGATCACAGAAGCGCTTCACAGGAGGCTCCCAAGCACTGAGGATGTCACCTAGACAGGGATGAAACGTCTGCAACACAAATTCCAAGCTCGGCGAACAGAACCACAACAATGAGCACCGAGCTACAAATCTTCTCACAAACTTTTCAGTGCTTTAATTGATGACTCAACTGATGAGGATGAACACATTGGGTGAACAGACTTTATACATTATAGAGTTTGGATGGGCTGACATTTATGGAGTGTCAGAGATCAACATTCTAGAAAGTAGCAAGGTAATTGAGACTGGAGGATTTTAGCAATGAACTGAGGTAGGATAAGAGGCATGTGGTGATATTAGGATGTAGAAGATCTTTGTTGTGAAAAGTATGTGAAGTTGGAAGGTTTGTTCTGCGGTCTTACATTTGAATACTTTTCATCTATCTCATTGATCTCCAAAATCTGTCCTAACTATCTGTAAAAAGTAGTAGTAATGGGGTAATAATGCTCATTTTCAATTAGCTTACAGAATCAACTTTAATTCAAATTAGGATGAAAGATGACATTCTCTCTCGTTTACCCACATGCAACCACACTGTTTTAGCAGCTTATATAAATATCTGAATAAGACCTGCTTCTAAATTTGCTTTATGAATATCAGTGATAATCAAAGAAATGATAAATATAGGCAGTAGTGTCCTACTGCAAGTTGGGTTGAAATGCAATTTTGTATCCTGCAGAATTGTACATACTGAAGTACATACACTGCTGGACATGCCTTCAACTAATATTGCTCAGAACAAAAAATATTGGTCAGAATCTTTTAGTCAGCAGCAAGGAACCTTGTTTGTGCTGACATAAAAAGAAAATAATCCGCAAAGATCTAGCAGCATCTGCAGCATAGACTTCTCCTTTCCTGATAGCAGGATGAATCGGACACCAAATCAAGGGCATTTCCTGTAATTTATTAGGAATTTCATCAGTACACACCATGAGGTTGTATACATTTCCGCATCAACTTTACATGTACAAACATTGGAAGTAGATCTCCATTTCAGTGCAGCAATAACAACCAATGCTGACAGGCTCACTGTTGTTAACTGCAAAATCTGGGCCATTAATTCCAAGCTCAAACTTTGGAGCAGCCAAAGTCTTCAAGTTAAAAGTTTATTAATGGTATTAGCCACAATTAGGTGGATATCTTTGTTTAAGACATTGTACAATTTGTCCTAGTCACTGAGAGAACTGAGAAAGGCTAAGGTAGCTAATGCAACAAGGTCACTGACTCTGAGGATATCATATGGTGCTGGAAAAACACAGCAGGCCAAGCAGCATCCGAGGAGCAGGAGAATCGACATTTCGGGCATAAGCACTTCTTCAGGATTCCTGAAGAAGGACTTATGCCTGAAACGTCGATTCTCCTGCTCCTAGGGTACTGCCTGGCCTGCTGTGTTTTTCCAGCACCACATTTTTCAACTCTGGTCTCCAGCATCTGCAGTCCTCACTTTCTCTGAGGATATCATGTGTGACATTGATTCAGATCACTTCATGGATTCGATGGATGGAAATCTTGATTAGTGATTCAAAATATAGCTGTAGGAAAGATGGACACAAATTTGGGATGTGTAAACATGTTCAAGGACTTTACAGAGAAAAGGAAGGTTAGAGGTTAGAAGGTATTTTACAAGGGTTTTTCTTTTTAGGGAGGAGTTTATAACAACAGTTTAGAAATGGTGGAGGGCCACGACCTGGAGAGCGGGAGGCATTTTTAATGTCAGTGAGTACAGGGACCAGATGTAGGATTCGTGTAGTACTTGAGTAGAGATAGAGTTCAGGAAGCAGCAAGCAAATCTCAGGACAAACTGAGAATGGAGAAGGCATGATAAAAGATGGGAGAGTCTATGATGATGAAATGTTGCCATGTTTCAATAAGATTTTACCATTGTGATGTTGACTCATGCAGGAGTTGAAAGATTGCATCTGTTATCACAGAGACAGGTACTGCATCAAATAAGAACAGCGCTTGTGTTCCTATAACCTTAATTTTGAATCCAAGATTAGTTGTAAAGTCTGTATGGACATATTGAATAGAGCTGCTTCCTGAGTATGGTGATAACATTTTCAACTTTCAAAGAGCAAAGAACAATCTAAAACTTCTTATAAATAGTGTAAATTTGAAAGATTGATAACTTGCAAATTGCAATGAGGTTAGAGGGAACCGAACCAGAATAAAACAGAGCTAAAGACTGACAATGTAACAGGACACTGGGTGATTTTCAAGGAGGAGATATTTCTGGTACAGGCACAGTACATCACAGGAGGAAAAGGGAAGGAATCCAAAGCCACAAAGCTATCAGTCCTTAGCTTGTGAGAGAGATGAAGAATGTGATGGCAAAAAGAATGATTGCAGTGTGCATAATCCATACATTTTGAAATGAAAACCAGACTAAATGCAATAATGTGCAAGAGGTCAATAAGACTGGATAGAGAAAGTAGTTAGTAAATAATAGGAAATATGGGCTTCATAAACAGAAGTATTGAGTAAGCAAGGAAGTTAAGCTGACCCTTTAAAATACTGGTTAGTCCATATCGAAAACATTGCATAATGTTCTGGGAAAGATCCTTGGGAAGATGCAGTGTAAGTATAGTTCAAGTGTTGAGGATTTTTTCTGCTAACAAAGTTGGATTGCAGAAATTGGACTTGTTCTCTTTGGAGAAGTGGCACACAGGAGCAGGAGTATGCCATTCGGCTGATCAAGCCTGCTTCACCAGTCGGTTAGATCACTGCTAATCTTTACCTTAAAGTCATTTTTCCACGTTAACTCTGTATCCCTTGTTAACCTTAATATCTGAAATCTTATCCCTTTCTGTCTTGAATATGTGTGATTACTTGAGAAGTCCAAAGTTTCATCACCTTCTCCGAGTGAAGTGAATGTGTGGGAGAACCTTTTTATACTGAGTGTCGTAACAAGCTGGAACTCACTGACTTGAAAGTGATGGAAGTGGCGATGATGAATTATTTCAAAAGCAAATTGTTTGGGCTTTTGTGGGAAACAAATGTGCAGGGTTACACATGCAGCAAGTAAAGAGACTGACTGGATTCCCCTTCAGGAACTAGCATGAACTCCTAGACTGAATAGCCACCTCCTGTGCCACAGTAACTCAACTTTTTTTAAACACATTGTATGATTGTATTCACATTATTACACTCGCATTTAGCATTGTTTAAAAATAAAATGCTGAGAACAGACAGTAGGCAGCATGTGTGGGATGTGACAACTGCGAGAGGAGTATTGCTTCAGTCAGTACAAGGGCAGCTGTCACAGATCTGTTGCCAGACATCGTAACCAGCAATGTCAGGAGACCCACCCTTAAAGGTCCATTTTAGTTGTACATTTACAAGTCCAGAATGAACCAGTTGCTTGATTTTGTGATGGTGAGCATAAGTTCAGAATCAAACTTTTTTGCTGCCATGAGAAAGATGATGGAAGCAATGAACAACACAGAACAATTTCATTCTGTTTTATCCAAGATAAAACACGGGCGGCACAGTGGCACAGTGGTTAGCACTGCTGCCTCAGCGCCAGAGACCCGGGTTCAATTCCCGCCTCAGGCGACTGACTGTGTGGAGTTTGCACGTTCTCCCCGTGTCTGCGTGGGTTTCCTCCGGGTGCTCCGGTTTCCTCCCACAGTCCAAAGATGTGCAGGTCAGGTGAATTGGCCATGCTAAATTGCCCGTAGTGTTAGGTAAGGGGTAAATGTAGGGGTATGGGTGGGTTTCGCTTCGGCGGGTCGGTGTGGACTTGTTGGGCCGAAGGGCCTGTTTCCACACTGTAAGTAATCTAATCTAATCTAATATCTCTTTCAACTAGCTATTGGTGAAAGAAAACCAAGTTATAATTTTAATTGATTTATATGCTACATTAGTGGACTATTATTAACACTTCATCTATATATCAGTGAGTTTTGCATTTGCTTTTTGGCTCATGCACATCCTTAACTATAGTTTATTATGTTCACATTCAATGGTGTTAATGAATGCAAGGATTGAAGCGTAGTCCCAGATTTTATTGTATAGAACAATTTATACAGTGGTGGTGTAAACAATGACAAAATAATTATGGGTATATTAGCACAATATTTGAGAGTTGATGCCATATTAGAGAAGAATAATGCAGTTTAAGCACTGTCACAGTGGGCATGCTATACACAATTGTGCAGAATTGATTTTGGTGCACAGTGCCATGTTAGCTAATTTGTATAACACTGGGTGTTTGGCACACCTTGTGACCCTTCACTTTAAGATTCTGCGTAAAGTGTGTGGCATGGCTTTGAAGCAGTTCTCAGTCAAAGCTTGGGTGGTAGCTTATCATTCCTTCTCAAAAATTACCAAACAAACAAAGTAGTGGAAATGTGCGTGAATGATAGGCTGTTCACCCGTGCTTGAATCTGCATAGCAGCAGCTTTACTCCCCACTTCACTGTTACATTTCTGATCCACAGATTTTGTTTTGCTGAAACTGAGTGCTTGAAATGGAATGACTTTCATTCCTTGCCACTGGCATCCCTCATTTTGATGAGTGGCAAGTTTTCACATAAAAGCAAAGTATCTTAGGAAGCATCCAACAATGAATTTGTTATGACATGAGTATTTCATAAATGGGCAGCCTATTGTCTGAATATATGATTTATTTTGATCTAACTTCAGTCATATGTTTTTAGAATTACCATTTCAATTTATCGAACTGAACAATAAAAACATCTGGAAAAAGTTGTAATAATTTCACACCAAAAACACCCTCTATCATAAATGCTATTTCGGAGCAAAGTCTGGGGTAGGTTGTACATAAGGTCGCAGTGACTGGGGTTCTAGCTACATTGGAGTCAGGAGTCCAGATTCAGAACAAGAACAGCGCCAAGGCTGGCAATTTTTGTCCCTGATCCTACTTTGAAATGTATATGCTGTGACCTTCAGCTGCTGTTTCCTGTAACTCTTACCTGTTCGTGTAAAGATTAACTCTCAGGAGTTGGAGCATGTCCCAAATTTAACAGAGATTTCATCATTTTCTGAACTTTGGCAACTTATTGGCAAATTTTTAAATTAGACTTTCCTTACTGAAAATGACACAAAAATCTTTAGTAGTTAGTCTCCCCTACCCAGAAACTTTCAGATTACGTCCCCTCATTTTGATGAGTGGCAAGTTTTCACATAAAAGCAAAGTATCTTAGGAAGCATCCAACAATGAATTTGTTATGACATGAGTATTTCATAAATGGGCAGCCTATCTCCACACACTGATGGACACAGTATTATGGAAGAAGTAGCTGGTATTCTATCTTGCATAACAATGGAAAGGAAGACTATCAGGCACCATACCACAAAGCAGGCAGTTACTGAACAGTGTCCCCATAGGTGGTGCTATACTTTGCTTTTTAAAATCTGATTTTTGCAAAACATAAACAAATTCGTGCTCCTGGAAACTTAGGCATATGTTCCCATTGGAACAATGGGAGAGTACAGAAACAGGCATAAACTTTGTTTCATTGTCTGATCGAGGAAAGTTTAGTCATTAGTCATTGAATTTAGTTACATTGTATTTTATCCCCTTTAATGTTTGTGCCAAAATTTTGTGCAGGATATCCAATTTCTGACCTTTTGCAAAGACTGTGTTAAAGTTAGCTTTGTTCTTATAGCATTACTAATTTTATAAAGTGTGTGACAAATATTAAGGATGAAGGAGGAAAAATAGCCCTCAGTTCATGCTTTTTCATCAATCTGTTGTTTCCTCTTCCCTCAAAAATCGTAACATATAACCGTCTCTTAGATGACTCTAGATTTTCTAATATCCTGTCCAGACGGCCATTCCAATCACTAATCAAGCTCAGTGGTTAGCACTGCTGCCTCACAGCATCAGAGACCTGGGTTTTCATTCCACCCTCGGGTGACTGTCTGTGTGGAGTTTGCACGTTCTCCCCATGTCTGCGTGGGTTTCCTTCCCTAAGCCAAACACGTGCAAATTAGGTGGATTGGCCATATTAAATTACCCTGTAGTGTCCCAGGAAGTGCAGGGTAGGTGGGTTAGCTATGGGAAAGGCAGGATTACAGGGATAGGGTAAGAGGGTGAGTCTGGAGTGTTGGTGTGGACTCGATGGACCAAATGGTCTGCTTCCACACTATAGGGATTCTATGAATCATTCTTCTCTAAAGTTCTTCTGCTGTTCTTTGAATTTTTTGATTATTTTCTTCTCGTCTCCATAGAAACTATTACTTTTTAAACTGATATTTGAATTTCCAATGACAGGCAGAGAAGCACAACAAGATTTCACGTTTTAAGACTTTTCCTGGAACAATCAAGCTAAAATTCACATTGTCTAACAGTTTTAAATAGATAGCCTATACTTTAAACCATACAGTCATTTTCCTCATTAAATTTTCAAAATGACCAAACAGCTCACACTATGGTTATACTTTAATGTCTGGAATCAATCCAAAATGATTCTTAGCTCCTGAGAACTGGCTTGCTTTTCCAGTCTCAGCCAGGTAAAAACGGACTCTTGTGGTGAGAGATGAATTGCAGATTCATTCCCTTATCCCATTTCTGCGAATCTCCATTCTCATTTGAACTCTCATGAACTGGTCTCTTTGATCCAGGGCAGGCTCCTAACCACCTTCTGGATTCTGAAGGATAGACACTTGCTGCCTCTATTGTCCTGCTCTTGGGCTCTCAGATTCCGCCAGGCTGACCCTATATGTGAGTTTCAGTGCTAGATTTAAGAAACCTGGACCCATTCCTACAGAGCTCCCTCTGAAATATTTGCTGCCAAATTAGGGATGGGCAACAAATGCTTGCTCACCAGTGATATCCATGTCCCATGAAAGAATTTTCTTTAATTCAACCTGTTCAGTGATGTTCTACATACAGCAGGTATGAAAGTATTTTTAAAGATTGGTGGCAGTGCCCATCACCTAAGCTTATGTTCGGGTAAAAATGGTTATTAGCCATCCTTTAGACCCCTCAATTCCATTCTTTGTCTGAATTAAATTGACAGTTCAAAGTATAAACATTTACAAAACTTGACAATCCTAACGTGTCCCTGAGACTTGAAGATTAGCAGTCTATCTACTGTCAGCACAGCTGCTCTATGTTTATATGTGTGAATATCTTGCTCGATAAACAAGCTGGACTCTCCTTTAATTTTTAGCAACCAAGCCACTTGAGCTTGCAGAATTCAGAAAGTGGAACAGGAGCCCGTCCCTTCTCCGTTTTACCCTAAATTCAAGAGACAATCCAAGAACATAAAAGTCAAAATTTAATAATTGTAACAATTTACATGAATTCTGGTACTCTGTATTGATACAACCAGCATGGTGTTTTTGGCAGTTAGTTTTCAATATTTATCTGACTAGAAATGTTGATTTCATTTGCCACAGTAGCAGTTATGAATCTGTTAAGCAAGATTTATGTACAAAGAATTGAAGACCTAGGAGTTTGTATTATATATTAGTGATTTCCACTTAAGGGAAATGTTGAGTAGGAAGCTAACATTGATTATAAGATTGAAAATATGATTTCCATTGGCAAAAGATGTCAACTACATAAAACTTGATAGCTCTGATATTGGCCATTATTGTTGCCCCCATGTTTTGAGATTTTATGACCCGTTATGACACTTCATCTAATCCTAAGTACAGTATTTTTTGATGGTAAATTTATGGTGATTTCAAGTTCTGTTTTCACAATTTCTGTAGTATTGCTATCGGATCATCTTATTCCACCTGGGACTAATGAATCATTGTGATGTCAATATAACACTACTTCTGACATTGATGTGTCATTCAGCATATTTAATAAGTTTTTAGACCCCCAACAGTGCTGTGAATAATCTACTTTAAACACATTCTGTACTCTGTGTCCCATTTTATGCTACAATTTTACAGCAGGATTTTGCTCAAATTGAGTGCATTGCCTTTTTGAGTATTGTTTCAGAGCAGTTGTCATAAATTCCTACATACATGTGAAGTAAAATAACACTAAATTGAAATGTGGTTGCAGTTTGCGCACTCAGTAGTCAAAGACTAATGATTGAGTGACCATGACTGCTTTATGTAAAGCATCATTAAAAACCATAAAAATTATACCACAACCTACGGTTTTCTGATCATAAAAATTAAAGGAATCCATCTATTCGACTAGGTTATCAGTGAAAATGATAACATCATCTTGCTAGAGATCACCCAATTTGTCCATAATAGGCAAATCACGTTGACATATTGAATCAAGATAGTGTCGTACTTATTGTAGTATCACTAGCTCTTAGGTAATCAGTTCTGATGTCTGTTTCTGGACACAGATTAGCTTTTTGCCCCATTGTTGCATTGTAAATCTGGTTTAACAAAGGCAAAACTTAAAAGGAAATGCTTCAGTCCCAAACCTAGGGGAAGCAATGGCTCAGTAGTGTTATTGCTGGACTATTAATCCAGAGATCCAGGTAGTATTCTGGAGACCAGTGATTGAATCACGCCATGGTAGATGGTGGAATTTTAATTCAATAATAATCTGGAGTTAAGAGCTTAATGATGACAATGAAACCATTGCTGATTGTTAAGGGAAAAACGCATCTGGTCCATTAATGTCCTTTAGGGAAGGATTAAATTTGCCATCTATACCTGGTCTGGCCTTCATGTGATACTGGACCCACAGCGATATGGTTCACTCTTAACTGCCCTCTAGGCAATAAACGCTGTTGCAGCCAGGGACATCCACAACACATGAATGAATAAATATTATTGGATATATTTACAGGTAGCTTTTCTATTGCACGTTCTTGTGCAACCTTGCATTACAGAAAGATTGCTCTTTAGAAACAACGCTTAATGCTGGTGCTATTAGGGTGGATTTAAACTAGCTCAGCAGGGGAATGGGAACCTGAGGTGTAGTTCCAGTGCACAGGAGGATGAGTGTAGGGAGGGCATGGATAGGATTTCACAGTCACATGACTGCTGGCAGAGACAGCAAGCTGGTTTGAAATGTGTCTACTTCAACGCCAAAAGTATCCAAATTAAGGTAGGTGAGCTTGCAACATGGATAGGTACTTGGGATTTCGATATTGTGGCCATTTTGGAGATATGGATAGAGCAGGGTCAGGAATGGATGTTGCAGGTTCCATGGTTTAGATCTTTCATTAAGAACAGGGAAGGTGGGAAAAGAGGGGGAGGTGTGGCCTTGTTAGTCAAGGACAGTATAACAGTGGCAGAAAGAACTTTTGCTGAGGACTCGTCTACTAAGGTAGTATGGGCTGAGGTTAGAAACAGAAAGGAGAGGTCACACCGCTGGGAGTTTTTTTATAGGCTTCCGCAGAGTTCCAGGGATGTGGAGGAGAGGAGTGAAAGGAACAGGATGGTCATTATGTGGGACTTTAACTTCCCCAACATTGACTGGAAATGCTATAACTCTAGTACGTTGGATGGATCAGTTTTTGTCCAGTGTATGCAGGAGGGTTTCCTGACACAGTATATCAAAGGGCTGATGAGGGGAGGCCACACTGGATCTGGTGCTTGGTAATGAACCAGGCCAGGTGTTTGATTTAGTGGTAGGTGAGCATTTTGGAGAAAGTGACCATTATTTGGTTACGTTTAGCTTAGCAATGGAAAGGGATAGGTACACGCCACAGGGCAAGAGTTACCGATGGGGAAGGGCAATTATAATGTGATTATGCAAGACTTAGGATGCATAGAATGGGGTAGCAAAATGCAGGGGATGGGGACAATGGAAATATGGAGCTGGTTTAAGGAACAGATATTGCTTATCCTTGATAGGTATGTCCCTGTCAGGCAGGGAGGAAGTGATAAGGTAAGGGAACCGTGGTTTACTACAGAAATTGCATCTCTTGTTAAGCGTAAGAAGGAGGCTTATGTGATGATGAGATAAGATGGTTAAGATGAGACGATTGAGAGTTACAGATTAGCTAGGAAGGATTTAAAGAGAGAGTTAAGAGGAGCAAAGAGAGGACATGAGCAGTCTTGAGCAAATAGAATAAAGGAGAACCCTGAAATTTTCTATTCGTTTGTGAGTAATAAAAGGATGTCAAGAATAGGTATTCCTGATGAAGGGCTTTTGCCCAAAACATCAATTTTACTGCTCCTTGGATGCTGCCTGAACTGCTGAGCTTTTCCAGCACCACTCTAATCCAGAGAATAGGAATAGGGTCAGTCAAAGACAGAAGTGGGAAGTTGTGTGTGGAGCCTGTCGAGGTCGGAGATGTGCTAAACGGATATTTCTTATTGGTTTTCACTCAGGAAAAGGAGAATATTGTAGAGGAGAAGAATGAGATACGAGATATTACACTAGAAAGGTTCGAGGTTAGTAAGGGAGAGGTGTTACTAATGCTAGAAAGAGTGAATGTAGACAAATACCCTGGGCCGGATGGGATTTATCCAAGGATTCTCTGGGAAGCTGGGGAAGAGGTGTTGGAGCCTTTGGCTTTGATCTTTGAGTCGTCATTGTCTACAGGTTTAGTACCAGATGACTGCAGGATTGCAAATGTTGTGCCCTTGTTCAGTAGAGATGACCCAGGTAATTGTAGACCAGTGAGCCTTACATCTGTTGTGGGAAAGGTTTTGGAAAGGATTATGAGAAATAGGATTTGTAATAATCTTGCAAGCAACAATGTGATTGCAGATAGTCAACATGGATTCGTCAAGGGCAGGTCATGTATCACAAACCTCATTGAGTTTTTTGAGAAAGTGACCAAGCACGTGGATGATGGTAGGGCAGTTGACATGATGTACATTGAGCTGAAAATGTGTTGCTGCAAAAGCGCAGCAGGTCAGGCAGCATCCAAGGAGCAGCCCTTCTTCCTGAAGCTTATGCCCAAAACGTCGATTCTCCTGTTCCTTGGATGCTGCCTGACCTGCTGCGCTTTTCCAGCAACACATTTTCAGCTCTGATCTCCAGCATCTGCAGCCCTCACTTTCTCAAGATGTACATTGACTTCAGTAAGACCTTTGATAAGGTTCCACATGGTAGACTGTTGGTGAAAATGCAGAGGCATGGAATTGAGGGTGATTTAGCAGTTTGGATTCAAAACTGGCTTTCTGTAAGAAGGCAGTGAGTGGTGGTTGATGGAAAATATTCAGCTTGGAGTCCGGTTACTAGTGGTGTGCCACGAGGATCTATTTCGGGACCACTGCTGTTTGTCATTTTTCTAAATGACTTAGACACAGGCATAGGTGGATGGGTCAGTAAGTTTACAGATGACATTAAAGTCAGTGGAGTAGTGGACACTGTGGAAGAATGTTGCAGGGGGACTTGGATAAACTGCAGAATTGGGCTGAGAGGTGGCAAATAGAGTTCAATGCAGCTAAATGTGAGGTGATGCACTTTTGGTAGAATAACAGGAAGGCAGAGTACTAGGTCAATGGAAAGATTCTTGGTAGTATGGATATGCAGAGGGATCTTGGAGTCCATGTACATGGATCCCTGAAAGTTGCCACCCAGGTTGATAGTGCTGTTAAGAAGGCATATGGTGTGTTAGATTTTATTGGTAGAGAGATTGAATTCCAGAGCTATAATGTCATGCTGCAACTATACGAAACGCTAGTGTGGCTGCACTTGTAATATTGTGTACAGTTCTGGTCGCCCCATTACAGGAAGGCTGTGGAAGCATTAGAAAAGTTGCAGTGGAGATTTACCAGGATGTTGCCTGGTCTGGAGGGAAGGTCTTATGAGGAAAGGCTGAAAAATTTGGGTCTGTTCTCATTGGAAAGAAGAAGGCTAAGAGGGGATTTGATAGAGACATACAAGATGATCAGAGGATTAGATAGGGTAGACAGTGAAATATTTTTTCCTAGGTTGATGACGTCTGCTTGTACGAGGGGGCACAGCTACAAATTGAGGGGTAATAGATAGAAGACAGATGTCAGAAGCAGGTTCTTTACCCAGAGATTGGTAAGGGCGTGGAATGCCCTACCTGCCAATGTAGTTAACTCAGACTCATAAGGGAGATTTAAACAATCCTTGGATAAGCATATGGATGATAATGGGATAGTGTAGGAAGATGGGCTTAGATTAGATCACAGATCCGCGCAACATCGACAGCCGTAGGGCCTGCTCTGCGCTGTATTTATGTTTGTGTTGGCAATTTAATTGCATTACAGCCAACACGCGTTTTAAAACTTTGCGCTTTAGAAAGTGTTATGAATTTGGCATTTGCGTCATAGTGAATTTGTCTTAACGAAGTGCATCTTACAGCAAAACACCTGCACGTTTCGATTTATAACTGCACTAATTTATTAACTCAGTAATTTAACTGTCTAAACTGTGTTGAAGTGTGTGATGCAGCTCATTGATAGACAAGTCCGCTGTGCTGTGCTGTGATAAAAGAAAGGATTACATTTACATTTCAGGACTTATTTCTTAATTGCTTAAAGCTTTGTTAGGAGTGGGGATGAATATTGATACTTTCCCACTCAGCGGAATGGAAATATAGACATATGTCACCTCAATTTTGCTCAATTTCTTAATATTCTTTAAGCTAGTTTTTCTAGTTTGCATTCTGCATTATTTTAGTAGGCTTGTGTCTGCTATTGAAAAAAATGCATTACTTTCCAAAGGTGTGGTCTTCGTCATTGCCTGGAAGCCAGTGTCTGGAGGCATACCACAGGGATCAGTGCTGGGTCCCTGTTGTTTATGATATATGTAAACAGTACAGATGAGAATGTTGAGGGGGATGGGGAATAAGTAAGTTTGCAGATGACATGAAGATTGGGTTGATGATTATTAGGAGGAAGGAATGTCTTAGGTTACAGGAGGATGCAGGTAAATCAGTGGCAGATGTAATTTAACACTGAAGAGTGAGCGGTGATGCACATTGGATGAAGTGACAAGATACTCAATGAATCGCAAGACACTAGAAAGCTCAGATTTTGTGGTCCTTTTTCACAAATTCCTGGAGATGGCAGGACAGGTTAATAGGATAGTTAAGGCATTTGGGACACTTGCCTTTGTTAGTTGTGGCATAGATTACAAGGGCAAGGAGGTTCTGTTGGAGCTGTGCAAACCCTTGGTTAGGTCACAGCTGAAGAACTGTGAAAATCTGGTCACCACACTGGGAAGGATGTGATTGCACTGTATGGTGTCAAAGTCCCTCCTCCCCCAGCCTTATCCCATGCCTCACCCCATCCCATTTCCTCGTCTCCCTGACCTGTTCTAACCTGTCCATCTTCCTACTCCACTCTACCTTTTCCACTGTCAAATCACAATAAACGCCCTAACTGCATCCACCTATCATCACCCCACCTCCCCCTCTCTATTTGCTTCTAGGTTCCCCTCCCCCTCCAAGTCTTGCCGGAGGGTTTCCTACTCCTTGGACACTGTCTGACCTGCTGTGTTCTTCCAGTTTCACATCCATTGACCACCTCCTCCAGGATGTTGCCAGGCTTGAAGCATTTTAGCTGTGAAGAGAAACTGGATAAGCTTGTGTTGTCATCTTTACTGCAGAGAAGGTTGAGGCGTGGGTGGGGAGGGGATGACTTGATTAAGGGGCATGGAGCGGGTGGACAGGAAACAGCTAGGGTCATTAACAAGGGGGCATAATTTTAAAGTGAAGGCCTGGAGGTTTGGAGGGGATTTAAGGAAAGAACTTCACCCAGAGGATGGTGAGAATCTGAAATGCACTGCCTGTGAAGGTTAGAAAGGCAAGAAGCCTCACAACCTTTAAAGTATATGTGTATATCATAATATTCAGGACCATGGGGCAAGTGCTGGAAAATGGGATTAGTGTAGATATGTTAGTCCACACTCAAAGAACGTCTTATGTGTTGTATGACTCTGAGATAATAAGCAGCATAGTTAATTCGGAATCATTAGATGCAATATGTTTAGATTTCGACAAGGCCACTTAATAAAGAAAGAGCTCATGGGATTGTACATTAGTATGGGTTGAGGGTGGGTTAATAGAAGACTAAGTTGGCATAAAGGAGCCACTTCTAGGATGGCAGCCTGTAATCCTCAGGGGGGCACAATTATTTACAATACAATACAATTAATAACTTGATGACAGAAGTGAATATGCTGTCACCAAGTTTGTGGGCAACACAATATATGGGAGGACACATGGTGACAATACAGAATCTCCAGAGGGATATAGATTGAATGGCCAAAAAACTTGGCAAATGGAATGTAATTTTGTGAGAAAATGGGAAATAATGTATTTCGACAGGAAGAACAGAAGAGTTGAATGTTGTTTAAAGGGGGAAAGCTGCAAAAGGAGGGGGGGCTCATCATGCATAAATTTCAAAACCCTAGCATCCATGTTCAGCAGATAATAGGGAAGGGAAATAGATTGGCCTTTCAAAATAAAGGGATTGGAGTATAAAAATAGAATTTTGGTGGCAGTGGTTAGCACTACTGTCTCATAGCACCAGAGACCTAAGTAGATCGTCAGCCTAAGTAGATCGTCTGTGTGGCTTTTGCACATTCTCCCCTTGTCTGCGTGGGTTTCGTCCAGTTTCCTCCCACAGCACAAAGCTGTGCACGTTAGATTGATTGGCCATGCTAAATTGTCTTTTGTGACTAGGGATTTACAGGCTCGGTGGATTAGCCATGAGAAGTGTGGTGACACGGGATATGTTTGGGAGTCTGGGTCTGGGTGGGAGGCACTTTGGAGGGTTAGTGCAGACTCAGTGGGTGAAATGGCTTCTTTCTGTGTTGTAAGGATTCTATGAAAAATACAAATCAGAACATTTCTGGAATGCTGTGAACAGTTTTGATCCCCTTTATCTAAGGAAAGATAGTCCAGATAAAACTGATCCTGGGCATTGAGGGATTTTCTAATGAGGAGACGTTGAGCAGGCTGGGCTTGTACTCATTTGGGGTTTAGAAAGATAAAAGGAGAACTAATTGAAACATACAACCTTATTAGTGTGATTGACAGCATAGATGCAGAGACATTGGCATCTACACTCACCTACAAGGGGAACGAGAGTTCATAATGTCCGAGTAAGGGATCACACAATTTGGCGAGAGATGAGAAGTATTTTTTTCCTGAGTGTAGTGAATTTGTGGAACTCTTTACTGAAGAGGACTGTTATGGCTGGTTCGCTGAGTTTGGTCAGGACTGGATAGGCACATTTTTAATCTGTAAGGGAATCAAGGTTTGTCGGTGAGAAAGTGAAATTGAGGATTATCAGATCAGCCATGATCTCATTGAATGGGAGAGCAGTCTTGATGGTCCGATGGCTCACTTCTACGCATTACGGTCTAAGGCTGACACTCATGGTCTAGACTATTTTTACATAAATGCTGTAATGAATGTAAAGTGGTTGGCATATTAGAAGTTTCACTACAGCAGTGTCTGTGAAAACTGCACTTCTGTGGATGTTCAAAGAATACGGTTTGTACTGGTTATGACCCCAAGTGGGGTCATGAGCTCTGAGACCATGATGGCTAACACCCTCACCCATTCTCCAACTTTTGTCCTCCACCCTACCCAATCGCTCAACAAGCGATCATGACAGTTTTCACAGCTTGTAAGTAGAGTCACAGTGGCAGAAATATTTTGGGGTGCTTTGGATTGTGATCTTTTTTCTCAAAGTCAAATTGTCTGATTGTTCAGACTAACATAGAGTGTCTATGTGGGAGGTAGAACTGAAATCCAACAGGAGAAGTATCTACAGGAGTGTGTAGAGAATTGGAAGAGGGCAAGATGGTATCTTTCTTCAACAATTAAAAAGGTTAAATTCCTTTTTTCAAGCATTAAACTGTTCTCAGGACAGATACTTCCATAAATGTAAATAAATATTTAGCTGTTCAGAAACCAAAACTTCCGAGTGTGTTTTTAAAGTTTAGATTTATCCAAAAACAATAGCATTCTAATTTCATGGATAAACCTAAAAATAATTCTAATTGCAACCATGTTGCAATAATTATCCAGCATTCATTCTGAAATCCAATGAAAGGGTTTAGGTTAACTGAGGTTCCCACCCTGCACAAATACCTGCCAATGGCTGTTCTATATTTATATAAAGTTTTGTGCTTCATCTAATATTCATCATTAAAATAGTAATGTCAGATAGTGTCCAAGAGTTAAACACATTGATGGACTATAAACACATTGAGCACTGTAGTATTGTCATGCATTTATCCAACAACGAGCTTAATTGATTTTAGTTGTCGGATTACATTGACGCAACTTGTACTTCAGAACGTGAGGAGACGCAATGGCCTACTAATATTATTTAATCCAGAGACTTGGATAATGTTCTGAGGAGCCAGGTTCAAATTCTGCCATGGCAGATGATGGAATTTGAATTCAATAAAAGTCTGATTAAGAGCCTAATGTTGGCCATGAAATTGTTACCGATTGTTGGAAAAACCCCATCTGTTCACTAATATCTTTTAGGGAAGGAAATCTGCCATGCTTACCTTATCTGGTCTACATGTGACTCTAAACCCACAGCAACGTGAATGACTCTCACTGTCCTCTGGGCAATTTAGGGATGAACAATAAATTTTGCCCTGGCCGGCGATGTCCATGTCCTGTGAATGAATTTTTTAAAAATAAACTGATGTCTTTCTGTATTATTTTTAGTACTTTTTATGATGGTGTTGTTTAGGTCCACGTAGAGGTGACAGCCAAGATAATTTTCCTTTTCTCGATGCCCTTATCTTTTATCTGTTATGACTCATTTGTTTTCCTTTATTTGTTTATCTGTCCTTTTACCCTGAAAGGATAACTTTTACCAATTGCGGAATGGGTCATTAAATAAAGCCCTTTTCAATGATTGTTCATCTTAAATGATTGGGAGGAGAGTAAGAATCAGCATGAAAACATAATATACTCTGTACTGACTGCCTGCATGCATTGTATTAAAGAAATTCTAGCGTATTTTAGTTTCTCAGATGAAAGAGAACAGCATGGAGCAAGAAAGTCAATACTATGCATTAAAATGTGTGCAGATTGGTTTGCATTGAATTCAGACGAAAGGAAGTGATCTGTTTTCTGCCTCAAAAGCAAGAATAGATGAGCTAGTTTTTAACGTTGTTGGTGGAATCAATTGAGAGGTTTACATTAGATGATTTTCTACAGAAGACATTTCCTGGTGGTGGCCCCTCTGCAGCAACACACTTATGAGAATTGCATGACCATGAAACCAATCTTTCCAAGTAATTCTGTTTATGTAAAACTTATCTCAAATTAAATCTTTAAAGGTTCTGTGATATTTGCCTTTGCTCTTGACTTTCTCTTTCAAAGGAAGTGGTACATAGAATCACTACAGGGAAGAAGCAGGCCATTCAGTCCATCAAGTCCACATCAACCCTCTGAAGAGCATCCCTCCCAAACTGTCCCCTCAATCCTATCCCCTGCATTTCCCATGGCTAATTCTCCTAGTCTCCACATCCCTGGACAGTATGGGCCATTTAGCTGGGCCAATCCAGGGCTCTGGGAGGAACCCTATGCAGACATGGAGAGAGTGTGCAAACTCTCGGGTGAGAGTCACCCAAGGCTGGAATCAAACCCTTTTTTTTTGAAAAAGTCTAAATTTGAGAAGTTATGCTCAGAAGTACATTTAAGATATTTTTTAATCTGGCCTTTACTGGTATGTGCTGGGTACACAGATGCTAATATACTGTATGGGCACTGTACCAACTATGAGAAATGTCACATTTAAGTTGAAATCAATGGTGTAATGAGGATAACAGACATGTTGTGTGCTAGCTTCCAGACCATTTGTGCTTCATAGTCATGTAGAGTACCCTAGATGCATTGTAAACTCTGCAACCAATTCTTGTGTTGTCATACAAATTAAAAAAAAAGCTATTCATTTTGGAAATCATAACCAAAAACAAATTGCCAGAAAAACTCAACAGGTTGGCAGCATCTGTGGAGCGAAATCAGAGTTAACGCTTTGGGTCTAGTTACCCTCCTTCAGACCAGATGCTGCCAAATCTGAATTTTTCTATCAATTTCTGTTTTTCTTCTTACGTTGTCTTCCCTGGTTGACTATGTTGTGCATAACACAAACATAACTCCCATTCTGTGGGCTGGATTTTGTGACCAGCAATGAAAGACACTTACCCAAACCAGAGGACACAGCTTAAAAATACGGGGCACAATTTAGGACAGAGTCTTGACGTTTCCTGGCATGTTAGAGGAGAAACCTCTTCACCCAGAGAGTGGTGGCTGTGTGGAATACTTTGCCCCAAAGAGCAGTGGAGGCCAGTCTCAGGATTCATTTAAGAAAGAGTTGGATAGAGCTCTCAAGGATTGTGGAATCAAGGGTTATGAAAATAAGGCAGGAACAGGATACTGATTAAGGATGATCCGCCATGATCATGTTGAATGGTGGTGCAGGCTTGAAGGCAGAATGGTCTACTCCTGCACCTATTGTCTATTGACTACTCACTGCACTTAAAGCATCCCATAGACATTTTGTGAGCTTTCTGTGATATGAGTGAGCAAGCTCCCTTCAACCAATCAGATTGGGGAAAAAGATCTCTTTGAGGCAGTCTAAAGCAGTAAGTGTAAATTTGAAAATGTATTTCATTTATATGGAGTGAAATAAAGATGACACAAAAAATGTGTAAACATAATTTTAATTTTTTAAATTTCCATCAATAATTAAGATCTGAATAAATGAGATTCCACACTTGTAAATTTTGGTTACAGAGTTTGTTTGGCGATATTAAAGTTTAACTTACAACAAATTGCACAAGTCTTGACGTTTCCTGGCATGTTAGTGGATCAGTTCTGCACTTTCATACCCATCGTGGATTTTCAAATCAGGTCACTTGGTAAAGAATCAGTGTAGTGATGCAGAAGCAGTGCAAATCAGCTGTTTCCAAATTTCCACACTGGCACCCACATATGCACAGTTCAGAGTTGTTTTCTAATTTACTCCACAATATCAGTGAATGCTGCACAGGTTTACTGTTATTCTTGTAACAAAATCCAGGCCATAAAGTTTACTACAGAAAAACCTTATCTTTGCTTCTGGCTTTCTCTCCAAGAGACATTTATCACATCTCAAAAAAAACTCTAAACACAATGGATTTGTATTCATCATTAGACACTTAATTCCAGATTTTTATTAAATTCAAATTTCACCATCTGCTGCAGAGAGATTTGAACCTGGCCTCCAGAATATTACCTGGGTCTCTGGATTAACAGTCCAGTGATAATACCACAAGACCATCACCTCCAGAAATGAAGAATTTCAGCTGTGACCAGTGGAGAAATTAAGAGAGTCCCTTGTAGAAAGGAGGGATGAGATTTGATAGGGTATTCCAAATAATGAAAGCTCTAAACAGAGAGGCAAGAGACCGAGAACAAGAGGGTGCAGGTTTAAAGTAATTGGCAAAGGAAACAAAAGTGATACGAGAAAAAGTTTTCTGGTAAAGTTCTGGAATGCAGTATCTGATGGAAGCAAGTTTAGCTGAAGCATTCAAAAGGATATTTAGGCTATTATCTGAAAAGAAAGAACAGGATTATGGAGAGAAATGGGAGAAAGGACTCTGTGAATTTCTCATTGCAGATATTGGGTCACAAGGCTTCTTCTATGCTTCAACAATTCTGTGATACTTTCAAATACAGTCAGTTCTTCTATAATGCAATGGTTGCATACTTCTGCAACCCTGCGTTATAGAAAAATCACGCTTTAGAAAAAGTGCTTAAAGTGTTGGTGCTGTAATCGTGTTACAGACAACACGTTTTAAAAGTTTGCACTGTAGAAAGTGTTCCCAATTAGTCAATTGTGTTACAGCAAATTAATGTTGATGAAATGCACATTCTAAATGAATGACTTGTACAACGATTGTTACGTAAGCACGTACAGCAGCATTTGCATATAGAGCTAGATTTCACAGAAGCAGGTGGGTGTTTATTTCAAGGTATCCGTTCAGAAACATATTGCATTTTGGATAGTGCCATGAACATATAAATGTCGACTTGAATTGCCATTAACAGACCTTCTGGGTCGAGGGTTCTATATCAGATTTGGATTTATTTTTCACCAAAATGGCGTTTTTAACAAAACAACATAAACAACAGTTAATCATTGTGTTCGATAATAACTTGAACATCATAAATATCCCAAGATATAAAGAGGTTTAGACGTGAATAGAGTAGAACTAAGTGCGATATTTTGCGAGCTGACTGAAGGCATTATTGGCGAGCAAATACTGGAGGCTTTTATACATGAGGGGGATTGCAAGGTAAGAAGAATTAGATGACTTGCAAATAGGGTTGAAGGTTTAACTGCCAAAGATGAAGCAGAGCAGAATAACAGATGTATAGTAGCCCAGAACCTAAGAAGTGGAGGGCATATACTAGCAAGTAGAACTTGAATTCACAATTAGAAAGGAGCATATCTGTGGAGAGGGGTGACCTTATGAAGGTTTACAGAATCATGAGGGGCATGGATAGGGTAAATAGACAAAGTCTTTTCCTTGGGGTCGGGGAGTCCAGAACTAGAGGCATAGGTTTAGGGTGAGAGGGGAAAGATATAAAAGAGACCTACAGGGCACTTTTAAACGCAGACGGTGGTATGTGTATGGAATGAGCTGCCAGAGGAAGTGGTGGAGGCTGGTACAATTGCAACATTTAAGAGGCATTTGGATGGGTATATGAATAGGAAGGGTTTGGAGGGATATGGACCGGGTGCTGGCAGGTTGGACCGAAGGGTCTGTTTCTATGCTGTACATCTCTATAACTCTATGATTCTTTAATTCACTCTATTGGCAGATGGGGAACCCAGTGATGATTGGCATGTGTAATGATGCAAGATGAGAGATTTAGTGCAGGTTAGGATATAGGCAGTGGAATTCTACATTGAAGTGAATTTTGATCAGGTCTAGAAGGCTGACAAAAGTGTATTGTGACCTTGATCACTTTGGAAACATGAATTTTAAAAAAAAATCATGTTTTAATTGTTAAACTGTTGTTGTGATGTAAGGTTAGTGGCCCAAAGTTTAATATCACTTGGATGAATTTGAACTACTGGCATATGGATGTGTCTGAAGGAATTTAATCAACTTGTAAATATTTCTGTAGCCAAGTTGATTTTTTTAAAAATGCATTGCAAAAGGGAGACTTCCTGAAAAGTAATCTTTTTTTGTTTATATTGGGACAATTTCATGACCAAAGTAAACAGTTGTACATTTAACTTCAGTTTAGATGGTCAGGAATTTTTTTTTTTTCTTTGGATTCACTTTGGGAGTGTGGGGGAGGAGAGAAGATTTTTTGTTTCAATTCTCAGTTTGAGCAGTTCTATAGGAGTCTTAGGTGTATAAAGTAGTTGCTCCTGAGAAAGGAAGAGGTTTAGATGAGTTAAACCAGATGACCTCTGTGTAAGTAGTTTAGTAAAGGCTCTCGACCAGAAGTGTTTGGTTAATGCCTGGAAGGGTTATTTGATGCTGAGAAAGTTTAATCTCAGTTGTATGAAAGCTCAAGGAAGAGGCTATCAGATTTTCAAGACCAGAATTTTTAGCCACAGTTAAATTATAGTGTATAGAGAGATGCAGAAGTGAATTCTGTCATTGTGTGTTGTAAAGGGGTTCTTTTGAGATCGATTTTTACCATGTATTTCAAATTCTTTAAATGTACGTTGTATGCAAATAGTTTGTTTGATTCAATTTTAACTTCAATTCCTTTTTGTCATAAATTTCTGTTTTATTGTTAAAAACAAATCTTCAATATTATGTGTTTATGTTTGAGCAAGAGATCACCTTGTTCGAACCAATAAAGTGATCTATCAAGCCAGGTTTCAGTCTGGTAGCATCAGGTGGGAGCAATATATTGTTTGCTGTGATTTTGGGGGCCTTTCATAGTTTACATACAGGAAATAATTAGTGAAGCAATTGGTCTATTATTTTTCATTGCAAAGGAATTGGAATACAAGACTAAGAAAATCTTGCTGGAATTGTGTATGACTTGAGTGAGACTACACATGCAATGCTGTGTGCATATTTGGTCTCCATATCGAAGGAAGGATATACTTTAGAGGGGATGGATGTACGGTTCACTGGAATGAGTCCTAAGATTAGAGAATTGTTTTTTGAGGGCTGACTGACTAAAATGAGCCTATACTAATTGGAATTTAGGAAAATTAAAAGTGATTTCATTGAAACATGTAAAACTCTGAGTCAGATTAGCAGGGCAATTGCTAAGAGGATGTTTACCTTGACTTGAAAGTCTGCAACTAGGGGGTTGGTCTCAGGATGCGAAACTTACCATTTATGCCTAAAATAAGAAATGTATTCACTCAGTTACGCATCATTGGCTGTAAATTCGAAAGGACAATGGATATTAAGTATTTGAGTCTCTTCATGGCTGAGGGAGGATTTTGGACGGTAAGAGAAATCGAAGGATGGAAAGATCCTAGAAAAGTGAAGTTGAGATGGAAAATCAACCATTGTATGGAGTACAGCCGCCTCGATGGGCCGTATGGCCTAATTTTGGACCATTTTTAAATTCATTTGGGGATGTGAGTTTTGCTGGCTGGGCCTAAATGATATTGAGAAGATGGTGGTGAAATGTCTTCTTGAGTTAGTTATGTACGTTTGGCATAGGTATGTCCACAGTGCCATTCGGAAGGCAGTTCCAAGATTTTGGCCCAGCAACAGTGGAGGAACAGCAGTATGTTCAGGATTGAGGGTGGTTTGGAGACAAATTTGCAAGTGATGGTGTTCCCATGTATCTGCTACCCTTGACCTCTAGATGGTAGTGGTCATGGATTAAGAAGGTGCTCTCAATTGATGAATTTCTGCAGTTCATCTTGGAAATGGTATGCAGTGCTGCTACTGTATTTTGGTAATGGACAAAATGAATGCGGTGCCAGTCAAATGGGCTGTCTTGTCTGGATTTATCGAGCTTCTTGAGAGTTGTTTCTTCTGGTCTTGTGTTCCAAAAGAGAAATTTAAGAATTGAGGTTTTTCAAAATGTGGTCAATACATGGAATTGGTTTTCAAATATAGTAGAGATAAAATCCCTGAAATTTTAAGAATCAATTTATTGTTGGAATGTGGAGGTTTTATAGCCAATTCTGGATAAATGATAATGACCTTGTGAAAATGTTGGTGAACGTAAAGGTGACAAAGAAAAGAAAATAAAGCAAGGAATAAGAATAGAAAATGCTGCAAATGTGCAGTGCATCTGTTGGGATTTGTTCGAGAATAGGTGTGTTAATGTTTTGAATTGTAGGTTCTCCTGAATTACGGATTCCCTTCATTGCTTTCAGGTGCTGACAAATCCATCACACATTTCAGACATTTCCTGTTTCTCGTTCAGATTTGCAGCATTTCTGTTTTTTCCCCCTCATTGGTAATGAAAGGTTGAACTGGCATTGCTGATTGACATGTACTGCCCCAGATTTATTGCCAATCACAGACCCGTTATCCAGTGGAAATGTCAGTGGTTTAAGTATAATAACAAAGTATTATGGGTGTCAATACCTGTAAGAGAGAACTGAAAAATTGATTGAGTTTTGGAAAATTAATCCCCACTTGCTCAGGTTCTTCTGGCACAAAATATATTGGAAGAATATTTTTGAAGATATTAGCCATGTTTTTCTGCTTGGTTTTCTTCCTATCTGCCCCAGAGCACTTTGGAAGATCAGTTGGTGAGTATGTCAGGACTGAAATTGATAGATTTCAACCTGTTAGAAATATCAAAGAATGCAGGGATAGTGAAAGAAAATGGTGTGGTTGAAGATTACCAAGATGTCATTTAATCACCGAGCAGGCTCAAAGGGCTGAATGGCCTATATCTGCTCCTGATCCTTATGTTCTCTTGCATTTAAGCTCAGAAAATTGGGGATCCTGAGTTAATTGTAAATGTTGTTCAGAGTTGGTTATTGGCATGCACAGAAAAATTACCTGAGTTCTGCAGTTGATTGTTGTAGCTTTTTTTTTCTCCTGAATACCTCTGCACCACCATTTTAGCTTAGTAAAATGGAAGTCTGAATCTCTGCCTTCCTCCCTTATCTCCTGGCCTCCTGGTTGCCACTGTTAATGGACTGAAAGGGAGCACTGAATCTTCTTCAGTCAGAGTGCCTGCTGGAAGATTGGATCCATCTGTATACAACATATCAGAGGCGGAGGCTATGTTCAAATCATTCTCGGGTTACAACATTTTCATGCTGTGAATGTTTTAACATTCATTTTGTTGGCACATTATGCACCTACAAAAGTACCTCACTTGCTGTTCAATGTGAAATGTCCAAATTTTTTGTCAAATTACTTCATAATTTTATTTATTGAGTCTTCTGAAATGACATTTATGGAGTTTTCTGTGTAAAATTGACAGAATTCCAATGTTGTCCTCAGTACTTTATCACTTTCAGGTGGTCAGTATTCTTTGAGCCCCACTTTCACCACTTTGATACAAATTTAAAGAATTCCCTACTTTATCTCGGAAATTCAACTGCTTAACTATTTATACAAATTCCTCTTTAGCACAAATCTAGCAGACTTTGTGATCTTTTTTCTCTTATGAACGAGCCCACATAATTGCTGTGAAACAGGAGTTCTCTTCCACGGATAGAGTACTTAATAATCACCAACACGAAATTCTAGTTGTGTAATAGTAACTTCATAGGTGAATGGAAAATTCATTAAAACAAATGTCTTTGTGCATAATGGTGGTTATCTTGCTTATGATTTAGTTGGTGTTGGTTTTGCAAAATGTTTGCACAGTCACTATTAAGAGAAAATGAATGGTTCAAGCTAATATAATATTCCCCAATTGTTAAAGCAAAAGCTTTTTAAACTCTTGGCAACTTGGAGAAAAAGCATTTCTGGTCCATTTGTTTTGTTTAGACAGAAAGAAAATTACATGTGCAAGGTGGCTGCAACCTCATTTTCCTGAATTATGTTAGCTTTACAAATACATACAGTGAAAAATGTTTATTTTTGTTTGCATAATGCTTTATAGAATTCACAATTAAAAGTGCCATGCAATCATATTTCACTTTGCAAAAAATACTGCACTTTTGTTTTTAAAAAACAGTTTCCTTATACTTACTGTAACTGATTGCATTGGTGTATTCCTCCCTACAGCACCCTAGCAGTTATGTAAGTTAATTAAACTATCACATTTCTATTAAGGCTTTCTGCATTTTTGACATTTGTATCCTTGCATTTGGTTGATTCCATAAATTCTTAACACTGCTGATATCAAAAGCACGCCCTTGTGGTACATTTGTTGGAGCATTCAAAACTAGTTCTTGATGCCCAAAGTCCTTTATCCCATTGTAAAATAAAATAAGTGGCTGCAGCAATACAAAATGACAGTCTGGCCGACAGTCAAGTATGTACATTTCTGCATTGTGCTATGTGATAATCCATAGGTGATCAGTCTGATGTTATCCATGCTCTATTCCTGATGAAGGGCTTTTGCCCGAAACGTCGATTTTCCTGCTCGGATGCTGCCTGAACTGCTGTACTTTTCCGGCACCACTCTAATGTAGAATCTGTTATCCATCATGGGGAACCCATGCTTGTTGCTGGCTCGGTTTGATTTGTGGGCAATTTTTTTTTAAAAATCCTTTTATTATAAGCAACATTTATAAATAACTCATAGATATTGTTAATTACTTCATGTTTGCTAGTTTAAATATTTTACCCAGTTTGCAAATTACCCCAATTCAGAGTTCCCTTTACAGGAATGGATATAAATGAACACTCAAATCAAGAATGAATTGGATTTCAGTATTAATGAAAAAAAAGATACTTTTTGACAAAGCTTTTCATCTTTCACTCATCAGAGAACTTGCAAGAATACCCATTCAAGGGGAAAACCAAAATCTATATTGTATGAGAACAGAATGCTGACGCACTTGCCAGCCAATGTTGGTGTTCCCCATGAATTGGTATTTTTACTAGTTTCTCTGAAAAGTGCAAGGCTAAAACCTTCAAAAAAAAGTATTTTGTTTTGTAGCAATACGTAAAGTTCTGTACTAATAAAAAAACTGTAGGGAATATTATATTATATTCAACTATATTGAATTATTGGGAGAGGCCGAATAGGCTGGGACTTTTTTCCCTGGAGCATTGGAAGCTGAGGGGTGACCTTATAAAATCATGAGGGGCATAGAATAGCTAAGGTCTTTTTCCCAGGATGGGGGAGTCCAAAACTAGAGGGTGTAGTTTTTAGATGGGAGGAAATATTTAAAACAGACCTGTGGGGTAACCTTTGCATGCAAAAGATGGTGTGTGTATGGAATGAGCTGCCAGAAGAAGAGGTTAAGGCAGGTACAATTACAATATTTAAAAGGCATCTGGATGGGTACGTGAATAGGAAGGGTTTAGAGAGATATGGGCCATAAGCTAGCAAATGGAAGCAAGTCAGATTGGGATGTCTGGTTGGCATGGACGAATTGGATGGAAGCGTCTGTTTCCATGCTGTATGAATCTATAGGTTTACTGGATACTGACTATGTGAATGCATTCATTTTTTTAAAGAATTTGAGTATTTTTACATGAAGTTAATGATCTATACCAATATCTGCTGCTAATTATAAAACAGAACCGACAAATTTAGGGTACTGATGTCTTCCTTTTGGGTGGATGTTCTACCAAATGGACAACTCCAGAAAGGCAGCTGCTGTTCTTGGCCAGCCAATCAGCAGGGGCACTAAAGAAAATCTTTCAGATTATTTTTCTCTTTTTGAAATGTGCAAAACTCCTGTTCCAGAGAAGCATAATCTCCTTGATTCTAAGATTTAGACTCTGGACTACTAATTGGCAGTGTAACATCCAAATCTTGTGTTGAGCAGACTATCTTCAAATTGTCCGGAATATGCAAAATGTGGTTGTAGTTTATTTTTTTGAGGATTGTGACTCGATTTTGCCAAGTTTAAAGACACAAAATTGATTCAACATGGTATCAGAATCTATGCTATAATGCTAATTTTTTTTAAACTGAAATAGAATAATGTACATGTTAAAATGAAATGCTGGTGCTCAAAGAGTTACAATTTATTTGATCTGGGGCAAAGAAAGAATTATTGACGTGAACATTAAAAGAAATGAAGTGTGGCCCTTGGGGACTTTTCTATGAATACCCAAAGGCAGATTAACTTTTTACAATTGAGGCTTTTTCTTTGAAGGAACACTGGTATTCTTCCCCTCAATATATGCATTTACTGTTGGAGTCCATTATTTAAGTGTGTAATTTTTTGTTAAAAATCATCTAATATCCTTTGTTGTACTCTCTTGCGATTTCATCCAGATCATGGCAAATGGCAGTTATCTGTTGAGAAAAGAGTTTATGTAAATTACAGGGGCTTCTTGGATTTTTCCAGTCGTGTAGTAGAGAGACCAGAAGAGCAAAAAAAACAGGCAGTTCTTTGGAACAGATCCTGCTGAAGACAAGTCTGTTGTTTCAGCCGTTTGGCCATTTGTCAGCAATTCTTTCGACTTCTCTCCTGTGCTGTTGCTTGGCAACATGGGCTGGAGCAATCAAACCATGGCCAAAGCAATTCAGAGAGCAGATTGTTGGGTGATTTATTAGCAAGGCTGTGAGCTGAGTGAGCTAGGCAGCTGAACTGGAGCCTTAAGCAGGAGAGCATAGAAAAACCAACAGCACTTGAATGTTGTTTTATAGATGAACCTACAGTGTTCATGATTACTGAGTAAATAATAAAGGTGTTCCAATTAAATGAGTGAAAGATTAAATGTTCAGGTATAATTAGAGGTTACCTCTCCAGTTATACTTTACATTCAGACCTAATTAACCAAGATAGGCACAGCAATGGTCTGATGCAGGGCAAACGTATATTCCATTCAGGTTGGATAGTATTAAACAGGAAGCTTTGCTTTTGTAACAGTTCATGTATTCTGTGTTTATTTCTCAGATCACTTAATGTGTTTGTGGTAAGGCTGATACTGCAAACAACATGCAGCCATCTTATACTAATATTGTATGGTTAAAATATGAGCATGCGTTCTGAACACTAGGAAAATTTTGACTTGGCAACAAAAGCAAATGAAACCGTGAAGTAAAAAAGAAAATGCTGGAAGCACTCAACAAGCGAAGCAGCATCTGCAGTGAGAGAAAAATGTTTTGGTTATCATTTCAAGACTATGATTCTATCCTTTGAAAGGTCATAGACCTGAAAGGTTAATGGAACCTTTTTCCTTGTATTTCACATTTCCAGAATCTGAGATATTTTCTTCCTCCTTAGTTTTATTGAATCCCTAAAATATTTTCTGTAATGCGTAATGATACTGACTTTTTTTAAATGATGTTTAAACAACAGTATATTGTATTGACATCTAATTTTTAAAAACATTCACTCATGGGATGTGCGCATCGCTAGCTGGCCAGCATTTATTACCCATCTGTAGCTGCCGTTGAACTGAGTGGCTTGCTGGGTCATTTCTGAGGGCAATTGAGAGTCAACCACGTTTCTATGGGTCTGAAGTAATGTGTAGGCCAGATCAGGCGAGTATGGCAGATGAGGTGAAACTTGAAGATAAATTTTATGGCCCATCACATCTTCAAAATATCAGTGAAAGCTTTGTCTAAAAGCGATTACTTTAAAGTGCAATAATTGTTCTTAAGTTCTTAATTGCACAGTAAGATTCCACATTCAAAGTGGAGAATGAGTCATGAATCAGTTTTGCCGATGGTCACTCCAGATGTCATTATCCTAACCAGCTCTCCTTGTTACTAATGTCAGCTTTCTGGCCACCCTTGCACTTTGCCAATCTATAAAATGAAGCAAAAAAATGTATATATTAAAATTCTTCAAAGAAAATTTAGTTCGCCTTGCATATTTTTGAATTGGAAATGGTTCTAAAAACTGTGATTAGCTTCAAAGTTAGCAGATAACACTGTCTTTATCAATATTTTCATCTCTGTGTTGGTTGGCTGCTGGAGATATATAACAACTATTCTTAAAAGCGGCTTGTCAAACCTTGAAGCAATATTTATTTTTACTGGGCCATTGTATATGATAGGTCAGCAGCATAAAAATTAACTTTGTGCAGGCTACTGTACTGTGAAACAATTCATCCTTTTCAACAAAAGAAATGATGAAAAGATTGTTGTACAGTGTTTTCACATGGTTTGGCTCCTTGATTTGAGATACATTTTAATTAGACTGGGAAATATGTTTAAAAGTAAATAATTGTTAAAAACTTAGTAAGTATTGTGATTTTAGAGAAGATTTGTAGCTCAGGTTGTAAGTTTGCTTGCTGAGCTGGTAGAATTGTTCTCAGCTATTTCATCACCATGTTAGGTCACATCATCAGTGAGTCTCGGATGAAGCACCTGTGTTCTGTCCCACGTTCTATTTGTGTGTCTTGGTCTGTTACGGTGGGTCACATCATTTCCAGTTCTTTTTCTCAGAGGTCGTAAATGGGGTCCAAATTGATATGTTTGTTAATGAAGTTTTGGTTTGACTGCCCGGCCTCTAGGAATTCCCCTGCGTGTCTTTATTTAGCCTGTTCCAGGATGGATGTATTGGCCCAGTCAAACTGTTGTCCCTCTTTGTCTCTGTGTAAGGATACTGGTGATAGTTGGTCATATCTTTTGGTGGCTAGTTGGTGTTCATGTGTCCTGGTGGCTACTTTCCTGCCCGTCTGTCCAATGTAGTGTTTGTTGCAGTTCTTGCAGGGCGTTTTGTAAATGACATTCATTCTGCTGGTTGTTGGTTCTGGGTCCTTTAAATTCATTTTGCTTTAACTAACATAGGGATTGAAACATCTTGCAACTCAGGTGTTTATATTAAATTTGACATACTAAATATAATGCTTGCTTATCCTGGAAAAGTATAATTATGTGTATTCAATGTAACTGCCCTCATGAGTTATATCATAAAATAGTGATCCAAACTTTGCAAGTAACTAAATTTGATGGAATCCTTAAAGATCTCTATTATGAGCAAGTGTGCACTACAAACACTTCTTTAACCTGAGAGGCAAGAGCTTGACTTTCAGCTTCAATTATGCAATTAATATCAGTACTGCAAAATCTACATCTTTTTAAATTTGTTTTTCCCATTGGCATTATTTAAAGAGAGTAGTTACTATACCTACCAATTATTAGATGGAATGAAAAGTATTATATATTTCTGTTGATAGTGAGATAGTACTTTTCATGTTAAAAATGTGGCAAACTGACAGATAAAATATTTCATGGAGTGGATATTTTGCAGCAAAAACAGCCATGAGATCCATACACATTTTGTGTGTCACTCAGCAGTACGAGCCAATACGCTTTAGGGTTTCAGTCCGAAGAAGAGTTATATGGGACTTGAAATGCTAACTTTAATTTTTTCCCCATTGATGCTGCCTGCTGGATTTATCCAACACTGTTTTCATTTCGTATCTCTAGCACTTTTCTCTTATTTGGTAATGCTCTGGGGACCATGGCAAATGGTGAAATTTGAATTCAATAAAGCTGGTTTACTGGCAATCACCTAAACAATTGGCAATTGCTGTAGAAACCCATCTGGTTCACTAATCTACATTAGGGAAGAAAATAAGCCATCCCTGACTCGATCTGGCCTAGATGTGACTTACAGACCCCAGAAATGTCATTTAGGAGCTCCCCGGGGCACTGGGAGAGCTGTTGTTCTCTGAATAACATTACAGGAGTTTTTAAATCCACCTGAGATGCAATTCAGATGACATCTTATCCAAAAGATAAGGCAGCTCCAAATGTGCAGCATTCCCTCTGTATTCTAAGTCTAGGCTGTACTTTCACGTATAAAATGGTAGTACTGTCCTCACCCAATGTTGGCCCGTGGAGACCTAGACAATATAGCAGTTAACAGGTACGCTCGTGTTTTCCTGTACCCGGGGATATTGAACCTCAACTGCAGCAACTCACCACTTGTTTGCGGTTGAAATTGTTAAACGGTGTGTAAATTAGATATTGGGCGTTTAGTTTTCATGGTATGTGCTTTATTGTTTTTTGGTCCATCAGCGGTGCGATGCTAATGTAAATTTGCTTGTTACCTTGTTGATGGAATAGTTACCGGAAATCTTAATCTCAAAATCTTTGCCTTAATTTTTACAAAAAAAAATCAATGACCTACTTTTTTTGAAAGCAAAGTTGTTTAATTGTTAGTCAACAGAAAGAACTATTTTACGAAGGGAAAATGTTCATGCATTAACAGGTTTAAATTATAGGGTTGATGAAATAATTGGTCGGATCAAGTTCGTTATCGGATTTAGTGTAATCCATGGCAAAGCTTACTCAATGTCCGTTATCTTTGTGACAAGAAAAGTCGAATCTTAGAGGCTGCCGATGTGCCTTTCTGCGTCTCGATAGCAGCGTTGTGAATGGATTTGTGCGGCTCACTGAACAAGTGAAAAGAGCTAGTTAATGAGATTACAGGAAAGTACTTGCTGAAAAAAAAACGACTTGGCAACATAGTTGCTTTGGTGATGTTTCTCTGTGTTGCTTTGAATACATATTCTGGGCTGTTGGGAATCAGTGATCCATACCAGGTTTTATGTCTGACCGGAGACGAGAGAACCCAGCAAGAGATCGCATGTAAACCACCCCCTTTGTAGTGTTGGAGCAGAGAGTGACAAGGTATTTCTCGCTTGTATGCTCCCCCTCTGCCACTTACTGACGGCACACTGACATTACCAGGGACTGGGAGAAAAGGGGAAAAAAAAAAGTCCTTCTCGCTTTCCTTTTGTGCTTTAATTGTTGTCATGGTTTGCTGAAGTCAGGCCAAGCCGTGAAGAAGTGCAAGCCTTTCCTGCGCTGTGTTGTCTGTATTATGTAGGGTGCCTCCAGTCTGAGTGATTAGTGGCTCGTATAGAAAAAGGATCTCTGTGCAGTACAATTTCCGCCATTTTCCTTGCTTCCCCTGGTGTATTTTTTTCTCCCTCGCAGTCGAATCTTAGCAAAGGCTGTTCTCCCCCCCGCCTCCCTTGTTGACTCCTCTTTTCTTGCCAACAGAAACGCTTCATTAAGGGCTTGAGACAGTACGGCAAGAACTTCTTCAGGATCCGTAAAGAGCTGCTTCCAAATAAGGAGACGGTGAGTTTTTTTTCCTCTATTTAATTGATCTGTGTTGGTTTCTGGTAATCAATCTGCTGGTGTTCGATTGGTTGTTTTTCTTCTTGATTGTGGTTTCAAAAACTTGTTGTGGAGATTTGAAGGGAAGCAGAGTGGTTTGGCATATCAACAAAAGTGATTTCGAGTCAGAACAGATATTTATAATTAGTGATATGTTTGTGAATCATTCTGGTAGTCTAGAAGCTTCTGTTACTACCTTGCAGGTGCCATTTATCTAATAGTGGTTTTAAAAAATCATATGTGCCTCCGACTTGTAGCTACGGAGAGAATGTTTTTTAACAAAAACAGCATTGTGCTGGGTGTACCGCTTAAACTGCGAGCAATTTAATTTATTGCCGTCAAGTGTCTTTCTTTCGTTTTCTGCCTCTCGCTCTCTGCTGTGAAGAACTTGTACACTATTGTGTAATGTTTTTCAGCAGAGACTGATGTACAAGTGACCTTCCTGCAGCTCATCTGCCACCCCTTCTTTATCCACTGTGTCCTTTTTCCTTTCTGTTTGTTCAGTCTTCAGACAGACTCACTGAGGGTTCCATGTCAGATGCACTATCTTAACTTCTGACAAGCCAACCAGCTAATCATTCACAGCTTGTGGTGGCTTTGAATGAGGAGGGGGGAGGGTTAAAGGTCCGCACTTCTTGTTTTAGAGAGTGAAGTAAATCAGGCAGCAAACAAGTGGTGGATTGTTTTAAGGCAATTATGCCTATAGAAAGTTTCCTTGTGGATAACATGCATAAACAGTTTGGTGTTCTGTCACCTTTACGTTCCATTGTGCATGAAACAAAACAAATCTACTTCTGAACATCTCCCTTGTTAGGTTCTGAACTGTGTTAACTGCTTTTACTTTCATTGCAACAGTGACCAATGATTTTCAGTTTCAAGGAGTGTAACTTAATTGCATCTTCCAGTCAGACTGTTTATAGTGGGAAGCATTATCCTGGTTGTTTGTATAGTTTAATTCCCTGAAATCACATGTAAATAAAATTATTTTGCTAATTTGACAATTCACTGTTTACTATGCATGAAGGATGTCCCCAGGTGAGGGAAAAGGTAAACATAAGATTTGAGGCATTAAATAACTTTAGTGGGCCCATGACTTTGCATTTGGCAGCTGATATTTCTGATCCTGGAGTAATTTAAGCAATGACCTGTTTACAAATACATTCTTTAAGTGTGAAAACATAAGGCTAGTTTAAAGAAATTTTAATCTGACTTTTTTCCATCCCTTATTGGTCAAAAATTTCAAAAATTACTTTGCCTCACCTTTATAGAGAGCACAATCTGTCATTGGGAAAAGATAATTGAGGGGCTTTTAGAACTTCTACTCTCAAATACCACTGTACCTTACATGCACATTACGCGTCGTTAACCAACATAATTATCCATGGACAAGCTGATTAAGTAATGTAGGAAATGAGAACAGCAAATTCTGGAAAAACTCAGCAGATCTGGCAGCATCGGCGATCTGCTGAGAAGGGAACAAAGTTAACATGTTACATCCTAAGTGCCCTTAAACATTGTTTCTCTGATTGCACATGCTGCTGCACATGCTGCTTGACCTGCTTGGTATGTGCTGCATTTTCTGTTTCTATTTCGTATTTTCAATATCATTTTTATTAAATAATATGAAGGTCTCAGCAGTCGTAATCTGTGCTTTTCATTGCTACAAGCATATTCTAAGTACTTTCTGTTTGTAGTCCATCAGAGCATCACTGACAACCCGGCTTCAGGCAGTTGAAATTCACCATATTTACGAACTGCTGTCAATTTGGGCTTCAGACCTTAGCTGCCACTATCGTTGACCAAGTATGCCCAATTGTTCTTCCCCTCACCCCCCCCCCAAAAAAAGCTCTCAATTTAGCTTGTCATTTCTTTCTGTCCCATTATCAAAAACTGTTACCTAACAAATACTGGCGAGAACAATCTACTGCTAGGCCTCTGGCGTTGCATATGTATAACATCCAGCTAGAAAATGAATACAATTGCTAAAGGATTATTTGCCCTCTGGGACAACAAACACTGGTTTCTCTTTGCTACTAAGCTGACTAAATGTGTACAGAAGCAGAAAGCTATTTTCCCTCTTGATCAGATCAGGTCATTCTACTTTCCACATATGCTCCCAAGTGCTGTTCTTCCTTGGCAACAACTCAAAGGAATGTAAGAGCTCAATCCTTGTTCTGTTTTCATTAAGGGAGGAGAGCGCTATATAGTGATCACGTTGAATTACTAAACTCACTGTATCCAGTATTTTGGTAAATTAATTGTGATAAGACAAGAGGGAGTAATGTAAAAATAACTCCTGAAATATATTCTTTATGTGGATTCTGCAACATGAATACTGAGAAATATGAACCTGAGAGTGGGGAGAGCACTTTACCTTAGCTATTAGAGATTACAAATCTTACCGAGGTACATAGCACATATAGGGGTCAGTATTATGTGCTTTTGGGTAGTCTTGTGTTCACAAAGAGAGATGTTTTATTGAATTGTTACACTGAAAAGGTATCAGTAAGGTGGTGTCTGACCATTTGGGTTAATATAGCAAACCCTGGCTGTGTT
The DNA here is from genome assembly GCF_037043375.1 of Chiloscyllium plagiosum. Classification (NCBI taxonomy): domain Eukaryota; kingdom Metazoa; phylum Chordata; class Chondrichthyes; order Orectolobiformes; family Hemiscylliidae; genus Chiloscyllium; species Chiloscyllium plagiosum. The sequence continues at coordinate 9,030,141 of NW_028270175.1, forward strand.
CTCATCAGTTGTGCCACCAAAACTCCCAAACACAGCACCACCATATGCCTATCAAAGCTTCTCAATAACAGTAAAGAGGACTTGCCAATTTTCTCTCATCTCTGCTCACTTAGACTTAGGTTTAAAATCAACCTGATTATTCTAACACCATCTTCATTGCCATGATTATTACTGTATTTGACTAGATTCTCTACAGTGTAGAAACAGGCCCTTCGGCCAACAAGTCCACACCGACCTTCCGAACAGTAACCCACCCACACCCATTCCCCTACCCTATATTTACCCCTGACTAATGCACTGATCACTATGGGCAATTTAGCATGGCCAATTCACCTGACATGTACATCTTCGGACTGTGGGAGGAAACCGGAGCGCCTGGAGAAAACCCACACAGACATGGGGAGAATGTTCAAATTCCACACAGACAGTCACCCGAGGCATCAGTCGAACTCGAGTCCCTGGCGCTGTGAGGCAGCATTGCTAACCATTGAGCCACTGTGCCACCCACACAGGCTAGGAAAGAAATGTGACTTATTCCAGTTTCATATAGTTCAGCCAACTTCATGTAATTCAATGCTGCCACTGTGTTAATTCTGCAAGATACAGGCTGCATTATATGCAATTAATAAGTATTGGATCAAGCCCAAAAAATAGATCTGAAAGTATACTTCCAAGAAGATGGAACTGCATCTATCCAATTAGTTGCAACTATGCCAATTAGTTCACATGTTACATTGAGGAAATAGAAATAATGCTCAGGTTGAAGGGGAAAATGTCTATTTGGAACCCTTTCAACAGGTAGTAATAATTGCATGTGTTTTGTACTTGGTCACATTGGCTGCAGATGTGTTTATGCTTTTCCATTTCTCTTAACTAATGACATTTCTTCAAAAATGTGAATGCATGAATGGGATGTCACTTGGAAAAGGTTTGAAAGCATCTTCTATTATGGAATTAGAAAAGGTAACATACTTAGGACATTAAAAATGCATATATATCTCATCATCAATTAGGTTAATGTGGAGAGTCATTAACAGGTTTGAACTTTGTAATTTAACAACCCCCTCCCCACCCCCCATTTTGAAGTCTCTCTGTTCACCCTGATGAAATCCATTATACTTGTACAGCACCACAGCTGGTTGGAGGGTTTCATTACAGCAGTTCAGGCTTATTTTGGTGACTTTGTTATAAAATTATACACAGCTAATTATCAATGGCAAAAAAAAGGTTCTGTGGAAGGGTCAATGGACCCAAAATGTTAACTCTGCTTTCTCTCCGCAGATGCTGCTGGACCTGCTGTGTTTTTCCAATGATTTCTGTTTTTGTATCATTGATAAAAAGTTGATTTGATGTACAAAACTGCTCAAGAGGTGTCATACAATTACTATGGTATCACAATATATGTGACGCAACTAATGCATTTTTTTATTCACAAGCAATGCCATTGGAGAATGAAATATTAGTTACAAATCTGTTTCATTCTCAAGGCAGGTAAATCTTTTACCTGTGAGCACTATGCTCCAGTTCTTGCTGTAATGTTGATATGAAAAGTCATTGATTTAAATGCCTAATAACTGTCTGATTCTGTTGCCTCAATATTTGATGTGATCAATACATGAATATATAAACTAAATAGCAGTTCAATAGTTTCCATCTACTACAGCAGTGCAATTTCACTTCTGTTCCTTTGAGCTTGGTCGATTATTCATTAATTCTCCCATGACAGATGGAATTTATATTATGTAATTTCTAAATTTTGTCATAAATAGCTTAGTAGTGTTAATGTTTGAAACTACTGCTGGTGCCTCCTTATGACAGTTTGGCCTGTTTTTATCTAAAATTTTCAAAATTTTAATTTCAGTCTTCTTAAATTTTGTCTTCAAAATTTAAAGTAATGACGTTGGATTAAATGAGCCTGTCCTCCTCGTTTTAAAAAATCAAGCTGTATTCTATGTTGGCATCTGTAAATTGGACCAGTGATACATGTTCATAAAATTCCATATAAATGTATACAAACAAAAATAACTCTTCCTTACGCATGTACGAGTGCTGCCAACACCATGGGACCAACCTGACAAAATGTTACAAGTAGATATAATAATTGTGGCTGGTACACCCCTGTCACTTTCGAATATCTAGTTAGCATCCTACAAGCTATGTGAGTAAGTGGGAGAGTACAGCAATTTTTTTTATGTTTGCTAGGAGTTTAGGAGAAAATATTGAATTTAGCAAGAATATATTGTAATGAACTAGCTGTTACATTTCTAATAATTTCAGTAATTCCTGTGCACCTTGCCTAAACATTTGTTTCTAAGAATAGAAACTGTAAGCCAGTTAGCAAAGGATGTAATTGCAGAGCATTCAAAAATGCATTTTAAAAAAAGCAGATTTTAAAATCAGCATGACTTCATGAAAAGGAGTCATGCCAGAAAATTATTATAATTCTTTGATGGGGTAGCAAGCAGCATTGATAAAGGGGAAGAGGTAGATGTGTTATTATGTTTGGACTTGCAATAAGGCACCACACACGAGGTTGCTGCACAAAATAAGAGCCCATCTAATTAATAGAAGTTAAGAGACTTGGGATAAAGGGGGTATTTTCAGGTGGCAAATTTTAACTAGTGGTGTGTCACAGGGTTCAGTGTTAAAGACGCTGGATGATGAAAATGGATGTACCATTGCTAAGTTTGTGGATGACATGAAAATGATGGAAAGGTAAATGGACTTTAGACTTCCTCAAACTATACAAGACAGTAGTCAGACCACATCGTCAATACTGTGAATATTTTTCATCTACTTATCTAAGGCAATATATCCTCACATTGAAGGCAGTTGAGAAGCAGTTCCTGAGTTTGATTCTGAGGAATGAGGAATTTTCTCGTGAGGTAAGGTTGAGCAGATTAGTCACTGGGGTTTAGAAGAATAAGAGGAGACTTAATTAAAATTTAGAAGATTCTTGGGGGCTTTGACAGGGCAGATGCGGAAATGTTGTTTCTCCTCATGGGAAAGTTTATGACCAAAAGGCATAATCTCGAATAAGGGATTACCCATTTAAGACAGAGATGAAGAGATTTTTCTTCTGAACGTAGTCAGTCTGTAGAATTCTTTACCACCAATGTGCTTCCAAGGCTGAATCATTTAGTATATTCAAAGCTGAGATCGACAGATTTTTAAGCAGTAAGGGAATCAAGGATTATAGGAATAAAGTAGGAAAGTGGAGTTGAGGACCATCAGATCCACCATGATCTCATTTAATAACAGAGCAGCCTTAATGGGCCAAATGGCCTACTACTTTTGCTCAATTCATAAATGGTTGGTTGCTCATTGTAAATGTGTTAATAGCTACTGAAGTGGTATATGTATATTAAAAAATTAAAATATTTTATAATAATTAGATTTATCTTGTGAAAGTAGAATGTATAATCACAGTGTTCAAATACAATATTTACAGAACTCATTGTTCTAGCCATAAAGACTGAAAGAGACCATCTTGATCCCAAAATGCAGATGAGAAATCTTATACCTGTCAAGTTAGTTATAGAAATTGCATTTGTTTATGTAAAGAATTTGTTCAACTGGTAATGCCACATAATTGTTTTCGTAAAGCCAATGATGATCCTTTTGCTGTGAAATAAAGTAACTTCAATGGGTATACCAGCCATTAATCCTTAATAATTGTCATTTAGATTATTCGTCTGTTAGATTGTTTAACTAATTGAAGCAAATCCAATAGATGGTAGTAACAGTTGAGTTAACAAGTCAGATTGCATATTTTTCATTCTGCTTGTAAATGTGAAATTTTCTATTGGTAACTGCATGTAGAATAATACAATGTAAATTCAGGCAGTGGTTCATGTTTGCAAAGCATTGTCTTAATTTTAATTACAAAACCAGCACATTTGTATATTTTTGTTCCCTTTGTAGGAGTATAGTTGCTATTATTATAGCTGTCAGGAATAAGGTTGGGTGGTTCTATCGAGAATGAGAATGACATTTTCAAATTAATCAGACCTTCCTAAAGGATGAAACATGTCCAGGACTGCAGTATTCATTCCATCTTCCATTTTTCAAATATGCCATTATCGCAAAATTTATGGCCACATCATCTTGTGCACTTAAATGTCATTGTATTATAATTTGAAAAATGGTATTTTAATGACCATGGCATATTTAATCATATGTTTACCTGTCCTTTTGCCTTTTCTCATAATGTTTAACCATTACACAGCTACAATGATCAGTGTGAAATAGATTCGCAATAGTGTGGAAATGGGCCATTTGGCCCAAAAAGTCCATACCGACCCTCTGAACAGCAACCCACCCAAACCCATTCCCCTATACTGTACATTTACCCCTGACTAATGCACGTAACCTACACATTCCTGAACACTATGGGCAATTTAGCATGGTCAATTCACCTAACTTGCACATCTTTGACAGTGGGGAAAAAAACCATAGCACCCAGAGGAAACCCACACAGACACAGGGAGAATGTGCAGACTCCACACAGAGTCACCCAGGGCTGGAATCGAATCCAGGTCCCTGGCGCAGTGAAGCAGCAGTGCTAACTGCTGAGCCACCGTGCTGCCCTATTGATGAGCATTACAACTCTTCTAATTATTTTAATGTATCACGTTCCTACCAAATGTTCAGTGTAAGGTATTTTTGATCCAAGGTATAAGTGTTCTTCTATTTATTTCTGGAATCTATTAACTGCAAATTTGCTTGCTCCCTCTCAGACCTCGTATTACAAGATACCAGGTTTGGTCTGAGCAAAAAATGTCAATGTGAAGAAAGCAAATTAAGGCAATTGTCCATATTAGTCATCCACTTATAATAACAACTTTATTTATTTAGCACCTTTAATATCCCAACCCACTTTGTAGAAGTGTCATTTAGCAAAACTTTGATTTCTAATTGCAGATGTTTTGATGCTAGGGTGGTGACCAAAGGCTTAATCATACAGATAGCTTTTAAGGAATAATTTCAAGGAGGAGAGAAAAGTGAAGAGGTTTGGGCATATAATTCCAAAACTTGGAATCTTAGTAGCTGATGACACTTGTCATCTTCAGCAATATGTTGATTGGCCCACATTACTTATACCATGCCGGTCTTAAATGTAGTGTAGCCAAATGGTTTAAAAATCAACTTATTAATAAAATGCCTTGCTCAAATGCTATTGCCAATTCAAAAATGGGGAACCATGATTGCTAAACAAATGGAGCAAGTAGAACCAAAGGTGTCCATTAGGATTGGAGAAGCACAGTTACTTCAAGGTGTCATCAGTCTTAGCAATTAGTGATTAGCAACAAGGCCCAGGTTTGGGGTGGTGTTGAAAGGAACTGAGATTTTTAAATTACACATGTTGGTTTACCAGGCATCATCATAAATTCAGTGAACATAATTGCGGAGAGGTGAATGAGACAGTTCAATTTAGGAGTTGGGCATCAGAGTTTGGATAACTTCAAATTTACAGGTGCTGGCCAGAAGCATGTTGGAGTACTCAAATCTAGAGGTAGAGGATCACAGAAAACTATCAAGCAGAAACAGCAAGTAATAAAGATGGCAAATGGAATTTTAGCATCTATTGCTAAAACAATAGAGTACAAAAGTAAGGAGCAGTAGATGAACTGGACAAGGCATGAGGGAGACCGCACCTAGAGTATTGTGTGCAGTTTTAGTTCCTTTACTTGAGGAGGGATCTAGTTGCATTGGAGACAATTCAGAGGAGGTTCACTAGATCGATTCCAGAGATTAAGGGTTTGTCTTATGAAGACAATTTAAGCCTACATTGTCTGGCGTTTAGAAGAATGAGAGGAGATATAATTGAGTTATATAAGATGCTTACAGACAAAGTAGAAGTAGAGAAGGTGTTTCCTCTTGTGAGGCAATCTAGAGCCAGAGGTCATAGTTTTAGGATAAGGAATAGCAGATTTAAGACAAACGTGAGGAAAAATTGCTTCTCTCAAAGGGTTGTGAATCTCTGGAATTCACTACCCCTGAGTGCAATGGATGCCAGGACATTGAGTAAACTTAAGAAAGCAATACATAGATTTTTAATTTGTAATGGATTGAAGGGTTATGGACCGCGAGCAGGAGAGTGGAGTTGAGGCTGAAATGAGATCAGCCATGATCATATTGAATGGTGGAGCAGGCTCAGGAATCTTAATTGCCTACTCCTGCTCCTAGTTCCTTTTCTGTGACTTATTTTAATTCTTACTTTCTAGTCATTTGTTTAGCAATCATGGTTCCCCATTTTTGAATTGGCAATAGCATTTGAGTAAGGCATTTTATTAATAAGTTGATTTTTAAACCATTTGGCTACACTACATTTAAGACCTGCATGGTATAAGTAATGTGGGCCAATCAACATATTGCTGAAGGTGACAAAGTAGAAACATTGTGTGATCAGGTGTGGTCTATATGGAAAGAATGATGTTTACAAGATGTCAGCTGCAGAATATTAGCTGGAGGCATATTTCATTGGAAATATTATTCGACTTTTATTTATGGAATAAAATTGATCAGCATTTTACAGCTTTACCAGGGGCTGGTGATCCTGATTCCCAGCAGATAAAGGAACTGGGCCAGGTAATCTCAACAGAAAGCAATGGTAGGTCATATGTATTGTTCAGTGATATTTCCTGGATAATTTGTTTTGATACTTTGCCACTGGGTATGAATCAGATTATGGTTTATCTATAACATTATTAGAAATTTCTGTTAGAGTTGATAAGTAATAAAAATTTTGACCCAGCAACGATTCAGAACTTAAAGGTTCTGCTTAATTATCTATTGACATTGTATTTTGCAGATCATATATAAATGTAGTATTGTTTAGTTTTTTAAATTAATTATTTTTTAAGAAAACAAGTATTACTGTATCCCTGATTTTATTATAATTTAGCAATTCTAAATAACAATCCTGTTTATTGCTGCAATTGGGTATTTTTTGAGGATGCATTAATTAAATCACTTTGCATACCTTTTTCATGTTTTATGCATTACTAACTAGTTCACCATTGCATTGTGAACTCCTAAATTGGATTCAGTTTGAATAAATGCTGAATCTGGGACTGAGTAAATTTGAATGAGGTTTCATTGCATACAAGACCTGAATATAGTATTTCTCAGGTTTGAACAAGACTGGAAAAATGTGAGTACCATAGTGGTCACTCCTGAATTAAACTTTACTTTTTCTATAAAATTCTCATTGACTTTTGTTAACAACAAACCACCAGATTATGTATTTAAACCAGGGCCAAAAGCGATTGAATTTGTGTATCCTGTACATAAATACTAATCATAAGGTTATAAGAAGTATTCTAAGTGGCACTTCAACTATGGTGCAGGTGCGCACACTGATGGTCGATATCAGTTTGTTGTCTTCAGGGAAAAATATGTTGGTTACGATATTGTAAAGAGAAATTAGTGCTTTGAAGTAGAGGGCCAAAAGTCTTGGTGAAATCATACTTATAGTGTAAAGTGAATTAAGGAGCTGCTTGATTTGTTTAGATGAGCAAGAATCAATTGAGACATTTGTAGCAAGTGTAAGTAGGTCTAGTAATATCACTTCAACACATCAATCTTGTGTATAACAGTGGCTTTGTTGCCAGAGGTTTTGGGTTGCAAGCAAGATCAAGGGAATATAGATATGATGGGATAAGATCAGTTTACACTGTGACTGTTTTTAACATTTTGTCTTCCATTTATAGTTCAACAAGAGTACCCTGACTAATAGTCCCTTCTCATGAATTTTCTTTTGTTATTTTAACCTTTCACCAACAAATTATTTTGGTTCTGTGGGTTGTAGTCTGAACTGTTACTGCAATAATGCTCACACCTCTGCTGACCCCCTTACTATAATATAGATCTTAAAAACATTAGCGCTGTAAACGTCAGAGAGGCCTTACTCAGAAGTTGACATTCCTCCATACCACTAAAGGTGAAGTGATATCGGCAGCAAACAAATCACTGCCAGTGTTAGATGAGGCAACATGGATTAGTAATTTTCCAGATTTTAGGTAAACTCTACTCTCAAGCACCCAGTGTTTGTTAGCAAAGAAGTTTATTTTTTTGCTGGTCTGCATGGATCTTCCAAAATGAGTGATCTGTTGGAAGAATTGGAGAATTCTGTTTTCGTTTGGAATTGTTCCAGTGTCCTAATCTCAAATATACAAACTGTATGTGGCTGAAGGAATAGTGGGGGTGTTGTTTGTAATCTTTCAAAAATCACTAGAGGCAGGGAAAGTCCCAGATGATTGAAAAATTGCTATTGTAACCCCCTTGTTCAAGAAAGGATCAAGACAAAAGATGGAAAATTATAGGCCAATTAGCCTAACCTCGGTTGTAGGTAAAATTCTAGAATTCATCGTTAAGGATGAGATTTCTAAGTTCTTGGAAGTGCAGGGTCAGATTAGAACAAGTCAGCATGGATTTAGTAAGGGGAGGTTGTGCCTGACAAAGCTGTTACAATTCTTTGAAGCGATAACAAGTAGGTTAGACCAGGGAAACCCAGTGGATGTGGTCTGTCTAGCCTTCCAAAAGGCCTTTGGCAAGGTGCCTCGTGGGAGGTTGCTGAGTAAGGTGAGTGCCTATGGTATTTGAGGTGAGCTACTGGCATGGATTGAGGATTGGCTGTCTGACAGAAGACACAGAGTTGGGATAAAAGGTTCTTTTTTGGAATGGCAGCTAGTGACAAATGGTGTCTCGCAGGGTTCAGTATTGGGGCCGCAGCTGTTCACTTTATATATTAATGATCTGGATGAAGGGGCTGCGGACATTCTGGTGAGGTTCACCAAAGATACGAAGTTAAGCGGATAGGCAGGTAGTTCTGAGGAGTTGGGTAGGCTGCAGAAAGATTTAGACAGTTTAGAGTGGTCCAAGAAATGGCTGATGAAATTCAATGTGAGCAAATGTGCAAGGTCTTGCACTTTGGGGAAAAAAAGAAGACGGGCATGGACTATTTCCTAAACGGTGAGAAAATTCATAAAGCCAAAGTACAAAGGGATCTGGGAGTGCTAGTCCAGGATTCTCTAAAGGTTGACTTGCAGGTTGAGTCCTGGTTAAGAAAGCAAATGTAATATTGTCATATATCTTAAGAGGGTTGGAACATAAAAGCAGCGATCTGCTCCTGAGACTTTATAAAGCTCTGGTTAGGCCCCATTTAGAATACTGTGTCCAGTTTTGGGCCCCACACCTCAAGAAGGACGTACTGGCACTGGAGTTCACACAGATGATCCCTGGAGTGGTAGGCCCAACTTACGATGAATGGCTGAGGATCCTGGGATTGTATTCATTAGCGTTTAGAAGGTTGAGGGGAGATCTGTTGGAAACTTAGAAGATAATGCATGGCTTAGAAAGGGTGGATGCTGGGAATTTGTTTCTGTTAGATGGGGATACTAGGACCCGTGGACACAGCCTTAGAATTAGAGGGGGTCAATTTAGAATGGAAATGAGGAGACATTTCTTCAGCCAGAGAGTAGTGGGCCTGGGTGGAATTTATTGTTTTGGAGCGCAGTGGAGGCTGGGACGTTAAATGTCTTCAAGGCAGAGATTGATAAATTCTTAAATCTCTCAAGGAATTAAGGGATATAGGGAGAGTGCGGGTAAGTGCATTGAAATGCCCATCAGCCATGATTGAATGGCGGAGTGGACCCGATGGACCGAATGGCCTTACTTCCACTCCTATTTCTTATGGTCTTGTGATATGTGCCCGGTTTTGATGAACAGTCATGAAGCTGAAATGATAACTTTGTTTCTATTTCTGTGGATGTTTCATGTTGAGAATTTCCAACACATTCTGTTTCTGTTCACATTTTCAGCATCTGCAGAATATTGCTTTTGCAGCTATGTCATTTGTTTCACTGTGGCCATTGGTCCTCTGAAATTTTCCCTTCCAAGTTAGCAAGTGTAAAGTTAGTATGTCAGCAAACTTGATAAAATGAATAACTGCTGCCACTAGAAACCCACAAAATACATATCACAAGCTAATAATAAAAGGTTAAACAAATATATATTATAATTTGCACTCATTGACATTTTTCCAAAGTGAATGATTAATGGTTAAATGTATGCTTGAAAATCCTAATTTATACTTTTATCAAAAGAAATGAAAACCAGTAGAGCTGTAATATTTGACTATAGAAAATTGGTGTTCAGTCCATATTATTCAGGCACAGTTTGGCTTCAAGTTAAAATATAATTGTCATGGCACAATGAAGGTTGTTCAAACTACTGCACGTTTGTTTAATTTTGAGGTAGTTTAGTCTGCATGAATATCCCAATCAAAACTGCCCATATTCTGTCTTTAGGAGCTGGGTTATATACTCACCAAAGTGAGACTGATTCCTGGCCAGCAATGGAAAATCTCTGCTTAATAAATCTCTGCTGTACCATTTTTTTTTTGCTTTTCACTCAGCAGAGAAAAAAGAAATCACTGGCTTGAGCTAGAGTTAAGAAATCTATTTTGTGTTCAAGTGCATAGGTTTTGTTTTTGTTCTATTTTGAGTTTCAAGTATTTGTTTTCCATTTGTATTTAGTGCATGCAAATCCCAAAGGATCTTTTGATTGAGTTGCCTGTCTTTAGGTTTTTACATTACTGTTGTTAAGCAAAAGCTAATGGGAGCTGAGGAAGTTGGAATACATTTTTAAAAAATGATACTTGTCACAAAAACACAATAAAAATTGCTAACTTTTCCCACATGTGACATGCTTCAGCTTAGTGAAAGACATGACCTTATCAAGCATGTAAACCACTCCACCCTCTCCTTCCCAGTATGAAATGATAAAACTGTCATAAATAAATTGTTCTAAAAGGGATCACTGGTATTACTGGGCTTGGAGCCAGTGTGCAAATCTAATAAGAATAAAACCTTTCTCTTGACCTTTTATTGAAGTTAAACTCCTGATTGCTTTGCACTTCCAGTGAGCAGTGTCTTGCATCAGAAAGGCTGACTGCCAAGCTTCGGGCTCTCTGTGGTGTAAACAGCAAAGGACTGCTTGCTAAAGAAAAGTAACCAGAACACTAACTTAACTCATATGGATGCAGTTTACCTCGGTCTTTGTTTTTGTTTCTTGTGTAAGCTTCGATGTCTTTGTTAGTAGCTGGAGTGAAGCGATTACCTTGGTTCTAAAGTACAATTCACAGGATCTTTTTAAGGACAGAATTGATTTCAAAGTCATCTTTTTAGCCCTTGATTTGTATTCAAGGTGCCTTATATTCAAGCTTTCCTTTGGTGAACTTAGTTCTTAGCTCCGTTAGACCTGATTGCAAACCACACTTCAATTTTATAAATATCCAGTTGATAGTTATCATTTGATATACTGACTTAAATTAGATAATGGAATTATTGATAAGCAAAAGGCAGTAGAATTTTCCATATTGTTTGCTGATCCAGTTCAAAAATATTTTATTGGCACTCAGTCTGTAATCAAGAACATTAGCTGCAATTTAATTTGACTTGACTTGTCAGTCCATTTTCTGTTGATCAAGATGTTGGGAATTGAGCCATTTTCCATTCACTGCACCACCTTCGAGCAGATCAGGACAACTTTAGTGTGGTGCATGCAGTCAAATTAAAGCTACCCCTATCTTGCTCAAACCTCAGAAGATCAGCACTTGTGTAACATTTTTCCATTTTGCACAGCCACCATTTTGTGGTCTGTGATTGAGATTGTAAATTAACGCCAGTTCTTTTGCTGAAATTTCACATCATAGTAAATCACATTATTTTTTAAATTATATTTTAAAAAGCTACTTCACATGCACCACAAAGTTTGTTCTTATTGCATACCACACAAAACGACACATTTGAGAAAAGTCAGTGTCATGATATTTCTTCCTAATGATGTTGTCATTTATATTAATTAGGCAGCCAGTATGTGAACATACTACACAAAACTTAGCAAAGAAGTACATAGCAAATTTAAAAATATAAATAACTGCTAGCATCAGGCCACCGTAAAGTAATTAATTCTTCCTCCATACCCCTGAAAAAACAAAAGTGTAATGTTGAGATATTTTGATTGCCAAGTTTCAGGTTGCATTCCCTGTTGTAATCTATTTCTTTTATTTCCATTATAGTCAAATAGGAATAGGTTTGAACATGCAAGTTTGGAGAGAAAGGAAAATACATAGTTTTCAACTTTGTAGGCATGAGCATTTATGACTGTTAACGATGAGGGTCACTTTTGATCAGCTGAGGTGAGTATGACTTTCCTTAATGTCAGCACAGAATTTGATCAAGAATGTCAACAAGGAGACCTAGAAAGGTTGGAATCAGTGGGAATTGGGAAACCTCTCTATTGGTTGGAGTCATACCTAACATAAAGAAAGATGATTGTAATTGTTGAAGGCCAATCATGTCAGTTCTAGGACATCACTGAAGGAGTTCCTCAGTGTAGCTGTCCTGACTCAGTCATCTTGCTCTTATAGTAAGTTCCCTTCTATCCATAATAATAAAAGTGAAGAGCACTTGGTACCATTTGCAATTCCACAAAAACTAAAGCAGTCTGTGCCCACCTATAGCCGGACCCGGATAACATTCAGTCTAGCAAGTGGCAAGGAATATTTATGCCAAACAAATGCCAGACCATGACCATCTCCAAAAAGAGAGAGTGTAAGCATGGTACTTGCGATTTAACAGCAGTACCACAAATGAAATTAGTTCCATCAACTTCTAGGGTATCCCTTCAACCAGAACCTTAACTGGATGAGCCATATAAATGCAATGGCTTCAAGAGCAGGTCAAAGGCAATTCCACAATTAATAATTCATGTCCTGAATCCTCAACCTGTCCACCATCTACTAGGCATAAATTGAGAATGTGATCAAAATTCTCTCCGTTTGCTCAGGTGAGTGCTCGTCCACCAATACAGAGGTACCTCGATTAGCTGACATTCAATTTCCAAATATCAGATTCTCCAGCAAGATTGCAAGTCTCGATGCTTGGCTAAACTGTTATTGGCATTCGATTATCCAGAGTTCGATTAACCGACCAAAGTACTCCCTGCCCGTGTCCTTTGGATAATCGAGGTTCCTCTGTACTCAAGAAGCCATCTACAATAGCATAACCTATTTGATCAGCTTCCGATCTACAGCTTTGCACATTCAAACCCTTAACTACTGATGCAGTGTGTGTAACAAGTGTAGTACATTGCCAAGACCCTGATTTGATCTATTGTCATGTGTCCCTAAGTACAGTTAAAAGCTTTGTTTGCAAGAAGTGCAGGCACATCATAGTAGTAAGAACATACAGATAATAGGGTGGAAAAAAATGCCTGGACAGAATAAAGTATATAGTTTATACTGCACAGGATGTGAACTGATCAGCATTATTTGAAGTTGAGTGTCCATTCATCAATCTAGTAATGGCAGGGAAGGCACTGTTTTTGAACCTGTTGATTCTGTGTTCAAGTTTCTGTATCTTCTGCCTGATCAAGAGGTTGTAGGAAAGCATTACCAGGTAGAATGGGTCTTTGATGATGTTGGCACCTTTTCCATGGCAACGAGTCATGTAAATGGAGTCCATGGATGGGAGGTTGGCTTCCATGAAGGTCTGGGCTGTGAGCACAACCTTTTGTAGTTTTCTGCAGTCCTGGGCAGAGCAGTTGCCATACCAGGGCTGTTATGCACCTGGAGAGTATGCTTTTTGTGGTGCATCTGTAAAAGTTGGTGAGGATCCTTCTGGGCATGTCAAGTTTCCTGAGCTGCATGAGGAACAAGATACATTGTTGAGCCTTCTTGACTGTTGCATCTACGTGGGAGGTTCCAGACAGGTGGTCGGTTGTTGTCACTCCGAGGAACCTGACGCTCTCAACCTCTGCTCCATAGATGTAGATGGGGTCGTGTCCTCCTACTTTCTGAGCTCAATCATCGGTTCTTTAGTTTTCCTGACATTGAGGGAGAAGTTATAATCATTGCACCACAACACCAAGCCCTCTATCTCTTATCTGTATTCAGACTCATTGTTGTTTGATATCCATCCTACCATGTCAGCAAGCTTGTAGATGGCACCTCCCAAACCAATTAGTTCTGCCACTTAGAAAAACAATTGCGGCAGATGCATGGAAACACCTGTAGGTTTCCCTCTCAAGTTGCACACCATCCCGACTTGGAACTATATTGCTTTTTCCTCAATATGGCGGATTCAAAATGTGAGACCCTCCTTCCTTAAAGCACTGAGTGTAGCAATGTGATTAACTCTTACTTGACATGGGCACTAAATGCTGGTTTAGCTAATGATGCCCACGTCCCATGAGTGAATAAAACAACTTAATAGCGAAACATCAAATTTTAGTTAAAGCAAACTTAGATAATGTTGTGAATGAAAAAATAAGGATGGCTAAGATCAATTAAATAGAGTTCCTGATTGAATCCTGCTTCTGCAGTCATCATGTTCATTAACATGATTCCAGGCATTTGTGAAGTTCAAGTTGACCGCTTTAATTTTGAGGTAAATTATGTGACAGGCATGTTGCAGTCCAACACTGACAACAGCATAAATGTATTCTCGGACTAGCAATGTTATATAGATCAAAAAGTAAATCAGAGGTATTTTGTTACAAATAAGTGCAGGAGGCTTAGAAAAGCACAAAATAATTCTGTGGCCTCTATTGCAGGGTACTATAGATAGGTAAGATTGCATTACACAGACTATGACTTGTGTGGCTATTTTTATACAAGAAATACATCTCAGATTTTCTTTTATACTGACCGTAAGAAGACTACATTTAGTCTTATGCTATATGCTCAAGTCTCTGGAGTAAAACTTGAACTGCCAACCGTTTATCCTTTAGCCAGTGCCACTAAAACCATAATTTCTGATCATTTATTCTATTACTCTTAAGGGATGAAGCTGTGTGCAAATTGGCTGCTGCTTTTCTGCTTCATAATACTAAACTGCTCTTAGAAATACTTAGTAATGACCGATTTTGGAAAATCCTCAGGGTGTGGAGAGCACTAAATATATGCAAACATTGTTTGTATTGCTTCTTTTCTAACATTGTGTCTTGTGAACGTTAAATATTCAACTTTGATATAATCTCCTTGTTCATCGAAGATCCTTTCAGTGCATATCTGCTTTTTCTTACTAGATTGCACTGGATCTGCACCCTTTCAGTCTTACCTTTTTGTATTTCCACAGGCCAAGTAAAAGTAAATCGGCAATTTTTCTTTTTATCTAATCTGGGCAATAGCCTTTTTTTTTCCATCATACTATATTGTGTTTTTGCCCATCAATTACTCTACATCTTGAATTTTCTATCTTAAGTACAAGTCTAGATAAACCTTTATGGATCCTCCTTCATAAATGCTTTCCTGTATTACCGGTGCCTGTTTTTGCTGTTTAATTAAACAAAATAACATTTAATGGTGGAACTTTGCAAATGCAGTAGTAATGTGTAAAATTAGAAGACCGTGCTTAAAATTCTGTAGACAGCCTCTGCTTTTTTTATCACATTTTCCTTATCCCAGTCAATTTTACTTTGAGACTATTGAAATTATAGCTCCATTAATGTACAATTCTGTAACTTAGCTGTAAATGATTGTGCTGCATCCAGTGATGTTGTCAATCCCTTGTTGCTGGGATTCTGTTTAGGCTTTTGTTTCAAGCTCTTATCTCCTGAGGTTAACATATTTTCTTCAATACCTTTCATTCTTTTCAATCCCTCCTGCATATAGAAATGTTTAATTGGTGACTTAGCAAAGTTTCTACCCATGTTTCAACTATTGCTTGTTCTGTCATAATCTTTTTGTTTTAACCAATGCCTCTAATTCCCGAACTGCATTTTTATACCATCTTCATTACTTATACATGTAATCAGTCTTGTTTTGCCTTTTGGTTGAACAATTTCTGCTCTTTTGCCTCTTATCCTGATCTGTCCTTTTAAAAACTATCTGGTCCTGATTGACCTTTTTTCAATTTTCTGTCTGGTAATTCATACTTAAATTTATTTTTCTTTCCAACTGCTCTGTTTTTCTCTCCCCCTGCCATATGCATTTTATCCCTCACCTCAGTTTAATTAGCTGCCTACGCAGTATTGGTTCCAGCTCTGTTAAAGTTTAAGACGAATTATCAATACAACTTTCATGCCATCCTGGAACTCGTCCCTGTGCCCCAACAACCTCCACTGTTCTGTCCACATTTACAGTCATATATTTATCTCCCTAATCTTACTATGCTTTCGTGGCTAATGTATAACCCTGATAATTCTAGGATTATTGCCTTTTGAGGTCTTGTTTCTTAATGTATGATCCAACTTCAGGAACACTTGGTTAGTTTATGGGACCACCTGATCCAATTTCCCCAAGGTATCTAGCAGTTACTATATCTTTTATAATGATACATTGAGCACAAACAATTGTACAACAAAAATTGTACAAGCGAAACTCCGCATGTTTGGAAACGTCTGTGGAGAGAGAAACAATTTACGGTTTGACTCCATTTGTTCTTCAGAACTCATCAATGAGTTGGGCCATCATACTCCTAGGAAATAACTGCCTCTACCCCAGTGGCAACTTCCTTATTACCACTTTGCTTCTGCTCAACTCCTCATCCTGTTAGGTGCTGTAGCTCACCTCGTACCTGTCCTGCCTCAGGTTGTCACCCTTGGAATAAGTCAGTGCTGTAATCTTTTGTTGCCAAGAGCTCAGAGACCCTGCACTTCTTCCTAGTCCATTCCATGCTGTTTGATCATTCATTCATTTCTGGTCTGATCTTCTACCACTCATCCTGTTTGTAAAGTGAACATGGCTAGGCATCTGTGTTGCAGAAATCTATTTGCCTCAATATGTGAGGGAATTATCTCCCTTTCTGAAGCTCCATATTTTGAGTGAATACAGCTGAAGACTGAAGATACTCTTTAGCAAGCGTACTTGACCAGAATGCTCAAATTATCCCATGAAAATTCACATCGCACCCCTAATGCAGCCATATTTACTTGTAGGAAAATTAGACATAAGGAAATTGAAGTAGTGATAGACTCGTGATTCAATACCAAAGGCACATTTCTACCAAATGAAAAACTGATTAGGTTCAGCTGTTGGACTTAGTGACATATTGACTGGTGTAGAATGTCGTTCATATACAGATCTTTTAAGGAGACTGGAGAAATACCTCCTTTTGTAAACTGCATATACATTACGAGTTGCCACTTTAAACGTGTCATCATTTTGTTTGATAATTATTCACTATTGTGATTCACTTAATCAGGATGTGTTATAAACTGAATGTTTGGACGTATTTTTGTCTGGTTGAATGTAAGTAGAGTTAATTTAATTATCAAATTGAAGCATGTAGATAAAATGTTTAAAATTCTAAATAGTTTTTCTTGAGCTTCTAGTAAAAATCCTGGGTAGACTATGTAATAACTTATTGGGTAAATTTAAATGTTTGCATTAACACAGTACCTTCAACATAGTAATATATCCATAGAATTTCACAGGGTCATTATTAAGTAATATTTGATGTTGTGCCAGATTATGTGATAGTAAGGAAAGTGACTGCAATAATGTGCAATTTTCTTCCAAGCTAAATTTAGAGGTAACCGTACAATGGTTTTTTATGACCTACTTGTATGCTGCTTTAACCTCCAAGTATTTTATTGGTAATATTATCAATGCATTCTGAAGGCTGAACAACTCATGTATGTCTCTTATCACCACCATTACATTGGAACTGTGTGGTATCAAGTTGGAAAGACTGATGAAGATCACACAAATTAAGGCTCTGTTTGTTTCTCACATATTCTTTATTGCATGCTAAATAATAAGCTTTTTCTATTCTCCATCCTCCTTACAGTAGAATATGTTTTTTCTATACATACATCCTATCATGAGGCTGCATGATGATCTAATTCACATTCTTTATAGGTATTCATATTGCCAATTATAATATAGCAATTATCTATGGTTGCTGTGTGGAAAATGATTTTTATTACAACACGGGGAGCATAAAACAGCTTTAGAACCCTGTTGGTGGGCAATGAGCTACTCTATTATGTTCACTGAGCAGTGTTGCGGGAGGAATGCTGGGAGAAAGACTCATTGCTGCTGGCCTGGTTAAACATAGTGATAACATGACTGGAAATCCACCCATATGTAGGTAATTAATCATCAAATTTTATTATGCAACATTGGTACAGGGTGTCAACGAGGTTCACCTTGGAAGAGTATGGGGTTGAATTAGATTAACGCAGACAGAGAGGATGGAGAGCCTGTCTTGTCAAGGCTGGACATTGCTTAATTGGGGCAATAGGAATTCCTGTAACTCAAGTTTGTAAAATGACGCAGTTCACAAGGAAAACATATTTTAAACTTGTTCAAAGTGTACCTCTGCATCAGTTCAGACTATGTTTTTATCCTGTTTAATCTCTCAAATATACAAACAGAAAGTGCTACAAATACTCACCAAATCCAGTGCCATCTGCAGAAAAAAAAAGTTAATTTGATTAACTTCATCAGAACCTGGTTCTGACATTTGTTATGATTCATGAGAAATTCATGAAAAATGAAATAGAACTTCTATCACCAGAAAGTAGATTAAACAATTTTTAGGATGATGAAATAGGGCTGAATTATAGTGGCAGCATCCAAGAAGGAGAAACACGTGAGTTGTTTTGGAACTATACTCCATTTTAATGTGTTTGGAGCAACGAGAAATGAATAACCTGTTCTATCTTCATTGCATGCAAGCCTTCATGACAGAAAGGGTGACTAGAAATTGGTGATTGTGGAAGTAAATGAATTTGTTGACCATAACACCTTGCTCGCTGTTTACAGTGATGAAGAGGGAAAAGGGTTTTGGTACTGTGCATTTTACTTATCCAAGTTGCCAGGAGGGCAGAGTAGATTTTTCTGTGGAGTAGTACCAGGGAAATGTATTGACAGCTGACTGAAAATTAATCAGTGTTTACCAACATGTCTGCAGGGACCTAAACATTATTACTGATTTAGACTTGAATACACAGGCTATTCACCATATTGGCAGTTTTGAGATGGAGTGTATGTTATTAACTTTCTAAGGATTGAATATGGCCAGTGCTGCTTGTAATGAGCTAGGAAGGTGAGTTATGGGATATAAAACTTATTAGCATTACTTATTACAAGTCTTTCACATTCCAGAATGCTGACACGTTAGAGTATATTAACAGGCTTTCTTCAGGCACGATTCAGATTTGCTGACTGAAGCTTGTCCTTTTGTTTTCAGTTGGGAGAGCTCATGTTAGGAGCATGCTACAAAGTTCTGCTTTTCGTGAATTGTTACTGAGAGAGTACTTATTTCTGTATAATGCCTTCTGTTGTGTATGGCACTCCCAATGTGCTAACTGGGTTAGATTTTGAACAGATCCATAACTCCAGTCTGGGCATCCATGAGGTATTGTGGGTTATCAACAGTAGAATTGTATTCAACCACAATCTGTAACCTCGTAATCCAGCAAATCCTCTACTCTACCATTAACACTGAGTCAGGGGATCAACCCTGGTTCAATGAAGAATGCAGAGTAGTAGCTTGGAACAGTGCCAGCAAACCTAAAAATGAGGTTCAACCACATCACCAAATACTTGATACTGCACAGAAAAAGCAGCCTTCGACAGTCAGGGCAAAGTGATCCCACACCAATAGATCAAATTGAAATTTACAGTCCTGTTTACATCTAGTCATGACTGGTGGTAGATAATTAAACAACAGGGGGAAGTTCCCTAAATATCTCCTGCTCAGTGAAGTGGAACTGTGGCTCATAAGTGCAAAATATAAGGCTAAATTATTTGTAAGCAACTTAAGACAGAAGTGCCACATGGATGATCGATCCTTCTGAATTTCTAGCATCATGAATGCCAATCTTCAACAAATTCACTTCATTCCACAGGATATTAAGAAATGCTGAAGCAGCAAAGTTTGCAAAGACCTATGCACCTCGACTAAAGTTTGGCAATAGTACTAACAACTTGCTCAACAGTGTGGAAAATTGCCCAGGTATGTCTTGTTCACAGAAAGCAAATCAAATCCAACCCAGATAAGTAAACCTGCGATCATTCCACTCCCAATCATCAGCAAAGTGATGGAAATGTCATTGATGGTGTTATCAAGCAGTGCTCATTCAGCAATAATATGCTAGACTGGCACTCAGTTTGGGCTTCCACAAGGGCCACTCAATTCTGACCATATTACAGTCTGTCCAAACATGGAATGAAGAGGTGAAATGAGAGTGACTGCCCTTGTTATCAAGGCAGCATAAGATCAAATGTGGCGGAAAGGAACCGTAGTTAGACTGGCAGCAATAGGGTTATCTGAAGGTCACCTCTTCACTTTTTGGAGTCTTACTGTCACAAAGGAAGATGATTGTGGTTGTTAGAGGTCACTCATCCCAGTTCCTCAGGTAGTAGCCTAGATCCAGATATTTTCAGCTTTTCAACTCTGCCATAGTTTAAGCTGGTTGTGTATAATCATCAGCAAATAAAGTTCAGTACTATTCATGCCACTTCAGACACTGGAGCAGTCCATGTCCATATGCATCATGACTTAAGGAGAGTCTGCAACTTTGGTTGATAAATGGAATGTAACATTCATGCCACACAAGTGCCAGGCAATGACTGTCTTCAACAGATGAGGATCTAATCCTCTCCCTTTGGCATTCAAAGGCACTGAATGCCTTATTATCAACATTCTGAAGGTTACAATTGACCAGAAACTAAACTGGATTGTAACTGCTAGAGGCTAGGAATTCTGCTGTGTGTAATTTAGCATCTGTCTCCCCAGTGACTGTCCACCAATTACAAGGCAAAAGTCAAGAATTTGATGAGTGCAGCTCCAACAACTTGAGAAGCTCAGCATTAACCAGGAAAAGGCTGCCCTCTTGATTGGCACACCATCCTCCATGTTATTCATTCACTATCTCCACCTCAATGCACTGTGACAGTAATGTGTATCATCTACAAGATGCACTACAACAGCACGTCAAGATTCCTTTGGCATCCAAACTGAGAAGGGCCAGTTTTCCACCACCTGAAAGTGTGCACCCCTTGGAAGAAAAATCCTGACTTGGAACTATATCACTGGAACTATATCACTGTTGCTGGGTCAAGATCCTGGAACTCCCATCCTCGTGTCAGTGTGGATGTATTTACATCATGAGGACTATAGAGATTCAAGAAGACAGTGCTCACCACCACCATTTTTGAAGAAAATTATGGATGTGCAAAAATGTTGGACTAGTCAGCAACACCTGATCCTGTAAAGTGATTTTTAAAAATTTTTTCCATTAAATAGTATCCCTTCCGCAGCATTTTGTTTTATTTCCTGCTTAGTGCCATTATTTAACATTTTGTTTATCTATATAAGCTCACCTTTGTATTGTTAATATCTGCATGACAATCTTTTTTTTACAGCAGCTGTCTGTGTACACATACCTGACATGTGCATGTTCATATACAATGGATTTTATTGCTGTCTTGGGCAGTATAATGAGCATCTTTCTGCAACCAGTAGCAGTCTTTGTACAGTATAACTCATTTTGCATATTTATTTTAGATTCAGTTCATCCTGAGTTCTGAAAATTTATTATATCATCCTTTTGTGACTTCAGACCTGCTGTGTTTTTACCACCCAAAGTGAAAATAACAAGTGGCATGATTATTCATCATTGTTCAATAATACTGTTTTTGACATGATTAAAGGTGTTACATATGTTTGTGTGTAAAGAATATGAGATTCACTAATTAATGAATGTTCAGACCAGGGATTTCTATTGCCATACTTGCCTGCCAGGATTGTCTGTCCGTTTGCTTTATTAAATAGAATATTGTAGACTCAGATGCAGATGTGCAAAACCTTAATCTATCTTCTGTGACTGTATGATACTTTTGTTTAAAACAACAAAGAATGGCAGATCAGTTATTCATGATGAGCAATATTAGATGATGGGATGAGTTTTTTATTTGGTCTCCAGCTCTCAATTAAAATATTGAGAAATATAATTTTTTTTAATTATTTAAGGAATACGCTGGATTGCTGTTATCATAGTACATCCCCAAGGAAGTGATGGTGGGGAACTAAATTCTTAAACATCTGTAGTTTATGTAAGAATACCCACAGTATTCGTGGTAAGGAATTCTGTGCTCTTGATCTAGAGACATACATTAAAAAGTGAGATTATGTCTCCGAGTCTGGATAGCATCCAAACAGGAGAAAAACAGGCAAATGGTGCCATGTGCCTTCTGTCCCTGTCCTTCTATATGGTGCAGATTGTGGATTTGGAAGGGGTTGTTAGAGAAACCTTGGTGATTTGCTGCAGTGCATCATTTTGACAGCACGCACCACAGCCTTCATCTTCCAGTGGTGGATGCTGTCACTGTTTAAACTGATAGCTGGGGATGTCAAGTGAGCTGCTTTCATCCTGGCCTGAATGTTGTTGGAGCTGCACTTATCTCATGTATGCCCTACAGGTCTTTGAGATGTGTCCAGTGTGCAGGTTAAGAGAGTTACAATGCTGCTTTACTAGCAGCAATGTGAAAAAAAACTAATGTTGTAAGTCTGTCCCTGGTGGTGTACAGCATGCACGTCCTCAACTATGCCTCCTCCTGACAAGACAGAAAAATGTGGTCCCTCATGTTTAGCTTTAGACATGCCATTCAACCAAGGTATTTAAACCATGTGAGTAGAGGTAGTCTGTTATAAGTGCTGGAGAACATTGGCTACCCCTTGTTTTGCTTGTTGAAATGCTCAATGTGATCTCATGATATGATAGATAAGGCCAACTGTGACAGGTCAGAATTTAAACTCTTGAGCTCTGCAGTGGAATCAAACAGAGCACCAGGCCTCTTCTAGCACCAGGGCTCTTTTTTAGCATTCTCTTCTCCTTGCTGCTTTCATATGCCTTCATCCAAACAGGTTACCTACCCACAGAAAAGAGCAAAAGTTGTTTAGCCTTGCTTGCCTGCGATCCAAGATAAAAATGTGCCAAATCCTCATCAGAAAGTTGCACT
Source organism: Chiloscyllium plagiosum (assembly GCF_037043375.1). NCBI lineage: Eukaryota > Metazoa > Chordata > Chondrichthyes > Orectolobiformes > Hemiscylliidae > Chiloscyllium > Chiloscyllium plagiosum. The sequence continues at coordinate 9,053,125 of NW_028270175.1, forward strand.
TTGCTGACAATACCACAGTAACATTACACACTGAGGAACACCTTTGACAGCAAGTGGACAAACCCATTCATGCCTGTAGAGAATTCAGTTTCTTCCTCAGAATCAGGATGACACATGTCCAGAATGTTGCAATAATACAGTCTGTCAGCATTGACAGTATGATGCATTGGCTTTTGATAGCCTCAGTGATCTAAGCTCCATAATGGCCAGCAATCTGTCATTTGGTGAAATTGACACATGCGTCACTAAAACTGCAGCTGTTATCTCCAAGTTGAATAAAAGTATATAAAGCTATCAGCAACCTGAGTGAGAAAGCAACTAGGTCTACTAAACCCTGTGTGCTCAATATTCTCCCCTACAGTGGCAAGACCTGCGCAATACATGCTAGGTAGGAGACGAGGCTGCGCATTTTCCAGCTTTGCTGTCTCAGGCATATCTTCAGTCTCTTGGCAGAATAAGATTACTGACTTGAGGTCCTCTGGCATCCTGTTTTGATCAGCCTAAGTTCATTGCAAAGCCAATGATATTTACATTGGCTCAGCCAGATTCATGAGCTGAATGATGGCCATATACTCAAACTGCCACTCTGCCATGACCACCTACAAGGACACCCACTAGTGAAATATGAAAATGGCAGACATTGACACTGACCTCTTGCAGACAATCGGTGAAAACTGTGACCTCTGGAGGCTGACTATTAGAGGGATACATTGGAAGAGCCAACAGAGAAAAAGCTCAGCTGACTGAGATGAGAGCCCAACGAGCAGACACCCAGCAAATTGTATCTCTTAGCCTGTTGTTCTTTCTCAGCAGTAACTGTGGTACCGACTGTCTTGCCAGAGTAGGACTGTTAAACCACATCAGGTGATGTTTAACAGAAAATGACCACCACGATGCAAATCATTGTCTTACAAGGTGCATGACTGTAACAAAGCGGAGGTGACAGCCTAGTGGTATTATCACTGGACTGTTAGTCCAGAGATCCAGGTAATGTTCAGGCACCCTGGTTGAAATCCCACCATTGCAGAAGTTTGAATTGAATTATTTTTAAATTCTGGAATAAAGAGACTAATGGCAACCACAAATCTAATTGGAAAAATCCATCTGGTTAACTGATTCCCTTTTTGGGAAGAAAGTTACTATCCTTACCTGGTCAGGCCTACATGTGACTCCAGATCCACAGCTAAGTGGTTGACCCTTAACTGTCCTTTGCGTTATTAGGGATGGGCAATAAATGCTGACCCTAGCCAGTGATATCCACATCATATGGATGATTTTTTTTTAAATCCAGACAATGGGGGAGTATTCCATCACCCCTCTGACCTGTTCCCTATAGATGGCAGAAACGTAGAGAGTAAGAAAATGCAAAATTTCTCAGCCTTGGACCTGCTGTTGTAGCTACAGTATTATGTGGTGGGTGCAGTTAAGAAATGGTGACCTCTAGAATATTTTTGGGAAATTCAGTGATGATATTGCCATTGAATATCACAGAGAAATGATCGGGCAATCTCTTAATGGAGAAGCTGATTGTCTCAGCCTTGTTTTGGGATATGAGGGTGTTGAACAGTGTGTTTGGGAGAGTGAAGCATGTCCCAGAGCTAGGAAGGATTTGTAAACAGGGAGAGAAAGCATTAAACATGTCAACAAAGAAATACTTAGCTAACTGGGAATTAGGAAAATTTGAGGTAATAATGCACTTATTGCAAATGAACATGGAATCTCTAGCTTAACTTGTATTGGTTCAGGAGCTACTATTTGGAGAAAATTGTAGTTTATATTACTTTAATTATTACTGAACAGTTTAATTCTTTATAAAAAGATTTGCACTTATATGTTGTCACATTTCAAAACATTTCAAATCCTGTGAATTACTTCAGAAACAACCACAGTGTTGGAGTGAAACATGCAAGTTATTTTTCATAAACTAAGATCTGCAATGGTAATGAACAACTTGCATTTTTATTGTGCTTTTTATGACCTTAGGACATCCCAAAGTACCTTAGAGTCACTGAAATACTTTGCAAGTATAATCACTATTCTAATGAAGAAATGTAATGTGGTAAGTAATCAAGTAACTCGGGAGCTAAGGGCTAGTCTTAAAAATTAGAGCCAGATCATCCATCTGCAAGTTTGTAGAAGCTTGCAATATTTTCTGAACACAACATTCAATACTAGATCAATATCTGTGTTAAATGAATTGTTAAAACCAAAATTGAAATCTGGGATGTTGTAAAAGCAAGTGCCATCTTCCTGTTTTGAATAATTTAGCTTTGTTCATACACAAGGGAAATGCATCAGGTCTGACTTCATGACTCTGGAAGACACATTTAGTTTGTTGGCCCTTTATGCATAAATATGTTCATTTTAAAGGAATTTTTGTTGCTAATTATTGCTTGTTGTTTTATGCCAATTTAAATCGGTCTAGGAAATTAATGGTCTACCTGTGTATTTAATGGAAGGGTTTTTATTATTGAAAATATGATGTCTTTAACATACTGCTTCTGTGTGACTCCAAGTATCCCACAAGTCAACACACATACTGAAAATAGTCCTGATACGTGATTTCATAATCTAATGGTGAGACAGAAATGAAGACTGAGCGCCTGAAATCCCAAAAAAAGGTCTCAGATATCAAAAGGAAACCCTTGAATAAGTCTCAAGAAGTCTGGGGTGTAGGGATTGCCTAACACAGTTATTTTGGACATGGAAGTTGAGAGAACAATATTTAATTTTCTTGATGCTCAAAATTGGAAAATTTCAACAAACCCAGTGGAAGTTGGTTACATGCTTTGAGTATTCTCTTTCACTTAGGAGTCATTTTCATAATGCTTTCACTTGGTTCTCATTTTAATGATTGGAATTAATAAACTTACCACTTCATGATGATGAATGGAATACAGAAACCAAATATGCCAGCTACTTAAACAGAAATTGTTAGCTGGTAATGTGTATCTTATACAAAATAACTTTCAAATGATTCCGACCCATAAAGATATCTACAGCTTATAGTCAGTTCACAGGTATTGGGAAAGAATGGTTAAACTTTGAAAGAGCTTTTCAAAGCAAGCCTCGCTGGACAGAAAAGATTTCTGTTTCCCTGAAATTAAATCTAAGGTTGTGAGGAAATTATCCATTCTTTCACATTAGTTTGTATAATCTGCACCATTTTAAAAATAAGAATGCAAGTTAAGCAAATTTAATCAGCTGCCTCAGATTAAGTGAATAAAGATAATTTGGTGTCTGAAGTCACAAATATCAAACTAAAACATGGGTATTGATGATTTTTGAGAAGATTTGTAGCTTAGGTTGAGTTTCAGGTTCTAAGTTTGCTCACTGAGCTGGTAGGTTTGTTCTCAGGCACTTTTGTCACCATGCTCGGTAACATCATCAGTGAACCTCCTTTGAAGTGCTATTTATGTGTCTTGGTTTGTTAAAGTGGGCAATATCATTTACAGTTCTTTTTCTCAGAGGTTGGTAAGTGGGGTCCAAATCGATGTTTATTGATGGAGTTCCGGTTTGAATGCCAGGCCTCTAGGAATTCCCGTGGGCATGTCTCTGTTTAGCCTGTCCCAGGATGGATGTGTTGTCACAGAAGAAGTGATGATCTTTTTCGTCTGTGTACTAGTGATGTCTTTTGGTGGCTAGTTGGTGCTAATGTATCCTGGTGGCTGGTTTTCTGCCTGTCTGTCCAATGTTGCGGTCCTTGCAGGGTATTTTGTATATGACATTCGATTTGCTGGTTATTGGTATAGGGTCCTTTAGGTTCATCAGTAACTGTTTGTGTGTTGGTAGGTTTATGTGCTACCATGATGCAAAGAGATCGGTGTGGTCTGGTAGTCATCGCCGAGATGTCTTTGATGTATGGTAGTATGGTTGGAGTCTCTTTTCTTTCTTTATGCTTTAACAGGATGAGGGTTTCACTGGCTAAGCAGCATTTATAACCTATCCCTGACTGCCCAGAGGGCAGTTGAGAGTCAACCACTTTGTTGTGGATCTAGAGTTGCACGTAGGCCAGACCAGGTAAGGATGGCAGTTTCCTTCCTTCAAGGGCATTAGTGAACCAAATTGGTTTTCCAACAGTTGGCAATGGATTTATTGTAGTCATAGAGATGTACCGATTGGAAACAGACCTTCGGTCCAACTCATCCATGCCGACCAGATATCCCAACCCAATCTAGGTCATTAGGTTCTTAATTCCAGCTATTTATTGAATTCAAATTCCACCTTTTACCATGATGGGATTTGAATTTGGGTGTCTGGATTAACAGTTCGGTGATAATACCACTCGGCCATTGTCTCCCCGTAACTCATCTCTGGGCGTGTTGTGTCGTCTTGTTTGGGTTTGTTGTTTAAGAATCGGACTGTGTTTATCGGATACCCATTGTTTTTGAATACGCTGTATCGGTATTTTTCTTCTGCTTGTAGTCCCTCGATGCTGCAGTGTGTTGTGGCCCATTTAAATAATGTTCTGATGCAGCTCCATTTTTGGGGTGATTGCTCCTGTAATTGAGTGTCTGGTCTCTGTGTGTTGCTTGAAACCCAGGCGGACGATCAGACAGACAGTATCACCAACACTAAGCAGGAAGAAAGAAGGGAACACCCTCAACGCACAGGAAAGGAAAGCCCTAGAAGGACTCAGAAAAAACAGAAATATTGTGATCCCACCGGCAGACAAAAGGTGCATGACCGTCCTCCTAAACAGAACCCAGTACATTGAAAATGCAAACTCAGTACTCATGGATACTGACACCTTCCAACAGGTGGTGATAGACCCGACTCCACAGCGAGAAAACTATCACAGCAACACTGAATAAACTCCACAAATCAGGTGACATTAACAAGACAGATCTCCAAAGAATGAAATCTGATGGGTCCAACGCACCCTGCTTCTATGGATTACTTCAGGTACACAAACCAGGGCACCCCCTCACTTTCCGGCACACCGACATACAAACTAGCAAGGAACTTCACCGTAAACTGAAATACCTAGTAGAACACTCATGCCACTCCATCCACTCCACCTAAGAATTCCTGAACATAATCAAAGACACCAAGGTAGAAGAGGACAAAGTCATGGTCTCCTTTGATGTGACAGCCCTATTCACATCAATGAACATCAGCCTGGCCAAAGAAACACTGACCTCACTACAAGATGAATTAAGGACACAAAAACATCAGAGAGTACCAACTCAATCAGCAAGGACAGCATCCTCAAGCTAGTAGACCAGTGCCTTACTACACTTCATCTTCAATTGCAAGACCTACAAACAGAGCAATGGGACACCCATGGGATCACCAATATCAGGATTCTTAGCAGAAGCAGTGATGCAGTGACTAGAATGAACAGTCCTACCTGCGATCCAACCCAAACTTTGGGTCCGCAATGTGGATTACACCTTTGTCATCACGAAATGGAACAAATTAGAGGAAACCTGCAATATCATTAACAAGATCCTTACTGGCATAAATTTTACCAAAGAGGAAGAGAACAACGACAGACTTCGCTTCATAGATGTCATGTTGGAATGAACAGTCAATGGAGAACTACAGACCAGCATTTACAGGAAAGCAACACACACAGACCAGATTCCCAACTACGGGAGCAATCATCCCAACACCCACAAATGGAGTTGCATCAGGACGTTATTTAAATGGGCCACAACATAGTGCAGGAATTACAAGCAGCAGAAGAAAAATACCTAAACAGTGTATTCAAGAACAATGGGTATCTTATAAAAACACAGTCCACCGATTCTTAAACAACAAACCCAACCAAGAAGAGAGAACACACCCAGAGACTCTAACCACACTACCATACATCAAAGACATCTTGGAGATGACTCCCAGACCACTCCAACCTCGTTGCATCATGGTAGCACATAAACCTACCAACACACTGAAACAGCTACTGATGAACCTAAAGGACCCTATACCAACAACCAGCAAATTGAATGTCATTTACAAAATACCCTGCAAGGACTGTAAGAAACACTACATCAGACAGGCAGGCAGAAAACCAGCCACCAGGCTACACGAGCACCAACTAGCCACCAAAATACATGACCAGCTATCACTAGTATCATTACACACAGATGAAAATGGATACCAGGTCAACTGGGACAAGACATTCATCCTAGGACAGGCTAAACAGACACACACACGGGAATTCCTAGAGGCCTGGCATTCAAACCGGAGCTCTATCAGTAAACGCATTGATTTGGACCCCATTTACCGACCTTTGAGAAAAAGAACCGGAAATGATATCACTCACTATAACAGACCAAGACACACAAATAGTATGTAGGACAGAACACCAGCAGTTCAACGGAGGCTCACTGATGTTACCTAGCATGGTGACAAAACCATGTCTGAGATCAAACCTATCAACTCAGTGAGCACACTTACAACCTGAACTTGGGTATCCATTACAGGACAATTGTGTGTTTTATTACTGATGCTTTTCATGGAGTTGTTAAGGTGACTTCTGAAGTTTCATCACTCCAAGCCTTGTAATTTTCCAAACAAGATGGCTTAGTTGATAAAGCTGTTTTCCCTGCAACCGCGGAGCAGATGTTTGCCATGACGTGAGCTCAACAGCACTTTCAAACATCAAAAATAATTCATTACCATCTTTTAGGCCCTTCAGTTGGAGTCGTAACCAGTTTGATTATAAATATTTTGTTTCAGGCAGTAATTAATGCTGCTGAAAAGGACCGGTATACTACAGCAGCTGTCCCCCATTGACAGAAAAGGCCAATTGTTTAGTGCTGTATGATATCCTTACAGTAGGGACAGCTGTGAAGTGTTATATAATGTAATTGTTCTTTAAACCAGTTTGAAGCTTTTATGCCCACACCTGATGGTGCTAAATTTGGAGCAGCAATTCAGAGATTAAAAACATTAGCTTTGCAAGGTGGTATTTTGATAACTGTTGACAGAAACATTCTTTCCAGTGATTGATAGTGCTTTGCAGCAGGTGTACAGAACAGGTCATTTCAGGCTTTCAAAAGCAACTTTGTCTTAATGGAAAACAGGTATAAGGCGTTTTGCTTAATGTTAAATATCTGTGTACTGATTGTGCAGAGTTTAACATGGCTTGAAAGGCATAGCATGTGACTGAACCTTGTGATAAATGAGGCAGCACTAAAAATACAGTTCCATTGTGTTAGACATGCTTGCTCTTTACAGCTGAGTACCTTAAGCTTAATTAATTAAATTGTTCAGCAATACTGATAAAGCGTATTTTCCAAAACGCATGCACTGAGCATATTTTATAAATGTGTGTCCAAAGCACTGCTGAGTAACCAGTATAAAATTTGGATATATTTAATTCTATAGCAGGCAATTGTTTCTAGTGACAGAATTGTATTGTGTTGAAGTTGAATGTGGAAGCTCTTCTTCCACTCTCTCTTACCGCTAAAAGCTGGGGTTCTCTTCCTGCTGCTAGAATTGCACGTGAGCCAATCTATTTTATTGCATTTGCTTTTGTCAAGGGGGTGTTTATGTGATGTTACTATATTGGAACAGTTAATTAGTAGTAGCTAATATATTATTGTTAAGCATTTAAATAGAATTGCAGTTAAGCAATAAAATATAAATATTTTTATTTTATCTGTATTTTAATTATAATGTGCAAATAAAATGTGTTTGTTTCAAGTCTGGTAGTTTGACCAATTGAATTACGTCCAGACATACCACCTTGCACTTGCCTTTAAAATAAGAAGTTGTTAGGTCTAGACTATCTGAATATATTTTGAGAAGGTTTGTTCTGGTCCATAACAAGCTAGGGACTCTTTTAGGGATCAAAATCTCAGCTTGGGTTTAGGATTATTGCACTCGAAGGCAGTGAGGAGTAAAGTGTTAGCTTTTTTTTCAGGTGTTGAATTTAGTTGGTTTAAATACAGTGTGCCTTGTGTAGTAATGACTGTTTCAATCACTAAGAGTTTCCTGGAGTTAGGAAAGAGTTTCCTGGAAATAGAAAATGTTACTTTGGAAGTTTTACAGTAAGTGAGCAAGGCAACGCTTTGGGAATTGACAGACCAGCTGTGCGAAAAGGGTAGGTAACTGCAGCTCTCTGTATAATTGCTAGAAATGCCATTGGAATCTTTGCAATTGAATTTTAGCCATTTCCAAATGAAGCAGCCTGAACATGAAAAGGAAAAGAAACAATTTGAATTACCATTGAAAGCAGAGGAGAAAGAAAAAGACAAGCCCTAGCAGAAGAAAGGAAGAAGAATTTTTGAACTTCGGAGGTTGGAGCTGAAAACTCAGTCAACTTAAAATGATGGAGGTAAAGGTGAAAGGTAGGAGTAGTGATAAGGACAGTGAGGGACAGCAATCCCATCATAGCCAAAGACCTGATGAGGATCTGTTTAAATATGTCCAAGTGTTTCTTACGTTGGACAGACAGGAGATAGAAGCCTTCATTTCATTTGAGAAAGTAGCTAAACAAATGAAATGGCCAGTGACCATTTGGTTATTGTTGATCTTAATTAAATTGGTAGGGACAGCAAGTGAGGTATTTGCATCACTATCAGCAGAGGTAACTGGGGGGGTATGAGGTTAAATATGCTACTTTGAGTACATGTGAGCCAGTGCCAAAAGCCTACAAACGACGTTTGGAGAATCTATGGAGAGAACCTGATCAAACATACACAGAGATTGAAAGGATCAAGCAAAGTAATTTTGATAAATGATTGAAAATAGATAAAATATATGATGCTTTTCGATGATTATTTTGGAAAAGTTCAAATGTTCACTTCTTGAGGTAGTGAGAACTCGTAGAAGAGCAGAGAGTTAAGACTGCAACATTAGCAGTGAAAATGGCTAATGATTATGAGTTGGTTCATAAAGTTTGGCTTCTGACATCAATTTCAATCTGTGAGGGATAGAAATTGGAGAAAAGAGAAACCCTCAGGTGATAAGGGAAAAGGAGATTTCATTTAAGATAGTAAAGATAGCTTACCATAGGTTAAAAAGGAAACCCATGAAGGGAAAGAAATAAAAAAAACTCGTGTTTTCACTGCAATAAAGGAGGCCACATGAAGTTGCACTGGGAAGATTGATGTGGGAAAACAAGAATAAGCCAATGTGTTTTGTTGATGTGGTGAAGGAAAGCAGAGAGGAAGCTAAAAAGCTACTCCAGAATGCACACCATGGTCAGGGGTTGAGAAGAAAGTGCCGGTGTTGCATTATATAACGTGAAGTTGCAGAGTAGTGTAAAGTGGTGGTAGGAGTAATAGACAAATTCTTGGTTCCAGAAATAGTTTATCCTTGGCAGTGATATAGCTAGATCACAGGTAGGAGTGTCATCTACTGTGGTTGAAAAATCAGGCAACTGATGTGTTACAGGAAGTATATCCTGAGATTTTTCCTGACTCTGTGGTAACAAGGTTGCAAAGGCATAGGTAGAAACAGGAGGGGAAATCAAACAATAACAATTGAAGTTCAATTGTTAGGAACCATGTTTGTTCAAATGATTGAGAAAAAGCAAGAACAGATGGAGGATAAAGTGGATATTTTTAGTTCAGAGAAATTAGCTGAATTACAACAGAAAGAGGAAAAATAAAAACAGTTGTATCCAAAGCGTGCACTAAAAAATAATCTGAGCGTGTCCCAGAATGTCACTGTATTTAAAAATGACATCTTGATGAGGGAATGTAGACCAGCATATATTCAGGCGGATGAGAAGAGGATAGAAATTCATCAAGTGGAAAGGAGTTATTGAGGTGGAGTATGAATTACCAGTAGGAGGTCATTTGGGATTGAAGAAAACTCAAGACAAAATACAAAACATTTATATTCGCCTGGTTTGTATAAAGATGTTGTTGACTTTTGCCAAGCATGTCAAACATGTTAGATAATTGGAAAACCTCAGGTAGTGATAAATCCAGCACCTTAATACCAATTCTTGCAATTGAGGAATCTTTTGCAAGAGTCTTAATTGATTGCGTAGGACCTCTACTGAAAGCAATAAGTGGGAATCACTATTTGCTGACCACAATTGATTTGTCTACTTGATTTCCAGAGGACATTCCATTACGCAGTATCAGAGCTAAAATGGATTGTAGAAGAGTTACTCTCTTTTTTAAACTAAATATGGACTACCCCGCAGAAATACAATCAAATAAAGGATCAAATTTTGTGTCATAATCATTTAAGGAAATTACGGATAACTCAGTAATAAAACAGTTCAGATCCACTGCATACGATCTAGAATCGTAGCGAGTGTTAGAACAATGGCATCAAACTTGAAAGACTATCAAAAAGATTGGATAAAGGAATTCCATTTTTACTTCTTGCACAAAGGGATGCACCTAATGAATCAACTAAATTCAATCCAAGTGAATTAAATTTTGAGCACCGGGTGCTAGAACCACAAATAATTAAGGAAAAATTGGCAAGTCGGAGTTCAGAGACTACCTATTCCAACTATATCAAATTTTAGGGAAAGATTAAATAGTTTAGGTGAGTTGGCGAGACAGCATTTAAAAGTAGCTTAGCATGCGATGAAATAGGAAACCAATGAGATCAAATATTCATAATTTTGCGAGTGGAGATAAAGTGAGAGTATTATTCTCAGTGGTAAGTGAACCTTTAAAGGCAACGTTTAGTGGGCTTTTACAAGTCACCAGTAAATTGAATGAGGCAAATTATTTGATTAGAACACCAAATAGAAAGAAATCTGAGTGTGCCACGTGAGTATGCTGAAAAGGTGTTTCGATAGGGAAGAAAAGGAGACTGTTACTTGTTGCGTTATAGCATGAAGTACTAAGTTCAGATGATTCTGAAGTGACCATTCCTCAAATTAAATTGGACCATGAGGAAATTCTCAAATTTGGATGAATTATTGAGTTCTCTTCCAGAGGAAAATCAAAAGGACCTGAAAGAGTTATTACAATCATATGGCGAGATATGTAAGAAGAAGCTGGGAAGTACTAATCTAATTACACATGATTTAGATTTCGACAATGTTGTGCCAATTAAGCAACATCCTTATAGACTTAACCCTCTGAAGTTGGCACAGGTTCAAAAAGAGATTGAATGCATATTCAAAGGTTATGTAATCGAAGTGAGTTGCAGCAAATGGAGCTCGCCCATCGTAATAGTGCCAAAACCAAATAGTATCCAATATTTTATGGGGGTCATCACAAAGTCAATATCGTTACAAAATCTGATTCCTATCCTATTCCACATTTGGAAGGCTGAATTGAGAAGGTTTTACAAGCTGAAACTTTATTGCTGGAACAGCACAGCAGGTCAGGCAGCATCTAGGGAACAGAAGATTCGACGTTTCGGGCACATGCCCTTCTTCAGGAATGAGCAGAGAGTGTTCAGCAGGAGAAGATAAAAGGTAGGGAGGAGGGACTTGGAGGAGGGGCGTTGGAAATGTGATAGGTGGAAAGAGGTCAAGGTGAGGGTGATAGGTCGGAGTAGGGTGGAGGCGGAGAGGTCAAGAAGAAGACTGCAGGTCAGGAAGGCGGTGCCGGGCTGGAGGGATTCGGCTGAGACAAGGAGGGGGGATGAACAACTTGCATTTCAGAGTTGGACTTCGAGGATACCGGCAGGTACCTTTATCCAAAAGACCGAAGGAAGTTTTGGTTTTGGTGACACCGAATGGACTGTACCAGTTTAAAGTCATGCCATTTGGTATGAAAAAATTGCCAACCATATTTCAAAGACTAACCAATAAAGTCATTTTGAGATTTCCCAATTGTGTGGTGTACATCAACAATCTGGTGATTTTTTTTGTCACACATGAAAGGAACATTTGAAAGGAACCTGTCAGAATTGTTCAATTGACTTTGGGAGGCAAACTTGGTAATAAGCTTGGCTTAAGAGTGAATTTAGAAAGCCCAAGTCGTGTTCCTGGGCTACATCATTACACAGGGACAAATGGCCTGACAGGATGTAAATACCAAGTTTATTGGAGAGTTTTCCATACCTTTGACAAAGAGGGCAGTACTACAATTCCTGGGATTGAATGGTTTTTATTGGAAGTCTGTACTGAATTTTAGTTGTATGGTTGCTTTACTGCCTGATTTGTTGATGTGCAGAAAATTTTAGTAGATGAAGAAATGTTAGAAGGTATTTGACAGCCTGAAAGCTCTGTCAACCACTGCCTCAATTTTAGCCACTAAATTATACAAATCCATTCAAAGTGGCTACTGATGCGAATGATATGGGTGTCGGTGCTGTACTCTTGCAAGAAGACAACGAGAAGATGGAAAGATGTATTGGGTATTTTTCTAGAAAAATGAATAATTGTCAACATAAATATTCCACAATTGAGAAGGGCACCTTAAATTTGACGCTTGTGTTGCAAGATTTTGACATTTATATTGCTAGTAATGTGTTTGAGACAATTGATCAAAACAGTTTTTGGAAAAATTTAAGGATAAAAATACCAGACTGTTTAGATAGCTTATTACTGCAGTTTTATCATTTGAAAATTATACATGTGTCAGGGCGAGAGAATGTAATTGCCAACACCTGGTCGTGACTTTGAACGACGATGGAGGAGTTTAGTGGTGGGGTAAAACAGACTTGAATGGGCCATAATCGTGAATGTTTGCATGCTTAGAGTCAATATAATATATAATTGTATACTAACCGCATAAGGCTAAAGGTTTTTAAAAACACATCCATCTTTGTATACTGACGATCATTTTTATTAAGGGGGAAGAGGTGTGATGATACTACAGCTTTCAGAGGGGTGTGCTTTGTCCTTTTTTAAATAAACTTTTGAGACCAAGGTGCTGAGCAGACTGTTCTAACACCAGTAGAATAAACTGTTTGTCAGACCTTATGTTTTTCAAGTTGTAACAATAGAAGCAGCCTAAATGGGTGGGTAAAGCTCCCACAGAGCCAGGATTTTGTTTTAGTTCTGACTTTAATAGCAGTTGGTCTCTAAGCTGGATGTGGAGGCTGTTATTCCTCTCTCTCTCTAACAGCTAAAAGCTGGGGACCTCATCCTGTTAGAATCTGATGTAAGACCATCTATTTTACTGAATTTGCTTTTGTCAAAGGGGTGTTCATGGGATGTTACTATATAGAAGCAGTTAATTAGAAGTAGTTATATCATATTATTCTATGAAGCATTTCGATAGTGACAGGCCAATTCTTTTTATTTTGTCTTTATTTTAATTATAGTGTATGAATAAAGTGTTTGTTTCAAGCCTGGTAATTTGACCAAACAAATTGCATCCAGAACGCAACACCTTACACTTACCTTTAAAATAAGAAAACATTAGAGTCTAGACTGTCATCTTAATATATTTTGAGAGAGTTTTGTCTGGTCCATACCATTATCTGGTCATACCATCTGCATACTAAGAATACTAAAACTCATAGCTGTGGAAACAAAAATTAATTTTAATACTTTCGCCAACGAGCACTTCTATACATTTGATGGATTTTTACAATTAAAGATTTTTATTTTAAAAGCTCCATGCCAGTTGGTGGAATGGGAAAAGAGAAAAGAGCTGTTTTATGAAAGAGCAAGGTACGCCAGCCCAACAAAATGGACAAGGCAGAATAGAGGGATATCCTGTTGACCAGGATAGAGGGAGATAATTTGTTGAGAAAGTTAGAATGCATATTACATAGGGAACAAGGTGGAAACACTGCAGGGGAAGAAGTGCATTATTCTAGAGCATTTGAGTCTGTACAGGAAGCCAGAAGAATGACCTGGATTACTGGGCTTGCTTTTTATGTATCCTCTAGTTCAAGGTGCAGAGGACCATGGAAGGTAAAGTTAATTCAGTAAAAAACTTGCATTTTGGTATACGTTAGTAGTGTGGATGAATTGATGCTCATCAAAGTGAAGGTGTCAGCGCTAAACAATTAAATTAATTTTCGACCCCATTTTGAGATTTGAGTCATTTCAGGTCAGGAATGGGAAGGGTTAAATTCAGGTTTATCTATTGCTATTTCAACAGCACTCCCTCACCATAATTTTGACCAAGAATCACGAATTACGTCAATGCAGTATTTCCATTCTGCAGATAAACTATCTTGTGGTCACTTGATGATTGAGCGTGACAGTTTAATGGGAATTAGTGCTGAGATGCATGAATATCTCAGCTGCTCTGTCCATGGACTTAAGCCCACTCAGAAAAGGTTTGAGACTGCCCAAGTTTATTTAATTGTCAGCCCTTTACAGCAAGCATGCAGGGGCCTCTTGTCCTTGAAGAATAAGTTAAATTCAGTCATAGATGAAATGACTGATGTTGCAGTTCAATGCACTATGTTTTTTGTTATTTTGTCTTCTAAAAGCTAAAAGTACTCAAAGCTTTATTTGTGCTTTACAATAGATTCTTCATTTAAAAGAATTTTGCATATCTCTCTGCTCTCCTTGTTTTTGGGACACTTTTTTTACCTAATTTCTGTTAGGAACTGTTTTCTCTGAGGGGCAGTCCCCAGTGAAGAGAAAGCCATTGTTTTCTTTTGCTGTGCCTGGGCATAACATGTTGAAACTTGGAGCATTTAAGTAAGGTTATAAAGCTGAAATTGTGATTTTTGTCTCGATGCATAACTGAAAGCCAAGTTGCGCTCAGTGGTGGGCTGAGTATTCATTGTAAGGCCTTTTGTGCCTTTATTGTTCTTGGATGAAGTCATGTTTTTCTGTTGCACTCCCAGTGTGTTGCTATTAACCAGTAAAATTCTTTGTACTGCTACAGGTCATGGATACTGTAAGCTTTCTATGCAGTGGGCAGTTTGGGAGGCTCCAAAGTAGCTGCAGACCATTCAATTAAAGTGATATGTTTTTCACCTCATGGAATTTTTTTCTTCCTTGGAGTCTGAAGAATACTTTTATATTAAAGGCCTCTTTGGTAATTTTTTTAAATAAACAATTCATTGTGAATTTAACTGGTTTCAAAAACTTGCTGAACTGAGTCTGTCTAAAATTCTATTGTTCTGCAGCAGGGAAAATTGTTAATATCCTCACAATTATTTTACAATCTGGGGAGCAGCCATATGTAAATAGAAATTTTAAGTCCATTTAGAACAAATTGCTTTAGTAGATAAAGTAGCCATTTAAAGATCACACTTTCTGCTAAGAGCTATGTTTATGCTGTATATTGTGTACAAATCAGTATTTAATATACGGAAAATGTTGATATTCAAATAGTGAATAGTTTTCAAAACTGTTGTAATTTGTTTTGATTTTGTTTAGTTAGTTTATTGCCAGTTACAATAATTGCTCGAAATTAACACAATCCAAAATGAAACTTCTGGTTAATTTATCAATATTTTCTAATCAACCTGTTCAGAGATGTTATTACACACCTGCAGAGCAGTGGGACTCGAACAGGATCACCTGGCTCCAAGTTAGGGACACTGTAGATGCATTACAAGAGCCACTCTGGTTAATTTATAAGGTGCTGCTAATAAGCTAAATTAATCACAATATGGATTAATTGACTCAGCTAAGAAGCAATGTAAAACAGAAACAAATAATGTCAAAGTATTAGGTAGCATCTGTGGAGAGAGAAAAACAAGAATTAACTTTTCAGGTCAATGACCTTTCATCAGCACTGACAAAAGTTGGAAATTCATACCCATTGGTTTTAAGTAGGTCAAATGTGCAAGTTCAGAAAACAAACAAAACGGAAGGTCAGTGACCGAAGGCAAGAAAACTGGCAAGAACTGGTGGGGGCAGAGCGAAAGTGGGTAGTACTTGGGGAGTAAAGAAACAGAAGTTGTGTCCAAATGAAGTGATTAGGCCAAAGGCAAAAACAAGATTCAAGTCTGAAACATGTAACGGAAACAAATAGGGCCAGAGTTTACAGGCTTAAATTGTTGAACTTATTATTGAGTCCAGAAGGCTGTAAAGTGCCAAATCAAATCATGAGGTACTGTTCCTCAAACCCCAGAGCTAATGAACGATATGTGTTTCACCTTGAAACAGAACAAAACAAAGTATCTGCTGGAGATGGAGAATGGGAGAAATTTGTTGCTGTAACAGCTGCTCCCTTTTTTTTTGAAGTATTTTAGGTGTTGGAGGTGATTTTCTCGAATTCCAGGAGCAGCAATTACTGTTTTATATGCTGTTGCATTATTTTGGAACTTTGGAGAAAAAGAAAAGTCAAAACACTGATTTTTTTAAAAGAGAGAAAGACAGACAAAAGCAGCGGGCACATGGTCTGTATGGGAGAGAGAGAAAGAAACCTATACTGCTAACTGACAGAGCAGTAAATCTGCGCAGTTACTGTCTTTGTTTAAATTCATGAATTGCTGGACAACGGAGTATATTTCGGAAAACTTAACAAACAGTGAAATTCACACCTGACCTTGGAGGGACCTGTTTGGGAGAGGTCACAACACAGAAACAGAAAAAGTGAATAGTTTTAAGTATATCCTTACTGTAAATCTACAATAGTGAGTAGAGTGTGTTCTTTCTTGATTATATGTTTTATTGTGATCTGTCTCTTGATTCAAGTTTAAAATTATAAGCCATAAGTATTAATTTAGCCTGGAGCAGTGTTCTGTAGAGTAATAAGATGGTGCTATTTTCTGAGTCTGCAGATTGGACAGGAGAGATCAAGTGAATCCTTTGAGTATAAAGGCAGTAGGAAGTCAGGAGAGCAAAAAGGGGATATGAGATAGCTTTGACAAATAGGGTTAAGGAGAATCCAAAGGGTTTTTACAAATACATTAAGGACAAAAGGGTAACGAGGGAGGGAATAGGGTCCCTCCTGAAGAAGGGCCTGTGCCCGAAACGTCGAATCTCCTGTTCCCTGGATGCTGCCTGACCTGCTGTGCTGTTCCAGCAATAAAGTTTCAACTTTGATCTCCAGCATCTGCAGACCTCACTTTCTCCCTCAAAGATCAGCAAGGCAGCCTTTGTGTAGAGCCACAGGAGATGGGGGAATACTAAATAAGTATTTTGCAGCAGTATTTACTGTGGAGAAGGACATGGAAGATATAGAATATGGGAAACTAGATGGTGACATCTTGAAAAATGTCCATATTACAGAGGAGGAAGTGCTGGGTGTCTTGAAACACAAACCGTGGATAAATCCCCAGGACCTGATCAGGTGCAACCGAGAACTCTGTGGGGAGCTAGAGAAGTTATTGCTGAGCCCCTTGCTGAGATATTTGTATCATCGATAGTCACAGGTGAGGTGCTGGAAGACTGGAGGTTATCTAACATGGCACTATTTATTTAAGAAAGGTGATAAGGACAAACCAGGGGACTATTGACTGGTGAGCCCGACGTCTGTGGTGGGCAAGTTGTTGGAGGGAATCCTGAGGGACAGGATTTACACACAATTTGGAAAGGCAAGGACTGATTAGGGATAGTCAACATGGCTTTGTGCGTAGGAAATCATGTCTCTCAAACTTGATTGAGTTTTTTGAAGAAGTAACAAAGAGGACTGATGAGGGCAGAGAGGTAGATGTGATCTGTATGGACTTCATTAAGACATTCAATAAGGTTCCCCATGCAAAACTGGTTAGCAAGGTTAGATCTCATGAAATACAGGGAGAACGAGCCATTTGGATACAGAACTGGCTTGAAGTTAGAAAACAGACAGGTGGTGGAGGGTTGTTTTTCAGATTGGAGGTTTGTGACTAGTGGAGTGCCACAAGGATTGGGTGCTGGGTCCACTACTTATCGTCATTTATATAAATGATTTGGATGTGAGCATAAGAGTTATCGTTAGAAAGTTTGCAGGTGACACCAAAATTGGAAGTGTAGTGGACAGCAAAGAAAGTTACCTCAGATTACAACAGGAGCTTGATCAGATGGGCCAATGGGCTGAGAAGTTGCAGATGGAATTTAACTTCGATAAACGTGAGGTGCTGCATTTTGGGAAAGCCAATCTTAGCAGGACTTACACACTTAACAGTAAGGTCCTAGGGAATTTTACTGAACAAAGAGACTTTGGAGTGCAGGTTCATAGCTCCTTGAAAGTAGAGTTGCAGGTAGATAGGATAATGAAAAAGGTGTTTGGTATGCTTTCCTTTATTGGTCAGAGCACTGAGTACAGGAGTTTGGGAGATCATGTTGCAGCTTTACAGGAAGTTGGTTAGGCCACTTTTGAAATATTACGTGCAATTCTGGTCTCCCTTCTTTCGGAAGGATGTTGTGAATCTTGAAAGGATTCAGAAAAGATTTACAAGGATGTTGCCAGGGTTGGAGGATTTGAGCAATAGGAGAGGCTGAATAGGCTGAGGCTGTTTTCCCTGAAGTGTCGGAGACTGAGGGGTGACCTCAGAGGTTTGCAAAATCATGGAGGGGCATGGGTACGGTAAATAGACAAAGTCTTTCCCCTGGGTGGGGAATTCCAGAACTAGAGGAAATAAATTTAGGGGGAGAGGAGAAAGATTTAAAAAGCACCTAAGCGGCAACTTTTTCATGCAGTGTGGTGCATGCATGGAATGAGCTGCTGGGGGAAGTGGTGGAGGCTGATATAATTACAACATTTAAATGGCATCTGGATAGATATGTGAATAGGAAGGGTTTAGAGGGATAGGGTCAAGTGCTGGTAAATGGGACTAGATTAGGTAAGGATATTTGGTTGGCATGGACCAGTTGGACCAAAGGGTCTGTTTCCATGCTGTACATCTCTATAACTCTATGACTATGTTTATTGAATGCAATATACTTTGTCAAGAACCTGACTCGAAGCAATTCCAGTGACATTTCACAATGGCCCACATGTTCTGACCAGACTCAGAAATCCTACTTCCAACCCTGATCAGATTGCTATGTACCCAAGACAAGAGACTCCTCTCAGGACCTGTCCAGAAACCACTGAAAGCAATTTTAAAAACTTCGCAGAAAGTATGCCTCATTCAGAGGAAAAGCAGTGGTGTATGGTGACAAGATTGGACAATGCTCTGAGGGCATGGGTTCAATTCTGATATTGGCAACTGGTGAAATTTGAATTCAATTAATAAAATCTTTAATTAAAAGTTAGTCTGATCGATTGGTTTTTAGAACAATCTGTTGAATTAATGCTTTTAAGAAAGGCAAATATGTCATGTGTGCCTGATCTGGCCTAGACGTGACTTCAGACCCACAGCAGTGTGATACTTCTATCTGCCCTGTGAAATGGCTGAGCAAGACACCCTGTTCAAGGGCAGTAAATACTGGCTTTGCCTTCGATGCTCACATCCTTTGAAAGAATAAAGAAAGAAAAAGGTCACTGTGCCATGTTCTGTGACCAGCAACATGACTAGCCCCCTTTTTATTCCTGTGTACAGGATTAGGTTAGTAGCTGTTTGAGGGAAATATGGTGCCAGGTGGGTAGGGTGGTAGGTGTGTTGATGAGTGCAAAGGTAGGGGTAGGCCAGGGATTGAGGCAAATGGGATCAGGCTGGTGGAAAAGATGCTGTTCTGGGAGTGTGGCAGAGAGATGGATAAGAGTTAGAATAGATTTCTAATAATTTAATCTTTCCTGCCTAAAAATGAAGCTTAAATGATTTGAAACACACAAATTCTCCAACTTTATTTGTGGGTTTCAGATGCAAGGAATTCCCTTTCCCAGCTGTTCACCAGGGATTCTGTATGGTCCTGATGTACAATTCAATGCTACCGTGCTTTTGAGTCCCTCTAGCCCAGATGTCCACGTAACCAGTGTTGAATTCATCTCATTCACTTGAGCCTCCAGGGAAATAGCTAATCTGTTCCACGCCCAACAGGGTAAACTAGGATTGCAATCCTAGTTTGTGAAAACTAGGATTGCAGATGCTGGAAACCAGAGTCTAGATTAGAGTGGTGCTGGAAAAGCACAGCAAGTCAGACAGCATCCGAGAAGCAGGAAAATCGACATTTTGGGCAAAAGCCCTTCGGGAATAGAGGCAGGGTGCCTGCAGAGTGGAGGGATAAATGAGAGGAGGTTGGGGGTGGGGAGAAAGTAGCGTAGAGTTAGGACATGGTTGAAGAACTTCAGGGCAGAGGAGATGACCTGGGGGTTGCAGTGAGAGAGTGACTCAGAGGGTAGATGTTGGTGGATCAACATGTAGAACAAGGAAGGGTTAGTGTTCAAATTTTTGGTTTTCTATCAGTCTGAAACAAGGACAGTCTGTGGAAGTTTGGTTGGAAGAAAGTAGTCACAGAGGATGATAACTTTTATCCGAAGGTCATGGCAAATGTAAATGAGAATTTGCTATTTTGTAAAATGAATTTAGCTGATCAACAGGCATGATGCTACAAGGGCCAAAATAAATTAGATTGAATTTCGCTGAAATTCAGGTATGTAAAATAAACCCATTTACTGCTTTATATTGACCTCATTTTGTATTTTCTTATCTGTCCTCTGAAAAAATAAAAGTACTTGTAGAGCATATGAAGGATTTCAGTAGCAAGCACAGACAATGAGAGGTTTTAATGTTTTTGCTCCACCAGGTCATGAGGTAGTCTAACTCGACACATGCACTAAATTAAATCTTTTGTCATCAAAGCTAGTTGGGATCTCCTCTCAACTAACCTACAACGCTAAACCCAAAAGAATGCCAAGAGCAGTCCTGAAATTCATATTTGTTACAAGTCAGGAACACTTTTCCCAGAGCGGATTTTGTTTTGTGAACAGTGCACAACTGCATTTTAGAGGGTAATATCAGCTTAATTGGACTTCCGACCTGAAGCTGCAGCAGATTTAAGTATTTCAGCGCAAAATCCTGCTGCAGTGTTACAGCCCTTCAGCAGGATTGTGATTCTTAGACTTTGGAATGTAATCAAAATACAGTTATCAGTGTGTTTATAATTATACTGAAATCCTTATTAATATTATGGCTTTCATTATCATCACAACTACTATGATAGAGATTTCTTTGTTGCTGTCACTCTCGGGCAAAAGAAATATTTGCAAATGCCGTAGCCAAGCAGGTTGTTAAAAAGAACAAGACTCTCAAAACGTAAAAATTATCAGCTCTTAATCATCTTAGAACTTGTGACAGATATAGCTTATTATTTTTCCCTTGTTCATACTTTTTGCTGTTTGAACGCCATCTTTCTGGATCATAACTGAAAGCTTCACAACAAGGGTTGGTCCAACATTGACCAACAACTACGGCAAAACAGACTGTATTGTACTACCAGCTGGCTATAGATCACTGAGACCACCATAAAAATTATTTAATCAATGTCACTTGAAACTTTGGAAAATATACTCCAGATCTCACTCAACTGTGATTTATTTTGTTTCATAAGATGTTAGTTACTGAGTTGAAGGGAGTGACGGAATCTTAGTGTTAAACTTCCCAAGCCCTTTACTGGCAATTTGTTGGAAGATGTGGTTTATAATATGGGAGTTATCTGCTATCAACAAAAATACTAATCTGGTCCATCTTCCATACATTAAATGGCAACTACATCACAGAAGTAGTGTGTTCAGCTCCTTGCTCCAGATGGGCCTTCTCCCTTACCATTTCATCTCATCCTGTTGGTCTCAGCTCTCAGAATGTTACAAAGTTTTGAGTCTTCAGGTGAACTATGCTTACAAGGTGGAGGCAACCAATTGCCAAGGCAAAATTTGGTCTTTCACTTTCAATATCAGGCCTTACTTATTTCTAAAGTAATTTCCTGTGTACATTTATAATATAAAATTGCCTATATAAACATGTCATGATGTATTATTTCCTGCTTGTAATAGTACTATAGTTCCTATGCTGGCTGCAAACTGTAATTGCAGCTTGACAAGTTTACATAGACAACGTCCATTATAAATGTAATTATTTTCAAAACATTGTTTTCTCTGCTGTTGGTGGATTTTAAAATTATTATTCCTATCACTGTAGCTAATATGGAGGGAGAAGTGGTGATTGGTATTAGGAAAAGGCTAAGACCTAGGTTATTTATTTAGAAAAAATGATTGAAGAAATAGAACATAAGTATCTGGCCGGTTTAAAGTTAATTTGTCATTTTATGCTATTCATAAATATTCCAACTGGAGGTTCAAATGTAACTTCAGACTGGTCAGTCTTGGGCCAAAATTTCATGTCTCTGGTTTAGAAAATATTGAAGGTTATGAATGTGAATGACTTAAACTTGACTTTGTTTTACTTCTCAGCAGTCTGAGAGAAGAGAAAGAACTTTCATTTATATAGCAACTGTCATAGCCTTTGGATGTCTAAAAGCCTTTCACACCCAATGAGTTGATGTAGGTTGGTTCTGTATTAAAGTCAGGTGAGGGATACTCGTATGGGTAAATAATGATGAGTAATATCTCTCCCAGTGTACAGTTGCAACTATTAATCTGTACACAGCAGGAAGGAATAGGTGAGGAGGAGTTATTGTGGGAGGAGTTGGGAGGAATGTGGGTGGAGTTAAGGAGGGAATGGCCAAAAAGCAGAAATCCACTGAAATGGGAGTTATTAACCTTTTTTCCCTTTTAAAAATAACATTAGCTTTTGTCATTCAAGATTATTGTTTTTTGATGAGACCTGGATTGTCATGTAAAAGCAGAGAAGCATGAACTAACTATATTTTTGAGGATGCTCCAGATCTGAATTTGAAGGTAGCCATGTATCATGATGTTAGAATGGCTGAGGTCTGGAATGTAACCAGATGCTCTCAGCAGTGAAATATTTAATGTTGTGAAACCTTTGCAAGTTAAAATAGATTAAAGTAATTTTTAAGCAATTGCTGCATTTTTTAATCAACTTTTTTATGACTGACTGTCCTTCCTAGTAGGAAATGATTACTCGACTTGTATAGCTGTAGCACAGACTTTGAGGAGCTAAGCCGACATGAGCCATGATAAGAACGCAGCAGGAAATGAATATAAAGCCACCACCCAAATGTTTCTGGAACATTCTATGGGTTTGTTTGGATATTTTTAGCTCGGGTTTGTGCGCTATGCATTTGGAAAAAGATAACTTTGAATATCTGCAGGATTTTTATCATTCTGAAGCACTCAGCATGCCTTGCTGTTAAATAGAATTAAAATAGCTAAGTAAAAGAAAAAGTTGCATCTCCTCATTTTCAGCAGCAAGCATAGTTGTATATCTGTTGCTCACTGCAATCAAAAATCACTCAATGGAGCTGCATTCTGAAATGGAAGTTGCAAAAATCCAAGTTAATTTCTGCGTGGGTGGCAGCATTTGGAAACTTAGTTTGTTTTATTGCACTCTGCCTGTGTATAGATAAAACTGACAGTTGCATTATATAACACATTCATGAAGGTATTAATGATACCTGAACATTCAGCTGAGGCATTAGAAGTTGCAATCATTTTGATTATCCTGTGGGTCCCTTGAAAGGGCCACTCTGCATGAACAGCTGCTTTTGACAACTTTTTTTTTAGAAAGAATGAATGTCCAAAAGATCTGTTTTGTTTTAATTCATTCATGGAGTGTACGCTTTGCTGATTAGGCCTGTGTTTATTGCTGATCCCTAGTTACTGTAAGTCAGGAGTCACATGTAGTCCAGACCAGGTAAAGATAGCAGTTTCCTCCTTCAAAGGAGATTAGTGAACCAGACTGGTTTTTCCAACAATTGACGATGATTTCATAATTGTCATTCGACTCTTAATTCCAGATTTTCTTTTTTGAATTCAAATTCCACCATCTACCATGGCGGGATTCGAACCTGGGTCCCCAGAACATTACTAGATCTCTGGATAGTCAAGTGATGTCACCACTTGGTCAACAAATCCCCAAATTCATCTTCATTGTAGTGACATCTAATGGAGGTGATGGACTTATGTGCAATTCAGACAAATATACAGTAATGCTCCACTGTCAACTTAATTGCAGATTTTGTTATTTAGCTCATTATTTATCTACTGGACCAGCAAATGTTGCATTCATCTCATCTTGTCCAGGCTTTTCACATAATGTGAAGACAAGGTTGAATGGAAAAAGAGGTGTAGAAATGCTTTATTTTTCTAATTTTTCAATCTTTAAACAAATGTTTGGATCTTAGAGTGGTTCATGTAGCTTCAATATCTATGCATTTCATCTTGGCCTCCACATCTGAACTTTTACCTGACTTCTTAGTGCTGTAGTATGTCCTTTGAAGCTCAACCTAGGACCGTCAAAGCTTATTGCACTTTAATTTCCTTACTGTCTGTAAGTGGACTGAAAGCAGTGGCCCTGGTTTTCTAACTGCATTAGGATTTGGCTTTTGGTTGTGAAAAGCAGTGACTAAGTGTGATGTCCCAGTTAACACTACCAACTGACAGCCTTTCAAAAGTCTTGAATCTTAAGTAAAACTAAAGTAGTATGTTGACAAACAATTTAAACATGGTAAGAAAGGAATGATTAGCATAGCAGTTGCATTACTGAACCAATAATCCAGAGCCCTCAGCTAATGATGTGAGAACCAAAGGTTTAATCCTGCCATGTCAGTTTATGAATTTAAATTCATCTAATGAAATAAATCTGGATTAAACAGCTAATGCCTGCAACATGAACATGAAACTACAGGAATGTTGTAAAAATCTATTTGGTTCACTCATGTGCTTCAGGGGAGGAAACTTGTTGTCCTCAGAGTCTGGCTAACATGTGATTTCAGATTCACAGCAATATAGTTGCCCTCTGAAATGGCCTGGTGTTTGAATAGGGGCGTGCAATTAGTGCTGACACTGTCAGCAGCATCCACATCCTGTAAGTGGATTCTATATATTGAAAAATAGATGGGCTCAGTGATGCTTTCATAGACCATAAACAGCAATTAAAGACCTTTTTGGCTCATTGAAGATCATTCCTCAATTATTTCAACTCACTTAGCCTGGCTTCTAATTGATTTGGTTCTATCCAGTGTCTTTGTTTCAACACACATTTTATCTGTGCTATGTTATATTCCCCTAACCCCACTTCAATCTTCTCAAGTTAATGCTTTATGCTTGAGAGAAATCTTTTCTTTTCTCTGTATCTTTTTTAATCATGTCCTTTCTGAAGCAGGGTATCTAATTATCATATTGTAAAGTTGAGCATAACCAGTGTAGAGTTACATTGCATGAGCTACTGTTTATCACTGTGTGGATTGTGTTTCCATTATCTCATCAATTTGCTTCAATTTAAAAAGATGAATTTTCTGGGTTTATTGGGAGATTTTCTCTTTTTTTCACCTGAATCCAATTCAAATTTTGTTTTCAGTAAATAATGTTTTGGTCAGTGACAAGTTAGGCGAGGAAATATAGAAGCATTGGGTGAAGTCTGCATGTTGCAAGAACACATAAGAATAATGAAATAAGCAAATTTGTAATCTCCAAGAAAGACATTGGATGTCTTTAAAGGAGCATCTTTAAAATTTCAAACTTTGAGTGCAGATAAACATATCCTTGCGTAACGTAAAACATAAATCAACCAGGAAAGAGCTGTTGTCACTCCTCACTAGAGTTGTGCATGGGAAATAAAGCTTCACTATTATTGGAGTCATCACAAAAGTTAAAAAGCTTATCAAAGTATGCACAGCCCCTAATTTATCTGTCCAGTAGACCAAGGAGAACAAAAAAAATTTACCAGGTTTCTGTGTTTAATAAGAAATACGAATTAGTATAAATAGATCATAACCACAGATAAACAACTATGAACTGTCAACATAATACTACCAGTTAAATGTTTAACCCTTCTCAACCCAACTCCTTACACATATGCGCACACATGAAAGAAAAATTGGTATTATAGTCGAGCAGAAAAATGGAAAAGCAGTCTAATGGTCCAAGCTAATGGAGTTCACTGTGGTGATCCTTTTCTTTGCCAAGATACTCTGTTCTTCAGCCTCTTCAGATTAATTTCGCTACCTTGCAGATGGCACAGACAATTAATACTCTAACTGCAAAAGTTTGTTTTGTTAGTAGTTAAAAGCCACAGCTTACAACAACTGGTAAGGGAAAATAAACTAATTTTCTTCAGGCTTTAGGTAATTTAACAGTGAGAATGCCACACCATCTACCCTTAGAACAGTATGAAGGCTTCTCTCAATATCATGTATGCCCACAGCTGTTCAACTGTCCAGGAGCCAATCAGATATTTGTTGTTAGGCTGATGACCTTGGTCATCCAGAACAGGTCACAACTCCATAACGCAGTGACCAACTTGTTGCCAGCCACATTTCACTTTGTATACACCCCGGTGCCAGCTGTCAACAAGCAGCTATCCCACTGTTTGAATAGAGCAGCAGTGTAAACACAACTTAAAATGAGCTTTAGTAATTTGATTTTTAAAAGTACAGCAATCCTGTGCTCAATCTTTGGCTTTTAAAACTGTCCTTTTCCCATTTCAGCTCACAATCAATGATACAGAAAAATAAATAAAGGCATTCACTTCATGTAAATTTTAGATTGGTTCTGAACATTAAGGTCCTTAAGTTGATGCATCTCATAAATATGGTTGACAATAGCATTTAAGTTCTTTGCAATCAGTGTGAATGAGCAGAACCTGGATGCAAGCTCAACAACTCCTTCAGCTTGGAGGTAAACAATGAAACAATGAAACAATTTCCTGCAGTGGGAATTAGAAGCAGAACTAGGCTAGTTGGCTCATTGCATCCGCTCCCTATTTAATCGTGACTTAATATGTTTCTCAGTCCCATTTTCCTTCCTTCTCTCATAATGCTTGATCCCCTTACAAATTAAGAACCTATCTATTTCACTCATAAATAATTCCTTGGCCTCCCAGCCTTCTGTAGCAGTGAGTTCCATAGATTCACCAACCACTAACTGAAGAAATTCCTCTTCATCTCTGTTCAAAAAGATCATCTCCTCAATCTAAGGCTGTGCCCTCAGGACCTTGTCTGACCTGTAGAAACATCTTCTTTATATCCATTGTATCAAGGCCTCTAGTATTCTGTAAAATTCAATGAGATTACCACCATAGCCCCATATGATCCCCTCAGTGATGGCCACTGCACTCACCTCTGCTCCTGACTCTATCTTGAAGTCCGAGGGGAAATCTAGGTGATGCATTGTTAAAGTTAGAGCGTAGCCTGTTGGGATGAAATTGGGAAGCTGTTTTGACAAAATATAATAAGAGATTGAGAGCAGCAGCTGGCTTGATCTGCTAGTCAGTAAGATCATGGCTGATTTGATGTAGCCTCAACTCCACTCTTTTGCCTATCCCCTATAATCCTTCACTCCCTTATCAATCAATAATCTGTGTAACTCAACTTTTAATATATTCAATGATCCAGCCCCACTCCCTGCTAGGGGAGGAAATTTCCAAACACTAACACCCTGCAAGAGAAGTTCCTTTTTGCCTCCACAATAAATAGGGAAACTCCATGTTGAGCTCCCTAACTCTGGATTCCTCCATGATGCGAATCTCTATCCTGTAAAACCCTCTCAAAATCTTGTATATTTCAATCAGATCACCTGTTACTATTATAAATTCCAATGACTTTAGGCCCAACCTTTGCTCACAAATCAATACTTCGTCTCAAACATTAGCCTAGTCAACTTTCTCTTAACCATTTCCAATGTGTATGACATGACAGCATTCTGTTTACCTTAATTATTTGCTGTGTCTGCATGCTGACATTTGGATTCAGTACAAGATCACCCAGGTACCTCAGTGCCATAGCATCCTGTACTTCAATACATGGTCACCCAGGTGTCTCAGTACCACAGTATTCTCTATTTAAATACTGCTTTTTTGATGTTCCTCCAAAGTGAACAAACACATTTTCATCCATTATAAACCAAACTGCTAATTCTAACCCCCTGCCCTTAACCTGTCTTTAGTATCCTTCTCACCACTTGTTTTCAATCTACTTTTATCAGAAAATTTGACTACAGTGTAGTTTGTTTTTTATCCAAGTTGTTGATAGAGAGATATTTCCAAATCAGCAATGCAAAGTTGTTATTACATACCTCTGCAGCAGGTGGAACTTGAACCCAGGCCTCCTGGATCAGAAGTAGGGACACTACCCCTACACCACAAGTTGAGGTCCCATTACTTATCCCTGTAGTACTCCACTAATTGCAATTTGCCAATCTGAAAACAAACCAGTTATCCTGACGTGCTGCTCCTAGTTAGCCAGTCCTCAATCCATACTAATATATTGTCTTAATGCCATGTGACCTTACTTGTGTCGTAACGTTTTATATGGCATCTTGTTGAATGCTTTTTGGACATCCAAATACATTGCTCTTTCCTCCTTATGCACCTTGTTTGTTACATCCTCAAAGAACTATAAATTTGGCAAACAAAATTTCTCTTACATCAATCATATTGATTCTCTTTGATTATATTATGATTTCTAAATGTGCTGCAGCAATTCTTTATCTCAGTGACACCATATGAAAATATAGACTTCTGTTCCCCCAGAGGTTGTGGACACTGTCGTTTTCAAATCTGAGGTTGAGTGACGTTTTATAAAGTAAGGATACTAAGGGATATGGAGTCGGAGCCAATACGTGGTGTTGAAGTGCAGATTGGTCTTGATCTAACTAAATGGTAGAATAGTTTTGAGGGACTGAACAATCTGCTGTTGTGTTATAATGCGGCAAGCTTCACAAGAGAGGCTTGAAGGATAGAAACATGTTTGTCTTAGTAAATCCTGCATGCTGTTTGGCAGGAAACAGGCTAATCATGCAGAATGTAAACTGCCCGAGTGCAACCTCAGTGTTTTAGCCGCAGTGCTCAAGTCAAATGCTACATGTGGAACGGTCATTAGTACATCAGTTCTAAGTTACTTAGTCCTAAAATACCTGCAAGCAGCATTTCTCTGTAACATGAGTATTGATGTGCTTTTCAAGCCAAGCATGTCTATAAATTTAGATGAAGTGACTTGTAGAAAACAGCATTTGTATTAAGGCCTGTAGTTATTTGGCTTCAAATAACTATGGATATCAGCTGGATTAACTTTAAGGCACCCTGTTTACAGTGCACAACATGGTGTCTAGGAAAGCAACTCCTGATTATAACTTGCACAGGAAGAAAAACTCCAGTTATTTTCTTTGTAGAGTAAAAGAATCCCCTGTACTAACTCACTGTGAGAATTATAAAGCACTGTGCTGGGACATCTGCACTTAAGTGAACCTAACTATGAATGGAATAAATGCAGGAATGTGATCCAAATTAGCTTCAATTACTTTATTAGTAAACACATACTTGTAGCTGAGCCACAATGCAAGGAGATCCCAGGTTCAGTCCCCAGGACCTTTAAGAATTGACCTGGAGTTTCCAGATATTATAGTTAATGTCCAGACCATCAGCTTGAGCTAATAAAAGAAAAGATTTTTGGAATAAAAATATTGCTATTTTCTTTTATTTCTTTGCTTTGTTAAATATTCCATTTTTCATATTTCAAATCCCAGTTTTTTCACTTTCACATTTTTATAACTAATATCCGGGATTGTGGAGATTTTGCTTGATTGCATATTGATCGCCAGGTAGCGAAGAGTCAATTTCCTTCCCAACTAATTTGGAAAAGCATCCCTGGATTTGGGCAGCAAGTGTATGTAGAATTGAGAAGGCAGGTTTGGAGGCTGAAGATTGCTTAATGAAAGCTCCAGGAATATGCCTGATTAGATTTGATAATCTTTGTTCCCAAACTGGACTGACTTTTAAAAACAATAAATTCTTTTTTTAGTATCGGGTGACAAGACCAGTATGGATTGTCCATCTCATACTTTCCATCCCTTAAAGAGGTGGTAGTGAAATGCTTGCAGTCTATCTGGTGTTTGTAAGTATTTAGCAGAACTGATTTTGTGGGGATCCAAGATGGTAACAATCTGATAGGTCTGCTGTGCAAGGGCTCTGCATCAAAACCCAAGTAAGGTGGGTCCCCCCGTTCGTCATTAATGAGAGAAGTTTGTTAAAATAGAAAGTACCTCGAACCTTTTAAATTCTGATCCTAATGATCTGGGAATAAGATAAAGTCTTATAAATGAAAGGGAGCCAAAGGATCACAGCCACCTGGGCACTCGCCTACAGTGTGGGCAGGCACTTGCGCCTGTGGACACAGACTGGATTCCCACGGCAGCGTCTCTGAACTTGTTGGATCAACAGAATCTAGTCTGAGTTTGTTAAACTCCGAGAAAGAATGTACTCGGTGCTGGAACCAATCTCTGCCATGCTTGAAAAGCATGAGTAGGAGATCCAAGTGTTGGATCGACGTGTTGAGGCAGTCGAACAAAGGACTGCAATGTTGGAGACAGTGGCAAAGAATTCGGAGGACAGATTTGAATACTGGAAGATCAGATTCGAATCATACTACTTCAGGTTGATGACCTCAAATCAAAGTCGGAGGAAAAACGTACGGATTGTCGGGCTCCCGGAGCATGAGAACTGATTTTCTTTCTAGCCCATTTGAAAGGGCAATGAAGCGACGTCCATGTTGTAGATCTTCAGTCACATGTAGGAAGGTCAGCAGATTTCCTTCCAAAAAGCACACTAGTGAACCACATGAGCCTTCAGCTGATCTCGACCAAAATGCCAGTGGGTCCTGCAGTTGGCCGCAGCAATCTAAGCTGGGTTCTACTTTGGTACAGCAATCTAAGCTGGGTTCTACTTTGGTACAGCAATCTAAGCTGGGTTCTACTTTGGTACATCATATAGAGAAATGTCCTGCTAAGACAGCCTGTCTGTCCTCTGGTATGGAAAGTGATCACTTGGACAAGATGCTACAGGAATGCACCAGTAGGAATTGATGCCTTCCAGGAAAATAAAACTGTCAAAAGGTAGTTAAGTCTAGATTCCATTGAGAAAATCTACAAGATGCACTGTAAATATTAAACTAGCCAGGTTAACATGAACCAGACTTCCTATTATGTGATTCATGAGTTAGAAATGATAAGATTGAAGCACTTGATGGCATACAATAAAACGAGAGAGATTTCAGATATTTAAAGTGTGAAAATGGATCTTCACGGAGATTGTTAATTGTTGATGCATGGTACATGATGCATTAAACATTAAGGTGGTTCACTTCTATATCTAGTCATTTTCCTGATATAAGTTTAGACCAAACTACTGGCAGAGGTTCAAACTGAGCCTTATGTGACTCGTCAGAAGTCTGTAAGGGAAACAAAGACCATCTGTTCTGCTAAAACTTTGAGTGCAGATAATAACTGTATAAATATATCATTGGGGCCATTGAGAGAAATGTTTGTGTGCTTTTACACTGCTGCTTTTCATCTGTACTAGCGGAGGAAAGAGACATTTTTCGGGCATAAACTGCTCAAGTGATATCTGTAACTTTTAATTGTTCCAAGACAAAAATAACTTGTAATCATGTGGCCAGCAACTGAATTTAACACTTAACAGGTAGGGAAATGTGCAAGCCTTTGTTTTTTATTTGAAGATGTTAAAAAGATGATCAGATTTTAATAATCTTTTTTCTAAATGTGGTCTTTATCATTAATTAATATTATGTAATGTTCTACCCTGTCCTAGTTTAATTATTACCAATTTTGAGTTCATCTCAAATGTGTACATTTTCTTATTATTACAATCATATCAATCTGTCCATTTATGTACATTTATTATAGCAATGGGTAACAGTTGGATCAACACAAATAAAGTCAACTTAGAATTGCAGTGAAATAGTACATCAGGAATTATCAAAATTAAATTAAACCAATTTGCTCATGAAGTTAAATTATATCCTGTCCATTATGACAGCATCTGGTTTAATTTCCACAGTAAAATTGGAGGGAACCATTATGGCTTCATTGGTTTAGGAAGAAATTGCCAATTATAGCCTTAACTGCTTAGCAACTGGGAACATAATGGAAGTGAGCAACAGCAAAACATTTTAATACACCCATTATCTATACCGTTGCAAGCAACAATTCACTGTTCACTAAATAAAGCACTCCCAAATGTATAGTACAGAATCCTCAATACCATCTGATTGTTTCGGAATATTTCCAGAGTTTGCCATTCTACCATATCTATGGTGGTCTTGTGTTGATTTTATGTGTCTTCTATTGGGTAAAATAGGACCAGTACCTTTTAATGATATTTGTTTGTCTCATCATTCACACAAAAGAACTGTAACCTTGCACCCTTAACAGTATGTCATATTGAAATTTAATGAGACTGCTGGCCAGATACCCAGATAAAGATATGTGTCCTTACAAAGATTATTCCAACAAAGCATTATATTATTAACTTAAAACAACCGATGGTGAAATTTGAATTTTGTGAAAATCTGAAATTAAAAGTCTAATGATGATCATTAATCCATTGTCAATTATCAGGAAAACCAGTTTGGTTCACTAATGATTTGGGGAAGGAAACTGCCATCCTTACCTGGTCTGGCCTACATGTGACCCCAGACCCACAGCAATGTAGTTGACACTTAACAGCCTCTGGGCAATAAATGCTGGCGGAGCCAGTGATACCCGCATAAATGAATAGAAAGGGTGTTAGAGAAGAATTTAGTGCGTCTTCCACACTGTTTGCTCCAAATAATAATCTGGACAGCCAAAATTACTAACCTCATTGAAGATGTTGAATGTTTGTGAGGCTTGAAGCTGATGTGAAGTGAAAAAAACGAGGAATAGCACACCAATAAGCCTAATAAAGGAAGTCCAAAACTGGATGAAAAGTCTGTGACATTGGTTTCAGCTCTCTCAACATCCCAACAAAAAAAAATCAATCTCCTATGCTTCCAGTCGGAAACTGTAAAAGATCTGAGGGATTTAAAGCCAGATAATCAATCTCGACTTCTTTGTGGCTGAATCAGGAGCAGAGTTGGCCTGAACCTAGGAGCAGGCTGTGTGCTGGTTGTCACAAACTGAAATGCTGTATTATATGGACAAGGCTTATTATGTTTTAAAATCAGAGGAGTGAGTTTGAAATCTTATTCATAAAAGTCAGTTTTTCAATTGAGTGTTGAACTCTTTCTTTGTGCAACATACAAGTTGTTTCATTTATCCCAATGCATTGTGTTCAAACTTGCTTTTAAGATTCTGCCTCTTCTCTATAACTGAGAGACTGACAGTCACCAGCGTCCTTGAACAGCCATTTGCAGATAGATTAACTGTCTTTCTCCTTTCTCCTCTTTCCTTTCTCCTGAAGAAGTACCTAATTTCTGCCAGACATGTTCGACAGCTTAGAAATTGAGAAATGTAGCTGAAAACTTGCAAACTATGTTACATTGTGGTTATCTTAAGTCCATGAGAAATAAATGTGGGTTGCTATGGAGGAATATTTAAGCTCACCAAATGAATGCAATTTGGATGCTGTGACAAAAAAAACAAAGATATGGAAGAATTTTAATGGCATTTTGATCCTTTAGTGCAAAATTGCTTCTGCAACTCACTTCTCTTTCCAGCGACCTGACTTCAAATGACAATTGAAATTGCAACTGTAATAGCAACACTGACCTGTACCATTGAAGATGGCAGTGTATCTGTTTGTCGTGTTCAGCGGCAGGAAAATAGATGCAAATGGATAAAAATTCTTCATATAAATTGTGGTTGTCCACTATATTGTGGGTAATTTTGCTAACGGCGGGGAACTAAATCATTAATCAACGTCTTTTAAATTAAAATTATTGTCCCACATAAAACATTTATTTTTGTCTGTCATTTGATATTCCTTTTTGATGGAGAACAATACAATTCTTTAGCTCTTTTGAAGATTAAAAATCTGAGTCTTTAGAAAAGCAATTTTTTTTCTGACAGCCATTATGTGCTGCTTTAGAGAAACAAGGTTTTTTTTCTGGCTATTTCAAGGCAAACAATCTCTGTATTTTGCAAAAAAAGATTTTTCCTGTAGCAACTGTCATTTAGTTATCACCTTAGGAGATTCAGACACAAAACTGATGATCCTGTTAAACCACTTCAGCTGCGCCTACAGTCGATCTTTCATCCTTCCTTGCTGCTGTCATTAAGTATAGCATTGCCTGTGTATATTTTATAGGGTGACCCTGACAGATGTCAGGTTGATGTTCTGCAGGAACGATGGGATTGTGGATTTAATGAAGGGCAGATAAATAGAAAAATATTTACTGTAGGCAGACTTGCAATCATAGCTTGTGTGATAAAAGGTCTGTGTTAGTAGAATGTCAGACGAATCTTATTAGCAAAATTAATCCTATTAAAACAAGCATACACAATGAATGAAGGTTGGTTTTTTATGTTTGAACAATGAATTAAAATATCAAAAATGTTACTTCAGTTTATAGTGACAGATCCCCTTGCGTTTTTCTACTTCCCTTGGCCCAATATTTACTAGCTTTATCAATAGTTCCTTTCCCTCAGGCATTGTTTTCCTCACTTTCAAAACTGCTATTATCACTCCGCAGCTGCGAATCTATCCTGCACTTTTATCTGGAATCAAGCTCCATTCTGAAACAAATGTGGTTTTTGCAATGTTCTGGAATCCAACTTTGTTCTCCCCTCTTTCCCACTTCCTGTTGTAGGCTCTTCAATTTCTCTGTCTGTCAACACCCAGTGGCTCTTTGCTGATTATAGTAGACAATGATGTGTTTTTCCTTGACCATTGTGCAGCCTTTAACAGGTAGAGTACATAATCCACACTTGTACTGTGTGGCCCATTTCCATTGGTCTCCTAACTCATTGGCAAATTTGGGATAGGCAAGATTGGATCAGTGCACCATCTCAGCAGCTTCACTTGCTATACTCAGAAAACAAAAGTCAAGGTTCCAGCATTGCCACCTGTTAATACTCCTGGAAGAATTTTCAGTAACTGTGAGTTGGTGTCCTTTCCATGCCGATAAACAGTTTCACTTCACCATTGCTACCTATTAATTCTATATATGTTGCTAGTTTTCCATATGCAACTTGAGATAGAGCTAGAATATTTTATTGCTTACCATTGGCTAAACTGAAGCTATCCTGTTTAACACAATCAAAATATTGCCTAGTCCCTGATTCCATCTCTCCAGAATCTTCAGTTTTAAATCCTTCATCCAGTACATCAATGCCTCCAAGAAATCACTCATCTGCAATCTATCTTCCCCCACAATGATGTCTTTGTCAATTCCACTATGAACCTTTCCAGTGGTAATCTCAAGGAACTCTCATCTCTGTCCTATCCCAATTGCAACTTGTCTAAAATGCTCTTGTTAGTGTTGCATCTTGCTCACCTGTTATCCTCCATAATGCTCTTTAACCCAAGTACTCTCATACATCGCTGGCCCACAGTATGCTCCTTTTCATCAAATTATTGGTCACAGAGCTATCAACCATTTCATCCTCACTCTTAAGAACTCTGTTCCTAAATCAAGTCTTGCTGCACTCCCCTTCATCAAAGTTCTAATCAACAAAATTGTTGGACAGTCTGGAAACCAAACACTCTGAATGAATGCTGAAAATCTGAAATAAATATAAAATGTTGGAATATTCAGCAGATAGCAGGTCAACCTGAATAGATCAAATTTTATACATGCTGTCTGATGTGTTGAGTGTTTGCAGCATTCTCTGTTTTCGTTTCTTGGGCAGAACCTCTGGCCACCTTCCCTCCTTCCTTTTCTGATCTTGATGCACCTCATTTCCAATCATGAAGTAGCTTAAGATCCTCTGGTGTGGTTAAAGCAAATATCTGTTCCACAACCATGAAAACACATTCTTGGTGTGACTAGTTTTGTACCGTTTAACCAAATCAAAAATATGCTGAAATTGTGACCATGCGTGACATAATATTTAAAACATTGATGTAGCCAGTTCATTAAAAGCAGGCACATTGCATGCCTCCATTCCGTAATGCTTATTACATTGGTTTCTGAATCATCACTATCATGAGATATCACAACCCACTTGAGTAGCTCACTGGAAATCAAGCCTCACTGTACCTGGAGTAGTCATAAGTTTGATTATTTGATTAAACCATTGAATTACCCAATCTTAGCTCTCTAATTCTGGTTAAAAACACATACACAGCAAGGTTTTCCATTAACAAGAAAATGATTATTTATTGTAATCAAACTCCATTTAAATAATGGCAAAAAGCAACATGAATTACTAATTTATAACTCTGTAGTTTAAACTCTACCTCATGCATACAAACAGATTCATAAAGAGGCGAGACGAGATGTAAGTACAAGAGGTGGAGAGGGAGGAAAGAAAGAAAAGTCAGCGAAGGATAATTCTGGTACTTGTCTGTTCCACACATGCAGATTAATCATTTTCTTTCATTTCCTTTTCAGTTCATTGAGGACATAAGGTTGTGGATATACTGCTTCCCAGTCTTCCATTCACTGGTTGATAATTTATCCTTTGTGTCTCCTGAAGGTGGCTTATCATGTTTACCATCTTTTCCTTTCAACAGTGAATTTGCAGAGAGAGAGAGAGAGAGAGTGTGTGTAGCTTGCTACTAGGGATTCTCTTTTACTTCTCCGCACAGAGGGGAGAGAAAGAGAAATGGATGCTTTCTGTTTGCAGGCTAGATGTCTCTGCTGTATCCAAACAATCAGCTGTAGCTCACTACCCAGGAACCAATCAAGGAATTGCTGCTATGCTGAGTTTTCCGATCCGCTCAACTGGACCTGATTTAAAGGCCAATTAAAATGAAATTGTCTTTGTAAGAATTGCCTAAAACACATGCAGTGCCAATTTGTCTAGCATTCTCCCTTACTTCTGGAATAAGGGGGTATTATATACACAACTGTGTTTTCTTGTAACCTTTTTTAAACTGCAACACCTTCCTACACAGCTTCCTTGATTTAAAGCAGAACGTTTTCCTGTTTTTAGTCCCCAAAAAAAAACTTTACAAAATTATTTTTGTGATTCGTAAAAGACAAAAAAAAATTGCTCCCTGATGTATTTTTTTAAAATGACCTAATTGAGGCAAATAAGTTGATTACAAGAGTTGATAGGAATAATTCCATTGCATGAGTGGGGTTTGGGAGGTAGTGTGGATTGAACATTAGGGGGAACAATCTTAAAATTAGAGCAAGGCTCGTTCGGGACAGCTATCAAGAAATCCGTCATCTGGAACCCTTTCCATCCCCCAGACCACGTAGCTGTTGCTGTTAAAAATTTCAGAGTTAAGATTGATAGATTTTTGTTATGCAAACTGATTGGTAGTAACAGAACAAGGTTGGGTAGATGAAGTTAAGGTACATAACAGTAATCATTGAATTAAATGGTAGAATAGACTATAAGGGCTGAGTGGGCTAATGCTGTTAATTGGGAGTTTCACAGTGGGTGTAGACCAATAAAATCCCAAAGTTTGATCTCTCGGTTGCACCAAGTTTTTTGACTGCATCTGATTCACAATTGGGAGCACCTGTAATTGATTGATTGTCAAGTAAGATTTCGATGAACTACTGCCAAAGATCTTAGCCCCTCCTGTCTGTGTTAGTGAAATACTGAAGCCCCAGTAAGGTTCTGAAATAAATGTCTTTTTCACTTTATCTCCAAAATATATTGGCTGATATTAACCATGGGAAGTCCCCATATAGAAAAGGACCTTTGTACATTTTCTTCTTGCAATCTGCCAGTACTTTGAGTTTAGATCCTGTGGAAAATAATCACCCAGTCTGTGAAGGAGAGGCCTGCAGGAGGGACAGAGTTGTGTGTTGAGTGTGTCTGAACCAGGTGCAGTCTTTCCAGATTTGATTTCTGATCCTGGCCTTTTGCATACACTGTTAACCAGAATATAAAAGGTTCTAAAATAAGTGTAAATATATAAGTACACAAACCAATTGTAAGACAAGTGACTGGATGGAGGAGGGCTGAAGAGAACCACAAAGTTGAGAAAAAAAGCTAACCAATTTACCCAAGACTGCCTTGCTGGAACCAACATTAGCACAACCATCAGAATCAGTAACTTGCATTAAGTAGCTGTAGAAGCCATAATTATTGGCTGCAATATACCCACAACGGTATAGCTGTTCTGTATGTAAATGCACATCATTAAGAAACTGCATGCTGAAAGCACTGTACAATTATCTACTGTCACTCAAAAACAAATTAAAATAACCTTATATTGTACAGCTTATTTTTGTGTCATAACTTTACGACAAAAATCAGTATGGTTCAATTAAGACTATAAATCCAAAATGCAGTACTGGTAATGCATATTGGTTTTCTTTGGATTCATATCACTTTGCGTTGGTTCTGTAGTTTTGCAGTGAGCTATGGTGCATGTAGCAGGCATAATTTGTGCCACAACTGTTTTTGGTTGTAAATTATATCGATCCCTGCATGGTGTTAAACCTTTGTTTGCCCAAGGCAATAAAAACATGGCACTGGAAAAAGCGCACTGCTGCCTGTACTGTGTTTTGGATATCTCGTGGACTGATAACGATTGGGTGCTAAGTAAATATATGCTCTCACATGAGGTAGTTAACATTTTGTTAAGTTAATAATAGCTGTTGTGCACCTTAAAACAAGTGACCGGAAGTTAATCAGAACACAGGAGGCGCAAGAGGAAACCAAGTTGACAATCGGGTTAATCGTGTACTGAGCTACATAGTATTGGAAACTTGGTATTCATTACAAGCTGTTCTTGCCAATACCGTTTATGCTTATTAGTTTGTACACTGAAAGTCAGCAGCTAATTTGCCTGTCTCACTTCTTAGTAAAGGATCTTTGATCAATGATTTGCTTGTGTTCATGTTTCAGCAAAGTATTGGTTTTTGCGTTAGCTTTTTTGGTCGCTGTAGATTCGGAGAATGTTTTGATTAATGTTCAATTGACTATGCGCACGTTGAATCTAGGAACCATTTTGGTCCCATTTGTTCCTTTTTACAGCCAGACCGACATGTTATTTTGTTTACGCATGAACACTGCCGCCCATACAGTTACCAGTGTGTGGTTCCTAATCCGTTTGATTCACTGCACTTCAACCTACATGGACTCTTAATCCCTGAACAGTGATGCAAAGCAGGATAGCTAATGAAATCTGGACTGGATTTTCAAATCCACTTTCTGCCTTTTCTTCTGTGAGCTGAATTCTCATTTGCTGAGCAAAAGGTGCTGGAATTATGTGTTCATTTACTAAAAAAAAATCAGCTCAGTCAGAACCTTGAGAGTAACTAAGGTTTTTATACTGATTGAGATCGTTTTAAGTCAAAAGCCAAACTGAATCATCATGTCGAACTACAATATGAATGTTTAATGTACTAAGTTTTGGTTTGGTTGCAAAGCCACTAGACAGCTGATAGTGTTCCAAGCAAACGTGTGCCAGAAAGGGTCGGTGGACTAGAAGTTTGCGTTGGGTGATAGTGCAAAGTGGATGAACTTGGATCAGCTACCATTATACGCAGCACAGGATATTCAGTTCTGTTGTTGTCACTGGAGTTAA
The DNA here is from genome assembly GCF_037043375.1 of Chiloscyllium plagiosum. Lineage (NCBI taxonomy): Eukaryota > Metazoa > Chordata > Chondrichthyes > Orectolobiformes > Hemiscylliidae > Chiloscyllium > Chiloscyllium plagiosum. The sequence goes on from NW_028270175.1 coordinate 9,092,251, forward strand.
ATATCAGGAATTATCTCCTGTATGGCATCACTGTTCATAAATAATTTCTTAACCCCTTTGGACGCAGAGGAGGAGACATAGGAATTTCTCTGTTTTAAAACTGCTGGGGGACAAAACTGAACGCCAGTGGGCCCATTTGTGTATAAAATGTGATCGCTGCAGGGATCAGTTTCCTTCTTAAATCCGCCCTGTGATTTGCCAGTTTGACAGCTGACAACGTCTAATCGTCCACCTGAAGTAGGTATTTTGCCACCTGAGTATGATAATTGAGGTCATTTGATTATTTTAAGTTCCCCACTATCAACTTTTGTATCAACTGAGCAGAATAAGAGCCACTTACTGTTTCTGTTTCCCAAATATCCAGACCACTATACTTGAAAAAAATTCTCAGCTAAAGCCCAAGTACTTCAAATTTCATTATTTCTCTCGTCCAAAAGATACAAAATCCGTATTTCTGGCCCCACATCATGACAGATGTTGAAAGAAGACCAGTGTTGCTGAGATGACAATGGTATATGACGGAAATTACAGGTTTCAGCTGACAAAATGGGTGAAAGGAAACATTCATTCTGAAACTCCGTTTCACGTCCTGTACTTAATGTTGTATCTATTTTGTGCTTTCAAAGGAAATTGAAGCAGAAAACACTTGATCTTCAATGCCTGGCAATAATAATAGCATCTTGGAACATTATTCTCATAAGCCACATAATAATGGAAAGCTCACCTGATTATGAAGAGGTTTATCTGTGCAGTATTTATGATTACTACATATTCAATATAAATGATTAAAATACACCTAATTGCCCTTACATACTGAAGAGGATCACTTATTGGGGCATGTTTCAAGGGTTTTTGGGAAGGTAGCTACTTGTCCATCTTGAGACTCAACTGGCTATTTGACAATAAGAGCATCACAGTGGAAGTCATTAAGTCACAGCAGGCTTTTTAATAATGTTTTCTTGCATTTATATTCATTAGTAATGATTGCAAAATATGAAAGTTTGGAATCCAAGGAGATTCTTCAGTCTACGTGATGTTGTGAACCTGTACTCTCTTCCATTGCAGGGTGAACTGGTGACATTTTATTACTATTGGAAGAAGACACCTGAAGCAGCTAGCTCTCGTGCTCATCGAAGACACCGCAGGCAGGCAGTATTTAGAAGAATTAAGACACGTACTGCAACAACCCCAGTGAATCCATCTCGGCCACCATCTGGTGAATTCTGTAAGTTGTGGTCATGTTGATTGTCAGAATTTTGAATTGAGAATAACACAAAGAGCTAAATAATTTATACTTTTAGCTAATTATCCAAACCATTACAACCAGTTGTTTTAGACTGATTTCTCATTAACATAGTAGATTCTGAATTGATGCATATATGAACTGGAAAGTTTTGATGTCTGAAAGTAGCTTGTGGCTTTAAATTTTTTTAACAACTTTAAATCACAAGCAATACAATGGCTGAAGCTTAAACCATAACAATTGTTAAGTTCTCACTAGTTAAACACTAGTTAGCTCATTAAGTTCTTACCTCTGAATATTCATTGCTATGAAACAGACCTAAATACCATACTTGTCTTTCAAATTCTAGAAATAGATTTGTAATTCTTAGTATTTATGGGTATAAAGACAGGATTTGTCTTATCCTTACTAAAAGCAATGAAAATCAAATGCTCAGACAACTTCCATAATTTTTCAGTGAATAGTAATAATGCTATTTATACCAAAAGTGGCAATGTATTTGTTCTGCACTTGTTCATTGGTGTAATGCACTGAACCACAGTAGTTGCAATCACGACAAAACTCGCTCTCATAAGGTGTTGTACTTAGTTCCAAAATTACATTAATAATTGCTTTGATGGACTTGATTAAATATTGTTGGCATTAGAGTCATAAGGGCAATGCTGGATAAAGGAAACCAACAATTTAGTATAGCCCCTATGCCAGTAATGGGGCTTTGTTCCTTGCATCAATTTTGTTTTTGTATTTGTTTATATCTATAAATCTGTAGAAGGAGGCTAAGTACTGTCTAACAGAAGATGATTCTAAAGTTTCCTTTCTTATGCCCCATTTGAGAGTGCCCTATATAGGTCAACTAGATCTCCTGGTGCATTAGCTTTACTCTGAAACTCGACACTCTTTCAATATGGACATTTGCACACTGAGTTATAAACATTGTCTATGCAGTTGGTTCAGCACTCTGAATTCCAGAGGACTTAAAGTGCTTATTTAAAGAGCCCCCTGTATCCTCGCCAGCTGGTGAGTTGTACACAAATGGCAGCATCGCAGGTAAATCCTGGAACATTGCGATGGCTATTTCTTTAGAATGGAGTTGATGTGACATAGAGCCATTGAAAGGCCATCACTTAGAATTTTGCACCACTCAATAAATAAGGATCAAGTATTCAATAAGTAAGATTCTGAGCAGGAATTGCTCAGAGCAATGTGCTAAGCCCAACAATTTGCAGCTGCTTCATCAGTGACCTTCCCTCCATTATGACGTTAGAAGTGGAGATGATTGTGCAATTGTCAACAATGTTCAGGACCACTAATGACTGTTCAAATACTGAACCTGTTTCTGTCCATATGGCAGCAAGACTTGGTCAGACTCCAGGTTTGGCTGATATGTGGCAAGTAATATTCATGCCAAGCAATGACCTATCACCAACAGGAGAGAATCTAACTATTGTCTCTTGATGTTCAATAGCATTAACACTGCTGAATTCCCCACTGTCAACATCTTAGGAGTTACCATTAACCAAAAACTGAACTGGACTAGCCATACAAACACAGTGGCCACAAGACCAGACCAGAGACTAGAAATTCTGAGTGAGTGACTTACTTACTGTCTCCCCAGTGCCTAGGGCTTTTGCCCAGAGCATCGACTGTCTACTCCTCGGATGCTGCCTGACCTGCTGTGCTTTTCCAGTGCCACATTTTTTGACTCTGATCTCCAACATCTGCAGTCCTCACTTTCTCCTATCCACAGTCTAGGAGCATGGTGGAATATTCTTCACTTGTCTGGATGAGTGCAGCTCCAAAACATTCCAGAAGCTTGATACTATCCAGCCGCCTTAATTGGAACCCCATCTACCACCTTCAGTATTAACGCCCTTCACAGCATTACACAATGCAGCAGTGAGTACCATCTGCAAGATGCATTGCAGAAATTCACTAAGGCTACTTTGACAGCACCTGACAAATCTACAACCTCTACCCGCTAGAAGGACAAAAGCAGCAGATGTGTTGTAACCTCTACAAGTTCCCCTTCAGGTCAAGCTCCATCCCACCTTGGAGCAATATCCTTATTGTCACTTTGTCAAAAGCCTGGACGCCCCCCCCCCCCCCCCCACACACACTGAAACAGCAATTGTGGATGTTCCTACATTCCAAGGACAGAACGGTGGAAGAAGGCAGCTCACTACCATCTCCAGGGCAACTAGGAATTGGCAATAAACATAGCCCAGCCAGTAATGCCAACATCCCATGAATATTTGAAACCATTCAAAATATTTTAAAGGAACGAGTAATTTAATCCAGCTCTGTGATGTAAAAAGGACTGAGCTTTTAAATATAAATCATGATCCTGAATTTATATTTTTTTATTTAAGATAAAGCGAGAATTCCTATTTAGGGTTGCAGTTTTTTCTTTGTTAGTTGTTTTGATGAGGACATTCCTGACAGCACAATATTCACTGCCGTTCAGGTTGTCTAAAAGATGTTAGTGGACGACATGGAACCATTAAAAACCTTTGGCGATGGTCCTTCCACAATGCTGCTAGTTAAGGCATTGCAGAAAGTTAATCTAGTGAGAATGAACGCACAGCAATACGTACAACTTAGGTTGATGTGTGACTTGGCAAAGGAGCTTGGTAGTGATGTTCTCATCACATTCCTGCTCTTGTCTTCCTATATAATAAACCTTGGGGAAGAGGGTAGCTGAAGTACAAGCTGTTGTAGTGCAGCTTATTTCACTTAAATATTTTTTGTGCTGCAGGTTCACAATAACAATTTGCAGTTTGTTTGCAGGATACTGAAGAACTGCCTTTAGATCCACTCTGCTCGCAGTTTGCAAAACTTCTGAGTTGAGCGCTAATGTATTAATTAGCTCAAGAGTCTGTACTTTGCATGCTGTTAAGTGGCCATGAGCTCGCAGCACAAAAGATAACATTTTCTTTTGAAAAGGATCATGCAAAGCAGTTTTGACTGCATTCACTGAAGCTTGATAAAATACGAGGCATACAATTATCGAATGACATCATTGCTTGTGGTTTTCATTTCACAGTTTTCTTTTTCCATATTTTCACCCATCTAGGGGCCTACCATAGAAACATATAAAGAATATTCTACATTGAGAATGTCTGAGCAGAAGGAATACAATACTGTTTATTTTGTGGAAGAACATTGTAAAATATATGTTAGCAGTTGTAATTCCTACATTGAAAATAAAATTAACAATTTGAAAACAAGTTATAATATACAGAAATATGTTTTGAGTAAATGAGCAAGTGCAGCTTCAGTAAAGGATTGAAAAAATTTCTGTTAAAACACAAAATACTTCAGCCTAGTTGCAGATTGATCCCTGCCCCCCCCCCCCCCCCCCCCCCACCCTCCTTGATCACTGCTCAAAATACCAGCTATGTACCTTCACAACTTCCTAAAATACAAATACTCCTTGATGTCAACCCAAGCAATGAAATGAATTGTCTGCAAATGTTCACCGTAAGCTTTTTGGCAAAAGTATTTATTTTAGTATTTTCTTTTCCTAGTGGATCTCAGCTCCGCCAGTGAGGATGACTTTGACAGTGAAGATAGTGAACAGGAGCTGAAGGGCTACGCCTGTCGTCATTGCTTCACCACCAGTATGATGTTTTTCATTATTCCTGCTGTGAGAAGTAATGAGAGATGAGTTCGGTTACAGTACTTTGTTTTTAAGTGACAGTATCTGTGCATTGAAACCTTGATAGGTGCTGAACCAGAGGCAACTCTAGGTTTTATTTAAGTGTATATTTATTGAACCCATTTAAAATCTGGTGCCCTTTGTTGTGCAGATACTGGCACAACTGCACCGGAGGCTGAAGTGAGTGAAGGAGATCCTGTACACAGGTATCCAATTCATAATGTCGTTGGCATGATTAGCTTACTTAGAAGACATCGCCATCATTTTTTTCTCTCTTCCTTGCCCTCACTTTTGATGCAGTACTCAGTAACAACCTCAGACAGGTCCTCTTGTTGCCAGTGTTGTGGAGTTCGTACATTATTATAATAATACCATTTAGACTAGCAGTTGCTTAGTGATTGCTGTCCAGTCAGCAGAATACAGTCTTTTTTTTGAAATTGCGAGCATGCAAATAGAGATATTAAGTAGTTACATTCCTCTGTTACACTTATATACTCTGACCATTTTATTTTCATTTCCTTCAAGCCCTTCGTTTTGTAGCTATTGTAGGATTATGTCATGGAAGGGAGCACCTGAAGTAATTCATTTGGGTTTGGAGAAAATTAATAGCTTTAATTTGGTTGTTGGAGGTCAGTTATCTCTGCCTCAGAGCATGGCTGTGGGAGTTCTTCTGTGTCGTGACCGAGACCCAGCATCTTCAGCTGCTTCATCAATGACCTTCTTCCATCATGAGGTCAAAAATGGGGATATTCATTAATGACTGCACAGTTTTCAGCACAAGTTGCAGCTCCTGAAATAATGAAGCAGTAAATATTGAACAAATAAGTCCAGACTTGAGTAGCAAGTAATATTCACACCACATTAGTGCCAGGCAATGACCATCTCCAACAAGAAACAATCTGACCATTGTTCCTTGACATTCAATATTTCCGATAGCATTAGCATTGCTGAAACCCGAATTATCAACATTCTTGGTTTACCATTGACCAGAAACTGAACTGGACTCGACAGATAAATACTGCTATATTGTTACAAGAACAAGTCAGAGGTTAGGAATCCTGCATCAAGTAACTCACCTTCTGAGTTCCTATGGCCTGTCCACCATCTGCAGGGCACAAGTCAGGATGTGATAGAATATTCCCTACTTACCTTGACAGCTCCAATAACACTCAAGAATCTTGACATCACCCAGAAGAAAGCTGAATTGGTACCACATCCATAAACATTAACTCCCAATATGACCAACACTCAGTAGCAGCAGTGTGTGCCAATTAAGAGATGAACTGCAGAAATTCGCCAAGGTTCTAAGGGAGCACCTTCCAAACCCAATGCCACTGCTGTCTGGAAAGACGAGGGAAGCAGATGCATTGAGCATCACCACCTGTAATTTATCCTCCAAGGAATGACTTGGCAATGCATCATTATTCTTTTGCTGGATCAAAATCGTGAAGCACCCTCCCTAATGGCATTGTGGGTCTACCTAAATGGACTGTGGCAGTTCAAGAAGGCAGCTCACCACCACATCAGGGGCAATTAAGGATGGACAATTACAGCAAAGCCCAAATCTCCTGAATGAATGAAAAATAATTGGATCTAATAGCACTCTGTTCAACAATGAGTACTATGTAACAGTAGAAGAGGAAAAAAATTCTGCTCTGATTTTTAGATTAGATTAGATTATTTGGTGTGGAAACAGGCCCTACGGCCCAACAAGTCCACACCGACCCGTCGAAGCGCAACCCACCCATACCCCTACATTTACCCCTTCACCTAACACTACGGGCAATTTAGCATGGCCAATTCACCTGACCTGCACATCTTTGGACTGTGGGAGGAAACCGGAGCACCTGGAGGAAACCCACACAGACACTGGGAGACTGTGCAAACTCCACACAGTCAGTCAGTCACCTGAGGCGGGAATTGAAACCGGGTCTCTGGCGCTGTGAGGCAGCAGTGCTAGCCACTGTGCCGCCCACAATTGCCTTCATCTTTGTTGGCCACAATTCTGTGCCACCTGAGACAGCAATGTTGGGCGGCACCGTGGCACAGTGGTTAGCACTGCTGCCTCACAGCACCAGAGACCTGGGTTCAATTCCTGCCTCAGGCGACTGACTGTGTGGAGTTTGCACATTCTTCCCATGTCTGCGTGGGTTTGCTCCGGTTTCCTCCCACAGTCCAAAAATGTGCAGGTTAGGTGAATTGACCACGCTAAATTGCCCGTAGTGTTAGGTGAAGGGGTAAATGTAGGGGAATGGGGCTGGGTGGGTTGCGGGTCGGTGTGGGCTTGTTAGGCCGAAGGGCCTGTTTCCACATTGTAAGTAATCTAATCTAATGTTATGATAATGAACAATAAATTTAAGGGAAGGGACTGTAAGTGAGGCGAGAGGGGAAACTTATTTCATGATCTTTCGTTTTAGCTTCCATGTGCCGCATTGCTAAGATGCAGTTAGAGTTCATCCAACTTGTACAGCTTTCTCACTAGTCTTGATGTAAATATGTAATAGTTGTATCATGAAATTGATAGAAAATATGCTTTTTTTAAAAAAATCAGCATCCAAAGACTGGCACCACGGAGGAAGGGACAATATATTACTGTGCACAGAGTGTCGAATTCACTTCAAGAAATACGCAGAACTGCCGCCTATCGATAAACCAGTGGATCCACCACCATTTATGTTTAAACCAGTCAAAGAAGAAGAAGATGGGCTCAGTGGGAAACATAGCATGAGGACCAGAAGGAGCAGGGGCTCGGTATGAGAGTCATTACTTTTTCTTTCATATTTTATATTTATAGGAGACTAAATTTACATAAATCAATGTGACGCAGATGCGGTGAGTAGTTTGGCAATGTTCTTTGAAATCCTCCAATGCACTTTAGGACAAGCATATACTTTAATTTGTTGCCTTTTGAAATTCAGACCTGTGATGCAGTATGGCACGTAGTGGCATACATCATTTCTCTTAAAAACATTTAGATCATGCTGCCTGGATGACATCGAGCAGCTGTGATTTAATGTTGTTATTTTATCCACATAGCATAAATAAAGTGTTTTCTCTGGGGTATTCTGTATTTCAAATTTATAGGAACTCATTGTCATTCAATATGAAATCAATCGAAGGCTAATAAAATAATAAAAGTCGAGTTCTATTTTGCAACAAAAAAAAAACACTTGTCCTACTTACAGGTAATAAAACACTAGAAGTTTGAAGAACAAATGCTGGACTTTAAAACGTTTGGGTTTTAATTTGCAGAGTACTCCTGATTAAAGTACCTGGGCACAGGATTTGAAATAAATGACAGTGAATCAGGCTAAAAAAGATGAGCAATTCCAGTATTTACAATGGGATTAAACAAAGTGTTCAAATTACAGGAGCTGGTCTTGTCAAAGTAATTGTGTAATTCCTTTGAACACATAGAAGGGAAGCTTGTCCCTTCAGAATTAGCTTACAGTTTTTCTTATTAAAAGTAGAAGGATTGCAAATGGAATCTCAGCCACCAACGTTAACCAATAATTAACTGGAGAATATTAATTGGAAGCTAACATTGTTATAAAAGCACCTATGAATTATTAATCGCCCCAATGCATGCGGGTCTAATAATTATTTTATTGTCAATTAGATGTCTTCACTGCGCAGTGGTCGTAAAAAGCAGACAGCCAGCCCTGATGGTAGGACCTCGCCTATCAATGAAGACATCAGGTCCAGTGGCCGTAATTCTCCCAGTGCTGCCAGCACATCCAGTAATGATAGCAAAACAGACTCTATGAAAAAATCCAGCAAGGTAATGTTCTGATAATCATTGTGAAAGCAGTTGCATACTACCATGTCATAGCTCCCTAGAAATGTAGTGGAGGCCGGTTCAATTGAGGCATTCAAGAGGGAATTGGATAATTAGATAGAACTGGTGTGCAAGGGTATGGGGAAAAGCAGGAGATTGGCACTAGGTAATGATGTTTGGTTAAAGAGCCAGTGTAGGCATCATGGGCTGAATGCCCTCCTTTATGTCGTAACAATTCTGTGATTTTGAGAAGAGATCATCTTAAAGCTGTGGACATAAGGCTTTAGATCTGGTGCATCAGAAAATAAAGGTTTTTTTCCTTAAATTTTTTAATAAGCTATATTTTGAAAATTCAACAAAATCCAGTCTCATTTTGAAGTTTAGTAGATTTAGATGATGTTGTGAATGGTAATAACACAAACATTGACTCATATTCAACAAATTCTGTTGTAGAGCAGTGATTATATTTCATGTGCCATAGATCTGTTTTCTAGTTGAAACAAAATCGCGATTGGTCTCCTTTATTCTGAATTAATCACAAAATTAATCCCGATTTTAATATTTTTGTGGGAAAGATGCCATTCAGCAACAAAGATTAATGAATCAGTAAAATAACTGATGGTTGATGTATGTTACCATTATTGTTGCTGAATTGTGGGAGGTAAACATTTTGAAATTATACCTGTAATACATACTCCAGTTGGTAGTGCCTTTGACATATGCTTTGGTGAAAATGTTTCTTACTGTAGAATGAGATGTGCAGGCCTTTAAAATAGGGCCTGTTACTTCTCATTCATACCTCATTCCTACTTGTAGCCACTTTAATTCAGTGGCGTCCGCAGTGTGCAAAGTTGCAGTCCTGTAATACAAATAGGACCCTGATGTGAATTTAGTAAAGGCTTGGCAAACTTTGTGAATGTTGGGCCCATCAGAGAAAACTGACTACACAAGGTTCCATGGCCAGAAGAGGCCCAGCAGAAGAACGTTTTTGAAATTGTAGTGATTTCATTGTGGGGCAGGAGTATTCCTCCTGTCCACAAAAAAAAGGTCCTCTTTCCCTGACCTACCCCAACTTGATGTCAAAGGACATCATCTTGTATTCCCCATGAAGGATCCTGATGACATGAAATCTGACTTCTGCCCACGGTCAAGGTAGTAATTCTTGTCATGTTCAGGCAGGCCTTGCAGTAGAAAATGGTCCAGGCTTATTGTTCATCTTAGGAACATTGAGTTTATGCAGCAAATTAAAATCAAGATTCACTTTTTTACTTGAAGTTCTTTGTTTTGAAAATTCCTTTCCTTAAAAGAAACTGTGGTGATGCTACATGTTTTAATACATTCATTATTAACTTGGGTAACTGGTTTGTTGTTCTTGTGCTCATATTGTTTTCAATGTTTTTTACACGACAGAGATCAAAGGATGATGTATCATCGCCATCAAAGAGTGCCAAACGCCAAAGAGAAAAGGCTGCTTCTGATACAGAAGAATCAGAAAGATTAAATGCAAAGAAATCCAAAACACAGGCATGTATACTTGGTCACACAGTCTTCAGTTACTCAGATTTCAATACATAATTCATTGGTGTTTGACTTTATATTATTACTAAACATGCAGTGTACCACTTTTTACATGGCACTAGAAGTCTATGGTAACTTTTTTAAATGCAAAAGTTGGACATGTGACTTGTTCCACACAAAGTTGTGTTGTCCCGTCCATCAGCTCTGGAGATCTCCTACCACCTAGGTGGAATGTGGTTGCCAGGAAAAGGTGAAAAACAATCAAAAACCAAATCCCTCAATTGAAAAAAGCTGATTTTTGTTTGTTTGCTCAAGAGGATACAACCTAGTCTGAATCCACATTGGCCGTGACTCAACCACCTTGTGTGTTATGTAAACTCTGACAGAATCAGAAAACGCCCAGTTCTTTCTTGAAGCTACTAAATGAGTCTGCATCGACTACACAATTTGACATCCTGTTTCACTGATGTACTCCAATCTGTCCAAATCAAACCAGTAATTTTATCAGTACTCCCACAGTCTTGTCCTGCCATTATTATTGTCAACTAAAATCAAACCATTCTTAAATGTACACTTGACTCCTTAATTGGGACATCAACCAGGGATTCTGGCCAATTGTAGTTAACATACCCTGTTTATGCACAGTTAACTCTTGGATCTGAAAGTGGCACCTTCCAGAAGTGAGACAACTAAGCTGATCTTTCCTTTCCTGACGTGGAATTACTGAGGCTGATTGTTACAATATTATCACCACACTAAACTGTGCACAGATCCTCGGATCCCTCTGATCTGGCTAGATCAAAATGCAAAACTTCACTTAGTTTATAATTTTCAAACAAATTCAACAAAAATATGAAAGGGTGAGGTGAAAAAATAATGAGCTCAGCTTGGACAAAGAGTAATTTATACGTAACAGAAGAAAACGTTTGCTTTTTGCAAAGGCAGTCTCTCACTGTTCCGTGTTGAATTTGATAAAACTTGTGTATGTTACTGCAGAATTGATAAAAAGCTCCTTATAAACAAAATGACAATTGGGAGATGAATGCATATAGTTTTTCATAATCTTCATATTTCATGAACAATACCACTGGAAGCTAAATGCACTAAAATACAACCCTTTGAACTCCTCTACTGTCATCTAATCCTCTTGTCATTACCAGTGGCACTGATCCTTAGGACTCAAGATGGAGCTCCCACAGGGTGTGAGTAAACTGGGCAAAGTGTGTGATCTAATTACTTATAACATTAGCCACATTTATAAACAGCAGATTGTTGTTTAAACTGCCAGCAATCTGCTGAAGAGGCCTTCCTCTTGGCTGCATTTTGGCCATGTGTTTTAACAAGGACCACCAATTATTACATTATTGATTTGAACTCTGCAATTCAAAAATGACGTTCTTTGCTTTTACTTGGGGGGAGTGTAACAATTTCCTCAAATTGCGTAATTCAGATTGTTTAATCCCGTTTCCACTCCCTCTAGTTGTGACCTGAATGGGCATCATTATAAGCAAAATTGAATGATTAATTAGATTTGTTAGCATGGAAAACATGGCAGGGTTCTGACATTCGGAATTGTCAGTGATAATGCTGTGAATGACAGCAACATGTGGACTGTCGTGTAACAATTTTTTTTTGTAGTATGCGATTGTGTTGCAATTTTTTTCAGTAACATGGCAGTATGGAATAAACTGTACGGCAGTCAGTTGAGGTAGTTTGTAATGTAAGTGATATACTTTGTTTTAAAAGTCTAGAATTAATGTTGCTAATTTTGTTAAACAAGTATGAAGTGTGAGGTGAATCTGCAAGTGTGTGCATTTTCTAAATAACTAAATTGACTCGAGAAAGAAAAGAAGCCACATCGAAAATGAAGCTATACCACAATCTGCTGTTAAGGTCAGGAAAAATTGTAGGTTTATCTCACAATGAATTCGGCAATGCCACTTTAACCATAAACTGTACTTGTCTTCCCTGTCAGCAAAGAAAAATGCTATACAGAGATTTGAAATGTTGAAAATGATCAGGATGACCTTGACCATCTCAGATGAACGTTGCTGAAAAAGTATTTAACTGAAACCAAGGAATAGTGTTCTAAGATGTGCTTCTAAAATTAAGCTTTAGCCTTTTTCCTGTGATGAATTTTTCCACATAAAATTGCTGTTTAATATGTTCCTGATTTTAAATTCTGTATTCCTTGGTATTTTATTTAAAAATGTAATTTCGACCTAGAGACTCAGTTGAAGAGCTGAGATTGCAGGTGAATAGAAGGTGTGATTCGACAGTGTAGGTACAGTATGTGGTAAATGGCAGTGCTTCAGAATTATTTAATCGAAAGAAAAGGCCCACCATCTGCTCGATATTTGCCTTAAAACACAGGCTTTCTCAAATAAATCTGAGTTAATTAGACTTTGTCTAAACTGTGACTTTTTACGTACAGTGAGAAGCTGATTAAAATGTAGCTATTACATTATGTTAATAAAAAGACCCATTTTTGAATATAAACTCCCAAATTGAAATTTTAACATGTATTGAAAATGTAGGTATTAATATTTATATGCGAATATGATCACAGTTTTTAGCTTGCAAATTAGTTTGTATTCTTCTGTAATCTAGGCAGTATATTTTATGCAGATTACTTTTTAAGCCCTTGATGGTGAAAATGATGATGTTCAGTCTGAGATGTTTCAGAATTGTCTCCATGAAACTCCTGTATAGAAGCAGCAGCTGCTAATTACAGTACCAAAGGGCTCGAGCCTCTATCTTTGATGCCACTAACTATGTTTTGTAAAGCTTCACTATTAACTGGCAAAAGTTTACTTTTACACTTGGTGAGCAAGTTTTTCTGCCTTTCTAACTTTGCATTTTTGGACTGCTGTATTTGATAACCAGCTTCAAAAACAAGGTTTCCATCTTTATCCCGAAAAAAATAGTAAGCTCCCAATGATATTACGTATTTATTTTTAAGAAGTCGGGTTCCTCGTTATAATTAAATCAACAAAACAGGACCAGAATAATACTGAATCATGAATATAAAAGCCAAATATTGCACATGTTGGAAATCTGAAATAAAAACGCAAAATGCTTGTAATACTCAGCAGGATTGACAGCTGTGGAACAAGAAACATAGTCCAAAATGCTTGGGGTTTTAAAAAGACAAACTCACCTGGATTGATTTGTGGCTTGCTTCAGTTTTTGAGCTTCCTGTTTGCTGTTTCATCGTGGATCTGTAGTTAGGAAATTGGGTGTTGTATGTTGCCTGCAGTGGCTTCTATCCAACCTGGTTTAACATCGGCTTCTATAAAGTGGACAGTGTCAGCTCACTATTGTGATGGAATATATACTGGTGGTGTAGTCAAAACTGGGAAAATTAATTAAATGTTGGCTCATCTAACAACTGCACTGTGACATCAAATCCTGCTTTAAGATTTAAAATTAGTACCTAATTGGACCCTGATAATTTTCCATTCTTTCTGTCAGATAAGAGTTGGTCAAAATTATGCTTATGTGTAATGATCATAAAATTAGGTTCACTAAATAGTATTTGATAACTCACTGTCTTTTTTATTTGTAACAGGAAATCAGTAGACCAAATTCGCCATCTGAAGGAGAGAGTTCTGACAGCCGCAGTGTTAATGATGAAGGAAGCAGTGATCCAAAGGATATCGATCAAGACAATCGCAGCACGTCACCAAGTATACCGAGCCCAAGGGACAATGAGAGTGATTCTGATTCCTCTGCACAGCAACAAGTATTACAGCCTCCTCAACCTCCAGTACATCAGAATCCATGTGCCTCTTTGCCATTAGCACCACTGGAACCACCACAGATGCCCCCTCCGGCATCATCCTGTGCTGTATCAGTTTCTCAACAATTGTCTCCAGTTTCACAGCCTCGAAGTCAGACACCCCCTCATTCACTGATGCAGCCTGCACCACAGCTTCATCCGCAGAGACTAACATCACCGCACCCTCCGATTCAGCAGCAGATGCAACCTCAGTCACAACCTCTTCCCCAGACACAGCCTCAGCTTCACACTCAGGTGCAACCATTGCCTCATTCTCTGCAAGCTCAGTCGCACATACAGCACCAACTGCAAGGTCCGCCATTCTCAATCAATCCTCAGCCTCCACAGCCTCAGATACAGCCGGCTTCTGCGCAGGGGCCAACTGCAACGCACTCTCAGCAACACACTCCTACCCAAGTCCAAGCACAGCCACCACCACCTCCCCAAATACAACCACAGTCACAACCTCCAAGAGAGCAGCCTTTGCCACCTGCTCCTGTGACTATGCCTCATATTAAGCCACCCCCCACAACACCAATTACTCCTGTTTCTAACCCACAGTCGCACAAACCACCAAACCACCTTGCAGGACCACCTCCCTTCCCACAAATGCCTTCAAATTTGCCACCCCCTCCAGCTTTAAAGCCATTGAGCTCCCTTTCCACCCATCACACTCCCTCTGTTCATCCACCTCCATTGCAGTTAATGCCTCAAACTCAACAGATTCAGCCTCCTTCTGCTCAACCCCCAGTGTTAACTCAAGCTCAGAGCCTTCCGGTGACTGCAACTCATCCTCAAGCAGTACCGCACCCAGTTCCTTCGCAGCTGCCGTATGCCCATCATTCTTTCATCCCATCAGGGGCTCCTGCCATCGCCTCTTCATCAGCATCTACCACCTCAAGTGTTGCACCCATCTCTACCATTCAGCCTACAGCTTCCATTGTTACATCTATGTGTTCTGCTGGGAGCATCACTAATACTCCACCTGCCACAGTGACGAGCATTCAGATTAAAGAGGAAATGCAGGATGAGCCAGACGATCCAGACAGTCCTCCTCCATCTCCAAACAGGAGTCCATCTCCAGAACCAACTATTGTTAGCGCACCCAGCCATGCCAGTCAGTCAGCCAGGTATTTTTTATTGTATTCTATAGTGCTGTTAGTTTTAGAAGATAAATGCAGTGAGCATTTCGTTTTACTTTCACTTAATTATTCCAAATGCTGTAATAATTGAAAATGTATGTTGCATCCTGCAGAATAGAATAAGTGAAAAATACTCAATGGTTTTGTTTTAAAGATGCTTCCATTTCTCTGTTTGTCATTTGTGTTTTTATTTAGGTTCATCAAACATTTGGATCGAGGTTACAATTCCTGTGCACGATCAGACTTGTACTTTGTGCCACTGCAAGGATCAAAACTCGCCAAGAAACGGGAAGAAGTAATCGAAAAGGCTAGGCGGGAAGCTGAGCAGAAGGCCAGAGAAGAGAAGGAGAAGGAGAAGGAAAAAGAAAAGGAGAGAGAACGCGAACGGGAACGTGAGCGGGAAGCTGAAAGAGCAGCGGTAGGTGCTCCTCTTCAGAGCAGCTTAGTTGTTCCTTCCATGAATATCAGGAAGTCACTAAAAATCAGTTTGAGAATTCGGGACAAACCAGTTTATGTAGGAAGGGAACACAATGTGGAACTCTGCCACAGGAGGCATTTGAGGTAAAATGCTTAGATATATTGGTGGAGAAGCTCAGCTCCTTCTCAGCCCAGCATCTTTTCATCCAATCAGGGGCTCCTACCATCGCCTCTTCATCAGCATCTACCACATCAAGTGTTGCACTTATCTCCACCATTCAGCCTACAGCTTCCATTGTTACATCTGTCTGTTCTGCTGAGAACATCACAAAGTACTTAAAGATTACATGGGTGAGTTTAGTGAAGAGGTTTATGTGGAGTATAAACATCAGCAAAGACCAGTTGGACTAAATGGCGTGTTTCATGCTGTACTGTGGTAGCATCACTGGTGGTGTAAGATAATTACACTTTTTTGCAGTTAAACTCCTGTTAAATGTTGAGTAGATTTTCAGAAGCTGCAGGCAGTTTCCAGAAGAGGATGGAATATAGCAGGTGATTCACCCCTAGGACTGTCATGCATTTTCTACCAAAACTGCCTTGGCAAAGGCATAGCAACAGATTCAGTCTGTCCCGCTCATTTATCTAAGAAAAGGTTGGCAGGTGAATCTAACGAAAGGCAAGAGAGCCAGTATTATAAAAAGGACATAGGCAGAAACTCAAATGCGTAACTGTTCCCACTGGCTGCCCACATTATCTATTTATGCTGCACCAATTTATTATGTCAGTGCATAAGCCAGGAAATCACATACAGTTGCATTCTATAAGCTGACTTCCTCCCACCCCCTTAAAAAAAGCTGATAAAAGATTATATGTAGTAAACCTATTCCAGTACATGATTTGGAGATTCCGGTGTTGGACTGGGGTGTACAAAGTTAAAAATCACACAACACCAGGTTATAGTCCAAGAGGTTTAATTGGAAGCACATTAGCTTTCGGAGCAACGAATTCAATGTGATTCCAATTAAACCTCTTGGACTATAATCTGGTGTTGTGAGATTTTTAACTTTATTCCAGTACAGTTACTTTCATTTTAAAGAATGCCTCTTCGACATGTTGCAAAGTTCTAAACTGATTGCCAGAAGTCTGTTTATATGTGCAGCTGGTTTTCAGACTATTGAAGTCAGTCTAGAAATAATAAAGAATACTATCAATAACACTCTGATCTCTATCATCCTAAATAATAAGTCTAATATTGGTGTGAATTGGAAGTGAATTTTAAACCTGCGTGAATAAGCAGAAAAAATGTCAAAAATAGGCAAGAGGAAACAAATCAATAAGAGAGGCCATAGAAAGAGAGTTAATAGTATATAAAACCTGAAGACCATTAGAGCAGATTGCACTGTCTGACCGGTTGTCTGTTTCCAGCACATTTTGTTTTTATTTCAGATTCCCAGGATTGCGATTTGTTTTCCCACCCATATTATAATTTATTCCCGTTCCTTTTGCAGAAAGCTTCAAGCTCCTCCCATGAGGGACGCATGGCAGAATCTCAACTTGTTGGGCCAGCTCATTTAAGGCCTTCATTTGAACCACCGCCCACTACCATCGCAGCTGTCCCTCCATACATTGGACCAGATACTCCAGCACTACGGACTCTCAGTGAATATGCAAGACCGCATGTCATGTCTCCAACCAATCGTAACCATCCATTCTTTGTTCCATTAAATGCCTCTGATCCAATCCTGGCTTACCATATGCCAAGCCTCTATAGTGCTGACCCTGCAATGAGAGAACGTGAGCTACGTGAAAGAGAGATTCGGGAGAGAGAGATTCGTGAAAGGGAGTTCCGTGAAAGGATGAAGCCAGGCTTTGAGGTTAAGCCACCTGAACTGGACGGTCTGCACCCAGCTGCTAATCCTATGGATCCATTTGCTAGGCATGGTGCATTAACAATCCAACCAGCAGCTGGAGCTCATCCATTCCCTCCTTTCCACCATGGATTGAATCCTCTAGAAAGAGAAAGACTTGCACTTGCAGGCCCTCAGTTGCGGCCTGACATGTCTTATGCTGATAGACTGGCAGCAGAAAGAATACATGCTGAACGCATGGCATCTCTTGCAAATGACCCACTTACAAGACTGCAGATGTTCAATGTGACGCCACATCATCACCAGCATTCACACATACATTCGCACTTACACCTACATCAGCAAGATCCATTGCACCAAGGTGAGTTGACTCAAGTCTGATCATTAACAGCCAAAAGAGTTGCTAGCCATTATGTCATCTTGTTTGTGTATTTATGTGTGCTGAAAGTTTGGAAATATGATAGTGATGGTGAAAGAATATGACTTGAATGCTTCTGATATCACAACGTAAGTGCAATGATTTTGTGGTTACCTTAACAGTGAAAAATGCATGTACTTCACTAGTTTAATGATACTATGAATCTTAAATACGGGGAAGTAGAGTTTCAGCTTCAGACTTAAATCAGGCAAACCATGCCTGAATTGTGTGTAAAGTTGCTCAGATTTGGTTATGTGATTCAGGCACTCACTAAAATAATTTGCAAATCACAAATGAAAAATCTGCCACAAGCCAGTGATGTTGTTTAGTGCAATAAAATGGCATGTTTTCCATCTAAGTGCAATATGGTAATCTCATCAACTTTCATGAATACAGTTGAAATTAGGGTTCTTACCAAAAATAAACATTTTACTCCAGTCCTCCATCTGAGATGATTGAAAATTACTTCAAAAAACTATAAAATTGTTTGGTACTTTCATTCGTTGGCTTTCCTACTTAAGTGTCCTTTGACACAAGATTTCTAAATGTTCCCACTAGCACATGTGCAAGTATGAAAATTAAAAGAACTTGATCCTTTTGTAACCAACACAATCATCAGAATCTTGCAATGTTGCCCTGGGCAGATCTTGATCCAGGTATGGAAGATTTCAAAAACTGTTAACATATTCATGCATAAATGTGACCTTTTGCACTGATTTGACCAATTCTATCCAGATTGGGCTGATATACTGGCATAATGAAGCAAATGCTCGAGCCTAGTGTTGTAAAGTAAGGTTCTGATATACAACATATTTTGCATTATTGCCCTTATTTCATATTAAAAGCACAAAACACAAGCCGCACAAATGCAAGCATTATAAATGTGGCTTTCTCTATCCATGAAGCAACATTGTCATTGTGATTTTGTAATATACAAATTGTTGGAGTAAGGTTGAAAAGCATTGCATTACCAATTGTATGTATATGATTATTTGCACATTTTACAGAAGGGTGTGTAGCTAGATTTGAAGTAGAATTGTGTAAGTAGCTACAATTCAGCATTACACGTGGTCGTGCAAGTTCAGAACTGATAGAGAAATTCCTTTAAACCAATAAGTTTTACAGCCTGATGCTATTCATTTTACTCAGTGTTCTTGACTAAAAGTGCACAGGAATGACACACTATATGTCAAGTCTAATGGTTGTTATATTTACAGTTGGTAAGCTGTGTTAAAGAAGAGGAATCTGAATATTCTGAAATGATTGTAATTTGCAAATATATTTTTCATAAAATGAAAAAACATCAGGCATGGTATGTTAGAACAGTAAATGTTCACATTCACATGTGCCATGAATAAGTTTCCTGATTTTCGAGCATGCCCTCAGCGCTCAATGATGAGCTGTCTCATTTCAACACTCAGTATTTTGTTTCCTTGGCAACTCATGTTGGCTACCTTTCATCATTGGATTCTAGCACACAACTGTCATTAATTTGGGGAAAAAAAATCAGCTGTAATATTTTGTTTTTTAAAAAAAAGTTTGTTTTTAATAAAATGGGATGATTATTAAACTTACATAAGTGCAGAAGAAGGCACTTGCCTTTGTGTTGAGAATGCACATTCTCGACTCCCACTTACAGGAATTGCTTAGCTCAGGCCTCACAGTTGCAGAGCGTGGGAGGAAATCTCAAGAAGGCACATTCAACGCTTAGGTAAGTGTCTCAGTACACCATTAGAAAATCAGCTTGTTATTTCACAGTCCCATTAATCAGTGAAAATTGCTGAACTGCACAGGCTAACATGAAATGTGAACTTACATCTTGAATTTAGTGCAGAAATTTGAATCTTGCTGAATGAGCTACAAACATGGACAGGAAAGGTCATTTAGTTGCCAGAAAATCAAACAGATGAAGGCCAATATAATGTGTCATCATTGGACCTTACTCAATCTTTGAGAAACTGAATAAAACTATGAGGTGGATTTATCCCTTGTATGTTACTCTGAACCTTGAACCAGGCAGCTCACGTTCTTATCAACTAGAGTCTATTCTTTAATACCTGATTTCTCATTTTTCTTAATAGTCAGACAGATGGTAATTATCTATACTCGCTAAATTCTAAATCATTGGTTTTGGTGTCATTCCACAGTCAACCTAGTCAGTTGTGTTTACCATAGATTTAAATAAACCTGAAATCTATTTTTCATAATACCAATAGATTCCTCAAAGTTTCCTGTAATCCAAGTTTGTTTTCCTTAACTAAAAGATTGATTTGTAAATTTTCTTACGCACCTTGTTGTTTGTCTCTCTCAGTAAGTAAATAGATCTACTTATTAGGCATAAGAAGTAGGGACACGAAAAGATCCAACAATTTGTGAAACTTTTGTGCCATTCAGTTCACTCTTGTCTGACCTTGAGCTTCAATTTCACTTTACCAACCATTCCATTTCACGTAATTCCTCAAGATATCAAAGATTTAAATATTTAATGATCAAGCTTCCATACACTTCTAGGTAGAGACTGTTTGTGTTCACAAATCTGTAAGTGAAGAAATTTCACCTCCTCTCTAGTCCTAGATGATCAGCAGTGATTGTGTATCTATGTCACTCAGCCTTGCATAAGCAGGTTATCCAATTATTATCACATTTATCTGTGTGGAAGTTTGTTGTGTGCAAATGGACGACCATGTTTTTCATATTGTAACATTGACTACACTTCAAAAAATTATTTATTTGGTTGTTAATTAGTTTGAGACTTCCAGTGGTTAGGAGAATTGCAATATTAAAACCAGTTTTTTTTATTTTCCAATATCAAGAACCTGCACAATTGCAGTTGTTTTCATTTAAGTGGGCACTTCTGCTGTTTAAAACTCCACGTAGGATATTTACAAATACGTTTGTGTTAACCAGCATAAACTTTAAACAATTTCCTTACTTTTAATTTTGATCTTTTTCTAATGATTTAGGAGCAAAGAAATCTGAAAAGCTTTCCAAAAATTATGCAGTTCGACTTCCTGTAACTGATGTATGTTAGTTACAACAAAACGGCAATGGGGAAATAAAATTTATCAAATGATTACTTTCTGTTTAACAAGAAAACTTGGTGTGACTTACAAAAGACCATAAGAGGAAGCATTTGATTTCTCATTAAGATATATCTACCAATACTGGGAAACTTACCATTATAACAAACCCATTTTCTCGCGAAAACATGTCAGCAATCATAGAGTTTAATTTTCGCTTGGTGCATGTATTAGCTCTGAAAATAGCATACAACTGAATACATTTCAATTGCAGAGTGGCCTGGTACTGTTCATTGTGTTGCAATTAAATTGGCCAATTCAAAATTCCCAGTGTCTAGGGACCCAGGAGTCTGATAGGGATCTCTTTGAATCAGTTAATTAACTGTAAAGTAAATGCAAGTCACCACCAAAACTGTTCCCTCCTCAAAGAAGACCAAGGGAATTACCCCCATTTGGATATTTTGGATTCTTATACGACAGCAGTTACTAGAATTATATTGCTTAGTGTAATGAAGTATTTTACAATATTTTGTGGTCATGAAGAGTGATAGATCATATTTACTCCTAACAGATTAACTTGCCATGCCTACATTTATAGTAAGAAACCGCATAATGATTTGAGTTCACTTTGTTAATGTTATAGGAAGAGCTTGTTGTCCAGGTTATGCGCAGACATTCACACATTTAAAAAGCACTGTGCAACACGAAATGCTATTAAAAAGCAGATTGTTTTGGAGAATATAGATAATCTCTTTACATGCCAGTACAGTTCCAGCTGCTTTGACAGTTTTTTCAGCTGACAACCCTTCTGCTGTATGCAAGTACAGATGGGCAAAAGTATATCAGGTGTCGGACCGAGGAGATTTCCAGAGCAGAAAATGCCAGTGTGATTTTGAAACCAGAAGATCTTGATTGGCTGCTGGACTATGTCACTTTGATCAATATGATGGTAGGATAGTGCCTTTGTCATTATCAGCAGCCATCTCCACTCCGTGTACTTTCGAAGCATCAGTTTTAGTTGATGGGAGGCATGGCCTTGTGGTATTATTGCTAGACTATCAATCCAGAAAAGAAAATGAGGTCTGAAGATGCTGGAGATCAGAGATGGAAATGTGTTGCTGGAGAAGCGCAGCAGGTCAGGCAGCATCTAGGGAACAGGAGAATCGACGTTTCGGGCATTAGCCCTTCTTCAGCCCGAAAGGATTCCTGAAGAAGGGCTAATGCCCGAAACGTCGATTCTCCTGTTCCCTAGATGCTGCCTGACCTGCTGCGCTTCTCCAGCAACACATTTCCATCTATCAATCCAGAAACTCAGCTAATGTTTTGGGGAGCAAGGTTCAAATCCCGCCATGGAACTTGAACTCAATATTAAGAAAAATCGGGAATTACTGTGAAACCATTGCCGATTTTTCGAAAGACTTGTCTGGTTCACTAATGTCCTTCAGGGAAGGAAACCGACCATCCTCCCTGGTCTAGCCTACATGTGACTTCAGACCCACAGCAATGTGATTGACTCTCAACTGACCTCTGCAATGACCTAGCAAGCCACTCAACTCAGTTCAAGGGCAGCTAGGGATGGGCACTAAATGCCCAGCAATGCCTCTGTCCTGCAAGTGAATGAAAAAGAATCTTTACATCTTTCATACCCATAGTTCATTGTTAGATCTTTTACTTATTTTCATTTATCCTATATGGAATTCTTGTTCAAAAGGCTGATTTTGTGAAATAAGTAATTTTTCGGAAGAATGTGACTGAATCTGAAAGTGATCATGTAAATGACTTGAAGGTGTCCCTCAAGTGGATGATTAAATTCAAAAGTGGCTCTTAGCTGACCTGAATATCTGGCCACTTCAGAACACTAGTGAAGCAGCACCGTTTCTGACTATATGATAATTATGAACCAAACAACCCATGTGACTGTAGATAAAGGTGAACTATCCCTTCTCATTCTTGTTGACTTGTCTGCTGCTTTTGAGATTGTTGAATACAGCATCCTTATGCAGTGCGTTTCCTCTGTCATCTGGCTGGGTGGGAATGCACTTAGTCCATTCATGGGCTGTGGGTATTCCATTTATTGCACATCCCTTTTGCCCCTCAAAGATGATGGTGGCGGTGAGCTATCTTCTTGAACATTGAAGTCTGTGAAGGATAGATATGCTGACTGTGCTGCTGGGAAAAGAGATCCAGTCTTGCTGTCACATTTGACTTCTAGTGTTGAGTCACATGTACATACCGTCTGTGAGACCACCTAATCCCACCTCTAACATTGCCAGACTCTACATTTGATTCATAGAGTCAGAGAGATCTACAACATGGAAACAGACCCTTTGGTCCAATTCGTCCAGGCCAATCAGATATTCTAGAATAATTCAGTCCCATTTGCCAGCATTTGGCCCATATCCCTCTAAAACCTTACTATTCGTATATTCATCCAGATGATTCAATTTATCTGCTACTGAAACCCTGCCAACTATGTTAAAACCTCTAGATGTTTCTATTCAAATATATTACTAGCCAGCTCCCTATTGTTCTACATAAACTTGGGTTCGTCCAAACTTTGTCCAATTTACATTGTCCTTTTCACCTGTCACTCCTATGCTTTCAGTTGTACATTAGATCCCCAGTAAGCAAAGCTTTGATTTTAAAATTCTCATTCTTGTTTTCAAATCTCCCCATCGTCTTACCTCTCTGTATCTTTGTCATCTACACCAGCCTCTTGAGATATCTGTGCTTCTCGGATTTTGGCCTCTTGAACATCCAGATTTTAATTGCTCCACTGTCGGTTGCTGCATGTTCAGCTGTCAAGCCCAAATTTCTGGAACTCTTCCCCTAAACCCCTCTCTCTTTGTTCCTTTTAAATCCATCTCTTTGAATGTGGGTTCAGTTATCTGCTTTAATGTCACCTAATGTGATTCTATGTCATGTTTTGTTTCATAATGCTCGTGTGAAGCATTCTCCCTATGTCAGCGCGGGTTTCCTCCCACAATCCAAAGATGTGGAGGTCAGGTGATTTGGCCATGCTAAATTGCCCATAGTGTTCAGGGATGTGCAGGTTAAGTGCAGAAGTCAATGGTAAATATAGGGTAGGGGAATGGGTCTGGGTGGGTTACTCTTCGGAGGGTCAATGTGGATTTGTTGGGCCGAAGGGCCTGTTTCCACACTGTAGGGATTCTAATTTTAAGTATCTTGAGAGGCTTTGCTATGTTAAAGACACTGCATATATCCTCCATGTTAGAACATGTAGACTAAGTCAGCAGCCGTCATCATTTTTGATTCCCAAATAAACGAAGAAGTTAGCAAATTGACCTCCTTCCCCTTGCAGTTCTGTTGAACGTTTCTCACCTCGAGTGTAATGTTCAGCTGCAATCCAAACTAACCTGGAAAATACTGATCTTATTCTTTTCGAATAAGTTCTCCATCCCAAAAATATATCATAGGTATTATATGAATAGCTTTGGATTAATAAAATAATTTGTATCCCTAGATAAATAAGGGAATATTGATTGTACTTATGCAGAATTAATTTGGGGATTTGTTAAAATTGAAACATTGAAAACCAATAGCATTTTTTCATAATCCAGGTTTACAATTCTAACATGCACATCCTGTGCAGTTCTACTCAAGTTATTGTACAATTGATTTGATTCTTTAAAGAAGAGAATACCATTTATACTGCCAGATGGGAAAGTATGATGTTAAAAGGCCAAGAGCAGTAAGCACAGCTTGATTTGGAATTAGTGACTGTGGTCCTTTCTAATCATGGTTGGATCAAAATCGCAACACCACCACCCCTCTTTTTTCCCCCCCCCCTCACTCCCCACCAAACGCACACATGTCTGTCTCTTGCTGACTCTCCTGCACACTCGCTCTCTCACACTAACTCACTCACTCTCAATACCTACGCACTTTCGCGTGCGGTGTACACACAAACACACATGCACGCACCTCTGATAGCAAGAAGGAGTGCCTTCACACAGGCTGCAGCCAACACTATCTCATGGACAACAAATCCTGGCCTTCCTACCAATGCCCAATCCCAGGAAGGAAAAAAAATGGGCTCAGTTGCAGTTCTGTTGTCTCTTGCACCAGGTATAATTATTGTCATAAAAGTGGGGGAAACGCAGAGTAGTAAAGGCCAGTGATTTCTCCACTAGGCCCTTGGCAGCGCTCCCATTCCTCCATAAGGAATCAATTAAATCATCCGCCTTCAGTGCCTGCTGCTCCAAGGTGCCTCATATTCCTAGAAAGGACAGCACACTCTGCACATATTGCAACAGAATCAAAGTAAAGGTCTAAATTGCATCATCAGTCTCTAATGTTTGCATGTAAAAAAGAAAGAGCTTGACTTTGTATAACATTCTTCACAACACTCTGGTGTCTCAAAGCTCTTTTTAGCCAATACTGTACTTTCGAGTGTGGTCAATGTCGTGGGAAAACAGCAACTAATTTGATACAGTCCCTCTCAAAGGAGGCCTCTAAGAGAACCCAGTTATCTTCCATCGGTGAGACCGTGCATTGCCCTGTACTCCGTTTTACCAGCTCATGATTCTTCCAAATTCCCGATGAAAACTGCATTGCTTGTAGCCAAATGTACTGAAGCAAGACTTGTGCATGGCCATTGCTTATTTAAACATTGTATCATCTAAATCCATGGACAACTGCAGGAAAATGTAATACTATGTTCTCAGTATTTAAGGTATTGTGATCATAACATCATAACTGTGGAATGGTTGCTTGTGGTATGTATCTGAACATAGTAGGCACCTTTAAAAAGAAAAGAACCATTCCAAGAAAAGCATTGAACTAACCTTTGAAGATTTTCAGGAAATCTATGTGACCCATAAATCTGTTTCATTCTCATACTTTCTCTCCATTTGTTAAAAGATATACTTCAGAAATCCACTGAACTAATTCCTTATTTTCATTTCTCATCTCCCCCCTCTCATCATCATCCTATAGCCCTAAATTGCTGAGCTGATAACTAATAGATAGGTTGGTGAAATTTTTAGCATTGTGTTTTACAAAATAACATGGTTATGCTGATGCATATGCACAAGTCCCACATTGCTCCTGAGATGGATTGTCAGGGTCTAATGTGGTGGTGTGTGGAAAAATTAGCTTTCATTTTGTGCAATCTGGGACATTAGATCAGATTGCAAAAGGCTGACCATGAACAAGTAGAATCTGCTCATTTAATATTGTTTTAAGTCAAACACCTAGCCATTTTGTCCTGTCACATTTCAGGATACCTGGCCAACTTCACTGACAATGACCTTGGGGTAAGCACTGTTTAGCAGGGAAGAAAGGTTGTGAAGCTTGGGACTCTGCACCAATCACAGCCGATAGCAGTTGGCTTTTTTACCACAGGACAGGAAGAGTGTTTCTGCTCCCCTTGGCTTCACAGGAAGGCGTTTAGAATCTTGTTTATGAAGAGTGCAACTTTAGTTGGTCTTGATGCATGGTCTGGGTGCTACTAAAGAATACTGATTGCAGATGGCATGATACTTGCCCTATTCACTTCAGATGACGTACTGGAGAAGGGCCCTATGTGGGTAAGATTTCTCTTAATCACATATTTAAGGAAACTTAGTGTGTTTTAGGAATACCTGAAAAACGATCCAATTTCAGGTCAATAGATAGAGAATTTTGGTCACAAAGTTGGATCTTGCAACAAGGACCAAGACCCAAGGACTTAGGGTTGGAGAGCTTATATTAATCCAATTATCTAGACTAGACAATTTCACGTTTGCGTCATGTTGGGGTGGGTGAGTGGGAAGACGACAAAGACTAACAAAGGAATTGTTACAAGTCTAAAGGGTGCGTTAATGTGTAAGGGGTTCAGCAGAGGAGCCCAATGTTTGTCAGAAACAAGCAGTGATATAGAGGTGGATGTCACCATGACTGGTGATAATAGGACACTAAGCTTACAATAGCCTGGCTCATCTTTAGAGACTGGAGAAGAAGATGATATTAGTTATTATATTTAAAACCTCATTCACAATGCTTCTAGCTTGTTGCACTAAGCTATACGATATAATACAGTTACTTTTCCTGTTGTCTGAGTTTTTTTGTGCCCAGTAGTTTCAAAAGATTTTTCTTTTTCCTTAAAACTAGGTTCAGGAGGTGTGCATCCATTGGTGGATCCTCTAGCAGCTGGGCCCCATTTGGCTCGTTTTCCATACCCACCAGGTGCAATACCCAACCCACTATTGACCCAGGCTCCACATGAACATGAAATGCTCAGGCATCATCCTGTCTTTGGTAAGAAAATTCACATATCCAAAATAATTAATTCTGTATATTAATATTTTGAGAGGTTATGCTTATATCTCAGTAATAGATTATTTAAATTTAAATAAACCTTTCTTAATTTAATTGTATCACTGGACTGGTAATCCAGAGACCTAGCTAATGCTATAGGGGGAGAACCAGAAATTGCTTGAGAAACTTGGGTCTGGCAATATCTGTAGAGAGAAAGCAGAGTTGACATTTCTCCATAAATGCTGCCAGACCTGCTGAGTTCTCCAGTTTGTCTTGTTTCAGATCTTTGGCATTCACAGTTCTTTGTTCTTGAAGCAATAAAACAAAACATTGGTTCAAATCCCTCCATGGGAAATGTTGAAGTTTGAATTCCGTTTATAAACCTGGAATTAGAAGCCTAGTCTAAAGGTGACCACAGAATCTTTGTCCATTGTTGTAAAAAGCCATCTCCTTCACTAATGTCCTTACCTAGTCTAGCCCACATGTAATTCTCAATCCATTGCATTGTGATAGTCTCTTAAACATGCCTTCTAAATTGGCCCTGCAAGTCACTCAGTTTTATAAAACTACAATGAGGTCCAGAAGAAGGAATGAAAAAGAACAGACAACCCATCATTCACTAAGATCTGGAAACAACAATGGTACAGCCAGCCCTGTCAATACCACAAAGTCGTCTTTAGTAACAACTGGCTATTCATCTCAAATTGGGAGCGCTGTCCCATAGACAAGTCACGCAACACCTGGGCCTGGTCATGCTCAGGGACTCGTCTTACAATGTCTCACACTTCACCACGTTTTCTCTGGGTTCATCCTATCCCACTCCTCAAGCTCAGACTGGTATGCTCTGCTCACATAAAGCAGGACAACTCCAACCAAGATAATTACTGTCCTTGCAGTCAGCCCTTAACCATTAGCAAAGTGATGGAAGGGATGTTGACCAGCATTTGCTCAGAAATAACCTGCTCACTGTTTCTCAGTTTGGGGTTCAGTTAGTGCTACTTGGCACCTGACCTCACTACAACTTTAGTCCAAACAACAACAAAAAAAAACTGAACTCCAGAGGGAAGAACATAGTGATTGACCTTGAAATCAAAGCAGAATTTGACAGTGTTTGGCTTCCACGATCCCTAGCAAAACTGGAGTCAGTGGGGATTGTGGTGAAGTTGCTTTCTGATTGAAGTGATACAAAACAAGTTAGTTGTGATTGTTGTAAGTCAAATCATCTCAACCCCAGGTTGTTACTACAGGAGTTCGTCAAAGTAGATTTGTTTTCTAATCACTCAGTGCAGAGATGTTATTACACACCTCCTGGAGCAGGCAGCACTTGTACCCAGGCTTCCAGATCCAAACAATGGCACGGCAGCATCACAGTCTACTATCCAAGGCCAAATTATCTTTAGCTTCTCCATCAATAACTTGCTTCATAAGGCCAGAACTGGGGTCATTTGCTGATGATGGTAAAATGTTCAGCATCATTGTGACTGCTCAAGTATAGAAGTAATCACTGACCATATGCAGCTGGACCAGGACAATGTCAAGGTTTGGGCTGATAAGAGACATGCAACACTTGTGCCACACAAATGGTGGGTAATAGCTATTTCAAACCAGATTGAATGCAACCATCACCCCTTGATACAAATGGCATAATCATCATTAAATTCCACTCCCTCCCCTCGAATCCTGGGAGTATCCATTGACTGGAATCTGAACTGGACCAACCATATAAATACTGTGGCAACAAGCGCAAATCAGAGAAAAAAACAAAAAATCTTGGAGAAATTCAGCAGGTTTGGCAACATCGGTGGAGAGCAACACAGTTAAGGTTTTGAATCCAAAGATTCTGACTTGGAAATGAAAGATTAGAGGCTAGGAATTCTGCAACAAGTTGCTCACCTTGTGGCACCCTCTGCTTGTCTACTACCTGCAAGTCAGAAGTATGGTAAATCTGTTCCATTTGCCTGGATAAATGTAACTCCAACAACACTTGAGAAGCTCATCCAAGACAACACATTCCCCACACGCAACATTCACTCACTTCACCATGGATGTACAGTTGTAGCAGTGTGTGCCAAGTATAAGATGTACTGCAGCAACTTAACCAGGCTCCTTAAACGGCATCTTCAAATCCTGTGACCTCTAGGAACAAGAGCAAGGTAAAAGGGCTACACATGCATGGGAGCACCATCATGACCTGTACATTCTCCAAGCTGCACACTATCCTGACTTTGAATTATACTGCCATTCCTCCACTTCACTGGGTCAGTATCCTGGAGTTTTCTTCCTAACAGCAGCATAGGTGTAGCTGTAATGCAGGACTGTAGTGGTTCAATAACAAAGCTTACCACTGTCTTCTCGAGCGCAATTAGAGATGGACAGTGATGCCCACATCACATTAATTTTTTTTTAAATTAGATTAGAATTTGACCAAATGGTTCATTTACAGTTTGTTTTTATTTGTTGAACCTATGCTTTCAGCATGTAACAGTTTACAACCTATGTAAGAACAGGCAAGTGATCTCTCCTGTCATTTTGCTTTCAGGTGGACCATATAGAGACCTGCCTGGTGCTATCCCAGCTCCAATGTCAGCAGCACACCAACTGCAGGCAATGCACGCCCAGTCAGCAGAACTACAGAGACTAGCAATGGAACAGCAATGGCTACATGGCCATCACCATATGCACGGAGGTCCCCTTCCTGGGCAAGAAGACTATTATAGGTAAGAATAGCTGAACTTTGCTGTTCAGCATTTCACTTTGAAATAGATATAAATTTCATTTAATTGAATTCTTCACGTGGGATTGTTCTGACTTAAGATGATTTACAGTACTCATTTTGAATCAGAATGTTGATAGTTAATGCTTACAGAATATTATAAAACCTGATCTGAATCCAACAGGAGTAGCTGACCTTGTGCAAGAATGCTCATTTATGTCTTGATTTCTCAGTTGAGGTCAGAATTTCTCTCTAAAGAGCATCTTAGCAGAACTGAAATGGGAACAAGTAAGAGTGTACTGCCTCAAATTGATATGCTAGCCCTTTTTCACTCTGGCATACATTTTTCTGAAATTTGTTCTTGGGATCTGAACATCATTGGGCGGGGCCAGGATTTGTGCTGATCCCCAATTGACCATGAGCTGCTGCCTTGAATCTCTGTAGGCCTTGTAGTAGGTAGAACTACAGTGGATAAATGGCTTGCTGGACCATTTCAAAAGGCAGTTAATAGTCTACCATATTGGTGTGTTCTGGAGTCAGGTATAGGTGAGACTATTTAAAAACATTTACTGTCTGCTCCTGAAGAACATTAATGAAGCAGGTATGTTTTTATAATAATCCAGTACATTATACATTTTTGTCCATATTTGCTTCCCATCAAATTTAAATTTCACCATTTGCTGTGATAGAATTTGAATTAATGTCCCAGGGGCATTTGTCCAGGCCCCTGGATTGCTATTCCAGTAACTTTACAATAGTGTTACTGTCTGCTGAAAATTATGAAACTTAATCTCTGACATCAACATCATTCTTATGGAAACAAGCTGTCTTTTTTTCGAAATTACTGGCAATGCAAATATTTTCACCTATTATTTTAAATCAGTGTTGAAAGTTTTCAGTGCATTTGATCTTTTAGCTTTGTCATTTTGGCACTAACTTTTCCAGATCATGGTAGATCCAGCAAGGCTTTGATTTTGTGTGCAATATTTTCCAATTTCTTATATGAACAAAAAGAAAATCTGACTTCTGTTTCAGATGAGATACAAGTAAGCACACAGAAAGGGAGACTCCCTGTTTTAGAGTTTTCGTCAAAAATACTGATTTTCTTGTTCGTCGACTCCGTGAGAATGTCACTCAGTGGGAGGTGAAGTTCTTTGCATTTTGTTCCATGCACTGTGCACAGTAATACACAGACTCATGGCAAAAGTTTACAGAGATCTTGAACTGAACCAATCTGAAATAATCAAATTTTGAAAACATAACCTACAATTGACTTGTAAATGGGAAATGTTATTAAACAATGCCTCAATGCAAATAAATGACAGTTTGTTTAAAATTCTTGTTAACTGATATACTAAATTTAGTTGCCCTTGAAAATGGTAGCAGTTTTGTTATTGTGTAACCTTTAATTTTTAATGATTAATCAATTATTACTACTTGCCTGTGCTTTCCAGAAATATCCAACAAAACTGTCACACACAACTTCTAAAATAATGTACCCATGTTTTAGGCAGTTACTTCTGGTCTTCATAAGGATTCCTAAGTATTTGTCCAGAAAATAATTAAATTCAAAATTACCCATGTGTTTGTATACATATAAAAAGCAATGTCACTTCATCACTTTGTGGTCTTATAAGAAAGAGTTTCCAAATACCATTACCTATGAGAATTATACCAGTTGTTTGCTGGACCATAAGTCTAGAAGAAGCAATGCTTCATTTAAATATTTCAAAAAGCCATCGTGTTTACGTGAGACTTGAAGTGTAGTTCTACACAGATTAGCTAAGTCATGCATTGGACCATGCAGATCTAAGCAATTAGTATTTGAGCATCATGTGTTTGAAACAGTATATGACACCACTAACTAGTATTTATGTAGTCTTTAATATAAAACATCCCGAGGCATTTTACAGAGGCAAAATAAAGCAAAATATGACATTAGATGCTTTATTGAATTTTCACCCAGAATCATAGAGCAAGGAAACAAAGCATTCGGTCCAACCAGTTCATGTTGAACATATTCCTAAACTAAACTGGTTCCACCTGCCTGCTCCTGGCCTGTATCCCTCCAAACATTTCTTCTTCATGTATTTATCTAAATGCATTTTAAATGTTATAACTGTACCCACAGCCACCACTTCCTTTGGAAGTTCATTCCACACATGAACCACACTTTTTTTTAAAATTGTTCTTCATGTCTTTTTTAAATCTTTCTCTTCCCATCTTAAAAATATGCCCCTAGTTTTGAAACCCCCCACTCCAGGGAAAAGACACCTGCTATTCACGTTATCTATACCCCTCATGATTTTATAAACCTTTATGAGGTCACCCCTCAATATCTTACTCCAGTGGAAAAAGTCTCAGTCTCTCCTTATATCCAAAACCTCCATACCAAGCAACATCCTGGTAAATCTTTTTTGTACCCTCTCCAGCTTAATAATATTCTTCCTATAACAAGGTGACCAGAACTGGGTAACAGAAGAGGCCTCACCAACCTCCCGTAAAACCTTTACATAACATCCTAATTCCTAAACTCAAAGGTCTGAACAATGAAGGCAAGCATGCTAAACACCACCTTAACCAACCTATCTGTATGTGATGCAAGCCACAAAGAATTGATGTACCTGAACCCCTAGATGTCTCTGCTTTACATTGCTACCCAGGACCCTATTTTTAATTGTATAAGTCCTACCCTTGTTGTTTAACCATCTATCCAAATTAAACTCCATGTAACACTCTTCAGCCCATTGACCCGATTGATCAATATCTCTTTGCAATCTTAGATAGCATTCTTCATTGTCCACTATACCACCAATTTTGGTATATCTGCAAACTTACCATGCCTTCTATATTCTCACCTAAAATTATTTATATAATTTACAAACAAAAGTGGACCCAGCACCGATACCTGCAGAACACTGCTGGTTTCAAACCTCTAGTCTGAAAAACAACCCTCCTCCAACACACGCTGTCTCCTGCCATTAGGCTAATTTTGTATTTAATTGGCAAGCTCACCTTGAATCCCATGTGATCTAACTTTACTAATTATTCCACAATGCAGAAACTTGTTGAAGACTTTACTAAAGTCCAAGTAAACAACGTCTACTGCTCTACCTTCACCAGCCATCTTGGTTATTTCTTCAAAAAACACAATCAAGTTTGTGAGACACAATTTCCTTCACACAAAA
Organism: Chiloscyllium plagiosum; assembly: GCF_037043375.1. Classification (NCBI taxonomy): domain Eukaryota; kingdom Metazoa; phylum Chordata; class Chondrichthyes; order Orectolobiformes; family Hemiscylliidae; genus Chiloscyllium; species Chiloscyllium plagiosum. The sequence continues at coordinate 9,125,256 of NW_028270175.1, forward strand.
TTGTTCCTAATCATTCCTTGCCTCTCCAAATTCATATAAATCCTGTCATTCAGAATCACTTCTAACAGCTTATCTACCATCGAAACCAGACCCACTGGTCTATAGTTCCCACATTCTCCTTACATCCCTTCTTAAACAAAGACGTAATATTATCCACTCTCCAGTTATCCGGCCCCTCACCCATGGTTATAGATGATGCAAATATTTCTGCAAGGGACCCCGCATAAGAGAGACAGAGTTACATGGCTGGTAGATTTAGAGATGTGATTACACATCAGGATCAGTCAGATAGATGGGCAATTGTCAGGGTAGGTAAAAAGATAGTTCACAAGTTTCCCGTGACTATCCTTTTCTCAAACAGATACTCAGTTTTCAGTACTGTTGAAAAGAATGGTCTCTCAGAAGAAAATAGAAGAGGCAGCCAGATCTTGGGCACTAAGGATGAATCTTACGATAGGTGAGGTTTGACAAGATTCAAATGAACAATTGTTACAGGGGACTGTCCTGTCAAACTGCATTTATTTCAACGCAAGGTCTTATAGGTAAGGCTGATGAACTCGGGGTTGTTTGGGAACATGGGATTGGGACATCACAACTATTACAGACTTTTGGCTGAGGGATGGACATCTCAGTGATCCAGATTTTAGATGCTACAGGAAGAATGGAAAGAGAGGCAAAAGAGGAGACAGATTGGTGTTTTTGATTAAGGAAAACATTATCGCTGTAACGAGAGAAGATATTTCTGAAAAATCGCCCAGTGAAAATATATGGGTTGAAAATAGAAATAAAAAGGAATAATCACAGTGATGGGATTATACTGTAGACCCTCCAATAGTCAGCGGGAAATCGAGGAACAACTATACAGAGAAATCTCAGATATATGTAAGAATAATAAGATTGTAACAGTAGGTGATTTCAATTTTCCAAAGCTTAACTGGGAATGCCATAGTGCTAAAGGTTTGGACGGTGAACAATTTGTTTAATGTGTTCAAGAAAATTTTCTTTATCAATATGTAAACCTTCTGACTAGTGAAGGAGCAGAACTTGACCTTGTGTTGGGCAATAAGACAGAGCAAGTGACTGAAGTGATAGTAGGGGATCACTTTGGGTCTAATGATCATAATGCTATTTGGAAAAGGATAAGCCTTCCATAAAATTCACAGTTTTAATTGGAGAAAGGCAAATTTTAATGATATGAGACAAGAACTTGCAAAAATTGATTGGAATAGGCTGGTCACAGATAAATGGAAATCTGATAAGTGGGAGGTTTTCAAAACTGCGATAAAGGGAGTTCAGAGTCATCATGTTCCTGTTAGAGTGAAAGGTAAGGCTAGTAGGATTAGAGAACAATGGATGAAGATGTTGAGGTTCTATACAAAAATAAAAAGAACCATATTAGTATATAGACAACTGAGTTCAAAGAAATCTCTTGAGTATAGGGGCATACTCGAGAGGGAGATCAGGTAGGCAAAGAGGATATGAGATAGCCTTGGCAAATAATGTTAAGGATAATACAGAGATTCTGCACGTACATCAAGAGCAAGACAGTAACTAGAGAGAGACCCTTATCGATCAAAAAGATCGCCTTTGCGTTGAACTTCAGGAGATAGGAGAGATATTAAATGAATATTTTGAATTAGTTTTTACTGTGGAGAAAGAAATGGAGCTAGAGAATTCAGGGAAATAAATGTTGATGTTTTGAAAGAATAGAGGAAGTGCTGGAGGTCTCAGAAAATATAAAGGGGGATGAATCTCTGGGACCTGATCTTGTGTATCCCAGGATGTTGGGGAGGAAATTGCCTTACCTATAAGACCTTGCGTTGAAATAAATGCAGTTTGACAGGACAGTCCCCTGTAACAATTGTTCATTTGAATCTTGTCAAACCTCACCTATCGTAAGATTCATCCTTAGTGCCCAAGATCTGGCTGCCTCTTCTATTTTCTTCTGAGAGACCATTCTTTTCAACAGTACTGAAAACTGAGTATCTGTTTGAGAGAAGGATAGTCACGGGAAACTTGTGAACTATCTTTTTACCTACCCTGACAATTGCCCATCTATCTGACTGATCCTGATGTGTAATCACATCTCTAAATCTACCAGCCATGTAACTCTGTGTCTCTTATGCCCTGAACGATATTAAGCGTAAAAAGAAGCAGATTACAATAGCACCTTATATATGAAATAAACTACCTTTCCTTACCCAAAGAAACAATGTTAAGCATGCAAAATACAAGAAATAAAAATCAAACATATAAATCTTAAATAAAATAACCTATTAGCTGAACAATCAAATTGAAAAATAATGGCGACTCAAATGATCCAGCATGCAGCTTTCAATCTTCTGATTTTAAACAATTCTCACTCCAGAGCCGACCACATGTGGGCCTATCCAAAAGGTCCATTATCAGAACCTCATTTAAAAATAAATCTGTTTCTTTTAGCTTATTTTTGCTTTTTTATGTTTTTGATTATAAAAAAAAACTGAAGACAAATTAAAAAAAGATCTTGTACTACTAAAGTGTAGTAACTAAGAAATGTAGAATTAAGGTATGTGTAGACCGTTCCAAAGATTTTGTTAACCCAACTCAGTTTGAAAAAAATTACACACTTATTTTGCTTTTTTGACTATAAAAGAATCAAAAATGAATCAAAATAAACACCCTATACTACTGAAATGTAATAACAGTAAGAAATCTAAAAGTAAATCTAGAAATAAGCCTGTAATTTCAGGAGCAGCTGAGAGAATGAAAGAAATGAATGAAAAAAAATAAACTTAAGATAACAGGAGTCAACCATACAATTCTTCAAGCCTTCCCCACCATTCAGTACAAACATCGCTGATGTTTGAATTCAATCTGCTTTTCTGCCCACTACCCTTATTGTCTGAGAGACCAAAACCTGTAAGTCGCCTTAAATAGATTCGACAATGGAATATCTGCAACAATCTGAAGAGAATTCTAAGCATTCACACACTTTCAGTGAAGAAATTTCTCCTCATCTCAGTCCTAAATGATTTGATCCCTTATTCTGAAACAACCTCATTAAGGAATAGTATCGACCAGTGATTCAGTAAGAAATTGTATTTGTATAATACTTTGAACATTCCAAGACACACTCCTGAAATTTCAACAAATAAAATTTAACGTTCGTCGGGCAATTCCATTAAGTGATGAAACACTGACCCACATAGATCAGGTAGCTCCCAGACTCAATTCGTAATGTTTGCTGTTATTGGTCAGGGTGACATTGGCCTTAGTGCCTGCACCTTGAAGATTGAAAGAGGAGAAACACAGAAACAACAAAAGAAAAGCATGATACAGACCCTTTCTCATCCACCTCTTGATTCCTTTCACCATTAGGCAAGGTGGAAACCCTAGCTGCACCTGTTTATGTAACCCATAAAGACTGACTGGTGAATTCTGTGAGGTAAAGACTTCTCATTAGATTGCAACAAGACTTGTAAGTGACTTATTCTAATCAGATATTGGATTTGTTTCAAAAAATTAGCATGGTGAAAACTTGCCATTTATATTTTGTTTTGAATATAGCCCCTAGAAATTATGCCTAATATTGAGCATACCTTTTAAAAAAAAAAAGCCTCAACTGCCTTGAGCCATTAGAAAATGCAAATCATAATACAGTGCACAGCACAGGCTAAGACATCTTTTGTACTACGTTAAATTTTTGAAACGAAGAACCTTTATAATCAACAGCAATGACACTTGCATGCCTGTGTTTACTTCTTCTCGTGGTATTTTTGAACGATTTCCATTGCATTCTGTATTAAACATCATCTTATGGGTGTTGTTTGTAGATCAGCACACTCTTCAGGAATTGCAATAGTAGCTGAGAATTTAAGAGCATCTCCGTAGTAAGCTTTGGGGAGTGGGTGGGTGTGGAGTTGCAATAAAAATTGTCTCAACTGTACAAAGTTGCAAAAAGATCTCCACAGTTTGTGAGTGGGTTAGAAACAATGGTGAATGGAGTTCGGTGTGGACAACTGTGATGTCATCCACTTTGGATCAGAGAATGTTAGGATATTTTGTTGAGTGTCAAGAAGCAGAGAGATATTGATGTCACTAAAGGTCACTTCAGCAAAAGTCACTAAATCCTAATGCATATATACACAGAAGGTAACTAAGAATGCTAATAGAGTTTTGTTTTATTTTGTTCTTGTGACATGAGCATCACTGGCTGGGTCAGAATTTATTGCCCAACCTAACTGCCCTCTGGAAAAGTGATGGTGAACTACTGCAGTCCGTGTGGTGTAGGTTCACCCACAACACTGTTAGGAAGAAAGTTGCAGGAATTTGACCCAGCAGCACTGAAGGAACACCCAATAGAGTTCTGGATTCCAGATCAGAATAGTGTCCCTTGAAGGGGAACTTACAGGTGGCAGTGTTCCTATGTATCTGCTGCCCTTGTCCTTCTTGGTGATAGAAGTCATGGATTTGTAAAGTTTCAATTATATTTCAAAGCTTTAAAATACAAAAGTGAAGAAAGGATGTTTCAGCTGTGCACAGCTTTTTTTCAGCTTTGTTTGGAATAACGCATTTGGGTACCAAACCTCAGGAATGCAGTGTTAGTTTTGGAAGGGATGCATCATTGATTCATCATATTGCTACCAGGGCTACATTGAGATTAGATTCCATAAATCTGATTCATATTGCCTTGAGTTTTGAAGATTGAGGGATAAGCAAATCGAGGTGTTCAAAATGAGAAAGCAGTTTAATGGAGTGGATCTAGAAAAATGCTTCACTTTGTTGAGAAAATCAAAACCGGGATGTAGTATGAAGAATTTAACTATTTAAGATAGAAAATCAGAAAGCACTTTAGGACTAGTGGAAATTTGGAATTGTCTTCCCCAAAAGGTTGTGGACTCTGGGTTAATTGCAGTGTAATGACTAAGATTGTTAGATTTTCTTCAGGGTAAGGGTATCAAATAAAGATGGATATTTGGAGTTGCAGTACAGATCAGTAAGAATTGAAAGATCAGACTAACTTCCACCAATTCCTATATACAACTGGTAAGGCCATCAAATTCTCAGTAGTGAGCCTGAATATCTGCGTGCGGAATTTATCTGCTGGAACCTTTCCATTTAGTTTGCTCTTATCAGGGTCCATGGAAATTGTTAATGCATATGATGTGTTCTGGCTTTGTCAGGTTGAGAATGTTGCATCATTATATTCAGTGAATGTGTTTTTGTTAAGTTTTCCATTGAAACGTATGTACTGTCGAATTTGGCCTAAAGCTTGTCTGATTTATCATGGACCAAACTGTCTTTAATGGAGATTTGTATTTTTCAGCTTTTTTTAAGCACAGGTAAGTGAGTAAAATATACAACTTTGTTTTAATTAAACACATCTGAAGGGTGTTTTTCTCAAATAAATCATCTCAATATGTCTTTTTTTTCATGAGTACCATTCTGTTTCTCTTATAGCCGTCTGAAAAAGGAAAGTGACAAACCACTTTAATTCCTGAACCATATGAAGGCTCACTCAGACGGGCAAAGGTCAATCAACCAGTACTTTGGAAGGAGCTCTGACATCCTGCAAGAATGACAAAAAGAGATCTTCCTAAAAAGATTTCCAACCCCATCCCCTCACCCCACCAAAAAAGATCGTATGATTTTATTTTGTAATATTCATCTGTGGAGGGGGCTGGCTGTGGATCGTTGCACGACATTGCATTTGATTATATGACAGTCAAAAATGCACGCTGAGCAGTGTTTCCAGCTGTTCTTGTAATGGTACTAGACCGGGTTTCAAACGGTCACTGCACAATGCAACCTAACTAAAACAAAACACAAAAAGTTAACAGATTTAAGTTCTGATTATAAGTACTATAGTACATTTTATTACTCCTTAAATAATATGTAGGATATCCTCATAATTTTAAAGAAAAGTCAAATCTATGGCATGGCTTTTGAGTTTGTAAATAAAGAAAATTAAACTTATAAGTAAAGGATTAGTTGTGGATTTCTAATTGGATAACAGATTGCAAAAGTTAAATGTTTTAAACAGCTTCAACTCCTTTAATTAAAGGAGAAGTTAGCTGTGTGGTAATGTTTCCTCTGAAATGGAGTGTTTTTTCTGTGTGTCTAGTAGCAGTGGCATGCATCAAAAGGTTGCAGGGATTGTGGTCCAGACAAATGTCAACATAGATTTTAATGAACATAATAAAAGGCTACATAAATAGTATTTTACCATCACTGGGTTTGGGCATCCATACCATGCTGGTCAACAATGCAGACTATTACTAGACTGATCTCTTGCCAACAGCATGAAAGAAATCTAGGCTCTTTGTTCAAATCATTAAAAATATTTTCAGTATCCAAAATATTTGAGACAGTTGAATCTTTTACCACTGTTTTATAGTGATAATTTTATGATTTAATATTTAAAAAAATTAGGAACAAATAAGCTACTTTTGTATTTGCGTTTAACGTAACATCGAGCATTTCTGCTTTCATTAAACATGCATTAAAGTATTGCACATAACTGTGGCATCATGCTAATTTTCTACTTGTCAACCTACTTTCGCATGTGGAGAAAACCGACAGCCCATAATTAAATATCAGATTCAAGGGCATTAATGTGTCACAAGTCGTCTTCACAAAAATTAGGTAAACAGTTTGGGAGTACAGGAAAATAGGACCAAAAGTATGAATTGAACTTCTGTGTTATTCTTGATTGTGATCACGCACCTGTCACTCTGTCAATCAACAAAAGTTTGTTGTCAAACATTTAAGCAGCTCAGACCTCCCCATTGTAGAAATACATTGTACACAAGTGTACTTTTCTCACTCGATGGGAAAACATTTAATGAGGAGAGTTTGAGGTAGAACAAAGGCTTGTGCGTACTGGTAGAAAAGTCCTTTCTATTTCTGAAATAAATGTTCTGAAAAGATGTTGATTCAAAGAATAATTATAGTCAATCAAAAAGATTCAGTTTTTAAGTCCCTTTTATAATATATATATCATAGCAGCTATTTTGGTTTTGGGCTTTTGATTACCTTGCAGAGATTTATACTCATTTTACTTCAGTCCTTTACCATTTTGCATTAATGTCTGATTTCAGCAGTGTGGGTATCTGAGATACCAGCAAACTGAGCTGAAAACCTGTCAGTGAATAACATTAACTTTAGAGCAGGGGCTGACTGATATTGCTCTTTTGTTAATAATAATGTTTTTATATCTTAAACAACTGAAAATACCACTCTTAAAATGGTTTTGAAAGTTTGAACTTTACGTTTTATCAAAGAAGGTATCACTTTGTTGTCAGAAGCTGAATGCAGGGAGTCTGGCTGATGTCTGCACTGGGTAACTGGTTTCCTGATGGTGCGTATTTGTCTTTCCCCTTGATTTTATCAAGGACTGTATATTTTCCATTGTAGACTGTTATGTGGTGTTCACTGTCATAGGACTGTGTTTAATTAAAAAGAACGAACTACATGGTGTGCTCACACCCTGGATAGTGACACAAAGGTTCAAGTTTTTATTTTGCTTTTGTGTTTTCCGAAGTATAATGTTTAATGTTGTCAATGGTCCAGCTTCTTATTTCACTGCAGCATTAGCAGAATGTACATTCTGATGCTAAATTTATATATATCTTGAAGCTTAATGTATATAATAGTAGTTTGCCATGGGATAACACAATGTAAACAAGAAGTAGAAGCAAAGATTGTGAGTCCTGTGTTTTCTCCATTTGAGTATTTTGTAATTTTTGAAATATTTGTGACTTAAATAAACCAGACAGAGCTGCAATGTTCATGTTTTCATTTAGCTACAAAACTAGAGGTCAAAATACCAGCTCACTTCTCACTGTTGGTTGCCAATGTGCTGATGTTTGCACTAGTTAAAATGGTTTGCTTCTTGTATATGTATAAAGACAACTAATTAGGTTACCGTGGAGGCCATTTTATTCTCAGTAAGTTTGGTAACCTAACCATTACAAGCACTTAATGATAAAAACTGACAATTGAATGATTATGCCTTTGATTGATTGACATCAGATTGTTCTGAATGCAGCCATTGATTAAGTATTAGAACATATGAACATGGAATAAGAGTAGGTCACTTGGCCTATTGAGCCTGCACCACTATTTAATAAGAACGTGGCTGATTTGATTTTAACCTCAATTCAATGTTTCTGCATAATCTTTCAAAATCAAGAATTTATATACCTCCAAATATTTTAAAATTCTGTATCCATTGCCTTTTAAGGAAGGGAATTTCAAAGTCACTCAGCCTTCTGATTGAAAAAAAAGTGTCTCCTTACCTCTGCCTTCAATGGGTTTAGATACTCCTAATTTAACAAGGGGGAGGGGTTTGACCTATCCTTCTGATACAGTGCTGCTCTATTACCATAATTATTATAAACTTACAACACTGATGTTCCTGTCCTTGTTCATATTTGCAACCTGGAATTACACCTTAGGATTGTAGCAGACAGAGACCTTACAACCTTTAACTAAAACACTGTCTATGATTTCATGTCTTTCATGGTGAATGGGAAGCTTTACTCCAGCCCTCAGGTGACAAGGTGGTGAGAGTGAGTGAGGAGTTGTGTGGGTAGGGATTGTTGCTCATTTATTTCATCTTAAGGATTTCTCATAAATATGTTTTACTGCTCCACCATGATGAGTGGAATTATAATATTATATTCCATTAATTAAGAGAATAAAGAGAACAGATTACGCTAATAGGTCAATAATCAGCGGACAAAAATTTTTTGAAAACTTTCACAAGGACAAGGGAAGATTGGGACAAAAACATTCACAACCTGGAGTTATGATGATCTGGCCTGCTCTGCCTGAAGCATATTCAAGACTAACTTCCAAAAGGTAAATCCATATTCTGCTTTAGAAGGGTCATTAATGGTGGAATTGGGAAGAGCACGAGTGGGCCTGATTAAATAACCATTTTGACAGAGTTGTCACTGATGTGATGAGCTGAATGCTTTGATGCTGCATTACACAATGCCCCAAGGCTACACAAAATACAGATAGTCCCAGTTGTAAAACCTTTCATTTGAAGAAAAGGTAGATGACAAATCAGCCATTTAGAAGTGCAGTCATTCTGTTATAACGTAGTTCCATCCTTGTGCAATTTATAAGAAAACCATGTAATAGCAGCCCTACTTAAACTAATGGAGCCAGAATCTGTGTTATAACCAATATATGCTTTAAAACTTGGTGCTTTAGAAATAGTGTCCCCAATTCATCAATCCTATTATGGCAAATTTGTGTTAACGAAATAAGTGTTATAGCAGAACGACCTGTGGCTGAAATTGGAATGCAAAGCTGTGGTCTGTTTTACCTGTAGTGTACATGTTCAGACGATGTTGTTAAGCTTGACGAGAACATAGATGTAGAAGCAGGTTCAAGCCACATATCCCTTTTGACCTGCTCCAGCATTGAATAAAATTGTGACTGATCTTCCATCAACAATCCAATTTATTATAGCCTTGATTTAGTTGGTGTCCAATTACAATTAATCTACCTGGTGATTCTTAAACAGTTGAATCTTATGGGAAATGTTTCAAGTAACTGAATAAACAGCAGGTGCCACCTCCATAAAATTGTGTGCTGCAGCATCTCAGATAAACAAGGAGCAATTATAAATTGACTTGATATAAACAATTTGTCCAAGAAAACATCAAATTTTCCTTTACAGGTTATTCAAAAGGAAAACAAGTGAAGTAAGAAAGGAGATATTGGGATTGATAACTAAAAGCTTGATTAGAGCATTTTGTTTTAAAGGTGAGTGAGGTTTGGGGGAGAATTTCAGATCTTGGAAGCTCACTGAAAGTTAGATAGGATTCCAAGACTGTAGACAATCTGGTTCAGATTGAGAAAGTGGTCAGAGAGGGGAATAGAATCAGTGATCAGGGTAGAGTGTTTTTGGGAAACAACAAAGACAATGACTTATGATCTTTCCAATATTTAATTCAATGAAATTGAGTGACCAATGAGCGGTCTGAGAATGCTGGCATTACAATAGGTCATGATTGGCAAAAATGAGGTACAGTTATATAATTGTGCATATGGATGCTGACGCCGTAAGTTTAGCTGATGTTACTGAAAGGCAGCATTTGGATGTGAAATAGCAGGGGGTCAAGGATAGATCATTTGGGGAATCCAAAGGCAAGCAGTGTAATGTGATCCAAGAAATCATTATAGGAAATGTCCTGGCTATGACTGGATATCTGAGAGCTGAAGGAGAAGAATTGCTCAACATTGGTAGGCACTTTTCTGATAAAAGCTCAACCTGAAATATTAATTTCCATTTCTCCCTGCAAATGCTGCCCAAGCTGCTGAGTATTTCCAGCATTTTTTTGTTTTTACATCAGATGTCCAGCTATCAGCTGTAATCTGCTTTTGCAAATATGAGAGTCTTTGAAGAAGGGTAGTGTAGTCAACATATTAAAATGCACTTGCATTCTCCGGCACCTTCATCATTGTAGTCTAAACTTTCTGTACAGTTCCTTTTGATGCTCGATACTTTGTCCCATTTCCACATTGTTCACTTTATCTCGGAGCTTAAACGGTATCATATTACAATACCGATACAGGCCGTTTGGCACATTGGTCCATGTTGATGTTTATGCAGCACATTAACTTCTTTCCATCCTTTCTCATCTATAACTGCGTAATTTTTTTGTCTTTAATCTGCCCAGAGTCCAATAGGAATATAACAATCTGTCTTTGGCTGGTTCACTCATTTGTCTCTCTGACAACATCTGTTTCAAAGTGAATTGTGCACAGGGGGCATGTTGTTTACAACTTTGGAACATGCTTTTCTTGGCTTGATTAACATGCCAAAACCTGTCTGAAGATCAAAAACAAAACGAATTATTGCAGACCAGGCAGATTGACGTCTGTTGGTCACATTAAGGTATCTGGGCAGCAGGCCTGTCTGTATATTTAATCATTTTTATCAATTGACTCTTGCTAAAATTATAAAGTGATAAAAACACTGAATCTGCCCCAGTTTACAAGAGGCTCAGTTTTCTTTTTGAAACTTGTATTCTATGTGGAAACAAAAGCATTTATTTTTTAAATTATTTTTAGGGCTCCAACTGCATAGCACTATTTTCCCTCTTCTGCTTACTCAAATTCTTCACCATAATATAAAAAGTCTCAGCCAGTTCCCATACTAATCTTGAGTACCTCAATAGAATAAAATAAAATCCCCTTTTCAAAAACAACAGGTCCAACTTCTTTTTTTTTGTGTACAAAGACTGGAATTTGCCTAGCTCTATACCTTCTCCAATCCTTCCTATAATTAGATTACCAGAACTGCTTTAGACTGGATTAGACCAGGCCAGCACCTTATGAAACAACAAAAGATATTAGATTTTCAAATGATATGTTGATCAGTACCTTAGTACCTTTTTTATTTTATCACAATTAAGCAGTGGATAAACAATATCCACAGGAGTCCGTAAGCTTTTGCCTTGCGTCTGTATTAACTTTTTGACATTGAGTCAGTTGATAGCACTCAGCATTTATCACTTACTAAAATGTGAGCCTGCATCTCACCTCTCAGCAATGTTACAAAAGCACAGTGTATACACTGGGAAGTGCAATGAAATCTATTACGTAGGCAAACACAGCAAATGTTATTCACACAATGCCATAATGACCAGTTAATCTATTGCTAGCAGTTGAGGAGAAAACTGTTGGATCAAACTCCCTTTGCTTACTTATATTATCTCATGGAATCTTTCATATCCACTCAACCAATTGAGTGAGAAATGTTCTGAGGTTAATGCAGGGGCACCAATAAAGCAACATAGCTTATGTTCCATTCCTGCTGATGTTTGAAGCCACAATTTCAGATTCCTGGACAAGAACACTGGTAACTCTGCAGTGTTTTTTATTGTTTCACACAAGTCCACAAGAAATAGAAGCAGGAGTTGGCCTTTAGAGCCTGCTCTGCCATTCAATGGGATCATGGCTAATCCTACACTCCTCCGGTCCACTTTCCCATCACCTTGATTCTCAACTGATCAAGAATCTCTCTCTCTCAACCTTAAACATACACAAGCATTCAGTCCCCACAATTCTACATGGCAAGGAATTCCAAAGTCATGCAACCCTCTGAGAAGATTTTTCTCCTCATTGAAATCTTAAATTGGCACTCCTTTATCTTAACACTGCTCTGGTCCGCGACACACTCACAATGGGGCAGCAACATCCTCCCAGCATTAGTCCTGTCAATCCCCTTAAGAATTGTATGTTTCAATGAGGTTACTTCACAGTCTTCTAAACTCCAATGAGTAGAGGCCCAACCTGTTAGACCATTGCTCATAAGACGGTCATTCCATACTGGAGATCGTCCTACTGAATCTGAACTGCCTCCAATGAAATATTACCTTTCCTTAAATAATGGCACAAAAACTGCCAACAGTACTTCCTCACAAGAGCTTCACCCATTGTTTATTTAAAACCAAGTCGCCTTGGACAATCATTGGGTAAGATAAGGACTGTGGAAACAGTTGAATTTACTACTTCGTCAAACTACCTACGATACCAAAAATGACCAAAACTATTGATTGAAGAAGGGGAGTACTCCTGTACAGGAATAGTAAGTGACTGTTGAAGAAACCAATGAAAAGTTTGTTAAACTGGCTGTCCAGTATCAATAAAGGAAAAGATTGCTATTTTCCCCAATCACTTGTTTGCAAGGTTTGTGAAGGTTTGTAGCTCAGGTTGAGGTTTAGGGTGTAGGTTTGCTCGCTGAGCTGTAGGTTTGATATCCAGACGTTTCATTACCTGGCTAGGTAACATCATCAGTGGCGACCTCCAAGTGAAGCGAAGCTGTTGTCTCCTGCTTTTTATTTATATGTTTGGCCTGGCTAGGGTTCCTGGGGTTTGTGGTGATGTCATTTCCTGTTCGTTTTCTGAGGGGTTGATAGATGGTATCTAGATCTATGTGTTTGTTTATGGTGTTGTGGTTGGAGTGCCAGGCCTCTAGGAATTCTCTGGCATGTCTTTGCTTAGCCTGTCCCAGGGTAGATGTGTTGTCCCAGTCGAAATTGTGGTTTTTTTCATCCGTGTGTAGGGCTACAAGGAAGAGAGGGTCGTGTCTTTTTGTCGCTAGCTGGTGTTAGTGTATCCTGGTGGCTAACTTTCTTCCTGTTTGTCCTGCATAGTGTTTGTGGCGGTCCTTGAATGGAATTTTGTAGATGACGTTGGTTTTGTCCATGGGTTGTACTGGGTCTTTTAAGTTTGTTAGTTTTTGTTTGAGAGTTTTGGTGGGTTTGTGTGCGACTAGGATTCCAAGGGGTCTTAGTAGTCTAGCTGTCATTTCAACCATTAAACCAAAAATCTGGGTCCGCCACATAGATGACACCTTTGTCATTACAAAACGAAAGAAGATAGAAGAGACATTTAACATAATCAACAACACCTTCACAGGCATAAAGCTCATCAAGGAGGAAGAAACCGATAACAAACTCGCAATCCTGGACGTCACAGTCGAAAGAAAGGACAACGGAGAACTACAAACCTGCGTATACAGAAAACCGACAAACACTAACCAAATACTTAACTACACCAGCAACCATCGCAACACACAAACGAAGCTGTATCAGAACACTATTCCAACAAGCCACCACACACTGCAGCACAGACGAACTTCGGAAAACAGAGGAGAACCACCCTATACAACGTATTCAAGAAGAACGGATACTCAAAAATAGTGTGCAGATTCCTCAGGAACAAACCATGACAAGCAGACCAAACACAGCCAGAAACCTTAACCACCTTACCATACATCAAAGAAGTCTCAGAAATGGCAGCCAGACTACTAAGACCCCTCGGAATCCTAGTAGCACACAAACCCACCAATACTCTCAAACAAAAACTAACAAACTTAAAAGACGTTATGTTAAAAATCACACAACACCAAGTTATAGTCCAACCGGTTTGTTTGGAAGTACTAGCTTTCGGAGCACTGCTCCTTCATTAGGCAGTTGATGAAGGAGCAGCGCTCCGAAAGCTTGCGCTTCCAAATAAACCTGTTCGACTCTAACCTGGTGTTCGGTGATTTTTAACTTTATACACCCCAGTCCAACACTGGCGTTGGTAATATTATGGAATGGGTGAAGTTTTAAATGGTCGATGCACTTTTTTTTTATTTGGAGTGTATTTTTACCTATCAATATTCCAGTTGGGAATAGGTGTCAGTGATTTAGCACATTCCATCTAGATTTCTTTAAGCAAATTTATTTTTGTTTTTTGTTTAAAATGTTAACTATCAGAGAGATTCAAGATGGCGGCAACCCAGCAAGTCTGAGTCTGTAGTGCTCTACCTAAGACTTGGGCAAAGTGGGGCACCCGCCTTTGCCACACCTCTTAAATCATTGAAAATAGCTTTTGCCCAGCATAGTTGGTCATTTTACATCAAACTTGGACAGTTTGGTGTTGTTCTTAAAATGACGAAGGGCAAAAATCCACGTAGTTCGCAACAGACAGAGACCCCTCCCCCACCCCTTCCCGCAGCAGCAGAGATATCCGCGGACACCTTCATTGAACAATCGAGGACCAGGTGTGAGTCGTTCTCAGTCACACCTGCAGAAGCATGACAGGGAAATTGGAATGCTTGAACAGTGCGTCGGAGGGGCGGAGCAAAGGACCGCGGCCTCGGAGACTGCTGCCAAGTCGTCGTGGGCTGGGTCTGGGCTCTCGAGCAGCGAAGTCCGGACCTTGGAGGAGCACATCGACGATCTCAGCAATTGGGGCTGTCGGAAGAATATTCAGTTGCTGGGCCTTCCCGAACGGGAAGAGGAAGGCCAGCTTATAGACTTTCTGGAGCAATGGCTCCCACAAATATTAAACTTGAAGTCAGGACCAGGCCAGGTGTGGGTGGAGTGGGCCCACTGGGTTGCTGTACGCAGGCCTGGGTCGCACCAGCGTCCCCACCTGGTTCTGTTCTGGCTCCAAGGTTATGCAGAGAAGCAGCTGCTCCTGGACGGATCCCCAGGCCATGATGCACAAGGGTTCCAGGATAATGTTATTCCAGGACCTTTCCCCAGCCTGGTCTGCAAGAGAAGGGCATTCAATGAGGCGAAGAAGCGTCTTAAGAGGTCTAAATATCCAATACTCTATGCGTTATCTGGCAACGCTGCGCTTCAGCCATGAAGGATACGTATATACCTTTGGGTCACCAGAAAAGGCTAAAGAATTCTTAGAATCTCTTAAATAGACTATGGAACTTAAACTGTATGGATAACGATTTTATTTCCCCCCCCCCCCCCTCGGTTTACCCCTTTATTTTCCTTCTTTATCTTTTTTTTCCCATTATCATTGGGGAGGGGGTCTTATTTATTACACTCTATTTGATTTTTTTTAATATAAGTCATGCGGCTTATTTGATTTATATGGGAGGGGCGGAGAGGGGGGTTACTCACTTTTAACTTTGATTTCATAGAACACTTTGTCTATCCCATTCTATAACGCCTGGGCCAAGGGCGGGGCACAAGTTAGGAGAGGTTATGGTGGGGTTATTGATAGGTAGTTACACTCCATGGGAGCAAGGGGGAAAGTCTCCTTTTAAATATGTTTTGTATTTTTTTTACTCAGGAATAGTTTTTAATTGTGTTGGTGTAAATGTCTTAAAGAATTTATACTTTTGTGAATTTTCTATGGTCTTTATTCAAGGTGTTTTGGGTGGGGTTCTTTCTCCTGGGGGGTCTCGGGCTTGCCTGGATGATCATGACTAACCATTTGCTTAGGTAGTGCACCTGGAATGTCAAGGGGAGTAATTCACCAATCAAAAGGAAGAAGATATTATCAAATCTCAAAAAAGAAAGGGTTGATATAGCTCTTTTACAGGAGACACATTCACTTGACAAAGAGCACTTAAAGTTGCAATAGGGTGTGTTCGGTTGGAATTTTCTCTCATCTTTCAGTTCCAAAAGTAGGGGAGCAGTTATTCTCATTCGGAAGACTCTTCCTTTCCAAATCTTAAGTCAGATAAAAGATGAGTCTGGGCAGTATATACTGATCAAAGCCCTAATATATGGAGAGGAGTATGGAATTTTGAATCTTTATTGCCCCCCAGCGCACCCCTTCAAATTTGTAACTGAAGCATTCTCCAAGTTAATGGCTTTTGGGGCACACCATACAATTATAGGAGGAGATTTTAACTGTGTTATGGACTCAGAGACAGATAGGATACCTAAGAGTACTATGGGTATATCTCTTAGATCTAGGCAATCTAGGTAGAAGTGACCTGTACAAGAAGGATGGATTACACCTAAATTGGAAGGGGGCTAATATACTGGCAGGGAAATTTGCTAGAACTGCTTGGGAGGATTTAAACTAGTAAGTTGGAGGGGTGGGACCCAGGGAGGTAGTGAGGAAAGAGATCAATCTGAGACTGGTACAGTTGAGAACAAAAGTGAATCAAACAGTCAGGGCAGGCAAGGACAAGGTAGGACTAATAAATTAAACTGCATTTATTTCAATGCAAGGGGCCTAACAGGGAAGGCAGATGAACTCAGGGCATGGTTAGGAACATGGGATTGGGATATCATAGCAATTACAGAAACATGGCTCAGGGATGGGCAGGACTGGCAGCTGAATGTTCCAGGATACAAATGCTACAGGAAGGATAGAAAGGGAGGCAAGAGAGGAGGGGGAGTGACATTTTTGATAAGGGATAGCATTACAGCTGTGCTAAGGGAGGATATTCCCAGAAATACATCCAGGGAAGTTATTTGGGTGGAACTGAGAAATAAGAAAGGGATGATCACCTTATTGGGATTGTATTATAGACCCCCTAATAGTCAGAGGGAAATTGAGAAACAAACTTGTAAGGAGATCTCAGCTATCTGTAAGAATAATAGGATGGTTATGGTCGGGGATTTTAACTTTCCCAACATCGACTGGGACTGCCTTAGTGTTAAAGGTTTAGATGGAGAGGAATTTCTTAAGTGTGTGCAAGACAATTTTCTGATTCAGTATGTGGATGTACCTACTAGAGAAGGTGCAAAACTTGACCTACTCTTGGGAAATAAGGCAGGGCAGGTGACTGAGGTGTCAGTGGGGGAGCACTTTGGGACCAGCGACCATAATTCTATTCGTTTTAAAATCATGATGAGAAAGGATAGACCAGATCTAAAAGTTGAAGTTCTAAATTGGAGAAAGGCCAGTTTTGACGGTATTAGGCAAGAGCTTTCAAAAGCTGATTGGGGGCAGATGTTCGCAGGTAAAGAGACAGCTGGAAAATGGGAAGCCTTCAGGAATGAGATGACAAGAATCTAGAGAAAGTATATTCCTGTCAGGGTGAAAGGGAAGTCTGGTAGGTATAGGGAATGCTGGATGACTAAAGAAATTGAGGGTTTGGTTAAAAAAAACAAGGAAACATATGTCAGGTATAGACAGGATAGATCGAGTGATTCCTTAGAAGAGTATAAAGGAAGTAGGAGTATACTTAACAGGGAAATCAGGAGGGCAAAAAGGGGACATGAGATAGCATTGGCAAATAAAATTAAGGAGAATCCAAAGGGTTTTTACCAATATATTAAGGACAAAAGGGTAACGAGGGAGAGAATATGGCCCCTCAAAGAACAGCAAGGCGGCCTTTGTGTGTAGCCACAGAAAATGGGGGAGATACTAAATGAATATTTTGCATCAGCATTTACTGTGGAAAAGGATATGGAAGATATAGACTGTAGGGAAATAGATGGTGACATCTTGCAAAATGTCCAGATTACAGAGGAGGCAGTGCTGGATGTCTTGAAACGGTTAAAGGTGGATAAATCCCCAGGACCTGATTAGGTGTACCCAAGAGCTCTGTGGGAAGCTAGAGAAGTGATTGCTGGGCCTCTTGCTGTGATATTTGTATTATCGATAGTCACAAGTGAAGTGCCAGAAGACACGAGGTTGGCAAACGTGGTGCCACTGTTTAAGAAGGGCGGTAAAGACAAGCCAGGGAACTATAGACTGGTTAGCCTGACCTCAGTGGTGGGCAAGTTGTTGGGGGGAATCCTGAGAGACAGGATGTACATGTATGTGGAAAGGCAGGGGCTGATTAGGAATAGTCAACATGGCTTTGTGCGTGGGATACCATGTCTCACAAACTTGAGTGAGTTTTTTGAAGAAGTAACAAAGAAGATTGATGAGGACAGAGCAGTAGATGTGATCTATATGGACTTCAGTAAGGCATTCGACAAGGCTCCCCACAGGAGACTGATTAGCAAGGTTAGATCTCATGGAATAAAGGGAGAACTAGCCATTTGGATACAGAACTGGCTATCACGTCCATTGGAGAAAGTGCTGGTACTTTGACTTGTGATCATAAAAGAATCAATACAGCCTTTAGAAAGTTCTATTTTGAACTGTATAAATTGCAGGACTGTAAGGCTAGAACGAAGAAGATGGAGTGCTTCTTTAAAAACTTGGCCTTGCTGGACTTAACCTCGGAGCAGGTGTCAATCCTGAATGCTGCCCTGGCAACCCAGGAAGTACTCAATGCAATTAGACAGCTTCAGAGTGGCAAAGCGCCTGGACCAGACGGATTCCAGGTTGAGTGTTATAAAGAATTTACAGGGGAACTGGCTGGTCCACTGATAGACATGTATAATTAATCACATAGTCAGGGCTGCCTCCTGCCTTTGCTGAGAGAAGCAAATATCTCTCTCATTCTTAAAAAAGGAAAGACCCCAGAAGATTGCTCATCATATAGACCAATATCCTTGCTAAATGTGGATTTTAAAATCCTTTCTACAATGTTAGCATTCAGACTGGAGAGGGTCTTACCATACATCATAAAAGAGGACCAGACGGGGTTTATCAAGGGCCGTAGATCAACTGACAATATTAGAAGGGTCTTATTTGATACAAGCCTGTCAACAGGGTAGAGTACTGGGGCTAGTTGTCTCCTTGGATGCAGAGAAGGCATTCGATCAGGTCGAATGGTCATATCTTTTTTACACACTGGAAAGGTTCGGTGTCGGAGAGGTATTTTTTAAATGGGTCTCAATATTATACAATGACACCAAAGCAGCTGTGATCACCAATGGTTTAGGTTCTGATAGCTTCAGTATTGGTAGGGGCTGTAGTCAGGGATGTCCTCTCTCATTATTGCTATTCATGCTAGTAATCGAACCACGAGCAGAAGCTATACGTACTGACCCTAACAGAGCAGCTCCAAGGGTTGGTTTGGGTTAACATAAAATCACTCTCCAGGCAAATGATGCCCTCCTTTTCTTAAGTAATCCTTTGATATCCATGCCCCACCTAATTCAAGTAACCAATCTATTTAGTAGGTTCTCAGGCTATAAAATCAATTTTATGAAATTGGAGACCATGCCGTTGGGTGGTCTCGCCTGTATATCCAACTTACTGGATGGATCTTGATTTCCCTTTTGGTGGTCACTGGAGGGTTTTCTATACTGAGGTATTTTTATCACCCCAGTATTTGGTCAGCTGTATAAAGCCAATTTTGTGCACCTAATAGAGAAAATAAGGCAGGACCTACAACACTGGGGAGAGCTCCAAATATCCTGGTTAGGCAGAGTAGCCCTAGTTAAATTGAATATTCTACCTCGTCTCCTATGGTAAAAGCAATGACTGCAGATGCTGGAAACCAGATTCTGGATTAGTGTTGCTGGAAAAGCACAGCAGTTCAGGCAGCATCAGAGGAGCAGTAAAATCAACGTTTTGGGCAAAAGCCCTTCATCAGGAATACAGGCAGAGAGCCTGAAGGGTGGAGAGGTAAGTGAGAGGAGGGTGGGGGTGGGGAGAAAGCATAGAGTACAATAGGTGAGTGGGGGAGGGGATGAAGGTGATAGGTCGGGGGCCGGGGAGGGTGGAGTGGATAGGTGGAAAAGAAGATAGGCAGGTAGCACAAGTCATAGGGACAGTGCTGAGCTGGAAGTTTGGAACTGGGATAAGGTGGGGGAAGGGGAAATGAGGAAACTGTTGAAGTCCACATTGATGCCCTGGGATTGAAGTGTTCTGAGGCGGGACATGAGACATTCTTCTTCCAGGCGTCTGGTGGTGAGGGAGCGGCAGTGAAGGGGGCCCAGGACCTCCATGTCCTCGGGAGGGGGAGTTGAAATGTTGGGCCATGGGGCGGTGGGGTTGTTTGGTGCTGGTGTCCTGGAGATGTTCCCTAAAGCGCTCAGCTCAGAGGCGTCCAGTCTCCCCAATGTAGAGGAGACCGCATCGGGAGCAACGGATACAATAAATGATATTGGTGGATGTGCAGGTAAAACTTTGATGGATGTGGAAGGCTCCTTTAGGGCCTTGGATGGAGGTGAGGGAGGAGGTGTGGGTGCAGGTTTTGCAATTCCTGCGGTGGCAGGGGAAAGTGCCAGGATGGGAGGGTGGGTTGTAGGGGCGCGTGGACCTGACCAGGTAGTCACGGAGGGAACGGTCTTTGTGGAAGGCGGAAAGGGGTGGGGAGGGAAATATATCCCTGGTAGTGGGGTCTGTTTGGAGGTGGCAGAAATGTCGGCGGATGATTTGGTTTATGCGAAGGTTGGTAGGGTGGAAGGTGAGCACCAGGGGCGTTCTGTCCTTGTTACGGTTGGAGGGGTGGGGTCTGAGGGCAGAGGTGCGGAATGTGGATGAGATGCATTGGAGGGTATCTTTAAGCACGTGGGAAGGGAAATTGCAGTCTCTAAAGGAGGACGCCATCTCGTGTGTTCTGTGGTGGAACTGGTCCTCCTGGGAGCAGATACGGCTGAGGCGGAGGAATTGGGAATACGGGATGGCATTTTTGTAGGAGGTAGGGTGGGAAGAGGTGTAATCCAGGTAGCTGTGGGAGTCGGGTTTGTAAAGAAATGTCGGTGTCAAGTCGGTTGTCATTAATGGAGATGGAGAGGTCCAGGAAGGGGAGGGAGGTGTCAGAGATGGTCCAGGTAAATTTAAGGTCAGGGTGGAATGTGTTGGTGAAGTTGATGAATTGCTCAACCTCCTCACGGGAGCATGAGGTGGCGCCAATGCAGTCATCAATGTAGCGGAGGAAGAGGTGGGTAGTGGTGCCGGTGTAATTACAGAAGATCGACTGTTCTACGTAACCAACAAAGAGACAGGCATAGCTGGGTCCCATACAAGTGCCCATGGCTACCCCTTTGATCTGGAGGAAGTGGGAGGATTCGAAGGAGAAATTGTTAAGGGTGAGGACCTGTTTTGCCAAACGAATGAGAGTGTCGGTGGAAGGGTATTGTTGGGGACGTTGGGAGAGGAAGAAACGGAGGGCTTGGAGGCCCTGGTCATGGCGGATGGGAGGTGTAGAGGGATTGGATATCCATGGTGAAGATGAGGCGTTGGGGGCCGGGGAAACGGAAGTCTTGGAGGAGGTGGAGGGCGTGGGTGGTGTCTCGAACGTATGTGTGGAGTTCCTGGACTAGGGAGATTAGGACAGTGTCGAGGTCAGTAGAGATGAGTTCAGTGAGGCAGGAACATGCTGAGACAATGGGTCGGCCAGGGTGGTCAGGCTTGTGGATCTTTGAAAGGAGGTAGAACCGGGCAGTGCAGGGTTCCCGGACTATGAGGTTGGAAGCTGTGGGTGGGAGATCTCCTGAGGTGATGAGGTTCTGGATGGTTTGGGAGGTGATGGGGGGTGGGGTCATGGTCGAGTGGGCAGTAGGAAGAGGTGTCCTCGAGTTGGCGTTTGGCTTCAGCAGTGTAGAGGTCAGTGCGCCAGACTACCACTGCGCCCCCTTTTTCTGCTGGCTTGATGGTGAGGTCAGGATTGGAGCAGAGGGATTAGAGGCCTGCGCGTTGTGAGGGTGAGAGGTTGGGCTATGCATTGTGAGGGTGAGAGGTTGTTTCCTATATCCTATGAGAATGCTCCCTCTGATGTTGCCGAGACTGGCATTGCATAAGCTACACGTCTGGCTTGGTTCCTTTATTTGGAATCATAGACAGCCCCTTATCAAATGAGAGAAGCTGCAGCTTCCACAGGCAAGGGGAGGACTGGAGTTTCCAGACTTTAGGAGGTATCAGTTGGGCTCTTTATTATCCTATGTAATGGATTGGGTCTCTTGTGACCCACAATCAATTTGGTTAGACATTGAGACCTCACAAACAAAATGCCCCCTCATCAATCTTTTATTTATGGATAAGATGAGAGCTATTATGGACTATTGCAAAGGCCCGATTGTATTAAGTACAATTAAAGTCTGGAGGATAATGCGGCAAGAGGAGGATAACTTACCGAAAACCTCTCCTTATACTCCTATAGTGGGAGCACCGGGTTTTCAGCCAGGGCTGACAGACACTACATTTAAAACCTGGAGGTCCAGAGGTATCTCCTGCTTGGGAGACCTGTTCGATGGGGAGGTTATGATGTCTTTTGAGCAGTTGCACGAGAAGTTTGGACTGCCTAACAGGGACCTTTTTCGGTATTTCCAAATACGAGATTATATACAGAAGACCACATTATTAGACAGTCCCTACAAATCGGATAGGGAGAGAAGAGTGCTATGGCCAATGGGTCCACCCTTGGTCAGTACTCTTTATCACTTCTTATATAATGAGATATCGAAGGACATGGAATGACTGTTTAAAACATGGAACCAAGATTTGGGGTTAGAAATCCCTCTAGAAATGTGGGAGGACATCTGGGAAAATGCCAGAAAGATCTCTATTTGGAATAGAACTCAAGCTATTCAATTAAAGATACTCCATAGGGCTCATATAGCACCAGAACGACTGGCAAAATTTAAGGTACGAGCATCCCCAATGCGTCCTAAATGCAAAATTGAAGTGGGCACTCTCACGCACTGTTTATGGACATATTACAAGATCTGTAGGTACTGGGACAGAGTAGTGAATGCCCTGACAGAGATCTTAGGTACGGAGATTAGATTGGATCCAGTGTCTCTTCCCTGGGCTTTTCAGACTTGCCCTGCCTGGACGTGCACGGGAGGAAACTATTTTCCATTCTCACCTTTTGTGCAAGGAAAAATATCTTAGTGAATTGGGCAGCTGAGGGTCCTCCAGGACCTTCGAATTGGCACAGGTTAATCATGGAATATATCCCCCTTGACTTCCTCACAAATATGGTGCACCAAAAAATTGAATTATTCTATAAAATATGGCAGCCCTTTTTGAACTATATCACCACAGATATTTCAGTCATACTATCAAGGGCTTTTGTCTGGCTGTGGTGGTTCTGGCTGGTCCGGGGGCCCCCTGGGAGGAGGAATCCCGTATAAATACGGGTTTTATTATGACTTGATGTAAATCCATTTTAAGCATGTACTTAGTTATTTAATTATTCCTTTATTTTTCACTAGTAATGTATGATATTCTATTTTATGTTTTGGTTGTTTGTAGGATAGATTAGTCGTTAGTTGGGTTATTATTTATTTCTTTTTTTCTTATCTATTTAATTTTATATTGGTGTTTATACTTGTTTGTATTACTTCATAATTTTGTAAAAAATGTTTTTAAATTTCCTTTTTTTCCAATAAAAGTATCTATTAAAAAAGTCAACCATAAAAATGTTTTAAATAGGCTAATGTGAATGGTGTAACAATGGAGAAGTAATTGTACAGTGTTTTATCAAAACACTTGGACATCTGCAAGTAATCCATTTCATTGAAGCACGGTCACCTTCACGAGGTTGGCAAATTTGACACCCATTGGTGCACAAGGCAAGATCCATGAAATAGTAACCAAAATAAAATCCACTCTGGGGTCCTGCTTAAATCAGAGAGGTGGACTACTATTCTGGGAGAATTCCCCTGCTTTTTGAATTATGTAACAAAACATTTAAAGTTCCCTTGAAAAGGATTGAGAATGATATAGAACTTTGCCCAATGTTGCACTGAAGTGTCACAGTGAAGGATTTCTCAATTCTCTCGATCAGAGATAAGTATGCTACCCACTAAGCCAAGCTGACAGTGATTTAAGACTCTTTTCCTATGAGCATCCAATCATTTCATGCTTTGCTACATCCATTTTGTGTGCCCTGTGTAGTACATGGAACTTTAAAATGGTTACCAAGAAATCTAGAAATTCAAACCAAAGGAAGGACTCAGCAGAAAGTTGAAGGAGGGTGTATGTTTGGGATTTTAAAAAAGCATAGCTATTAAATAAGTAATTTAAGCACTCTGAACTTGATTCAATCATGGAGATTATTGGTGACAATATATGAGCATGAACAATTTGAGTTGCACACTGTGGATGAGTTTGATCACATCTGCATTTCTTATGCAAATTCTAAATAATTTATTTTTAAGAACTCATTCACTCAGACCTATTTTACTGCTTTTTCATTCTCGTGTTTGAAATTCATTTTGTGCCTTTAAAGTAAAACTTTTACAAGAATTTGACTTTTGACTGATTTAGTGCAGATTTCTTTTTGGCTGTTGTCTGTTTGCTAAGTTTAAAAGAGGCTTTGGAATATTAAGATAGCCCACTGTTAACATATTAATGTATTATTCCTTAAAAGCACTGCTTGCAGGGTATTCTTAGGACTGGCATGAACAAGGCAGTTAAAAATGATGTGGATGATGTGTGAGAAGAGAATAATTTTAAAATTGCTCACATAACATGAATTTTCTTCATGCTATGATTGTAAATGGCTCTGAGCAATCCATCATTTGCTAAATCATTCAGACCTTTTGTCTTTCACACAATGTTGAGAGTTCCAAATTATAAAATGTTAAATTCAGCAGCAAATGTGGATCATTTCCATTATATCCAGAACTAAATTTAGCTTATGCCATTTTCAGGTTTGGAATGACTTTTTTTTTCCTTAGATTAAATAGAATTTGCACACAGAAACTTTGATGCTACGTATCTCTCTTTAACTTTAGATCATATTTACTCCGTTATCACACAGAAGGAGGAACGCTTTGAATGTAAATGAGTTGTTCCTGTGTTTGTACATCATCCAGAACCCCATTTCTCAATACGGGAAGATTGTTCTACTGGATGGTTGAGGGAAGATTTACCAGTCCTCAAAATTATATTTATCAAGTGGATAGGGGCAGAAACAGTTACCACTAGCAGGGATGTAGGTACCTAGAGATTACACATTGAAAGCAATAGGCAAATATGCCAGGGAGTAAATGGCAACTTTTGCTTAAACTCAACGAGTTCTTCCAATCTGGAATGCAGTACCTCAAATGGCGATACCAACAGTTCAATGGCAGCTTTCAAAACAGGACTGAATAGTGACTGGAGAGAGGAAACATTGCAGGCTGTGAGGAATGTGTAACTCCTTCAGAGAACTGGCACACACAGGTAGGTGTGGGATAGCATGGTGGCTCAGTGGGTAGCGCTGCTGCCTCATAGCACCAGGGTCCAAGGTTCGATTCCAGCCTTGGGTGACTGTTTGTGCGTAGTTTGTACATTTTCCCCGTGTCTGCGTGGGTTTCCTCCCATGTCCAATGATGTGCAGGTCGGGTGAATTGGCCTTGTTAAATTGCCAATGTTAGCTGCATGAGAGGGAAGTGAGTCTGGGTGGATTACTCTTCGGAGGGACAGTGTGAACTTGTTGGGCAGAAGGGCCTGTTTCCACGCTGTAGGGAATCTAATCCAATCAAACAGCCTCTAACAGCTGATTAATTCTCTTTTAATTGGAGGGTAATTTGGAGGCTTTATGATGTGAAACTTGACCCCATGCCTTCAGGCCCAGAGGTGGAGACACTACCACTGCACCGATAAATTAATATTGATTTCAAACCCCCCCCCATTACATATGTCTCCCCAGAGCAGTAGCATACACCGTTGGGATACAGGTTCAGTGACATTGTCACTGTGCCAACTCCCTCCGATGATTTTATTGTGTCTAGTCTTTTCTGTCACAGGCAACAAAACTGAATTGGAATGTTATTTTACAAAGATTGGCAGTCCCTGATATCTTACCCAGTTAGCCAACTAGCCATTGTTTTGTGTGAGAGCATTGCTGATGAGTGTAACAGCTTGACACAAATCTGACCTGATGTGTGTGTGTATGTATAAATGTGCACTTTCCTGGGACTTGCACCAAACTCCATTCACCCAGATCAGCCCTGCCCCCTGACCTATTCTACACACATCTAAAATTTTCACTCTTGTTTGAATCCCATAATGAACCTGTTCCTCCCTTTCTCTGTGACTTTCTCCAAACTAGTCCCTATGTTCTTGCAAATCAAGCTTCCTCTGCATCCACGACTTCCTTCACCCTTCCACTGCTGATTGTGGCCTCACTTAAATCTGAAATTTCGTCCCTAATACTCTCCACATTCTTATTCTCTCTGTCTCCTTCAAGATGTTCAAAAGCCACCTCTTTAGTCAAACCTGTGGACACTTATTCTAATGTCTCCTCATGAGGCTTGTTGTCATTTCTTTCTGATATGCGCCTGTGAAATGTCATTGTTGATAGATGTTGGGCAGCAGATAATCCAAGGTTATATTTCCTATTTCCACATCAATATCCATGTTCGGGAATCAAGGGACTGGACTAAAAAGCAGTGAAGCTGCAAGGAGACAAATATTGAAAAAGTGATAATATTTTCTATCTATATATCCTTCCAACAAATTAAGTTAATCAATTCAAAAGATTTATTAAACATCTCCCAGTGGTATTTTAATAAAAATGTCAGTTCCTGTTAGAAAACATAACAAGTCATATCCATAAAGCAGACATTGATGTAAAACTTTGTAAACACATTAGTTTAAACCAGAATCATCTTAGTCACAGTTATCCATCTTCATGTTCTGTATGTGCATCAGACCTGAGTCTCCAGCAGATTTTGGCAGATGAGAAACATTGAACGAAATCAATGTCAAAGAAAAAGATGAGGCAAGATTTTTTATTTCAATTAGGAGAAATGGACACAAGAAGGTGGATCATTATAATTTTGTTTTGTAGTGAATTCATGAATATTTGCAAGCAGAAAGATTTCAACAGTATTTTAACATGTTGCACTACATAATATATTCTGCTGATATTTTTCATTCTAATTGGAGCCTCTTTGAAACAGTTGTTTAAGATTAGATTAGATTGCTTACAGTGTGGAAACAGGCCCTTCAGCCCAACAAGTCAGTCCACATTGACCCTCTGAAGAGCAACCCACCCAGACCCATTCCTCTACATTTACCCCTTCACCTAACACTATAGGCAATTCAGCATGGCCAATTCACCTAACCTGCACATTTTTGGACTGTGGGAGGAAACTGGAGCACCCGGAGGAAACCCACGCAGACACGGGGAGAAATGTGCAAACTCCACACAGACAGTTGTCTGAGGCAGGAATTGAATGCGGGTCTCTGGCGCTGTGAGGCAGCAGTGCTAACCTCTGTGCCACCGTACCACCCGTAAAAAAAATCATGAGATTTTTTAAAAGTCTAGTTTGACTGTAACACAAGGGAGATTTTCTCAATGTAATATTTTCAAATTGGCTTTAGTCGTAGGAATCTCCAAGCATTCCAAAGATTTCTACACATCTCAGATTGATATGAAGAAGTTGGGATTCGATTGTGTTTGTATAGACAAATTATTTCAAAGATTAGAGGGAAGACCAGGGATCACAATCTTCATTTATGTAAGTACGGAGGGACGTTAAGAGGTTGATTGGTTCATTTGTTCATGGTCATGTGGGTGTGTACAATCATCCAAGATTGTGGTATATATCATTCAACGTGTTTCTACACTTTCTTCAAAATCTCATGACCATAAATAGGGAGAAATATTTTAAATCTAATTGCTATTACAGAGAAATGACGACAAGGAATAATTGTAGGTCATTCGGCCCTTCATGGCTGATCTGATTTCAAATCTGACTATACATTCTACTTGAGTCGATAGTATTTGAGGTGTGGTCTCAGTGATGTCCTATATAACTGAAGTGTAACATCCTTGTTAGGTCCAATTCCTCTCATAATAGAATCACATGCTCTTGATGACATGGTATACCTGTGTGCTAACCTTCAGTGATTCATGCATGAGAATACAAAGATCTCTCTGCACCCTGGAAATCCACAGCTGTTCTCCATTAGGGACAGTCTCCCAGTGTAACAGTCGTGTCCATTAGGGACGGTCTCCCAGTGTAACAGTCGTGTCCATTAGGGTCAGTTTCCCAGTGTAACAGTCGTGACCATTAGGGTCAGTCTCCCAGTGTAACAGTCGTGTCCATTAGGGACGGTCTCCCAGTGTAACAGTCGTGTCCAGGGGAGGTCAGTCTCCCAGTGTAACAGTCGTGTCCATTAGAGTCGGTCTCCCAGTGTAACAGTTGTGTCGAGGAGGGGTCAGTCTCCCAGTGTAACAGTCTTGTCCATTAGAGCGGTCTCCCAGTGTAACAGTCGTGCCAATTAAGGACGGTCTCCCAGTGTAACAGTCGTGTCCATTAGGGACGGTCTCCCTGTGTAACAGTCGTGTCCATTAGGGGCGGTCTCCCAGTGAAGCAGTCGTGTCCAGGGGAGGTCATTCTCCCAGTGTAACAGTTGAGTCCATTACTGATGGTCACCCAGTGTAGCAGTCGTGTCGAGGAGAGGTCAGTCTCCCAGTATAACAGTCGTGTCCATTAGGGACGGTCTCCCAGTGAAATAGTCGTGTCCATTAGGGTCGGTTTCCCAGTGGATCAGTTGTGTCCAGGAGAGATCAGTCTCCTAGTGTAACAGTCGTGTCCATTAGGGATCGTCACCCAGTATAACAGTTTGCCCATTTAGGTCGCTCTCCCAGTGTAACAGTCGTATCCATTAGGGATGGTCTCCCAGTGTAGCAGTCGTGCCCATTAGGGGCGGTCTCCCAGTGTAACAGTCGTGTCCATTAGGGACAGTCTCCCAGTGTAACAGTGGTGTCCAGGAGAGGTCAGTCTCGCAGTGTAACAGTCGAGTCCATTAGGGACGGTCTCCCACTGTCACAGTCGTGTCCATTAGGGATTGTCACCCTGTGTAACAGTCATGTCCATTAGGTGCGGTCTCCCAGTGTAACAGTTCTGTCCAGGAGGGGTCACCTCCCAATGTAACAGTCGTGCCCAATACGGACAGTCTCCCAGTGTAACAGTTGTGTCCATTAGGGTTGGTCTCCCAGTGTAACATTGGTATCCATTATGGTTGATCTCCCAGTGTAACCGTAGTGTCCATTAGGTCGGTCTCCCAGTGTAACAGTTGTGCCCATTTAGGACGGTCTGCCAGTGCAACAGTGGTGTCCAGGCGAGGTCAGTCTCCCAGTACAACAGTCATGTCCATTCGGGGCGGTCTCCCAGTGTAACAGTCGTGCCCATTAAGGACGGTCTCCCAGTGTAACCGTCGTGTCCATTAGAGGCGGTCTCCCAGTGTAACAGTCGTGCCCATTTAGG
Source organism: Chiloscyllium plagiosum (assembly GCF_037043375.1). Lineage (NCBI taxonomy): Eukaryota > Metazoa > Chordata > Chondrichthyes > Orectolobiformes > Hemiscylliidae > Chiloscyllium > Chiloscyllium plagiosum. The sequence goes on from NW_028270175.1 coordinate 9,154,523, forward strand.
ATGATCTCCCAGTGTAACAGTGGTGTCCAGGAGAGGTCAGTCTCCCAGTGTAACAGTCGTGCCCATTTAGGATGATCTCCCAGTGTAACAGTGGTGTCCAGGAGAGGTCAGTCTCCCAGTGGAACAGTCGTGTCCATTATGGTCAGTTTCCCAGTGTAACAACCATGTCCATTAGGGACGGTTTCCCAGTGTAACCGTCGTGTTCATTCGGGCCGGACTCCCAATGTAGCAGTCGTGTCCATTAGGGTCGGTGTCCGAGCGTAACAATCGTGTCCATTAGGGTTGGTCTCCGAGTGTAACAGTCGTGTCCAGAAGAGGTCACTCTCCCACTGTAACAGTCGTGTCCATTAGGGTCTGTCTCCCAGTGTAACAGTCGTGTCCATTAGGGTCGGTGTCCGAGCGTAACAATCGTGTCCATTAGGGTCGGTCTCTGAGTGTAACAATCGTGTCCAGAAGAGGTCACTCTCCCACTGTAACAGTCGTGTCCATTAGGGTCGGTCTCCCAGTGTAACTGTTGTGTCCATTAGGAACGGTCTCCCAGTGTAACAGTCGTTTCCAGGAGAGGTCAGTCTCCCAGTATAACTGTCGTGTCCATTAGGGGCAGTCTCCCAGTGTAACAGTCATGCACGTTAAGGACGGTCTCCCCGTGTAACAGTGGTGTCCAGGAGAGGTCAGTCTCCCAGTGTAATATTCGTGTCCATTAGGGATCGTCACCCAGTGTAACAGTCGTATCCTTTAGGAGCGGTCTGCTAGTGTAACAGTTGTGTCCAGGGGAGGTCTGTCTCCCAGTGTAACTGTCGTATCTATTAGAGGCAGTCTCCCAGTGTAACAGTCGTGTCCATTGGGGTCGGTCTCCCAGTGTAACAGTCGTGTCCAGGAGAGGTCAGTCTCCCAGTCTGACAGTCGTGTCCATTAGGGTCAGTGTCCCAGTGTAACAGCAGTGTCCAGGAGAGGTCAGTCTCCCAGTGTAACAGTCGTGTCCATTAGGGACGGTCTCCCAGTGTAACAGTCGTGTCCATTAGGGATGGTCTCCCAGTGTAACAGTCGTGTCCATTGGGGCCGTCTCCCAGTGTAGCAGTCGTTTCCAGGAGAGGTCAGTCTCCTAGTCTGACAGTAGTGTCCATTAGGGACGGTCTCCCAGTGTAACAGTCGTGCACATTAAGGACGGTCTCCCAGTGTAACAGTTCTGTCCAGGAGGGGTCACCTCCCAATGTAACAGTCGTGCCCAATACAGACAGTCTCCCAGTGTAACAGTTGTGTCCATTAGGGTTGGTCTCCCAGTGTAACATTGGTATCCATTATGGTCGATCTCCCAGTGTAACAGTAGTGTCCATTAGGTCGGTCTCCCAGTGTAACAGTGGTGTTCAGGAGAAGTCAGTCTCCCAGTGTAACAGTCGTGTCCATTCAGGATCGTCACCCAGTGTAACAGTCGTGTCCATTTGCGGTGGTCTCCCAGTGTAACAGGCGTGTCCAGGAGAGATCAGTCTCCCAGTGTAACAGTCATGTCCATTAGGGGCAGTCTCCCAATGTAACAGTCGTGTCCATTAGGGTCGGTCTCCCAATGTAGCAGTCGTGTCCATTAGGTACCGTCTCCCAGTGTAGCAGTCGTTTCCATTAGGGTCAGTTTCCCAGTGTAGCAGTCGTGTCCATTAGGGGCGGTCTCCCAGTGTAACAGTCGTGTCCATTAGGGTCAGTTTCCCAGTGTAACAGTCGTGTCCATTAGGACGGTCCCCCAGTGTAATAGTCGTGTTGAGGAGAGGTCAGTCTCCCAGTATAACAGTCATGTCCATTAGGGACGGTCTCCCAGTTAAACAGTCATGTCCATTAGGGGCGCTCTCCCAGTGTAACAGTCGTACCCATTTAGGACGGTCTCCCAGTGTAAGAGTCGTGTCCAGGAGAGGTCAGTCTCCCAGTGTAACAGTTGTGTCCAGGAGAGGTCAGTCTCACAGTGTAACAGTCATGTCTATTAGGGACGGTCTCCCAGTGTAACAGTCATGTCCATTAGGGATGGTCTCCCAGTGTAACAGTCGTGTCCATTAGGGATCGTCACCCAGTGTAGCAGTCGTTTCCAGGAGAGGTCAGTCTCCTAGTCTGACAGTAGTGTCCATTAGGGACGGTCTCCCAGTGTAACAGTCGTGCACATTAAGGACGGTCTCCCAGTGTAACAGTGGTGTCCAGGAGAAGTCAGTCTCCCAGTGTAACAGTCGTGTCCATTAGGGATCATCACCCAGTGTAACAGTCGTGTCCATTAGGGATGGTCTCCCAGTGTCACAGTGGTGTCCATTAGGGATCGTCACCCAGTCTAAAGGTCATGTCCATTCGGGATTGTCACCCAGTGTAACAGTCGTGTCCATTTGCGGTGGTCTCCCAGTGTAACAGGCGTGTCCAGGAGAGATCAGTCTCCCAGTGTAACAGTCGTGTCCACTAGGGTCGGTCTCCCAGTGTAACAGTTGTGTCCATTAGGGACGGTCTCCCAGTGTAACAGTTGTGTCCATTAGGTTCGGTCTCGCAGTGTAACCGTCGTGTCCATTAGGGACGGTCTCCCAGTGTAACAGTCGTGTCCATTAGGGACGCTCTCCCAGTGTAACACTCATGTCCATTAGGGTCAGTTTCCCGTGTAACAGTCATGTCCATTAGGATCGGTCTCCCAGTGTAACAGTCGTGTCCAGGAGAGGTCAGTCTCCCTATGTAACAGTCGTGTCCATTAGGGACGGTCTCCCAGTGTAACAGTGGTGTCCAGGGCAGGGGTCAGTCTCCCAGTGTAAAAGTCATGTCCATTAAGGATGGTCTCCCAGTGTAACAGTCGTGTCCAGGAGAGGTCAGTCTCGCAGTGTAACAGTCGTGTCCATTAGGGACGGTCTCCCACTGTAACAGTCGTGTCCATTAGGGATCGTCACCCTGTGTAACAGTCATGTCCATTAGGTGCGGTCTCCCAGTGTAACAGTTGTGTCCAGGAGGGGTCACCTTCCAATGTAACAGTCGTGCTCAATAGGGACGGTTTCCCAGTGTAATAGTCGTGTCCAGGAGAGATCAGTCTTCCAGTGTAACAGTCGTGTCCATTAGAGACGGTCTCCCAGTGTAACAGTTGCGTCCATTAAGGACGGTCTCTCAGTGTAATAGTGGTGTCCCGGAGAGGTCTGTCTTCCAGTGTAACAGTCGTGTTCATTCGGGAGGAACTACCACTGTAACGGTCGTGTCCATTAGGGTCGGTCTCCCAGTGTAGCAGTCGTGTCCATTAGGGTCGGTCTCCCAGTATAACAGTCGTGTCCATTAGGGACGGCCTCCCAGTTAAACAGTCATGTCCATTAGGGGCACTCTCCCAGTGTAACAGTCGTACCCATTTAGGACGGTCTCCCAGTGTAACAGTTGTGTCCAGGAAAGGTCAGTCTCGCAGTGTAACAGTCGTGTCCATTAGGGTCGGTCTCCCAAGGTAACAGTCGTGTCCATTAGGGTCGGTTTCCCAGTGGATCAGTTGTGTCTGGGAGAGATCAGTCTCCTAGTGTAACAGTCGTGTCCATTAAGGATCGTCACCAGTGTAACAGTCATGTCCATTAGAGGTGGTCTCCCAGTGTAGCAGTCATGTCCGGGAGGGGTCGGTCTCCCAGTGTAACAGTCATGTCCATTAGGGGCAGTCTCCCAATGTAACAGTCGTGTCCATTAGGGTCGGTCTCCCAATGTAGCAGTCATGTCCATTAGGGACGGTCTCCCAGTGTAGCAGTCGTATCCATTAGGTACCGTCTCCCAGTGTAGCAGTCGTGTCCATTAGGGTCAGTTTCCCAGTGTAACAGTCGTGTCCATGAGGGGCGGTCTCCCAGTGTAACAGTCGTGTCCATTAGGGTCAGTTTCCCAGTGTAACAGTCGTGTCCATTAGGGGCGGTCTCCCAGTGTAACAGTAGTGTTGAGGAGAGGTCAGTCTCCCAGTATAACAGTCATGTCCATTAGGGGCGCTCTCCCAGTGTAACAGTCGTACCCATTTAGGACGGTCTCCCAGTATAAGAGTCGTGTCCAGGAGAGGTCAGTCTCCCAGTGTAACAGTTGTGTCCAGGAGAGGTCAGTCTCGCAGTGTAACAGTCGTGTCCATTAATGATCGTCACCCAGTGTAACAGTCGGGTCCATTAGAGGTGGTCTCCCAGTGTAGCAGTCGTGTCCAGGAGAAGTCGGTCTCCCAATGTAGCAGTCGTGTCCATTAGGGTCGGTCTCCCAATGTAGCAGTCGTGTCCATTAGGGTCGGTCTCCCAGTGTAGCAGTCGTGTCCATAAGGGTCAGTTTCCCAGTGTAGCAGTCGTGTCCATTAGGGTCAGTTTCCGAGTGTAACAGTCGTGTCCATTAGAAGCGGTCCCCCAGTGTAACAGTCGTGTCGAGGAGAGGTCAGTCTCCCAGTGTAACGGTCGTGCCCATTTCGGACGGTCTCCCAGTGTAACAGTGGTGTCCAGGAGAGGTCAGTCTCCCAAGTGTAACAGTCGTGTCCATTAGGGATGGGCTCCCAGTGTAACAGTCGTGTCCTTTAGGATCGGTCGCCCAGTGAAAAAGTCGTGTCCAGGAGAGGTCAGTCTCCCAGTACAACAGTCATGTCCATTAGGGGCGGTCTCCCAGTGTAACAGTCATGCCCATTAGGGTTGGTCTCACAATGTAACAGTTGTGTCCATTAGGGACGGTCTCCCAATGTAACAGTCGTGTCCATTAGGATCGGTCTCCCAGTGTAACAGTGGTGTCCAGGAGATGTCAGTCTCCCTTTGTAACAGTCGTGTCCATTAGGGACGGTCTCCCAGTGTAACAGTGGTGTCCAGGGCAGGGGTCAGTGTAACAGTCGTGTCCATTAAGGATGGTCTCCCAGTGTAACAGTCGTGTCCATTAAGGATGGTCTCCCAGTGTAACAGTCGTGTCCATTAAGGATGGTCTCCCAATGTAACAGTCGTGTCCATTAGGGTCGATCTCCCAGTACAACAGTCGTGTCCATTACGATCGTCACCCTGTGTAACAGTCATGTCCATTAGGTGCGGTCTCCGAGTGTAACAGTCGTGTCCAGGAGGGGTCACCTTCCAATGTAACAGTCGTGCTCAATAGGGACGGTTTCCCAGTGTAACAGTCGTGTCCAGGAGAGATCAGTCTCCCAGTGTAACAGTCGTGTCCATTAGGGACGGTCTCCCAGTGTAACAGTCGTGTCCACTAGGGTCGGTCTCCCAGTGTAACAGTCGTGTCCCGGAGAAGTCAGTCTCCCAGTGTAACAGTCATGTCCATTTGGGTCAGTTTCCCAGTGTAACAGTCGTGTCCAGGAGAGATCAGTCTCCCAGTACAACAGTCATGTCCATTAGGGATGGTCTCCCAGTGTAACAGCCGTGTCCATTAAGGGCGGTCTCCCAGTGTAACAGCTGTGTCCATTAGGGATCGTCACCCTGTGTAACAATCATGTCCATTAGGTGCTGTCTCCCAGTGTAACAGTTGTGTCCAGGAGGGGTCACCTCCCAATGTAACAGTTGTGTCCATTAGGGTCGGTCTCCCAATGTAACAGTCGTGTCCATTAGGGACGGTCTCCCAGTGTAACAGTCGTGTCCATTAGGGTTGGTCTCCCAGTGTAACAGTCGTGTCGAGGAGAGGTCAGTCTCCCAGTGTAACAGTCGTGTCCATTAGGTGCGGTCTCCCAGTTTAACAGTTGTGTCCATTAGAGGTGGTCCATCAGTTTAACAGTCGTGTCCATTAGGGTCGGTCTCCCAGTGTAACAGTCGTGCCCATTAAGGATGGTCTCCCAGTGTAACAGTAGTGTCCCGGAGAGGTCAGTCTCCCAGTGTAATAGTCGTGTCCAGTAGGGTCAGTTTCTCAGTGTAACAGTCGTGTCCAGTGGGGTCAGTTTCTCAGTGTAACAGTTGTGTCCATTAGAGTCGGTCTCCCAGTGTAACAGTCGTGTCCAGGAGGGGTCGGTCTCCCAGTGTAACAGTCGTGTCCAGTAGGGTCAGTTTCCCAGCGTAACAGTGGTGTCCCGGAGAGGTCAGTCTCCCAGTGTAACATTCGTGTCTATTAGGGTCTGTCTCCCAGTGTGACAGTCATGTCTATTAGGGGGGGTCTCCCAGTGTAACTATCGAGTCCATTAGGGGCGGTCTCCCAGTGTAACAGTAGTGTCCATTAGGTCGGTCTCCCAGTGTAACAGTTGTGCCCATTTAGGACGGTCTGCCAGTGTAACAGTGGTGTCCAGGAGAGGTCAGTCTCCCAGTGTAACAGTCGTGCCCATTAGGGATGGGCTCCCAGTGTAACAGTCATGTCCATAAGGTCGGTCTTCCAGTGTAACTGTCGTGTCCTTTAGGATCGGTCTCCCAGTGTAAAAGTCGTGTCCAGGAGAGGTCAGTCTCCCAGTACAACAGTCATGTCCATTAGTGGCGGTCTCCCAGTGTCACAGTCGTGCCCATTAAGGACGGTCTCCCAGTGTAGCAGTCATTTCCAGGAGAGGTCAGTCTCCCAGTATAACAGTCGTGTCCATTAGGGTCAGTTTCCCAGGGTAACAGTCGTGGCCATTTAGGATGGTCTCCCAGTGTAATAGTGCTGTGCAGGAGAGGTCAGTCTCCCAGTGGAACAGTCGTGTCCATTAGGGTCAGTTTCCCAGAGTATCAGTCGTGTCCATTAGGGACGGTCTCCCAGTGTAACAACCATGTCCATTAGGGACGGTCTCCCAGTGTAGCAGTCGTGTCCATTAGGGTCGGTGTCCGAGCGTAACAATCGTGTCCATTAGGGTCGGTCGCCGAGTGTAACAGTCGTGTCCAGAAGAGGTCACTCTCCCACTGTAACAGTCGTGTCCATTAGGGTCTGTCTCCCAGTGTAACTATTGTGTCCATTAGGAACAGTCTCCCAGTGTAACAGTCATGTCCATCAGATCGGTCTCCCAGTGTAACAGTCGTTTCCAGGAGAGGTCAGTCTCCCAGTATAACTGTTGTGTCCATTAGGGACAGTCTCCCAGTGTAACTGTCGTGTCCATTAAGGACGGTCTTCCAGTGTAACAGTGGTGTCCAGGAGAGGTCAGTCTCCCAGTGTAATATTCGTGTCCATTAGGGATCGTCACCCAGTGTAACAGTCGTATCCTTTAGGAGCGTTCTTCTAGTGTAACAGTTGTGTCCAGGTGAGGTCTGTCTCCCAGGGTAACTGTCGTATCTATTAGAGGCAGTCTCCCAGTGTAACTGTCATGTCCATTAGGGTCAGTCTCCCAGTGTAACAATCGTGTTCATTAGGGATCGTCACCCAGTGTAACAGTCGTGTCCATTAGGGTCGGTCTCCCAGTGTAACAGTCGTGTCCATTTGGGGCCGTCTCCCAGTGTAGCAGTCCTTTCCAGGAGAGGTCAGTCTCCCAGTCTGACAGTCGTGTCCATTAGGGATGGTCTCCCAGTGTAACAGTCGTGCACATTAAGGACGGTCCCCCAGTCTAACAGTGGTGTCCAGGAGAGGTCAGTCTCCTAGTGTAATATTCGTGTCCATTAGGGAACGTCACCCAGTGTAACAGTCATATCCATTTGCGGCGGTCTCCCAGTGTAACAGTCGTGTCCATTTGCGGCGGTCTCCCAGTGTAACAGTCGTGTCCATTAGGGACGGTCTCCCAGTGTAGCAGTCGTGTTCATTAGGGTCGGTCTCCCAGTGTAACAGTCGTGTCCAGTAGGGTCAGTTTCCCAGCGTAACAGTGGTGTCCCGGAGAGGTCAGTCTCCCAGTGTAACATTCGTGTCTATTAGGGTCTGTCTCCCAGTGTGACAGTCATGTCTATTAGGGGGGGTCTCCCAGTGTAACTATCGAGTCCATTAGGGGCGGTCTCCCAGTGTAACAGTAGTGTCCATTAGGTCGGTCTCCCAGTGTAACAGTTGTGCCCATTTAGGACGGTCTGCCAGTGTAACAGTGGTGTCCAGGAGAGGTCAGTCTCCCAGTGTAACAGTCGTGCCCATTAGGGATGGGCTCCCAGTGTAACAGTCATGTCCATAAGGTCGGTCTTCCAGTGTAACTGTCGTGTCCTTTAGGATCGGTCTCCCAGTGTAAAAGTCGTGTCCAGGAGAGGTCAGTCTCCCAGTACAACAGTCATGTCCATTAGTGGCGGTCTCCCAGTGTCACAGTCGTGCCCATTAAGGACGGTCTCCCAGTGTAGCAGTCATTTCCAGGAGAGGTCAGTCTCCCAGTATAACAGTCGTGTCCATTAGGGTCAGTTTCCCAGGGTAACAGTCGTGGCCATTTAGGATGGTCTCCCAGTGTAATAGTGCTGTGCAGGAGAGGTCAGTCTCCCAGTGGAACAGTCGTGTCCATTAGGGTCAGTTTCCCAGAGTATCAGTCGTGTCCATTAGGGACGGTCTCCCAGTGTAACAACCATGTCCATTAGGGACGGTCTCCCAGTGTAGCAGTCGTGTCCATTAGGGTCGGTGTCCGAGCGTAACAATCGTGTCCATTAGGGTCGGTCGCCGAGTGTAACAGTCGTGTCCAGAAGAGGTCACTCTCCCACTGTAACAGTCGTGTCCATTAGGGTCTGTCTCCCAGTGTAACTATTGTGTCCATTAGGAACAGTCTCCCAGTGTAACAGTCATGTCCATCAGATCGGTCTCCCAGTGTAACAGTCGTTTCCAGGAGAGGTCAGTCTCCCAGTATAACTGTTGTGTCCATTAGGGACAGTCTCCCAGTGTAACTGTCGTGTCCATTAAGGACGGTCTTCCAGTGTAACAGTGGTGTCCAGGAGAGGTCAGTCTCCCAGTGTAATATTCGTGTCCATTAGGGATCGTCACCCAGTGTAACAGTCGTATCCTTTAGGAGCGTTCTTCTAGTGTAACAGTTGTGTCCAGGCGAGGTCTGTCTCCCAGGGTAACTGTCGTATCTATTAGAGGCAGTCTCCCAGTGTAACTGTCATGTCCATTAGGGTCAGTCTCCCAGTGTAACAATCGTGTTCATTAGGGATCGTCACCCAGTGTAACAGTCGTGTCCATTAGGGTCGGTCTCCCAGTGTAACAGTCGTGTCCATTTGGGGCCGTCTCCCAGTGTAGCAGTCCTTTCCAGGAGAGGTCAGTCTCCCAGTCTGACAGTCGTGTCCATTAGGGATGGTCTCCCAGTGTAACAGTCGTGCACATTAAGGACGGTCCCCCAGTCTAACAGTGGTGTCCAGGAGAGGTCAGTCTCCTAGTGTAATATTCGTGTCCATTAGGGAACGTCACCCAGTGTAACAGTCATATCCATTTGCGGCGGTCTCCCAGTGTAACAGTCGTGTCCATTTGCGGCGGTCTCCCAGTGTAACAGTCGTGTCCATTAGGGACGGTCTCCCAGTGTAGCAGTCGTGTTCATTAGGGTCGGTCTCCCAGTGTAACAGTCGTGTCCAGTAGGGTCAGTTTCCCAGCGTAACAGTGGTGTCCCGGAGAGGTCAGTCTCCCAGTGTAACATTCGTGTCTATTAGGGTCTGTCTCCCAGTGTGACAGTCATGTCTATTAGGGGGGGTCTCCCAGTGTAACTATCGAGTCCATTAGGGGCGGTCTCCCAGTGTAACAGTAGTGTCCATTAGGTCGGTCTCCCAGTGTAACAGTTGTGCCCATTTAGGACGGTCTGCCAGTGTAACAGTGGTGTCCAGGAGAGGTCAGTCTCCCAGTGTAACAGTCGTGCCCATTAGGGATGGGCTCCCAGTGTAACAGTCATGTCCATAAGGTCGGTCTTCCAGTGTAACTGTCGTGTCCTTTAGGATCGGTCTCCCAGTGTAAAAGTCGTGTCCAGGAGAGGTCAGTCTCCCAGTACAACAGTCATGTCCATTAGTGGCGGTCTCCCAGTGTCACAGTCGTGCCCATTAAGGACGGTCTCCCAGTGTAGCAGTCATTTCCAGGAGAGGTCAGTCTCCCAGTATAACAGTCGTGTCCAGGAGGGGTCGGTCTCCCAGTGTAACAGTCATATCCATTAGGGTCAGTTTCCCAGTGTAACACTCATGTTCATTAGGGTCGGTCTCCCAGTGTAACAGTCGTGTCCAGTAGGGTCAGTTTCCCAGCGTAACAGTGGTGTCCCGGAGAGGTCAGTCTCCCAGTGTAACATTCGTGTCTATTAGGGTCTGTCTCCCAGTGTGACAGTCATGTCTATTAGGGGGGGTCTCCCAGTGTAACTATCGAGTCCATTAGGGGCGGTCTCCCAGTGTAACAGTAGTGTCCATTAGGTCGGTCTCCCAGTGTAACAGTTGTGCCCATTTAGGACGGTCTGCCAGTGTAACAGTGGTGTCCAGGAGAGGTCAGTCTCCCAGTGTATCAGTCGTGCCCATTAGGGATGGGCTCCCAGTGTAACAGTCATGTCCATAAGGTCGGTCTTCCAGTGTAACTGTCGTGTCCTTTAGGATCGGTCTCCCAGTGTAAAAGTCGTGTCCAGGAGAGGTCAGTCTCCCAGTACAACAGTCATGTCCATTAGTGGCGGTCTCCCAGTGTCACAGTCGTGCCCATTAAGGACGGTCTCCCAGTGTAGCAGTCATTTCCAGGAGAGGTCAGTCTCCCAGTATAACAGTCGTGTCCATTAGGGTCAGTTTCCCAGGGTAACAGTCGTGGCCATTTAGGATGGTCTCCCAGTGTAATAGTGCTGTGCAGGAGAGGTCAGTCTCCCAGTGGAACAGTCGTGTCCATTAGGGTCAGTTTCCCAGAGTATCAGTCGTGTCCATTAGGGACGGTCTCCCAGTGTAACAACCATGTCCATTAGGGACGGTCTCCCAGTGTAGCAGTCGTGTCCATTAGGGTCGGTGTCCGAGCGTAACAATCGTGTCCATTAGGGTCGGTCGCCGAGTGTAACAGTCGTGTCCAGAAGAGGTCACTCTCCCACTGTAACAGTCGTGTCCATTAGGGTCTGTCTCCCAGTGTAACTATTGTGTCCATTAGGAACAGTCTCCCAGTGTAACAGTCATGTCCATCAGATCGGTCTCCCAGTGTAACAGTCGTTTCCAGGAGAGGTCAGTCTCCCAGTATAACTGTTGTGTCCATTAGGGACAGTCTCCCAGTGTAACTGTCGTGTCCATTAAGGACGGTCTTCCAGTGTAACAGTGGTGTCCAGGAGAGGTCAGTCTCCCAGTGTAATATTCGTGTCCATTAGGGATCGTCACCCAGTGTAACAGTCGTATCCTTTAGGAGCGTTCTTCTAGTGTAACAGTTGTGTCCAGGTGAGGTCTGTCTCCCAGGGTAACTGTCGTATCTATTAGAGGCAGTCTCCCAGTGTAACTGTCATGTCCATTAGGGTCAGTCTCCCAGTGTAACAATCGTGTTCATTAGGGATCGTCACCCAGTGTAACAGTCGTGTCCATTAGGGTCGGTCTCCCAGTGTAACAGTCGTGTCCATTTGGGGCCGTCTCCCAGTGTAGCAGTCCTTTCCAGGAGAGGTCAGTCTCCCAGTCTGACAGTCGTGTCCATTAGGGATGGTCTCCCAGTGTAACAGTCGTGCACATTAAGGACGGTCCCCCAGTCTAACAGTGGTGTCCAGGAGAGGTCAGTCTCCTAGTGTAATATTCGTGTCCATTAGGGAACGTCACCCAGTGTAACAGTCATATCCATTTGCGGCGGTCTCCCAGTGTAACAGTCGTGTCCATTTGCGGCGGTCTCCCAGTGTAACAGTCGTGTCCATTAGGGACGGTCTCCCAGTGTAGCAGTCGTGTCCATTAGGGACAGTCTCCTAGTGTAACAGTCGTGTCCATTAGGGACAGTCTCCTAGTGTAACAGTCGTGTCCATTAGGGACAGTCTCCCAGTGTAACAGTTGTGTCCATTAGGGGCGGTCTCCTAGTGTAACAGTCGTGTCCATGAGGGACAGTCTCCCAGTGTAATAGTCGTGCACATTAAGGACGGTCTCCCAGTGTAACAGTGGTGTCCAGGAGACGTCAGTCTCCCAGTGTAACAGTCGTGTCCATTAGGGTCGTTCTCGCAGTGTAACAGTCGTGTCCAGGAGGGGTCGGTCTCCCAGTGTAACAGTTGTGTCCATTAGAGGCGGTCTCCCAGTGTAGCAGTCGTGTCCAGGAGAGGTCAGTCTCCCAGTGTCACAGTCGTGTCCATTTCTGTCAGTCTCCCAGTGTAACAGTGGTGTCCATTAGAGGTGGTCTCCCAGTGTAGCAGTCATGTCCGGGAGGGGTCGATCTCCCGGTGTAACAGTCATGTCCATTAGGGGCAGTCTCCCAGTGTAACAGTTGTGTCCAGGAGAGGTCAGTCTTGCAGTGTAACAGTCGTGTCCATTAGGGTCGGTCTCCCAATGTAGCAGTCGTATCCGTTAGCTACCGTCTCCCAGTGTAGCAGTCGTGTCCATTAGGGACAGTCTCCCAGTGTAACAGTCGTGTCCATTAGGGTCAGTTTCCCAGTGTAACAGTCGTGTCCATTCGGGGCGGTCTCCCAGTGTAACAGTCGTGTCCATTAGAGGTGGTCTCCCAGTGTAGCAGTCGTGTTGAGGAGAGGTCAGTCTCCCAGTGTAACAGTCGTGTCCATTAGGGACGGTCTCCCAGTGTAACAGTCGTGTTGAGGAGAGGTCAGTCTCCCAGTGTAACAGTCGTGTCCATTAGGGACGGTCTCCCAGTTAAACAGTCATGTCCATTAGGGGCGCTCTCCCAGTGTAACAGTCGTACCCATTTAGGACGGTCTCCCAGTGTAACAGTTGTGTCCAGGAGAGGTCAGTCTCCCAGTGTAACAGTTGTGTCCAGGAGAGGTCAGTCTCACAGTGTAACAGTTGTGTCCAGGAGAGGTCAGTCTCACAGTGTAACAGTCGTGTCCATTAGGGTCGGTCACCCAAGGTAACAGTCGTGTCCATTAGGGTCGGTTTCCCAGTGGATCATTTGTGTCTGGGAGAGATCAGTCTCCTAGTGTAATAGTCATGTCCATTAAGGATCGTCACCCAGTGTAACAGTCGTGTCCATTAGAGGTGGTCTCCCAGTGTAGCAGTCGTGTCCGGGAAGGGTCGGTCTCCCAGTGAAACAGTCATGTCCATTAGGGGCAGTCTCCCAGTGTAACAGTTCTGTCCAGGAGAGGTCAGTCTTGCAGTGCAACAGTCGTGTCCATTAGGGTCGGTCTCCCAATGTAGCAGTCGTGTCCATTAGGGACGGTCTCCCAGTGTAGCAGTCGTGTCCATTAGGGACAGTCTACCAGTGTAACAGTCGTGTCCATGAGGGTCAGTTTCCCAGTGTAACAGTCGTGTCGAGGAGAGGTCAGTCTCCCAGTGTAACAGTCGTGTCCATTAGGTGCGGTCTCCCAGTTTCACAGTTGTGTCCATTAGAGGTGGTCCCTCAGTTTAACAGTCGTGTCCATTAGGGTCGGTCTCCCAGTGTAACTGTTGTGTCCATTAGGAACAGTCTCCCAGTGTAACAGTCGTGTCCATCAGATCGGTCTCCCAGTGTAACAGTCGTTTCCAGGAGAGGTCAGTCTCCCAGTATAACTGTCGTGTCCATTAGGGACGGTCTCCCAGTGTAACAGTCGTGTCCATTAGGGTTGGTCTCCCAGTGTAACAGTCGTGTCGAGGAGAGGTCAGTCTCCCAGTGTAACAGTCGTGTCCATTAGGTGCGGTCTCCCAGTTTAACGGTTGTGTCCATTAGAGGTGGTCCCTCAGTTTAACAGTCGTGTCCATTAGAGTCGGTCACCCAGTGTAACAGTCGTGCCCATTAAGGACGGTCTCCCAGTGTAACAATCGTATCCATTTGGGTCAGTTTCTCAGTGTAACAGTCGTGTCCAGGAGAGGTCAGTCTCCCAGTGTAACAGTCGTGTCCGTTAGGTGCGGTCTCCCAGTTTAACAGTTGTGTCCATTAGAGGTGGTCCCTCAGTTTAACAGTCGTGCCCATTAAGGATGGTCTCCCAGTGTAACAATCTTATCCATTTGGGTCAGTTTCCCAGTGTAACAGTCGTGTCCAGGAGAGGTCAGTCTTCCAGTACAACAGTCATGTCCATTAGGGTCGATTTCCCAGTGTAACAGTTGTGTCCATTCGGGTTCGTCACCCAGTGTAACAGTCATGTCCATTTGGGTCGGTCTCTCAGTGTAACAGTCATGTCCATTAGTGGCGGTCTCCCAGTGTAACGGTTATGTCCATTAGGTACGGTCTCCCAGTGTAGCAGTCGTGTCCAGGTGGGGTCGGTCTCCCAGTGTAACAGTCGTGTCCATTAGGGACAGTCTCCCAGTGTAACAGTCGTGTCCATTAGGGACAGTCTCCCAGTGTAACAGTCGTGTCCATTATGGTCGATCTCCCAGTTTAACAGTAGTGTCCAGGAGTGGTCAGTCTCCCAGTGTAACAGTCGTGTCCATTCGGTCGGTCTCCCAGTGTAACAGTTGTGCCCATTTAGGACGGTCTGCCAGTGTAACAGTGGTGTCCAGGGGAGGTCAGTCTCCCAGTGTAACAGTCGTGCCCATTAGGGATGGGCTCCCAGTGTAACAGTCATGTCCATAAGGTCGGTCTTCCAGTGTAACTGTCGTGTCCTTTAGGATCGGTCGCCCAGTGTAAAAGTCGTGTCCAGGAGAGGTCAGTCTCCCAGTACAACAGTCATGTCCATTAGTGGCGGTCTCCCAGTGTCACAGTCGTGCCCATTAAGGACGGTCTCCCAGTGTAGCAGTCATTTCCAGGAGAGGTCAGTCTCCAAGTATAACAGTCGTGTCCATTAGGGTCAGTTTCCCAGGGTAACAGTCGTGGCCATTAGGGATGGTCTCCCAGTGTAACAGTCGTGGCCATTTAGGATGGTCTCCCAGTCTCACAGTGCTGTCCAGGAGAGGTCAGTCTCCCAGTGGAACAGTCGTGTCCATTAGGGTCGGTCTCCCAGTGTAACTGTTGTGTCCATTAGGAACAGTCTCCCAGTGTAACAGTCATGTCCATCAGATCGGTCTCCCAGTGTAACAGTCGTTTCCAGGAGAGGTCAGTCTCCCAGTATAACTGTCGTGTCCATTTGGGACAGTCTCCCAGTGTAACAGCCGTGTCCATTAGGGTTGGTCTCCCAGTATAACAGTCGTATCGAGGAGAGGTCAGTCTCCCAGTGTAACAGTCGTGTCCATTAGGTGCGGTCTCCCAGTTTAACAGTTGTGTCCATTAGAGGTGGTCCCTCAGTTTAACAGTCGTGTCCATTAGGGACGGTCTCCCAGTGTAACAGTTGTGTCCATTAGGGTTCGTCACCCAGTGTAACAGTCATGTCCATTTGGGTTGGTCTCTCAGTGTAACAGTCGTGTCCATTAGTGGCGGTCTCCCAGTGTAACGGTTATGTCCATTAGGGACGGTCTCCCAGTGTAGCAGTCGTGTCCAGGTGGGGTCGGTCTCCCAGTGTAACAGTCGTGTCCATTAGGGACAGTCTCCCAGTGTAACAGTCGTGTCCATTAGGGTCGGTCTCCCAGTGTAGCAGTCGTGTTCAGGAGGGGTCGGTCTCCCAGTGTCACAGTCGTGTCCATTAGGGGCGGTCTCCCATTGTAACAGTGATGTCCAGGAGAGGTCAGTCTCCCAGTGTAACAGTCGTGTCCATTTGGGACAGTCTCCCAGTGTAACAGTCGTGTCCACGATGGGTCGGTCTCCCAGTGTAACAGTTGTGTCCATTAGGGACAGTCTCCCAGTGTAACAGTTGTGTACATTAGGGACAGTCTCCCAGTGTAACAGTCGTGTCCATTAGGGACAGTGTCCCAGTGTAACAGTCATGTCTAGGAGGGGTCGGTCTCCCAGTGTAACAGTCGTGTCCATTAGGGATGGTCTCCCAGTGTCACAGTCGTGTCCATTAGGGGCGGTCTCCCATTGTAACAGTGGTGTCCAGGAGAAGTCAGTCTCCCAGTATAACAGTCATGTCGTTAGGGTCGGTCTCCCAGTGTAACAGACCATTAGGAGAGGTCTCCCAGTGCAACAGACGTGTCCATTAAGGACGGTCTCCCAGTTTAACAGTCGTGTCCATTTGGGTCGGTCTCCCAGTGTCACAATCGTGTCCATTCGGGATGGTCTCCCAGTGTAACAGTCTTGTCCAGAAGGTATCGGTCGCCCAATGTGACCGTTGTGTCCGGGGGGGGGGATCCCAATTGATAAGAATGAAGTCCCACAGGGTAAGAAGCTTTTAAAGAGCAAAAGGAAACAATCATCTCTTTCCATAACCCGTCGCTCACTAAACATTTATATTTACATCAAATTTCCTCGGCTGCTCTTATTTACTTCTGAAACCTTGTCTTTATAGACAACTGAACAGGAGCTAAAGAAACCAAATTTAACCAGTTTGCTAATTAATGCTCAGCTCTGTCAGCAGATTGGCAACTGAGGAGAGGTTGACCTGTTGGAAAAGGATGACACAAAGCCATTAATGAAGAAAGGATCTTGGCTCAAAAATGTCATGAGGTTAAATGGATTTTGATGAAGGTAGGGAACAGCAAGTCAGAAAATGCTATAAGGGATTCTGGTACATTATTCTTAGGAATTCGCGTCACAGCTACATAGGCTGTTGGAATGGTGAGTTTGAGTTATCAATATAGGCTGATACATTGTCACTGGAGAATAGGAAATTGAGGGGTGGCCTTATCGAGGTTTATAAAATCATGAGGGGCATAGACAAGGTGAATAACAAAGGTCTTTTCCCTCAGGTGGGGGAGATCAAAACTGGGGGGCATATTTTTAACCTGAGCGGCAAAGGATCTTAAAGAAAGGATTTGAGGGACAGCTTGTTTACACAGAGATTGGTTACTGTGTGGAATGAACTACCATAGGAAGTGGTGGATGCAAGTACAGGTATAAAGTTTATAAGACATTTAGATAAGTGCATGAATAGGAAAGGTTTGGAAGGATATGGGCCATGCACAGGCAGATGGGACTAGTTTAGTTTGGGAACATGGTCAGTATGGGCTGGTTGGACTGAAAGGTCTGTTTCCGTGCTGTAACTCTATGATTGTATTAAGCAAATCCTTGGAACATGTAATATCGGCATTGTAACAATTGTGAGTATTTTAATCTTTACATAAACTCAACCAATCAAATAGTAAGATGCTCCAGAACACAAGTCTATAAAATGTTTTTTTCAATAGTTTCCTGGATCAATACATTGTGGAACTAACTAAGGATAAAACGAATTTAGATCTGCCTCTGATAGTGATACAGGATTAAATAATAATCTCACAGTAAATGATCCAATGGGAACTAAAGGTCATAATACAATTGATTTTGTGTTACATTTGAAACTGACACTAACATAAGTCATAACTTTTAACAAAACTAGTTGCATAGTTATGATGGGAAACTTGCTTTGATTGATGGATAAATAGACTGAAAGCTGAGGCAATAAATAAACAGTGGAAAACTTTTATATAAACAAACAAAATGCTGAATAAAAGCACATTTAATTCCAAAACAAAAGCTCAGTGATCCATTCCTTGCTTCAGAAGTTAATAGTATCAGATTAAAAGAGGGGCCTATAACATTGCAAACTGTAGCAGCATATTGAAGGATCGTTTCAGTGCTTTGAAACCAGAAAGGCATGTGAAAATATTGATTTTTTTTTAAAAAGTTAAAAATATATTGAGAGTAAATAAACCAGGAATATTTTTAAAAATAACTCATTATAACAGTAAATAAGATAAAAAGGAACAGTCATTAAAATAAGCGTTGGTCTCTTAGAGGCAAAATACATTATTATGCGTAATGAAGAAATGGTGGAGGCAAAATTTTTTGTTTAGTCTTCAATTTATGTCAAAATAGGGGACAATTTATGTAATAACAAGAGTGATGATATTAATAGTTGGGTGAGTGCAGCTCCAGCTCAGGAATCTTGACACCATCCAGGACAAAGCAGCCACTTAATTGGCACCATGTTCACTGATATTCAGTAGCAGCTGTGTTTACTATCAACAAAATGCACTGTAGAAACCCACCAAAGTTTCTTATGCAGTATTTTCTAAACGCACAATCGGAAAAACTGATCAGCCAGCACACTCCTGGTCCCACTGGTACCAGTTAACAAAATGTTTGCTGTATATGGCCGTTCCTTCAGTGTCACTGAGCCAAAGTCCTGGAATTCCCTGAGAGAAAGTGAGGGCTGCAGATGCTGGAGATCAGAGCTGAAAATGTGTTGCTGGAAAAGCGCAGCAGGTCAGGCAGCATCCAAGGAACAGGAGAATCGACGTTTCGGGCATAAGCCCTTCTTCAGGAATGAGGAAAGTGTGTCCACCAGGCTAAGATAAAAGGTAGGGAGGAGGGACTTGGGGGAGGGGCTTTGGAAATGCAATCGGTGGAGGGAGATCAAGGTGAGGGTGATAGGCCGGAGTGGGGTGGGGGCGGAGAGGTCAGGAAGATGATTGCAGGTTAGGAAGGTGGTGCTGAGTTCGAGGGATTTGACTGAGACAAGGTGGGGGGAGGGGAAATGAGGAAACTGGAGAAGTCTGAGTTCATCCCTTATGGTTGGAGGGTTCCCAGGCAGAAGATGAGGCGCTCTTCCTCCAACCGTCGTGTT
The DNA here is from genome assembly GCF_037043375.1 of Chiloscyllium plagiosum. Lineage (NCBI taxonomy): Eukaryota > Metazoa > Chordata > Chondrichthyes > Orectolobiformes > Hemiscylliidae > Chiloscyllium > Chiloscyllium plagiosum. The sequence goes on from NW_028270175.1 coordinate 9,172,881, forward strand.
GCCATGGTCTGGCCATGGAGGAGTCCAAGGACCTGCCTGTCCTTGGTGGAGTGGGAGGGGGAGTTAAAGTGTTGGGCTACGGGGTGGTTGGGTTGGTTGGTCCGGGTGTCCCAGAGGTGTTCTCTGAAACGTTCCGCAAGTAGGCGGCCTGTCTCCCCAATATAGAGGAGGCCACATCGGGTGCAGCAGATGCAATAGATGATGTGTGTGGAGGTGCAGGTGAATTTGTGGCGGATATGGAAGTGACCCTTGGGGCCTTGGAGGGAAGTAAGGGGGGAGGTGTGGGCGCAAGTTTTGCATTTCTTGCAGTTGCAAGGGAAGGTGCCCGGAGTGGAGGTTGGGTTGGTGGGGGGTGTGGACCTGACAAGGGAGTCACGGAGGGAGTGGTCTTTTCAGAATGCTGATAGGGGAGGGGAGGGAAATCTATCACTGGTGGTGGGGTCCGTTTGGAGGCGGCGGAAATGAAGGCGGATGGTACGTTGTACATGGAGGTTGGTGGGGTGGTAGGTGAGGACCAATGATGATGCCCTCCACCGCATCTCTTCCACTTCCCGCTCCTCCGCCCTTGAGCCCCACCCCTCCAACCGCCACCAGGACAGAACCCCACTGGTCCTCACCGACCGCCTCATCTTCTGCCTGGGAACCCTCCAACCACAAGGGATGAACTCAGACTTCTCCAGTTTCCTCATTTCCCCTCCCCCCACCTTGTCTCAGTCAAATCCCTCAAACTCAGCACCGCCTTCCTAACCTGCAATCATCTTCCTGACCTCTCCGCCCCCACCCCACTCCGGCCTATCACCCTCACCTTGATCTCCCTCCACCTATCGCATTTCCAAAGCCCATCCCCCAAGTCCCTCCTCCCTACCTTTTATCTTAGCCTGCTGGACACACTTTCCTCATTCCTGAAGAAGGGCTTATGCCCGAAACGTCGATTCTCCTGTTCCTTGGATGCTGCCTGACCTGCTGCACTTTTCCAGCAACACATTTTCAGTCCTGGAATTCCCTACCTAACAGCATTGTGGGCCTACCTACTGCACATGGACTGCAGTGTTTCATGAACGCAGCTCCCATCACCTTCTCAACTAGGGCAACTAGGGACGGGCAATAAACACTGGTCCAGCCAGTAACTCCCATGGATGATTAAAGGAAAGGCTTGCTGGGGAATCAAGAGCATACAGATACTGCCTATTGGCATAGCCTGAGGATAATATATTGATCATTTAGAGCTGAAGGGGCAGAGACTTTTAATTACAAAGGTTGTGAATCTCCAAACCTCTCTCCCCCAGAGGGCTGTGCATGGTCAGTTTTTGACTATATTTAAGGTTGGAATGGGCAAAGTTTTGATCTCTCAGGATCAGGAATATAGGGAGTGAGAAGGAAAGTTCCTGGAATCAGCCATGATCGTGTTAAATGGTGAAGCAAACTTGAGGGGCCAGTTACTCTGTTTCTGCTCCTACCTCTCGCCATCAGAATGCATTGCACATTGCGAGCAGAACATGGGACTGTCGTTGCAGGTAAGTCATAGTCACCACCTCAAGTTTCAGAAATTAACCATTACTTCGAACATGGTGGAGTTTTCACTGAAGGATGAAGTAACATTAATACCATGAAACAAACACACAGAGACAAAACCTTGACTAGATCTTCCACAGCTTTGGCTGAGGTTTCTACAGAATGAGCATAATGCTCACTGGTTTCAGGAAAGCTCATAGACTCATACAGCATGGAAACAGGCCCTTCGGTCCAACTCATCCAGGCTGACCAAGTTTCCCAAACTGAGCTAGTCTCACTTGCCAGCATTTGGCCCATCTCCCTCTAAGCCTTTCCTATTCATGTATTCGTCAAAATGTCTTTTAAATGTTGTGACTGTACCTGCATCTATCACCCTCTGTGTGAAAACATTGCCCCTCAGGCCCTTTTAAAATCTTTCTCCTCTCACTTTAAACCTATGCCCTCCAGTTTTGAGCTTCCCTCACCCTAGAGAAAATACCTTTGCTATTCACCTTATCTATACCCCACCCCCATGCTTTTATAAACCTCTGTAAGGTCACCCCTCAACCTCCTACGGTCCAGTGAACAAAAGTCCCAGTCTATCCAGGCCCTCATTATAACTCAAACCTTCCAGTCCCAGCCAAATCCTGATAAGTCTTTTCTGAACCCTCTCCAATTTAAGAATATCCTTCTTGTAGCAAGATGACCAGAACTATATACCGTCCTCCAGAAGAGACCTCACTTTTTTGGGCGGCACGGTGGCACAGTGGTTAGCACTGCTGCCTCACAGCGCTAGAGACCCGGGTTCAATTCCCGCCTCAGGCGACTGGCTGTGCGGAGTTTGCACTTTCTCCCCGTGTCTGCATGGGTTTCCTCCGGGTGCTCCGGTTTCCTCCCACAGTCCAAAGATGTGCAGGTCAGGTGAATTGGCCATGCTAAATTGCCTGTAGTGTTAGGTAAGGGGTAAATGTAGGGGTATGGGTGGGTTGCGCTTCGACGGGTCGGTGTGGACTTGTTGGGCCGAAGGGCCTGTTTCCACACTGTAATGTAATCTAATCTAATGTCCTGTCCAACCACAACATGACATTCCAACTCCTATACTCATGGTCTGAGCAATGAAGGCGAGTGTGCTAAACACCTTCACCACCCTGTCTGTCTGTGATGTAAATTTCAAAGAACTGTGTAAGTGAACTCCCCTGGTCTCTACATTTAACAACATTATCCAAGGTCCTACGATTAACTCTATATGTCCTACTCTTGTTTGTTTTACCAAAATGCAATAACTAGCATTGATCTAAATTAAACTCCCTCTGCCACTCCTCAGCCCATTGGCCCAATTGATCAAGATCCCTTTGTAATCTTAGAGAACTTTCTTCACCGTCCACTCTGGCATAAAGTCTGGTGTCATCTGAAAACGTACTAACCACGCCTCCTAAATTCTCATTCAGCTCCTTGGGTTTAATTGGGATCTTTCACGGTAAAGAACAATGTCCCAAATCCCCCTGGAAACAAAACCTTCCTCTATAATAAAGAATCTTTTGAGCTCACTGCTTATTTTCGACAATCCAATCAAAGACTTTTCCCCTTTTCCAGCTGATGTTCCAAGATTTCCTGAGAAAGGGCTGTGTTTTGTTATTCCGGAGTCACATGAGGACCAGTACTTGGAAGTTTGTCCAACAGGAGTACAGGAAATTGCATCGAAACATCTAAGCTGAATGGATACAACAAAGTGAAACGTAGCCTTCCGAAAAGCTGGAGCTGTTTCCTCTTTATTGTTCACCCCTCCCCCAAACTATTTTCAGCATAACATATACAGATCAAACCAGCGACGGTAAATGGAATCTCTAATAATGAAATGAGCAGTGGTTTACCTAGATATAGGGGCTGGTGGAGCAAAGGTGGAGATTAATGCAAAACTGGTTATGTTCTGGGGATCAGCATTTCACAGTGCCTCTCAGGAGCTGGCAGGGGGAACGTTGAGATTATCTAAATTTTTATCAACAGTTCGTTCCTATGGTTACATCTTGGCTTCAGGTGATTGTGTGGCAGGTGGCTCCTTGCTTATCATTGGCTTGTGAGTCTGTTTGTCAGGGTCATTGCCAGGATTCTCACATTGTTCCTGAGCAGTTTGGTTTTAGTGCCAGCTGATCGCTGTGGCCATGGTTTTATTCTGAACGTTTTCAATTGTGCAGCATTGCATACTGGGTGTACACTGTTGAAGAATGTGGTGCTGGAAAAGCACAGCCGCTCAGGCAGCATCTGAGGAGCTGGAGAATCAATGTTTTGAGCAGAAGAGCTTATGCCCAAAATGTCGATTCTCCTGCTCCTCGGATACTGCCTGATCTGCTGTGCTTTTCCAGCACCACACTCTCCAACTCTGATCTCTAGCATCTGCAGTCCTCATTTTCTCCTGGGTGTATATTGGTTGAGTCACATATCGGTAAAATCGCCAAAATCCCAGAGGACCACAGGGTTGCCCTCTCATTAGAAAGAGACAACTTGTGGTGGTTTAACCTGACAGCAACCGTAGCTGAAACAAAGAGTGAAGTTATGAAGGTGGGTCATTTGTAGTAACCTCAGCAGATGTGGGAATTGAATCCACAGTGTTAGCCTCAAAACCCAGCCAACTGCATTGGATAGATTAATGTAATATATTAACTTTCTCATCCCTTTTTCCATTCTGTTATCCATAATCTCACTGATTTAACATACCACAAATGAACCAAAGAAGGAGGAATCTAACTGCCCTACAGCCATTCAATTGTTGAGGCAACATTAATCTGGGCTGAGGTGCACTATTTTTCAGGTCTGACATTGAACAGAGTCTCCGAAATAATGGGTGGATGTAACTGATTGCGGCGCAATATTTAAAGAAGACCAGGGGAGATCTCCAGTATCACTAGAATGGATTTTCTGGGTCATTTGCCTCATTGTGATTCTGGGATCTTGCTGTGTGCCAATTAACTGCTGCACTTCACCACCATACAGCAATGCCTACACTTCCAGAGCAGTGCTTCACTTGCACTCTATTATACCTCGATTACCCTGAGGACATGAAAACTGAGATATAAACTCAACTCTTTCCTTCAGAAACTAATGTTATTTCAGATGAGGATATGTTCCCAGCCATGAAATTTATAGGACCACTTTAATTCAGCATTAAAGTGATTATTTTAAAGCTTAAATTGGAGGCCAAAAACAAGTGACTTACTTTTGTTTATTTTGGGTATATCCACTTTACATTTATTGTTCTTGTTCATTACACTAAATAGTTTTTTTGTTACAATTACCGTACACTTATTTATCAGGAATTAACCCTGTCTTTACAAACTTTCTATTATGCTGCAGATTTTGCTAAGCTTAAACAATGTCCTCATCATGATTTAAAGCAGAATTGACTGACCTAATAGAGCCCCCTCACTAATCGCACCCCCTCCCACCTGACACTTCCTTCTGAACAGGACGATCCTCCCTGGCCTGTCAGCTTTAGCTTTAAGGATTGTGCAAACCTTGCATTCATAAAGGATCTGGTTAAAGTCTGCATCTGATGGAGGAGCTAAGCTGCATGAAACTGCGCTGTGGGCCTTGATTATAGCTGTGTTCTTTTTAAAAAAAAAACCATCAATTTTTCCATCAAGTCTTTAAGACCTTATGTAAAATAGCAAATTGTGCCGTGTGAGTATCATTATTTATGACAGTCCTGAAAGTGGTAATATTTCCTTTCAACCCTGGTATTTACATGCCAACTGACAGTTTCCTCCATATGATACATTTTTCAATGTGACTGTAGTCATCAGGATGTTTCTTCCAAATATGAACAATCCTTTTGTTACCATTCAGTTCTTTTCTTTTATTTATAATTGTCAGGTTGAGATATTTTTGGAAATAAATGATGTTTGATTTGACACAGTCCTTTAACTATCAAAATTTCTGCACAAATCTTATTTTTTGAAGTACATCGACTGAGATAAGTATCTTGTAGTGTTTATATATTTTTATTTACCAAATGTTTTCAAGGGGATGGGTTGAGTTCAATTCTGGTCTCCCTGTTATACGAAAGATGTTGTTAAACTTGAAGGGTTCAAGAAGGATTTACAAGGATGTTGTCAGGGCTTGAGGGTGTGAGCTGCAGGGAGAGACTGAACAGGCTGGAGCTGTTTTCCCTGTAGCGTTGGAGGCTGAGGTTTGTAAAATCATGAGGGACATGTATAGGATAAATAGACAAGGTCTTTTCCCTGGGGTGGGGGAGTCCAGAACTAGAGGGCATAGGTCTAAGGTGAGAGGGGAAAGATATAAAAGGGACGTAAGGGGCAACTTCTTCACAGAGGGCAGTGCGTGTATGGAATGATCTGCCAGAAGTGATAGGTATATGAATAGGAAGGGTTTAGAGGGATATGGGTCGGGATATCTGGGCAGCACGGACGAGTTAGACTGAAGCGCCTGTTTCCATGCTGTACATCTCTATGACTCTAAGCTGTATATGAAATCAGGTCAAGATCAGCCACAATCTCTCTGAATGATGGAATAAGCTCAAGGGATTTCATGGGCTTACTCTCATCCCTACCTCTCTGCAGTGAAGTCATTGCCCTGTCAATGAGGCACTGAGGACTGGTTAAGCAATTCATCCATAATGCATGAAACTGATGCTGCTGGACTGGGAAGATGTCATTCCCAAGAATGCAATGCAGCTTTCGAGGGAAGTTCCAACTGGATCCAGGGATCTTTTTGGAAAGCACTGATGTGGAAATATGATGGACTGCTTTTCATCAATCTTGAGGATCATTGTTCATTGGTTTGGGATCTTACAATCATTTTTTTCTCACAAAATGCATTTTTAGAATCTTAACTGTCTTTTAAGGTTTTGCATGTCTCTGGATGTACAAAATAGGGGATCCGAGATGGTAAGTAGTTAAATGCTAATCAGTTAACTTTGATGTTTGTTTCCTTACAAAAAGGAAAGGTAGTAATTTATTAGCTTGTCCAGGCGATCAAAGGAAATGTCCCAAAGTCATTGTATGCTACTGGGAAACTCTTTGATCTTGGTAACTGAAGAGAGATGAAAAGGAAGAGTCTAGCTTTTTGAGCAGAGGGTGCTGTGCTGACAGATGGACTACAAAAGTTCGGAGAAGAAACAACTACAAAGTTTAGCATTAGAAAATTAGCTTTGAGTCGAACGACATGGCCCCTTGAAATGGAGTAGGATAGCGGATTCATCATTTTTATGGAATCACTTGACAAAAAGTTGTATGAATTATCCTAAGTGACTCCAATCTCAGCCGTTATTCTGTGTGTTCACCTGATAGGGAATGAAACAGATTCACATCAACATTTCCCTCCGTAACTCTTCCATCTTGCAAGGCATTGAAGAAAATTGCAAAACGCGGGAGCAGCTGGTCCAGGTGGACATCTTGTGATGCAGTGGTAGTGTACCAGCCTCTACACCAGAAGCTCCAGGTTTGTGTCTCTCCCCAGGATGTGAGGATTAGAGAAGGTGCAATCGTAACTCAGTCAGATAAGTAGTAAGAATATGAGAGCTGTCTGGAAGGTGAAGTCTCTGCCATCATTATCTATAAATCCAGACTGCAATGTTCACATAAAAGTCCACAACAGCATGTGCCCCCTGATGAACTATTCACACTACCATCTGGTTCAGGTCACAAGGGAATGCTATTGTTATGTCCCAAGGTTATGAAATCATAGAATTAGTTACTGGAGGACTAGTGTCCCTAGTCTTAGTATCATAGAATCCCTACAGTATGGAAGCAGGCCCTTTGGCCCATCAAATCCACACCCATCCTCTGAAGAGCATCCCACCAGACCACATTATCCCATCCTATCTCCGTAACCCTGCATTTTCCATAACTAATCCACCTGGCCTGCACACTACAGGCAATTTGCCATAGCCAGACCACCTAACCTGCACATCTTTGAACTGTGGGAGGAAACAAGAGCACCTGGAGGAAACTCATGCAGACCCGGGGCGAATGTGCAAACTCCACACAGCTAGTTGCCTGAGGCTGGAATCGAACCCAGGTCCCTGGGAGCATGAGACAGCTGTGCTAACCACTATGCCACCCTTGGGCCAGATGTTTGGTTTCAAGTCTCACCTGCCCTGGAGGTGTATCAGAACACGTCCAGTGCATTCAAATTAATTCAAAGTAATTTGAATATGATACAGGACAATGAAAATTAATATCCATCAGGTAGAATGGACAGTTGAGGGACTGACAGACTCTACTCATCATAAAGATCTACTTTCCAAAACCACATTTGATTTTGGTGAGAACAAAACATGATAAGCATTGAGTTTGACACCCCCTGGATGAAATGACCGAATCCTGCTCCTACTTTTACAACGATAATTTTAATGTATTTATTCATGGGACTGGGATGTCGTTGTTTGGTTCATCATTATTGCCCATCCCTAATTGCTCTTGAGAATCTGGCAGTGAACTGGAGTTTAATAGCCCTTGCAGGTATCTTACATGATTTCCCAGAAACAGTAGTACTGGAACAGGACAAGACTAGTCTGCTATGGGATTTGAGGTCATTAGATAAAACTGCTCCTGACACCAGTAACACCAGTTGTTATGGCAGTAATATTGGTTCAGGATCCAGGGCTCATGTTGGGACCAGCAACATAATCAATGTACTGTTCTGGTAAACTGGGGAATTAGATGTACTTATTTTGAAATCTTTGACTTTTGTGAGGACCAGAGAGCTATTTGAACTTGACTTGCAGTGCACTACTCCAGCGTGTTGAGACAGTAGATCCTGGAATGGATTTTTATTTTGCTGTTCACTATCTGTGTTGGAGTGTAGGTAACCCTTCTATTTAATGTGTGAATTCTGTGTCATGAGGTAACTGGTTCAGGAAATCGTCGTCCGTAAATCCAATGCTGTCCTTGCCTGATGTTTACGTGTGCACTCACAGGTTCCTTATCATGACTGAAAGATTGGGGCTGTTTTACTGTCATGCCTTGAAAAGGACATTTATATATGTTTGTTCTCTCCTGGTAGAATGGCTCAACAAACGATGGAAAATAAGAGACTTTTATTTTGGAGATAAGAAATAGGTTCTATAACAAAAACAGAAATTTGTGGAAAAGCTCAGCAGGTCTGTCAGCACCTGTGGAGAGAAATCAGAGTTAACGTTTCGGGTCCAGTGACCCTTCCTTATAACTCAGACCCTTCCCAAATCACAGTTCTGAGGAACAGTCACTGGACCCGAAACGTTAACTCCGATTTCTCTCCACAGGTGCTGACAGACCTGCTGAGCTATTCCAGCAATTTCTGCTTTTGTTTCAGATTTCCAGCAGTTTTTGGGGGTTTTTTTGGAATAGGATGTTCTCTTTTACAGGTTTTGATGGTTATTTGCATGTGAGCTGTGCAATGTTCAAAGCAAACATTTTAATGCAGTCAATTATTCTGCAGATTCACTATTAGGGAAAATCACAGAAGTATTACAGTGCAGAAGGAGGCCTTTTCGTCTATCGTGCCTGTACTGACTCTATTGTCTAATGCCAATTCCTGCCTTTTTCCCTGGACACTGTCATTATCCAGGAAAACCATTCAATTGAATGACTCACTTGTACCTGCTTCCACCGCATTTCCAAGCAGTCCATTCCAAACCCTAACAGCTCACTATGTGAAAATGTTTTTTCTCACATCTCCCTTGTTTTGTTTGCACATCATTTAAATCTATGTTCTCTCCTTTTTATGAGCAGGAACACCTTCACCCAGAGTCAAAACGTGTAGTGATGGAAAAGCACAGTAGGTCAGGCAGCATCCGAGGAGGAGGAGAGTCAGCGTTTCGGACATAAGCCATTCATCAGGAATGTCATCTTCACGCCCTCTACTCCGTCCAGCCCACTCACTACTTTGAAAACCACAAACAGATCTCCTTTCAGCCGCCTTCCCTCCAGGGAGAATAGTTCAAAACCGAATTTAAAATCAACTTGCCACAGGGTGGAAGTTAATTCATGCAGCAGAGAATTGGGTTAGAATGTTCCTTTTGAATTAACTGAGCACAGGTGGAAAAATATAAGAAATAGGAACATCAAATCTGCTGCACTATTCAATAACATAAGTGCTCAAGCGCACCTTCCTGTCCATTGAGCCAGTACATTACATGATAAAGGTTCCTGGGATCACTGACGTCTCTTTCAATGTAAGCTGTCACACTCAGAACAATAATATTCCTTGGTTCAGTCAGTCATCCTGCTCTCTAAGACCCTCTAGTGGGGAAAGGCAATTGAACATTGGAAACCATGATACAATGTCCCTTGTATGACAATTCACTCAATCAGTCCAGGTTGCTATGAAAACATGCATTGTAATCCAGGATAGTGACAAGAACATCAGTAGGCCATTCAGCCCCTTAAGCCTGTTCTGCCATTCAATTAGATCATGACTGATCTGTGGCTTAACTCCACTTACCTGCCTTTGGCCCACATCTTTTGCTTAGCAAAACTTTATCTGTCTCAGATTTAAAATTAATGACTGGTCCAGCATCCACTGCTGTTTGTGGAAGAGGGTTCCAAACATTTCCCACACTTGTGATAATCGAAGTTCCAATGACCTTTCCATCAGATGACTGTCTAGGAATCTCCCCCACTCCCAAAGCCAGGTTTTGGTGTGTGCTGGAAAGATTTACCAGGTTATCCTTTGGCTGGATTGTGGATGGACCGACCCTGTCTGTCAAGCCTCAGAGTGCAGCTTGAACCTAGAGGTTCTGATTCAGGAGCGGTACCCTCCTCCACAAACGGCAGTAGATGCTGGATCAGTTGTTAATTTTAAATCTGAGACCGATAACCTTTTGTTAAGAAACATAGAAGCAGGAGGAGGCCATTCGGCCCTTCAAGCCTGCCCCGTCATTCGTCACCATCATGGCTGGTCATCCAACTCAATAGCCTAATCCTGCTTTCTCCCCATAACCTTTGATCCCATTCACCCCAAGTGCTATATCCGGCCACCTCTTGAATACATTCAATGTTTTGGCATTAACTCCTTCCTGTGGTAATGAATTCCACAGGCTTACTGCTCTTTGGGTGAAGAAATATCTCCTCATCTCCATCCTAAATGGTCGACCCCGAATCCTCAGACTGTGACCCCCTGGTTTTGGACACACCCACCATAATCCTCCCTGCATCTACCCTGTCTAGTCCTGTTACAATTGTATAAGTCTCTATGAGATCACCCCTCACTCGTATGAACTCCAGGAAAACAATCCTAATCTGGTCAATCTCTCCTCATCCGTCAGTTCCCCCCATCCCCGGAATCAGCCTGGGTAACCTTCACCGCACTCCCTCAAGAGCAAGAGCATCCTTCCTCAGAAACGGAGACCAAAACTGGACACAATATTCTAGGTGTGGCCTCACCAAGGTCCTGTATAACTGCAGCAACACATCTCTGCTCCTGTACTCGAAACCTCTCACAATGAAGGCCAATACACCTACATGCTTACCTTCAGCAACTGGTGCACAAGGATACCCAGGTCACACTGCACACTTCCCTCTCCCAATTTATAGCCATTCAGGTAGTAACCACAAGATCTCCTGAACTGGGCAGGTACTGCCAGATATTAATCTGAAGAGATCGCACTTAATGGTGTATTAACTAATTGTCAGCATGGATTAGTGGGGATTCTGAAGTTCCACTTACATCTGACAAAATCCAACTTGAAAAATAATGTAACTACATAACTAGCTACAGACTATTAAATTTATAGAAACATAGACAATAGGAGCAAAGTAGGCCATTTGAGCCTGCCCTGCCATTTAATATCATCATGGCCGATCACCCAACTCAGCCCCGTCCCCACTTTCTCCCCATACCCTTTGATCTGTTTAGACCTAAGACCTTTATTTAACTCCTTCTTGAAAATATTCAATATTTTGACCTCAGTTGCTTTCTGTTGCAGAGAATTCCATTGGTTCTGCCACTCTGTGGGTGAAGAAATGTCTCCTCATCTCAGTCCAGAATGGCCTACCCTGTATCCTTCGACTGTGGTACCTGGTTCTGGACTCCGCGGTCATTAGGAACATCCTTCTCACCTATACCCTGTCTAGTCCTGTTCGAAGAATAGATTCCAGAATACAAAAGGTCTAGGTTAGAACTTGGATAAAGTTAGGGAACACGGCATACAGGTAAGATATCAGACTGGACCAAATTGTTGAGGGCAGGATCCCACCCACTGGCCAGTACTACACAGTAGAGATGATGCGAAGAGTATGCTGGAGGTCTGTATTAGAGCTAGTGTTGATGCAATACCCCATAGGTCAGAGATATACGTTTGAAAAGTGATGAGTAAACTTGAGGTTACTTGGATGTCCCATAGCTATGTTAATATTCTGAATGCAGAATCCAGTTTTAATGTTCTAACACTGTAATCGGATAATAATATTTGCTGGATAATCCAGAGTCGTTGAACAATTGAGCTGACAACCAATTTAGGATTGTCAGTTGGATTCATAGTGTGGTACATGTATTGGAAGTTATGCTAGTTTTAAATATGGAGTGTCGTTCTTTACAGACAGAAAGAATGTTTACATAACTGCCTGTTTCAACTTCACAGAATAAATGGCAGACATTCACTGCTTCATTTCTTAGGGCAATGCTCTGACCAATTATAGTCATCTGCCTATTTTAAAGTTTAAACAAACCTGGTAGTTAACTGTCAATCAGCATTAACAAGTGCATTCCTCATAGCAACACCACTTCTCACTTTACGTTAATTTTTCTTGCAAATTGTCTTGATGAGTGCAAGATGAAAAGCTTCAACAAAATATGTTATATTTCAATGATTCTCAAGTTTGACAAATTACAAGAGAGTGAGTGTGTTGTAATTAAGTTAGATTTTAAAGTAAGGGGAGCTGGAGATTGCTGAGTAGAGAAATGCCACTGATGAATACAAAAATCTTGCATTGCAGCTTAATAAGAAATGGGAACAGGAATAGGCCATTTGACCATTAAATAGGATCATGGATAATCCAACACTCCTCAATTCCACTTTCCTGCCCTTCCCCCATAACCTCTGATTCCCATACTGATCGAGAATCTATCTATCACAGTTTTAAATATAACCCATCTGTAACTCAAACCCAGTCTATAAACTGTGAAACCCGGTTGGGTTAGGAGACAAGACTTTGGAGTCACAAGGTCTGAAACCACAATGGCTGTTTGTCTTGTTCATTCACAAAATGTGGGAGTCACCTGCTGGACCTGCATTTATTGCCCAGAAGTCAGTTAACAGTTCACCCCATTGACGTGTTCTGTAATCACGGGTAGGCCAGACCAGGTAAGGACAGCAGCTACATTCTTAAAGAATGTCAGACTGTTAATTAGAACTGATCTCTGACTGTCATTAAGCCCCAGTGAATAGCTACACTTTTTATAGTTGGTGGGCAACGGACTTTTTTTCATACATTTGCTTTTTGGAAGTGGGAGAAAGTGAGGACTGCAGATGCTGGAGATCAGAGTCAGAAAGTGTGGTGCTGGAAAAGCACAGCAGGTCTGGCAGCATCCCAGGAGCAGGAGAGTCCTGGATGCTGCCTTGTTGCAAGTGGCCAATCTGACCAGCATTTATTGCCCATCCCTAACTGCTCTTGAACTGAGTGATTTGCTGGGTCATTTCAGAGGACAGTTGAGCATCACGTGTAGGTGAGGTTGGCAGATATTCTCCCTTGAAGGACTTTAATAGGCCAGATGCGTTTTTTCCAACAATCAGTAGATTTTTAATTCCAAATTTCTTTTTAAATTTATTTCAAGTTCCACCATCTGCCATGGTGGGAGTCAAACCCGGGTTCCCTGATCATTAGCTGAAGTTCTGGATTAATAGTCTAGTAATAGTACCCTTACGCCATTGCCTCCCTTTGTCTACTTTGCTGATGTCTAATTTCTGCTGCAAAAAAAATCAACTCTAAAAGGGCGGATTTTTTTAGAAGTGCTGCCTTTTCATTAACTACTGTAACACTGAGCTGCGTGCTGCCCCATCCTACCCTGATCAAAAAAATAAATCCTGCCCCTGCTATCCACCACGTTCAGTAACAGAATCCCACACCCCCACCCCGCCTCACTCCCAATTGCTCTTGTAACACCAAATATTCAGTGTGGACTCAGGCCTTAAAATCGAGTCATACCAGGAGAAAGGTTTGGGAAGCACAGTTTGACTCATCGAAAGAATGATGAACAATGATTTTGATAAGGAGTAAAGGAACTAGAATTAACATGAGGACTGCTGCCTCACAATGCCAGGGATACGGGTTCAATTCTAGCCTTGGGCAACTGTCTGTTTGGAGTTGCCATGTTCTCCCTGTGTCAGAGTGGGTTTCCTCTGGGTGGTCCAGTTTACTCCCACAGTCCAAAGGTGTTCAGGTTAGGTGTATTGGCCATGCTAAATTGCAATAGTGTGCAGGCTAGGTGGATTAACCATGGGGAAATGCAGGGTGAGGGGGTGGGTCTGGATGGGATGCTCTTCGGATGATTGGTGTGGACTCAAATAGCCTGTTTCCACACTGCAGGGATTCTATGATATTACATTGAGAACTTTGGAGTGACAACTTGTCACTTACAATGCTGGTCATGCACCAACAAGTTATTAAAAAGGCAAGGAATGCGTAGTTCATGCATTATGCTGAGGTTTCATCACTGGATATAGTGTCACCCCCACTGAGAAACAGCACAGACACACTGAGGATGGTATTCTTAAAACAGTGAGTTTCATTTAATTTACTTACCATAATTAAAAAAGTAAATGATTGAGAGAAAATGAAGCTAAAATATTAATATTAATATTAATAAAGCATAAATACATGGAAAAAAGTTGTACAGAAATGGGCCATTCATTTTATACTTTCCATGTTAACGTTTCAGTTCGACTTGAGTCTCCTCTCTTTATTTCTCATCTAAATATATCATCATCACCCTCTATTCTGTCCTTTCCCCCACCACTTGTCCAGCTTCCCCTTAAATATATCGATACTAGTCACTTCAACCACTCCCTGTGGAAGTGGGTTAAACATTCTCACTATTCTTTGGGTGAAGACATTTTTTTTTACTGAATTCCCCATTGGATTTCTCAGTGACCATCTGATGGCATACACTGAGATTCTTATCCATTCTCTCTAGCCACTTTATCAAAATCGTTCAAAGTTTCAAAGATCTCTATTACCAACTTTGAATTGATTTATTATTGTCATGTATACTTAGGTACAGTGAAAGGCACCTAAGTTTTGCATGCAGTACAGGCAGGTCATACCATACGAAGTTCTTAGGGTGATTGAACAGAGCGAGGAATACAATGTTACAGCTGCAGAGAAGGTGCACAAAAAGCAAGATCAACATTAGATTTGAAATTTGAGGGGTCCATCCAGCAGTCTAATAACAGCAAGGAAGAAGTCATTCTTGAACCTGTTGGTACATGTGTTTATGCTTTCATATCTTCTGCCTGACTGAAGAGGTTGGAAGAGATTATAACTGCGGTAGAAGGGGTCTTTGATGATGTTGGCTGCCTGTCTGAGGCAGTGAGAAGTGTAGATGGAGTCAATGGATGGAAGGTTGGTTTGTGTGATGGATTGGGCTACATTTACAACTCTTTGTAGTTTCTTACGGTCCTGGGCAGAGCAGTTGCCATACCAAACTGTGATGCATCTGGATAGAGTACTTGCTGTGGTGTATCTGTAAAAATTGATTTGGAGATGCCGGTGTTGGACTGGGGTGTACAAAGTTAAAAATCACACAACACCAGGTTATAGTCCAACAGGTTTAATTGGAACCTGTTGGACTATAACCTGGTGTTGTGTGATTTTTAACTCTGTAAAAATTGGTAAGAGTCTTTATGGACAAGGCAAATTTCCTTAGCCTCCCGGGGAAGTAGAGGAGTTGTTGTGCCTTCTCACTCAGCTTTCCTCTGGTCTGAGAGATGTGACACAGCCTGTCATCCTTTCCATGAGGTGTATTCCCACACATTCCTGGTATCATGCTGACAGCACTTTAAATGTGGCCGAAGCAAGTTTCAACATAATGTTGTGACCACGGTGAGAAGGAGTGAGGTGATTGGCTCTCTTCCCCAACTTTGAATTGAAAACATTAGTTATGATTAAACAAGATGTATTTGCCAATTCAGTGTATTTAGGATGATAAAGAACTAGCCAGACAGGTTTTCTTAGGTGTGACAAACACAGAGATTGCTGGAGAAGCTGAGTTCTAAAGACGAGTCATACCAAACAGTGATGAAGTGCTCCGAAAGCTAGTGCTTCCAAATAAACTTGTTGGACTATAACCTGGTGTTGTGTGATTTTTAACTTTCTTCTGTGATTGAGTACAATAAATATTTACATTGCTGTAAGGCAGGAAGAAAGCTGTTTACACATATCCAGGAATTAATTGTTGAGTGGTTATGGAACCTGCATCTCAGTCCTAATTTAGTGGGACATGGACTACATAGGAAAGCAATTCCAAAGGCTCCATGTCTGATTCCAGCCAATGAATTGAAAATTAAGGAACAAAAAGAGAAATTGCTGAGCAAACTCAGCAACTCCGGCAGCATCTGAGGAGAGAAAGCGGAGTCTAGTGACTCTTCCTCTGAATTAGTAGTGGCTAGGAAATTTATGCTGAAGGCAGGCGTCTGGGGCAAAGGAGTAAGTGAAAATTAGGATTTGACATGAGCATGTCTCCCTAATAACAGGTTCAGCAAAGCTTCTCTACTTTGCAATTCTGTTCCTCTTAACAATAAAGCCTTGTACTTGGATAACCATGTTTGCTCAATGTTTTTGAGATACAGTGGTGCAATGATATATATATAAGGAATTTGAGGTGTGGTTAGTGACTGAGCAGGGTAAATGGAAGTTGGACTCATTGGGATGTTGGACTGTCCAAGTGAGCTGTTGGGCTGGGTGAGTCTGATATTAGACTGGGTAAATAGGACTTTGGTCTGGGTGAACCAACTGGATCAGTGTAACTGCTGGAAATGGCAACTAATGTAGCAACTTACAGAAAACGCACTTTGTAACATAAGATCCAGAAAAACAGCAGGCAGCTCTGAAACTATAGATGACTTAGTGAAAACATAATCCAGGCCTCAAGGTTAAGTGTTGTTTTCTTATGGATGGAAATCTGAAGGGAGCTGGTTTAAAATGACCCAAAATGCATCTAATTGTAGACCTTGAAAACCACCAGAGAGTGCGAAGATCTCCATTCCATCTGTGTGAGCTGGATTAAAACCAGGCTGAGAATTAACTATCTCAACTTGCCTCATTTCCCCCTCAGAGGATTGTGGTTGAAGTATGCCTTACAGAGTGGATCTTGTCCATGTCCTGTCTGCTGTATGTCAGCCCAGAAGTGCTCGCTGAGTATTTCAAATCCACAACACAACTGTTTAACTTCCCAGATACTTAGAAATGTCATGACGGGAAGTGAGGGATTTTGAGTTACCTCGCCAGCTTTACATGAATTGCAATAACATGTATCACTCTCCTCTTTTATCACCAGCTGCAACAGATTTATTCAGGAATGTGGGAAATGAGGAGTGAGTCAAAAATTCCCATCAGCACTGCTGTTCATTTCGAATTAAGTTGTCATGCACTCCTCTTTAAGAGCAACTCAAAAAAACCATGGAAAACAGGAGAGATTACCGGCAGATCCTATCTGTAAAGGGAGTG
Organism: Chiloscyllium plagiosum; assembly: GCF_037043375.1. Lineage (NCBI taxonomy): Eukaryota > Metazoa > Chordata > Chondrichthyes > Orectolobiformes > Hemiscylliidae > Chiloscyllium > Chiloscyllium plagiosum. Next base: position 9,190,031 of record NW_028270175.1, read on the forward strand.
TACTACCTGGGATGTTAAAAAAGAAATTTGCTTTCTAACTAGAAGAAGCCACTTGATCTGCATTCACCATAAACAGCTGCATCCAGTTACCAGTTACTGAACATTGACTTACACAATGCAACCTTTCAGATCAAACTAAACTGTATTCCATTATCTCATATCCGAACAGCAGCACTCAGCCAGACAAGACTGTTTTGTGAGAATGGTTTTTCTCTCCAGAATTAAATTTTGCACACGGTTTTATTTTACTATATAAAATGTAAGGTTTCACTAGGCAAGGTGCCACAGTCATTAAAATGTATTGGCCCAGATCATTGCCAATGGCTCTGCTTTTAATGAGTCTTACTCATGGTGGAATATACTTTGGTATGGTGCCTGAAACATGCTGAACCATACATTGTCATGGGACAGAAGGAGGGAGAGAATGCATCCTATATTCATCTCTGTTGTACAATGTCCACACAGGGCAATTTAAGAGTTACATTCGAAGCTTTATTTCATTTTGGCTTGTAGACTGAATCTGTCTTTATTTTTTAGTTGTGATTTTAAAAAAAACTCCCTTCCTTTTTTTCCTGCATCATTTTCCTTCCAGCTGTCTTCAGCCCACACACTGCTGCTGCTCAGAGGAGCTGGCTGTCTTGTGTTCTCTCTCTTTGTGCCAATGCTGTTGTGAAGGAGCCAACCAGAGGCTCAGAGTTGTCTCTGAGGTCCCTGCAAGGAAGTGTTTGGCTCCTGCTGAAAGCCTCATCACAAAGAGCAAATTTGCATCCCATTGCTCTGTGTGTCGGGCCCATTGCAAACTGCTTCAATTGGAAACAAATCTAGTTCTCACCATTTTCCCCAAAGTTACGTTCAAAATTCATTGCTGATATTTATTGCACAATACTGGTTGCTTGAAGGGGACAGATAAGAGTCAACCATATTGATGTCAGACTGGAGTTACACACAAGCCAGATGAGGTAAGGTTAGGATGGTAGGTGTCTTTCTTTCACTAAATGACATCAGGTATTAACAACCTTCTAATTTCCAAACCTTTTTTTTGCAAATGAATTAAAGTTCTCAAACTGGCTTGCTGGGATTTGAATGCATGTGTTTGGATTTCTATTCTAGGCCCTTTTCCTTATTGGGTTATAGGTTTGACAGATGCTCCCCAACCTTAGCACCCTGTTGATATCAGCAGTCCTTTATGCTGGTGATCATCTTTGAACAACATCTGGCTCTGAAGCAGTACAATAAGGAAAGTTTGTAAATTATCAATAATGTATGTCTGCACATCTATAATTTAAAAAAAATGTTTAAAAAGGGAATTTGAGGGCCCACACAATTGTGAAGAGCTCAGTTCTAACTTCCTTGGATGATGGTGTGGACTGGTTGGACTGAAAGGTCTGTTTCCATGCTGTATAATTCTATAGAGAAGGTGGTGGGTGCAAGTACAGTTACAGCATTTAAAACATGTTAGGATAAGTTTATGATTAGGAACGGTTTGGAGGGATATGCACTAAGCACAGTCAGTGGGATTAATTTAGTTTTGGAACATGTTGGATCAAAAGTTTTGTTTCCATGCTGTATGACTCTATGACTCTACAGATAAGAATCACTGGTGATCTGGTGACACCTGACCTGGAAGCAGTACCACTGGAGGGAAATTGTATGTTTCACAGCCAGACACAAAGGAGATCCACAGACACAAGCCAACTGAGCAGTGGGAGAACAAAAAGGTTTGTGTGTGTGTGCGCACACATGTGCATTTGCATGTGTTTCCGTGCAATACAATAAAATAGTCAACAAAAGAGTGGGAGCAGGATTTGTAAGTTGAGCAGTGTTACCATTCCTGAGGTTTATTAAAGGGATCATATAGTAGGGTCTCTGGGGAATCTGTGGCTTCACACCTAGCTGAAGAGATTCTGCAGCAGTATGTTGTTTGGTTGGTGATCACCTCCGGGACCCTGGATGGAATATCATTGCTGGCAAATGTGATTCAACAACTGAATTCATTGAGTGAGAAATGAGAGAACCTTTGTAGTAGAGATTGGGTTATAGTCTTTGGGACTGCAGGAGGAACCACGCATTTTTGTGGAGTAATGTAAGTGTTTAATTTTATGCAAACTACTAAAATAGAAATTCACATTTTATTTGAATATAATTTACCCATTAATTCATGTGTCACTTGCAATCATTCTGATTCATGTTGGAATATATTGAAAAGACACAAATAAGTGAGATCTCGTTGTTGTTTCATCTTTTGGAGGGGGGGGTTCATTTGATAAATTTGCCTTGTGTGGTCCATTGGGATTGTACTAACATTCTAAATTTTAATTATGCAGCACCTTTTCAGTTTCTCCGGTCACTGACTCTGTTAACCAAGGCATCAGTCAATGGATTTTCCTGCAGTAACTAGCTATACCATTACAGGAACAGTTGAATACATTTCACAGATAGCTCATCGAATAATAGCTTTGCTCAGTTGGGAGTAGTCTTTTGCTTCTTGATGATATTCCTGTCTCTGAGTCAGAGGATTATGGGATCAAGACCCACATAGTCTACGTAATATTTTCGACCCAGGTGCCAACTTTCAACAGGATATTAAACCAACATCTGTCAGATTCGACAAATGTCAAAAAAGAATCAAAAGAATTTATTCCTGAGTACTGGCCAATATAGTGTTGTGCGAATTATATCAACAAAATGTGTCAGAATATTGGATAAGGACCTTGGTTGGATGAAAGCTCCAACATTAGTTTTCCAATCCACAATAACAAAAGTATTTGGTTGAGGTTGCAGGAGGACAGAAAGGGAGGAGAAAGAAGGAACAGCAAGACCACTCAAAACAATTCCGTCAGTCTTCCCTTCCACTTTTGTGAAGATAAAAGAAATAGCTCGGACATTAAGAGGAGAAAATAAAACTAGGAGCATCTATTTGGCCCTAAGTGCCCACTCTGTAATCCAATACAGATGTATTAATAATTTTTTCAACTGCTATGTTAAGTCATGGATGGAAATGAACAACCTCTCTGGCCCTGAAGAAAATAATTATACAAGCGTGCAATTCTATTCCCTCAGAAAAAGGTAGCATTTCAGATTTTTAACTTTTCTTTCACTGTTTTGCTCTATTTCCCTGAATTTCACATGTATCTTCTCACTTTTATTTGTGTCACTCTACAATGGTTTCAATGCTAGGAGAAAGTGAGGACTGCAGATACGGGACAGTCAGTTGAAAAGTATGGTGCTGCAAAAGCACAGCAGGTCAGGCAGCATCTGAGGAACAGGAGAATCAACATTTCAGGCAGGACCCTTCATCATGAGTCCTGATGAAGGGCTTATGCCCAAAACGTCAACTCTCCTGCTCCTCGGATGTTGCTTGACCTGCTGTGCTTTTCCAGCACCACACCTTTCAACAATGGTTTCAAGGCAAATTGTATTTTCTTCTTTGTAATCTCCTGCTTTTCACTCTGTAAGGATTATTCAGTGTGATTGGTTGAGAAGCCTCCTTGCTGGTTGCTGTTTCACAGGTATCACAGATCCTCTCTGGAGGCCTGTCACAAGTTTATTTATAGAACCTTTTGCTATATTTATAGCAAAATCTATGCATAGAATATCATTGCCTATAATATATTGCTCAGGTATACAACTAATGACTGATGGTACAGAACCAATATGTTTATATAAAAAAAACCATAAGACCATAAGAAATAGAATTTGGAGGAGGCCATTCAGCCCATCAAGACTGCTCTGCCATTCAATAGGATCATGGTTGATCCAACACATTTCTCACATCCACTTTCCTGCCCTTTCCCCATCTTGATTGCCCTACTGATCAAGAATCTATCTATCTCAGCCTTAAATATACACAACGGTTCTGCCCCCACAGCACTCTGTGACAAACAAAGAGTTCCGAAGACTCAATCTTCTGAGAGAAGAAATTCCTCCTCCTTTTAGGCTTAAATTGGTGCCCCTTCATATTCTTTATATGCCCTCTGGTCCTAGACATGAATTCAAAGGTTTTTGTCTTGTATTTATCCAGATGGAAGGACAAGAACCGCAACTTTGGAAAGGAAACAAAATTTTATACTGTATGAGAAGCAAGTGCTGGAGATGCCTCAAGAACGTTTAGGAGAGCGACTGGTTCTGAATAACTATCCCTTCCTCAACAATCTGTCACAGACTATCTGATCACTACCATGTTGCCATTTCTGAATGAAAGAAAGGTTTGGATTTATATGGCACTGTTTACAACCTACAGAGAGCTCAAATGTTTTGATGTGTAGTCACTACTGCTTCTATAGGAACAATGACAGCCAGGATGTGTACCGTAAGCTCCCAAAATCAGCAATGTGCTCATGGCCAGATTATCTGTTATTGGTGTGATCATTAAATCTCAGCCATGACATCAGGAATAACTCTGCTACTGTTCTTCCATTAGACAACAAGGTGTTTCTTTAGATCCATCTGAGCAATCTCATGAGGCCTCACTTTCTTTTATCTGAAAGATGGCACTGAAGACAGAGCAGTACTTGCTCGGTACATCATCAGAGAGTCAAGTTGAATCTTTCTCCTCAGGCTTTGTGCACAATGTCTAGCAGCAGTCACGCACCTTCCCTCTTAAATTCTCAAACAGTCTGTGTGCATATGCAGCAACTATTGCTGTCAAAATTCTAGATCTCCCTCCCTTGTAGCATTCTGGGTCACTGACAGCAAAAGGACTGCAACACTTCAAGAGGACAGCTCATCCCCATTTTCTCAAGGACAATTAGGAACGGGCAATACATTGTCATCAACACCCACATCCCATCAAAAACATTTCCCAAAGCTCTGGACTGGGGCTTGAATCCAGAATCTCATGGCTCATAGCAAAAGTGCAACCATCTGATCCACAGTTGACACAATAGGCCCATTTTCACAATGTGACTGCCTCTACATTACAACAATGACAGAAGTTCTCAAGGGAAGGGTCTGTGTCATCCTGAGGTGCTAGCAGGAGCTATACAAATTCAAGTCTTTCCCTTGACAGCATATGTGTTCTGAGTTGAGCAATCCATTTTTAGTCCTGATTTCAGGATTGAAACCATCGTGATGCTCCTGACTTTCATGCATAAAGATGCCCTTTTCTCTTGATTGTTCCTCTGTTTGGAAGATGCTTGTCTTTACTTCATTGCCACACATCATAAATCTTACATTGTACGATTGTAAGTACCCAGGCAAACAGATTACCAACTACTCCCCCCTCTTTTCAACCACCTTGATCCAGTTAATCACTTCTGAGCATAGATTGCCTCTTTCTGTTCTGACCTTTTTAGTTCCAGACTAACATATGTTTTCCTTACTTTCTCAATGTTCAGCTCCTCCTATATCTTTCCTTCAATTAACCAGCTAACTAGCTACCGATGGTTGTCAATCTTAATGAGTTAAAACTTCCTGCAATTTTGCCTTTCTTTTATAAAACCCCCCGAACGCATGACAGTCACATTCCTTCAATGTAATTTACTCTGTTCCTTGTATATGATCACCCGATATTCTCCCTGTACAGCATAACTTTATCTTTAACTTTTATGAGCCATAATATGTTACACTGACATGCAATAGTTTTCTAAAGCCAGCTACCTCTGCACACATAAAAACAGTAATAAATTCTCTCTCCAAAATTTATTATTTTTTAAAACATCCCATTCAGTACTTGTTGTTAAAGTAACAGCCATTCATTTTTCCTTGATGACATATTTCAGACATTGTGCCTGAATGCATAGACTTGTATTAAAGCAGGGAAGGTTTTGAAGAATTTTTCAGATATCCCCCGGGAAAGTGCTGTTCATTAATATCTTGTTTTTTTTCATGACCATCTTGCACTTCCTTGTGACAAATGTCTTCAGCTTGCTTTTCTTTTTTTCCAAGAGCTTCCTTCTTCACTAAGCAATGTTGCTGGACCGTAGTACAAGAAGACTCCAGCGTAGTGTGGCCAACCAGTCCAAGGCACTAGATTACAGCTTGAGTAATTTTGGAGAAGCTAGTTGTGTTAGTGATCATTATCCTGGTTCTGTGGGAAAGGCTTGTGCAATAGGCAATTGTTCTAATCTCGTCCAGCCTTTCACCCTTTGCACTGCCACACTCCAACTCTGAGCTGAATTCCAAAGGGGAGATGAGAGATACTGCCCTTAAAATCAAGGCCATATTTAACTGAGTGTAGCATTAAGGAATCAATAGGTATCGGGGGCAAACTCTCCACTGGTTGGAGTCATACCAGGCACACAGGGAGATGATTGTGGTTGTTGGAGGTAAGTCATCTCAGCTCCAGGACACCTCTGCTAGAGTTCCTCAGGTCCAATCATCTTCAGCTGCTTTAACAATGACCTTCCTTCCATCTTAAGGTCAGAAATGGAGATGTTTGTCAATGATTGCACAATGTTCAGAACCTTTGACAACTTCTCAGATACTGCAGTGGTTCATGTTCAAATTCACCAAGACCTGGACAATATCCAGGCTTAGGCTGACAAGTGGCAGGTAACATTCACTCCACACAAATGCCAGGCAATTATCATCTCCAATAAGAGAGAATCTAACAACTACCCGACAATCAATATCATAACCATCACTGAATCCCTCACTATCAACATCCTGGGTATACCATTGACCAGAAACTGAACTGGACTCACCACACAAATACAGTGGCTACAAAAGCAGGTCAGAGACTAGGAATACTACAGTGAGTAACTCACCTCCTGACTTCCAAAAACCTGCCCATCATCTACAAAGTATAAGTCAGGAGTATGATGGAATACTCCCCATATACCTGGTTGAGCACAGCTCCAACACGTTGTCACCATCCAGGACAAAGCAATCGTTTCATTGGCACCATAGCCACAAACATCCACTCCTTCCACCACTGACACTCAGTAGCAGCAATACGTGCCATCTACAAGATGCATCGTAGAGATTCATCAAAACTCCTTAGATAGCACCTTCCAAACCCATGACCACTTATATCTAGAAGGACGTAGGTAGCAGAAACATGAGATCATCACCATCACAAGATCCTAAGGGACATTAATGAACTATATAGGTCTTTATGGAAATGGTTACCATTAGGCTGGCCTTAATTATTGGGCATCCTCCTGCTGCTTGGATGCTGCCTGACCTGCTGTGCTTTTCCAGCACCACTCTAACCTAGACCCTGGCCTTATTATTGTATTCAAACTTCACAACCTCGAACAAACAAAACCCCTCCCACCTAATCACCCCTTAAAGTTGACAGATTCCTATCCTCCTGGTCAGTCAGTAATAAACACTGCATTGTGCACTGATAAACCACTGCAATGTATTTAAGTTAGTCTCAGCCAGCGAGATGGTACAAGCCCCCTTTGGATAGCCTTTCAAGTCTGTGCTCCAAATTCCCACCTGCTTTGTTTGTCTGTGTGAACAGAATGATTCCTGATTGAGTCCACTCGGTAAACCTACACAATTCATGACATTTCCACTAGTCGTTGCTTTCTCCAACCAAATAAATATTTTCATTTTGCAGAACAGCTCGATGATAACTTTTTTCTTTCAGAACTGTGGCAACTGATCTTGGCTGCTAGAGGGCAGTATTACGTTTATCAGAGACTAAGAGTGAGTCTATTCATACGATCTGTTGTGATTACGTAGATTAGCTACAATGGTATAATCTTAGGCAACATGTATCATTCAATCTCATTAAAGTAATTCTATCAACGGCAATTTTCCAAACACAATTTGGTAAGAACACATGGAAATTTAAAAGTGTTTTGACTCGTTGTCCTAACATGTCCAGCTGCATAAGCAAACACAATGTTATTTCTTTATTTTATCCCCCGCCTTGTTCCTCTCTTTTCCTTATGTAGTCAGTTTTCCTCTGCAGTTGGGAACAGTGCACTTATCCTGCCTGCACTTCAAAACTATAGTGAGTTTCGATCAGGGGTTTTGAACTCCTGACAGGCTGATCAATTCTGTGGTAATGTTTGCTGGGGCAAAATGAAGGATTAGGTCATTTTGAGCTGTTCTGTGGGACCTTTAATCTATATGCTTCACAAATGGTTCAGAAGGAAGTAATGGTTAATACCCATTGAAATTACTGTGCACTATTTTCAAACATAATTATTACTTTATTAAATTGTGGAGGATACAGGGTGAAACATGTATGATCACTAATGCATATATAAGAATTAGGTGCTAGAGTAGGCCATACTGCCCTTCAATACCAGCTCTGTCATGACTGATTTAAATTTAATCTCATTTCCACATTCCTGTTGACTCCTGATAACCTTTCACCCTTTTGCTTTTCAAGACTCCATTACCTCTGATTTTAAAATATTCAGATACTTCCTTCACTGCCTTAGGGGAAGGTTGGCCCAGCAGTTCATACCGTGGCCTCACAGTGCTAGGGACTTGGGTTTGATTCCACCCTTGGGTGACTGACTGTGTGGGGTTTGTGCATTTTTCCTGTGTCTGTGTAGATTTCCTCCTGGTGTTCTGGTTTCAGAGAAGTACAGGTTAAAGTTATTGACCATGCTAAATTGTCCATAGTCTCTAGGGATATGTGGTTACCATGGGAAATGCAGAGCTATGGGGGGTGGTCTGGATAGGATGCTCTATGGAAGGTTGGTGTGGAATGATTAGAGTGGTGCTGGAAAAGCACAGCAGGTCAGGCAGCATCCGAGGAGCAAGAAAATCGACGTTTCGGGCAAAAGCCCTTCATCAGGAATGGAGCTGAATGCGCTGCTTCTGCACCGAGGGATTCTATAAGGAGAGTTACAAAGGCTCTTTATCTCTGCCATAAATGGACACCCCCTCCCCAATTTTTAAACAGAAACTCCTAGTTCTAGATCGTCCCACCAAATTTTTCCACATACATCCCATCAAGTCCTATCAGGGTCTCATATGATTGTTTGTGAAATTATCTCAAAACAGTTCCATATGAACACTTCCCCCATTCATGTCACTCACAAGGTCCCAGTAGAGTTATTTCTAAAAATTTCAGCAGTATGTAAATATCACTGGCAAGTTCTAGAATCCTCAGATATGGACTGGACACCACACTAAGGCAAGTTGATGAATGAATATTCACTCCTAACATAAATGCATGGTTGAGCTGAACCTTACTAGATACAGATTCAAGATTAGAGTGATGCTGGAAAAGCACAGCAGGTCAGGCAGCATCCGAAGAGCAGGAAAATCGACATTTCAGGCAGGACCCCTTCATCAGGAACAAGGCTGGGAGCCTCTGGAGTGGAGAGATAAATAGGAGAGGGTGGGGCTGGGGAGAAAGTAGCTAAGAGTGCAATAGGTGGATGGAGATGGGGATAAAGATGATAGGTCAGAGAGGAGAATGGAGCGGATAGGTGGGAAGGAAGATTGGCAGGTGGGACAGGTCATGAGGACGGTGCTGAGCTGGAAGGTTGGAACTGGGGTAAGGTGGGGGAAGGGGAAATGAGGAAACTGGTGAAGTCCACATTGAAGCCCTGGGGTTGAAGTATTCTGAGGCGGAAGATGAGGCGCTCTTCCTCCAGGCATCGGGTGGTGAGGGAGTGGCAGTGGAGGAGGCCCAGGACCTGCATGTCCTCGGCAGAGTGGGAGGGGGAGTTGAAGTGTTCAGCCACAGGGTGGTGGGGTTGATTGGTGTGAGTGTCCCGGAGATATTCCCTGAAGCGCTCTGTGAAAAAGCGCCCAGTCTCCCCAATGTAAAGGAGACCACATCGGGAGCAACAGATACAATAAATGACGTGTGGAAGTGCAGGTGAAACTTTGATGGATGTGGAAGGCTCCTTTGGGGCCTTGGATGGAGGTGAGGGAGGAGGTGTGGGTGCAGGTTTTGCAATTCCTGCAGTGGCCCGACCCCCCTCCCATTTATCTCTCCACCCCAGAGGCTCCCAGCATCATTCCTGATGAAGGGCTTCTGTTCGAAACGTCGATTTTCCTGCTCCTCAAATGCTACCTGACCTGCTGTGTTTTTCCAGCACCACTCTAATCTTGACTCTGATCTCCAGCATCTGCAGTCCTCACCTTCGTCTTACTAGATACATCTCAGGATGTTTGAAGAGACATTTGTTTGGTTAGGACTATATTGAGTGGAGTCTAGAAGAATGAAGGGTGAACTTACTGAAATTTATAAATAATTCCAAGTGGACTAGACAGAGTAAATGCAGGCAGAATGTTCCTGATGATGGAGGAGTTAAGAACCGGGGATCATAGTCCAAGGATAAGTGATAGGCCATTTGAAACTGAGATGAGGTGGTTTTTCTTCACCCAGTGAGTGGTGAGCCTGTGGAACTCTCTCCTACATAAAGCAGTTGAGGCCAAAACATGAAATGTTTTTAAGAAAGAGATAGACATAGTTCTTAGGGCTAGAGGAATCAAAGGACATGAGGAGAAAGCAGGAACAGGAGACTGAGTTGGATGATCAGCCATGATCGTGTTGAATGGTAGAGCAGGCTTGATGGGCCGAATGGCCTATTCCTATTTTCTATATTTCTTTTTCACTCGGGTTCTGATCCTGTGTGATTTACGCTACCTAACATGATGCAAGTTGGTTATGAACACACACCTATCAATCCAATACTACAAGCAGCAGAGTCTGTCTCTTGATGGGAGCAGTTTTTGCCGTGGATCTGAGTATTTAACCTGAACAGTAACCTCAGTTTGGGGACAGATTAAAGCTATAGCTTCAAAGTGAGTCCATGCCAGAGTACTTACCTTCCTCAGTGTTTTCAGATATATTGTACAATGATAAATGCTATTCAGGGAAATCATGAATTTGGAAATATCATAAGTTACTGGTTTGTTTTGAAGGAACATTGGGAAGTTCAACAGTATCTTGCTGACTATGATTTCTGTACTGTAATGTTTAACACAGTAAGAATGGAGGTCGTATGGTCTCCAGTTGTTACCTCCTGTTAATCCTTTTCTGTTTGTTTTTTCTCGTTCCTTGACTGGGACAACATCTACAAACTGAAACAGTTGAGAGCAGGATATTTTTCACCTTACACTTCTATAGTTGCCTTCTATTGAAGCAGCGATCACTTACATTGCACAACTTTACCCAGGAAGTGATGAACATGTAGAGCAAACTCTACAGGGAGCTGGGTCGTTTGGGAAAACCAAAGGGAGAGGGGAGTAGATAGTGGAGGGACAGCGTATTTGGAAGGTGACAGCTTCTGGGACCAGGCTAGGTTAATCTTTTCTGGTAAAAACAATGACTGCAGATGCTGGAAACCAGATTCTGGATTAGTGGTACTGGAAGAGCACAGCAGTTCAGGCAGCATCTGAGGACAGGCAAAATCTGAGGACAGGCAAAATCGACGTTTCGGGCAAAAGCCCTTCATCAGGAATAAAATTGCCTGTCCTCAGATTTTGCCTGTCCTCAGATGCTGCCTGAACTGCTGTGCTCTTCCAGCACCACTGATCCAGAATCATCTTTTCTGGTGTTTGTCTGTCAGGCTAACAGTTCAGTGTATCTCCAAGGGAATGTTGCAATGCCAGAGGTGTTTTTGTTGGATGAAGCATGAAAGTGAGGAACCCTATTTCCTCTTCTTAAAGACTGTTAGAAACTACAGAGAGTTGTGAACACAACCAGTCCATCAGACATTCCGACCTTCCATTTATTGAGTCCACCTATACTTCCTGTTGCTTCAGGAAAGAAACGATCATAATCAAAGACTCCTCCCAATCCAGTTATAACCTCTTCCATCAGGCGGAAGATCTAAACATTTTGTAAAAATGTACAAATAGATTCAAGAACAGCTTCTTCCCCACTGTCAATTAGACTTCTCAGATTTTACATTTAATGTTAATCTTGCTCTGTGTGCACCTTCTCTGTAGCCATAACATTATATTCCTTTCTGTTCTATTACCCCACTTTGTATGGTATGATCTGCCTGTACTGCACACAAAACAAAACCTTTCACTGTACCTAAGTACACGTGACAATAACAAATCAAATCAAATCAAATCAAAAGATCAAAATGTGCTTCCATTTAAAAGATGAGTTTGTGGCCAATATTTGTTCCTCAACAAATATTCCTGTCAAGTATTTGGTCACTATCTTGCTATGAGCACCTTGATTGCTATAAATCCTACTTTATAATATTGATCACATTTCAAAATAATACTTAATTCTCTATCAAAAAAACTTCGGTAATGGGTTAGATGGAAATATTTGTAGTACTATTGGACTTCAGTAGATCCAGGCTTGTGATTTGGAGACATGCGTTTAAATATCAGTCAGGTTTATAGTCCAATTTATTCATTATTATTAATTAATGAATAAATCTGAAATTGAAAACCAGTGTCAGTGATGAAACTGACATAAATTGTTGTAAAAATCCAAAGTTTACAAATATCATTTATGAAAGGAAATCTCCCATCCTCACCTGGTCTGGCCTACACGTAACTCCAGACACAAAGCAATGTGATTGGCTGTTAACTAACCCAAGTGGGTTAGTGGCTGAGTGGCCACTCAGTTTAAGGGTGCTTAGGGATAGACAACAAGGGCAGGAGCCTACACCTAGGTTGAGAAGTAGATCAGCTGCGACTTCATTTAACAGTGGAAAGGGCTTGAAGGGCTGAATAGTAAATTTTCCTCATCTAAAAATTAGCCTCATCAAATTTTATTGAATGTCCAGGGGACACAGTTATGGGTGGCACATTAGCTCAGTGGTTAGCTTTCTGTCTCACAATGCCAGGGACCTGGGTTTGATTCCAGCTTCAGGTGCTGGGTGGAGTCTTCACATTCTCCCCGTATCTGCGTGGGTTTTCTCTGGGTGCTCCAGTTTCCTCCCACAGTCTAAAGTTGTTCAGGTTAGATGGATTGGCCTTGATAAATTGCTCCTAGTGTCCAGGGATGTGTAAACTAGGTGGATTAACCATGGGAAATGCAAGGTTACAGAAATAGGTTAGGGGGTCAGTCTGGATGGGATGCTCTTTGGAAAGTCAGTTGGACTTGTTGGGTCAAATTGTCTGTTTCCATAGTGCAGGTATTCCATGAAAAGAAATTGATCCCTGTGTGTAATTTCTCAATAAACCCTGCAGGGGTCAGTATTTAGTCACAACAGTGGCTGGTTCTTTTGCTATTGAGATCTCCCATAGGACAGTCTCATTATTTCAATAATCCATTTAATGAGTATCATTTCTTTCTTTTTGAATTAATGTTACAATTATTACCAATAAAGATTCTGTCAGTGAAATGTGTAAAGCAATATATAAAGTAGTATTTTACTATCACACATTCCCCAGAGCAGTTTGTCACTGAAATTGAAAAGCAGAATATTGTGGATGCTGGGAATAAAAAAATTGTAAACAGAACATACTGAAAAAAAGACTCAGTGGTTCTGGAAGACTCCGTACTGGATGAAACAGAGTTGATGAAGTTTTGTTAAAACTGATGAAACTTTGAACTATAATAAAACATTGTAATAATGAACAAGGGGTGATTTAGACAAAGTCAGTCTTAAGGTGGAAGTAGGAGAGAATTTTTTTTAAAATGTCTCATTGGCTGGGCTGGCATTTATTGCCTGTCCCTAGTTGCCCTTGGGAAAGTGGTTGTGAGCTGCCTTCTTGAACTGCTGCAGTCCATGTGCTGTAGGTTGACTCACAATGCTCTAAAGGAGGGAGCTCCAGCTTTTGACCCAGCGACAATGAAGGAATGGCAACATATTGATAAGGTAAAAACAATGACTGCAGATGCTGGAAACCAGATTCTGGATTAGAGTGGTGCTGAAAAAGCACAGCAGTTCAGGCAGCATCCGAGGAGCAGGAAAATCGACGGTTCAGGCAAAAGCCCTTCATCAGGAATACAGACAGAGTACCTGAAGGGTGGAGAGATAAATGAGAGGGGGGTGGGGATGGGGAGAAAGTAGCATAGAGTACAGTAGGTGAATGGGGGTGGGGATGAAGGTGATTGGTCGGGGAGGAGGGTGGGGGAAGGTAGCAAAGAGTACAATGGGTGAATGGGGTGGAATGAAGGTGATAGGTCAGAGAGGAGGGTGGAGTGGATAGGTGGAAAGGAAGATAGCAGGTAGGACAGGTCATGGGCACGGTGCTGAGCTGGAGGTTTGGAACTAGGGTGAGTGTATTCCTGATGAAGGACTTTTGCCCGAAACGTCGATTTTCCTGCTCCTCTGATGCTGCCTGAACTGCTGTGCTTTTCCAGCACCACTCTAATCCAGAACATATTTACTAGTCAAGTCTGTGAGTGGCTTGGAGGAGAAACTTGGAAGTGGTGGTGTTCCCATGTATTCTGTTGCATTTTGTTTTTCTTAGAAATGGGTGGCATGGTGGCTCAGTGGTTAGCACTGCTGCTTCACAGCATCAGGGTCCCAGGTTCAATTCCAACCTCCAGTGACTGTCTGTGTGGAGTTTGCACGTTCTCCCTGTGTCTGCGTGGGTTTCCTCCCACAGTACAAAGATGTGCAGGTCAGGTGAATTGGCCATGCTAAATTGCCCATAGTGTTAGGTGCACCACCCTCCTGATCTGTGCCTTGACGGGATTTGGGGAGCCAGGTGAGTTACTCACTGCAGGATTCCTAGCCTCTGACCTGCTCTTGTAGCCACTATGTTTATGTGGTGAGGAGAAAGTAAGGACTGCAGATGTTGGAGATCAGAATCAAAAAGTGTGGTGCTGGAAAAGCACAGCCAGTCAGGTAGCACTGGAGGAGCAGGAGAATTGATGTTTCGAGCATAAGCTCTTCATCAGGAATGTTTATGTGGTGAGTCCACTTCAGTTTCTGCCCAATTGATATTTAGCATAAATAACTGCAGACTGGGATCCATCACATTATCCGTGACAATAAAAAAGAATTTCCTTTTCACCAGGAAACCCAAGGCCTCAAACACTCTGACTGGGTGATGCAGCCAGTTACATGTATTTCTTTCAATCGAGTCTGTTGTATGCAGTACTCATAATGTGATCTTCTCTACTTTGGAAAAGGCATGTACAGATTGAGTGGCTTCTTTGTGCAGCACCTCCTGCTAGCGTGATCCTGAGCTTACAGGTGGTCTGTCATTTTGATGCTCCTCCTCACTCTCACATTAACATCTCTGTCCTTGACCTGCCACAACTTTCCAGGGAATCTCAAGACAAGCTTGAGGAACAACATGTCATTCTTTGATTAGGCATTTTGCAGCCTCGACATTTTCAGACCGCAAAGTCTGTTTCCGTTTCTTTACATTTTTCGGTTTTCTCCTTCTTCTTGCTTTCAGTTCGCATCACACTTTCCTAGGCATTTCTTCTGCTTCCTTTCTTGCCCCATTATCATGTCCTTTGACTCTGGAAGATTAATTTCTGTCTGAATGATGTAGTGAGTAATTCACCTCCTGACTCCTCTATCCACCATCTACAAGGCACAAATCAGGAGTGTGATGGAATACTCCCCACTTGCCTGGATGGGTGCAGCTCCAACAGCACTCAAGAAGTTGACACCATCCAGGACAAAGTAGCCCACTTGATTGGTACCACATCCATAAGCATCCACTCCCTCCATCATTGACACTCAGTAGCAGCAAGAGGCCGAGAGAGGGAAGCTGGGATTGAAGACGGAGTTCCTGCCCTATACTGGCCCTGCCATGCATGGAGATGATGTTTCTCCAGTTGGTTGTCCCCCCCTCCCATCCTGGATTGAAGTTTTGCTGGAGGGTTAAATTCACTCCTTTCCCTCCCCTATGTGTAGTTTGAGCATTGCTTCAGTGCTGGCAGTCAACAATACCGACTTACCTGGTTTTATCACATTGCTGTTCCCTCCAGTATAAACATCACCTTCTGATTTTGCACATTTTCCATGAGGAAGCCTTGAGCCCAGCAAAGAAAGACAACGCTGACCGAGTGGGTTTAACAACAGTGGAGAAGATTTACGAAGATGGTTGTGACAGGCGAGAGATGCCCACCTGTGTGGTTGGAGGGTAAAGAGAAAAGAGAAGGTTTTTGGTAATTTTCACATGTACACCAAGAATAGCCAGCTCCACTCCATCATGGCCTCTTTCAACTCTTCTGCTGCTCTGAACGAATCATGTTGCTTATCTGATGTTTTCAAAAATTAAATGTTGGTTGACCGAGCCTTGATTTTCGTTTCCCACTTAGAGCTTTTTTCCCAATGAATTGACTCCATCCCTGTCCATGTCAACAAATCAAACCCATCCGTTTGCAAACTCAGCGTCAGATTTGATCCTGAGATGGGTTTCTGACCTCGTATTTGTACCGTCACTAAACGACCTCCAATTTCCAGACCTGTATCATGACCCGACTTCACCCCAGCCTCAGCTCAGCTGCTGCTGACTCTCATCCATGACTCGACACCTTCAAAACTGGAATATCCCAATGATCTGCTGGTGCATCTCCCACTGTCTACCCCACTCACCATGAAGTCATCTAAAAACTCTACAGCTCACAGCTTAATTTCTACCATGTCATGTTCATCTCTCACCTTTGTGCTTGCTGATCTACACCGGTACCTGATAAAGCATTGTCATTGTTTTTGAATGCCTCCGTGACCTCTTTGTCCCTCCTAACTCTGTAATCTCCTCCAAATCCACTATCTTTTGAGATAGCAGCATTCCTCTAATACCGCCCTCTTGAGTATCCCTGATTTTAATTGCTTCCCTGCATGGGGCCATGCCTTCAGCTGCCAAGACCCCAGACTCTGCAGTTACTAAACTACAGCTCTCTGCCTCCGTCCCTTATGTTTCCCCTATTCTGTTTTTCAGTCATTCATGGGATAGGGATGTCACTGACCAGGCCAACACTTATGACCCAATACTAGTTACCCTGGACAAGTAGTGAGCTGCCTATTGAGCTACTTCCATCCTTAAGGAGGAATAGATTGCTATTCCGGAGGGAGTTCCAGGTTTTTGACTCAGTGATACTGAAGAAGCAGCAATATCAGAACATAGGAATGAGAGTAGGGTATTCGGACCCTGAGCCTGTTCCACCATTCAATGAGATCATGGCTGATCTGTAGCCTAACTCCATACACCTGCCTTTGGCCCATATAAGACCAGTAGACCAGAGACCATAAGACATAGGAGCAGAAATTAGGCCATTCAGCCCATCGAGTCTGCTCCGCTATTCAATCATGGCTGATAAATATCTCAACACCATTCTCTCGCTTTCTCCCCGTAGCTCTTGATCCACTTAACAATCAAGAACCTGTCTATCTCAATCTTAAATATACTCAAATATACTCCCTTAATACCTTTGCTTAACAAAGATTTATCTATCTCAAATTTGAAATTAACAGCTGATTTATTTCCAATTCAGGGTAGTGAGTGGCTTGGAGGGAGACTTTCAGGTGGTGGTGTTCCACGCATTTTCTATCCTTGTCCTTCAAGATTTGGTGTCACTCTGTCTTTTACAGTGGTCTGTGAAGTACCTTGGGACATTTTGTTACTTTAAAGAGGCTCCATATAACTATAAACTTTTGGACTTGACAAGGTTGATGCAGAAAGGTTATTTTCTCTTGTGGGAGAGTCTCGGATTAGAGGGTATAATTTCAGAATAAAGTGTCGCCCATTTAGTCATAGGTGAGGAGATATTTCTTCTCCCAGAGGGATGCAGAGTTTGGTCATTAAGTAATTCAAGGCAGTGATCGACAGATTTTTAATCTGTAAAGAAATCAACATTTTGGAGAAAAAGCAGGAAAATGAAGTTGAGGATTACACAGTGGCTATGATCTCATTGAATGGTGGAGCAGACGCGATGGGCTGAATGGCCTACTTCTGCTCGCAGGTCTTATAGTCTTAAACAGAAGGAGAGTCAAGAATTATAGTGCAGAAGCTAAACCTTCAAGATATTTCTGGACAGAGAAGTTTTCCATTCAGTATACCTGAGAGAGGTAGGAAAATGTGGTAATTGTGAGGTTATTGGATGCAGCAGAGGGAAATGGAGACAGTGTTACTATCATTGAATTGTGGCTAGAACTCACTCCGATATATCTATTCAACACATCCCACCTGAGCGGCATTGTGAAGGATTGAATCAAGCTTGTTATAGACCTCTACAATCCAATTCTTGCAGTGTGGGATTGAAATATTGTTCTTCAAGAAAACATTGCAACAACAACAATGCTAGAGATAGGCTGGTTGATAAAACACACCTCCACCTTCCTCTACTGTTCTTTACCAAAAAGCAGGTCGACCCCATAACACCCATTCTGGATAGGACAGGGAGCAGGTCTTGAATCCACCCAGACTGGACCAGGGATTGAACCTGGAGTCCCTGCTCTGATTCACACTGGCTGTGTGAAGAGACTAATGATGACCATGAAACTGTTGCCAATTGTTGGGAAACAAAACCATCTGGTTCACTAATGGGAAGGAACTGCCATCCTTAGCTGGTCTGGCTTACATGTGACTCCAGACCCGCAACAATGCAGTTGACCCTTAACTGACCTTTGGGCAATTAGGGATGGGCAATAAATGCCTAGGCAATGACACTCTCATCATGTCAATGAGGAAAAAAGAAAAACCTACAAGTTTTTTTTCTCTCAGATGGAGGCTGTTGTGCTGTAGCATTTCACACAGTTCTGGCTGATCAGGAGATTCTCTTATTCTTACTGCCTGCCATAGGCTTGCTGGAAGTACCTTCCTGAATCATCAGATCCCAGGATTGGGTTTGAACCTTCTGGCTCAGAGGTAGAGTTGATACCTCCTGTGTCTCAATTGAGGGAGTGCCCAGTCAACTGTGGTTCGGTGGGATGTCCCTTACCTTTGTGCTGAAAGGTTGCAGTTTAGACCCTGTCCCAGAGGCTTGGCTGTGTGTACAGGACTGGTGGTGCCCTATCTTTCAGACGTGATGCTAAGCTGAGGCCCTGTCTGGCCTCTCATGTGGACGTAATAATGACATGGCATTATTTCAAAGATGAATGGGGGGGGGATCTTTCCCTTGTTTCCTGGTCAATATTTAACTTTCAGACAACATTATGAAATCAGATTAGATGGTCATTGAGTTCCTTGCTGTTTGTAATTTTTGCTGTTGCTTTTCCTACATTCCAACAGCAGCTCAACACAAAATATTTTCACTAGTATAAAATGCTTTGGGATAATCTCAAGTACTGAGGGTCACAATCCAAGGATACAAGGGTAGACCATTTAGGGCTGAGATGAGGAGAAATCTCTTCACCCAGAAAGTGGTAAGCCTATGGACTTCTCAACCAAGGGAGGTGGTTGAGGCTAAAGCAATGAGTGTTTCTAAAATAGAGTTAGATGTAGTGCTCAGGGCTAAAGAGATCAAAGGTATGGGAAGAAAGCAGGAACAGAGGACTGAGCTGGGTGATCAGCCATGATCATATTGAATTATGGACGAGTCTCAAAGGCCTACTCTTGTTCCTATTTTCTATGTTTCTATGAAATTGTGACCAGCGCTACATAAATGCAAATACTTCCTTACCTTTCAGTGATTCAAACTTGAAACAAAATATGAATTAGTGTGTGGAAGAGGACAAAGAAATACCCGTCTGCAGGCATCAAAGAGGCATTGACACATTAACGAGACATTTCCCAATCCCAAACAGATGCTAAAATCATCATAACCCCCACACAAGCAGATGGTGGCACCCACCTTATTGAAACTGTGTTGGCCTTGAATAGGCAAAGCTATTTCTTCAGGCTGCAGAGAGAAAGCAAGAGACACATACGCACATTATGTTTGCCATGTGAGAGTTCCTCCTTCTCACCTCGCATTCCTGTCTAATCTTATCCCAATTTATAGTGCAGATTTATTGCTGTGTCAGATTACATGAGGGCAGTACCTCATAGAGTCAGGATGTTGTACTGTCAACATTCTAATCCAATTCTGCAGCGGGAGTGATGGATGGCCACAGTCACCCACACCCACCTCCTTTGTCAAGACAGAAGTGAATGAAAACTCCCCGGCCAAGTCCAAATAAAAATGCTGCATTTGGATGAAAACCATCTGTGTAATAAAAATCTCCCAACTTGTTAACTGTTTCACTGCTGGTGAAAACTCAGAGGCTTAAAACCTAAAATCCTAATTGTAAAGCACAATTATTTGCAAATAGATAATTGTAACTTTTCTTGAATAACTGTGTTGTAGTAAAATTAATGAAACTCAAATTTAGAAGCAAGTCGATCAAAATTAGAAGTCAAATTTTAAAAATCAAAAGCTTTTGGGAGGGGCAGTGTGATGCTCCGCGAACTGCGGGACTTGGCCATGCTGTCTCTCCCTAAACAACAGGTGCAGCAGTTTTTATAGTCTGGATGACGAGTACAACAAAAGCCCACGAAAGGCGGTTTCTTGTGTGTTCTGCTTATATGCACGCAGGGATCGCAGGTTCTGGGAATGGCGTGCAATGACGTTGTATTCTGTAAGTATATCTTCTTTAGTTAATTTCTGTCTTCAGTCCCCCCTTGAGGTCCAAGACATGCAGGAGCATGACAAACAGACCACCTACGTCCAGTAATCATCAGCGGGGACAGAAAGGGGTGACTCCCAGGCGACTCAACGTGGAGGCTAGCACCCGGCATAATTCTCGCTGCCAAAACTTTACAATATGAGTTAAGGACAGCCATAACAATGCAACAAGCGATGGCAATAATATTGAACATGATGAAGGCATGTAAAAGGTATGAGCCCCAAGATCCACCTTGTAGCCATCCTAGCCATCCTGGGGGATTATAATCATGGAACTGTTTCCCTTCCTGTTGGATCTTATCAGCCTTTAGGCAGATGTGATCCGCTAAGTTAGTTATATTGTCTGAGGTTTCTGGAGTGTATGTGCCGCACTCGGGGCCAATAACAGCACAGGTGCCACCTTGTGCCACTAGCAAATAGCCAAGGGCCAAATGGTTCTGTAATGCAACATTACGGGTGGCAATGACCTCAGCCAACACCTCAGAGATGGCCGTGCTAACTGCTGCAGAGCCATTGGCAGCCTCATTAGCCAGCCTTCCCAACGTTGAGGCCATATTGATCAGTTCCCCAGCAGCCTTAGCAGTCCCATAGGCGGGGAAGGTGATCATAAAGAATCGCTTAGTCTCATTGATGGATCATTTGCATCGAAGTTGGTGTGTGTTGGGGTGAAGGCGGAGGGAACTGTAATGGCGAACAAAAGGAACCACATAGACAACGTAGCAAGATCCAGACCAATTTGGAGGGAGCTGAAAATGTGTTGCTGGAAAAGCGCAGCAGGTCAAGCAGCATCCAAGGAGCAGGAGAATCGACGTTTTGGGCATAAGACCTTCTTCAGGAATGAGGAGAGTGTGCCAAGCAGGCTAAGATAAAAGGTAGGGAGGAGGGACTTGGGGAAGGGGCATTGGAAATGCAATATGTGGAAGGAGGTTAAGGTAAGGGTGATAGGCCAGAGTGGGGGTGGGGGCGGAGAGGTCAGGAAGAAGATTGCAGGTTAGGAAGGTGGTGCTGAGTTCGAGGTTGGGATTGAGACAAGGTGGGGGGAGGGGAAATGAGGAAACTGAAGAAATCTGAGTTCATCCCTTGTGGTTGGAGGGTTCCTAGGCAGAAGATGAGGCGCTCTTCCTCCAGTCGTCGTCTTGCTATGATCTGGCGATAGAGGAGTCCAAGGACCTGCATGTCCTTGGTGGAGTGGGAGGGGGAGTTGAAGTGTTGAGCCAAGGGGTGGTTGGGTTGGTTGGTCCAGGTGTCCCAGAGGTGTTCTCTGAAACATTCCGCAAGTAGGTGGCCTGTCTCCCCAATATAGAGGAGGCCACATCGGGTGCAGCGGATGCAATAAATGATGTGTGTGGAGGTGCAGGTGAATTTGTGGTGGATATGGAAGGATCCCTTGGGGCCTTGGAGGGAAGTAAGGGGGTAGGTATGGGCGCAGGTTTTGCATTTCTTGCGGTTGCAGGGGAAGGTGCCGGGAGTGGAGGTTGGGTTGGTGGGGGATGTGGACCTGACAAGGGAGTCACGGAGGGAGTGGTCTTTTTGGAACGCTGATAGGGGAGGGGAAGGAAATATATCCTTGGTGGTGGGGTCTGTTTGGAGGTGGCGGAAATGACGACGGATGATATGATGTATATGGAGGTTGGTGGGGTGGTAGGTGAGGACCAGTGGGGTTATGTCCTGGTGGCGATTGGAGGGGCAGGGCTCAAGGGCAGAGGAGTGGGAAGTGGAGGAGATGCGGTGGAGAGCATCGTCGATTATGTCTGGGGGGAAATTGCGGTCTTTGAAGAAGAAGGCCATCTGGGTTGTTCGGTATTGGAACAGGTCCTCCTGGGAGCAGATGCGGTGGAGATGAAGAAATTGGGAATATGGGATGGTGTTTTTACAGGGGGCAGGGTGGGAGGAGGTGTAGTCTAGGTAGCTGTGGGAGTCGGCCATTTTATAGTAAATGCCCGTGTTGATTCGGTCGCCCGAGAGAAATGGAGAGGTCTAGGAAGGGGAGGGAGGGGTCTGAGACGGTCCAGGTAAATTTGAGGTCGGGGTGGAAGGTGTTGGTAAAGTGGATGAACTGTTCAACCTCTTCATGGGAGTACGAGGCAGCGCCGATACAGTCATTGATGTAGCGGAGGAAAAGGTGGGGGGTGGTGCCAGTGTAGCTGCGGAAGATGGACTGTCCCACATATCCTATTAAGAGGCAGGCATAGCTGGGGCCCATGTGAGTGCCCATGGCTCCTCCTTTGGCTTGGACTCCTCCATCGCCAGACCATAGCAACAAGACGACTGGAGGAAGAGCGCCTCATCTTCCGCCTAGGAACCCTCCAACCACAAGGGATGAACTCAGATTTCTCCAGTTTCCTCATTTCCCCTCCCCCCCACCTTGTCTCAGTCCCAACCCTTGAACTCAGCACCACCTTCCTAACCTGCAATCTTCTTCCTGACCTCTCCGCCCCTACCCCCACTCCGGCCTATCACCCTCACCTTAACCTCCTTCCACCTATCGCATTTCCAATGCCCCTCCCCCAAGTCCCTCCTCCCTACCTTTTATCTTAGCCTGCTTGGCACACTCTCCTCAGCCCTGAAGAAGGTCTCATGCCCGAAACGTTGATTCTCCTGCTCCTTGGATGCTGCCTGACCTGCTGCGCTTTTCCAGCAACACATTGTTCAGCTCTGATCTCCAGCATCTGCAGTCCTCACTTTCTCCTCCAATTTGGAGGGAGCCAAGGGTAGGCCTTGAGACCACAGACAAAGTAAATACCATTGTAAGTGATGAAGTAATCAGTCTGAATTACAGTCTAAATGGTTTTGAACGGTTTACCTGTATCATGATGACAACCTCAACGCTCAGAATATTTCCAGAAAGTAACGTCGGTAGACAGATGGGGTAAGGAGCAGGGAACGGGAACATTCATTGGTCCCGGCATTCCACCCTGATGTGTGATTCCATTTAAAACAAATAGTTTCCGGGGGTGTTCCTTCACCTGTGGTGTTTGTGAGGGACAGAGCCAGGGGTATATGTGGAAGGTATACAACGTTTATCGTTTTGAATGTTATAACCCGTGGTCTCCCTGGTGACCTCATCATTGGCAGCAGAAATGGTCTGGTCAGGGCCTCGCATGAATGACTCGGGAGAGTCTCTGTCAGACCTAGCCCCTTCCAAATGGATAATTGTGAGGATTGGTCCTGGTCCAACCACCATTCCGTCGTTTCTGATTTATTAAACGGAATGGGTCTCAGGGGAATCCCCCCACGAGAGTGTGCAGGGATTTGACTACAAACTCAGCATTTCGAGATGTTATTCTGCTGTACGTGCAGATAGGACATATATAGGTTAGTATTGACATGTAACCTGCGCTTACTCAAGTGAACGGTACCTAGGTTGGCACAATTCCTTCGGTGCTCCTCCCCCCACCCCCCCAAGTGGCTACTAGGCAAAGGGCGAAGGGAAAAATAAGCAAGCATCCCAGAGCTTACCAAACAGAGTTATACAATGATCCAAAGGCTATACCGCCCACACACAACAGCCTACGCTCTTGATGTGTTCGCAACAACCACGCACACACAAACAACGTCAGCAGGCCTCGAGAGGAGTCAGTCTGAAAAGAAAGCAGAGGGTGAGGATCATCAACCAGTGTCTGTATATTTCTTCAGTTGTGACCAGAGTTTCTAGATCCCCTTCCCTCGCATGTCAATACAAGCACACATGTCACTGCTAATGATAACCTCATAGGGACCATTCCATTTAGGGGCGAAGCCTGGTTTAGCGGGTAGAGTCTTGACTATAACCTTACTACCCACTGATGGGACCTCCAGACAATCCTCTGCTCATCCCACCCCTCCTGTTTGTCCCTAACTGTCTTCCTCATCTCCTTCACCTGGGTGCTCAGTTCGAGAACATAGCGATGTATACTATCGCAGAGAGGGCCAACATCGGAACCCGTCGAGATGATAGACTCAGGCAGTTGCATTGCCCGACCTGTCATCATCAACTCATAAGGGGTCAAACCAGTTGACTGGCTTGTGGTGGACCAGAGTCACATGAGTATAGCAAGCAGGACCTCAATCCAGCGTTTGTCAGAGTCCTGCATGGCCTTAGCAACGCAGGTTTTAAGAGTTCTGTTCATTCGCTCCACCCATAAAGTCTATCCCATAAAGTCTATCTGGACATGCTCCCAGGGCCCCTTTGGTCTTGACTGATGCCCCATTCTAATTTTAATGGGCCTGACTGGATTGTGCTGGGTACATGTCACACAGTGGTGACAGAATCAAGCTATATCTCTGCCCATGCCTTTCCACCACTATTCCTTCCCGATGCTGGTCATCATAGCATCATGCCCCACATGGGAAATGCCACGGTGTAACTGCATAAGAATCTGCTGGATGCACATAGGGGCCAGGACCTTGTCATTCAATCTCCAGACACCTTTCTCGTCTGGCGTGGCCCCCTGCTCCTTCCACCTGGCGCATTCACCCTCAGGGGTGCCAGCGTGAATTTGGCCAATGCTTATGGTGGGGCCATCCTCAGCAATGGTGACAGACAGGATGGATGTCTTCTGTCTCTAGAGCTGATTGAGCAGCTTTGTAAGCAGCCTGGTTCCCCTTAAAAATGTGCCACTCGGGATTCTGTTTATTTGGTTCCCTCTGATGGGCTTTGACCATTAACACTGCAGCCTCCGATGGGAGCTCACTGGCCTCCAGTAAGGTCTTTGTTATCTGCCCATTCTTGACAGGGTGCCCCCTGTGGTGACAAATCCCCGACTTCCCCAAACAGTCATGTAATCGTGGACAATCCCGAATGCATATGTATTATCAGTGTAAATGTTAACTCTCTTCCCTGTTGCCTCCATGAAGGCTTGGGTGAGGGCCACTAACTCCACCACCTAGGTTGACAGGCCTCCCTCTATTCTCTCCGCTTGGACATCTCGTAGTTCCATATTCACTGCTGCCCATCCTGTTCATGGCAAACTACATATTTCTGCGAGTCATTTCATCTGGTACATCCTTTATTCCAGTCTCCTCTACTTCATCGTCCACATTCCCACACACATATGGCTCACCATCGCCTAACATCCCTTCTGTTGGGTTTTCCCAGGTATCAAGTACAATGGTAATGGATTTAGTTGCTGGCAAAAGAACAGCTTCCCATTTTGGTCTTCTCATGTAAGAAACTGTGGGTAATTTTCCCATATTAAACATTTCTAGAAGGGTGTGTTTGGTATGCAAAACCAAATTCCCTGTCATCACAATAGGTTCGCTGATGCTCAATGCCCACGTTGCACAGTTTAAAGCAGCTATACATCTGGGCAAGCCATTCACTACAGAAACCCTCAGCCATAGAGTAGTACCCTGTAGGTCGCTGTTTATCGCCATGAAGCTGGGTTACTACTGCCAAGTAAAAGCCTTTCTCTTTGTTGCAGTAAATGTGGACGTCTTTACTAGCATCTGGTAATCCCAGTCCTGATGCTGACATTAACTCTGTTTTCAGTTTTGTATAGGAGTCGTCTTGCTCTGGTCCCCAGTCACCAAGGTCCGTTGCAGGTTTCCCCCCTTTTACCAATCGTTGTATGGGCTCGACAACTTTGGCAAATTCAGGGATAAACTTACTGCAGTAATTAAACAAACCCAAGACCTTTCTCACACCACGGACTGTCACAGGCCATGGCATCTGTTGTATAGCTATCTTCCTGTCTGCAGGCATTTCTTTTGTGCTTTGGGAAATTAAATGTCCCAAGTAAAGAACTCTAGTTTTCCTAATTTGGGCTTTCTTCAGGCTGGCTTTTAGCCCTCTGTCCTGCAAGTGCTTCAGGACTAAGTATAGCACCTCCTGAAGTTTTGGTTTGGACTCAGAAGCCAGGAGGATGTCATCGACATATTGGAGTATCATACTGCCATGGGGCAGGTCGATCTCCCTGAGTACCTCACTTATTACATGGCTGGATTATTATGGAATCCCTGAGAAGTCTGGTCCAGGTATACTGTTTATCTCCAACAGTAAATGCAAACTTATTTTGGGAGTCACGATGGAGGTGGATAGACCAGAATCCATTCGCAATATCAGTAAAGATTTTGTGGTTCAGGGAGAGCCCATTTAAGATTGTGGATGGACTGCTACTATAGGGTGTAATTTAGAAGTGACCCTGTTTAGGGCCGTATAATTGATTGTGAACAGTAACTTCCGTCAGGTTTACTGACCGGCAATGTGGGGGAGTTAGCAGTGCTTGTAGTGTCTTGGTGAATTCCCCTCTCCACTAATCCTTTCACAACTTCCATAAGTGCCCTTCTGGCTTCAGGTTTATGGGGTATTGGTGTTGCGGCTTGTGTTCTGGACCCTCCACGACTACAGGGTTGATTTTAATCAAGCCTGTATCTAATTTAGTCTCTGCCCATGCCCCTGGGATGGAGGCGCAAATGGTCCCAAAGCCATTATCCTCGAGCTGCCAATCACATCCCACAGAGGAGGTGACTTGGACAGTGCTCATGTGGCTCACATAAGTCCCCATTCTTTCCTTTTTCCCATCGGGACAGCGCCAGAATAATTCACCTTCCCACAGTCTGCAAGGACTTTGTGCTCCTTCATTTCCCATAATAGTTCCTTCATTATTTTTACACACATAAAATCACATCAGGATATAGAGGTTTCTACGAGAGAGGTCTCACTCAAGCACACAGGGGTTTGTTGTCCATTAATCCCCTTCACATTAATCATTTTGTTAGTTGTGCGCAGGGGTAGGTCACTAATAGATATATGGAGGCTCCCGTGTCCACTAGCATCTCACACTGTCTGCCTCCTACCAGTGCAGACATGTAAATCCTTCCCTCATTATTACCCATGCCCATGAGGGCTGCCGAAAATCAGTCCGATGTATTCTGGGTGTTTCTTGGTTTGTTGTGTTTTTCCCAACACGTGTCTTCAGAGTGGCCCCTTTGGCCACAGTACACAAGTGGGCTTCCGTTTGTTCTGTTTCCTCCCTCTGCAATCCCGGACAAAGTGCCCCGTTTTGTCACAATTGTGACACGTGGGTCTGGATTTTGTTTTTGTGACGGTGCCTAGGTTTTCCTGCTTTACGCACTCAGGGTGAGGGTTTCCTCCTGAATGCATGTTGCCCATTCTACCAGGGCATCACAGCCTTAGAGAACGACACCCCTCTGTGTTGAGGACAGACTGGTGCACAGCAGACAACCCATCCTTGAAAGCCTGAATGAATGGCCGGTCAGAGTGTTCTCTCTGGGGAATCCCTGAGCATTCTTGGTAGACCCTAAAGAGTCATTCCCCACATTCAGAGGCACCCTCCCCCTTCTGTTGTTTGGTGTTTGTTATTTTTGCCCAATTGGTGGGCGGTTTCCCCAAAACGCGCTGGATTTTGGCCTTAAATCTGCCAAAGGACTCCTGCTGATCCTTTATATCTGCTTTAATAGGGGTACCCTGGGTCCATCCATCTCTCCTATAATCTTGACTTGGTTGCTGTGTGGCACCGGCTAAGTCAGACCCGTCAGATACGAGATGCCACTTGTCCTGAGGGCATGCAGCCTGGATCAGTTGGTGGATATCCCTTAAATGTAGTTGGTGGCCCACCCTAATTCAGCCCAAACCTTTGCGTTATGACTACAGGGCTGCAAGCGACCCACGGAAGCTACGAAGCGTGTATTTTTCACTGGTGTTAGCTCCTTCCCCACTGCGAGTTACCAGTTCGAGTCGATATCCTCGGAATGTCATCCGACGATTCAGAGGATGTGACCGGGCCCTCCCGGGCAATATTAGGTTGCAATTATCCCCACTGACTATCCTCCAGGAACTGATTTTTCTTTTCCAGTTCCTTTTCCAGACTGACCTTTCCTTCCAGAGTCATCCCTCCCGCCCCAGAAGCCCTCTCTCTCTTTCTGTAGCTTCCCCTACCCCCACATCCAGTCCTGAAGAAGGGTTAATATCTGAAACATTGACTTCTCCACCTCCTGGTGCTGCCTGGCTTGCTGTGTTCTTCCAGCCTCCTGTTTGTCTACTTTGGATTGCCGCATCTGCAGTTTTTTTTTGTCTCAAACTATTGATTTTACTATTTTTTAAAAAAATGCAATTCAAGTTCTAACCAGCAGCTATGTTGGGATTCAAACCCATGACCTTAGAACATTAGTCTGGGATTCTCTAATACCCAACTAGTGACGTTCCTACTCTGCTACTGGCTCATCAACCCCCACCATCACTGTCACTTCATCTGTAATGAAATGTAACGGGCCGTGAATGATGGTGGATTTGAAATAGAGAAGGGAAAAACTCTGGACTCATGTCAGAATAAGGGCCGAGGAATGGGGTTACATCAGGGTTCAATAACCAGGGCCACGGGCTTTTGAAGGGGTGGGAGTGGGGCCTCAGTGCTTGGGTGGATATCAAGGCCCAGGGAGTGAGGACCTTGACCAGGGACAACATGGGCCCTGGCCCTGCCGACGTTAGGAATGGGAAGTTCAGAATGACTTCAGGAGTCATTCTGACATGCTCCAAACAGATATGAAAGTGTTAGAAAAATTTTCTAGTGATTATATTTATATTGAGCCAGACTATTCAAAAATGTATGATTGAGTAACTCAGAAGTAAGAATTCTACCACTGTACTAAGGGTGAAAAATGTTTGAAATATGATGGCTGTATGTTATAACTGTCTGAGAGCATGAAGTCTTGCATTTGAGCACAAAAATTGTGATCATAATCTTGTGCAAAACTGAGAGGGCGTGCTACCTTCCAAGGTGAGATCTTTTGGTTAAGACAGGGCTTCCCAAAGTGGGGCTCAGGAACCCAAGTCAACGATGCAAGCTAAAGCATTGGTGTTGAGATTGAGGGAGCAATGGCCACTGTGTTACAATAGTTTTAAAAGCAGTACCCTCATTATAACAGGCTAACAGGCTCCTGCTCTCACAGCAGGATATACCATCCCCCTGCCCCCCCCCCCCACTTTGTTACTGAAGGGTCGTGCCAAATTTTAAGCCTTGAAGTGAGGTCACAGTGGGAAAAAGTTTGGGAAGGACTAGGTTAAGATTGCAAACCAAGGTCTCTGAGGCGTACATGAAAGACCACATGGCAACAATTTCAAAGAAGAGAAGGGAGTTTGCTTCAATATCCTTGCCAATATTTACCCTTCA
This sequence comes from Chiloscyllium plagiosum, assembly GCF_037043375.1. Taxonomy (NCBI): domain Eukaryota; kingdom Metazoa; phylum Chordata; class Chondrichthyes; order Orectolobiformes; family Hemiscylliidae; genus Chiloscyllium; species Chiloscyllium plagiosum. The sequence goes on from NW_028270175.1 coordinate 9,219,503, forward strand.
ATCAACATCATTGAAACAGTTTATCTGGATGCTATTTTATTACTGTTTGTCCAAGTTTGCAATGCACAAACTGGTTCCTGACTTCCCTATAATACAACATTACCCTTCAAAATTGTTCAACTGCTTATAACCTAAGGATATGAAAGGTGCTATGTAAGAACAATACAATGCTGCACAGAGTGATTGAAATTCCCTCCCTTCCAATTCTCAAACCTTTTGAGTTAAAGTTCAACTCAGAATCTAGCGTTCCATTTGAATTCCATACTTCCTTGTTGAAAATAACATCATAAAGACAAAAGGCAGTTTAATGCTCAACTTTGATCGTCTTTCATGGGATGTGGCCTTTACTGGCTGACTAACCAGGACAGGTCTGGAATGACTGAGTCTGCAGGCACCAAAGGCATGGGTGAAGTGCTCAGCTGCAAACGTGCAGAAACAGCAGAGGAGGAGAGAGGATGACTGACAGGCTGGAGGTTCAACTCGAGATCAAATAGAGTGCCAAAGTTCCAAGTGTTTACTGCCCATGCCTAATTAACCTTGAACTGAGGATAGCTCAGAGTCGCTGCTGTTGGTCTGGAGACACATGTAGGAGGAGAAAGTGAGGTCTGCAGATGCTGGAGATCAGAGCTGGAAATGTGTTGCTGGAAAAGCGCAGCAGGTCAGGCAGCATCCAGGGAACAGGAGAATCGACGTTTTGGGCATAACCCTTCCTGAAGAAGGGCTTATGCCCGAAACGTCGATTCTCCTGTTCCCTTGATGCTGCCTGACCTGCTGCGCTTTTCCAGCAACACATTTCCAGCTCTGGAGACACATGTAGGCCAGACTGGATAAAGCCTACACATTTCCTTCCTTAGAGGACATTAGTGAACCAGATGGGTTTTTACAACAATCATGGTAACCATCACTAAGGCTACCTTTTAATTAGAGATTTAACAATTGAATTTAAATTTCATTTCCCCAGCGAATTAGCCTGGGTCTGTGGCCACCTACTCCAATGACATGACCCATTCAACTAACCAGCATAGTCCTAATGGACAACATTAGAGTAGTACATTACTCTTCTTATTAAGAGAGTGTGCATTGTAATGTAAAGATTATCCTGGAAATCTTAGTCGATCTATTTAATCATATACGCAAGCAATGACTGACAATAGTGACTGGTTGTGAAAATCAAAGTAGGGAGAGATCTGTCAGTGTCCTAAGAACAGTTTGGTTCCCTCATCTAAGGAGTGATAGACTGGCACTGGAGGCAGTCCAGAGAAGATACTGGGTATGGAGGGATTGTCACACATGGGGAGATTGATGAGGTTGAGTCTGTACTCATTGGAATTTAGAAGAATGAGAGATGACCTTATTGAAACATATAAGATTTTTAGGAAGCTTGACAGGGTAGACCCTTCGAGGTTAGTTCCCCCTGTGCAGGAGTCTAGGATCAGAGGGCATAATCTCAGAAAAAGCGGTCACCCAATTAAGACAGAAATAATGAGGAATTTCTTTTCTCAAAGCATTGTCAATCTCTAGAATTCTTTATCACAGAGGGCTGTGAGAGACAGCCTTGATCATTCAGTATATTCAAGGCTGTGAGAGACAGATTTATCATGATATCAAGGGTTATGGGGAAAAGGCGGGAGTCTTACAGCAGGGAAACAGACCCTTCGGTCCAACCAGTCCATGCCGACCATAATCCCAAACTAAACTAGTCCCACCTGCCTGCACTTGGCCCATATCCCACCAAACATTTCTTATTCGTACCTATCCAGATGTCTTTTCAACATTGTAACTGTACCTGCATTCATCACTGCGTCTGGAAGTTCATTCCACACATGAACCACTCTGTGTAAAAAAAAATTGCCCCTCGTCTTTTTGAAACCTTTCTCCTCTCACCTTAGAAATATGCTCCTTAGACTTGAAATACCCCATCTTAAAGAAAAGACACCTGCCATTCACCTTATCTATACCCTTCTTGATTTTATAAACCTCTATAAGGTTCCCTAAACCTCCTACGCTCCAATGAAAAAAAAGTGAAGTTTATCAGATCAGCTATGATCTCACTGGATAGCAGCCAAGACTCAATGGGCTGAATGACCTATGCCTGCTCCTGTGTGTTATGGTGTTACCAATTCCCTGGCAGAGTGCTTTTCGATTTTATTATTCTAATTCCCTTTGACCACTGTTACTCAGCATGTAGTAGCAAACACTTTTACTATTAACCTCCTGACAGCAGCTTCTTCTGTGTCTGTTGTTTACACAATTTCTTTTGACCCTCTGTTATTTATGATGCTCTTATATGATTTGGAATAGGGATCCTCAGGGAGTTTTAACCAATTTGCAGATGACACTGAGCTATGCAGGCATCTGGACAGCATGCTGTTAATTGATAAGAGATTAATAAGACTTTAGACATTAAAAGTATCAAGGAATATGGGGAGAAAGCAGAAATATGACCTCGAGATGGATGATCAGCCATGATCATATTGAACGGTAGAACAGACTCAAAGGGCTGAGTGGCCTACTTCTCTCCTAGTCTCTATGTTTCTATGATTGACAATATTCAGAGGGATCTAAATGCATTATGTACATTGGTCAAGGTATATATATGTACTCTCCTTTATGTATTAATGACCTTAATGCAAACTGTATATCAAACTGAACAACGATAACCACTAAAATTGTTGTACCTTCTATTCCAAACTCTCCTTACTTAGTTATTACTCTAAGTAACAGTTATTTTGATAGACCCGATGTTCTTGTTGGGGAACTGGAAGAAAACCACTTTCATTTAGATTACTCTATAACCCTCAATGGTTATTGTACACAGTCATCCCCTTGGTGTTTGATTCTAATAACAATGCAGATCACCATGGTGAGGACCTGAGTCAATTGATTTGCAATCATACCATGCGATGTTGAATAATATGCCATCAACTAAGATCACGGTGCTGGGGTTGAATTGATAGATTGGCTATTTTGGCACATTGGGCAGTTCATTTCTTTCCTTCCATTTAATTTCCAAATATTCCTCAGGATTTGGAGGTCTGCTCACATTTCCTTAGATTGCCAAAAGCCATGACTATGTAGAGTGTAGCAAATTCAGTTTAGTTTCTCCAAGTCCAGAAACCCCATTAAGTATACACTACGCTCCTTGCAGTAGCATATTAACATGCAAGACTGGGGAAGTGGGACAAGATGAATTATTCTTGCAGAGAGCTGGAATGGATGTGATGGGCCAAGTGATCTCCTTTTGTGCTGTAGCAATTCTCTGATTCCATGGGAAATTTCATTCTTATCGGTATTGATTGAGGGACTATTGTTGAGCAGAAGACTAAGAGAACTCCCTATCATTTCAAATTATGTCACTGAATCCTTGGACACTCAAGTGGATTGGGCACGCCCAGTGTACTGGGGGCTTGAGTGGATTGGGCATGGTCAATAGGGTGGAGGTTCAAGCAGAGTGGGCATGGTCAGTGGGGTGGAGGGTCCGAACAGACTGGGCATGGTCAGTGGGGTGGAGGTTCGAGCAGAGTGGGCATGGTCTGTGGGGTGGAGGTTCAAGCAGAGTGGGCATGGTCAGTGGGCTGGACGGTCCGAGCAGAGTGGGCATGGTCAGTGGGCTGGACGGGTCCGAGCGGAGTGGACACAGCCAGTCGGGTGGAAGTTCCAGCAGAGTGGTCATGGTCAGTGTGCTGGAGGTTCGTGCGGTGTGAGCGTGGCCATTGGGGTGGAGGTTTGAGCAGAGTGGGCATGTTCAGTGGGGTGGAGGTTCGAGCAGAGTGGTCATGGTCAATGGGGTGGAGGTTCGAGCAGAGTGGACATGGTCAATGAGGTGGAGGTTCAAGCGGTGTGGGCATGGTCAATGTGGTGGAGGTTCAAGCGGTGTGGAGACGGTGGTTGGACCTGTTGAGTTTTCAATATATCATAGGGATGACACTAGTTTCGAAGTGTGCATCAGGTTTACATACAGACAATTTAGCATGGCCAATCCACCTAACCTGCACATCTTGGACTGTGGGAGGAAACCAGAACACCCAGAGGAAATCCACACAGATACGGGGAGAATGTGCAAACCTCACACAGACTGTCACCCAAGACTGAGATCGAACCCCAGGTCACTAGAGTTGTGAGGCAGCAGTGCTAACCAATGAGTCACCATGCCACTCAGTAATCCAAAATAGTGCAACCCCATGTCTATGATAGGGTGGAGAACAACAGCGATTAAATACAAGAATTGGCAACACAGGACTAAAGGGAGTGGTGACAGGATAGGTAAAAAAGACAAAGGATACATGCAGCTGGAGGAGAAGAGACTGAGCTATCCGATAGATTAACAAATATCAGTTATTTACATTGGAAACCGGGGCAGATTGATGAAAACAGTTTGATGAAAGGTCATCAATATGAAATACCTGAAACGTTTTTCTCCACAAAGATTGATCTTCTGAGCATTTCCTACACTTATTGTTTTGATCGCTGAATAATCTATGAAATCCTTTAGAGAAGCTTCAGTTTACTACTTTTCTCCCCATTGTGTTAACGATAAAGTTGCCATTGTTCCATTCTCTCGCTCTAATGAGAGAGATAACCTGACAGTCATACACATTTATAGCAGACCCTTCAGTCCAACCTGTCCATGCTGATCAGATATCCTAAATTAATCTAGTCCCATTTGCCAGCATTTGGCCCATTTCCCTCTATCCCTCTCTTCATGTACTCATCCATTTGCCTTTTACATGTTATTATTGTACCAGCTTCCACCACTTCCACTGGCAGCTTATTCCATACACGCACCACGGTCTGCGTGAAAAAGTTAACCCTTAGGTCCCTTTTAAATCTTTCCCCTCTCACCTTAAACCTATGCCATCTAGTTTTGGGCTCCCCTACCCAAACGACTTTGGCAATTCACTCTTTCCATGCCCCTCATGATTTTATAAACTTCTAGAGATTCTTCAACTTTAAATGAAACTAGCTCCAGCCTTTTCAGCCTCTCCCTACAACTCAAACCCCAGCAAATCATTGTAAATATTTTCTGCACCTTTTGAAGTTTAACAATATCTTTCCTATAGCAGGGAGACCAGAATTGAACACAGAGGGGTTGAGAAGGAGAGTTCTTCATGGTAATCTCAGCTGGACACTGTTGGTGTCCCTGAACAGCTGTCCAGCCAATTGAGCCCCATCCTTTCAGACCACAGGTAGAAAAAACAAGGGATGACAGATTAAGGTCACTGTGCCTCAGATGAGGGAAAATTGAGAAGGAGAATCCTTCAAGGTAACCTCAGCCAGTGTGAGAACTGAGGAAGAACGCCTCATTTTCCGTCTCGCTACACTTCAACCCCAGGGCATCAATGTGAACTTCACCAGTTTCCTCATTTCCCCTCCCCCCACCTTACCCCAGTTCCAACCTGCCAGCTCAGCACTGCCCTCATGACCTGTCCTACCTGCCAATCTTCCTTCCCACCTATTCGCTCCACCCTCCTCTCTGATCTATCACCTTCATTCTACCCCCCACCCCCCCATCCACCCATTGTACTCTTTGCTACCTCCTCCCCAGCCCCACCCCCTCCCATTTATCTCTCCACCCTGAAGGCTCCCTGCCTTCATTCCCGATAAAGGGCTTTTGCTTGAAACGTCGATTTTCCTGCTCCTCGGAAGCTGCCTGACCTGCTGTGCTTTTCCAGCACCACTCTAATCTAGGTCTGATTTCCAGCATCTGCAGTCCTCACTTTTGTCAAGCTGTTGCCACAAGCCTGCATCACAAACCAGCCATCCAAGCTAACAAACCCCACCCTCCAGCATGCTCCTTCCATTGGAAGATATGTTTGTAGACCTTAGAAACTTTAGTTAAAAATCACACAACACCAGGTTATAGTCCAACAGGTTTAATTGGAAGCACACTAGCTTTCGGAGCGACGCTCCTGATGAAGGGTACACCCCAGTCCAACAGCGGTATCTCCAAATTAGAAACTTTAGAAATTGTCAAATTGCTGCAGCGTGAGGTTTCCCCTGGTGGGGTCGCTGTTACACTTCGTGTGTGACATGTCAAGTACTTAGCAAACTCCTTTGTTGAACAGAAACCCCACATACACATTAGCAGGGAGTGATCTGTCAGATCCTTCGAATCTCTGGGATTATTAGTAGTTATATTTTTTGATAAGGCTCACTTATCAAAAATGCTACCCTTAAATTTCCGCATTTAACTTAAAGAAACTACTAACAACGTTTGGCTGCTATAAACCACATCTGTGATAATTCCCAGACTGTTTAAGAATGCTGGACCCCCTGGTGAGGGATTGATAACTGGACTCATTTTATAAAGAAGATTTTTAATGCTCCATCCCCGTCTGTTATATTCATAAAAGAAACAAAGCAAGAGTTTGCGAAAGTTATCTTGCTTACTTCATTTTTGGAGTCTACAGATTTTTTTGATAGGGGATTGCAAAAGCCTTAAAATCTATTAATCTGTTTTTCTTTGTTTAATAAAAGACTGGAGATGGAGGAAATTGATGCCAGTTTGCAAATGCAACATCCAGTTTAATGTTTTAGTTTAATCACCAGTGCACATATAAAGATGCAGATTGTGCTCAGACGCCTGTATCTAGTCTTTAGGGGATTTTGTAACTGACTCAGAGGTGGGGAATGACTGCTCCTCAGGCTGAAGGTTTTCTCTAACCCTTCTGCAAAACGATCCATTGAAACCACAGAGGGAAATGCGTCATGGTGTTAATTGTTATCAGATGGTAAACGGGAGAATACACTCGTCAGAGGGGGAAAAAAATATAGGACTTCGCTTTAAGGTTTCACAGAAGCCGCTTGTTATTTTGTTTATGGCGGGATCGATCTGTGACCTCCACGGTGACAGCCAGATACTGGAAGCCTGGCGTAAAAGTCATGTTTCTCTGGCAACACAGCTCGGTAAACCCCGCTGACAATGACACGAAAAAACGCCCTGTGCTCACATCCAAATGAAACGAAAGAAATTCGTATCTGTACCCAATTTACTCCTGCTGCCTCCCCTCCTTTCTCCCTGATGAAACTGGGTAGATAGATGTTTTAAAAAAAAAATTTGTGCACAGGAGAGACCCCTCCGAATCTCCCAAATGCTAGAAATATCTGACACAACCTCACACGACTCCTCAGCCTTCCAGACTTCAAATCGCCCTAGCTGTCGCCACAACACTCGACCTCAACTGGGGGTCTGTTGACTGGTCTGCAACACAGAATGATGCCAACAGCCCGGATTCAATTCTTGCACCAGCTGAGGTTGCCACGAAAGTGCAAAAACAGAAGGTCTGGCAGCATCTATTGGAGGGAAAGCAGAGTTAGCGTTTGAAGTCCAATGACCCTTCTTTAGAAGCACCAGTCTTCTCAAACTCACCCTTCATCTGAAATGGAAATGTGTTGTTGGAGAAGCGCAGCAGGTCAGGCAGCATCTAGGGAACAGGAGAATCGACGTTTCGGGCATTAGCCCTTCCTGACCTGCTGCGCTTCTCCAGCAACACATTTCCATCTCTGATCTCCAGCATCTGCAGACCTCATTTTCTCTTCATCTGAAAACCTATTGGCAGTGTCCCTCTCTCTAACCAGGGAGTAGAACTATGGAACCTTTACCTTGTCTGCCCCTGCTCTACATGCCTTCTCCCCCTGCCCCAACTCCTTATATACCTCCAACTAAAGCTCAATGCTCTGTACTTCTGTTCATTATATATACCCCCATTGAGCACATTGCTCACATTGGACCTATCTATACCCCATGACAGGTCAGGAATATCTTAACAACATCATTCAGGGCTGTGTTTTTTCCCCTCCAATGAATCAGGAAAATATATTTGTTGGAGGTATCAAACAGAATTCGTGAATTTGTTATGTGAAGGTAGTGAAGTTTTCAAAAGTAATATGATTCACAGTTGAAAACTTATTTTTAAGTGTTAAAATGAAAATGTGTGGCTAGTCCTTATTTACAAAGACTAGTTGCATTAATTATTATAGTTTAGTAAGCATACTTTAGTGAGATACATTAGCCTGTGGTTCAGTCTTAGTAAAAATACATTGCATTCCGGAATTTAATGCTGGGACAAACTCATTAAGATGAGTCCCAGATTTTTGAAGAAATTGGTTTACCCAATGTGTTAGTCTCGGTTCAGTAATATCGCAGTTGCCTGTAATCCATGAGTTTGAATGTTCAAATATCTCTCCAACACACCAGTACATGACTGAAGGAGTGCTGCAATATCAGCGGTGCTCTTTTTGTGTTGAGACAATAAGTTTGGGCCTTATTTGTCCCTCACAGATGGATATAATAGATCCTGTGGTATTGTTCATGTTAGATCAGGGAAGCTTTCCATAGTACCTGGCTCAATATTTATCCCTCATGCATCATCATTGAAACAGATTATTTGCTTTGGTTGCTGCTTTTGAGATCTTCCTGTTCAAATTATTTGTGCCATTTTCCAATGGCAACACTATATACAAGTTAAGTACGTCATTGACTTTAAAGCACTTTATGGACATCTTGAGGTTGTGAAAGATGCTATATAAATGCACATTCTTTTAGTTTTTTGCCAGAACTCATTACCATTCTTTTAGCAAACGTTTGCAATTTGGCCTCTGTTTAAACAACAGTGTTATCAATAACACAGGGTATTCTTTTGGAAGTGAGATTGTATGGCGAGAAGTAAAATTATGGTCAGAAAGTCCCAGAGGAAGTAACCAAAGAGATTGATGAGGGAAGAGGCACAGAAGTTGTTTACTTGGATTTTAATGAAACCTTTAAGATTCCATAAGATAGACTAAATAGTAAAGATAAGTCCACATGGGATTCAGAATGAGCTTGCCAATTGGATACAAAATTTATTTACGGTAGGAGACAGAGAGTTGTGGTGGAGGGTTGTTTTTCATACTGGAGTCCTGTGACTAGCAGTGTTCCACATGGATCAGTACTGGGTTCACTTTTGTTTGTTATTTATGTAAATATGAGAATATAGGATGCATGGCTAGTAACTTTGCGGATGACAGCAAAATTGGTGGTAAAGTGGATAATGAAAAAGGTAACAAAAATCAATTGGGTTGATGAGCTGAGGAGTGGCAGATGGGGTTTAATTTGGATAAATGTGAGGTCTTGCATTTTGGTAAAATAAACAAGGGCAAGACTTATACAATCAATGGTAGGGCCCTGGGTCGTGTTATAGAACAGAGACCTAGGGCTCAGGTGCATAATTCTTTGAAATTCACATTACTGGTAGACAGGGTGGTTAAAAAGGCATTTAGCACACTTGCCTTCATTGCTCAGACATTTGGTACAGGAGTTGGGAAGTCATATTGAGGCTCTACAGGACATTGGTGAGGTCTCTTCTGGAGTATGTCTGCAGTTCTGGTCGTACTGTTATAGGAAGAATATTGTTAAGCTGGAGAGGGTTAGCAGGAATTTGCCAGGACTGAAGGGTTTGAATTATGGGGATAAGCTAGATATACTGAGACTTTTTTCACTTGAGTGGAGGTGGTTAAGGGGTGACCTTATAGATGTTTATAAAATCGTGAGGGAGGTAGATGAGGTGAGTAGCAAAGGTCTTTTCCCTAAGGTGGGGGGGTTCAAAGCTAGGGGCATATTTTTAAGGTGAGAAGAGAAAGATTTAAAAGCACCTGAGGGACAACCTTTTTTCACAGAGAGTGATTATTGTGTGGAATGAACTGCCACAGGAAGTGATGGATGCAAATACAGTTGCTACGTTTAAAATACATTTGGATTTACATGCATAAGAAAGGTTTGGAGGAATAGCAGCCAAACATAGACAGGTGGGACTCGTTTTGTTTGGGAACACAGCTGGCGTAGACTGAAGGGCCTGTTTCCATGCCATGTGACTCTATGACCCATTGAGGTTGGGTTCTCTACGGTGCCCATGTTAGCTTCTAGATATATTTTGAACATCTCAAGTACTTGTGTCCTGAGCATTGTACCTGCCTATTATTCCAAATATTTATTCTCCTCAGTAAATGTATTCTTTCTGACAGGAGCTTTGAAGGTACTTTTTACTCTCAAATCTTTCTCAGATCTGTTTGTACTTTTGCAATTTATTTGAAAGTAATTTTCTGGTTGTAATATTTTATGCATACCAATACATGTTATAAAGATGACTTATGCATATGGCTGAGGTTCCTGCCTGGATTTTCTGGACTGTAAAGTTTGAGTTTCTAATATATCTTCTTGTGTACTTGCAGCGATGAAACTTGAAAGCAATCTCTCAGTTTCAATCCTACTGTTGTATCATATGTGTTATATCACCTCTAAAGGTTCCTTCCTGCTTTCTACGTCTTCATTTATACATTTCCCTTCAATTATATCACCTTGGGTGCCTAGGGTTAGCTTCCTTGTGTATGTTGACAATACTCAGGACTATCCCCCTGCCTTATTCGTTAAGTCCCAGGCTGGCAGTGCCCTGTCTGATTGCTTATCTCACATTAAGATCTGAAAGAAACAGAGAACTTACATTTATATAGCCCTTTGCCAGATCGTTTCATGCCTCATCACTTCATTACTTTCCAAGCTGCTTCACAGCCAATAAAGAAATCCAGATTGTTATGAAAATGTGTTATCTGAAACATTAATTTAGAATATAATTGACTGGACATACCTTGAACTCGTTGCAAAAAAAACCTTGCAAATCAAAGGAGACTGGCAGCAGCAGGGAGCTCAAACAGGAAAGAGCACCAGCTGCTGGACTGGAGATTCTGGGTGAAATCCTGTCAGGACCTGAACCATGTGGGCTATGTTGTGAAATGTGACGAAATTACAAGGGAAGATCTGCGAGACCTATCTTAACTTCAGAAGCTACTCACTGTATCTTTTAAGTAAATTGTAGGGATCGAGGCGAGATTCTCCCTCGGCAGCAGCATGTTGTCTATGCTTGTTAACTACCTTATTAACTTCAGATCTCATCTCATTAATTTGCAGCTTGCTATCATGTCATCTGTCACAAGAAAACTAGATGCTAGAAATCCTCGACGTGGAAGTCAGAGTGGAGGTCAGGGTACCTGGCAACTTCAGCTCACTCCAAAGGATCTCCATGTTGGACATCGGACATAAATATATCAAGGCATGCTCCAAGGGAACCGACCACACACACACACACACCATGTCCACAGACACTGGCATCTGAAATGTGCCAACCTTTGTGAACCATCAGGCATGTCTCTGATCCACTTATAGGACACTTCTGACGTTCTTATCTGATCCACTTATCGACTTCTGACCTCAGGCTGCCCCGGTAACTCTCATTGTAACGCTGCACAAGGACACTTTGTGCTCAGGGACACACTCCCAGCTCAGGGACTGGACCAAGCTGCATCTCCAAGTTCATTGATTGCTTTCGTAGAGCTCACTCATTCTGAGCCTATCTGGTTACTCACATCATCCCTGCTATGTCCCTGCTACACCTTGCCTCTCAGCCAGGTTCACTGTACACCTGTGTTGTCTTGCTGCTTAGCACAGACACAACAAGGAAGCTTGTTGTAGTCGTTAAAAGTGTTCAGTCAAGTCAAGGGAGATAATCTTGGCTCAGGGATGCTGGCACAGTAAGTGAAGGGCAGCCTCCGAGACCAGGCCAGAGGTTTAGACATGGTCAGTCGGCCCCTTGGGATGCTCAGAGTCAGGATGTTCTCCACAGAAAGGTATGAGAAGGCGAATGTTGGGCTCCCACCACTTGTTTTGACTCTTTTTACCCTTTTGTTTACCCTCTTGAATAAGAGAGAGGTAGGTAATAAGCAAAATGGCTTAAAAACAAAAATGCTGGAGAAATTCAGCAAGTCTGACAGCATCTGTAGAGAAAATAACGGAATTAATGTTTTAAGCCCAATATGGCTTCTTCAGACTTTTCTAGAAACATGTAATTCAACATTCAGGATTCATAGAATCCCTACAGTGTGGAAGCAGGCCATTCAACCCATTGCGTCTGCACCAACCCTCCAAGAGACCAACCAGACCCAACCCCTTAACCTATCCCTATAAACCTGCATTTCCCAATTTCCCACAGCTAATCCATCTAGCCTGCACATCTGTGGACACTCCAGTCAATTTAGAATGGCCAATTCACCTAACCTGCACATCTTTGGACTGTGTGTGGGGGGAGGGGGGGGCCTGCACAATATCAGAGAGAATGTGCAAACTCCACACCAGCAGTCATCTGAGGGCAGATTTGAACTTGGGTCCCTGGCGCTGTGAGGCAGCAGTGCTAACCACTTAGCCACCATGGAAGAGAATTGTTTAATCTTTTCAGTTCCAGAACTTCTCCCTAATCTATTTTAATGGGCCTCTAATCTCATGGCTATATCTCAGTTCAAATAGACTAAATCCAATAGATTCATTTGGGGAATCTCTGGTGACAAATATTAAGGAATATAATCCTTTGTCCCAGTCCTGTTCCTAATTGCAACAGTGGTCCTTAATCATGATTTTGTGATTTCTGATGGTATCTCAAAAACTCCATGTGTTTGTAGATGAATTCAATTGTTTTATCTCCAAGCTGATGTAGAGACATAAAGTTAGAACTCTGGTCAGATAATATTTCAACTGGTAGTCCATAAAGAGTAAAACAGCTGTTAACCTTTCCACTCTGATCTTAGCTGTAAAGATCCTTAAAGAAATAGTGTCTGGAAATTGGGTTGTCATATACCTATCCCTAACGGAAAAGGACATACTGATAAAAAAAACTCCAAAATAACAGTGGATGCTGGAAATTCAAAGCAAAAACAGAATTTGTTGTAAAACCTCAGTAGGTTTGGCAGCATCTATGAAGAGAAATCAGAGTTAATGTTTCTGATCCAGTGACCCTTCTCAGTGCCCCTGTTCAGTCATTGGACCCAAGGACATACTAATGTCCCAGTTTTGTTTTTTGGTAATTATCGTACAGCCTATCACTAACTGACTAAACGGTTTTTCAAAAAACTGGTATGGGTATCAAAGGTGCCTGTCTAATTACTTGTTGATGGTTTCCTACTACTTGACATATATGACATGTTTTACAGAACTGCACTACCTTCTTATGAAGTCGTGGCCATGTAAGATACCTGTCTAATAAAGCTTGAAATGGCCATTCCCCTATATGTCCTGCCCTAGTAATTTCATGTTCTAATGAAATATTTCCTCACGATATTTGGGTGGTAACATTATTTGATGAACAAGCATATATTCTTTGTACACAGGCTTGTGAGGGTGTCTCTACTTGCTTGTCATAAATCAATTTTTAATATAATAACATGCTGGAACGCCTTCAGTCTCAGCTTCACTGAGAGCTGTCTGTACCAATTTAATTAACTTTTCCTGAGATTCAATTAATGAAGACATACCCCTTCTATTGAAATATCCTCATTCTTGACTACAGTTTTGGTTATTCTAACATCTGCTTACTATATTTCCTTGGTTTCTGGTGATAGGGTTTGTTTAGCCATTGCCCTGGTTATGACATGTGGTGGATAAATACCCCAACCCTATTCTTTCAATTGTTACTTTTTCCACCTCTTTAACTTCACTCAGACTTTCCATGATTACAGGCAAAGCGATAACTTTCACTCCAGTAAAATCAAACCCCAAGAGTAAATCCATGCTGTCCACAGGTAAAACCTTAATTGGTCCAACTATAACTGTTCCAGATAAAAATCACATTTCAATTGGACTTTACACAATGGAACTGGGATGTATTATTCAGCTATTAACCAACTCTTTGGCTTTCCAATGAACTTTCTGGAGGGAAAATTAAATGTTTCTCCCACAAACAGTTTGCATCACTGCTGTATTCTTTAGTATAGTTATGGGCGTTGCTGTCTCATTTGAAGAAAACCATGTTATCTTTCCTTAAGACAATCACCTTTTATATCTCTCATCCTACTTCTTGTCCTCTCACTGCAGTATTCGCCTCCTGTTGCTTACTTATAGTTATAACTAAAATTTGATCCATGGAATTTTCCTTTTGAGTTCCCTTTGTGAACAATTCTTATGAACTCCAATAAGTCCCATGGGTTTCCCTTGCAACTGCCATCATTCTGAATGAATGTGTCCCACCTTATTACAATAGGAACACGTTGGTATTTACCTCAATCATCAGTACTTTCCTTTCTGATCTGAGGATGAGATCTTGGGACACTCCTAGCTCTCCATTTTCTTTTACCCTGGTTACTTGCCTTCTGTTCACCCACCCATTTCCTATTACTTCTGAGTTTATGCGGGTGACAGAAATCGCTTACTTTTATGGACCAGCTCATTAAGTGTCAGCCATTCCTGCTGCCTGACTACCGGTTGTAATCCTTTGGTTCTTATCATGCAAGGTAGTAAGTTTTAAAATTCCTCTAAGAGATTAATCTCCATAATGACTTCACAAGCAGATCCAACACCTAATGCTGTCATAATTATTTTACTTAACTCTGTCAAATTCATTGTAGGTTTGTCCAGGCTGTATCCTTAAATTTTGAAGCTCACTGTGTGCACTGTTTACACTGCTGCTTTGTTGTAACTTGGGAAGCTGCTGTCACCCCAACCCCAGACGATGTATGTCAGGTGCAATTCGGTTGTCAACAAGTCACTGATTGATGTGTGCTATTGTGACCAGTTGTGGATGTTAAAGATCATCAGCCTGATGACAACTCTCTAATAGTTTCACAGGCAGCTGTACAGCTTTTGGGAGTGACTGATACAGAGAGAAACCTTCAGATTGCAGGAAAGGCAAATGATGTGTGTGTGCGCACGTATGTGTCTATCGCTCTCTCTCTGCAGTAAAAAGACCTCAGACCAGACAAAAACTATTTTCCTCTTTTACCAGTTGCTGTAAGCTGGTGTCCTTAACCAGTAAATAAGAGACTTTGCAGTTACTGTGGTTACCCTGTGCTTTCTGTGAAAAAGTGAAGGAAACCAAAGAAAAGACATTGAAAAAGAGAAAATCCTAGACAGGCAGCAGGAATGCTGACACTTACAAGCTGATCCATGAAAGTAACCTATTTATGTCACCCGCATAAATTCAAAAGGGATAGAAAGTGAATGGGTGAACAGAAGGCAAGTAGCCAGGGTAAAAACATGTAGAGCTAAGAATTCCCCAAGACCTTGTCTTCAGATCAGAAAGGAAAGTACTGATGATTGAGATAAATACCAAAGGCCAAAGTGTTCCCATTGTAATAAGTTGGGACACATTTGTTTGGAATGCTGGAAGCTGTAAGGGAAACCTGAGGGACTTATTGGAGTTAATAAGAAGACCTAAAGAAAACCTCAGTGGATGCTATGGACTGGTGCTATTGAACTGTGCTTCCCAGTTTTCTTCTCCGTCCATCCATAAAACCAACGTTTTTTTGTTTGCTGTTCCATATGTATAGAGGTTTCAAAAGGGGGTTTTAAGCAGTGGAGTCATATGTTAATTTGTAGCTGCTTACTTGTGATTAGAATTTACTTATTTGTAATAAAAAGTTGTTCTTGTTAAGTATATGAACTTTGTCAATATTTGCTATTCACTTGGTTCCAACAGCCAGGCAAACAGGGGACTTCACTGCTTTGATTAAATCATTGCATAAGAACAGAAGAACTAGGAGCAAGAGATGGCCATTCAGCCCCTCAAGCCTGCTACACCATTCAATGCAATCACGGCTGATCTCATCTCAGCCTGTACTCCACCTTCCTGCCCATTCTTCCTAACCCCCAACCCATTACTGATTAAAAATCTGAGTATTTTCTCCCTATATGTACTCAATGTTCCAGAATCTACTGTACTCTGGGGTAGTGAATTCCCCAGAAGTAATTTCTTCTCATCTCTGTTTTAAATCTACTGCCCCTTTTCCTAAAACTGTGACCTCTTATACAAAATTGCTCCATATGAGGAATTTTGTATAAGAGGTCACAGTTTGATTCTTCTAGACTCCATAGGGTACAGACCTAAACTGTTCAATTTCTTGTCATAGACTAAAGCCTTCACTTCTGGTATCATTCTAATGAACCTAAACTTCAGTGGCAATCCCAGGGCATGATAATCTCTGCACTTTGCCAAGTGGGTCAAGTTACTTTCCGACTTATAATGACCTGTGAAAATTTGAAATCTAATGGGGTGGCTGAATGGGGCAGCATGGTGGCTCAGTGGTTAGCACTGCTGCTTCACAGTGCCAGGGACCTGGGCTCAATTCGAACCTTGGGCAACTGATTGTGTGGAGTTTGAACATTCTCTCCGTGTCTGCATGGGTTTCCATCCACAGTCCAAAAATATGTAGGTTAGGTGCATTGCCATGCTAAATTACACATAGTATCCAGGATGTATATGAAAGGTGGGTTAGCTATGGGAAATGCAGGGTTATGGGGATACGGTGGGCAGGAGGGAGAGTCTAGGTGGGATGCTCTTCAGAGAGTTAGTGTGGACTTGTTCGGCTGAATGGCCTATTGCCACACTGTAAAGTTTCTATTCTATTCTAATGCACCTCAGAGAAAATTCTAAGGGAAAATAGAAATTCCAAATATATATGACAAACATGAAAAGACAATTAAATTCCAGGCTATAAGAAATTTTAGCTTACCCTCAAATGTCAATGGCATATAAGGGAAATGTGCAATGCATACTGGAGTTTCTGATGTGTGCCTCCCTCTCCCCAATAACTAATGTCCTTGCAGAATCCTCTGATCCTCACACTATGTGACTTGTAAATACAAATTCAAGGACCTATATGTATAAATTTTTTAATCCAATTGATTAAAAAATCTCTAACAGGACTTTCCACCCTTGTGTCTAAAATGCAAGTTTTTTTTATATGATGTCAATAATAGCAAACACTATTGGGAATCCATTCGCTGATGTACTTAAGGTTACGCCATTGACCACACTCCCATAAAATGAGCCGAATGTCTCACCACTGATGGTGAGGTGCAGTCATTATTTCACTCATGTGAAAGAAACTCATAAATCAGAGACCTGGCACTTGTTTATGGGTCTTTTACATTCATGAAAGAGCAACCTGTCACCATTCCTCAGTCACCAGTGAAATATCCTGTGCTTGTGTAGTTATTTTTATTTCAATGTGTACTGAGATGAGAATATGTTTCTCTTTGTAATTGAGCGTGACACAATGTAGAATTCTGATCTGTCACTTCTGCTACGTAACCATGGTACTTAAAGTATTAAACCATTTACTGTTCCATATGCAGTGGTTACAGTATTTAGTCCATTTTAATTCATATTCTCATTATAAATTTTTTATGAGTTGGAATAAGGTGTTGTACAATTGCATAGGATGAGAAGAAATAGACATCATTTCAGATTCAGTGTTTTAAATTAAAACTAAGTTTATAATGAAGACTAAACAAAACCTTTGTTTGCAATAAAGAGCGCAGAGGAAAATGTAAGTCATTATTACTTGGGGTCAATATTCCCTTTAAGGTGCATTGGTGCAGCCGCTCTAATGTTCGACTCACAGTGATTGGCACCATCCCACCATTTAAGACATTGACCTTGGGTACCAGAAGTCACTGACATACAAGGGCTTTGGGAAGCCAATGCAGCTGCTTAGAAAGTTAGAGGGAATGCTTCTAGGTACATACACATGAACATAGGAGCCTGCTCCTCCACTGAATAAGATCATGTCTGATCTGATTACTGCACGTTCCTGTCCACTCCTAACAAACTTTCACTACTTGCTTATCGAGAATTTATTTACCTCTGCTGTAAAAATATTCAAGAACCCACTATTCCAAAGTTCTTTTGAGGAATAGACCTCCAAAGGTTCCAAATCCTGTTATGGACCAGGCCAGACCCCCTCCAAACATTTCAAGAAGGTAGCCCAGACCCTAACTTTGCTAGTTGTTTTAAGCAGATGTAAGGTGGATATTCCAGGATGCAGCTGGTCAACCCACTTAGCTTTAAACAAAACAGAATGATTACTGAACAAAACACAAATAAAAGAGAACAGAGTACTGAATAACTTATCATATCCAAAAACCCAACAGACCATCCCAACTTAATGATGCTGTTCCAAATCCCCATAAACACCCTTTGGCACATAAGGTAAAATCAAACACAGGGTCTTGCAGGAGAGAAGTCAGAGAGAGAGAGAGGAGGATCAGCCTAGACTTGCTTCTTTGGTTCCAGCAGCTTTTACCACACTATTGCTAAAATAAAACCAAACCAGAGAAAGCTGAGCTGGGAGAACTGACCACTCCCCTTTCCTTATACATGTAAAAAAAACTTGAAAGCCTTCTGCCTGCGGCAGTATCTGTTAGCTATAAACAAATTGGCCCTAAAACCCTACACCCAGACCTTTCAGAGTCTGTGTCGTTTACAAAAAGCCAAAGACAGCATAACCGTGAAAGGAGCAGCTTCATCAGTGAGATTCCTCTGTGAGAAAAGATTTCTCTTTACTTTGTCTTAAATGGGCAACGCCTTATTTTGAGACAGTGATCCCAGTTCTAGAGTCTTTCACAGGAGGAAATATCCTTATCACATCCACCCAATCAAGACACCATGGGATCTTATATATTCCAAACAAGTTTTACTCTTCACAGCTCTCCTGTGTTGCTCGTCAGTATGTTTAGCTATGTTCAAATCATTATATAACTACAAGTTGTCTTTGTGGTTAGAATGATGTGAAGATTTGAAATCTAACATCCAATGTCAAATATTGCCTCAGAGAGAATTAAAATTGTCAAACGTGAAAGGACATTGCAAAATCAAAATTTAAGGTACATTAAGAATGATGTTACGAGGTTTAATACAAGGTAAAACAAGTTTTACAGCTAATGTTGGACATTGAGGAGAAGAATAAATTGTTCATTGTCATTCAAGTTCTAAGACCACGAGAAATAAGAACAGGAGTCAGCTGATCGGTCCTTCAAGCCTGCTCCGCCATTCAACTGGTTCATGGATGATCCAACATTCCTCATGTCCACTTTCCAGCACTTTCCCTATAACCCTTGATTCCTCTACTGATCAAGAATCTATCCACCTCAGTCTTAAATATACACAACTTCTCTGCCCAACAGCAGTCTGTGGCAAGGAATACCAAAGACTCTAAACTCTCAGATGTTGCCAGGGTTGGATGGTTTGAGCTATCGGCTGAGGCTGTTTTCCCTGAAGCGTCAGAGGCTCGGGGTGACCTCATAGAGTTTTATAAAATTCTGAGGCGCATGGATAGGGTAAATAGACAAGGTCTTTTCCCTGGGGTGGGGGAGTCCAAAACTAGAGGGCATAGACTGGGGTGAGAGGGGTAGGATTTAAAAGGAACCTAAGGGGCAACTTTATTTACACAAATGGTGGTGAGTGTATGGAATGAGCTCCCAGAGGAAGTGGTGGAGGCTGGTACAATGACAGCATTTAAAAGGCATCTGGATAGGTACATGAATAGGAAGGGTTTAGAGGGATATGGGCCAAGTACTGGCAAATGGGACTGGATTGGGTTAGGATATCTGGTCATCCTGGATGAGTTGGACTGAAGGATCTGTTTCCTTGACTCTATGATTTTGAGAGAAGAAATTCTGTCCGGTTCTAGACTCTCTCATAAGGGAAAACATCCTCTCCACATTTATCCTGTTAAGTCCTTAAGAGTCCTATGTTTCAAATGCGATCATCTCTCATTCTTCTAAGCTTCAATAGTAGAGTCCCAACCTGTTTAGCCTTTGTTCATAAGACAATCCTTCCATACTGGGGATCATCATAGTGAACTTCCTCTGAATTAATATCTTAAAGAAGGGGACCAAAATAATTGATTATCTTGTTATTATTAATTCTCAATATTCATTTTAGGCTTGTGAGAAGGAAAAGGTTATTTTTTTAAAGACAGAAGTCCCAATTAACATATTACAACACATTTCTAACTAATATCTTTTCTAAAGCCAAAATATAACTGAAATTTGAAGAAAGAACATTTCTGAAATGAGATCTAAAGAGATCGTCAACAAAAAAAGACTTAAAATTGAGATCCACATTTTATCAGGGATAAGATGAACTTGATACAAAGCCAAGGAAAATAAAGGATGATTTGATATTAATGAACTCTCACAATCTTTACAGACATAATAAGAGTGTACTTAAGAGTGTACCCTGAAAACTTGCTGCAGTGATGGGATAAAGCAGTCAAAACTGTGTTAAATAACTCTTTAGTAATGGAAGATTGAAAGGGTGCAGAAAAGATTTGCAAAGATGCTGCTGGGACTGGAGGGTTTGAATTATGGGGAGAAGCTGAATCGGCTGGGGCAATTTTCCCTGGAGCATCGGATGCTGAGGGGTGACTTTATAGAGGTTTACAAAATCATGAGGGGCATGGATAGAGTGAATAGCCAAGATCTTTTCCCAGGGTAGGGGAGTCAGAAACTAAAGGACACAGGTTTAAGGTGAGAGGGGAGAGACTTAAAAGGGACCTAAGGAACAATTTTTCATGCAGAATGTGGTAGATGTATGGAATGAGTTGCCAGAGGAAGTAATGGAGGCTGATACAGTTACAGCATTTCAAAGGCATCTGGATGGGTATATGAATAGGAAGCTTTAGAGAGTTGTGGATCAAATTCTGGCTAATGGGACTAGATTAATTAAGGATATCTCATCAGCATGGATAAATTGGACCGAAGGGTCTGCTTCAGTGCTGCACATCTCTGTCACTCTATGCTTATCTTCAAGGCTACTGGTCTTCAATCAACCAATGGTGGAAAAGTCAGGCCAGCCTGGCTGGGAGCTTGACGTTTGTGATGTTGATTGTTCAAAAAAATTGGTTTTAAGCAAAAAGTGGAGACTGCTCACTCTCAGACACCATGAACCATCATTTTCCAGGATATTGTTGTAAATAAGAGCAGAGGTATGGTCTCTGATATCTTCGATCAACCTCACAGAAACAAAGGTATGGCTTGTCTGACTGTTATTATATTTATATTTGGGGAATCCTGCACAAGTTGACCAATGCTTTCCCAACATTAACACAAGGACCAAACTTTAAAAAGTATGTAATCAGTTCTTAACATCATGGGTCACCGGTGACCAGAAACTGAACTGAACTGAGTCAGCCATATGAATATTGTGACTGTAGGAACAGAGTTGATGAGTGTGGTGCTGGAAAAGCACAGCTGTCAAGCAGCATCTGAGGAGCAGGAGAGTTGGCGTTTTGAGCATAAGCTCTTCATCAGCAATGGGAGAGTGGCTCAAAGTGCTGAGAGATAAATGGGACGGGGGGATGGGTGGGGCTGGGGGTAAGTTAACTGGAATGCAATAGGTAGATAAAGGTGGGGATGAAGATGACATGTTGACGAGGAGGATGAAGCAGATAGGTGGAAAGGAAGATGTACAGGTAAGACAGGTCAAGAGGGCGGTGCCAAGTTGGAAGGTGGGATCTGGGATAAGACCATTCCCTCCGTGATTCCCTTGTTAGGTCCACACCTGCCACCAACCCACCCTCCACTCCAGGCACGTTCTCCTGCCACCGCAAGAAGTGCAAAACCTGTGCCCACACCTCACCCCTCACCTCCATCCAAGGCCCCAAAGTATCCTTCCACATCTGGCAGAGATTTACCAGTATTTCTACACACATCATCTACTACGTCCGTTGCTCTCGATGTGGTCTCCTTTACATTGGGGAGACAGAGCGCCAACTTGTGGAATGTTTCAGAGAACATTTCTAGGACACACGCACTGAACAACCCCACCACCCTGTGACCGAACATTTCAACTCCCCCTCCAACCTCGCCAAGGACATGCAGGTCCTGGGCCTCCTCCATCTCCAAACTCTAGCCACCTGACGCCTGGAGGAAGAACGCCTCATCTTTTGCCTTGGGACCCTCCAACCACACGGGTCAATCTGGATTTCACCAGTTTCCTCATTTCCCTTCCTCCCCACCTTATCCCAGATCCAACCTTCCAACTCGGCACTGTTCTCTTGAACTGTCCATCTTCCTTCCCACCTATTCGCTCCACCCTCCTCTCCGGCCTATCACCTTCACCCACACCTTCATTGACCTGTTGTATTCCCAGCTACCTTCCCCCCAGTCCCACCCCCCTCCTATTTATCTCCCCCTTGGCCACCCAATCCCCTCCGTTCCTGATGATAGGCTCAAAACGTCGATTCTCCTGCTCCTCGGATGCTGCCTGATCTGCTGTGCTTTTCCAGCACCACACTCTTCGACTCTGATCTCCAGCAACTGCAATCTTCACTTTCCCCTGGCTGTAGGAACAGGTCATTTGGTGACTTGGAATTCTGTGGCAGGCAACTTACCTCCTCTCTCTCCAGTGCCTGTCTACCACCTACAAGATACAAAAAGGGAGTGTGATGGAATATTCTCCACTGAATGCAGCTCCAACAACACAGAAGAAGCTTGTCACCATCAAGAACGAAACAGCTCACTTAATTGACACCACGTCAACTATCTTCAACAATCACTCACTTCACTAGTATGCACAGTGGCAAGAGTGTGTACCATCCACAAGACTTTCTTCAGTAATTCACCAAAGTTCCCCCGATAGCACCTTCCAAACCTGCAACTTCTTCCACCAAGAAAGCCAAGGGCACCAGATTTTTGGGAACCCTGCCATCTGCAAGTTGTCCTCCGAGACACACATACCATCCTGACTCGAAACTAGTCTTTTACCACCAGCGGGTTAAAATCCTGGGACTCCCTCCTTAACACTATTATGGGAAGATTTACAGTACGTGGACGGCAACAGTTCTAGAGGGTGATAGTGAGTAGGCAGCTCAATACGAACTTCTCTTATGTCTTGGCAATAAATGCTGGCTTATCTTAGTGATGACCAGATCCCACAAGTGAATTTTTAAAAAGCATTTGAAGTCATGAGAGGCAAGGTATAAACGCAAGACATTCATTTATTTATTTTTTGAAGCTTTTTGACAGTAATGGGTGAATTTGTGTTTGTGGTTCTGTCTAATTGAACAGAAATTGCACTATTAACGACAGGTAGTTCTTCTATAACACCATCGTTGCATTCCTGTGCGACACCATGTTATAGAAAATCAGGCAGTAGTAATAATGGGGCCTATGGGAAAACTGGGTTGGGGCAAACCACTAAAAATACCAGTAAAAATCAAAACAGATGTAATAGTCTAACACAAATGATGACACAATCTAAATAAATGTTGACCTGTTGTAACTGACCTGGGCCTCCTCCACCGCCGCTCCCTCACCACCCGATGCCTGGAGGAAGAAAGTCTCATCTTCTGCCGCAGAACACCTCAACCCAATGGCATCAACGTGGATTTCACCAGTTTCCTCATTTCCCCTTCCCCCACCTCACCCCAGCTCCAGCCTTCCAGCTCAGTACCATCCTCATGACCTGTCCTACCTGCCTATCTTCCTTTCCAACTATCTACTCCACCCTCCTCTCTGACCTATCACCTTCATCCCCACTCCCATTCACCCATTGTACTCTTTACTACCTTCCCCCACCCTCCTCTCTGACCTATTACCTCCATCCCCACCCCCACTCACCTATTGTACTCTATGCTACTTTCTCCCCACTCCCACCCCCCCCCCCCCCCCCTCTCATTTATCTCTCCACTCTGCAGGCACCCTGCCTCTATTCCTGATGAAGGGCTTTTGCCCGAAACGTCGATTTTCCTTCTCCTCAGATGCTGCCTGACCTGCTGTGCTTTTCCAGCACCACTCTAATCGAGACTCTGGTTTCCAGCATCTGCAGTCCTTGTTTTTACCCTGTTTATGGTACTGTATAGTGCAATTCATCAGAATATTCAACTGATTACTTTCAATTGGCTTCTAAACCTGCTGGCTGCACTACATTCTCGTCAGTCTTCTGATCTCATCCAATGCACAAGCCAGATCCCAGGATGTGACCTGCCTTGGCAAATCAAGGGCTGAATCTTAATTTCTTTTGTTAATTGTCAGTTTTGTCAAGTTTTTTGTAGGGTTTCACATCGTGATGCTCAGGGATATCTATCACGTTATTTTACAAAACCCGCCTGATTTATTACCTACCCCACTCTTTGGTGCCCTTCTCACACATTCTAGCATTATACCATGTGCCATTTCCAAAACACTCACCACTTCCTGGATATCCCAGAATTGACCAACATCCATAGGGAAGCACCATATTGTGCTCCCAGACAAGAACTGTCATGCTGGAGCTGCCCTGCATGGTTCCTGACATTGGCCCTAGATGTGGCAGACAATGGAAAAGTGGTGCCTCTCTTTGTGGGCAGGGACATGGCGATGCTGCTGATGGGGATGGGGTGACGCTGAGGTAGGATGTCCTTTTCTCCCAGGCTAACAGAGGATGCCATTCTACTGGAACCATGCCAACCTGGACCAGGATTACCATCCAGCCCAGTGCAGTCTCAACCATCAGAAGGAATGCACAGAATGTAGGAAGAAGATCACTGACCTCCTCCACTCTGCCAGTGAAAGTGCCACCATCTTCTCGTTGATACCTCACACTCACTCTACCTCTGTTACTGTACCCACCATTTTCTGCAACATCTTCCCCACTTACTCTCATTCTCGCTAACATCTGACTCTGACTAACCCTGATTCTCTTCTGCACAGCCTCCTCACCCCCTCAGGATATCTCCACACATGCCCCAAATGTAACAGTGTGCCCCCCACCTTTCTCCCCTTCATCCACTATGTGTAGAGTTTCCTGACTCTGACCATCTTGAGCTATGTCCAAGCCCCTGTACTTGTATTTTTTTTGCAGTTGGTTACCATAGTGATTAGTCACTGAAACAGATTCACATGAGTCTGCAGATATTCTTTAACATCTAAACATATTTCTTTAAACAAAAAGAGAGAGAAAAAGCTCTTAATACAATCAACAAACCCAAGTTTCCTCAATATTGTCATAGAGTCATAGAAATGTACAGTATGGAAACAGACCCTTCGGTCCAACCCGTCCATGCCGACCAGATATCCCAATCTAATCCCACCTGCCAGCACCTGGAATTCCAGTAAAATTTCAGTCTTATCACAACTCTTTTTAAGTTTTAAAATTAACAGTTTGCTCCCAACCTCTTGGTCCTCAGGCTGTAGAGACATTTTGACGGATTTTTCAAATCCACTTGCACAAACATTTCACAATACCTTTCACGAAGCTCTTCACGAGAAAGTGTACAAGCTGACTGATCATGTGATGCTGACACGGAGTCCAGTCCTTCGCGCACCATGACACCTGGTACCAGGGACG
Source organism: Chiloscyllium plagiosum (assembly GCF_037043375.1). NCBI lineage: Eukaryota > Metazoa > Chordata > Chondrichthyes > Orectolobiformes > Hemiscylliidae > Chiloscyllium > Chiloscyllium plagiosum. The sequence continues at coordinate 9,244,627 of NW_028270175.1, forward strand.
AGAATCGCGTAACAGTAAATGGGAGTTTGTTTTATTAAAAAAAGGTCAGCAATTCGCAAATCACATTACAGACAAAACATGTTTAATAAATGCGTTTATAGAGAACTACCTGTATAGGGGAAAGTCTCCAGAACGGAAATGTCAGCTCATGACATCTTCATCTAGATGGATAGTTTCATGCTGGGACTACGCAATTGCCAAAAAAAACTACCTTCCATGGACTAGGAGGAAAATCTCTGCTTTGTATGCTCTCATAGTTTGACTTAGCATATCTCAATAATGATATCCAAAACACATAATTAAATTATTAAGCCTAAAGGCCTCTTTCAAACTTTGCAGCTTAAAATTTCATTTCAAAGCCATGTCATGGCTACTGCCTGCTTTATCAAGCTTGTGTGATGTCCTGGCCTCACGTATCACAAATTCCCTCCACCCTCACCCACTCACTCCTATATCAATTCAAAATGGCAGGCAGAGCTTAAAGGATTTGTAACCCATAGCAACTGAGCCACTTTATTACACCTGTAATCTACACCCACGTGTCCTCTACAAATAACGTTTTAGAACGTTTTTTACAAGGCTAGTCTCACTATCAGAATAAAATAAGCATTTTACTTATAGGATGTGCAAATGTTACTCAAGATTTGTTGTAGGTAACTGCCACACTGCTGTTTTGCAGAGCAAGCAGCTATGAGAAATGAAGCAGATTTGTTTGAAGGCATTTAGCTTCTCTTTCTATCCCACCCCACCCTGCTCTCCTTCATCCCAAATCCACTACCACCCCTGCTTTTAACATTTGCAGGATCCACTACGGTGTTCAGCTCCCATGACTCCATGGATGTGCACTTGAATGAGAACTGTGGAAGTGCCTGAGTTCATTCCAACTTTATGTTGAAAGAATGAGTTGGTGCTTGGTTCTCACAGCAGCAACACAGTGAAGACTGGGAATTTAGTGAAATGGGGCACTGAACAAGTATCTCTTCACCACTTTGTGCATCTACCCATTCATTTCTGTTCTAGACTCATATTACTTGGTTTTTGCAATTTATAATCCAGCAGAATTAATAGAGCTAAGACTGTCTCAATCAAAGAGATTAACAAATAAATAACAAAATATTTCCACTTTGCAACCCACTAAGTATGTGTCAAATAATAATTATTAAGGAACACTAGTATTTGTCATGTTATTAGGTGGCAACTTTGCAAAGGTATCAGTTTGTCACATAGGTATTCCTACTCAAGTCAATCATCTGTCATGTCTCTTTCCTGACCATAAAATGTCATAAAAGTGGGTTTATAAAGAGGCAAAACTACATGTGTTGGAAAAGCCAACCGGTCCTAACTCTGTCAACCACATTCACAATGTAAGATAAGCAGCTAATTACCCCTGAACTCTCTATTCATCCCATTTTGTTAAATATATATTTTGATATAAATGAAATTAAGTAAGGTGTATATCAAACCCCTAAATTTTCTCTCCAACAACAAAAGGTCCTGCACTTATATGGTAACTTTCACAACCGCAGGGCAATCCAAAGTGTTTTACAGTGAACAAAGTCATCTTAAAGTGTCATCACAGTGATTAAAAAAACACAAATTTCCATACTGCAAGCCATTGCAAACAGCAATGTGATAATGACCAGATAATCTGCCTTTTGCAATGCTGATTGAGCAACAAAAATTGACAAGACTTCACCAAACATGTTACGAATTCTTTTACATTCACCTGAGAGGGAACGAGACCCCTTAGTTTAGCATCTCTTCCAAAAGATGGTGCCTCCTTCTGTACTACACTGGAATTGCATCCTCAAGTCCTGGGGTGGACCTTGACTGCACAATCTTCCACTTCAAGGCAAAAGTGGTCACCACTGATAGCTGACCCCAGTGGGAACAAATTCTATTCTGTGAGTCTTTCTTCATAGCTCATGTCCTGAGGATGAAATTTGTAAAAATTGTTGCTTGACCTGGAACGACGTACAAGGTACATAGCCATTTCAAAGGAGTGGAACATGCTGTCAGTTATGAGAGAGGGAGCAGAGTTTTGTATGAGACCTAGAATTCAGAGGGCAGAATGCAGGAGACCATTGAGGACTGGATTGGACTAGCAATGTCTAGAGGTAACAAAGACACAGATGAGGGCTTTAGCTGAGGATAAGCTGAGATGCGACAAAGATGTTATGGACCTGGAAATAGGTGGTCATAGTGATAGCACCAATGTAAAGTCTTATCAGAGCACTACAGCTGTTGTACAGAGTACAGTTCTGCTCCACAGCGTGGATGGATAAGTGCCCAAGTTTCAGGGGTGAAATGATGGATGCAATTTTCTAATTGTACTTCTCTTTAGTCAGAATGTCCTAGAGCTTAAATCTAATCCGTGTTCAGCAGCTGAAAACAAATGCAATAAACCAGTTTAAAACAACTGAACATTGATTAGAACCAAGCCTCTGGATTTGCTGAACTGATTACATTATCGAGAGCTGGCTGGTTATGACTGTGCCTGCTGGATGCTGATCTGGATGAGCAACACAGTGAGCTTTGAAACATCATTGATAGAACAAAGTGAGGCAAAGGGTGGTTATCTAAACATTTAAACCACAGCTTGGAGAAGACAGGAGTAGGTAAGAATGAGAGCTTTGGAGTTAAAATTTTTGCTTTGAAATCCAGAAGAATGAGCAAGCCCTTGAGGGATCAGGACTTCATTACAACTCTAAATTAATCGCTGTCTGAAAAGTTTTAATAAGAGCAACAATGTGCAGCTGTGGCTCAGTAATTGCCTTGCATTTGCTCAGAGCAGCTTCAAGCAAAGGAAAGCTACACATTCCCTAATGATTCCTTTCATAATGATATGCAGAACGCAGCATGCAGCACAGGAGGGTAACTACAATAAAAACCCTATCTTATGCCCAGTTGTTGTGATCAAGGTGCTGGAATGAATCTTGTGAGCCGCAGTGAGTCAGGCAGGAAAACTTCAGCCAGTGTGTTTGCTTTTTAACCACAATGCAGCGATCTGTGATAGGGGAGGACAGACCTCAGCTGGGGATTTTGTAATTGTGTTCAAAGTCTTTCTGTTCTTCAATGGCCTGGATATCCTACATTGATACATTGTCCATTTTGGTACAGAAACAGAAGAATGAAACATTTAAATTCTAAATGCTCCTTCCACCGTATCATTTCATGCAAGAAATCAATGGATTTGTTTACTTCATTTTATACACACTTATTACTACATTACTATTTTAAAATGATCTCCAACAAAATCTTGAACTGTGCCAGTTATCTTTCTGATATTAATACTTACTGTCGTGAATAGATGTACAAATATGAAAAATCTTTTGCGTACTTAAAGTTTAATTTTAAAATAAAATGCAATTTAATTTTTCAGTGACAACTAATCAGTTCTTTCCTGATTATATTCTCTCCCATCATTATTTTTCTGTCCCGTGCAACTCAACAAGATACTGGCAAGGGTGCTTAAAGTGGCATTGACATTGGAACAGGAGCACTTATGTGAAGTAGTAGGGCTTTGGGTAGTGTTGTAGAACAGAGATACCTAGGGGTGCAGCTACATAATTCTTTGAAGTTTGTGTTGCATGTGGACAGGGTGGTTAAGAAGGTGTTTGGCACGCTTGCCTTCATTGCTCAAATCTTTGAGTATAGGAGTTGGGATGTCATGTTGAGGTTGTACAGGATGTTGATTAGGTGTCTTTTGGAGTACTGTGTCCAGTACTGTTCACCCTGTTATAGGAAAGATATTATTAATCAGAAGAGGGTTCATAAAAAAATTATCAGGATGTTGCCGGGTATGAAAGGTTTGAGTTACAAAGAAAGGCTGGAACAGCTGGGACTTTTTCACTGGAGCGTAGCAGATTGAGAGGTGATTTTATAGAAGTTTATAAAATCATGAGGGGCATAGATAAGGTGAATAGCAGGCGTCTTTTCCCTAAGGTGGGGTATTTCAAGAGTAGGAGGCATATATTTAAGGCAAGAGGAGAAAGATTTTCAGAAGACATAAGGGGCAACTTCTTTGTACAGAGAATAATTCATGTGTGGAATGAACTTGCACAGGAAGTGATGGATGCAGGTACAGTTTTAACATTTAAAAGACATTTGTGTAAGTACATGAATAAGAAATGTTTAGAGGAATATGGGCCAAATGGAGGCAGGTGGAACTAGTTTAGTTTGGGATAATGGTCAGCATGGACTGGTTGGACCGAAGGGTCTGTTTCTGTGCTGTATGACTCTATGACTCTATGCTCATGTCAGTAGAGCCTGATGTTATTGCAAAGTGGAAACTAATGTTCACCAATATTAACCACATTTAATAAAGGCATTCACAAATCATGCAATATTTACCGCAATGATGCAGCAAAGCTTATTAAGTAGCAGACATAATGCTGAAGCAAGTGGACTCAGAAGTAGACTTAACTTTGAATCTGATATCATAGTATTTGAGTTTGCTGGGCTTGAGTAGTTTTCCTGAGGAAGGTAATGTTCAGCTGACAAAGAAATCACCACTTGCTCCATTGCCTAGGGAGATAATGAACCGAATAGTCCATCCACTCAATAAATTGTATTATATAAACACATCCAACATTGAGACTCAAGATCCAAGCTGATATTATAGTGAAATAGAAAGAACTTTAAACCAGTGCTAAATGGATATTGCTTTCTTAACTCTTGCATTTGCCCTGGATTGCGCGCAATCTGAATGGGAAAAGAGATGGGAAGAGTAATTTTGGAGCGATAATGGCAGGAGGGGGCATATTAACTACTATTTAAAATTAAATCTAATTAATGAATAATTATTCACACATTTTTGTGAGCTATTAATTATAAATTTCTTTGCAAATGATTTTTTTCTTAACTCATTGAGGACTTAGTTATACTAGAAGTGCACAGCCAAAGGTATTCCTGCCAATTGACTTTGCAGGTTTGAATACATTTCTTTATTTTACCTGTGACAATATGCCTTTGAGAATTGTGTTTTGCAGTTAGCAGTGGCACAAATTCACATACTAACCCAGATGCATGCCGATCCACAGGATGTGTTGATGTTTAAACATCAACGTACGAAGTAATTCAATTAACCTTTCTTGAGAACTGAGATTCGCTTGCTACCAGTAATATTAATTGTGGAAAAGGGTATTTGCTGGACAAGCAGAAGTTACAGATTGCATTGTATCCTGAGCACAACACAGTCTATTTTAAAAAAAGGCATTACTGCAATGATATGAGCTCAGTGCAAATATTGTAACAAAGCTACATGCTTCATCAAGGAACCATCAAATCTTTCAGAGAATTGGTGAAAGAAATAAAGGTGATTTTTTAAAAATTCACTAAATTGTTACAATCTGGTGCGCTGCCTGAAAAGACAGTGGAGACAGATTCAATGGTAACTTTTAAAAGGACATTTGAACAGGAAAGTGTAGTGTTACGGGGAATGGGCAGGTGAATCAGACAGACAGGATACTTCTTTCAAAGAACTGGCATGAACACAATGGGCTGAGTGGCCTCCTCTGTGTTGTATCATTCTGTGACTGTGATTGGTGCTAATCTAGTTCGTGTCATAGATTGAATGTACATGCTCTGTTCCGAACTATGACCTGTATGTTTTATAGATTTTACATTTAGATTACAGTGTGGAAACAGGCCCTTCGGCCCAACAAGTCCACACCGACCCGCCGAAGCGAAACCCACCCATACCCCTACCCCTACGTTTACCCCTTACCTAACACTACAGGCAATTTAGTATGGCCAATTCACCTGACCCTGCACATCTTTGGATGGTGGGAGGAAACCGGAGCACCCGGAGGAAACCCACGCAGACACGGGGAGAACGTGTAAACTCCACACAGTCAGTCGCCTGGGGCGGGAATTGAACCCGGGTCTCTGGCGCTGTGAGGCAGCAGTGCTAACCACTGTGCCACCGCGCCGCCCACATATGGGAGGAGGTACAATGATTTCCTTTAGTAAATGAAGCATGTATGGTAGGATAAAAACCAATAGAACTGCGGATGCTGTAAATCAAACACAAAACCAGAAATTACAGGAAAAACCCAGCAGGTCTGGCAGCATCTGTGGAGAGAAATCAGAGTTAACGCTTTGGGTCGAGTGATCCTTCATCAGAGCTTATCTGATTTGATTTGATTCGTTGTAGCCACATGTACCTAAGTATAGTGAAAAACGTTGTTTTCTGAGCAGTACAGGCAGATCATAAGCAAACAAGGACATACAGATCATAGGGTGCTTAGACAGTGTGAGGCACACAAGGTTACAGCTTCACAGGAGTTGCACAAGACAACACCAACATTAGCAAGATCAAAATTATTTGAAGTTAGAGAGGTCCATTCAACAGTCTAATACAGCAGATTAGGTTGTTAGGTTGTTAGAATTCAATACAATGACAATTAATTACAGTAGTGTCAGGCCTTACTGATGCTAATTGATTGCGATGGATTCCTTGAAGAGTCTGAAGTTCTTCAAGAATAAGAAATATGTAGCAACAAATTAACTTGGTAGAGATTTAGAAACCAGTCAGGAAAAGATGAAATGAGGGCCAGAAGTTTACTGGCTAAAGAGCTGAGCCCATTCATATTTTTTCCCAAAACTCAGGCACAAAGAATTAAGCAACTTTGATATATAATGACTACCAATCATCTAAAAAAAATACATGTCGTAATTAAAATTGGACATATCTACAGGTGATCGGGGCCATGAAATCTTCTGATAAATTAAAAGAAATTTACAGCCTTCTCAGTATATTTTGGAAAAAATACAACCAATATTACACAAAGCACATGAGTAGAGTGCATACCCGAAACTGAGGCAAAAATTCTGGTTAAGTAACATGATCTAACAAACCTATACTGTATCAAATATTTACCACTGATCTCTTGCAATATTGAGGAAATCATCTTTTTAAAAACATCAGTCAGAGGTCATTGGTCTGCATTGCCTGGTAAGTGAATAGATTTGGTCCTGAGAGTGTGATACCTCAGATGTAGAACTAGTGGATGCAATATCAAGCTGTGAATATATATCAACAAAAGAACAGCAAATGAAGCATTTTATACTTAAACCTCCTGGAGACAGAATATTATCATAGAATGTGCAAAATCTCATTTATTGATTGACATTATTGACATAAAAGACTTTTTTTATGCATTCCTAGGATAAGGGCATCACTGGCTAGGCCAGCATTTATTGCCCATCTCTAATTGCTCAGAGGGCAGTTAAGGGTCAACCACATTGCTGTGAGTCTGAGTCAGACCAGGTAAGGATGGCACAAAAACTGAAATTGCTGGAAAAGCTCAGTAGGCCTGGCAGCATCCATGGATCGAAATCAGAGTTAACGTTTCAGGTTGCATGCACCTTCCTCAGAACAGGTACATTTCCTTCCTTAAAGGACATTAAGGACATAATGATGAATTTCCTCAGCAGAATTAAAACAAAGAAAGTCTTGTATTTTTTGAGTCTTTATTAAGCATGGGACACTCCGGAGCACTATACAGCTAACAAAACACTTACTTTGGAGTATTATAATGCAGGAAACATGACAAGCCAATTTGTGCACAGGGCAAGGCAGCATAACTTCCTTGCTTTCTGTGAAATGATTTCATAGATCTCTAATGTTCAAAGCAGAGTCTGCATGGGACCTCTGTTATTTGTAACATCTGAAAAACAACACCTCCTACAATGCAGTTCTCCCTAAGCTCACACTGGAGAACAACCTTGGATTTATGCTGAAGTTCTGAAATTGATGTTGGAGGTTGACCTTCTAATCCACAGGTGAGAATGTTACTAACTGAGGAATGACGTGCAAATCTACTCTGGAAGGAGACTTCCCAAAGGGGGAGATAAATTTGAACTCCAGGATTTCAAAGCAATGATATTTGTAGAAGGAACACAATGTCTAACTGTGGACTTAAGATTCTTTAGGACTTCATCATTGCCCATCTCCTAGGAAACCATTTCCAGGACACCAAGGTCTAGCTATCTAGCTGACAACCAGAGGAAAATTGGAGTCAATAGACTGCAATAGAAGCTTCACAATAAAATCCAGCAAACCAGGACCCCATGGTCAAACTGCTCATTTACTCCTGGTGCTACCTTTGCATTGGATTATAGACAGAGGCCAGTTGTAAAACAACAGGCTAGTCCAGGATCGCAGCATGTGTGATTGCATAAATTATTACATACATTGCTTAAGATATGGAATTGAAATGAAGAGCCAATACATTTTTTCTGTTATTCTGTCTCTATCTATATGATCAAATGCTCACAAGATTACACTGAAGTAGATTGCACATATCAGGGTGGAACAAGATTTCATTGGTTGAATAGTCATTTTTCACTCCATTCTTGCTTCAATTCACATGACAATCTTGAGGCAGTTCCCATTTTACTATCATTAATGTGTATTATTTCCCATTGGTTGTTGCTGGTTCCTTTTTCAAAACACCTGTTCTAATTGTTTCAGAATTTTTTATTTTGTTTCGCTTGTTAAAGTGAGGCAGGGAGAAATGTATTTTAAGGATCCGCCATTAGCTCTGGGAATGGCCAGGTGCAGTTCACTTTGTCAGGGACCAAGTGAAGCTATGCTCACTCTATTCTAGCAATCGGATCCAGCTCTATTTTCAGAAGAATATTTTCTGCTTGTGTGTTCCTGCAAGCCCAAAGTGGTGTTGTACGAATGCAAATTAACTACCTGACTTGTTTATTGCATTGTAACTAATTGCAGATTGTGTGAATACAACCTGCAATCCTACAGCGACTGAAGGAGTATGGTAGCTTCAGATCTGTCTCTTCCAAGCTCCTTCTTTACTCTGACCAAGTCCCCTTGCATCATCATAATGGATGGCACTTAATGTAACAATCAAATATTAACTATTTCAGATTCGTTCACAACGGTTTGCTCCAGCTTGCCTTGTTCCTTAGCTGCCACTCTTCTGACTTATCGGAATGTGATGTTAGTACTTCTTTGATGCTTACCATGAACAGTCCAAAGATGTGCAGATTAGGTGGGATTGGCCGTGCTAAATTGTTCACAGTATCCAGGGATGTACCGGCTAAAAGGATTAACCATGGGAAATACAGGGTTATAGGGATAGGATGGGAGGGTGGGTCTGGGAGACATGCCTTTTGGAGAGTTGTAGTGGGTTCGATGGGCTGAATCACTTGCTTCCACACTGTAGGGATTCTGTGCTGCTATGATTCTATGAATTGGATTGAGACTCTGAACCCATTTCCTATTGAATGTTTACAACCAGCAATGACAGACTTGGTTTCATCAATTAGATCACATTTAGAATTGTTTTTAGAATAAATGGACAAACAAAACTAATCTGGATCAGTCGTGCTGGAAGAGCACAGCAATTCAGGCAGCATCCGAGGAGCTTCGAAATCGACGTTTCGGGCAAAAGCCCTTCATCAGGAATAAAGGCAGAGAGCCTGAAGTGTGGAGAGATAAGCTAGAGGAGGGTGGGGGTGGGGATAGAGTAGCATAGAGTACAATAGGTCAGTGGGGGAGGAGATGAAGGTGATAGGTCAGGGAGAAGAGGGTGGAGTAGATAGGTGGAAAAGGAGCTGGGCAGGTCGGACAAGTCCGGACAAATCAAGGGGACAGTTTTGCTGGAGGTTAGAAACTAGGATGAGGTGGGGGAAGGGGAAATGAGGAAGCTGTTGAAATCCACATTGATGCCCTGGGGTTGAAGTGTTCTGAGGCGGAAGATGAGGTGTTCTTCTTCCATGCGTCTGGTGGTGAGGGAGCGGCGGTGGAGGAGGCCCAGCACCTCCATATCTTCGGCAGAGTGGGAGGGGGAGTTGAAATGTTGAGCCACGGGGCGGCTTGGTTGATTGGTGCGGGTGTCTTGGAGATGTTCCCTAAAGCGCTCTGCTAGGAGGCGCCCAGTCTCCCCAATGTAGAGGAGACCGCATCGGGAGCAACGGATACAATAAATGATATTAGTAGATGTGCAGGTAAAACTTTGATGGATGTGGAAGGCTCCTTTAGGGCCTTGGATGGAGGTGAGGGAGGAGGTGTGGGCACAGGTTTTACAGTTCCTGCGGTGGCAGGGGAAAGTGCCAGGAAGGGAGGGTGGGTCGTAGGGGGGCATGGACCTGACCAGGTAGTCACGGAGGGAACGGTCTTTGCGGAAGGCGGAGAGGGGTGGGGAGGGAAATATATCCCTGGTGGTGGGGTCTGTTTGGAGATGGCGGAAATGCCGGCGGATGATTTGGTTTATGCGAAGGTTGGTAGGGTGGAAGGTGAGCACCAGGGGCGTTCTGTCCTTGTTGCGGTTGGAGGGGTTGGGTCTGAGGGCGGAGGTGCGGGATGTGGATGAGATGCGTTGGAGAGCATCTTTAACCACGTGGGAAGGGAAATTGCGGTCTCTAAAGAAGGAGGCCATCTGGTGTGTTCTATGATGGAACTGGTCTTCCTGGGAGCAGATACGGCGGAGGCGGAGGAATTGGGATTACAGGATGGCATTTTTGCAAGAGGTAGGGTGGGAAGAGGTGTAATCCAGGTAGCTGTGGGAGTCGGTGGGCTTGTAAAAAATGTCAGTGTCAAGTCGGTCGTCACTGATGGAGATGGAGAGGTCCAGGAAGGGGGGGGAGGTGTCAGAGATGGTCCAGGTAAATTTAAGGTCAGGGTGTAATGTGTTGGTGAAGTTGATGAATTGCTCAACCTCCTCGTGGGAGCACGAGGTGGCGCCAATGCAGTCATCAATGTAGCGGAGGAAGAGGTGGGGAGTGGTGCCGGTGTAATTACGGAAGATCAACTGCTCTACGTAGCCAACAAAGAGACAGGCATAAAACTGATGGGCAGGAAAGGGCCAACTGGTTCATCAAGCCTGGTTCACCACACTGTGATGACTGAAGAATCATTACTCCTCCACCACCATCGTCTTCACAGTAATGGAATCCTCTGGGAGAGACGAATAAAATAAAGAAATATCCAAGTATCAATAAAAGAAACAATTCTCTGGAAAATTCATCTCTAATCCTCTCAGGCAAATGAAACCAGTCCAGGAGATCACAAATAACCAAGTATGATCTACAACAACATTTGCCTTCAATATGCCCAGTAAAGAACAGTCCCAGTACAGAGTCAGCACTCAGTCACCTGACAGCAATTCCAATACCCTCTGGGAAAAGCAAAACTGCCAAATATTCAGTGGAGGTGTTCAAAATCATGAGACAGCATCAGTCTCTCCAGGGATGAAAGTGATTGGCAAAACAACCAATGGCCTATCAAAGAAAAAGCTTTTTGCAGTGTATAGGATGGTTAGGATCTGGAATGTATTACTTTAAAGTGTGGCCCTGATAATTGCTAACATGACCTTCAAAATTGAATTTGATATGCACCTAAAGAAACAAGATTCACGGGGCTTAGGGAAAAGAGATGGGGGAGTGGGACTAACGGAGTTGCTCTTGCGAAGAGCCAAGATGGATATAAAGAGCCGAATGTAGTCTTGCCGGGCTGTGACTAATCCATTATTCTAGCTGGTCCATTATTGTTCGTACACAGTTTAAACTCATCATTCCTGGTCTTGCCCGTTCTGTTAACCTGGAATAATCTGCCAAGTCCTTCACTAGTATTTATTGTATACAGAGCAATCTCGATTATCCGGCATTCGATTATCCGAATTTTGCATTATCCGGCAAGATGCAAGATCCTGATGCTTGTCTAAACTATGTTATCCGGAACTCGATGAGATGAACCGAACAAAATACTCTCTTCGGATAATCGAGATTCCTCTGTAAACCTAACAGCTGAAAAGGTAAAGTGTAGTAATGAGGTCACTCAGATCCTGTTTTTGTCTTGGTTAACAAATCCATGGTGTGTTATTTTGACTTGAATCTTCTTTGTGGAAACAAATGCAGGAACATTGTCTGATAAATGTCATCTGATTCAGGCTCCTTTGACAGCACCTTCCAAACTTGCTACCTTTACTACTCAGAAGGACAAGGGCAGCAGGTGCAGGAGAAAACCATTACCTGCAAGTTCCCCTCCAAGTCACACACCATCCTAACATGGAACTAAACTGTCAATTCCTTCATTGTTGCTGGGTCAAAGCCTAGCACTCTCATCCTATCAGCACGGTGGTTATTCCTACACTCCAGATCAAGAAGGCACCTCAGCACCACCCTTTTCAGGGCAATTAGGGAATCGGCAATAAATGCTGGGTCTAGTCTATGATTCCCACATCCCATGCATGGATTTTAAACAAGCAGTTTTACTGCTTTAAGGGCTAGGTAAGCTCATGAGCCTACTGACCTGGGTGACACCACATTACCAACCATCAGGCCGGAACAAGGCAATGTCCACAAGCTGCTTTGTAACTGCAGCTGGACGCCTGTTGAAGGGCTCTTGCTCAAAACATTGACTCGCCTGCTCCTCGGATGCTGCCTGACCTGCTGCGCTTTTCCAGCACCACACTCTCGACTCTGATCTCCAGCACCTGCAATCCTCACTTTCTCCCTGCAAATTCACAGCATGTCTGTTAAGTAAATCTGTTGAATAATTTCAAATTAATTGAACCTGGGTTACTGACCAGTCCAGGATGGGGGTGTTGATTCTGTACTAAGGAAACTGACACAAGAAAATGACATGGTGGTCAGAAGTGATTTTATTTTTAATAAGGAAGCAGGTGAACTTGAAATACACAAGAAAAAGCTTCAGGCAAGATTTGTATTTGTGTAGAAGTTGCATTTACCTTAAGAACCTGGGAAAACAAATGGGCAGGAGGTAAGTGGTGAGTATTTGATTGTCGAACTGGTCAGATCCAATGATACATGTGGATGGCAGGTCTGTTCCAAAGTGTGCTATAAGAGCTACAAGGCTGTTAAGACAACCCCAAGAGCCACTCTCACAATTAACTTTGCAAAGCAATGACACTTGAGCCACAGCCAGAAGGAGCATAGGAGAGATTTTCTTTTTCAAAAAATCAATAGAAGCACAGCAGCTGAATTGCTGAAACTCCAAATTGAGTCACTCATAATCTTGCTCCTACAAATCCCCAATGCATCAAGTGTATTTGCAAAAGACAGGGAACATTAGACAACTGGCTACCAAATCCCCCAGCATGAATTAGAAGTACACAGGTATCCAATCCAAAATTAGGTTTTCTAAACAAATGATGGAGCTATTGGTTTTAGATGTAACTGTTGCAAAACTGGATAAACAAGTGAAGAAAATAAAGGTGGATATTGTAAACAAGGGTTTACAGAGTCAACTCTTCAGGCCTGCTGAAGAGGTCTATAAAAATCCTGCTAAGTTATGGGAAATGCCAGAAGATCAGTTGGTGTAATAATGAGGTTTAGGATTCACCACCTGGTGGCAATGTCTGGCCACAAAAATCAAATAATCAGATGGTCAGAAGGTGCTGGGATGAGGTTCTCAGAGCTGAAGGCTGGTTACAGCTTCAACACCCATCGAATGTTTCCAAAAAGACCACTTGGAGAGAAAGAATTGTCACAATATTGTCATGCTGTGAAGAAATTACAAAAAATAAAGCCATTGTAGACAACCAACAACACTGACAAAGCACTGGATGCAGCTAGCATCATTGTTGGCATAATAATAAAACAAAGAACTGCACTTGCTGGAAATTGGAAACAAAAATAAAAATAAAGAAGAAATTGCTGGAGAAATTCAGCAGGTCTGGCTGCATCTATGGACGGAAAAGCAAAGTTAATATTTCAGATCTAGTGACTTTTCTTCAGAACATTATTGGCATGGTAGCCAGGGCACAATGAAAAAAATCTTTGAAAATTATGTAGTGCAGTAGTACAGTGGACTCATCTATGCAAGAACTCTGGGTGCACAGATACAACTAGGGGTTGCAATAGGATGCAACCAAAGACAAAGCCTGTGTAACATGCTGACACTAACAGCGGGGAGTGCACCATGGACCTACATAAGCACAAGCTAATATTTGAGGTTCGCAACAAGACAGACTAGAGTCAAGATTGAGAGTGCAGGAACATTCAACCAGAAGTGAACAGGCCTTCCACATTGTGACTGTGATAGATTTATTTCATAGATAGACTGATAACTAGCAGTTACAGAGCAGTGTAACATCCTCAGTCTAACATCTGTGGCTAAGAAGCCTTGTGGTTGCTGGTCATGTAGTGTCATCTTGGTTCATTAGCATAAATTTAAATGCATTAACACAACAGCTCTATGTTGACAAGTTGTAACTAAATCATTTGATTGGGCTAAGGAGATTTTCAGAAAATTACCATGGAGAATTATTAGTGTGATTTTGCAGAACTGAGCACAGCTTGCAAGTTATTACAGAAGGTTTCAATCCCTCAGTCTTCTACATTATCATCATTCTGAAGGAACATTACACTAGTCTGTGATTCCTAATTCCTGGTAATGCTGACTTCAACTCAGCTGCATCATAGTCTTTCAGCTATTCTCTCAAGAATAATTGAGTGATTACCATTATTGACCTGACAGGAGTCTGCTGAAGACTGTGAAAAAAGCATGATCTCAGCAAAAAAGGTGTTTGGGAAACCTTTTATTGTTTGCCTACAAATATCTGTGACATTGACATAAATCTCACCGCTGTGTCAACTGTTGCACAGTTGCAATTAAAATCACACAAAGTCCTTCTGGTTTGCCTCCTACTAATCAATAAAAGATTGGCCAATCACTTAAATGTAGGGTTAACCCGGTAAAGAGGCTAGGCAAGTGGTATATCTTCATTTCAGCAGACAGTGAGAGATAAAGTAACTGGCACCGCAAGGTGGTTGTTAGCATGCAGGTTTAGTAAGCAGTGTTGGCACATTCATCTGTCTGGTTTATGATTCCACATTATACAGTGTGGTACCATAGCTAACATACCATAGGTTAGTGTTGAATTTCAGATAAAATTCAATTGGTCAAACTACCAGTCATGAAGCAATACACACTTTATTCATACATTATAGTTAAGGTTAGATTCACTACAGTGTGGAAACAGGCCCTTCGGTCCAACAAGTCCACACCAACACTCCGAAGAGTAGCCAACCTGACCCATTCCCCTATCCTGTATTTACCCCTGACTAATGCACCTAACACTATGGGCAATTTCGCATGGCCAATTCACCTGACCTGCACCTTAAAATGCAACAAAAGAAAGAACTAGAATAACTTAACACAACTGGAAAACTAACAGAATAATAGATTATTTGACTATGAAATAATAACTGTTCCAAAATAATAGTATCCCATAAATACACAATTGGCAAAGGCAGTTTCAGTAAAATAAAAAGCTTGTCTCACATGCAATTCTCCACTCCAGGAGGAAAAACATCAAGACAAAACTCAGACAGAAAGTAGCAGGGAGAGATGTACTGCAGCTTCCAAATCAGCTTCAAGACCCAAGCAACTGCTACTGAAAAACTAGAACTAAAATACCTGGCTCTGTGGGAGTTAGACTCCACCCATTCAGGCTGCTTCTATTGTTTCAACTTAAAAAACCCAAAGCCCCACAAACTATTTACTTTCATAGCTGTTTTTCTGTTACTCCCACCTATTGTTTATTCCTTACCCCCTCCCCCCACCCTATCTTCTACATATAAACTGACATTTTCCCAGCTACCATCAGTTCTGAGGAAGGGTCACCGGACCCAAAACGTTAACTCTGATTTCTCTTCATAGATGCTGCCAGACCTACTGAGCTTTTCCAGCAACATCTGTTCTTGTTGCATACAGTTTACTTTATTGGAGTCACCTCTGTCTTAAAACCTCTATTCATTAAAAAAAAAGGACATAGTACACCTCCTTTTGGGCGGCACGGTGGCTCAGTGGTTAGCACTGCTGCCTCACAGCAGAAGGGTCCCAGGTTCGATTCCAGTCTCGGGCGACTATCTGTGTGGAGTTTGCACGTTCTCCCAGTGTCTGCGTGGGTTTCCTCTGGGTGCTCCGGTTTCCTCCCACAGTCCAAAGGTGTGCAGGTCAGGTGAATTGGCCACGCTAAATTGCCCATAATGTTAGGTGCATTAGTCAGAGGGAAATGGGTCTGGGTGGGTTTCTCTTCGGAGGGTTGGTGTGGACTTGTTGGGCTGAAGGGCCTGTTTACAACACTGTAGAGAATCTAATCTAAAGCCACAGTATCATCACATTCCACCAAACCTTGGTTTTGGAGCCATGAGCAACATCATCTCTTATGAATTTGGTCAATTTTATTCCTTTGCTCCTGAAATCAAAAGTTTCTTCCCTCTCCTTGCCCTCCTATTCCTCCCTTTTCCTCAAACTGATTTGATTAGAACCATAAGAAATACTGAGTGTAATCAGACTGCAAAGTTTTGTGTTCCTGTTTAAGTAAGTCTAGGTTCAGATCTGGAAGCTCTTTAAATCAGTCGCTTCCGAATACATTGCAAAAATAGTCTACATTTTAAACATTGAACACTGCTTCTTAAGGATGACAAAGTTGTGTTAATTTGAACAAAACATCCCAGCAAACTGCCTACACAGTTTGTGTTTGCAACTTGAACTTCACAATAAGAACCACAGTCATGCTGTTGGCATGAAAATTAATTAACTTTTCCCCAACCATATCAAAGCAAACAATTGAGAAAAGTCTGGTTGCACATATTAAACTTAAAAATGCTTCTCATGAAATGTTTTAAGTAGCACATGGATCATTCATAGCTGCTGGCAAATGTTGAATAGTCTGTAATTCCTTGCTCCAGGAAACAGAAGGTCAAGAGTCACTCTGATATGATCAATGTCTTTTTAGACTGTGGCCAGTTTTGAAAGGCTCACAGAATCAAATTTAAAGTAGACTGGAAAGGCTGGGACTTTCTTCACTGGAGGGATAGAGATTGAGAGATGACCTTATTGAAGTTTATAAAATCATGAGAGGTATGGATAAGGTGAATGACAACGATCTTTTCCTTAGTATGGGGGAGTTCAAAACTAGGGCGCATATTTTTAAGGTGAGATGGAAAAGATTTTAAAATGACTTGAGGGGGCAACTGTTACAGAGAGTGCAATAAACTGCCAGAGAAAATGGTGGATGCAGATACAGTTGCAACATTTAAAAGATATTTGGATAAGTATATGAATAGGAAAGGTTGGGAGGATATGGACCAGGAGCAGCCAGGCGGGACTAGTTTAGTTTGGGAACATAGTTGGCATGGACTGGTTGGAACAAAGTGTCTAGTTCCATGCCGTACGACTTTATGATTCTATAAGTCTTACAGCATAGAAGGCGACCATTGGCCCAGTATGTCTACACCAGCTCTTCATTACCTGACACTCACCTTTAAAAGAAGAAAAAGTTAGGATCTAGGCTATCTATTTCTTGAGGGGTTTTGGTCTGGTCTGTAAGAGAAATAAGGTTTTCTTTCAATGTTGTGAGTGCTTATGATCTAGAATGTACTCCCTGATAAGATGGTGCAAACAGATTCAATCATCATTTTCAAGATGTGAATTGAATGTATGCTTGAATAGAAAATTAGTGAGGGCTATAGGAAAGGGGAGGGAAGTGATCCTACTTTGAAGCTCTTGTAAAGAGGGTCTGAATGGCCTCCTTTTCTGCATTAATGCCCCATGATCAATGATAGTAATTGCTGCTGCTGCGACACTACAAGTGAAATCCAACATAGTCCCACGGGACCATGGACTGTTCTCCTGTTCGAGAGAAGCAAATGGTGGTAGATTTAACCTAAGGGTCACCAAGTCACATTGTGTCAACCAAAATGCCCATGCAAAGTACCAACAACACATATTAGTATAGCACCTTTACATACGTTAAGATGTCACCAGGTATTTTACAGATGTGCAATATTGTACTTTTCAGAAGGAAGGGACTTTAGGATAGCTGAGCATAACTGTGCCCTAAAGTGGTAGTTTTTAAGATCTATCTTACAGGAGGATAGAATCAGAGAGGGGGAAGAGAGTTTAGGGGTGGCGTTCTTGGGATAGCTTATTGCTTTCAATTAACTCTCTTCCCCGCTTGTTTCCCCTCTCAGCGGTCTCTCTCCCAGAACATGAATACAAAATTAACTTACTCATTTCAGAAAAGTGTTGTTGGATCACCTGGTATGGGAACTCTGCACTTTCTCTAAAAATCTGCCAATGCAATTTTACTGCAACAGTTATTACAATCTTGGCACACCAGAGTCAATTTGATGAGATCCTAGTCTTTGTTGGAATGCTGACTGGAACTTCACATTTTCAAATAAGTAAAACATCGACAGAGTTTTTTTCCAGGTGTCAGTAAGTCCTTTAATAAATTGCTGCCAGATGGAAGTCAATATTTTTGGCTGATTTTTCTACCAGCACAGATTTTCCACCCTCTGTTTATTTTGATAGAAACTGGTTGCTGCGCAGTTTGTTAAAACTACAAATTTAATGAGTTAGTCGGGTGTGACTGATCAACTTTAGGCACAATGTGATTTTCCCAAGGTGACCACAGATTTCTGGCTAGTGTGGAATTAAAACACAAATACACCAATCCTCAGAGATCCACAGAATCATCATGTCTTTAAAAAAATCGTCTTCAATTGGGAAACCTGTTCTTGCATTTCAATAGGCTGTTGTGTATTTTAGATTTTTCTGAGCAATACAGTGATGACACTAATTTCAAAGTGAGCAAACAGGTTTTAATTGCAAAATGTCAAAATATTAAAATATATCTGCAATCCCAAAATATTTATACTCATGCATAGACTCTATTATCCTCTGTGGTGTTTGTTTACTTTAACTCTGAGTCCACACCCAGGCCAAATCAATCAAGCATAGTGAGCATAAATCAATTATCAGGTTTGCATAATTGGACCCAGTTCAATTAAACCTTTAAATCACAGAAGGAGGGCACTTAGCCCATTCTGTCTACATCTGCTCATTAAATGAAAATCATTATCCCGTGCCAATTCCCTGCATTGTTCCCAATACCCTTGTACATTACTTTTTATCCAAATAATCATGCAACACCCTCTTTGAACGCCCCAATTGAACTTGCCTCCACCACATTTCCAAACAGAGCATTCCACACTCTAACTATTCGCTGTGTGAGAAAGCTCCTTATCTACTCTGTCCAGCCTGTTCATGATTTTAAAAACCTCTATCAGGTCTCCTTCAGCCTTTTTCTCTCCAAGGAGAACAGTCCCATCTTTTTCAACCTATCCTTCTAACTAAAACTTCTCATCCCTGGACCATCTCTCCAATGTGTTCAAATCCTCCCATGTAATGTGGGGCATTGGTAGGTACCATAGTTCTAACTTGAGAAAGGGCATGGATTTTTCTTCCCGCAAGATGACTGCCTCATTTCCTGCTGCTTCAATCAGTCTGTTTGGATGTGTTATTGTACACCTTTGGAGCAAGTAGGATGTGAAATCAGGCCTCTTGGCTCAGAGGTGGGACAGTACCACTATGCCGCAACCACCCCCAAGTAAGAGTGTGAGAATCAATGGATCAATTCAGAGAGAATGCTACCAGGGCCAAAGATGAATGGACTTGGTTTATCTGAGAATCAGTTCATTGGATTAGTTGAGATTATGTCACAGGTATGCATACATTGCTAAATCAATTTTTCAGCATTTGTCTAACAATAATTCACCATATTAGTGGAAGAATACGCTAAGCATTATACAACATGTGCAGATTCTTCTGCTGTCACTGCTAGTGGCCTTGGAGATTGGAAGGACATTTAATTAAATGGATGGTGTCATAATTTGTTCAAAGTTTGTGCCTGATTAAGGGACTGGACATCACGAAGGGAGGGCCCTCAGTGACATTAGAACATAGAACAATACAGCGCAGAACAGACCCTTTGGCCCTCGATGTACATTGAAGGATCTATATACATGGACTCCACAATCCCATTGCACATCCACACTACCAAGAGTCTTTCCGTTGACCCAGTATTCTGCCTTCCTATTATTCTTTCCAAAGTGAATCACATTTATCTGCATTGAACTTCTTTTGCCACCTCTCAGCCCAATTCTGCAGTTTATCCAAGTCCCATTGCAACCTGCAACATTCTTCCACACTGTCCACCACTCCACCAACTTTAGTGTCATCTGCAAACTTACTGACCCATCCACCTATGCCTGTGTCTAAATCATTTATAAAAATGACAAACAGCAGTGGTCCCAAAATAGATATTTGTGGCGCACCACTAGTAACTGGACTCCAGGCTGAATATTTTCCATCAACCACCCCTCGCTGCTTTCTTACAGAAAGCCAGTTTCTAATCCAAATTGCTAAATCACCCTCAATCCTATGCCTCTGCATTTTCTCCAACAGCCTATGGAACCTTATCAAAGGCTTTACTGAAATCCATGCGCACCACGTCAACTGCCCTACCCTCATCCACATGCTTGGTCTCCTTCTCAAACACTCAATGAGGTTTGTGAGACATGACCTACCCTTGACGAAACCATGTTGACTATCTGCAATCAAATTGTTGCTTGCTAGTCGTGCCTCTGCCCTTGCTATCTGACCCACTCCTCCCTACTACTCCTAGTCTGCAAAGTCACAAAGCAGCCCCCCCACCCGACCCCCGCCTCCACTATAACTCCATTGTGGACTGGGTCATTCCATGATCCTGTGAGTCCAAAGGGTGTTTTCCCTGCAGCAACTACCTGTGGTGCTGCTGAATCACAAGTGTGGGGCTGCTGTCAGTAGACAAGGCATTCACCCCTGGGTTCTTATTCCAGGGGAAAGCCCTCTGTTGGTCTCATCACTGCCTGAGTGGTGTGTGGCTCTGTGGAGCTCCCCAAAAAGAGGCAGTGCTGACCTCTCACTGGCTATCCATCCAGCAGGCAAGATTTCTATTGCTTCAACCACTTGTTATTTCTGTGTGGAAGTTGACTCCTGCATTTTCTAAATTATAATAACAACTACACCTACAAAGAAATTTGTTGACAATAAAACACGTTGAAATATCTTGAGGTTGTGAAAGGTGCTAATTAAATGCAATTTCTTTCCTGCTAGGCATAACTGATGTATACTATACATAATATTGTAAAATTCAATATAATAATAATACATTAATAATAAATAATAATATATTAATGATAAATAATAATATATTATGATATATTCAATATTTCTTAGAAACATCCTTGAGATTAATATTGTTGAAGCTGGCACTGCCAATGCGATCTTGCTGTACAAAACATCCTTAAATTGAAATTTGATGGTATGTTGCTTGAGAAGAGGGAAATAAACCTCAATGATTTGCTTCAGAGATGGGTTTGCTGGTTCTCATCACAGATATCTGCACCATCTCTTGGAAGTTACTTTAAATAAATGTAGAGTCATAGAGATGTCTAACCCATCCATGCCAACCAGATATCCCAACCCAATCTAGTCCCCCTGCCAGCACCTGGCCCATATCCCTCCAAACCCTTCCTATACCCATCCAGATGCCTTTTAAATGTTGCAATTGTACCAGCCTCCACCACATCCTCTGGCAGCTCATTCCATACCCGTACCACGCTCTGCGTGAAAAAGTTTCCCCTTAGATTTCTTTCATATCTTTCCCCTCTCACTCTAAACCTATGCTCTCTAGGTCTGGACTCCCCCACCCTAAGGAAAATACTTTGTCTATGTGTCCTATCCATGGCCCTCAAGATTTTGTAAACCTCTATAATGTCACCCCTCAGCCTTCAACACTCCAGAGAAAACAGCCTCAGCCTGTTCAACCTCTCCCTATAGCTCAAATCCTCCAACCCTGGCAACATCCTTGTAAATCTTCTCTGAACCCGCTCAAGTTTCACAACATCTTTCTGATAAGAAGGAGACCAGAATTGCACACAATATTCCAACAATAGCCTAACCAATGCCCTGTACAGCTGCAACATGACCTCCCAACTCCTGCATTCAATACTCTGACCAATAAAGAAAAGCATACCAAACACCCTCTTCACTATTCTATCTACCTGCGAGAAAATTTTCTTAAACTGCTACTTAGTCTGTAATGCATTCAGCTTCAGTCTCATGGCAAAAACATTGGTGCTGCAGTCATAACAACATTAGTACGTTATCCAGATAACTTGTGTAAAAATGCAATCACTTAATTTTCATTTAGCATATGTACAACATAGAACAAGATTTATAACCTTATAGAGGCCTAAAACAATGTAAGAAATTATGTGCCAATGCTATTTTGAGTGTATAATACATGTTTAGAGTTTATATTTTGTTGTTTTTCTCCTTGTGACCCTAGAACATTACTGCATGTCTATGAGCTTACTGCCATGGCTGTAGCAAGGGTTGAGACTTATTCCAGAATGGGGACTGTGGTTTTAAATGATACCTTAACATCAGAGAATGATAATGGCTCAGATTCATGGTCAATGGTGAGTTGGTGATGCTGTTTGTTGGCCTCCATGAAAACCACCTACCAAAACCAAGCAACCCCCTGTGATGCGGTTTTCCCCTTTCCAACTGGTAGTTTACACCTGGTGCCAATTATATTGAATTGCATACTTTTGAAAATATACACCAATCTTTTGAAATACAAAAAACACTTTCCTAATTGAGAAAATCTCCCGGCATCCAGTCACCAGGGTATGCAACCAATCACGCTGAAGTATTTTCACAGACTTCACTCCAGAAAGTGAAATGTACTGATTGTCCTTCATTTTTAATTAAATTTGGCAGATTATGAAATAAATGATTTTGGGGACTAAAGTGAAAGCTGAAATATCATAATATTTTTAAAAATTAATTTTCAAGGCCAATTGCCAAAGTTTTTACCTTTAATTAATTATAAGATGTCTTTAATTTTATCTTTAATTACTTAAGAAGATGGGGGAGATACTAAACGAGTATTTTGCATCAGTATTTACTGTGGAGAAGGATGTGGAAGATAGAGAATGTGGGGAAATAAATAATGACGTCTTGAAAAATGTCCATATTACAGAAGGGGAGATGCTGGTTGTCTTAAAACACGTAAAGGTGGATAAATCCCTGGCACCTGATCAGGTGTAACTTAGAACTCTGTGGGAAGTTAGAGAAGTGATTGCTGGCCTCTTGCTGAGATATTTTTATTATCGATAGTCACAGGTGACGTGCCGGAAGGCTGGAGGCTGTCTAAGGTGGTGCCACTGTTTAAGAGAGGTAATAAGGAAAAGCCAGGGAACTGTAGACCAGTGAGCCTGACATCAGGGTAGGCAAGTTGTTGGAGGGAATCCTGAGGGACAAGATTTACATGTATTTGGAATGGCAAGGATTGATTATGGATAGTTAACTTGGCTTTGCGCGTGGAAAATCATGTCTCATTAACTTGATTGAGTTTATTGAAGAAGTGGAAGTGATCTCTATGGACTTCAGTAACGCATTTGACAAAGTCCCTCATGGTAGACTGATTAGCAAGGTTAGATTACGTGGAAAACAGGAAGAACTAGCCATTTGGATACAAAACTGGCTCGAAGGTAGAAGACAGAGGGTAGTGCTGGTGGAGGGTTGCTTTTTGGACTGGAGGCCTGTGACCAGCGGTGTGGTGTTGGGTCCACTGCTTTTTGTCATTTATATAAATGATTTGAATATGAACATAGGAGGTATGGTTGGTAAGTTTGCAGATGACACCAAAATTGTAGGTGTAGTGGACAGTGAAGAAGGTTATGTCAGAGTACAATGGGACCTTGATCAGATGGGCCAATGCGCTGAGGAGTGACAGATGGAGTTTAATTTAGATAAATGTGATATGCTACATTTTGGAAAGGCAAATCACAGCAGGACTTATACACTTTGTGGTAAGTTCCTGGGGAGTGTTGCTGAACAAAGAGACTTTGGAGTGCAGGTTCATAGTTCCTTGAAAGTGGAGTCACAGGTAGATAGGATAGTGAAAAAGGCATTTGGTATGCTTTCCTTTATTGGTCAATGCATTGAGTATAGGAGCTCAGAGGTCATGATGCAGCTGTACAGGACCTTGGTTAGGCCACTTTTGGAATACTGCATGCAATTCTGGTTTCCCTGCTATAGGGAGGATGGTGTGAAGCTTGAAAGGATGCAGAAAATATTCACAAGGATGTTGTCAGGTTTGGCGGGTTTGAGTTATAAGGAGAGGCTGAACAGGCTGGGGCTATTTTCCCTGGAACATTGGAGGCTGAGGGATGACCTATAGCGATGTATAAAATCACGAGGGGCATGGGTAGAGTGAATAGCCAAGGTCTTTTTCTCAGGGAGGGGAGTCCAAAAATAGAGGGCATAGGTTTACAGTGAGAGGGGAAAGATCTAAAAAGGACCTGAGAGACAACTTTTCACGCAGAGCGTGGTATGTAGATGGAATGAGCTGCCAGAGAAAGTCATGGAGGCTGGTACAATTACAACATTTAAAAAGCATCTGGATGGGGATATGAATAGGAAGGGTTTAGAGGGATATGGGCCAAGTGCTGGCAAATGGGACTAGGTTAGTTTGGGATATCTGGTCAGCATGGACAAGTTGAACTGAAGAGTCTGTTTCCTTGCTGTAGGAATGTAACTATGGAAACTTTCCACAAGTTTCAGAGCCACAGAAGTATTGTAGGGTAATTCCTATATGTATTTTATATGCCAATAAATGTCGATTCAACAAGGTGTAATTTACTCAAGGGTTTTTACAGAGAGAATAACACATCACAATAACTTCTCAGTGATTTCTAATTGACTGTGTCTGGGAATGACTACAGCAGCACACCCCAAACAAAAACATTGACAGTAAGTTCTGGAATTCCCCATTTAACTGCACATGTGTGGATTCCAGATGCTGAATTTAATGCCCTTCCCTGTGGCAAGTCTGACGGTGGTTGCCTTTTAATCAAGCAGGAGAGTGGTAGGTGGAGATTCTGCCACCTTTCTGACTCACATCTTATAGAAACCCAGTAAGGAGGCAATTCATACCCAATGCCCAATGATGGGCTTATTGTCATATAGTGAGCTACAATGTGGATAATCACCGAACAGCAGATGGTAGATTCCCCACATAGGTAAGTGAGAAACAAATTCTGTTGGGATCCTTGATCTGAGGGAAAGCCCATCACTGCCCAAGTAAATGTCTGATTGGTACTTAACTTCATGAAAAGGGATACTCTGCAGTAAATACCTTCCCAAATGTTGTTGTCAGTTTCACAAGAGTAATATTGACAGTTCTGCTGTCATTGCTGCTACAAAATACAAGGTATAATTTAAATTATGTACATTGAGAATCCAACATCTGCCTCATTTGCTTCGGTGAATGAAATATCCAAGAGCAAAGATAATCAAGACAAATGTTTGTCATTTTGCTGCACTGTCTATGAAGTCCAAAGATTTCTTCCTTTGTTGTTTGTCTGCATCTAAGACAGTCCCATCGTGGAAAGTGAGACACCTCAAGGAATCTTTCTCTCGCTGACATTAGCAAGCCCTTCCCTCCGAGGCTGACCAATGCAGCAGCCACTGGAGGAGCAGAGAGTGTGAATACTATGGGGAGGGAAGGGTGGACTTTTGAAGCTGTTTTCAGTTTTAGTAATATCAATTTAACATTTATTTATTCAGTATTTTACCATTTATGTCATGAATTCAGTAATTTATTCTGCAATCCAAGATGGCGCTGGAACGTAGCAACGTTATACACTTTTCACTGTACCTAAAAGGACTTTTAGATAAATACATGTATGAGAAATGTTTGGAGGGATATGGGCCAAGTACAGAAAGGTGGGTCTAGTATTAGTTTGGGATTATGGTTGGCATAGACTGGTTGGACCAAAGGGTCTGTTTCCATGCTGTATGGCCTTCTATAAATGACAAATAAATCTAAACCTAAATCTTGTGTCAATTGTTTCATGAGTTATAGCAGCTAATATAATATTTCAATTATGTTCTGTATTGAATGACATTGTAACCTTTCTGGAAACTAAAAGTGAATTCAGGTCAAAGAGCAGCTCTTCCAGCTGTGTCAATCTTAGCTCCTTGGGTGGTCAAGGTCCTGCCTTGCCAGACAAGAACTCTATAATCTGGAAATGTATCCATCAGCATCTGTATCCACATTCTCCTCCTCTAGCATCTGTTGTCAGTGATGCCAGTGACTTACACTAGACTGGATCTCATTTTTATTTCACAACTAATATGCTGAATTCCACTGAATGAATTTATTACTGATATATATTTGGTACGGCAGATATCGCTGATGATTTCTGAACTATGGCTAAAGCAGAAAGCATCAGTATATCATTAAGGAGGTATCAGTCTATGTTAATCAATTTAATAACAAACACAATTGTAGATTGCGACAGTTTGCATGAAATGCCATTAAAAACAAAGCAACACTTCATCTGCAGAGGTTCACAACCATGCAAAAACAAACTCAAAGATTATTCATTCAGGGCTTTTGGAAAAGTTCCTATTTTAGCATCAACTGCTCCGATCTTTTGGTGTGACATTAACAGCTGAATTTTGTTTTTCTTCATGTCTTCCTTGATGCCTTGAAATTGTCAGTTCTTCAATGTTTCTGGAAATTTTACACTTATTGGCCAATGCCTAGGTGCTAAGGTTTGGGCTCTGAGCACTAACGACATCCGATGTGGACTGAAGCAATTTAATTTACTGGGCTGACCTCTTTAGGTCTTAGGTCATTGCGAACACATGTGGCAGACATAGGGCACTATAACCTTAACATGGTATTAGAGCTAATACAGGAGGCAGGTTGCTACCTTCAGTGTATAAGTGTACCTTGTGGCTTATTGCTGTATGGTTAGTTATGAAGTGGGTACAAGGACAGTCAGTCACATCAGATAAAAATCGTAAATCCTAAATTCTGGCTATGGAATTCTTTAATAAAATAGCTGTTTTCAAAGGATCTTAATACCACCCATTTTAATTGCCTATTATAAGCAATTGATTTAACGACAAATGCCAGTTTGGAATTGTGTCATGCCATTGAGAATTATAGATATTGTAATCAGGCAAATATCCAAAGGTCTCCTTGTGGTCTTTGTTAAAATATCTATTGAACAAGTGTGGATGTTCTTAATCAACTTGTACAGATATGTTGTGACACATGACTAGAGTAGGTACGAATTGAACCCAGAGGTAAGGACTTACCACTACACCACAAGAGTCCTCATTTAGAATTATACACTGGAGTGTGGCTATCATGTGGTTGTGCTAAAATACATAAGTATCTGTACAGATAAAGCTCATAAAGTACAGAGCAGAGTAGATGCTGAGAAAATGTTTCCCTCTACCCAGAGGATCTGGAACACAGAGCCCCCATCTCACAATGAGGATTTGGCCACTTCAGACTGAGATGAAGAGAAACTTCTTCACTCAAAAGGCTTCTAGCTTTTAGTCATGATTTGGAGATGCCGGTGTTGGACTGGGGTGTACAAAGTTAAAAATCACACAACGCCAGGTTATAGTCCAACAGGTTTAATTGGAAGCACAATCACCTGATGAAGGAGCGCCGCTGATTGTTAACTCTATCTTTTAGAATCCTCTACTCCAGCAAGCTGTGGACACTCACTCATCGAGCACGTTCAGGACAATAGTTGATAGATGTTTGAATATCAAGTGAATTATTGGGTCTAAAAATAATATGAAAAGATGGACTTGAGGTGGAAGGAGCACCAACAATCTTTTCGAATGGCATGATGGGTTCTAAGAATTTCTTCAGCTCCTATCTCTTATGTACTGACATGTCGCAGCAAGAAATTGTGAGGAAACAGTTGGGATTTTTGCCCATGCACCTATTGCATGGGCAAAGTCCAATGTACATGAAGATTCATTATAAACAGATTGGACTTTGCAGAACTGCTTTTGTACGACAAAAATGTGAAATATCTTAGCAATTTTTTTGTGTGCAACTGAGAGAATATATAATCAAAAATGCAATGTAGTCTTTTGTTTTAATTGTAAAGAGATCAAAGTGTCAGGAAGAGTGTCCCTAGCACAGCACAGATATCATCTTTTTAATCCCCTTGTATTACATTTTTTTGTAACTGCTGCTCTAATGCAGTATTCCTATTTTAAACAGGATCTTGCCTCTGGTAGTATGGAGGAATGTCATGTAACACACTACATGTTTGTTTACTAGCGTTGCTATTAGTAATTGCTACTATTTAAAAGAAAGCAAAAGACCATTTGAAATGTGTTCAGGTGTATGATCCACTGTTCAAGAAAATAACCAATTTGTTTTTAATTACCTTTAGCAACTAGCAGAGCACTGTTAGACAGACAAACTGGATATTCATAAGATGCTGACTGATGGAACTTAAAATGAGCTCACAAAAGCTGACATGAAGTGAACAACTTGAGATAGCAGATGTCGGAAATGTCCACAGTTCAAGGTGTAGCATGTGATGGCTGTGAACAGATAATCAGTTGTATGCTTCCTCTGTATCATATTTTTGAGCTACAGCCCTTCCTTGCATTTTAGCTGCTTTGCAGTAGGCTGCCTGTTGGCCATCTGTCAAGACTACTCCACATCTCACCTACAAAGAGCTCCCTAGGTCATTGTATGTCTCAGAAACCTCAGGCTTCTTAGTAATTTGATAAATAAATCTGTAGACTTTTAAAATTGTAGTGCCCCGCAGCCACCCTTTAATTATTTCTCCCCGACACATATAGTTAGGATTTCTTTTTAAAAAGGCCTACTTGCTTAAAAACAAGTGGGTCTCCTAAATCCATTTGTTCTGAAAATATTCACGCTTCTTTAGTAAGATAAATCAATTTGAGAATGGCATGATTTGTACTCACCTCTGACCTCTGCCATTTAACCCCTAAGTTCTGGCTCTGGTGTCAGGATGTCAGCAGCGAAGGTCATAGGTTAGACTGTTTAAGTGCGTGAATGCACTGTGTTGAAATTGATCTTTTGCTGCAAAACTTTTAATATCTTCCCAGGGACTGAAATTATAAAGATTTATGTTACCAGATAGACTCCTTTATCTCTTACCTATATGCTGGAGAAACTAATCCGGTCAGCCATCAGACACTGCTGCCTTAACATGGCATTACATGCCAGAACAAGATAGTGTTGCTGCTTGCTGCGCCTGTTTCAATGAATGTTATAGAACCTCCAGAAAATAACTTATTTGTCTAGATGTTGCTCACCCCTGATTTATCTCTGTTATCAACTATGTCGCCAGATTAAGGTCAGTTCCTTTGCTGAACTTTGCAATATTTTTCCTGTAAAATCCCCATTGATTTTTCTACATATGTATAAATATAAAGGTGCCCAGAAAAATGTATCTGGAAGAACGAAAAATCTAATTTGATAAATATTAAAGAAGCAGATCCTGAGATAGTGCTCTTAATCCACGAGCAGCTCCCATGTGAGGTTTGAGTCTGCTGGTGGAATCGCCAACAGGGGAGTTGGCAGCAAAGTGGTAATGCCACTAGACTGGAAATTTGGCTGCCTCGATTCATGTTTTGGAGGCATGGGTTCAAATCCCACTCTGGCACCTGATGATATTTGAATTCCATTAATAAAGACAAGCCTAAAGAAGGGTCACTGCACCCAAAACCTCAACTCTGCTTTCTCTGCACAGATGCTGCCAGACCTGCTGAGTTTTTCCAGCAATTTCTGCTTTTCTTCATGGAATTAAAATCTTGTCTCTGTAATAGTAACCACGGAGCCACTGTCAATTATAATTAAAAACCCACTTGGTTCATTGATTTCTTCAGGGACTTCACATGGTCTGGTCCTACATGTGATTCCAGACCCACACTAATGTGGCTGACACTTAAGTGCCCTCTGAAATGGCATAGGAAGACACCCATTTGAAGAGCAATTAGGGCTAGGCAGATCCCAAAAAGCTTGGACCTCAAGTCAATTGAGTCAATGATTCACATCTAAGCTGTGCAGCAGGCACCATGCACCACACATGGTGCAATTTTGGTACTTTTTAGAAAGCCGAGTCTGCTTCTGGAAATTGAAGGTGTTTAGGATGTTTGAAGGAAGTAGAAGAAACACAGCAGTCAGAACCAATTCTGCTCAGCAATGTATGACCTCAGCAATGAGAGGAAGAAATCTGCTGCTCCCATTAAGCGTCTGTGGTTTGACAGTAATTGAGGAGGTTACCAACAGAAATCTTGTGTATAGATCATGGATGTTGTGCCTGAAATAATTTAGTGACTTCTCCAGAAGTGAACATATTTGCTGAGTCAGCACCATCCTGAGCCACCTCACCTGCAAAGTGTGATACTGCATTGCTAAGTATTCTCCATCACATCAGTCCTTACACCTTCACGTAATTTTCAGTAGCTCATAGCTTCCACTTTCAATCTACTTCATTACCTTGCCGTATATCCATCCACCACTGACACTCCGCCCAATCCTTATCCACATGCAGGTTGAACAGGCTTTGGCTAAGCCCTTTGAGACTCTTAAACCAAAAGAATTTCCATTGCCGGAGCAGGGATCTGAATAGTTGGTCTCTACCTCCAGGGGATGCACCTAGTGGAAGCGGCAAAAATAATAAAATGAAGATATTGTAATTCAACATGAGTATCCATACAGGTGCTTGACAAAATGTTAGATTGTTAAGTTTCATTTTTTATACTACCACATAAAATTTAATGATGATCATCACTTCCACATCTTGCCTATTATTGTGTCTTGAAGGCCAACTTGCCCTTTCACTTTGGCTCATGATGAAAGTTAGTCCAAGTCAGAACTGAGTGAGTGAATATGCAATGGGTGATGAAGAGGGATGGATTCAAGGGATGGTGTTGATTGGTGCTGAAAGTGCGAGCAGATTACAGGATATAATTTCTGACGTTTTATGCCAGGTGAACCTTCATGATATCAAGCCACAATATAAGCAGCTTGTTTGGCAATGGGGGCTCAATCTTTATCCTTCTCCTTTTCTGGTGAAAAGTGATCAGCCTCTTCCTAGGGCCATAAGGCATAGGAGCAGAAATTAGACCATTCAGCCCATCGAATCTGCTCCACTATTCAATCATGACTGATACGTTTCTCAACCTCATTCTCCCACATTAACTTTGTAACCTTTGATCCCCTTGATACTCAAGACCCTATCTATCTCAGTCTTAAATACACTCAATGACCTGGCCTCCACAGCCTTCTGTGGCAGTGAATTCCCTAGATTCCCCACTCTCTGGCTGAAGACGTTTCTCCTTATCTTCTAAAAGGTCTTCCCTTTACTCTAAGGCTGTGCCCTTGGGTCCTCGTCTCTGCTACCAATAGAAATATCTTCCCAACAACCACTCTGTCCAGGCCATTTAGTATTCTGTAAGTTTCAAATAGATCCCCCCTCATCCTTCTAAACTCCATTGAGTATCGACCCAGGGCCCTCAAACGTTCCTCATATGTTAAGCTTTACATTCCGAAGACAATTCTCGTGAACCTCCTCCAAACCTGCCCCAGGACCAATATATCCTTCCTGAGGTGTGGGGCCCAAAACTGTGCACAATACACCAAATGTGGTCTGACCAGAGCCTATTAGATCCTCAGAAGTATGTCTCTGCTTTTATATGCAAGTCCTGTCAAAATAAATGCCAATATTGCATTTGCCTTCCTAACTACTAACTCAACCTACAAGCTTACCTTGAAAGAATCCTGGACTAAAACTCCCATGACTCCTTGCACTTCAGACTTTGCATTTTCTCCCCATTTAGAAAATACTCCATGCTTCATCCTGCTCCACCAGTGGTCCTCTCTGCTTCACAACTTTTCAAAGGATGTATCACAGTGCTATCATGCTGGTGAGTGCTGAAGGATGCCCCAAGACCTATGAACTCCTGAATCTTCTGCATCTTCAATGTTCCCCTGACTTGTTCAATAACATCCTTACTGGTCACACAGACTATCATTGTGCTCCTGTGCCATTAGCAGGGTTCCCACCAGGGCATGATGCAAGTTTGAAAGAGTATATCTTATCTCCCACCAGGAAGTCTTTATGCCTGTTTCCTGGAACAGCAGAGGTTGGAATATTGGACTATCTCAGTAAGAAAGTGGCTTGACGCACGACTGATGTTGTATTCACTCCATATCTGCAGTGTTTGTGCCAAACTTAACCCCTCCTGACTGACCTTGCAGCTATAGTGTAAATGCAATTTTAGACTCTTCTGAGTTTGATTGTTTTTATCTTATTAAATTACTCTTCCAGCCTCAAAATGCTCAGCTGCTGGATAGATTACTATTTGGTGTCCCTAAACTCAATCTTGGTGCTACACCAACCAATGTTGATAAAGTAACAGAGAAAGACCTAAGTGATCCCATAGATTGCCACAGCTTTATGAGTTACCAGCTCAGGTTAAACATTGAAACATAGAAAACAGGAATAGGATTGACCATTCAGCCCTTCATGCCTACTCCAAATTCAATATGATCACAGCTGATCATCCAACTCAATACTTTATTCCTGCTTTTGCCCATAACCTTTGATCCCTTTAGCTCTAAGAATTATATCGATCTCCTTCTTGAAACATTCAATGTTTCACTCTCCACCGCTTTCAGTGGCAGAGAATTCCACAGCTCACCACTCTCTGGGAGAAGAAATTTCTCTTCATTTTATACCAAATGGCCCAACCCCTATCCTCAGATTGACTGCTGGTTCTGGACTCCCCAGTCATTGGGAACATCCTTCCTCTGTTTGCCCTGTCTAGTCCTGTTAGAATTTTATTGGTTTCTATGAGAGCACCCTTCCCCTCATTCATCCAGGGTCTGCTCCTGGAGTTTCAGTCATATGATATTAGTTGCAGTCTGGAAGTTGTCTCCTCCAATTCCGGTCTCTCAAGCATTGAATTTTACTCATTCTACTGTTGGACCTTCAGTTACTTGAATCCTATGCTCTAAACGTCTCCATGTTTCTGCCTCTTTCAAGATGCTCCATAAAACCAACTTATGGTCATATGTTCTCATATCATGCCCCTGTGAAGTGACCTGGGGCATTTTAGTCCATTAAAGGCCATGACGTAATGCAAATTGCGATCTGTAAACTCTGTCCTGCTTAATCAAAGACTTGATGCCGGTGCAGTTCTGAGGATTCCAATGGATGCCACTGAAGACTGTAATTTGAAACATCAGACCTGAGATTTTGAAAATGGAATTAGACATAAGATATAAGCGCAGAAGTTAGCCCATCAGGCTCTGCTCTGCTATTCAATGAGATCATGGTTGACCTGATAATCTTCAACTCCACTTTCCTACCTTATCAGCCCTGGTCTCCTTACTGATTAGAAGCCTGTCTGTCTTAGCCACGAATATATTTAATGACCCAGCCTTGACAGCTCTGTTTTTGGTAAAGAACTCATCAGATTTGCCACCCTCTAAGAGAAATAACCCTCTTTTTTTTGCTAAGTATGCAACCCTTTGTTTGTAGACTCTCCCACAAAGGGGAAACATTTCCACATCTACCCTGACAAGCCACAAAAGAATCTTATAAATTTAAATAAGGTCTCCTCTCATCCAAAACTACAATGTGTAAAATCTCAACCCCTCCATATAAGACAGTCCCTCCATACCCAAGATCAACCTCATGAATCTTCTCTGGATTGCCTCCAATGCTGGAATGTTTTCGTAGATAAGGGGACTGAAATAATTCCACAGAGGCCAGTATCCCAACACCAAGCTACTGTTTAGTTACATATCCACAGTACATGTTCTCTGATCAGCCAGTTCAGAGCCACTCCTTAGAATGAAGAGAATCCCTGAGACTCCTGCTTATATCTGTCAGCAACGACTCCCTGATTAGTCCTGGTTAACAGGCCCAATCAGGGAACATGAAATCAATGAGAAATACTTGGTCAACCTCATTCCAATTACTACAGGGACCAAATCTGTTGACAGTATTTCAGATGTGGTCTGACCAGTGTCTTGTATGGTTACAGCAAGAACTCCCTATTTTTATATACTATTTCCTTTGAAATAAAGGCCAACATTCCACTTGCCTTCTCTATTTCCTGCTGAGTTTGGATACTAACTTTTTATGAATCATGCAAAAAGATCCTCAAATCTGCTGTGGCTTTCTGCAGTCTTTCTCCATTAAAATGATATTCAGCTCCTCTATATTTCCTGCCAAAGTTCACAACCTCAGATTTTCCCATTTTATATTCCATTTTGCCTAGCTTCTTGCCCACTCACTTCCCCTGTCTCCTTATGTCGACTCCTCGTGTCATCCTTACTACTTGCTTTTGTACCTCATTTTATGTTATCCACATTCTTGGCAAAATACATTAATTTTTGTCATCCAAATCATTAAAATACATTGTAAACAATTAAGTGTGGAATATGTATGTTCTGTTGAATGGTTAATCTGGAAGTCTATTACTTTCTTCCAAATTTATTGTCTCTGGAGTTTTCTTATCTTTGGAGCCACTGATTGTATCGTCCTGGTCATTCATCTCCTTCAAATGATATAGCTAGTCCTGTTCCTGCTCTGTCAGGACAATGAGGCAAGAAAAGGTCACTGCTGAAGTGATTCCACTCTGTATCCTCATGAAAGGCCCGATTGCACTGTTCCAAATCTTGCAAAAGATTCAGCATCACTATTGTTGCTGAATATCCAGCAGTCAGCCACGGTGGATATTCTAGTTGGAACTGGTGATAGTGCTTCCAAGTGTTGACACGCAGGTAGCATGGTCCAAGCAGGAATTGATGGATTAGGGTTCCAGGATTTGACATCACAGTCTCAATGATGACATGCAAGCAGAAAGTGAACATGAAACACACTTCTCCTACATCATTAGCAGCAATTCCCAATAAGATCGATCAACTCCTTGAGGAGACTCCCTAACAAGTTGGCAGGGTTGGCAATCATAGTTTCTGAACTGTAAATAAAATCACTTTACTCAGACGGACCCATGCCATTCACCGAGAAACTCTAAAGGGACTCAGCAATCAAATTACCGAGTGATTGTCACAATGAGACCAACACACATTTTTGTTAAATCTACATTTTTCTTCATTCCACAGATTACTTCTTGAAAGTTCCATCATAGCACGAGATGCAGTTTTGATGATGTGCAGTTCCTTACCTTGTTGTTTCTTTTGGAATAACTGTGAGTTACAAAGACATTATTGGTATTTCCATTCCATTTTAATATCAGAGCTGTTTCTTTCCTAAAGGGTGTCCTGTTACATGTGTTTAAGAAAGCATGCCACTGAAATCTTCAGTAGATGTTCTAAAGTTTAACAGTTAAGTTATTGGTTTCTTTTGTTTTGCATACAGTGAAGATTTGTCAGTGGAATCACTGGCTAAATCTGAAGAATTAAATTCAGGATTGTTCTTAAAAATAAATTGCAATGACGATTTTCAATTTCAAACTCGAGTAAAATGTTTGATTTTCTTCAGTGAAGGCAATAAGTGAAGGCCTTTTCCATCTTGTTACTTGTCTGATGTTATAGTGCAAAGCAATAACCAACAATTATGCTCTCGAAATCAAAAATACATTTCATTTTTCCTGAAATTATAAAAATCCTTCAATTATCAGATGTATAAAATGAAACCAAGAAATATTTATTTAACATTGCAAAAAGCATTGACAATATACAGTTTTACTTAATTAGTCATGAACAATTTAGATTTTTTACTACAAACCTTTTTGGGAATACCATTGCCTTTTTCAAATATAGTTGTTGGCTTTAGAACTATATCCTCAAAGTTTTGTGTCAAGTGATGTGATATAGATCACATGTGACATAGATTGGTCCTTCAACCAATCAAGTCATACAAAGACAATAGTGCCCGTTCAACCATCTTCCAATCTTCAATCAAGCCAATCTCTAGAACCAGAAACCAATTGGATGGTCAAACCCTGCTTAGTGGTGTAATTTCCAATTGGTTCAGCCAAAAACAAGGCCAATTAATTTCAAAACCAATGATGCACCATAGAATCGCCATGGCAATTGTTCCTTCACACACATCCAAGATACTGCTTGAAAGTACCTGAAGCATTACACATTCTGAAAGGCCTTGGATCACCTCAGACCTACACACTCCTGACACACCACTCGTATCTCATGTCTTCTTTTGATACTTATTTTCTGAAGTTCAGTATAACAGCCCAATGTCAACAAATTAAATTAATACGTATAGAAGCTCAATCTCCAGTATTATTTTAGGAAGGGTTCAGTTGCCAACTGAACACCTTTTAGCTTTGGATTCCACACATCCTCAGTGATGTTCCTATCAGCATTTCCATTTTGGTCCACCCTTTCATCTGGGCTGATTCTGCTCCCCATCCATTCACCCTATAGCAATGTGAACACTGCAAGGGATATGAAGGAAGGAAAAGTGCTACATTTACAAATGGGAGAACAAAGTGAAAAGAAAACAAAGAAGGGAAGATGAATTGTTGAGAACGTCAGGGATTATAAATGGAAGAGGCAGAAATGGAAATACATGAGGAGAAAGGAAACACAGGGAGTGCAGAAGTGCGACAGAAAAGGTAAACATATTGAGATGATGGATGAAAACGTATATTATAGAGAGAGCCAGAGTCCATAGACACAAGCGATGAAAAGTACACAAAGAGGGTAAAAATGATAAAAGAGCTTTATGAACAAGTGTGTTACAGTGACAATAAGGGAAAGTGTGCAAGAGGATTATGGAGAATTAGAAAACCATGATGGAAAGCCAGAGAAAGAGAAACTAACAGACAGCTAAAAGAAGAGCATTTTTTAAAAACCTTTTTTGATTTCTACATTATAATGCATAGGACAATCAGATAGTTTAAAAACCCAATTGATTGATAAACAGAGTAGCATACTTTGTAGACTTTCATTCCTCTGCCAAGTCTGCTGACATAAGTTCAAATTCTCTCGACCCAGTTGTTGGGTCTTTCAGCATTCATTCAGTAAATCCATTTGGACTGGTATGAACCTATATTCCTTTACTAGGTTTTTTTTTGTTGTGCGTCAGTCTTTATGAGTGAAAGTTGCAAAGTTTCAACTGGTGACTCCGTTTAGCAATGTTTCCATGGCATGATTGGAAAGGGTAAGAATTCAATCAGTCACTTTAAGGAACCTGCCCCTAGAGCAGGGCTTAGGCTGAGTGTGAGAAGGAAGGGAGAGAAAGAGAGAGAGTTTTACCATGGGTGTACTTAAATCTAATATCAGATGCCAAAAAGTGGAAAATATGTTTCAGAATTGCAATTCCTTACCTTGACAAAATGTTTATCAGCTCAGCAAATAACATTGCTTCTGACTGCCATCGATAAACAACAAAGCTTTAACATACAGGATATTTTTAAACAGTTATCTTGGTGTTGGGCAAAATGTTGATCTCTGGTAATTTTGGAAAATGCTTTATCTGAAGATTAATTTAATAAATACAAAGAAAAATATATTTGCAATTAAACTTTGAGGTTCTATCAATTTTTGTTTAATTGTCATGAAAATTGTTAAGTAAGAAACATGCTCCATCTGTTGATCCTGGTTTCTGCTGTACATACTAGAGGGCGCTGTCTATACTTTGGGAAGAGAGATGTAAGCAAATTATTTCTCAGCTCTCTGTAAAATATGCAGGGGTTTAATTATCAGTACTTTGTTTCATTCTGCATCTGAATGCTGGGAGGTTTACTTTGATAGAAATGGATTAATGCACAGTTTCTAAGGTTCAATACTTTATCTCCCAAGTTATTCAATATCCCCACTACTTGGAGCTGACTTTCCAACAGAACACTTTCTGCTTTAATCTAAAATGTGACAACCTTTCAGAGTAAGTCATGAAAGCATCAGTTTTACATCACCATTCAAGCAAATCCACTTTCCTGCCTAATCCCCATAAAACCTGAGCTCTGTGTGTGAATGTGTGAATCACCCCTCAGGCCTCATTTTGCCCCAGGCTTTGACACGATGATATAGGGCCCTCATCTGTTGGCATTGAGTTGAGGAAGCAATCTTTTGGGTGGTGGTCTCCTAATTGGTTGTCCTATGAAGGATAGTGGGCAGGATCTTGAAGCATATCCCAGAATTCATACCACCTGAGAAACCCCTCCATTACATTGGCATGCTCTATAATTTTATGAGCAGGGTGACTAGCTCTTGAGCTAAAAGTAACCCTTCGGCATGGATGTGTGTACAAGGTGATGGATGGGAGATGCTAATAGGTGCATAGCAGTGGGTGTTGGGGTGCTGTGCAAACTGTGGCAATGGCAGGATAGGGGTGTGGGGTTCTCAAGATTTTGGGAGTGGGGGGAAATGGTTGGTGATGATGGGACCACAGCATAGACTGCGGGATTGGGCCACATAGGGAAGGAACTGTTCACGTACTATCACTGGTCTCGGTACAACCTTCTCAAACTCTCCTTGCAGAAAGATCCCTCCATTCCTGGGATTAACCAAGTGAACCTATAATGTTCGTATATCTTTCCTTAGTCAAGAGGCAAAAAAAAACTGTTCACAGTGTTCCATGTGTGGCCTTTCAACTGTTTTGTCTAATTTTAACAAGATTTCCCTATTTTTAGACTATGAAATAAGGGCTAACATTCCATTTACCTTCTCTGTTACCTGATGAACTTAGATATAAACGTTTTGTGATTCATACATGAGAACCTCCAAATACATCTGTACTGCAACTATCTGCAGTTTTTTTGAATTTAAATAATATTCAGCTCCTCTATTCTTCCAGCCAAAGTGTATAACCTAATATTTCTCTACTTTATGTTTCATCAGTTTTCACCAACTCAATTAAATTGTCTATATCCCTCTGTAGACTCTTTGTGTTGACTTCATTACTTGTTTTCCCAAC
This sequence comes from Chiloscyllium plagiosum, assembly GCF_037043375.1. NCBI lineage: Eukaryota > Metazoa > Chordata > Chondrichthyes > Orectolobiformes > Hemiscylliidae > Chiloscyllium > Chiloscyllium plagiosum. Next base: position 9,283,252 of record NW_028270175.1, read on the forward strand.
TATTTTTGTGGTCATTCATGAAAAGCGCAATAGTACAGTTGGTAAAGTACATTGTAAATAATTGTGACCTCAAAACTGATCCCTGTGGTGCTCCACTAGTTACAGATTGCCAAAATTATCAGATTCCTGAAAGTATCCACCTCATCCCAAATTTGTCTTCCATTGGTTAGCCAATATTCAATCCCTGCTAATATACTACCCTGAACACTTTAGGCTTTTATCTTTTGAGCTATAGGGAGAGGCTGAACAGGCTGAGGCTGTTTTCCCTGGAGCGTCAGAAGCTGAGGGGTGACCTTATAGAGGTTTACAAAATTATGAGGGGCATGGATAGGGTACATAGGCAAAGTCTTTGCCCTGGGGTCAGGGAGTCCAGAACTAGAGGGCATAGGTTTAAGGTGAGGGAGGAAATATATGAAAGAGACCTATGGGGCAACTTTTTCACACAGAGGGTGGTACGGGTATGGAATGAACTGCCAGAGGAAGTGGTGGAAGCTGGTACAATTGCAACATTTAAGAGGCATTTGGATGGTATATGAATAGGAAGGGTTTGGAGGGATATGGGTCGGGTGCTGGCAGGTGGGACTAGATTGGGTTGGGATATCTGGTCAGTTTGGACGGGTTAGACCGAAGGGTCTGTTTCCATGCTGCACATCTCTATGACTCTATGACTCTATAAGTAGCCTTATGCAATTCTAAACGTATGATATCTTGTTGAATGCCTTTGCGAAAGTTAAATATATTACATCTACAACTTCTCCTTTGTCTGTGCTGCTTGCTACCAACTAAAAAGAATTCTAATAAATTTGTTAGGCATGTTTTCTGTTCATGAAGGTATTCTGACACCGCTTGGTGTTATGTATTTCTAATTAAACAGCTGTTATGCCCTTTTTAATAGGTTCTAATATTTTCACAATGAAAGATGTTAAACTAACTGGCTTTTGATTACATGTGTTTTGTCTCATTATGAATGAGAGTGTTACACTGACAGTTTTGAATCCTGTGGGACTTCTTCAGAATCTAAGGATCTTTGGAAGATTACTAATAGTGCATTGACTGTCCTTATAGCTACTTCATTTAATCTCCTTAGGATGCAATCCATCAGGTCCAGGTCGTTACTGTCTTATTGTTCTGATTAGTTTCCATAATTTTTTTTTCTAAATACTATTATTGTATTTATTTCCTCTCTCCCTTTTGCCCATGGATTATTTGGTATTTTGGAATGCTATTGGTGTCTTTTATCATAAAAAGTGATGTAAAGTATTTATTTTTCTCTTCTGCCATTTCCTGGCTCCCCATTATTTGACAAGCCCATTGCATAAGGAGCTTATGCTCACTTCATATCATGAATTCTGTTTTATGGATTTAAATAATCTCTTGCTGTAATTAGTGAAACATCACAGGGATCAGTTCTGAGGTCACAATTATTTGCAATGTATTCTACTGACTGTTTTGATGCTCATTACAAGCAAACATTTATTGACTAATGAAAATGCATAAATCTAGGATTTTAAATGAACAATTCACCTGACATCAATTGCCATTTGTAGAAAAGAGTTCCAGAATTTGACTAGCTTTTGTGAGTAGAAATGTTTCTTAATTTTACTTATGCATACTTGTCTCTGAACCTTTAACTAATCAACAATCAGCACACAGCAGTATTTGATATTAGATTCACTGCTTTCCTAGATATGCTTAATGTCAGGTCTGGGTACACAGTAAAACATTTCAAAATTTGCAGATGACACAAAACTTGGAAGTTTTCTGAACTTTAACTATGATTTTGATGGACTTCAAGAGGACATAGGCAGATTGGCGGGCGTTAAAACCTAAGGCAGAGAAGTGTGAGGGGATGCATTTTGTTGGAAGAACAAACAGCAGTATAAAACAAAAGCTACAATTCTACCGGTGGCTACAAGAACTGTGAGCCCTTGGGTATGTATGCCCAATTCATTGAAGATGGTTAAAAAGGCACACAAATTCTGTGCTTTCTGATTAGTGGCATTGAATACAAATACAAGGAAGTTACAATGATCATTTATTATACACTGAGTTGGTCTCAGCTAGACCATTGCATCAAATTTCACACATCCTCATGGAAAGCTTTGCAGAGAGTGCAGAAAAAAGAATGAGTCCAGGGACCAGGCACTTCACTTACCCAGTTTTCCACTTATTTTATTTGAAGGAGAGGTATTCAAAATCATGAGGAGTCTTGACAGCACAGATTGGGGGAGTCAGATCCTGTTGGTGAAAAGTAGAGAATGCTGATTTGAGGTGACTGGTGAAAGAACCAATGATGATGTGAGATGATTTTTACAACGCAAGGGATGGAATTAAGGGAGAAATCAGCCACATTCTAAGTGAGTTGTCGAAGGATCTTGAAGGGATGAATGGCCTAGTACTGCTTCTGCGAACAGAGATCCTCCCAGGTGTATTCTTCCATCAATTTGACATCGCCATCCTCCCACAATTGATTTGCAGAAACTTAACATCCATAAAGCTGTTCATGATTTACATATAAACTGTTTGCACATATAGTCCTTTGGGTCTCTTACATGAAATTGCCACTTGTGGTGCACTCTACTGATGGTGAACAATTCCAGTGAATGGGGTCACCTGATAACATTACAATACCACATTGGAATAGACTCTCTTAAGCCCCACAGCTGGAAGGGACCCTCTTGTACCTTATATACCACAGTATCCAAAAAGCAGAGAGCCACACTGGGCATTTAATTGTGAATATCAGACTACGGTTGGACAGCAGCAGAATTTAATGACAAAATAATATATTTGGAATTTATTAACAAGAACAAATAGCTTTAGTGTATTTTTAAAATACATTTAATAGTTTTTAGCATGAATTAATAAATTGAGCATGAAGAATTTAAATATTTATGGTTAGGAGGAATGATATCCTCCAATTAGCCAATAATTCACAAAACAAGTGATCATCTTTTTCTGTAACAACCTCATGAATTTTACCTGATGACATATAATTAAATTTAACCTCCACTTTTCATACCCCAATGACAACACTGCACTCTTGATCCAAACACAGGTTTTTAAAATATTACATTTATTTTATATTCAAAATATTTATTTTAGTGGGTTGTAGACAATTTGGTGGATAAATAATACTTCTTCCTGTCATTGCACGTGACTGACTTCCTCTTGCTATCCTTTTTAAATATTCTGTGTTGCTTCTCTTTACCATCGATTTTCTGCCTTCCTTCTCTCTCACACTTTTCTCTCCCTTGTGCTTCTCTGTATGGCCTTGAGACACATACTCAACTCAGCCTTTTACTGATCTAAGTTGCTCTCACTGTTTCTTGTCTTGCTCTTTCTTTAATTCTCCTCTCTTCTTCACACCTCCTGGCTTCTGCGTGCCACATTCTGCCACAGCTTGTTGTTGTCAGTCACCTGTTTGTTTTCTTGTTTGTTCACTCTCTTTTTCTCTGCCTGTCTGTCTCTTCAAATCGTACATTTTTTTTTCAGTCTTTCAAAATAATGTTTGCTTCTTTTTTCCTTCTTGTTGATTTTTTCCTCCTCTGACGCTCAGTCTCTATTTTCTTCTTCTACATTATCACTGATTTGTTGTCTGAATTTGCCTTTTATGTTTAACTATAGAGATTTAGCTCCACAAGCACACTTGGACCATGAGGGAAGAAGTTTCAGGACAGGTTCAAAGTAGACAGGCTGAATGGACTGACATATGTGACATCTTGCTAGATGTCTTGGAAGTGAAGAAGATTCCAGATGAATGGAGAAAGACTGAGAATTCTGCAGTGAATAATTCACCTCTTGACTCCCGAAACCTTTAAACCATCCATAAGGTACAATCAAGGGCATGATTAGATTAGATTCCCTACAGTGTGGAAACAAGTCCACACCGACCCTCTGAAGAGTAATCCACCCAGACCCATTCCCCTACTCCCTACTAATGCACCTATCACAATGTGCAATTTAGTATGGCCTACACATCTTTGGAGTGTGGGGAGAAACCAGAGCAAACCCACACAGACACGGGGAGAATGTGCAACTCCACACAGGCAGCCGCCTGAGGCTGAAATCGAACCCGGGTCCCTCGCACTGCAAGGCAGCAGTGCTAACCACTGTGGATCAAGTGCAATTCCAAAAATAGTGACAAAGCTCAACACCATTCAGAACAAAACAACTTGCACCTTTGAAATCCCATCCATCCCCTTTAAACATTCAACCTCTCCATGGCTACAATATGTATCATTCATAAAGTGCAGTAACTAATCAGCACTTTTTCAACAGCATTTCCCAAACCTATGCCCACTACCACCTCAGTAAACAAGGGCAGCAAACTCCCCTCCAGATCCCACAACATCCTCACTTGGAGATAGAATATAGGAATGAAAGAACTAGGAACAGGAGGAGGTCATTCAGCCCCTCGAGCCTGCACTGCCAATTGATACGATCATGGCTAATCTCATCTCAGGTTCAACTCCACTTTTTCCTGCCCATTCCATATAACCTTGCAACCCATTACTAATTAAAAATTTGTCTACTTCCTCCTTACACGTACTCAACATACCAGCATCCACCACACTCTGGGGTAATGAATTCCATAGATTCACAATCCTTTGAGAGAAGTAATTTCTCCTCATCTCTATTTCAAATCTGCCACCTCTCATTCTCAAACTGTGACATCACATTCTAGATTGCATACATCTACTTTGCCAACCCTTTTAGCATCTTACATGTCTTGCTTAGATCTCATCTCATGAAGCAGTCCTTCTTTGTCACTAGGTCAACATTCTAGAGCCCCCTAATAGTATTGTGAGAGTACCTTTGCCACTTGAGTGCACTGATTCAAGAAAGCATCTCATCAGCACTTGTTCAGTGTGGGCAATAAATGTTGACCTTGTTAGTGACACCTGCATCACATGAATGAACTCAAAAATGGAAAGGTAAATATTGCCTATTATAATGTTCAACAGGCATTTTAATGACATTACAATCTATTGTCCATCTGGAAGTTTTGCAGTCAATCTATTTCTTCTTTTCAGTAATGCAAGAAATATTTATGCATTTCATTTATCATTACTTAATATATATTAATGGATATTGGTTTCACCATACCTATAAGTAATAGATAAATATATATTTTATATGATATATTTTAATATGAATCAGAATGTTTAAATGTGTCTCATTTCTAATATTTAAATAAATTATACTTTTCTAATATAGACCAAAATCATATCTACAGGCTGTTACCATGAGGTAATTATGCATAATTGCGAAACAACTGTTGGAATGCAATTTTTCATATTCTCAAATTGTAATTTACTGATGTTGGTGGGTTCCACCATCAAATGAAACTACGTTTACAATAATTGTTTTATCCAGTTTAACTAGCCAGAAATTGGGTCCCTGACCCCTGTAACTTATTATAAAGTAATACTGCCATTAGAACACTGCAGGAAAAGGATTTATGGAGCAGGTGGTTGAACTTGTCACTGGGTAAATCCTGAGAAAGCAGACCTGTGACTATCGGAACTGTCATAAATCCAAAAAAAGCAGCAGAGTTCTTCGAACGGAGCTGGAGAGAACTAGCTCAGGGGTGCAGTGTAATCCCCTGCAAAAGTCAGAGTACACATCAGCGCTGTCAAAAGACTACCAGGGAGGATCCTTCATGTTTGTAAAGGCATCAAGGAAAATCCAAAAATCGTCAGGAATCACAACGGAGTACGACAATAAGTTGCATTTGTATTGCCTCTCCAACATAGCAAAATGCCATGGGATAATTTCAAAGAGTGGCATCAGTAAATAAAGAATTGGCACCATCTAGAGGAGGAGTTGTCAAGCCGAAGAGCAATAGCCTGCACATTTGGTGGATTTTTAAGGAAGCAGCTTAAAGGAGAAAGGAGGGTCAGAGACAGTTAGAAGGAGTATGCTAACCTCAGAGCCCAAGCAACTGAAAATGCCACCAATGGTAGAGCGATTAAAATTGGGCTGCATTAGAATCATAGAGTCATAGAGATGTGCAGCATGGAAACAGACCCTTCGGTCCAACCCGTCCATGCCGACCAGATATCCCAACCCAATCTAGTCCCACCTGCAAGCACTCAGCCCATGTCCCTCCAAACCCTTCCTATTCATATACCCATCCAAATGCCTCTTAAATGTTGCAATTGTACCAGTCTCACCACATCCTCTGGCAGCTCATTCCATACACGTACCACCCTCTGCGTGAAAAAGTTGCCCCTTAGGTCTCTTTTATATCTTTCCCCTCTCACCCTAAACCTATGCCCTCTAGTTCTGGACTCCCTGATCCCAGGGAAAAGACTTTGTCTATTTATCCTATCCATGCCCTTCATAATTTTGTAAACCTCTATAAGGTCACTCCTTAGCCTCCGATGCTCCAGGGAAAACAGCCCCAGCCTGTTCAGCCTCTACCTGTAGCTCAGATCCTCCAACCCTGGCAACATCCTTGTAAATCTTTTCTGAACCCTTTCAAGTTTCACAACATCTTTCTGATAGAAAGGAGACCAGAATTGCACACAATATTCCAACAGTGGCCTGACCAATGTCCTGTACAGCCGCAACATGACCTCCCAACTCCCATACTCAATACTCTGACCAATAAAGGAAAGCATTCCAAATGCCTTCTTCACTATCCTATCTACCTGCGACTCCACTTTCAAGGAGCTATGAACCTGCACTCCAAGGTCTCTTTGTTCAGCAACACTCCCTAGGACCTTACCATTAAGTGTATAAGTCCTGCTAAGATTTGCTTTCCCAAAATGCAGCACCTCGCATTTATCTGAATTAAACTCCATCTGCCACTTCTCAGCCCATTGGCCCATCTGATCTAGATCCTGTTGTAATCTAAGGTTGGATAGGTATGGACAGCTTGAAAGCAGGTTGGCTGAAGGAAGTCACACAGAAAGAGAAGGACTCAGAAAAAGGTGAAAGAATCTTGCTGTTCAAAAGAGGTCAGAACTGATACCATAAGAAGTCATTCCACACTTCGGGATTAGAAGTGATGGTGAGGGCTCTGAAATGATTGAAATTTGATTGGCTGTACCAGTCACCTTATTTTTGCCAGGTTTTAATCTTTTCTTCAAAACCACAGTTTGGAATAGTATACGTATGCTGTACTGTATGGTGGCTGAAATGTTAACTTTGATTTCTCTGCACAGATGCAGCCAGACCTGCTGAGATTTTCCAGCAATTTCTGTTTTGTTGTTAAAATACAGTGTGTTCTATATAAATTGATTGCCTGACAATTTTATATGTTATTATTTCAGGTACAGTTGCTCTGACTGCTCATATCAAAAAGTATTTAAAAGCACAATGTCGAAACTATTTAGCAATTCCCCAGTTAATAAGTTTCCTCCAGCCCTGCTACTGCCTCCATTCTCACATGATGATGTCATTGTATTTCTTTGCCTTTGGTATTATTTCTCCCTCGTTGGTTTCTAATATTTGCATATTACTCACCAGATGCTCCCAGACATCTACCCACATCACCTTGCTGCGTGAGGGACAGTACCTTGTGGATGAGTTCACAACCCTGCAGTTCCCCACGGGGAATTAGCATATCTATGTTCACCTCGTATTGAAGATCCAGCTGAAATTGAGATGTTTGTGAGTGGTATGCTCATATCCTACACAGCACGGATGGAGGCAATGGTGGATGGAAGGGTGGATGGAAGGGTGGATGGAAGAAAGGAATCACGTTTCTCCAGACCTCAGGTTATTCCAAAGCATGCCATCGCCAAGAAAATACATCTGAAATATTGCCTCCAATAATGGATGAACACACTCAGTTATTTCCGTGCACCTCAATGCTTCACACTTTGGTGAACATACAAACTTTCTTATACTGTATATTAAAACAAAATCTCCCAAATAATAATGTTTGATGAGAATGCAGGAGAATTATTCCCTCAAGCAACAACTCTGATTATAAAAATCGCAAATCCTGATTGTAGAGACAAAAGGTGATACAGTGGGCGGCACGGTGGCCCAGTGGTTAGCACTGCTGCCTCACAGCGCCTGTAGACCCGGGTTCAATTCCCGACTCAGGCGACTGACTGTGTGGAGTTTGCACATTCTCCCCGTGTCTGCGTGGGTTTCCTCCGGGTGCTCCGGTTTCCTCCCACAGTCCAAAGATGTGCGGGTCAGGTGAATTGGCCATGCTAAATTGCCCGTAGTGTTAGGTTAAAGGGGTGGATGTAGGGGTATGGGTGGGTTGCGCTTCGGCGGGTCGGTGTGGACATGTTGGGCCGAAGGGCCTGTTTCCACACTGTAAGTAATCTAATCTAATCTTAAAACTGAGTGAACTTCATATCTTTTTTAATCTGTAAATGCGATGTGATTATTGCTGGTTAGCCAGCATTTATTTATTTATTTTTATTCAGGGATCAGGGTGTCTCTGGCCAGGCCAGCATTTATTACCCATCCCTAATTACCCAGAGGGCAGTTAAGAGTTAACCACATTGCTGTGTGGGTCTGGAGTCACGTGTAGGCTAGACAAGATAAGGATGGCAGTTTCATTCCCTAAAGGGGTTTTTCCAACAATCGATAAATGGATTCATGGTCATCATTAGACTCTTAATTCCAGATTTTTATGGAATTAAAATTCCACCATCTGCCATGATGGGATTCAAACCTGGGTTCACAGAACATTACCTGGGTCTGTGAATTAACTGTGTAATGATAATACCACTGGACTGCTATCTCCCACCTTTGCCTGACCCTAATAGCCTTGGAAGGTGGTAGTAAGCTGCTGCCTTAAACTGCTGTAGTTCCTACATTGAGGTATACTCATCAGGCTGTTTGGAAGGGAGTACCAGTGACAGCGAAAGAATGATGATATACTTCCAGGTCAGGATGTTGTGTGATTAGGAGAGGAACTTAACAAGCATTGGCAATCCCATATATCTGCTTCCCTTGACCTTTCATTCATAGCAATTGCAAGTTTGAAAGGTGCTCTTGAGGAAACCTTGGTGAGTTGCAGCAGGGCAGCTTGCAGATGGTACACGCTGTGGCCACTGTGCATTGGTTCTGGGGAAGTGAATAAGGTGACGGCTTGGATGCCAATCAAGCCAGCTGCTGTGCCCTGGATGGTGTAAAGTTTCTTCAGTGTTGTCAGAGCAATCAGGCAAATGGAGAGTATTCCGTCAAACTCCTAACTTGTTCCTCATAGATGGTGTACTTATTGCAGGAAAATGGGAGATGAGTTACTGAAATAACTGCAGAGGCCAGTATCCTATCACCAAGTCACATTGTATTTACTTGTGCACAGTACACTGGCTGTTGCCAAACAGCTCAGAGTCAGTCACCTGAACTGAGGGGCTTCTAATTCTCCTGTTTTTATTGGTCAGCCAGGGCTTTCTGAGTGATCCAGGATAACAAACCCAATCAAACATCTCATAGTCAACAAGATCTACCTGGTACCTACATCACTCTCCCCTCCCACAGTGCTGGGATGTCAGCCTGGTCTTTCTCTTGTAGCTTTTCCTGCAACGTTTTTGCCCCGGGTCCGGTTCCTCCATCTTGGACTCTGATACGGGAGGCATGTACACACAATAGCCTGTCTCTTGCATCCAGAGCATCTCCGGAGAGCTTCCTCCTCTTCTTCCATCAGTAATGGTATTGAGGCTGCATCAATCTCAGACTCTGAGGTTTCCTCAATAGCACATTTCCTAGATGGAGGTGGACAACCTACGGTTTCTGGCAGGCCTTCTGGCTCTTCTAAGGGGTCAGCTATGTTTTGCTCCTGCCCCGTTTGTGAGGTAACAGCTTTCAGGTGATCCACGTGTTAGTTCAGGACTGTATCACCCATCCAATGTTTGTCAGTCACAGGACCTAACCTTCTCATTAACCTTGCCCTGTACCCATACAGGGCCATTTCCATTGTTCCGGCACCAAACTTCATTCCCTGAATTAAATTGTCTCTGTTGCTTAGTGGAGGCATGTGGCCGACATTGACGTTCCTGCTGTCAATTTCCTCCTGCCCCCCCCTCCACCCCCCCCCCCCCGCCAAGTATGGAACTATCTGGTTTAACCTGGTGCAGAGTCTTCTCCCCATCAGCAACTCTGCAAGAGTTATCCTTGTTGCTGTGTGAGGAGTAGTCTTGTAATCAATCAGGAACTGCGACAGTTTGGTATAAAATGGCACCATAGGCTGCTTCTTTAAGTCTGCCTTCAACATTTGGACTGTTCTTTCTGCTAGACCATTGAACGATGGATGCTATAGACCTTTTTTTCCCAAGGTGTCAGCATCTATTTCCCCACATTCTATATCTTCCATGTCCATCTCCACAGTAAACACTAATACAAAACATTTGTTTAGTATCTCCCCCATCTCCACACATAGGCTGCTTTGGTGATTTTTGAGGGCCCCTATTCTCTTCCAAGTGCTCTTTATTGGTCTTCCTGGTTATCAGCATTTCATCCAGATAAATGGCAACCTGGGGTACCACTTGTAAAATGTTCTCTAGGGTCCACTGGAAAAGGGCACAGGCTGATGATATCCCAAATGGCAGTCTCATATATTGGTATGAATCCTTATGGGTGTTATTGTGGGATACATCTGGGAGTCCTCATCCAGTCGCAATTACAGGTGGGTGTAGCTGATCTCCAGCTTTGTAAAGGACAGGCCCCTCGCCAGCTTTGAGTACAAGTACTTTATGTGAGGGATCGGGTATTTATCCAGTTTTAAGAAACGGTTTACCATTTGTTTAAAATCCCCACAAAGGCAAACTGAGCTGTCAGGATTCAAAATCGATACAACCAGTGCTGCCCATTCCTCAAACTGCACTGGTTTGATGATTCCTTCATTTTCTCACTTCCTCATTCCTTCGTTCTCCTGCCTCCTGATTCCTTTGCTCTCCCGTCTCCTGATTTCCGTGTATAATTTTGCCCGCAAGGCAAATGGCACCAGGTGGACCTTGAAACATCACGGAATTGCTTCCTTCAGCTTTGACCCCTTCAATATTCCCAAGCCCTTCCTGAAAAACCCCTGGGTATTTCACTAGGACTTCACTAGGCAGCCATTTTCTCATCGAAAAATGTTGAGCCAATCCAGGTGAATCTTTGTCAACAAATTCTGCCCAAATAGGCTTGGGCCCGAGCCTCTTACCTCAGTCAGTGGTAACTGCACCAACTGCTTCGCAAAGGAGACTGGAACTGAAGCTGTACTCTTAATCTGCAACGGTTCCCCAGTATATGTTCTCAGTCTTGCACAAACTGAAGGGTTGGAGACCCAAATGAATCTTGTTGAAGTCAGATTCTACAACCACAGATACAGCTGTGCTGGTATTGAAGTGAATGTTCCAGGTATTGACCTTGGTGTTTCCCAAGCTCAGTTGGACAGGTGAGGGTGTCCACTTCCATTGGGGTGCCATGTAGCGCCTATGCTGCAATAGGCCTGTTTGGAGTCCAGTTGGACTTCAGCTAGTAGGTACTTCTGCATGGTTACGTCAGTAATCCCACGTATCAAACAATCTCTCAGCATCTCACTCAGGCTAACCCAACACCACATGCTTCTGCCAGTCGTCTTAACCTCGTCAAAGACCCTGTTATGGAATACCCCAGTTCTCTAATAGACGAATAAAACCGATAGCATCTCAGAATTAGAGAAGGGTTTGGGGGTTCGTAATATTCCTTGAGCAACTCTGTCAACTTTTGGAAGATTTTAGTGCCTGATGTCTCGAGGAAAGTTAAGCCTTTTATAACCGAAAATACTGCCAGTCCACAAACAGTCAGGAGGATTTCTCATTGCTTTTCATCTGTCACGATGTCACTTGCCCAGAAAAAATAACGCATTCTTTCTGCATAGTGGCCCAGTCTTTGACAGCAAGATTAGCCAAGTCAAACTACCGAAATAACGGCATGATTCCAGAAATGCATATTACAACTCAAAGATGAGCTTTGCAGGTGAATATTCTTCAGGCATGTAGTCTTTTCTCTCATCACCACTGAACTAACTCTGCCGAAGCTGGTGTCCTGTCACCAAATCATCCTTTATTTACATGTGCACGGTACACTGTCTGTGGCCAGCCAGCTCAGAGCCAGCCCCTGAAACGAGGAGATTCTGAGTTCCCTCTTTATATATTTATATTTTTTCTTATTTTTAATTATTGATAGGCACAGTATCTATTATTCGATTAAGTTTTCCAATTTAATTGTAATTTTCCAATAAGTTTCCAATTTATTGTAAATTCCTCTTTCTTTTGTTTGTATTTAAACTATAGAGTTTAAATAAATTAAATAGTTTGATCAGTTGCATCATACCTGGAACACGCATTTCACATCTACCTTTAAAAGAAAAAGTTAAGGTCTCAGCTACCTTCTTAAAATATATTGATGGGGTCTGGTCTGGTCTGGTCCATAACACAATCTATTTGAAATAACTGCACAGAGGCCAGTTCCTGTCACCCAATATTTACTAGAGCACTGGCTGTGGCCAGTCAGCTTGGAGTTAGTCCTCAATGAGGAAATTCCAGTCTCCTGATTAAATTTTATTTCTTTTTCTTTTTTCCTTTTCTTCTGCCAAACAGCAGTAGTGCTCATTTCTCCCCAGCACCCATGTTTTTAGATTAGATTAGATTACTTACAGTGTGGAAACAGGCCCTTCGGCCCAACAAGTCCACACCGACCCGCCGAAGCGCAACCCACCCATACCCCTACAACCTAACACAACGGGCAATTCAGCATGGCCAATTCACCTGACCCGCACATCTTTGGACTGTGGGAGGAAACCGGAGCACCCGGAGGAAACCCACGCAGACACGGGGAGAATGTGCAAACTCCACACAGTCAGTCGCCTGAGTCGGGAATTGAACCCGGGTCTACAGGCGCTGTGAGGCAGCAGTGCTAACCACTGGGCCACCGTGCCGCCCAGTGTTGTGTGCATGTAGGTATAGGGCACAGTGAAGGAACAAATCCCATGTTCATATTGTACAGCCAGGGCTTCCTGGCTGGCTCAGGTTAACAACCCCAATCAAGAATCTCATAGTCAAATAATCTACCTGGTTCCAAACACTGCAGTTACTCACTACAGAATTACTATATATTGGACCAATCCTAGCAGCCACGGTATTTATATGGCTAGCCTGGTTCAGTTTCTGGGCAATAGTAATTTCCTGGATGTTCACATTATATGTTATATCCCAATTGTTGAGTGTCTGAGGCTGGAAATGCAAAATTTATATTATTTGGACGTTTGGTTAAAGTTTATGTTGAAAATATAGATAAGAGAAAGGTTCAAGGAATCCTGTTAGCTCCTGTAAGCTGTGGTCAGTAACATTTAGATCAGTGTACACTCAAGGCAACCTATTTATCAAAAACGTATCATCAGATTTGTGGGACTTACTGGAAGTTCCTTTTCGTGCAGCTGTATAAACTATCAGAATACTTCATTGGATCACTAATTAATTTCCTTCCTGAAGAATACATCAAGAGATAAACCATTGCCAGAGTCAATAGAGAGATACAGGAGCATTGTTCCATAGATCCACACATATTCATTATTTTCACTATCTTCTTGGAATCTGCCTCATCACTGGCTTTCAACCAATGTATGAAATGTTAAGTAGATATAATTGAAAAATGACCAGCTTGAGGGACATCCTGTTTAACCTTCACTCATTGCACCAAATTATTACAAGGCATCAAGAGGCAATATGCCATCCTCAGCTGTGACATTATGCAAAAAGGACCATTAAACCTTTCAGAGAGACGAACCACCTGAAGAGAAGCCAACCAGGATTCTATTGTATGATGCCCCCCAGTGGGCAGGTGCAAAACAAAAACAGAGAAACCGGCAGCCAATGTTAATTCCCTCTTCTCAATATATACTACAAATGAAAGAAGAGTTTACAATGTCATCAGAAACTCTGACATGAGGAAATTTTCCTGCAATTATTTCTGACTTAAACAATCAGAGAAAGTTATTCTATTTGTTTTTTTCAGTTATAGATTGTGTGAAGAAGGTGATTTGTTTCTTTAATGTTTAATTGGGTGCTGGAGAGTTATTTGATTGAAACAAGGTAAATTATTTTTCATACAGCTGCTACACAGCTAGAGCCTGAACTACGAGTTTTACATATCATCAGGATCAAAGTTATTACACTGGATGGAGATTACATTCAGCACAAAAATGGAGTGGATGTATGAAATTAGCTTCAGATATGCTGAAGGTGGTTTATCTTAACTATAATGCTTGCTTAGAGTGTTGCTGTTCTCTGTCAATTGGTTTTCCCAGTCCGTGGAGTCACTTGTATGAATTCGAGGCTTATACCTCTTTCAGTGTCTTTAGCTTTGAGTGATATTGAAATATAACTCAGTCATCTTGATATTCTCCTTTGCAAGTATTTTGTCTACATGTTTGTGAAATGCCAGTTGGAATTGCTCACAGTTGGAGCCACACCTTCAAACTGTCGCAACTGAGAATTTTACCATTCCACATATAATTGGGAATTCCTGATCCTCCCAACTCTGGGTTATGTGGGTAATTGGTCAGCTCTGAGAGATGAAATGATCAATCATGGCTGCCTCCTATCCAAAATGACTGGAGATTGAGATATGACCTGACTGTGTGCAAATAGTATGCTGTTATCCTCGCAATCCTATCAGTTTTTTCTTCTCCATGACGGTGAGGCATATTTAGGGTGTCAATTTCAGTTGGGACTGTTGCCTCACTCTGTTGCAGGTTTTCCTTTGGTTAACAGAGTGCTGACAGATGTAGAAGACCATCACCATATTTCAGAGCCCAAACCATATATAACTGAGGTAGTTTTCCAGTGTGCCTGGTCTGGAGTGCATGTTCGCTTAGCACTAAAACATTGCACAGCTGTCTACAGCCAGATAGTGTAAATCTAGGTTGGAAGATTCAAGACGTTTGTCCAGGTTTGCAGTGGAATGAATCAGTACAGTAGTTTAACCAGCTAAAACTCAATGAGAGATCTTCCAAATTCTGCTAGTACATTAGACTGACTGGTCAGTTATTGCCTGTGTAACAATACATTGATCTGCCATGATAAGTGTTGGATAACTAATTGTTATCAAGGCTTGATTTGTTTTCAACCTTCCATTGCCAAACAAGTTTACCCCAAAAAGACCTTGTTCACCTTCCTAAGTACAACAGTCAATAGTTAACTATTAAATAAATGATTAGCATAGGTATCAAGACTTGCTGAGTGAACAAGAGATGGAAGAACTCCTAGTGAGTGACTTTTAGACTCAACATAAGTTGTATGACATTCTAGTATCGCCTTCTTAATCACAGCTAGGCACAAACCAAACTCCATTGAACAGTGGTTTGGTCAGTAGGTTACATGGATCTTCAATGGAAAGGTTTTCTGCAACTTAAACATAGGAGGACTTGTTTTTTTTTAATTCACTGTTGGACGGGGGCATGCTGACTGGCTAACATTTCTTGCCTATCCCTAGTTCCCCCTAGAGAAGGTGGTGGTGGTGATCCGTCTTCTTGAACCGCTGCAGTCCACTTGCTGTAGATTGACCCACAATGCAGTTGGGGAGGGAATTCCAGGATTTTGACCCACGGACAGTGAAGGAATGGTGTTTTATTTCTAAGTTAGGATGGTGAGCAGCTTGGAGGGGAATGTAAAGCTGGTGGTATTCTGCTGCCCTTGTCCTTCAAGTTGGAAGTGGTTGTGGGTTTGGAAGGTGCTGTCTGTAGATCTTGGTGAATTTCTGCAGTGCATCTTGTAGATTGTACACATTGCTGATACTAGGCATTGGTGGTGGAAGGATTGGATGTTTATGGACAGGGTGCCAGTCATGTGGGCTGCTTTGTCCTGAATGGTGTCAAGCTTCTTGAATATTGTGGAGCTGCACCTATACGGGTAAGTGGGGAGTATTCCATCACACTCCTGACTTGTGCCTTGGAGATGATGGACAGGCCCTGGGGACTCACGAGGTGAGTTACTCGCTGCAGTTCCCTGAGCCTCTGACCTGCTCTTGTAGTCACTGCGTTCATGTGGTGTATCCAGTTGAGTTTCTGGTCAATGATAACCCCTAGGATGTTAATAGTGGGGGATTCAGTGATGGTAACACTATCGAATGACAAGGTGAAGTAGTTAAATTGTCTCTTTTTGGTGATGGTCATAGCCTGGCATTTGTGTGGAGCAAAGTTTCCTTGCCATTTGTTTGCCCAAGCCTGGGTATTGTCCAAGCCTTGTCACATGATTGCTTCAGTGTCTGAGGAGTCATGAATAATGCTGAACATTGTACAATTATCAGTGAATATTCCCATTTCTGATCTTATGATAGAGGGAAGGTCATGATGAAGCAGCTGAAGATGTTGGGCCTAGGGCACTACCCTGAGAAACTCCTGCAGAAGATGTCCTGGAGCTGAGGTGACTGACCTCCAACAGCCATGACCATCTTCCTATATGCCAGGTATAACTCTTTTACCAGTAGAGAATTTGCCCGATACCCATTGATTCCAGTTTTGCTATGGCTCCTTGATGCCACTCTCAATCGAATGCAGTCTCGATATCAAGGACTGTCACCCTCACCACACCCCTGGAATTCAGCTCTTTTATTCTGACTCAAAATTTCGATATATGAGTGTATGGTCCCACACATGGCTTCCAGGAAACACTTTCAAACAGTTACCCTGATTCTCAGAATTTCCCCATCTCATGCAGAATAAATGCCATCCCGTAAGTGTGTTAGGAACATAGGGACAGGAATAAGCCATTCAGCCCATAAAGGCTGCACCACCATTTAATACAATCATGGCTGAACGAACACATCAATGCCATTTGCTCAGCCAATCCCCATAACCCTGTACGTCAATGTTCCCTCTGAGCTGTGGACTCTGAGGTTCCATGAACAGTGGTCGTGGTTTTGGAACTCAGTGCCACATTGGGACGTTGGAGGTCCACACAGCCAGAAAGAATATTGATGTGGACACTGCAGTATGACACTGGAAATTAGAAATCTAAAAGCGCGGTGCAGTGGCTCAACGGTTACCATGGCTACCTCACAGCACCAGGGACCTGGGTTTAAGTCCCACCTCTGGTGACTGTCTGTGTGGAGAGGAAACATCCACTCAGCATTTACTGTCAAGCTCTTACAAATCCCATATATTTCAATAAGATTGTCTCTCATTCTTCTATTATATTCCTGATCGTCAGAGGAATGGCATCCTAATCACAGTGGCACAGTGGTTAGCACTGCTGCCTCACAGTGCCAGAGACCCGGGTTCAATTCCCGTCTCAGGCGACTGACTGTGTGGAGTTTGCATGTTCTCCCGGTGTCTGCGTGGGTTTCCTCCCACAGTCCAAAAATGTGCAGGTTAGGTGAATTGGCCACGCTAAATTGCCCGTAGTGTTAGGCGAAGGGGTAAATGTAGGGGAATGGGTGTGGGTGGGTTGTGCTTCAGCGGGTCAGTGTGGGATTTTTGGGCCGAAGGGCCTGAATCCACACTGTAAGTAATCTAATCGCTTCTCCCATTGTTGCTGCTTCATCTCAACATCCTTTCAAGACAAAAGAATGATTTGGATGTTGAACAATCCCCAATTCCTTTGCAACATGAAAATAATGTAAAGCTTGAATGGTACAGAGGGGTTACTGCCATTTTTGCCTCCTCAAATGTTAACCTGACAGATTGGATTACCCATCCTTTATAGAGCCCACATAATTTCTATTCCACTGACCCTCCCACCCCCTGAAACTGCCAACCCATAGGGTCAGTTGACTCAGTTTCCTCTGGACAAAGTTGGGCAAATTGGGGAAATGAAATTTAGGGTTGGCCTGGTGATAGGTAACCCAGGGTTTTAGCCCAGGTTTAACATTGTACTCCATCATCTAACTTTGGAATCTACATTCTTGCATTTGTGTCCTTCTGTAGAGCCCTGCCTGGCGTTGCTTGCACAAATGTGGGTGTTGAGGATGATCTGAAAAGGAGATACAAAATCAATATAAGTGCTGAGCTCTGAGGAACTCAGACCACATGATTCATCTGAACTGTGCAGTGGTAATTTCTACTTGATAAGACCGTGGAGCTCAGTACCACAAGAAGAGGTCAAGATGAGTGGAATGCATGCATTCAACAGAAAGTAGATGAACACAAGGAGGAAATTTGTAGAAGTCAATGCTGATTGGTGGATGTGGACATTTATGTGGAGAATTAACATGGACATGGACCTTTGGGGTTGAAGTGTCTGTTTCCATGTTGTACTTTCCATGGAATTCCATGTAATTTCACCTTTAAAACTTAGATTACTTTCGGGTGTATCGTGTCTCTTACAGTGGCATCTTAAAAGCCTAAATTATCTAGGAATGAGCCCTCATGAACTTGAAAGAAAGAGTGAATATTTTTTCATTCAGTTTGTGGGGTGTAGGCATGGCTGGCCTGGCCATCCCTAATAGCCCAGAGCTACGGGTCTGTAGTCACATGTAGGCCAGACCAGGTAAGGATGGCAGATTTCCTTCCCTAAATGGCATTAAGGAACCAGATGGGTCTTTAACGACAATCAACAGTGGTGACCATTCAACTAGCTTGCATTCCAGATTTTTTTTAACTTGAATTCAAATTTCATTATCTGTCATAGTGGCATTTGTATTGATTGTTATGAGGTCAGCCAGGTGAACCTCAAGAATATGAGTTTCCTAATTGGGGCTGTTAATCTGGTCCAAACAGGAAACTTTATGATTCAAACCCATTGCCTCAGAAAATTAGCATGGGCCTCTGGATCACAAATCCAGTAACATTATCATTACATTCTCTCCCAAAATCAAAGCAGATTATTGTTCTACGTGACTCAGAGTTCTGCTCCATCTTGTATTTTTGAATTGACACTCAGTAGCTGTCATGATTTCTTACCTAAAGTATTTATTTGAATTATCTGACTGAATTTTCCAGCTGGCTTCATCCTGGACACAGGCAAACTGTTTTGACAGTTCCTGTAGGGCAATGGGTGTCCTGTGCTCTTGGTATACTGATTACAACTGGGCATGGATCAGGCTGGTTTCAGGATCGCTGCCTGCAAAATACTCTTATGTTTTATTCAATTAATATTGTGACTGCAACTGCCAGTACCAGCTGATAAATCCAGGTGTTTATTAATAAGGAAAAGCTGTGTATTGACACACACACACGCACACACACACAAGAATATGTGTTTGACAGGCAAAGTGGATAACGCTTGAAGGCATCTACCACAATAGCTGGTGGCTCTGCTCCAGTTACTCACAGATTACACTGTAACTGATGCAGATCTTCACCTTATTGGGAAGGAGTATCTTTAGGTGTTTTTTTTCCCACATTCAGCTGAGGAATTGGCTACACCCAGAGGCCAATAGACAATTGAACACCGTCTGTAAGCACTCATTATCTGACCAAAATGTAGATTGTCTCATGAAGTTTTCTCAGAATTTCAATTAGAACTGACCATGTTAAGAGCAGATGGACAAATAACCTAGGCATTGAAATAACTTGTAAAGTCAGGATAGATACGAAGGCACAGTGCCATTACTGTAGAAATTAGAAACAGGGCTTATGTAGATAATAATACTTAATAGAACCTATTTCACTGTGAAAAAATGACAGTTGTATGCCAAATATTTTCCCTTTCAAATCTGCATTGATCCATTGTCCAGTGAAATGTTTACTTTTTTTGCATAAGGGTGTTGGACACTCTTTAAATTATGGCTGAAAATGTGTTGCTGGAAAAGCGCAGCAGGTCAGGCAGCATCCAAGGAGCAGGAGAATCGACGTTTCGGGCATGAGCCCTTCTTCAATTTGGATTTGCTAATACCAGGTCCTTATGAATATATTAATTATTGGAAAAATGGGGAATATTGTGGAGGTGGATATTGTTTACTCCTTCCTTTGTGTGACAATGATTGAATCTAAAACTTCAATTTGTAAATTATCTTAATGGAAGTAATAGGCATTTCTCTGTGATAGATGTCCACTCAGCTCCTCAAGTCAGTTCAGCCATTCAGTTCAACAGATCATCACTGTTCCATAGCTCAGCTGCATCTACCCATCTTTACTCCATATTCTTTTGGATATGAAAAAGAAATGAATTGGTTTGAACCGTTGAATTTCAGGACCCACAGATTTTTGGAGGGGAAGAGTTGTAGATTTAACCATCCTTTGTGTGTAAGGGTTACTTCTTGATTTCACTACTAAATGGTTCTGGTTTAATTTTAAGATTGTGCGTCCTTACTCTGGAATGCCACACTGAGAGGAAACAATTTCTCTGCGTCTACCCAACGGAATCCTTTATCAATGTAAATGCCATAATTAGATTACCCCTGAACTGTGTAAACCCAAGCAATACAAGCCAAACTTATACAACTATCCTCCTAATTTAATCATTTCAGGCCTGATATTACTCTGATGCATGTACTCCTTCCATGAGGGCTAATACACCTTTCCTACCAAAACTGTGTGCAGTTCTGCAGATGTGGTCTGACTAAGATGTTTGCAGTTCTGAGGCATCGCTTTCTCGCTTTTGCATTGCAACTCTCCCTGAAATAAAGGCCACCATTCCATCAGCCTCTTTGATTATTTTAGTACTTCAAGAAGTCCTTTGGATCAGTACAGCTCACCCTGTCACAACATGCTAATTGTGACCCTGACGAATCACTTCATGTATACTCCAAGGAAACTGTCAGAACTGTAACCAGGCAAATTTGTCGTTGACAGCTCTTCCCAGGAAGTTAATCCTATTGGGACACGTTAAAGGGAGTATAAGAATTTTCTGTAATAAAAACAAAGTATTGCAAGTGCTGGCAATCTGAAATTAGCAGAGAAATTGCTGGAGAAACTCAGCAGGTCTGGCTGCATCTATGGAGAGAGTGATGGAGTTCCACTCAGATGAGAGGCTTCTGTGGAACATAATTCTTTGTTTTTATCTTTGCAGATGCTGCCAGACATGCTAAGTTTCTGCAGCACACTGTTATAAGAGTTCTCTATTTTGTGTGGACCCTATGGAAAGGCATATTATAGACATGATACTCATAGTCAAACAAAGGAAGGAGTAAACAACATCCACCTCCATAATTTTCCCCATTATTCCAATAAATTAATATATTCACAAGTGCCTGGTATTAGCTATTCTTAATTGTATATCTGAACCTTATTGTATAGAATCATACACTAGAGGCCTAATAGTATTATTGCTGGACTGTTAATCCAGAGACAGAGATAATGTTCTTGAGATCCAGGTTCGAATCCCACCACAGTGGATGGTGAAATTTGAATTCCACTTACAAAATCAGGAATTAGGAGTCTAATAATGACCATGACTCCATTCTAGATTGTCAGAAAAACCCATCTGATTTACTAATGTTCTTTAGGAAAGGAAATTGCCAAGCTTACCTGTTTGGACTACATGTGACTCCAGACCCACCGCAATGTGGTTGACTCTTAAAGCCTTTGGTGCAATTAGGGATGGGCAATAAATGCTGCCTAACTAGTGACGGCCTCATCCCATGAATGGATAACGAAAAAAAACTCAGCAAAAACATAAGTGCTCATGCCACACCCCACTCACCCGTTGATTATTTAGAAATTTCTGAGTGAACTGAGAATGCAGTGGAGACCCTATATGTAGACTGGGAATTTTAACAGTAAATAAAATCTAACAAACAGAATATTGTTCTTTCCACCTTAAAGTACTCTCCACCTCCAAGTCTGTCTGAAAGAATATTTGCCAAGTAAATAGTTTCATTTGATATTGGGCTTTTCCAGGAAGTGCCGATCACATGAAAGGCAGTTAGCTAGTATTGATTGTGGCGGCAGAGACAGCTCACTCATATACTGTCTTGGGCAGCTAGCAATGTCCTCTATGCTTTTAAAGATCTATAACCTCTTCATGTTAATCTGTTGAAATGCTGAAACAATGGTGGATTTTTTTTATCAGCTTTGTTGCAGATTACTTCCATAGCTGCATAAAGTACTGTCCTAAAAATTCCACAAAGAATTTCTTGTGACAATAGTGTTGAGCATCAGTTTATGCATAATAAACTGTGAGTTGAACTTGGATTCCGGTTTGCTTAAAGTTGTTTAGCCAAACGTGAAAATGTGTCCTCAGTGGGGACAAGAAATGAAGCAATGAATTTTGAGTTTTACTTTGACACTTAAATGTCTAAAAAATACAAAGCTAAGGAAAGGAGGCAGATGGTATTTCACAGTTTTAATTTCATACTTTTGACAAAGAAGAATCATAAAATCCTCGCAAAAAACTATTATTTTTGTTTACACAACCGTGTGAATTATATCATCAAAGCTTACTCAGTAGTCAGCACTAGCAATCTCCAGAGTGAACCTGTTTTTAGGTCTGATGCTAACAATGGCCATTTATTTAGGTTCTCGCGGAAATAAAAGCACTCAAGAGAATACTGTCCTTTTCACTTCCATATGTTCTGCTCTGCCAAAGAGCTTTTAAGTCAGACTTGTCTGTATTCCAGTGATAAATAACTAATTGCGCACTGGTGATGGGCTTTGGAGAAATGAGTGGTATATTTCTCCATATTCTGAGATGTTGAGTGAAGGAAGGTTGAATGAAAACTAAATAGATGGTTGAGTATTGCATAATTCATCATGTTCTCTTTAACTAATAAATTCCAATCAGCAAAAAGTTCAAAGGAATGGGAGAAACTGGTGCTCTGATTAGGTTTCTTGTTAACAGTGTTAGTATTAACTAATGCTTTGGAGTGTTGGAAATGGATACACTGAAGCTTCCATGAACAAAACATGACTACAATATAAGAGAAAGTGAGGACTGCAGATGCTGGAGAACCAGAGATAAAAAGCACAGCAGGTTAGGCAGTATCCAAGGAGCAAGAGATTCAATGTTTTGGGCATAAACCTTTCATCAGGAATGTTGGGGATGGGGTGAGGTGAAGAAGGATGAGAGATAAATAGGAGGGTGGAGTTGGGGGTTGGGGGAAGGTCAGTGGAAAGTTGGTCAGTGGATGAAGGTGAGGGGTGATTATGATAGGTCAGTGGGGACAGTGGAGTGGATAGGTGGGACGGAAGATGTACAGGTTGGACAGATCAAGAGGGTGGTGCCGAGTTGTAGGGTTGGATCTGGGATAAGGTAGGGGAGAACATTTGGAAACTGGTGAAGTCGATGTTGATGCTGTGTGGTTGGAGCTTTCTGAGTGACTGGACAATGTTCCTTCCAGTTATATTCAAAGCATGCTGATACCTTTAGCATGCTATACATGGAATCACAGCATGATTATGGCACAGAAGAGACCATTCAGCCCATTATGTTCATTCAGCACTCTGCCAGAGCAATTCAGCTAGACCCATCCCCAACTCATACCATGTACCCTACAATTTCTCTGTTTTTGGGTGTTCTATTATGAAAGACCCGATTGTATCTGCCTCCACCACATTCTCAGGTAGTATATTCTAGATACTAATTGCACAAAGTGCAAAAAGCATATTTCCCTCATGTTGTCATTGCTTCTTCAGCTAATCACCTTTAATCAGTGTCCACTGATTCGCCACACATCCCCTAATGGGGATAGGTTCTGTCTGCTTACCTGATCTGAATGCCTCATGATTTTGAACACAGCAATCATACCTCCCTGAATCCTCCCTTCTCTCAGGAGACCTCCAAATTCTCCAAGCTATCCACATAATGGAAGTCCCTCATCCCTACAATCATTCTTGTAAACCATTTCTGCCATTTCTCTAAAGACTTTAACATCCATGTTAGACTTGTCTGCAATGATGGACACATTAAACCTGTCAAAGCTGAACCAGAGTTTACTAAGTATTTGCCCTCGCTTATTGTATTTTAAGCATCAGTTTATAAAGGTATTTTTTATGCTTTATACATGAATCAATCATTTTGTTAAGAATGTCGTCAATATGTTTAATTTGTGAGGTGTACATAAGAACACATCTTCCCTCTTTTTATTACAATTCTATTTGAATAGCAGTAAATAACTTTATTGTGTGTTGTAGTGACAGTAGGGAACTTGACAAAGAGACTAATCTTATCTTGCACTTGGCCAGCCTATCCACAGTTTCCCCTCCGAAGAATGCATGGGATTTTCAATCCAAACTAAAGCCTTTGCAGTGATGTCAATGGTGATTTTGATTTGTGATATTATTATGTTACTATATGTGTATCTAAAAATTTACATCTTTTAAATCTCCACCACAATAAATACACAAAGATGTTTCAGGAGAATGAGTGAGTACATTGTTCTTCCACATCCCAGTTCTGTTTTTAAATCCAAACTTGACTGATTGGATAAAATGCTATTCGAATTTGGGGTGAAATGTGTTTGGGCAGCTTTAATTCAACTCTTAGCAGACACGAGAACCAGCACGAGACTTCTCACAATGAGGTACAAATTGCTAGTCTCCATCAGAAAGGCCAGAAGAAAGGTTGTTATAGAAAATGGAAAATGTCACACTGCTGCAATGGGTGTGTACATTGTCATAGTAAAGTAGGGGGATCTTTAATTTGTGTCTGGTCTATGCTATACCTGACCTAGAGATTTTTGACACTGACACTGGCTGTCAGAGTGAAATAAGTGTCCTATTTCCCCGTATTGGTATTAAAGAAATAGTCTGCACATCAGACAGCATCAATGTAAAGAGAAACAGGGTTCATATTTCAAAAACAAAATTGTATTCAAGTACTTAATGAGTTCAGGAATCTTCAAAATGACTTTTAAAAACTTTTTTTAAACTGCAGCAGAGTAGCAGCTGCAAAATTAGTTACACGTATTTCCATTAGCTGACAAATTGGATCTCCAGAGCAAATTGAATTTAGATTTAATTTTGTTGGGAAAAGCTTTGTCAGAAATTAAACCCAATAATAAAACAAAATGGATGTCTTACTAATCATGCAGGAACAGGATGTCCTGCTAACTTCATTAAACAGCTGTGGGAAGAGTAAAGGATGGTGCTTTGTAGACAGGAGCTGTCACTAGAAGCATGTGAGCTGCAAGACTTTGTAGTCTTCTTCATGCATATGCTGTTGGATCCATACTGTCCTACCCTTGGCTATGCTCTTGAAACTGGCATTTTGTACCTGGGCCAGCAATGGAACTGTAACAGTCAGGGCTTTAGGAACAGGCCATTTCTATAATTCCAAATAATAATGACTCTTTGTTGTCATTTTACACCTTGCATGCAGTTAACTTCTAAAATCTTTGAAAGTTCCATCCCTCTATTATTTACTTTTCTAACATTCTTTTATAAAAGGAGAACTGTCTACATGTAAGTTACTAACATAATGCATCACCTGTAGACAGTTTATGACACTATGGCTCATGTACAGGCAAACACAGCTGGAGTGAGATTTCTATGTTTTAATTTTAAAATGCCACCTAATTGTAATTATTCTCACCCATAAATGTAAACACATACATTAGTTTAGGTACATTTGTAATTTGTCTCACTTTTCTTGGATAACATTAAAAATCTAAGGTCTGCACACATTTACAGTCAACATTTCCCATTATGGATTCCTGTGTCTGTAATTATAATGTGAATTGCCTATGTAAGCATGTCACCTTTCTGCAAGTGCTAATGCTTCAGATTTTTGTACTCCATCTCCTCAATCTGCATTGTGGAGCAACTTGAAGACACTCCACCTGTGCGTCTAAAATTGCTCATTGCAATATTCCTATTTAAATCTTGCACCTCTCAGACTTGTGCTCAATAGTGGCATTCTCATCTCTGATTTGAAAGATTGTGGATTCATGTTCTGTTTAATTGCAGAGATTTGAAAACACAATCCAGGCTGAGCCATCAATGCCAATTCTTATGGAATGCTGTGTTGTTGAAGGTGTCGTCTCTTTGGATGAGACATTAAATCCGTCTGTTGAATGTAAAGATTGACAAGGCACTATGAGAAGTATACCAGGGCATGTTTCCAGTGTCCTAATTACTTATCCTGCAATCAGCATCTGTGGAACAATCTGCTCAATCATGTCATTGTTTTGTACAAATTGGCTGTTGTATTTCTTTGTGTTAGGGCAATGACTACATTCCAAAGGGATTCCTGATGAAGGACTTCTGCCTGAAATGCCAATTTTCCTGCTCCTCGGATGTTGCCTGACCTGCTGTGCTTTTCCAGCACCACACTCTCAACTCTACACTCCAAAGTAACTGAGTTCCAAAGAAGAGATGCATGTGAACTCTGTTTCTCTCTCCACATTGCTGCCAGACCTGCTGAGTTTCTACAGTTTTCTGTTTTTATCATGGATTTGCAGCATCTGCAGCATTTTACTTCCATCTGAAGGTACTTAATAATCAGAAACATGCTTTTAGATGCCCATAAGGCCATAGGATATAGGAGCAGAATCTTAATTTGGCCCATTGAGTTTGTTTCACCTTTCAATCATGACTGATAAGTTTCTCAATCCCATTCTTCTGCCGTCTCCCTGGAACCTTGGATCCCCTTACTGATCAAGAAACTATCGCTTGTCTTAAATACACTTAATGACTTGGTTTCCCCAGCCTTCAGCAGCAATGAATTCCACAGATTCACCACCTTCTGCTAAGAAATTTCTCCTTATCTCAGTTCTAAAGGGCTGTCCCTTCACTCTGAAGTTGTGCCAGGGTCCTAGTCTCTCCTACTAGTGGAAACATCTTCTCCAAATCCACACTATCCAGGCCTCTCGGTATTCTGTAAGTCTCAAACAGATCCCGATCATCTTTCTAAACACTATTGAATACTGTAAATATATGGCTTAGTTCGAGCATTCAGAAGCCTTTAATGATATATTTGTTTCGCGCGCAAGAGGAGGTCACGTGGAGACTGTTTCGCGCGCAAGAGGAGGTCACATGGGGTCAGACATCCGGGAACGCGAGAAGGTGGAGAATGGAGTCAGATCAACAGCCAATCAGAAGACAATCCAATCTCAGTGATTGCATGACGTTCTGTACTGTATAAAAGACTGGGTCAGGGACAGGGATAGGTCGGACTTCGTGAACTGACACACTGTGCTGTTTGTCAGGGACGGGAAGACCTAGACCCAGAGCTCTGTATACTTTATCCACTCACTGCTAAAATAAACTAAGAGTTTGAGACCGAATATCTTCTCCTATTGCTTCATTGAAAGAACACGAAGGACTCGGCTCACACATAGAGGAAAGTAAGCTGGTAGATTGAGCCCAAGTCCAACAATTTGGTGACCCCGACATGATGAAGACGGAGAAGTGACGGAAAAGAGAGAAAAATAGAAACAACGGACAACTGATATCTGATGACAACAACAAACGGCGCCGCATAAAAAGGTGAGCAGACTCCTGTTTATATCAAAGTTCTGCAATTGGAGATACCAAATTGATTGTTGTCATTATACTGCAAGTGTCCTAGTGATAGTAAGTGGATAAAGTTTTGATATTATACGTACAGGTTTAAAGTCCCATGGGGTTAGAGTCCCCATAAAAGCAACAAAGTTTAATACATACAGGTTTAAAGTCCCATGGGGTTAGAGTCCTCATAAAAGTAACAAGGTACGTAAGTGTGAGGAGGTTTAAAGTCCATTGAGCAGGATCTCAAAAAAGCAACGCTCACAAATTTTGGTTTATTATTGATGTGTTGTAAGTTTTAAAATTACATTGGGGAATGTATGGAGGGTGTCAGAAAAGCCAATAGTGTCTCGAAGACAAAGACGGTGGTGTCTCAGCGAGAGAGAGTCGGCAGTGGAAACCTAACAGTGACAACGAAACTGCTGATAATTCTCACTGAAAGGGTCAGTTGCTCGGGTATACTCCATACAAACTGACTGGCCACCGGATTTGTCTCTGATTGGGTTGGTTGCTCGGTTATATTACATCCAAACCAACTGATTACTGCACGGGAGGATTTTAAAAAAACACATAAAATGGAAGGGGAATTTGATAGAGAGTGTGAAGAATACGGAGGATGTTCTTCCAACTTAATGTTGCCCATAAAACATCAGTGGGGTAAAGCCAGATGTCAGTGGGCTCGCAAAGAACAAACAAAAAACAATGATGGAGAAATATGACAAGGTTGGGAAGAATTACAAAAACAGGGCAAAGTCTCTAAAGATGAGGAGAGGAAGAAATTGTCGCCATACTTAGGAAAAGCAGAAGAGCAAGCTAAACTAGAAGCAAAAGAGCACATGAAGGGAAAGAAAGGGTCAGTATTGCTTAGAAAAAAGTGGTCGAAAGAAGGTGAGGAGAAAGAAGAGGAGGATTCATCTGCACAACATGACGTTGGCCTGTGTAACGGTAGAGATATCTCAAAAGAAAGTAGACGGTCCCTCTAAAACAGAACAGGCAAAAGAGACAGAAAAGCCAAAAGCATCCGCATCATTATATCCTAAACTGCCTGGGGTACAAGTACCGCCCCGATATCCTGTAGCACAAATGCCAATCATGTATGTTCAGGATGGGGTGCTAGATGTGTGAGAAGTAGGAACAAGGGAGTACGAAGCAGCAACAGAGAGACTGGCGGAAGCAGTAGAAGAGAGCATCAGAAAGGTAGAAAAACTAACACGAGAAACTGAACGGAGAGTTAAAGAAGTGGAGGAGGCAAGTAGGGTGATAATGACACACAGCAGAAACAAAGAACAGCCGAAACAGGGGAGACATTCATCAGTGCAAGAGCCAGATGCTCACTCGACACCGTATAGTGTTGAGAGCGAAAGGAGGGGAAGATTACATAGCTCAGGTCAGTTACTAGATGACGGGTTCTCAGACAGAAGAAGGAGAGATTTGAGGGAAGAAAGAGACAGAGATAAATTGGATGAGGAGGCGTCTCAAAATAGTACAGAAATTGAGCTCGAAGAATCCCTGACAGATGATGACCCACACACCTACCCTGTCACTTTGACAAGCTCACTCACAATGCATACTGAACACGGCCCTCCACTGAAATCCCTACCTGAAACAAGATATAACCTGCGTCAAAGAGACACATTATGACAACCCACAAAGTATCAGCACCACCAAATGCCATTAATTTACAGAGGCTCTTATATGGGGGATGTTTATCAGCCCTTCACATTTACTGACATGAACTGCATCCTGGATAAAATGCCCCCAACCACGGAGGGAGGTGGGCCCTGGATGACTACATTTTGCCAATATACACTAGGCCACAAGTTAGCTATTGGCGACTGGAGAGCATTGTTGGGCAAGCAATTGAGTATGTGGGAAATACAGCAGATTGAAACTTCTGCGGGGACCACCTCACTACCTGATTCAGACCCGTTCACGCAGCATGCCACCTGTGTGGGAAGGGCAATGAGGGATAGATTTCCGATTCCACCGGGAGCAATGCACTCACTCACCTTCACAATGAAGGAGGGTGAGGATATGCCTGCCTTTTTGGCCAGATGTAAGGGCACGTGGACAGATACTGCGGGGAGCCATCCAGGGTCGGGTCAGCTACAGACCACGTTATTTAGAAATGCCGTTATGGCAGGGATGCCTAAGGAAGTAAAAGAGGCAATGGAGAGTAATCTCGACATCCCAGGTTATTCTACAGAACAGTGGGAAAAACACTTGACGCACCACATGAAGTGCCACAGGACAAAACAGGATGAAGATAAACAGAGCAACAAGTCAGCTCAAGAGCAGTTGCTGAAGTTACAGCTCGATGAGGCTAGAAGGAAGGCTAATGATACAAAGAAGGCCTCCCAAAAGACGACTAATCAGATGGTTCAGCAGCCATCGCCACAAAACAACAACCTCCCGAGTCTAGACCCAACACCTGATTGGATGCCACACCACCCCCACTATGGGGGCAGGCCTATAGGCGTAGCAGGAGGAATGCGTGGTAGAGGAAGGGGCCGCGGAGGACTCAGAGGTCAGCCACTCAACACCTGTTTTGAATGTGGCCAACCCGGGCATTGGAGAAGGGATTGTCCCATGTTGTGGGGACCCCAGGGAGGCCAGGGATCGATCGACAGTATGTCCGCTCAAGTCAGCCTCCTTCTCAACAGGCTGTCCAGCCTTACTAAGCCTCAAATGCAGCTGCAGCCCCGGTGCAAAGTCAGTACCCCCAAATCATGCCGGAAGGGCAGGGGTACGAATATTGACGGGGCCCGAGGACTCAGGGACATGTAGGGTTGGCAGACCCTACATGCAAATGAGGGTAATGGACAAGAATCTGTCTTTTTTGGTTGACACAGGTGCAAGATTTTCTACCATCACTTGTGACATACCTTGGTCAAACATGTCATCCTCCAGCGTCCAGTTAGTCGGGTAAACCAGAAAATCTGCCTTTGACATCGCCACTGATCACATCAGTGGCCGGACAGACCTTCTGCCACCGGTATATTTCATCACCTGCATGCCCTGTCAATCTGATGGGCTGCGACTTGCTGGTGAGATGCGGGGTCTCAGTTCTGTGCGGACCAGACGGACTGGTAGTGACCTTTCCGAATGGCTACTCTGTCAACTGTTCTATGACAATGATTCACTCTGGATCCCAAATGATGCTATCAGCGGACACATCACCAACAGCAGAAGGGCAGTGGGCAGATATATACTGGGGACTCCTAGAACCCGAAAGCAGGCAGAACAACGGCATACAGTCTCTATACAACCAATGGCGACCCTGGGTTCAGATGCTGCATCCCTATGCTCCTCCTGCAGATCCCCTCCATGTTACCCTATATTATGATAGAGATGACAATGAAATCTATCAGCATGCATTCTATCAGCACCTAGAAGGGACTTAATGGGATATTTCCTCCAGTTGCATTCTGCTAGGGAAAGAAGGTGTGGCGGGTGTTGTTGAACTAACTGCAGAACAGTTGGAATGGTATGAGATGTCTGAAGAAGCTATACCTCATGTCACATTGGCCGTGCATGCTAAATATCAGGCCAAGGATCTGGGACCTATGTCCAAACGTTTGATGGCACTAACTGATTGGGTTTGGACTCAGCTACCCGGTTTACAATACTCACCATTAGAGGAAGCCTACAGAATTATGTACAGGACAACTGACAAGGTACTGCTGGAACAAAGGCAGATTGAAAGGTTTCATGGCAGGGAAAAAACAGACCATCCACAGGCTGCAGCGATGCTTGACACTCTCCCAGATACCTTGTGGTCAGCAGGTCCAACAGACGTTGGTCACTGCAAACACGTCACACCAATCACATTCGATTTAATAGACCACACTCCGATTTGGCAGAGACAATACTCACACAAACCAGAGCCTGAAGCCGGCATTGTCGAAACAATTGAAGGATTGTTAGCAGCAGGGGTGCTAGAACCCTCCCGGTCAGCCTGGAACACTCCTATCTTACCTGTAGAGAAGCAGAATACAGGTAAATATAGGATGGCACATGATCTTAGACGGATCAATAGTGTTGTCTCTACTCCAACAGTTCCAGTTCCAAACCCATACACTGCGATGTCTGTGCTGACCCCTGACCATAAGTGGTTCTTGTGCATTGATCTGGCCAACGCGTTCTTCTGTTTGCCCCTAGCTGATCATTTGAGGGACATTTTCTCGTTCACCTACAAAGGTCAACAACTACGTTACACAAGGGTTCCTCAAGGGTTTATTTTGTTGCCGGGGGTGTTTAATCAGGTACTGAAACAGCAGCTGAAGGACCTGTCACTCCCAAAGGGGGTGGTATTGATCCAGTATGTGGATGACATTCTTCTGGCAGCACCCGACCATGTTTCTTGTCTGGCAGCCACAAAGTCGTTGCTGATTCACCTGTATAACGTCGGTTTCAAAGTCTCACTGGCTAAATTGCAATGCTGCAGACAAACGGTGTTTTTTCTGGGTAGAGTTATTTCCGCTAAAGGAACAGGTGTGTCTCCGTCCCACCAATCCTCCATTCTGCATCATACTAAACCAGTCACTGTAAAAGACATGCTCTCATTTCTTGGGTTGGCAGGATACAGCAGACAATTCGTTGCATCATATGGGGAGCTCGCTTTCCCTCTGAAGGCCATGGTAAATGAGCAAAGCATGAGAAATTTGTCTGAAAATGTGTTGCTGGAAAAGCGCAGCAGGTCAGGCAGCATCCAAGGAACAGGAGAATCGACGTTTCGGGCATAAACCCTTTTTCAAGAATGAGGAAAGTGTGTCCAGCAGGCTAAGATAAAAGTTGGGAGGAGTGATTTGGGGGAGGGGCTTTGGAAATGCGATAGGTGGAGGGAGGTCAACGTGAGGGTGATAGGCCGGAGTGGGGTGGGGGCGGAGAGGTCAGGAAGATGATTGCAGGTTAGGAAGGCGGTGCTGAGTTCGAGGGATTTGACTGAGACAAGGTGGGGGGATTTTCTCGTTCACCTACCACCCCACCAACCTCCATGTACAACGTATCATCCGCCGTCATTTCCGCCACCTCCAAACGGACCCCACCACCAGTGATATATTTCCCTCCTCTCCCCTATCAGCGTTCCGAAAAGACCACTCCCTCCGTGACTCCCTCGTCAGGTCCACACCCCCCACCAACCCAACCTCCACTCCCGGCACCTTCCCCTGCAACCGCAAGAAATGCAAAACTTGCGCCCACAACCCCCCCCTTACTTCCCTCCAAGGCCCCAAGGGACACTTCCATATCCGCCACAAATTCACCTGCACCTCCACACACATCATCTATTGCATCCGCTGCACCCGATGTGGCCTCCTCTATATTGGGGAGACAGGCCGCTTACTTGCGGAACGTTTCAGAGAACACCTCTGGGACACCCGGACCAACCAACCCAACCACCCCGTAGCCCAACACTTTAACTTCCCCTCCCACTCCACCGAGGACATGCAGGTCCTTGGACTCCTCCATCGCCAGACCATGGCAACACGACGGTTGGAGGAAGAGCGCCTCATCTTCTGCCTGGGAACCCTCCAACCACAAGGGATGAACTCAGATTTCTCCAGTTTCCTCATTTCCCCTCCCCCCACCTTGTCTCAGTCAAATCCCTCGAACTCAGCACCGCCTTCCTAACCTGCAATCATCTTCCTGACCTCTCTGCCCCCACCCCACTCTGGCCTATCACCCTCACCTTGACCTCCCTCCACCTATCGCATTTCCAAAGCCCCTCCCCCAAGTCCCTCCTCCCTACCTTTTATCTTAGCCTGCTGGACACACTTTCCTCATTCCTGAAAAAGGGCTTATGCCCGAAACGTCGATTCTCCTGTTCCTTGGATGCTGCCTGACCTGCTGCGCTTTTCCAGCAACACATTTTCAGCTCTGATCTCCAGCATCTGCAGCCCTCACTTTCTCTCATGAGAAATTTGACGGCCCATTTGCAGTGGAACACGGAGGCAGACGAAAGTTTCATATCTCTCAAACAGGCCCTAACGCGGGCTGCTGATTTAGCAATCCCGGATTACAAGGAGCCATTTTTCCTCAATATTTCTGAAAAATCACACACAATAAATGGTGTTCTTTTTTAGAAAAAAGCGGGAGACAGGCAGGTGCTGATGTATGTAAGTGTTACCCTTGACCCAACAGAGGACAGACACCCGCCATGTACAAGACATGCAGCAGGGGTAGCCAAAAGTCTCCAAAAGGTAGCACATATAGTCATGGGCCATTCACTAACAGTACTCACGACATATAGTATAGTGGCCTATGTGAACTCAACTGCCTTCACAATGATGTCACTGCGGCAAACCAGGTTAGAGAAAATCTTGAATGCACCACATATAACTTTCACAAGGAATCAACATGGCTGACAACATGGGACAGGGAGAACCACACATGTGTGAGGAAAGGGTACAGAGAGACAAGAAAATGTCAGGGCAGACTTACAGGCAATTCCATTAGTAGACCCAGAAGAAGTGCTGTTCACAGATGGTTGCTGTTACAGACATCCAACTGAGGGACTAAAATCAGCCTATACAGTGGTGCGACAGACAAGTGAGGGATTTGAGGAAGTGTTGACAGGAAAAGTGACAGGCAAAGAATCAGCCCAGTTGGCTGAATTACAGGCGATGATAGCTGCATTAGAATGGTCAGAGGGAAAAAGGGTAAACATTTATACCGACTCTGCATATGTGGTAGGGGCTATACAGGTAGAACTCAGTCAATGGATCAGGGCAGGATTCTTAACAGCAGCAAAAACCCCAATTAAACATGAAAAAGATATGAAAAGATTAGCGGAGGCCCTAATGAAACCTGCAGAAGTGGCGGTGGTCAAGTGTAGAGGACATGACAAAGCAGATACAGTAGTAGCGAAGGGCAATCAGGAAGCAGACTCAGCAGCAAAGAAAGCAGCAGGGTATACACCACAGTATATAATGATGCAAACAGAGAGAACAGTGTATGACCTGCTGCCCACCTGCGATGCAAATATGTTAATAAATGAGCGGCAGAAAGCCTCTCCTCATGAACTGACAGTGTGGAGAGAGAGAGGGGCCACAAAGTCAGAAGGGATTTGGAGGTCACCGGACGGTAGACCAGTGTTACCCCCAGGTTTGACGGCTTCCATACTCCAGGAAGCTCATGGGTTGACACATCGTGGAAAAATACAGATGCAGAGGTATCTGACACGTTGGTGGCATCCATTCTTGCCAGCAATGATTGAAAATTACATCAAAGAATGTAGAACGTGTACAGAATACAATGTGAGAGCAACAGTGAAACTACACGAGGGAAAATTCCCTCTTCCAAGAATGCCAGGTCAGGAAATACTGCTTGATTACACTGACATGAGAGAGAGAGTAAACGGATACCGGTGCCTTTTGGTAGCAGTGGATGCATACACTGGTTGGCCAGAAGTGATACCTGCGAAAAAGGAAGACACAAAGACAGTGATCAAATTCTTGATAAACCAATACATTCCAATGCATGGGTTCCCAAAGAGAGTCAGGTCAGATAATGGCACACATTTCAAGAACAAAGACCTGTAAGAAGTTGAAGCAGCTTTAGGACTGAAACATGCATTTGGAACAGTGTACCATCCTCAGTCACAGGGAAAAGTGGAAAGAATGAATCAGTCCATAAAAGGAAAAATAGGAAAAGTGTGTGCACAGACAAAGTTAAGCTGGGTGGATGCCCTACCCTTAGCTTTAATGTCCATTAGAAGCTCAATAAACTCTATCACAGGGTTCACCCCGTACGAGCTAACAACAGGGCAGCAGTTCCCGGGACCAGGAGCTGGAATACAGATGTTAGAGGGAGGAGGAGCCTCTCTAAGGTACAAACCTTACTATGACCAACTAACAGCTTTGGTGTCAGCTTTCTCCAAACAGGTTGCATCGGCAAAGGGGGACCTACAGAGCCAGGCGCCATCTACCACAGACTGGGTCCTGCTGAAGGTGATCAAACGGAAGTGGTCGGAGCCAAGGTGGACAGGACCTTATAAGGTGGTGGAGAGGACATCTCATGCATCTCAGGGGAAAGGAGAAAGCTGGTACCATTGGAGCCAGTGTGCAGCCACGGAACCGCCAACGAGAACTCTAAAACAAATAAGAATAGAAAAAGAGTAGAAGGGTCTTAAACTTTTAACTTTTGCAGGAAGAGGGTTCTGGAAAAAGGGGGAGAGGTTCTCAAGATCTCCAAGGAAAGGTTTTTCTGGAGAGTATAAGTGAGGACAGGACCGGAACACAAGAAGATTTTGTTTAAAACATATAGGAAAGTTGTGTAAAGGACATAATGTTCATCTCTGTAAGGAGCCCACACTACCCTAGGCTGTTGTGGTTGGGAGTTTTTGCTATTATTTTATGTATAAGTGTTATGCCGCTGTTAATAAGGGTATCAGCCACGAGGGACAAACACACAGGCGAGGGAGAAAGTCCCAGGAACAAAAGATCAACAGGACAAGAGGCGGACAAATGTTTAAGGGAGGCTGGGAGCGAGTACACATCAGACATGATAAAAAGCGTGGTACAACATACCAGTTTGACTTATGCAAAGTAATTGATTGTAGCCAAGATACAGGGAGCTGGAGGGGGTATGATGTATATCTTTGCAACTACGCCATTTACTATGACCCATGCCCGTCGTGGGATCATGTATTAACATGGACTGGGGTACGATGGACACCCAAGAAGTCGTCACCCTCGCATAATAGATGGAAGGTTCAAGACCATGTGAGCCTGACTAAGGGGCAACTCGATCATTCCTCAGAGCTAAAAAATCCACTCTTGTTAACCCTGACAAGATTCGACATTAACCCTGGTCCCAAAGAGGTACACATTTACTGTGGGATTGATGACAGAAGCTTTTATTTTGTGATAGGTGTAGATCAATCTGGAGTGGATACCATGGGACTAGTGAAGGTAACCTTAGTGGACCCTCCTACGAACCAGCCACAAACCGAAAACACAACAAGTATGGTGGTAGAACCAAGTTCAGGAGTTGTGGTAATAGACTACAACAACCTCACGAGAAGGGACATTATTAAATTAGCACCGGGTACGGGGATAAGAACCTATGGCTGGACTGGATGACAGCAACCGCAACCTCAATGAATATGAGTAATTGCGTCGCGTGTTCCTCGGCTAGGCCAACATTATTTACTACCCCAGCCCCATTGTTCCCTAATATAGACCCGGCAGGATTTCACTGCATGATGGCCCTCACCATGCAGGCGGACCCTCCGAATTGTACCACCTTAAGTGCTATTTTCCCACCTGTAAAGAATTCCACGTTACCTCCAGTGTTTAGCCCAAGGGCCAACAATTGCACTTGTTTCGCTCAAAGTTCTAGTATAATCTTGGGAGACATGCCCGCTGCCTGGTGTCAGGACACGATTGATGTAACTGGCTGGCAGAATGCTAGCACAATAGTTTGGGCCAGAGCTGATCTTTTTTGTACTGTGGAGATAGAACACTGTATGTTAGTCTACCTCCAGATTGGTCTGGAACCTGTGCAATGGTCAGGCTAGGGTTTCCCTTATTCCTCTTAGGAGAACGAAAACAGGGAATAAATCCGCATGCACGAAAACGCAGGGATTTGTTTGATGTCACTTCTGGCTCAACTACTTACATAGATGCAATAGGTGTTCCCCGCGGAGTACCTGATGAATATAAATTGGCAGACCAGGTAGCAGCAGGATTTGAGAATCTCCCAATTATCGGTATTCTATTCCCAGTCACGCCGAATAAAAACGTCGACCGAATTAACTATGTACACTACAATGTACTCAGGCTAGCCAATAGAACTAGAGACACGGTGGCGGGACTCTCTGAACAACTGGCAGCGACCTCATTGATGACAGTACAAAATAGAATGGCCTTAGATATGTTGTTCGCAGAAAAGGGGGGAGTGTGCTCTATGTTCGGAGATCAATGTTGTACGTTCATCCCCAACAATACGGCACCTGATGGCTCGGTAACCAGAGCCTTGGAAGGACTAAGAACCTTGTCTGAAGAATGCATGAACATTCAGGTAATGACAACCCTCTCGGAGGCATTTTCGACTCATGGTTTGGGAAATGGAAAGGATTGATTGTGTCTGTGTTTATGTCCCTTGTTGGTATGATGATTGCGTTAGTGTTGTGTGGATGTTGTTGTATCCCCTGTATTAGATCTCTGTTGAACAGGGTAATCATCACAGCAATTGAAGGGAAGGCTCCTCCGCCCTACCAGATGTCACAGATGGAGATGAAAACCATGGCTCTGGCAAGAAGGGAAGACAATGCATCGGTGAGCGAATGTGATGTATAAAACTGGTTGGTTGGTCTCATTTTCATGAGAGAAAATGAGGTCTGCAGATGCTGGAGATCAGAGATGGAAATGTGTTGCTGGAGAAGCGCAGCAG
The DNA here is from genome assembly GCF_037043375.1 of Chiloscyllium plagiosum. Taxonomy (NCBI): domain Eukaryota; kingdom Metazoa; phylum Chordata; class Chondrichthyes; order Orectolobiformes; family Hemiscylliidae; genus Chiloscyllium; species Chiloscyllium plagiosum. Next base: position 9,320,915 of record NW_028270175.1, read on the forward strand.
GTCAGGCAGCATCTAGGGAACAGGAGAATCGACGTTTCGGGCATTAGCCCTTTCCTGAAGAAGGGTTAATGCCCGAAACGTCGATTCTCCTGTTCCCTAGATGCTGCCTGACCTGCTGCGCTTCTCCAGCAACACATTTCCATCTCATTTTCATGAGACCAAAAGGGGGACTTGTAAATATATGGCTTAGTTCGAGGCATTCAGAAGCCTTTAATGATATATTTGTTTCGCGCACAAGAGGAGGTCACATGGAGACTGTTTCGCGCACAAGTGAAGGTCACGTGGAGACTGTTGCGCGGGCAGGAGGTCACATGGGGTCAGACATCAGGGAATGCGAGAAGGCGGAGAATGGAGTCAGATCAACTGCCAATCAGAAGACAATCCCACCTCAGTGATTGCATGACGTTCTGTACTGTATAAAAGACTGGGTCAGGGACAGGGCTAGGTCGGACTTCGTGAACTGACACTCTTTACTGTTTGTCAGGGACGGGAAGACCTAGACCCAGAGCTCTGTATACTTTATCCACTTACTGCTAAAATAAACTAAGAGTTTGAGACCGAATATCTTCTCCTATTGCTTCATTGAAAGAACACACAGGACTCGGCTCACACATAGAGGAAAGTAAGTTGGTAGATTGAGCCCAAGTCCAACAGTACACACGCAGAGTCCTGAACCACTCCTCATATGACAAACTCTTAATCCCTGGGATCATTCTGATAAACCTTCTCTGAAACCCCCCTCCAACATCAGCACATCCTTCCTTAGATATGGATCCCAAAATTGCTCACAGTATTCCAAATGCAGTCTGACCAGAACCTTATACAGCCTCACCAGCACATTTCTGCTTTTGTATTCTAGTCCTCTTGAAATGAATGTTAACATTGCATTTACCTTCCTAACGGCCAATTGAACCTGCATGCCAATAAAAAGAATCCTGAATTAGGTCTCCCAAGTCTCTTTGTGCTTCAGATTTCTGAAGCCTTTCCCCGTTTAGAAAATAGTCTACAGCACTATTCTTCCTACCAGAGTAAATGACCTCGTACTTTCCCACCATGTCCTCGGGTCTTAAAGGTGCTACTGAAATACAGGTGACCTCTCCCTGTAATTAAATCCAATCCTAATTCTAGGCACCATTGCCGAATGTCTGTCTGACTTTAAAACACACCTACCCATCCAACATCTCACATTAACATTTCACCAGGTCCAAACTGTACCCATGAGAAGGTTAATCCTGTTTAAGAGTCGAGACTGATTCAATGTTTTTGGCCTGTTGCCCTTTCACTGACCCTGTATGTATTGCACATCAGAAAGGGTTGGCTGGTGAAGGGGCGGGAGATGAAATTGCTGGAGACAGAATAAAAAAAATATAAATCCATGGTGGGCCGGGTGGGATTTTTTTTGTTAGCTGGAAGATATTTTAAAAAACACCGGCTGGGTCGGCTTAAAGCTAGTTCCTAGCTCTGCAGTTTGCTATTAAGTGCAGAGGCGGCTCTGTGCAGGCTGATGGATTTGACGGGAGAAAGGCCAGCTCTCTCTCTCTCTGACTGTCTCTGTGTGGCTCTGCAGTCTGCTGCAGTTGATGGGAACTGTCAAGAGGAAGACTCGTTCCCTGTGCTCTCTTTCTCTCTCTCTCCCCCCCCCCCCCTCTCTGTTGCTGGAGGGCCAAGGCGTCTCGCTAATTGAAACGTGTCGGCGGCTTTACTGACGTCTGTAGCTCGGGTTTCAGGAGACCACGGAATGCATTCTCATCTCAGAGAGCAGCGAGAGAGAAATCGATGGGAGCCGGACGGCGAATGATGTGCGCGTTTGGTGAAGGCATTTTTTTCCCTCTGTTAAGTGTGTGGGAACGCATCAAGCTCTTTGTAAAATAAAACAACACGTTAATAATTTTGCAAAACAGGATTAGGTAACTTCAGAGGGCAGGACTGCCCATTGATTTATTCTGACCTCCCAAACATTCCATTTTGCAAGTTCATGAATCATTTGGGCATTCAGAATTGTCCTGGAAATTATTTTTTTTTGAAAAGAAAATGACTTGGAATTTTTTTTGTTTTATTCTGTAACTGATTAACAGTGGCCCCCACTTCCCTACAAAAAAATACCCCGGCACACCCCCTTGAAGGGTGAGACATCTCTCAACAGTCACTGCTGGGTTTATAAGTAACACGCACCACACACACAGCACGATAGTGGTCAAACGGCGGGGGAGTAGACGGGAGGGGTATTCTGGCTGTGCTGGAGGGGGGTGCTGCATCTGATAAATTTCCAACTTTCCCACTAACTCAAGAGACACGCTATCTTTACGCAAATGGAAGGGGAAGTTTGTTTGTGTGTGTGGAGATATACCTTAATGAGATAAAACCTCCCGGCTCTGCACTTCGCTCCTCTCTCTCTCTCAATATATAAAACAATCCCAGAATCAATCCGCCCCTTGACACGCTGCTGGGGAGTTTCTGGCAATCAGTCTATACTCTTTAAAGTGACAGTCTCCCAGAGCCCGCTCCCTCCCCAGTTATTATTGCTGTAGGAGATTTCCTTCCCCAGTACTGCTTCACTCTATTATCCTCCTCCCCCCCCCCCCCCCCCGCACACACACACACACACTCTTCCTCCTCTCAATACAGCCGGAAATCTAACGTCCACAGCCTCGGAATTAAAACAGGACCCTACTTTCTTTTTGGGAATAAAGCAACAAAAGTTTATGTGAAAGATTATGAAAGTTTTCTATGAGAAATATGAAGAGTTGGTGGCTATAATTAAATATACACAGCAAGTCATTTTTTAAAAAAAAGCTGCCCGTGGGTTTATTTCACAATTGGGTGGGGAATAGTTCTATCCCACAAAACGGTTTGCTATTCCTTACCATGTCAGTATTATAGAGGCGGTTAGTTTGCATGAACTCTTTTTATATTGAAAAAAAAGCTTATTGGAATCTCGAGTGGAAGTGCAGAAAAATCCAACGCGATACCCCGAAGTGGGGCAAGAAGGGTCGGGAGAATTCAGAAGGGGTAGAGGGCAGAAGGACAGGGGATTGATCTTGGGTGGTTGTTGGGGGGGGGGGGGGGGGGTAGGTGGCCGCGCGATGGCTGAATGAGCTGGCCTCTGAAAGTCTCCCCGGATCAGAGCAGTGGGTAAGACAGAGGGCTGGAGACAGAAGAGGTGAGACGGGGAGACCAAACAACTTCCAGTAAACCCCCGCGGGGCTGTCAGAGACGCGGGAAGAGCTGTCCCAGATGTGAAAGCTTCGTGTCAAGTCCAAGCAAAGCCTGGTCCAAATGCTAGTCACTTGCCCACACCGCAGGGTCAATGGTTAGCAATCCTTCCACAGCAGAGACTGTGTGCATTAAATACCTCACTGAGCGGTAAAATAATAACATCCAAGGCAGAATTCTCCTATTTGTCAATTGTCATGTTTAACGTGGAACACACCTTAAACAGTACAACTTTAGAATATTCTAGACATTGCTCACAGCTGATTGTATGCCTCGATACTGCATGCAATTGTTAACGCTAATTTAATTTTTCCTCTATTAAGGTTCTCCTGTTTTGTTGATCCAATTTGTTGCAGATGGAGTGAGATTTGGAAAGCAAGCAACTGGTATAAGGAACGTGTGTGTGTGTGTGTGTGGTTTGTGTGTGTGTCCCTTTTTTTTATTTTAAACAACAAAACATCGACCGACACGCACTGCCTCTTTAAAGGCCTCTTATTATCAGGAAAGAAGAGCCAAGCCGTCAAATGGGGGCTGCCCGGGGAGGGAAATGATTTTCCAGTTTGGAGCAGGTCATTGCGAGCCGCCGTATACAATTTATTGCCTGCCTGGGAGCGACAAGACTGCGGCTCCGGGGCCGGAGCCAGGGGAAGGGGACCAGAGACAGTCAAGGGGGGTTCCACACTACCGACAGCATCGCCAGGCCCGCATTAACCCCTTACCTGCTACTATTTCAGCACAAGTTCACTCGTCGTCCGATGAAACGCTTTTCAATTCATGAATGCCTACGGTGTGGAAGCAGGCCATTCGGCCCATCGAATCCAGGCCGACCCTCCCACCTTCCCCACCCCTCCCTCCAACCCTATCCCTCTCACCCTGCATTTCCACTTAGCCTGCACACCCACAAGACAGAGGAGCAGAAATTAAGCCATTCAGCCCATCAAGTCTCCTCTGCTCAATCATGGCTGATAAGTTTCTCAACCCCATTTTCCCCTGTAACTCTTGATCCCCTTGGCAATCAAAAACCTATCCATCCCAGTCTTAAATATACTCAATGGGTGTACCCCTGGACACTGTAGCATGGCCAATCCACCCTAATGCACATCTTTGGACTGTGGGAGGAAACCGGAGCACCCGGAGGAAACCCACGCAGACACAGGGAGAATGTGCAAATACAGTTGCCTAAGGGGGAGTCAAAATCAGGTCCCTGACACAGTGAGGTAGCAGTGCTAACCACCGAGCCACCATGCTGTCTAAAGCATAGCAAGTTTTAACTTGCCCAGCCCTTTGAAGGCAACTGTCTGGGGTACGTCACCAGTGACTCTGGGAGCAATGGGATTCAAACTCATGGCTCAATAGAGATTGGAGCTTAAAATCCAGTACCTTAGACCATTCAGCCATACCACCTATTTTTAAAGCAAAAGCTTGACTTTTCTTTCTGTGCAAGAATTTTCGATTTAGGGGGCTCCCACTACCAAAACAAATAATGTCAACAAAATGAAATCAGTGGCCTCCTTCTGCTCTATAATAATTCTGTGATTCAATAAAAGAGTGAAAACAAGCTTTTGCTGTGACAGTCGATGTCTCCACAGCTTTGCAGAATTTACAAATTATTAGAAAGGTGTTGGGAGGTGGAGACTGGAGCTTCAAATTTGTGAATATACAAGAACAGTCCTGGAAAAACCAGATTTGATTTTAAAAGGTGATGTCAAAGCCATGTTGTAATTTACTTTCATACCGACTTCCCACTCACTGTCAACACACACTCTAACTCTTTCCTCTGTTTAAAGCTGGTAAGTGTGGTTCTTTACCTTCGCATTGACTCCAGTCTTTGGTAAAGTATATGTCAGCTGCCTGAGGTGATTGAAACCTGATTTCCCTGTTTTCAGCCTCTTTACAGAGCTTTCCTTTGCTGGTTTGTCTAAGATTAGCGATCCATGTCAATGAGCATGTGCCCTATCACTCTGTTGAGAGCTGCCAAGGGAGCAGCTTGATGCCATCAACATTTCCTCTTCTTTTTTCCTGCTTTCCTATGTTTCGAGAAAGTGGTAAACCTGTCTTGGGATCTGTTTTTTTTTGTAATTCACTCATGGCAAATGGGTGTCACTGGCTTGGCCAGCATTTATTGCCCATCCTTAATTGCTCAGAGAGCAGTTAAGAGCCAACCACATTGCTTGGGCCAGACCAGGTAAGACAGGCAGTTTCCTTCCCTAAGTGACGTTAGTGAACCCGATGGGTTTTTCCATCAATTGGCAATGATTTATGGGCATCATTAGGCTCTTAATTCCAAATTTCTTTCCTGTTGAATTCAAAATCCACTATCTGCATCATGAGATTTGAACCCAGGACTCCAGAACGTTATTTGGTTCTCTGGTTTAACAATCCAGTGATAATACCACTAGGCCACCACCTCCCCCTTGTTGCATAAGAAGATAAGAAACAGGGTAGCTGTTTCGTTATTTTATCAACTCATGACTGACCTGCTTCACTACACCTTCCTGCACCATCACAATATCACTGGATTCTATTGGTTTCTAAAGACCCATTGATCTCTAAATTGAACATCTGAAGGAATGAGCATCCACACCTGTTGAGCAGCAGAGAATCCCTACGGTCTGAACCTTTTGAGTGAAGAAATTTCTCATCTCAGTCATAAATGCTTGTACGCTTAATCTAAGACTGTGACTCCTAGTTCTAAATTTCCCAATCCTGAGCAACAACTTGCCAGCATTTATTCTGTCAAACCCCTTAATAATGTTTTATAGTTCAATGAGCTCACCGCTCATTCATCTAACTTCCATGCAATTAATGCCTAATTCCTCATATGTCAATATCCTTGTCTCCTGAAACAGTCTTGTGGACATTAATTGCAGTCCCTCTAAGCTATGCGTGTCTTTCCTTAGGTAAGGAGAACAAAGCTATACGTAGTACTCTAGGTGTGGCCTCACCAGGGCTCTGTACAATTACAATAAGATTTATTTACATTTAGAGCTGCTTAACCGATGGTCTGAGTGGTGACTATCAGCCAACTGTTTGACCATGGGAACTGTTCTTCAATCCAGTCGCCACCCAAAGTTCTTACACATATTCTTTTCAACACAGAACATTGGAAAAGTGTACACGACCAGGATTCCTGGCTGGTTTCCCTCTCTCCAGTCCAGACTCATTGAGGCCAGTTTTTGCATGCCACCCGGGTTGAGGTTAGCTAACTCAGCACAAACCAGGGAAAGAATAATGTTTAAGATAAAAATTTTGGCATATATGATGCATTAGCCACAATTTTTGATGACACTAAATTGGATGCTCACTAAAGTCTGCATGCAGGAGCACTGGTAGGAGTTTCTGCCTTGTAAGGCAAAATTTCCTGCTCATATAATTCCCATAAATCACACATTTCTACATCCCCACTTTCACCCCTTTGAAATCTCCTGAGCCATGCATCCCGACAGCAGCTGAGAGCAAAGGCAGGTATCCATGGATACCTTACACGTCCTTTGCCAATATCACTGTCTGTGCCCAGCCAATGAAGAGTATTGAAGTGTAACCCAAAGTGGAAAGTGTGCCAATTTACCCCAACTTTCAGTCAGCCATGCCTATTGTGTGCCTATTGATCCTGCCAAGGTTGATGATCACCATCTGGGCAAAGTCTGCGTGTGTGAAATTTAGCTGAAGCTTGGAATCAGACTGGCGACTTAAGTCTTTGGCAGAGTGCACATTATGTTATTGGTCTGCCTTTCTAAATCGTCTGACAAAAAGTATTTGCCTTTGATTGTTTATTGTTATGTCATAAACATAATACCATATCCTGCAGCATCAAAATTATTAAAGGACAAATATTCATCTCTGGTCTTTTGAAAATGATAAAATTCTTAGAACTCCCACAGTAGTGTGCTTTTCCTTTTTTGTAGTACTATAGCTTATTTCAAGGCAGTTCAATTTAATTGTAATGCGATTTAAAACTCTCTCATGAAGTAAGAGGCTGTATGGTGTCAATGGAGCATTCCTCTATATCAAAGTGCCAGCTGAATCTGTAATAACTCAGTTGCTGGATGGCTGGTTTGCAAAACAGAGTAATACCAACAGTGTGGGTTCAATAAAAACTAAAAGAACTGCAGATACTGGAAATCAGTAACAAGAACAGAAATTGCTGGAAAAGCTCTGCAGATATGGTAGCATTTGTGGAGAGAAAGCAGAGTTAATGTTTCAGGCCCAGTGATCCTTCCTCAGAACTGCAGTTCCTGTGCTGACTAAGGTTAGCATGAAGAACTCACCTTCTCAACCTCACATTAAGTGTGGTGACCCTCAAGCCATCAGCAGTACACTGTCTCTAATGGGGGTGTAGCCCTATTGTCTGGGAATACAATGTCAGTTTTACCTTTCTTCTGAATGCAACTCCAAACTCCAATGAATGTATCAATCTGTCCATAAATGTCTGTGTTTCTTTTCAACAATATGAATCAATCGTGCTGTTAAAAATCCAGGAATAATTATTGTTCTGATAATAGCTCAGTAGGTTAATGAATCATGGCTGCCTGAACTGCTGTGCTCTTCTAGCACCACTAATCCAGAATCTCGTTTCCAGTATCTGCAGTCATTGTTTTTACCTAATGAATCATGGGGTAAACTTTCTGATATCACTTATCAGCAGGATCCCAGATTAGTTGATCTCAGCGAGGGCAGAGCTGGGGAGTTAACTACCATTGGATTTGGTTTTCTAAGGCTGAGAGAAAAATAATAGGTTCCCATTTTCGATAGAACTTGACTATTGAATGAAGAAGTAAAGATGCAATAATGGTTCGAGGCAGGTGGGTGAATGGGGCCACTCCTAGAGCTTGATAAGGACTGAAATCCTATCTATTTTTCCCCAATTCTGAGGAGAGTTACAGCACTTCCTATTTGTACCTTTGCTGTAATCAGCTAACACATGTAGAAGCCAGAAATGAAACCCATAACCTTTCTGGTCTATTTGGTTCATTCAGAACTATATGGTCCATTTATCCACTGAATCATCAAGGGAGCTTCTATATAGGTCATTCTTCCAATTCCAAGGACACACCTTGGTATTTTTGCATGAAGTCTCCTTCAATCTCCACAGGTTGGTCGACTGCAGCACCTGAATAATTTGGTCAGAATAGTGCAAAGAAAAAGAGGAAAGATTTGCATTTATATAGCACATTTCATGACCTCAGTATATCTGACAGTGCTTTTCAGCCAATGAGGGACTTTGGAAAGTGTAGACACTTGCGCACAGTAAACTTCAACAAACAGCAATTAAATAGTGATCAGATAATCTGTTTTATGAGATATTGATTGAGGATTAAATATTAGCAAAGACATAGCGTGATAGAGATGTACAGCACAGAAACAGACCCTTTGGTCCAACTCATCCATACGAACCAGATATCCTAAATTAATCTAGTCCCACTTGCCAGCACTTGGCCCATATCCCTCTAAACCCTTCCTATTCATGTAGCCATCCAGATGCCTTTTAAATGCTGTAATTGGACCAGCTTTCACTACTTCCTCTGGCAGCTTATTCCATACATGCACCACCCATTGCAAGAAAAAGTTGCCCCTTAGGTTTCTTTTAAACCCTTCCCCTCTTGTCTGGCTCTTCCTCAAAATAATTCCATGGGATCTTTTACATTCTCCTGAGAGTAATATCAATTTGTATAAATTTTATTTGCTCCGTGTCATGAATGTAATAATTAACTACTCATTTCAGGGAGGGTTGAATAAATTAATTTGTTTTTAATAGAATCTTAATGTACTTTGAATTAAATCATTCTTTAGGTACGGGTGACTCTGCTAAGGCTGTATTTCAGAATAGCCTTTACTGTCATGTGCACTTGAATGTGTGCAGTGAAAAATTTGTAATGTCGCCTCTCAGTGTCATCTTAGGCACAGGATACCTAGGTACAGATACTTTAAATGATGTTACAGAATTGAAATAGTAGAAAAATAGACAAGCGTGGAATACAGAGTCTAAAAGGTCCAGAATGATAATAAAAGTATCTTTAAAGTACTCAAGTTGTAGTCTTCCTCCACTGAGTTTATTGTCCATCCCACTTTTCCTTGAGAAGTTGATGATGGAATTTCTTGTTTAGCTACCACAGTGCTTGTGGTGATAGGGTTCTCATGATAGTATTAAATGGAGAATTCAGAATTTTGACCCAACAATGCCGTGATGAAGACCATGCATGTTATTTTTAATTCTTTGATGGGATGCTCACCTCACTGTCAAAGCATGCATTTGTTACCCATCCTGAATTGTGTGGCTTCTTAGACTATTTCAGAGGGCAATTAGGAGTCAACTATATTGTAGTTGGCTTGGAGTCATACACAGACTGGAAGAAATTGGCATATTTCCTTTCTAATAGACATTAGTTAACCAGGTGGGTTTTTAATGACAATTGACAATGGTTGCCATCATACCAGCTTTAAATTCCAAATTTTTTTGTATATACGTTTGCCTACCTGCCATGATTCAAGCCCATGTCCCCAGAACATTAGCTTGGAGTTCTGGATTACAAGGGATATTACTGTTACAACACTACCTCCCTATATGCTACAGCTTCATAAAATATCACAGGTTTAACATCAACAATGAAGATGTTCCCCTACATTGTTGCCTCATAATGTTGATACAGCCCTTTTTTTAGTGGGAGACACTGGGAACCACATCATGGAAACATCATCACCTTCCTTAGTATTCAACACAAGTCACATCCTGACTTGATTAGATTAGATTAGATTAGATTACTTACAGTGTGGAAACAGGCCCTTCGGCCCAACAAGTCCATACCGCCCCGCCGAAGCGCAACCCACCCATAACCCTACATTTACCCCTTACCTAACACTACGGGCAATTTAGCATGGCCAATTCACCTGACCTGCACATCTTTGGACTGTGGGAGGAAACCGGAGCACCCCCGGAGGAAACCCACGCAGACACGGGGAGAACGTGCAAACTCCACACAGTCAGTCGCCTGAGGCGGGAAATGAACCCGGGTCTCTGGCGCTATGAGGCAGCAGTGCTAACCACTGTGCCACCATGCCGCCCACCGTGCCGCCCACATAGACAAGTCCCCCGGGCCTGACGGGATATATCCTAGGATTATGTGGGAAGCAAGAGAGGAAATTGCAGTACCGTTGGCAATGATCTTCTCGTCTTCACTGGCAACGGGGGTGGTACCAGGGGACTGGAGAGTAGTGAATGTTGTGCCCCTGTTCAAAAAAGGGAATAGGGATAACCCCGGGAATTACAGGCCTGTTAGTCTTACTTCTGTGGTAGGCAAAGTAATGGAAAGGGTACTGAGGGATAGGATTTATGAGTATCTGGAAAGACACTGCTTGATTAGGGACAGCCAGCACGGATTTGTGAAGGGTAGGTCTTGCCTTACAAGTCTTATTGAATTCTTCGAGGAGGTGACCAAGCATGTGGATGAGGGTAGAGCGGTGGATGTAGTGTACATGGATTTTAGTAAGGCATTTGATAAGGTTCCCCATGGTAGGCTTATGCGGAAAGTCAGGAGGCATGGGATAGAGGGAAATTTGGCCAATTGGATAGAAAACTGGCTAACCGGTCGAAGGCAGAGAGTGGTGGTAGATGGTAAATATTCAGCCTGGAGCCCAGTTACAAGTGGAGTTCCGCAGGGATCAGTTCTGGGTCCTCTGCTGTTTGTAATTTTTATTAATGACTTAGATGAGGGAGTCGAAGGGTGGGTCAGTAAATTTGCAGATGATACGAAGATAGGTGGAGTTGTGGACAGTGAGGAGGGCTGTTGTCGGCTGCAGAGGGACTTAGATATGATGCAGAGCTGGGCTGAGGAGTGGCAGATGGAGTTCAACCCTGCCAAGTGTGAGGTTGTCCATTTTGGAAGAACAAATAAGAATGCGGAATACAGGGTTAATGGTAGGGTTCTTAGTCAGGTGGAGGAACAGAGGGATCTTGGGGTCTATGTACATAGATCTTTGAAGGTTGCCACTCAGGTGGATAGAGTTTGTAAGAAGGCCTATGGAGTATTATCGTTCATTAGCAGAGGGATTGAATTCAAGAGTCGTGAAGTGATGTTGCAGCTGTACAGGACTTTGGTTAGGCCACAGTTGGAGTACTGTGTGCAGTTCTGGTCGCCTCACTTTAGGAAAGATGTGGAAGCTTTGGAGAGGGTGCAGAGAAGATTTACCAGGATGTTGCCTGGAATGGAGAGGAAGTCGTACGAGGATAGGTTGAGAGTTCTCGGCCTTTTCTCGTTGGAACGGCGAAGGATGAGGGGTGACTTGATAGAGGTTTATAAGATGATCAGAGGAATAGATAGAGTAGACAGTCAGAAACTTTTTCCCTGGGTACAACAGAGTGTTACAAGGGGACATAAATTTAAGGTGAAGGGTGGAAGGTATAGGGGAGATGTCAGGGGTGGGTTCTTTACCCAGAGAGTGGTGGGGGCATGGAATGCGCTGCCCGTGGGAGTGGTAGAGTCGGAATCATTGGCGACCTTTAAGCGGCATTTGGATAGGTACATGGATGGGTACTTAATCTAGGTTAGAAGTTCGGCACAACATCGTGGGCCGAAGGGCCTGTTCTGTGCTGTATTGTTCTATGTTCTATGTTCTATGTGTCTGCATGGGCACCCTCCGGGTGCTCCGGTTTCCTCCCACAGTCCAAAGATGTGCAGGATAGGTGAATTGGCCATGCTAAATTGCCCGTAGTGTTAGGTGAAGGGGTAAATGTAGGGGTATGAGTCTGGGTGGGTTGCTCTTCGGAGGGTCGGTGTGGACTTGTTGGGCCGAAGGGCCTGTTTCCACACTGTAAGTAATCTAATCTAATCTAATAGATCTGAATTGAAAGTTAGTCTCAATGGTGACCATGAAACTATAATCAACTGTTGCCAAAACTCATCATGTGACTCTGAACTAAGATATTAGCCAGCAACATCCCATTAATGAATAACAGGAATAAAAATGTCAAATTAAACTTGGAATTAGTCATATCATCATTACTGAATGTAGAGAATGTTGTAATGTGGTCTGTGATCCTTATGGCAAGAGTCACTGAATAGAACAAGGAATCTCTTACCATTTCAGTTTCCAAAAAAAAAGGATAAAATCATGTCTATACTTTGAAGTTAAAATTTGTTTGCTGTGTTTTTGTACAACACAGTCTTGGTAAATTCCTTTAGGGGATAAAACCCTCTTTATACAGACTGTTACAATGTTATGCGAGTTGCCCCAGTTTTGTTACTGAAGTTACACTGAACAGCTTTTTCTTTAAATGATGTAACTGCACAGAAGCACAAGACAGCAGTTTAATTATTGTGATAACATGAACAAATTAGAAACTGGAAAGGCTCTTCAGAAGTAAATAAGAACGTTTTACCATGTCTCTGCTAACAACTTTCTATCACAATGAAATCCACACTGGTAGCTGTTAAATGTTTGTGCTGGTGGACATTGCACTACGTGGTATGCTCTCTGCATTGTGTTTATCAAGTTGGTTTTGTTGATGGGGCTGTCCTGTCCACTGTACAGTCCACAAACCATCCCTGCTAACAATTGACTTTCATCATCAAGAATCACACACTTACAGCAGGTATGGGGCATTCATTTAAGGTGAGAGATGGAAAGTTCAAAGAAGATGTGAGGGGCAAGTTTCTTACACAGAGAGTGGTTGCAATCTGGAACATACTCCCAGGGGTGGTGGTGGGGGCAGATACGATAGGGCATTTAAGGGACAAGCATGTAAATGTGCAAGGAATGGAGGGATATGGACCAAGGGCAAGCAGAAGAGATTAGTTTAATTTGGTATCATGTTCGGCACATCATCATAGGCCAAAGGGCCTATTCTTGTGCTGTACAGTTCTGTATTCTATGTCTATGTTCTATGTATAGTTATTAAAAAAAACAATGTAATCAAATTAGAAGTAATATTCGACCAATAAAATGTGACAGTTCTTTTGGAATTACTCATCAATCTGCTTAATTTTAACTAATTACTGTCTGTATTAAGAAGAATCTCTTTAAGTTGTTTATTCCAGACTTTGAATTTATTCACATTTTATTGATACAGGAGCTTCCTCCATGCCTGGTGCATAAAGGATTGTCAATCTCCACTGGGGCAATAATGCAGTGCTATTTTTGTCATTGTATCTGAGCTAGGGAAGGGAAGAAATCAGCCAAGGTTTCTACTGCTGATTGCTATCCAGTCATCCCTGATGGACGAGCTATGGTACTGTAGTGTAAAGCACACGTTGACCTGCATCTGGAGTTCTGTGTTCAGTTTTGGGTATTGCACACATTGGCCTTAGAAGGGGTGCAGTGGTGCTCACCAGAACAGTGCTACCATTTCAAGTCCAGTATGACTATTCTCCAGAACATGAAGATATGAATCTAAGGGAATGCTTGTGCAGATTCATGGGGCTACGTGATCTATTCCTGTTCTATGTAGCTCTGGAAAGAGTGGAAGTTAGCGTTAAGAAAAGCTGGGAGGTATTGCTCAATTTTCAGCCAAAAAAAAACCTTGCAACACCTCCTCCCTAGACTTAAAGGGTCAATGGCTACACAGCATTCATAGTCCAGGAAGGAAAGAGGAGAAAATTGAACCAATGCAGTAGTTATCTAATCCATGACAAATATATGAAGCTGACAAAAAATCAATATTCTAAGCCATGTATGTTCTCTCCACAAAAAATAAGCTAAATCTAACCTGGCCAATTACTGCCTTATCAGTCTATTCTCAATCATCAGTAAAGTGATGGAAGGAGTCTTCAATGGTGCTATCAAACTGCACTGCTCACTGAAGATCAGTTTCAGTTCCACCTGGGCCAGTTAGCTCTTGAACTCATTGCAATCTTGGTTCAAACATGGACAAAGAGCTGAGCTACAGATGTGAGGGGAGAACGACTGCCCTTGATATTTGACTGAGTGTGGCATTCAGGGTGCCCGAGCAAAACTAGAGTCAATGGGAATCAGGAAGAAAACTCTCCAATGCTGGGAGTCAAACCTGCTGCAAAGGATGATGGTTGTGATTGTTGGAGGTCTATCATCTCAGCTCCTGAACATCTTTGCATGAGTCCCTCAGGGAAATGCCCTCAGCCCAACCATCTTCAACTGCTTCATCAATGACTTTTCTTGCCACCAAGGTCAGACTTGGGGATATTTAGTGACAATTACGCAGTGTTCAGCACCATTCGCAATTGCTCAGGTTCCGAAGCAGCCCATAACCAAGAGCCCTGGACAATATCTAGGTTGAAATCCTGGAACTCTCTCTCTAACAGCATTGTGTATGTTTATAAACCAAATAGATTGCAGAGGTTTAAGAAGACAACACACCACCACCACCTTCACAAGAACAACCAGGAATGAGCAATAAATATTGGCACAGCCAGCAATGAATTACAGAAGAATTATCCAATGTGGACCAATTAGAATTAAAAAAACATTTGCAGTGGACAAAGCCATCGAAATAATGACACAAGTGACCAAATGTAAACTATGCAAAAGAGATGAATAATCGTATCCCTTGCTGCACATGTTCATTGCTGAGCAACCTGTCAATACTATCTCAGCTTTTGCACTTTCAAAATGGACCCATCTTTCTTTAATTATTTTGGCTGGGGCGGTGATAAAGGTTTTCAACATTTTACAAATATATTTTTAGTTTATTTTTCTCTGGTCCCCATCTGGAGATGAGGCGGGAATAGTCTGTCAGAGCTCACTGCACAACTTCATGCATGAAGGCTGGTTGCCTGAGGAAGTAAACAAAGGGCTGCCATGGATCACCACCATCCCCTCCCCCAATATCAGCTGCCATGTCCACAAGAGCTGAAAAATACTGATGTTCTTTGCAAACTTGAATCAGCTGCACAATTAATCTGGGACATGGGTGTCTATGGTTGGTCCAATTTTTATTTACAATTTTTAGTTGCCCTTGAGAAGGTAATGCAGAGTTGCCTTCTTGAACTACTGCAGTTAATACGATGTAGGTACACTTGCAATGCTGGAGGGGAGGGAGTTCTAGGATTTCAATCCTACGACACTGAAAGAATGATGATATATTTCCACGCTAGGTGGTGAGTGACTTGGAGGATGAGTTGCAGGTGATAGACCTGCTGCCCTTGCCTTTCTAGATGGGAAAAGCTATGGGTTTGGAAGGTCCCGTCTATTGAACTTGGTGAACTTCTGCAGTGCATCTTGTAGATGGTACACATTGCTGCTCCAGAGGCCCTGGCAGTGAAGGCAAGTGAACGTGGTGCCAAGTCAAGTAAGCTGCTTTGTCCTGGATAGTGTCAAGCTTCTTGAGTGTTGTTGGAGCTTCACCAATCCCATCGAGTGGAGAGTATTCCATCACATTCCCAACATGTGCCTTACAGTTGGTGGACAGACTTTGGAGAGACAGAAGGGGAGTTACTCATTGCAGGACTCCTAGCCTCTGACTTGCTCTGTACAAACATAGCTAGTCCAGTTCAGTACAAGTTAATCGTATGTTGACAATGGAGGATTCAGTGATAATAATGCCATTGAATGTCTATGGGCTGATGCCTAGATTCGCTTTTGTTGGAGATGGTCATTGCCTGTCACTTGTGTGGTGTGAATGTTAGATGCCACTTGTCAAACCAAGCCTGGAAATCATTCAGGACTTGCTGCATTTGAACATGGACTACTTCAAAATGTGACGAGTTGTGAGTAGCAGAGTGCAAAAGGAAACCATTGAACCCTATGTGCCTGTCCTTTTTAAAGAGTTATCTGATTAATGCTCTCCCTCCACTCTCTCCTCTTTTTAAAAGTTTCAACTGCATAATGCATTCCAAATCGTGAGAGCTCTGTGTGTAAGAACATAGAACATTGAACATGGAACATGAAACATGGAACAGAGAACATAGAACATAGAACAGAGAACAATGTAGCACAGGAACAGGCCCTTTGGCCCATTATGTCAGTGCTGATCATGATGCCATTCTGAACTAATCCCACCTGCCTGCAGATGGCCCATGTTCCTCTATTCCCTGCTGTTCAAGTGTGTGTCTAAATGCCTCTTAAACGTTGCTCGCATCTCTGCTTCTACCACCTGTCTTGGCAGTGCGTTCCAGGCACCTACCATCCTCTCCTTGAAACTTTCCCCATCTCACTTTAAACATATGCCTCGAGTGTTAGATATTTACACACTGTGAAAAGTGTCAGACTATCCGCCCTATTCATGCCTCTCAGAACATTTTATATTCCTTCAGGTCTCCCATCAGCCTCCGATGCTCTAGCAAAACCAAACCAAGCTGTCCAACCTCTCCATATTGCTAATGCACTCCAATCCAGGCAACATCCTGGTAAATTCCTTTTGCAACTCTCCAAAACCTCTATATTCTTGCTATCATGTGGTGACCAGATCTGCACACAATATTCCAAATGTGACCTAACTAAAATTTTATACAGCTGCAACGTGACTTCCCAACTTTTATTCTAGTACCCTAACCAATCATGCTGTGCACTTTCTTCACCACCTTATCCACTTAGGATACCACTTTCAGGGAACTAAGAACTTATACCCCAAGATGCCTTTGTCTACCAATGCTCCGAAGGATCCTGCCATTTACTGTATAATTTCTTCTGCATTTGACCTCTTAAAATGCATCACCTCACATTTGTCTGGATTAAACTCCATCTGCCATTTCTCTGCCAAACTTTCCAACCAATCTATATCCTGTTACATAGTTCGACAGCCATCGTCATTATCCACAATTCCATCAATTTTGGCGTCATTTGCAAATTTACTAACCAAGCCACCTATGATTTTATCCAAATCATTTATATATATTACAAACAACAGAGGTCCCAGCACCGATCCTTGCGAAACACACCGGTCACAGATCTCAAGTCAGAAAACACCCTGCCGCTGCAACCCTCTGTATCCTATCACCAAGCCAATTTTGTATTCCAACTTACAAGCTCATCATGGATCCCATGTGACATAATCTTCTGAACCAGCCTACAATGAGGACACTGTCAAATGCTGAGTAAAGTCCATGTAGACAACATCCACTGTCCTACCCTCATCAATCGCCTTTGTCACTTTTTCAAAAAACCAAACCAAATTTGTGTGACAAGACCTCCGCCACTTCCTTTATTCCCTCAACTGACTTCAGTTTTCTAAACCTCACATATGCTTCCTTTTCCTTTTTGGCTAAACTTTCAATATCTCCTGTCATCCAAGGTTCCTGAATCATGCCATCCTTATCTTTCATCCTCATAGGAACATGCTGGACCTGAACTCTGGTCATCTGGCCTTCAAAAGACTCCCACATGTGGATTTACCCTCCAATAGCTGCACCCAGTCTAATTTCTCCAGTTCTTGCCTAGTATTATTAAAATTAGCCTTCCCCCAACTTAGCACTTTCATCGGCGGTCCAGTCTCATCCTTATTCATAACTATCCTAAAACTTTATGGAATTATGATCACTTTTCCCAAAATGCTCATCCACTGAATCTTTGATCATCCCGCCAGGTCCATTCCCCAGTACTAGGTCTAGTATGGTCCCTTCTCTAGTTGACTATCCACATATTGTTACAAGAAACCCTCCTGGATGCACCTAACAAATTCTGCCTCATCTAACCCCATGGCAATAAGGGAGTTTCAATCAATATGGGAAAGTTAAAATTACTATCTGCAACAGCCCTGTTGATTTGAAATCTTTCCTAGATCTACTTATGTATCTGTTCCTCTATTTCCCTCTATTTGGGAGGCATGGTGTACAATGCCATCATATTGATTGCACCTTTCTTATTCCTGAGTTCTACCCATATGGCTTCGCTGATAAACTTTCCAAGATATCTTCTCTGAGTGCAACTGTGACATTCTCTTTAATCGGCAATACAACTTCCCTATAACCTTTTACATCCCTCTCTATTTTGCCTGAAACATCTTCAACCCTGGTATGTTGAACTACCAATCCTGCCCTTCTCTCAATCAAGTTTCTGTAATGGCTACAATATTGTAGTTCCATGTACTAATCCAGCTCTAAGTTCATCTGCTTTACCTGTTATACTTCGTGTATTAAAATAAATACACTTCAGACCATCAGTCCCACTGTTTCCACTAACCTGTTCTTCCTATGAGTTGCCTTAACCTCTACCTTGTCCTCAATCACGCCACATGTTGACCTACTGCTCTGGTTCCAAACCCCACTACACTAGTTTAAACGCTCTCGAGTCAGACAGTTAAAACTCCTTCTAGTTCTTATTTCCAATCATCCTAAGTTTGCATCCTCTGGTTATCAAACTTCCTGCTCAAGGATGCAGTTTCTCCTTAGTTATTCTTACAACACACCTCACATAATTTTGAACACTTTTTAAGTCTTCCCTTAACCTTCTCCGCTCTAAGGCGAACAATTTGTCAAGTATGGTGTGAGTATTTGCTTGTTCGAGGGTTCAATCCAGTCGGATTCTGAGTAGATCCACTGATAAGTCAGGAGCTCGACGTATTATAAGCATTATCTGGTATTATCGAAGGCGTCACTGCACAAACTGTTAGTTTCTCAGTTGTCACACAGCTCACATGACATCACGATTTGATAAGAAGACGTTGATAATCTCTCAGAGATAATCTGATGTAAACATTCCATTGAACTCAAGCCTTTCCGTGTAACTGAAGCAATAAGATTGAGTGAGGGAAAGGAGCTGGATACTGGATGACCACTCTATGTAAAATACAATTTATCATAAATTTTTGTATGCTCTGGAGTTCCCTCTTGAAATCACTTTGCCTCTCAGTCCTCCTTTAATATACTCCTGAGAATCTGTCGCTTTGACAAAGATTCTGCTTGGCTGTCCCAATAACTCCCTGTGTGGCTCAGTGCTCATATACTTCAAGAATTTGTCATAGAGCCATTCAGCACAGAAACAGACCCCTCGGTCCAACCAGTCCATACTGAATATAATCCCAAACTAAACTAGTCCCACCTGCCTGCTCCTTTCCTATTCATGTATCCATCCAAATGTCTTTTAAATGTTGTAATTGTACCCACATTCATCACTTCCTCAGCAAGTTCATTCCACACGCGAACCACCCTCTGTGTAAAAAATTTGCCTCTTACGTCCTTTTTAAATTTCTCTTCTCTCACCTTAAAAATGTGCGCCCAGTGTTGAAAACCCCTATGTTAGGGAAAAGACAACTGCCATTAACTCTATCTATACCTCTCATTATTTTATAAACTTCTAAAAGGTCGTCTCTCAACCTCCTCCAGTGAAAAAAGTCTTAAGCTATCCGGCCTTTCTTTATAATTCAAATCTTCCATACCTGGCAAAATCCTGGTAAATCTCTTCTGAACCCTCTCCAGTTTGATAATAGCTTTCCTATAAGTAAATTGCCTTAATCTCATTCTAAAGTCTTTCATAGAAATGTAATCAGATATGAGTTTGACATTGAGACACTTGAGGTAATATTAGGACAGGTAATCAAAGTTTGATTTCAAGGAGTGTCTTCAAGAGGGAGAGAGAGTTAAAAATGTAGAACTTTGTATGGAGGGCATTCCAGAGATTGGGATCTGGGCAGTTAAAGGTGAAGCTGCCAATGGGTGAAGCTAGGAAGTTGGCAATGCACAAGAGGCCAGAATTGCTGAATTGGTAGCATTGTTTCAGGTTCTTTATAATTGTTCAACGTTATTTACTGAAGAGATGCACATGGTGTATTGTTTTGGTGAGTGGAAAAGCAAATCACAGCAGGATTTATACACTTAATGGTAAAGTCCTGGGGAGTGTTGTTGAACAAAGAGACCTTGGGGTGAAGGTTCATAGTTCCTTGAAAATAGAGGATAGGATAGTGAAGAAGGCGTTTGGTATGCTTTCCTTTATTGGTTAGAGCATTGAGTATAAAAGTTGGGAGGTCATGTTGCGGCTGTACAGGACATTGGTTAGGCCACTGTTGGAATATTGCGTGCAATTCTGGTCTCCTTCCTATTGGAGAGATGTTGTGAAACTTGAAAGGGTTCAGAAAAGATTTACAAGGATGTTGCCATGGTTGGAGGATTTGAGCTATAGGGAGAGGCTGAACAGGGTGGGGCTGTTTTCCCTGGAGTGTCAGAGGATGAGGGGTGACCTTACAGAGGTCTATAAAATCATGAGGGGTATGGATAGGATAAGTAGATAAGGTATTTTCCCTGGAGTAGGGGAGTCCAGAACTAGAGAGTATAGGTTTAGGGTGAGAGGGGAAAGATATAAAAGGGTCCTAAGGGGTAACTTTTTCACTCAGAGGGTGGTGCATGGATAGAATGAGCTGCCAGAGGAAGTAGTGGAGGCTGGTACAATTACAGCATTTAAAAGGCATCTGGATGGGTACATGAATAGGAAGAGTTTAGGGGGATATGGGCCAGATGCTGGCAAATGGCACTAGATTTGATTAGGATATCTGGTCAGTGTGGATGAGTTGGACCGTGCTATACCTCTCTCT
This sequence comes from Chiloscyllium plagiosum, assembly GCF_037043375.1. NCBI lineage: Eukaryota > Metazoa > Chordata > Chondrichthyes > Orectolobiformes > Hemiscylliidae > Chiloscyllium > Chiloscyllium plagiosum. Next base: position 9,341,556 of record NW_028270175.1, read on the forward strand.
GACTCTATGTCTCTATGACTGCTCCACGTACATAAAAGTAAACAGTAAAGCTGCCTTAGTCTTATCAAACCATACAGCTGCTCTTTCATTAGAGAAAGATAACTGGTGTTAGTTTAACCCAAGGGTCGCATGCCTCAAGTGAGGGGAGAGGTTGAGAAGGACAGTCCTTCTTTATAGTGTAGGAATTGAATCCACACTGTTGGTGTTACTCTGCATTACAAACCTGCCATCCAGCTAGCTGACCCCTCCATATACATAATATACAATGTGAATAATAATATACAGTGTGAGCACACTGTTTTCAAAATCATTCATTCTTCTGTGTGATTTCATGTTATGCTAAATAGATAGTATTCAGTGTAATTATCAAATAAAACATAGAATGCCAAATCAAACTATTTGCTCAGACAAGGCAAACATTACCCTCGTTGACTGTGCATAGTTGGTGAAACTGTCTTTTGGGCATAAAACTGTAATAAAATTGTTGATTCTCAGTTATCGCAGAAGAATGCGTCTCTACAGTGAGAAAGTGTGTGCTTTGTACCGGCTACAAAAACTTCTGACTTAATTAAAAAAGGAGCAACTGCTGAAGAGATACAGTGGGGTGATCAGCTGCCATCAAAAAGAAAATCCAGGCTCAAGTTTTGATGTATATCTCGTTACTGGTATCGAAATATTAAACATAAGGATGCAACTTAGTCTGGCTGAAAGAAGTTTTGTTGGGAGAAAAGATAGATAATCCAGGGCAGCGAAGCCCTAATTGAAAGTATTTCTTAAGGAATCCAGTTAGGTAGCTGTTAAACATGGTGATGGGTTTCCATCTGTGTTCAGGTATGCAATCCAAAAAAGAACTTCTTTGTTGAGGTGGTATTAGATTGTTTAAGGAGCAAATCTTCCAAACGTTATAATGAAGAGACACAGAACACTATTGAAAGGTACTGAGATACATTGCTAAGAAATCTTTATAGTAATAACATCCCACATTTGTTGTGAAACATAACGACAATATGGTATTCCTCATGAAAATTGCAAATGCTTTTCAACAAGACAAAGAATATAATACACTTGGTGATGCTGCCCATGTTATTAAATACAGATCCAGGTCTTCATATGATACAGCTTCATCAGGCTCATGAGAGTAAGACTAGACTTGAACTGTGAGGTATCTAACTATCCAAGAATACGATTTTTTATTGACAAATATACTTTATACACAAGAGCTTTATCTGAAACTAGCTTTTGTCAGCTGGTCACATTCCGAAGTTCCAGCTCAGTAAATGTTGCCTCTTTAATTGCTGCAATGTCTTGTTTTGTTGCAACTAACATGCATTTTCAAACAGTTGTGAACTGGGGTAGACAATTCCATTTCTTTTCGGCAAGGTGGTTCTACTAAACTTTGGGCAGTCTGGTTGGAACTGAGTGTTTCAGTGCTGGGTGTGTAATCTGGCAACATGATATAAATTACAGTCACACTCACATTTTAGATGCGATCCCACAATTGCTCTGTACTGGTGTATTCATTCTTGTCTCAAATGTTAATAAAATACCGAAATGCCTCTTTCTGTATCTGCAACATCTTCTAATTGGTTAAGAATGCTGGACTTTTCCAACAATGGCCTCTCATAATTTTGCGATTTTCTTTAGTCCAGCAGTGGCAGTGGTCTTTTAGTTGCCTGGACTCTATGCTCCAGAAATTTCCTCTCAAAAGCCCTTTGCCTCTGTATCCTTCTTAAGGCCTACTTCTTGGTCCAAAGCATATGTCACCTGTCTGAATGTTCTTTTATCTGCCGCAGTATCAAATTTCATCAAATTGGGAAACTTGAACTCTGAGATTGACAAGGTTTTGAAGACTGTCTCTGTGAAGATAAGGACATTACTCATTCTTGCTTGGTTGTACAGAACTTAGACATTGCTAAGAGGAAACTAGAAATCAAAAATTTTTGTCTTGCACTCATCAAAGATTAGGATACAATAAACAGACTTGACAGAAAGAACACCAATTTATACAGCAAGAGTGTGTTGAGTATATATTTAAGACTGAGATAGATAGGTTTTTGACTATCAAGGGGATCAAAGGTTATGGGGAGAAAGGGGGAGAATGGGGTTGAGAAACTTATCAGCCATGATGGAATGGCACAGCAGACTCATTGGGCTGAATGGCCTAATTTCTGCTCCTATGTCTTATAGTCTTATGGCCCTGTTTGGGCTATCATTGGCCACGGAGATATAGCAGTAACAGTTAACTGTCAATCTTCAAAGGATGGGATGCACTGTGGATGGTCACTGTGGACTTGATGAGCCAAATGGTCTGATTCCATACTGTAGGGATGCTATGAATCTATCTCCCTGCCAACAAGGCCTAACCAATTAGCATAGTCTTGTTTTGCTGTGTATGTTAAGTTCCTCTTTTGCTGTACCAACTGAGGTCACCATCCTTTTCAACTACGCCGTCACCTCAGGCTTAGTGATCCTCAGATTAAACCACCAACAATTATCTCTCTCTCTCTCTCTTTCTCATGAGAGAGTAGCTCTCATCCTCTGAGATTATGATGACTTTGCCTTTTACTGGGGTTCCTTTTATCAAGTCAGTTTCTTGTGTCCTTGTACTGTCAGTGTTAGAAATGCAGGTACTATAAAAGTCATTCAGAACAATTCCCAGAGTTGATTGAGAGGAGGTGATTCTGTAGGTTTAAGGACTGGGTTTTCTTGCCCCTTTTCCATGACTATGTTTGTGGCTGGGTGTCCATTTTGCTGCCTGGCTTTCCACTGGGGACCGGGGGGGCTGCAGGGTATTGCCCACAGCAGTCCCATGTAACTGCAGGTGGCATAAGTTCAAGAAGTCCCAGCCTCACTCTTTATGTCGCAGGGCTGAGGAACAGGTGGATCATGTATATATTGGTTGTGGGCAATTGCATCCCCTTTTCGAATCATTTGAGAAGCAATCTGTTCTCTTTTAGGTTGCACTTCAACCCTACTCTCCTGATCTTTGGGCACACAGTATGGAGGGGTGTGGGCAAATTGGAGTACCTCCTCATGGATCTACTACTGGGCCTAGCTAAAGTGGCCAAGCAGTGGGCTGCGGAGGGGGTTATAGTTCCAAAGCATTTGTTTGCGCCGGGTGTCGTGAGAGAGGGAGCATGTGATGTCCACCGATAGGTTTGATGCCGTTGGAGAGGGATGAGCACCATGGAGGTTGGGATGCATTATTTCCCCTTCCAACTCCATTTAATGTAATTCCACTCTTTTCCTACCTTTCCTTCACCTTCCTCATTGTGGCACTGGTGGACAGTTTTTGCTGACTGTGTGATTCGGCAGTGGCTGGTTATATAAAAAAAAGGGCTGAGTCCTTACTCCTGGTGGGAAACTGGTTTCTGGACAGAGAAAGGGTTCAAAGGGAAAGGTGGAAACTGGTGTTTGTGCTAAAGTGTAGATTTACAATAAACCCCTTGTACCTCTCTGAATCTTTTGCTGCTTAATTCGACACGTTGATATTGGTCTGTTAAACAGTCCCGAGGAGTGTAAGACAAAAAGCTTCAACTTCTTGTCTCCTTTTAACTTCTTACTGAATAGTTTAGAAAGATCCTGTAACAGAAACTGATGATCTCATGATTGGAATATGTTTAGTATCTAACTAAATGGTGTAATATGATAAACACTTCCCTCTGGGTCAGAACAAGTTGTGAGTTCAAGTCCAACCCTAGAATTTAATCACTTACACTAAACTGACACACCTCTGCATTATTGGGTGAATGTTGCCTTGTCAGTTGAGATGTTAGGCCCAGTTTTTTGCCTGTTTTGGGAGTATATCCACACAGCACTACATTAAAAAGAGGAAAATGTGCATTGCAACAATTGAACAATTTGCAGCTTTGGTGTAGAGAAACATATGATTGTACTTCACAGAGATATGGAAAAAAGTTCATTTTCAACCAAAGACTGGTACCTAAAAGCTTGGTAAAAAACTGATGGTTGTTAGGCAGGCTCTGAAAGGTGGCGATAAGAGAGACTTAAGGAGGTCAAGGTAATATAGATTGGTAAATTGGAATTTCATTCTGTGAACCAAGATATTTGAAGGTAAGGGTGCAAATATTAGGCAAAAGGCCAGAGTCAAAGAAACAGAGGAAGTTTTATGATTAGAGAAAATTACAGATTGCGGGAAGGGCAAAGTCATTAAAGGATTCAAACATGAAAATGAGAGTTTCAAATTAGAAACTGTCATAGATTGAAAACCAACGCAGGTTAGCAAGACTTAGTGCAATAAAGTATGGACGCAGTAGGAATTTGTGACCTGAAGGTTAGGCATAGTTATGTTCCCTGGAATATGCTTGCAGTACTGTACAAACATATGAATTAGGAACAGGAGTCTGTCATTCAGCCCCTGTAGCCTGTTCCATTAATCCTTCTAACATCTTCTCCAGTATTTCTATATTCTTTTAGAGTTAGTGAGTACACTTTTCATAGAATCCCCACAGCGTGGAAGCAGGCCATTCAGCCCAACAAGTCCACATCAACCCTTTGAAGAGCATTCTATCGAGACCCAACCCCCACCTTATCCCTATAATCCTGCATTTTCCATGGCTAATGCACCTAACCTCCACATCCCTAAACACTATGGGAAATTTAGCATGGCCAATCCACCTAACTGTGGATGGAAAATGGAGGAAACCCACGCAGACACAGGGAGAATGTGTAAACTCCACACAGACAGTTGCCCGAAGCTGGAATCAAACCCGGGTCCCTGGTGCTGTGAGGCAGCAGTGCTAACCACTGAGACACTGTGCCACCCAGTGCCATCTTGAAAACTGATTTAAAAATGTCAGTGGGGAGCTCAGTATCTTTGGATGCAGGCTACTGACTTTCTTTTTAACTCTCATTTGTCATTATATATTTTGTCATATGTCGAGAATACTTTCTTAAAATCACTGGAGATTTTTCACACAAATCTCTCAAAACAGTGTTTTAATAATTTGTCACAGAGTAGTCTAAACAATTTTCACCATTATCATAACAATTTCACAGTCAAAACCAATTGCCCTTCTGATTAATAATAAATGGCTTAGTCACCACTTCAGCTTTGCATTCATTCAGAGAAAGAGAGGAGGTGAAGAATGCTTGCTCATTTCTTAATGGTCAGATTAACAGGAAGGGTTACTCAAATAAAACATAGGGGAAAACTTTTGAGTTCAAGGCAGCAGTCCCACTCAAAGGTTCAAGTAAGTTGTGATAAAGTAATGTGCATAATTCTTTTTAATCCTCCGAAATTTTTGTTCCTTTTTCTTGCAGCATTGCTGAATGTGAAATGCATTCTGGTTCCATAGATCGCAAATACTTACCAGTTCCTCATTCAAGTCTTCATCAATGAATGTAATAAGTGAGTGGATACTTGATTATAGAAGCTATAGCTTACTCTGAGTCAGTTCTCTCTCAACATAACCAAATCAGTACTGCCCGATTAAGGACTACTCATTGGCAATCAATAGGAGAAAAATCTTCATGGTTCCCTCCTCAGCTCTTGGGCTTTGAAGCCAATTGCATAGCCTGTAGTTATTGTCTCAATGGAAGACAGCCAACTCAAAATGAACCCTTAAGATCCAGTACTACCCAGAGAGCTGTAGGTTGGTTTAGATGACTTACATGTGCAATGCAGAACAATGCCAACATCACGAGTCCAATGCCCATACCAACTGAAATAAGTCTTGGAACCTATCTTCTTGCAATGCTCCCCCATTGAAATCTTGGCAATATGGCATTGCAAGGAAACTTTGGACAATGAAGACTCCACATAGACAGAGACTGTCGCAGGCAGTTTCTTCACTGTCAACTGAAATTACATTACTGTCTCAAAATTATTCTCATTGATTAATTTCTAAATAATCCATATACCACTGACAGGTAGAGAAAGGTTTAGTTGTAAAAAGGTTGTGAGAGTCTGAAAGGGTTAATGCTGAGAAGTACCATAGCCACCACCCACTATGATGGTGTGTAGACTTTTCACTTAGAATCTTTGAGATGTGAGACCTTGACATCCATATCCTCCTCAGTTTCTGTAACTATGTCTGTCAAATCAATGTAACCTGCAACTCGTTGCTAACGCACAATAAACAACTTCTTATTCAGTATAAGAATTATTCCTAGTTATACCAGTAAATGGTTTTCCTACACCACACCAGCAGCCTTGGGATCCATACACTTAAAGAGGGTAGTAGCAGCAAACTACTATATGGTCAGGGTGCACATTCACATACATACTGCTTTTGATAAATTCTTGTAGCAGGGCCATGATGTGCATCAGTAGTGAAAGCACCTCATGCACTCATTCTTACCTTGGGCAGTAATAAGATGATAAGTACATATTGATAATCTTCTCCAGTTGACCAGAAAATCACAACCAGCAAAAATGTTATGCAAGGTAACATTGAATCCACGGTGCCCTAGAAGGATTGGGGTGACAGTATATAACATGTCCTGTTCTTTTCGTGGTATTTTAGACAATATGTACAGGTAACATCCACAGAAGGTTGCTTTATTCAAGTTGTGACTAGATTTTTTTGGTGGCATGCTAGAGAGGCAGGAATCACAGATCCCCATTATTAATCAATTTGATGGGAACAGGTATGCTTTTGCACTTCTGTATATGATTTTAACTGCACAGCACTGGGTTTTGTTTCATGTGTGTTGCAAAGGAACAACATACTATTTCCATGTTATGTTTGCACTGTATATCTTTTATTTTACATTTTAAGAAAGGTTCCTTTTTCTGCAACCATGTTTTGTTATTTCTCCTTCGATATAGGTCTCACATTCCCCAATTAAGAGGCTAGGCGGGCAGTCTAATTCCCAGGACTCAACACTCTGCTGCTCTGTAACAGGCTGCCTTGAAGCACAAGAGAATTCTGACTTGATTTGCCCTCTGCTTTTTCGCCTCCCTCCCTGTGGAGAAATCTCAACTCTGTTTATAAATATTTAAAGGATTCGTGGTGCCAATGAGACATGGAGCTCAGAATTTAAACTAGCTCTGTCACAAGTTGTTGAAATGTCTTATTTTGGGACCATTGCCTCTACCCACTTGCTGTTTTAAACCTGCCAAAACAATTTGCAAAATGAAGACCCATGCAAAAAAAAGGTGAAAAACAACTCACATAAATTGTCTTCTGTTATTTATCTTATTTCATTTTGAATTAAAACAACAGTAAGAAATTCTGTGATGAGTCCCTGTATCAATCCAGCACTGGAAAATGGACCAATTGTACAGTTCTTTCATTGATACTGGATTAAAACCTTGGAACTCCCACCAAACAGTGAATTTTGATGCTGAAATTACAATCAAATGTATTTTATTTATTTTTAAAGTTAAGAGTGGTTTGATGAAGTTTTCAGCAATATTAAGGATAACAGACAGAGAGATAGAAATAAGCTATTTTGTTGGTGGAGAATTTATTTTCTTCCATGGAATGTGGGCATGGCTGATCAAGCCAACATTTACTACCCACCTTTAATTGTTTTCAACTGAGCAATTTACAGTGCATTTCAGAGGGCAGCTAAGATTAGATTAGATTAGATTAGATTAGATTAGATTAGATTCCCTACAATATGGAAACAGGCCATTTGGCCCAACAAGTCCACACCAACCCTCCAAAGAGTAACCCACCCAGACCCATTTCCCTATCTTATATTTACCCCTGACTAATGCACCTAACACTGTGGGCAATTTAGCATGACCAATTCACCTGCATGACTCTTTTAATGATACATGTATCAATGCACCAGGATTTCTTTGCTTTTTTATTCTATGTAAAATGTTATGACTTTGAGATATACGTCCCTACCTTATTCTTAGCAGAAATATTGCTTCATATTTTCTGGACTGAGTTCGGAGACATATGTTGGCCAGACCAGGTGAAGATGGCAGACTTTCTCCCCAAAAGGACATAATTGAACCAGTTAGGTTTTTACAATGATTGACTGTGATTACAAATTTAAAAAGTATGGTGCTGGGAAAGCACAGCAAGTCAGACAGCATCCAAGGAGCAGAAGAGTCAATGTTTTGAGCATAATCTGTTCATCAAGAATATCAGGTTGAGTCTCTTCTTTACTCATCCAGTGACATTATAATTACAACATTGCCTCCAGATCTTGGGCATTGTTAGATCTTGAACTTATCCAGGCAAGTGCATTGTTTTCCATACTCTGGATTAGAGTTGTGCCGGAAAAGCACAGCAGTTCAGACAACATCCAAGGAGCAGGAAAATCGACGTTTCGGGTAAAAGCCCTTCATTAGGAATTCCTGCTCCTTGGATGCTGTCTGAACTGCTGTGCTTTTCCAGCACCACTCTAATCCAGAATCTAGTTTCCAGCATCTGTAGTCATTGTTTTTACCTTGTTTTCCATACTGTTTAACTTGTGCCTTGTGGATTGTGGACAGGTTTGGAGAGACAGGAGGTGAGTTACTTGCTACCAATTCCAAGCATTTATATGGCCAGTCCAGTTAGGTTTTTGGTAAATGGTAACATTTAGGATCTGTTAGAGAGGGATTTGGTATAGTAATGTCATTGAATGTCAATGGGAGAAGGTTATATTTTCTCTTGTTGGAGATGATCATTGCTTGACACTGTTTTGGTGCAAGTGTTACATCTAGGATGAGTGGACAGAGTTTAAGGCCTGATGAGAGCCAAACCACTCAGGAGTGAAATGATAAAACCCCTCTACACATCTTATGACAATTGAGCTGAGCCAATTTTTAACATAATCTCTGGTAGTAAAAGCTTGGGAGATTAGGTGTGCAATTCCAGTTCCTATGTGCTGAGCACCAGTGTTGGAGTATATTCACCATCAGGGTTGTAATGGTTCAAGAATGAGACCTTCCAGCATTGTCTCAATGATAAGTAGGGATTCTTAATAAATGCTTGCCTTGCCAGTATTGTCCACATCTTGAGAATAAATTAAATATGCATTGTGCTGGGTCATTTAAACCAGGAATATCTGATTTCTTGTTTATAATGAATTGCTTGGTCTCAGGTAAAGGTGCAGTTGGTCTCAATGTCCTTGAAATGGAGAAGAGGGGAAACAGGGGTCTTGCTTCACAAGTTCTGAAGGAGAGTCATATCAGTCTCAAAATAGGGGAGTCGATAGCCTAGTGGCATTATCATTGGACTGTTAATCCAGAGATCCAGATAACATTCCGGGGATCTGGGTTCAAAGCCTGCCAAGGCAGATAGTGAAACGTAAATTCAATAAATATCTGGAATTAAGAATCTTATGACTACTATAATTCCATTGCCAATCTGGCTCACGAATGTCCTTCAGGAAAGGAAATCTCTCATCCTTGCCTGGTCTGTCCTACATGTGATTCCAGACCCACAGCAATGTAGTTGACTCTCAACTGCCCTATTGGGCAATTAGGGATGGGCAATAAATGCCGCCCAGCCAGCGATATCCTCATGGAGAAAGTGAGGTCTGCAGATGCTGGAGATCAAAGTTGAAACTTTATTGCTGGAACAGCACAGCAGGTCAGGCATCATCCAGGGAACAGGAGATTCGACGTTTCGGGCACAGGCCCTCTCATTCCTGAAGAAGGGCCTGTGCCCGAAACGTCGAATCTCCTGTTCCCTGGATGCTGCCTGACCTGCTGTGCTGTTCCAGCAATAAAGCGATATCCTCATCCCATGAATGAATGAAGAAAGAAAAATGCTAACTCTGTTTCTCTCTCCACAGATGTTGCCAGACCTGCTGAGTTTCTCCAACATTCTCTGTGTGTGTCTTGTTTCATAATTTCATCTAATGATTGAGGCAAGACAACATGCCTGCATGGAGATCAAATGATGAAAGAAGCAAGCAGATGTGATGTTCCTAGGGTCAGATAACTTGTAAAAATCTCCACATGTGAAAAATGAGTACTTAAGTGAGCCTATGGAAAGATAGTCTAATGTAACAGCATAAGGTATTAACTTAAATGAGCAGAGAGAAGGAAATTTGAGGGATTAATAATTTGGATTATTAGGTGGGTGGTGAGTTCTTCAATCCTTTTCACAATCCCAGGATCTAAGACTGAGTCCACCAGGAGAAAGTGAGGGCTGCTGATGCTGGAGATGAGAGCTGAAAAATGTGCTGCTGGAAAAGCGCAGCAGGTCAGGCAGCATCCAAGGAGCAGGAGAATCGACTTTTCAGGCATAAGCCCTTCTTCAGGAATGAGGAAGGTGTGCCAAGCAGGCTAAGATAAAAGGTAGGGAGGAGGGACTTGGGGGAGGGGCATTTGGAATGCGATAGGTGGAAGGAGGTTAAGGTGACGGTGATAGGCCGGAGAGGGGGTGGGGGCAGAGAGGTCAGGAAGCAGATTTCAGGTCAAGAAGGCGGTGCTGAGTCCGAGGGTTGGGACTGAGATAAGGTGGGGGGAGGGGAAATGAGGAAGCTGGAGAAATCTGCATTGATCCCTTGTGGTTGGAGGGTTCCTAGGTGGAAGATGAGGCGTTCTTCCTCCAGGCGTTGTGTTGCCATGGTCTGGCGATGGAGGAGGCCAAGGACTTGCATGTCGCCACCAGGATAGAACCCCACTGGTCCACACCTACCACCTCACCAACCTCCAGATACATCGTATCATCCTTCGTTATTTCCGCCACCTCCAAACAGACCCCACCACCAAGGATATATTTCCCTCCCCTCCCCTATCAGCATTCTGGAAAGACCACTCCCTTCGCGACTCCCTCGTCAGGTCCACACACCCCACCAACCCAACCTCCACTCCCGGCACCTTCCCCTGCAGCCGCAAGAAATGCAAAACTTGTGCCCACACCTCCCCCCTCACCTCCCTCCAAGGCCCCAAGGGATCCTTCCATATCCGTCACAAATTCACCTGCACCTCCATACACATCATTTACTGCATCCGCTGCACCCGAAGTGGCCTCTGCTACATTGGCGAGACAGGCTGCCTACTTGCGGAATGTTTCAGAGAACACCTCTGGGACACCCGCACCAACCAACCCAACCGCCCCGTGGCTGAACACTTTAACTTCTCCTCCCACTCCACCAAGGACATGCAGGTCTTTGGCCTCCTCCATTGCCAGACCATGGCAACACGACGCCTGGAGAAAAAGCGCCTCTTCTTCCGCCTAGGAACCCTCCAACCACAAGGGATGAAAGCAGATTTCTCCAGCTTCCTCATTTCCCCTCCCCCCACCTTATCTCAGTCCCAACCCTCAGACTCAGCACCGCCTTCTTGACCTGAAATCTTCTTCCCAACCTCTCCGCCCCCACCCCCTCTCCGGACTATCACCCTCACCTTAACCTCCTTCCACCTATCACATTCCCAACGCCCCTCCCTCAAGTCCCTCCTCCCTGCCTTTTATCTTAGCCTGCTTGGCACACCTTCCTCATTCCTGAAGAAGGGCTTATGCCTGAAACGTTGATTCTCCTGCTCCTTGGATGCTGCCTGACCTGCTGCGCTTTTCCAGCAACACATTTTTCAGCTCTAAGACTGAATCCAACCTGGACTGATAAAAGATGGTGTTCTCTACATTTTGGTTTTTAGCTTCCTTTGTGGAATAATTTTGAGATGTCCCAATCTAATTTCTGTTGAGTGAAAATCCATTGCACCCAACTCTGAATGAATGCATTTATCATTGCTGAGGTGAAAGGGGAAAGATTTAAAAAGGACCCCAGGGACAACCTTTTCACACATAGAATGGTGCATGTATGGTGCAAGCTACCAGAGAAAGTGGTAGAGGTGGGTACAATTACATCATTGAAAAGACATTTGGACAGGTACATGGATCGGAAAGGTTTGGAGGGCCAATCTCAGGCAAATGGAACTAGTTAAGTTTGGGGTATGTGGTTGACATGGAGAAGAATGGTCTATTTCTGTGCTGTATGACTCCTTGACTTGGTGACTTTGTGGTTGTGAAAATGGCTAGTTGTTAAATAAGAATTTTCAATGGGAGTTCATGAGCTTGGACAATACAAAAGGTGTTTATCTCTGTGACATTTGGAGCACTCAATAATACTAGCTGCTAAACTTATGGTTTCTTCCTTTCCTCAATACTTGGTGAGCATGAGGTATCCATCAAAAAAGGAAAATAAATGTAATTCCATATTTCATTTAATTTCATGTTTGAGTTTTAAGTGAACCATTGCCATTACCAGTTTGATAGGTTACTTCCTTTCTCACAATGGAATAGTGTATTATATGTACAGGAGGGGAGTGAGGTATAAAGAAGTGAGAAAATTACAGATCCAAACACTCAGACTGAGAGATTGAATATAGATGGATACTACACAGAAGGAATCTGAAAATTGCAGCATTTAAGAAATATGTATAGATGTCCTTCACAATGTCATAAATCCTTTGTTCAATAGCTAATGTTGTCACAGTTCAAGAGGATAATAGGGAAAACGGCTGGTCAGTTAACCTGAGGTGGGAAGAAAGAGTGAGAAATAAAGTCCTTCCTGGTATCCTTAGCTGGTGTGGGAATTGAACCCACACCAGCAGCTGGTGTCATGTTATATTGCAAACCAGCCATCCAGCCAATTGACACCCACCACCCCTCTTTCAGTAACCTGTTACTGAATATTCTGGTTTTCTATATTCATCTAAAGCATTAACTCCTTATTGGTTCCATATATATCCAGCAACTTCTAATATCTTCCCCACATATCATTAATTACTGGTGTCCAGACAGTGAATTCAAGTCAGCTATTAAACTACAGGATGCATCACAGTCGAACTTCAAAATGAATTCGACACACATGCAGTTTCTGTGGAGGGCAAAGGGAGTGGTTACCCAAAAGCAGACTAATAGCAGCTTGTGCATTCCCAGACTGGGAATTGAATTCAGGATCTCTCTTGTCTATAGCATTCAAGTATTCAGTGAATAAACTAACTATTCCCCTGGGGTGAGGTGGGCTGATGAGAGGGAGCTTATTGCATTTACACCACAATTGTGATGCTCAGTTTTGAATTGTGTTGAAATTGGTTTGGAAACTAATTGAAATGGAACTAACTTACAATGAGGGTAGCCTTGATGCCTGCTGGCTTCAGAATAGCTTGACATGTCACTTACCCTTGGACTTCAGCTGAATATTACTTCAGCCTGACTGCCACCACGGTACATCAGGGATAGACTGAGAGGTGATGCTCTCTGTAACTATGGATCATCCCAAGAGGGAGAGGCCAGAAATAATTGCCATGCAGTCACTCGATTCTGAGTGACTCCTGTTTAATGATGCTGCTGTGGTGAAGGCAGAGGTGAGATACAGTAAACAGAGGACACAGTTTCAAGATGTGTGGTCAGAGGACTGGAGGCAATGTGAATTTTTTTCAGTGCAGCCAGTTGGACTCTGAGGTGCATTTTCTGAGAGGGCAGTGGAAGAGCCAGCAGTAACATTTAAAAGGAAAATTGGATACATTCAATGAAAGAGATACCTGGAAGTGTGTGTGTGGGTGGTGGGGGGAGGGGTTGGAAAAGAGGGGCGAGGGACACATGACAGCAGCAGCATAATGACCTCCCTGCGCAAATAGTCACAAAAAAACAAACATGTTTTATTATCTGTTCAAGTATTTGCAGATATTAGTAATCATATTTTGGATGGTGTAGTGACTGATTTAAGCAATGCTAAACATCCATTGCTTTTGGAGTTCAAATCATCACCTTAAAATTGGAGGCAATATTTCTGGAAATTCAAAAAAAAATATGAGTGAATCTGATTGAAAGCATCCTGTCGGAAAGCAGAGACGCTCGGATCCTGAGCAGCACCGGAGAAAATATTCCATAATTAATTGGAGTGAAAATCGTCGCCATGTCGTCCGTTGCGAACCCCCCTGTTCTTGCACTGACAGACTGTGATGTTTAAATGGGCCAAGTTTGCACCAGCAGAGGGCAAATCATGTTTCGTCTGTGTCTGAACTAAAGCGTGACTTCAGAAAAAAAATGTAGGTTTCAAATAAAATGTATGAAGCAGTCCAGTGGTAATAACTTCCTTTTCTTTCGGAAAAAAAGAAAAGGACACAGGTCTGTTTGGAAATCTAAAGGGGGAGTTCTTTTAAAAAAAAACAAAAAAACTTTTACATTTGCTGAAGAGAGCCTAACTTTTCAGAAAGTGTGTTTTATCAGAGTGGAGTCAAAGATGTACAAGTGTAATCGTTCATACAGAGAGTTGCTGTGGCCCTCAGACCTTGTTCAGGTTCATTGAAAGAGAGAGACAGACAGACAGAAAAGGAAAAGAGGGGAAGAGAAGGGGGGGAAAACTTTATCTCGACCAGTGTGTGGTTCAATCGAATTAAAAACAAAACCGCTGCCCGTTTCGTGCTCGTCCGGAAATAAGCAAAAGGGTATCAGTGGAAACTGCTCCGGCGAGAAGGTGGGTCGATATCGGATCAATAAGCATTTACCAACATAATGTACACTACAGCGAATACCTTTCGGAGATGTCAGGTACGGAGAAACAGATTAGACAGGCGGGAGAGGTCGGAGTGTTAGACCCAAGTAAAACGGACAAGTCGTACCTCGTTAAGGGCTGGGGATATCACAGGTCAAAGCTTCTCCTGCATTTTAACGGCTGCTTGAAGTACGAGAAACTACAGAGGGAAAAATTGTTATCAGGCGTGCTCTCCAAAGATAAGGGGCTGCTCATGAAAATGCCAGCAATCAAGAAGGAGCGAGCCGACAGGGACGGGGTCATTCGGGGCTTGCTGGACGGTCTGCCCGAGTTTCTGGCCCCGTTGAACGCGGCGAGCATGCCGGTGCTGAGCTCTCACCCACCGCCCTATGAGCACCTCTTCAGCCCGGCGCGGCGCCCCTTCCTGGGGCTGCAGGAACGGCGGCACCCGGAGGAGCTGCTGCGGGAGCGCGTCTCGTCCATCCCCGATTTCCAGCCCGTTTTCGACAACGGCCAGCCCTGCATCGAGGTGGAGTGCGGAGATAACAGAGCCCTGCTCTACATCCACAAACTGTGCCAGGGAAGCAAGGGACCCTCTATTCGCTACAGAGGAGAATGGCTCACACCGAATGAATTTCAATTTGTCAGCGGCAGGGAGACAGCTAAGGACTGGAAAAGGAGCATTAGACATAAAGGTGAGTACCAACAACAACTACAAACAAAAAGGCAGTGCAAAATAGCAGGGATACAGACATCATTGTGTTTCTCAATGGAGGAAGATTAAAATGTGATTATTTCGGGGACAGATGTCCTTTGATTGGGAAAGTTTAACGTGTAAAAAGTTGTAGGAGCTGTTGTGTGGACAGGTGGATAGTTATTTTATTCCCCGGCATTGTCAGGGGATGCTGAACTAATTCAACTCCACTCCCCCACCCCCGCCCCGACCCCAACAAACAAGTGGCCAAAAAGTGTCTCTGTAAGTGCAATTCGAGCTGTTGCGATATAGACAGAGGACTTTTTTCTCCTGCAAATGTTCACGTCAGGGTTTAATGTGTTGTCTGGAGTCGTTAGCAAATGTCCTGTGAAATTGAAGCAGAAGCTGGGGGGGGGGCAGAGGAGAGAGAGAAAAACACAAACCAGGAAGTGAGCTGACTGCCCTCAGTCTCTCTCCCCCAGACCCAACCAACAGCGGTTCAACACAATTTTTTTTGAGAATATAGACCTATTGCAGGTGTGGAGGTCGAGGTTTTTTTTGGGGGGGAGGTAACAGGGGGAGGAGTGCCTAGTACCTCCTGCATTTTTGTTCAGTTGTGAATCATTCCCAAGTTGTATGAAAAAAATAGGAAAAGGTGTAAAGCCATGCGTGAAATGTGATGATTTTGGCTTTGCTTATGGAATCGATTAACATCAATTGATCAGCAAAAAACAATTGAGACTCTGGAGGAGGTGGAGGAGGAGTGGCGGAGGGGGGTTGGGGGGGTGTGCTGTGTCTGTGAGGAATGATTTGAAGATTGAATGAGCCAGGAAGTGGTAAGTCAGGGGACAGAGTGCAATCAGATTGGATAGGGTGTTAGTTTATACCTATCACATAAGATCCAACGTAGCAGCCTCAATCGACCCGTTACTGAAAAAAAAGTAAATGTGGGTTTGGTATTTGCGTTTTCTGTTTGAGGTGGGGAGGGGGGAGGCTGGTGAGAGAAGGGAGGGTCGTGTGTCCTGGTTGTTTTCAGTCAGCCAGACGGTAAGAACAGTAGGGAATGTGGCTAGGTGTTCGCTGTTGTTGGGGGTCCCATAGAAACGCTGGCGGCTGTTGAGATCTTGCTGGGACTGACAGTCGGAGGGGGTACCCACGTGCTGCAGCTCAAATAGCTCAGGAAAGATGGAATTACTGCCTGACTCTGCTAGTACAGTCCCTCAGCGTGTGACTCTGGCAGTATCTGTGGTACTGCTAGTCCCTCTGTCAGTCTGTCTCTGACAGTGTCTGACTCTGTTACTGTGAGTTCCTCTGTCAGTCTGTGTCTCTGACAGTGTCTGTGTTACTGTGAGTCCCTCTGTCAGTCTGTATCTCTGACAGTGTCTGTGGTACTGTGAGTCCCTCTGTCAGTCTGTGTCTCTGACAGTGTCTGTGTTACTGTGAGTCCCTCTGTCAGTCTGTATCTCTGACAGTGTCTGTGGTACTGTGAGTCCCTCTGTCAGTCTGTGTCTCTGACAGTGTCTGTGGTACTGTGAGTCCCTCTGTCAGTCTGTGTCTCTGACAGTGTCTGTGGTACTGTGAGTCCCTCTGTCAGTCTGTGACTCTGCTGCTGTCGGTCTTTCTCTCTCTCTCGCAGTGTCTGGCTCCGGGAGTATCCGCTTCTGGCAGTGTTCAGTGTCTGTTGCACTGTCTGGCTGGATCAGCCAGCAGTCTGGGGTCTCTAGTCTCTCCGGCCGTGCCTGGCTCCGGGAGTATTTGCTTCTGGCAATCTTCAGTGTCTGGCTGTGGGGCTGTTCTTATTTTGGTGCTTTAACTGTGTGTGTTGAGAAAAGAGAGAGAGTGTGTGTGTGTGAGACTGCGCTCTGTCCAAACAACATTCATTTGCCAGCGCCATTGTTACAGAGACGAAAGCTACCGCACTTGCTCAGAGTTACGGGCGTTTTAATATAAACTCGCAATTATCTGCTCGTGTGGCGGAGTAAAGCTTAAAGAAGTGGAAGGGAAGTGCATTTCCCGGTATTTTTAAGGTGTCCTATCGTATGGCTGCGGTTTTGGGGGATTGCCGGTAATTAATTAAACATCTATTTCAGAGGCATCATTAATTTGAGGGAGGTGAACAGAGAAATATGTCATACCTTCTCATATAAACACACACAAAGTTTACGCTGCGCAACAGCGCGATCTGAAGGTGATTTTTTGATTTTGTTTTCATAATTGTCTTTCTTTTTAATACAGGAAAAAGTCTGAAAACGCTTATGTCAAAAGGAGTCTTGCAAGTCCATCCTCCAATCTGTGACTGTCCTGGGTGTCGAATTTCGTCTCCAGTGGTAAGATTTGATATTTTAACTTCCCACCTCCGCCCCCTCCCCCCAACCCCAGCAACTGATTTTTAAGTTTCTTCGTTATCTTGTGGAAATATAGGAAGTAGAACTTAAAGCAGGTCTGATCTCAACTGAAGTGCTCATACGAGCAGTAGGACAGGTTCAGAATGTTAAACACAAAGTAAACAGTGTGACTGTCTCCACACCCTGTGGCAATTCCAGTCCACTTAGAATGGACCTGACCATGGGTAATGAGTATTTGTAACTCCCATTAAATCATAGCGCTGTCTTTATCTAGACAAATGTTTCAGCAATGTTAGCGCACGTCTTCAAAGACTAACTTTAAACTGCTTCCACAACCCCCTCCCAAAAAAAAAACACATGGGAATCCTGCAGTCAATGGCTGAACAGCTAATTTCTTCCTGCCCTTCTATTGTGACTGCCGAGTAAATCTTTGCCGTCCGTCAATCATACCGGTTATCACTTTTCCTGGTTTCGGGGGTGGGAGATGTCGAGGTCGTTTATCAATTTGTCTATCATTCCTGTGGCCTCTTCAGAGATTGGGGGTGACGGGAGGCAAAAATTCAGCAGATTCATAAAACTTATTTGTTTTATCTTCCTGTATAAGTTCAGACTGAAAACTGATTGAATTTAGATGAATTAAAATCACAAGACTGGAACTATTTCAAATAAAACATAGTTCCCACGGGGAAAACGCTTCTTTTAAATTATCAGAATATTAATTCCCTGTTGATAGAACCTAACTAAAATGGTCAGTTTTCTCCCTCAGGGACCTGCTCACACCTTGTACACATACTTGACACACTAATTGTTCAAGGGATATTTAAGACAATACCTTTCCTTTATTTTAATTAGTTGCCTGTTTCTGAAAGTCTGTCTCTGTGAAGTTAAAGCTGTTCAATATTTTGGGGGCCAACACGCTCCAATACATTACTACTCATTGAGTTTTGATTGGCATTTATCTGTGTAATGATATAACAATGGCCTCTTCAAATGGCTTCTATTAAAGCAAGTGTACTGCTCATTGTTTAGACTTTTGGATAAATAATACTTCTGCTGAGAGAGTGAGAGGTGAACACATTGCCCAGCCAAGACATTGGTTTGTTATGAAGAATTAAAACTTCAGAGGCCAATGTCTGGTTGGAATATTTTAGTAAGAAAAAGTTGTATTGAGAGACAGTTTCCAAATTACGAGCCTGGAAAAGCTGGGAACACCTGCCCACTCATCAGAATATGTTTCTGAAATGGAAGTGACATTGGAATATATTTCCATTTGGCAAACTGGAAAAGTGAATGACTAAGGATGTTCTTTCTTTAACTGTTGGGCGGTGTGGAACAATAGTGTGTAGATATGGTGTTAGATCGTCCTTGTGGAAATGAAGATACTCTCTCATTGCAGAAATATGTAAATGCATGCAATTTATACTCAAAAGCTTGCACTATTGTTCTTACAAGATCATTGAGTATTTCATGGCAAGTACATAAGAAACCCAACTGTGAGTTATTGATTGTTTACTGTCTACTAGTTGGGGGCCGATGGTTAGTCATGGCTCAGTCCACTTGATTTTTTGGACTTTGATATTTCCAATGTTATTACTTCTATAATGTTCGAAATGCACTCAAGGACATTTGATACCTATCTGAAAGTTCCAATGTTGATGCACTGTCTGATTTTCTTTGGTGGGAAAATACACATCACAGGAAAATGCAAAACAAAAACTTGGTCTGCTCTTATTGTTAATGAAAAGCCTGTTAAATATCTTTTTATGTGTTCCATGATATCCATTAGAATGGCAAGAATATAACATTTTAAAAATTGAGTTGGCATTTCTAGAAGTATTTTTGCACATGATGGAGATAGTACGAATGTTTTATTTTTGGTTTTGCTCATCTTAACACAGTCTAGATTACACTGTTATCAGGCATCATCGGCTAACATAGCTCTACTACACTTGGTATCTAATGTTGAATATGCAACTTAATATTCTACAGACCAGTTTTATATCGAAAGATCATTAATGCAAAGACCATATTTCATTGAAATGTCCATTTTTTTTCCTGGCAGTCTGTATGATTAGATTAGATTAGATCCCCTACAGTGTGGAAACAGGCCCTTCGGCCCAACCAGTCCATACTGACCCTCCGAAGAGTAACCCACCCAGACCCATTTCCCTTTGACTAATGCATCTAACACTATGGGCAATTTAAGCATGGCCAATTCAACTGGCCTGCACATCTTTGGACTATGGGAGGAAATTGGAGCACCCGGAGGAAACCCACACAGACACGGGAAAAATGTGCAAACTCCACACAGACCTGAGGTTGGAATTGAACTTGGGACCCTGGTGCTGTGAGGCAGCAGTGCTAACCACTGAGCCACCATGCCACCCATGAGCATTGAACTTTGTACTCATAGAGTCATACAGCAATACAGCACAGAAACAGACCTTTTGTCCAAACAGTCCATGCCAACCATAATTCTAAAGTAAACTAGTTTCACCTGCCTGCGCTTGGTCCATATTCCTCCAAACATTTCTTTTTCATGTACTTATCCAAATGCATTTTAAATGCTGTAAGTGTACACATATTCACCACTTTCTCTGGAAGTTCAATCCACACTTGAACTACTCCCTGTGTAAAAAAAAATTGCCCCTCATGTCTTTTATAAATATTTCTCCTCTCACCTTAAAAAAATGCCCTGTGGTCCTGAAATCCACCACCCCAGGGAAATACCTGCCACTCACTTATCTATACCCCTCATGATTTCATAAACCTCAACTTCTGATGTTCCAGTGAAAAAAGTCTTGGCCCACCCTCACAACTCAAATTCTCCATTCCATCCAACATCCTGGTAAAACTCTTCTGAACCCTCTCCATCTTAATAATATCTTTCCAAACACAGGACAATCAAAACTAGACACAAACTTCAGAAGAGGCCTCACCAACATCCTGTACAACCTCACTATGACGTCCGAACTCCCATGCTCAAAATATTGCAGCTTCTGTCTCAAGACCCTTCTTTCTCTTGTCCTTTTGTTCTCTGTTCTCTGCAGTATTCCCTTTTCCTTGTTCCTCTTTTTCCTCTTTTAGTGCCTGTCCAACTATCACTTTTTTTTCTATCAGTGGTGCCAGCAGGTCTTTCTGTGACTAGAACTGTAACTATAAATAAAGGTACTCATTTGTCTAACACTGTGACCACAGGGTGACTGGAGCTAGCAAGCAAGTTCTGGTAACAAGTTTGAATGTTTGACTTTTTTTTTTAAATCCAGTAGTTGCAGTATTCAAATACTGTGAACATTGTGAATTGCAATTTCTAGTAGCAATTGTTCCAGTAAAATTACTTTTCTGACTGTGAAACACAGCTATGATATAGGAACAGGAATGGTCAACTCAGTTCTTTAATACTGCTCCCCTATCCAGTTGGATCATAGCTGGTCTCTAATTTAACTCCATTACTCACCATAGCTCTATACCCCTGGATATCCTTACCCAACACAACAAATACCAAAAATGCTGTTGTAAATTAACATTGTAGAACATGAGAAGGTAAGACTGCATGGGTGGGGAAAAAGGCTATGTGACCAACTCATGTTTTTTCCATTGACTATAATTTTCCTTCTCCCATCTGGAATACCTGAACTCTTGATGTAAGAGAGAATTTAATAAGCAATAGATAGTTTCATTGTTTTTCATCCAGATATATTTTTACTGTGCCATAAAACCATCTAACATGCTGTAAGTCAGTCTGTTGTGATAAATCTTTATCTTACGCTGCAGATCTTTTGAATATACTAAGGCATAAGAGGATACGGGTTTCATAGCTTTTAATTATGGACAATTGTCAGGTCCTGTTTATGTCAACCATTTTAATGGTGACTTACTAAGTCTCTTTGACAATGGATTGAAGCATTGTGATAGTATATTACGTATCTGAGAAGACAATGAATGTCAAAAGTTTACAAGTATGCAGATTTTTTTATTGCAACAGATGGAAGGGTCCATCTTGCAAAGGAATAAACTGCTAACTGATGCTCAGTAGTTTTGACAGGGCCCTAAACCTTGTTACATGGTCAAAAACCTGATCTCTAGAGGCGAGGTGAAATGAGAGTGACTATCTTTTTATGGGCAGCACGGTGGCACAGTGGTTAGCACTGCTGCCTCACAGCGCCAGAGACCCGGGTTCAATTCCCACCTCAGGCGACTGACTGTGTGGAGTTTGCACATTCTCCCCATGTCTGCATGGGTTTCCTCCGGGTGCTCTGGTTTCCTCCCACAGTCCAAATATGTGCAGGTCAGGTGAATTGGGCATGCTAAATTGCCCATAGTGTTACGTGAAGGGATAAATGTAGGGGAATGAGTCTGTGTGGGTTGCGCTTCAGTGGGTTAGTGTGGACTTGTTGGGCCGAAGGGCCTGTTTCCACACTGTAACTAATCTAATCTTTGACATCAAAGCAGTATTTGAGCATGATGTCAAAGCGCCCGAACAAAACTAGAGTCAATGGGGATTGGGAGAAAATTCTCTATGGTGTGGAGTCATACCTTGCACAAAGGAAAATGACTGTGACTGTTGGAGAGCAATCATCTCAGTCCAAGGACAGCAGCACAGGAGTTCCTCAATTTATCTCCTTGGCCCAACCATCTACAGCTTCATGAATAACCTTCCCTCTATCATATGATCAGAAGTGGGGATGTTTGCCAATGATTGCACAATGTTCATCACAATTCCTGGTCCTCAGATACTGATACAATCTATATTCACTTGCAGAGAGACCTGGATAATATCCAGTCTTGGATTGATAAGTGGCAAGTTACATTTGTGCCACACAAGTAATGTCCGTCTCCAATATGTTACACTCAAACCTCCACCCCCTGACAGTCAGTGACATTATTTGTCATTGAATTCCTCATTATATTCTGGGGGTTACAACTGACAAAAAAAAAATGAACTGGACCAGCCATATAAATACTATTGCTCCAAAAACAAATTTGTGGCTAGGAGTTCTTCAGTGAATAACTCACCTTCTGTCTCCCCAAAGTCTATCCACCATCTAAAATTTAGGAGTGTATTGGAATACTCTCTTCTTGCCTGGATGAGTGCAACTTCAACAACATTGTAGACGCTTGACATCCACAACAAAGCACCTCACTTGCTTGGCACCACCTTCACATTCACTTCGTTTACCATCAATGAACAGTTCCAGCAATGTGTACTTCTACAAGATACATTGCAGAAATTCATCAAGGCTACAGAGACAACACCTTCTAAACCCACAAACTCTATCGTCTAGGAGGACAAGGGAAAACCACATATGCATGTTCCCCTCCAAGCCACACACCATCCTAACTTGGAACTTTATTGCTGTTACTTCACTGTCAATGGGACAAAATCCTGAAACTCAGTAACACCATTGTGGGTGTCTCTACGTCCTAAGGACTTTAGGGGTTCAAGAAAGAAACATGCTCACCCTGCCACATTCTCCAAGGCAATTAAAAGTGGACAATAAATGTTTGCTTAACTAGTTGCATCTACATCCCATGAATGAATAAAGAAACATTTTGGAGATGGGAACAAATGGAGTAAAAAGTAATTGCATCCAAAGGCATTTTATTTTACTCAAGTTGTGTATTTTCAAAAATCTGCTTCATTTTGTTAGGGTTTAAAGATTATTTGAATATGTTGCATATCGACTTCAATGCCAAATTTTGGGAAATAACCATTTTACTGGCCAAATCCCATAGGTAAAAAGTGATGACCATTACAATCCATTGGGCGCATCTTAATGATGGGCCAGATAATACATTTATAGTTTTCATTTCATTCAAATACAAGGCACTGCTTTAGTACAAATGTTCATCAGGCCTTTAAAGGTATGCCAATGAATGTATTTGGTGCATCAGAAATGTGGTTGCCAAAATATTGAATTGTGGAGGGTCAATAGTTTACTGCATTTTATTTGGTGAAGTGGCCAAAATTTCCCAGCTAGCCAAGGCAAGATATTGCCAGGAAGTTCAAGTGAGTTACAAGCAAAGCAGACTCTGGAAATGAGTAAGCAATTAGGTTAAAAAGAAAATCTATTGTTTTTCTTTCCCATCATTGAGTTACTGCATTTATGAACCTGAAAACCTTAAAAAGGTGTTGATGAGTCTAATTGGAGAACCATTCTAGTTTTAAAACAAATCAATGTAAAATTTCAAATGTATTTTTTTTAAATAAAGCTGGGATTGGATTATATTTGTAAGCTGCATTTACATTTGTGAGGGACAGATATTGGAGGTGACAGTATTATGTATTATCCTCTGTTTTTCTTATACTTGCAGTTCTTGATGGGCCCCACCAGCCAGTTCAATGAGGTTTTTAAAGAAGACAAAATTAATAATTGAACTTTTAATGTGTGACTTTTCATATTCCCCATCCCCACATGTTATCTATGGACATAGGAGAAAATTCAAACCAAATTGCCACTTGGTCCATACTGGGCCCCACCAAATGATAAGTCTCTGGTTTATGACAGTAATAAGCAATAGTAATGAGAATACAGCATTGCCTTAGAGTAAAACAAATGCAGGAAAGGATGCCCAATAACTGTAGGTTGTGCTATATAAAGCTCTAATTAAAGTATACTGGATAGTTTTGTGGAGTTTGAAAAGGTGAATAGACTAATTTTCTAAGTTTATATCCCAAAAATAAGGTGTTTATCTCTGTAATGTCTTTATGAATTGGCCTTTTTGCACAATTTGCATTTATTTTATGGCGGTTGCATCAAAAATACTTAAGTGTAAAGAGTCAATTTCCAGAAACAGAAGATGTAGATCATATTGTTTTCTGTGCAGTTATTGACTTAATATTTGCATCCAGTTTGAAAAATACACTTTTAATTTTGTGTCAATAAGCCATCAATTTGAACGTTTAGCTAGTTTTCAGTTAAGAGGACCCCACCTCTTCAATCAGATTTAAATAAAATTCAGCTTTCTGCTCACTATAATCTGGCTAGTCAGTCAACTGAAACCAAGTATCATTATGATCAATGTTCAAATCAAAACCTTAATAGTGAATGTTGCTGCCGGGGGATGTTTTCCAGTGAGTGATAACTGAAAAGGCTTTCATGCATTTGTTCAACTTGTTATGGTTCAGGCATATTTCCCAACAATAATTGCTGGAAATGTAAGTAGAAATGAATCTCCAAAAATCAGCTGCATCTTCTATGAACCAAAACCTGCATCTTGATGTTCATTGTGAGTGGGATAACATGCCACAGATGGGCAATTAAATGTTAACGAGGAGACAAAGCAATGCCTGGAAGAGGGCTACATTTTCTCTCAAAGACGGTAAACATTTCATTTGAGTGATGATTGTGTTCAGGCCACAGGGAACATCTACAGTCTGGAATTATCACCTCCGAAAAGATCTTGAAAGGTGGGAGCATCGATGACTGAGTGCAATAGAGTTTTGATAGACGAGTGTATGAAAGGATAGTGTTCTAAAATTGGTCAATTGAGTTGAGATTACCATTATCTTTGATTGGGTTAGCTGGGCAGAGAGACAGAATGACTTACTCTTCCTCTCTTTCTTTTCATGATCTCACCTTACCAGGTTAAAAAATGACACCACACCAGCTTATAGTCTGAAGTGCTTCAAAAGCTGGTGCCTCCAAATAAACCTGTTGGACTATAACCTGGTGATTTTTAACTTTGTCCACCCCAGTCCAACAAAGGGTCCTCCACATCTTAACCTTACCAGATTGTAGAATTTTTCAAATTTCCTTTTTGGTATGCAGGTTTGAATATGTTGACATGTCAAAGTAATAACGTCCTCACAAATTTAACAAATAATCTCTGAACCACATTCCTGATGAAGGGCTTATACCTGAGACATCTACTCCTTGGATGCAGTGCTTTTCCAACGCCACACTTTTAGACTCTGACTCTCCAGCATCTGCAATCCACACTTACTTCAAATAATTTCTGAATACAGCAGCCAATTGTCATCCTGTGTTCAATCCAGTCAGATGGAAAAGAGGTTACTTTTTGAAAGTTAATGGGTGTCAGAGACCAAATTTCCAACTGAAATTTGCCCTATCTCTTTAAACAGGCAATTTAATAAAAAGAGAATTCGCTATTTGGCCCAAGATTGATTTAGCTGTAATCGTTAAGTCTGTTTGGGGGCTTATAGTCACGGGGAGGGAGGACCTGACAGAAAACAGCAAATGCTGGAGATCACAGAGGGGGAGAGCAAGCTACCGTTTCCAGTCTGGATGTCTCTTTATCAGAGGCTTCAGAGGCATTACCTGGAAAAGTGCGGGCGGGACAAAACCAGAAATCGCTAGAAAAAAAAACTCAGAAGGTCCGGCAGCATCTGTGCAGAGAAAGCAGTGTCGGACCTGCTGAGTTTTTCCAGCAATCTCTGCGTTTGCCCTGATAGTTCTTTGGGTGTTTTGTTGGTGGGTCCCACCCGGAGCGATATTGTTAAAACCCACACTCAAACGCCTCTTGGCAAACGCATTGTAACTCATTGAGGCGAGGGGTTTTTTTTTTGTACTTAAATTCAGCGTTGGTTCAAATAAACGCATCTCCGCTCTAGAGAGCGATTGCCCTTTTAAGATTTCATGGTGGCGGCTGCGGGTTCCTGGTACTGCAGGGAGGCGAGAGGCGAGACGTACGCTGCAGCTGTGCGCGTTAGCTCGTCCGCACAGGAAACCAGTGGTCAGAGCTTTTCCAAGGCGCCGCCGACTGAATGGGGCGGCTGGTCACCTCTTGTGGCGCATTCCTTATCGCTAAATCGGCAGTAAACTCTCCCTCCCACACACACAAAGATAAGTCAGACCAGACCCGGGGGGTGCAGAGAAAGAAAAGACCTTTGTTTGTGAAAGAGACTTAGAAACGTCCTTATGTTACTTTCCCATTTTTTTTAACCTGCTCCTATGAGGTTAGGTGTTCTCACTGACACACTTGTGTGGTGGGGAAAACAGAGAGAGAGAGAAAAAAAATTTCATGAACAACCCCGATTTATGAATCTTGTGTCTCAACAGGACTTCTGTACAAACTCAATTTAACAGAAACTAGAAAAAAAAACCCTGCAATCCATTTCGGTAACATTCCAATATGTTTTTTTTTAAAAAAAACTAATCAGACTGTGACTGCACAGTTAGGTACAACTTCAGACCCTCACTCTCAGGTTATGGCAATGCTTTAATTTTGCAGTCGCTTCGAATCGACTTTCTGGGCGGACAGAATGGACATTGCAGTCCCTTGATGTTTTGGAATCAAAAATAAAAATCCACGCACCGTCGCTCGAGGTTTCGATGTTGACATTGTAACAGCCGGACTCCCCAAAGGAATGCGTTTCCTCTCCGCTGGCGTGTGTGTATATATATATATATTTTAAAAAGGTTGGCGGAAATTACTCGTCCTTTTGGCTTATAAATAACGCGCTCCCTGACTTCCAGCTGCTCAGACTTTGCTTAATAAATTTGTACAGACGTGAGAGGGAGGGGGCGAGAACGCCCTCACCCGCACAGTAATTGGAATAAACGCGTTCACCATAATTTTTTTTATTTTAAAAGGCAGACGCTGTGTAGAGTGATGTCGATCAGGTTTTATAGTTCCAACATTCAGTCAGCAGCGATGGGGCGGGGAAGTCCTTCGGGGCCATTTTTTTTGTAATTTAAGATGGTAGAAATGTTATTCGAGCGTGAATGATATAATAAACTGTCCAAACTAGTGTGAATGTTTTTGAGTAACATTGAAAGGACCATTTCTCCTGCTCGGTTCATTTGAACTATTGTACAATGTGTATTAAAATTGTATAACAATCCACAATGGACTAATACCAATCAAAATCATAAAAGCATGTGATTTATTACTAAACTGACCCTGTCCAAAATTACATTTACATAGAAAACATAGGTCATTTGGCCCTTCATGCCCGTTCCCTCATTTATTATGATCTTACCTGAACGTGCAACTCACTAAAAACCGAAAGAACTCCGAATGCTGTAAATCAGAGTCAAAAATAGAAACTGGAAAAGCTCAGCAGGTCTGGCAGCATCTGTGGAGAGAAATCGGAGTTAACGTTTCTGGTCGAGTGACCCTTCCTCAGAACTGCAACTCAATGGCTTGTTCTTGCTCTTCCTAATAACTTTTGATCCCTTTAGTGCTAACTTCTTCTTAAAATCGTACAATGCTTTGGCCTCAACCACTTTCTGTAGTAAAGAATTACACAGGCTAACTACTCTCAGGGGAAGGAATTTCTCCTCTTGGCCTACTCTCTAAATGGCCTACTCTCTATCCTTAGATTAGACTTAGCTACAGATTTAATCAGATGTTATCCAATATAGAAGCCACTTGATCATTTATTCATTGTTCTTTAACTTAAGCAAGTTGGCAGTAACTCTTTCTCCAGCCACGTGACCACAGTTTTCCAGATCAGAGAAGAAAGCTAAATTTGAGAAACTTTTTTAAACAATCCCACTGCAATATGTAATGTTCCCCTTGAAGATACATTTTAAATGTGAGAGGTTCTACTACCAATGTGATTTATAGCAATCAGACTGGGTAGGCTATAATCACCATAGGATGCTGCAATAGAGTGGTACTCTGGTCTCTGGGAGTCTGTGTTGCTTAGCAACCACAGTCAGTGCTTAGGAGCGGAGAAAAGCTGTCAATCCTCACTTCAGTGTGCTTCAGAACTAATGAGCTCTCCTTATTAGGGATTAGTTGATCTCAAAATGATTATACCATCGAAATGGATAATTTAGGGGTTGATGTGGGGAGCTAATGGAAGGAGAACTTGTGTCAAAGCAGGTTTTCCCAGTGTCTGTGGAGAATTGAAGAATCAATCACTGGAACATATTCAGCAGTTACCAATGTTTGGGGCCCCAAGGACATGATCTAAAAGACGTATGCCAATGTGATCGACAGGGTATTTCTGTCGGACAGTTTAAAGGTTTGGGCCTGCAGACTATGCTGTGTGATTTGCCTTGAAATGAGGAAAGGGAACACAATAACTCAAAACAGTTAAACTACAAGAGGCAGGTTTGCCTCCTGATCCCGAACAACTTTGGGTCATGTATTATACTCTGGAAAGAATGATTATTTTTTATAGACTTCAAAGAGGGGTTCTTGTTTTTCTCGCCAAACCCAATTCTAAACATGGCAAAGATATTAAAGGAAGGACACAATGCCCCTTTGTTTAATGACAGAGGTCTCATTTAACAAAGATCAAAACATCCCTGCTTGATGTATGTTCCTTCAAGCATTATTCTCAAAGCTTTAGAAAATTGGAGATATTTTAACTCGAAAGTAGGCAAATTAGTTTTTTCAAGTACGTTGCCATTTCACTTTGAGACTTGAAGTTTTTCACAAACTTTGGAAAGGCACTTGATAATAAAAATCTTGAATTCTGAAACACAGGAGAGATGAACCCGAGAAGAAGAGGTCTCAACAAAACCATGATCTGTGATTTCCTACTGAGGTACTGGGCTGAATAAATAAACAATATAGATTTTTTTGGGTTTGGTGACCAGAGAAACTTTAAAAGATCTAATTTGAAAAGTCTCTGTAATATATAATGGATCAAAACCTTTTTAACTGGAGAAACACTTCACAAAATTGCATTTTAATTTCAATAATTGTACTTTAATATCTGTTGCTGGGGTTAAGTAATGGAGAAGTTATAAATGTTTTAATTTGCACACAATTTAAAAAGGTTCTGAAATAAATGACAGAATCCAATCCAGTTCCTAAAATGGGAACGTTCTTGCTTAAATCCTCCTGGTTGCCAAAATATGTTTTCAATTTGAAACAAACTTGTAATTAGGAAGCCATTTCTCCATACGGGGCGAGAGTGTCAGTGCAGATCTGGATGATCTTTGAACCTGTAACCTTCATATGTGAGAGTATTATGAACTGAGTGAAACTGACACTTAAAATTTTACAAATGTATATTACATTAATCAGCATAATTTCTATTCCACCATAAAACTGAATTAAAATGGAGGTGGTCGAAACTAAACAGATGCGGATCTTATTCACAGTTAGTCTGTCAAAGAGTCCGATAAAATGCAATAATTTGGGAAGCAAGGTGGTTCATTAAATAAGTTGCACTCTGGTTCTGGGCAGAAGGTGGAAGGTGTTGGTAAAGTGACTGAACTGTTCAACCTCCTTGGGTGGAAGGTGTTGGTAAAGTGGATCAACTGTTCAACCTCTTTGGGTTGACTCCCACAGCTACCTAGACTACACCTCCTCCCACCCTGCCCCCTGTAAAAACGCCATCCCATATTCCCAATTCCTTCGTCTCTGCCACATCTGCTCCCAGGAGGACCAGTTCCAATACCGTACAACCCAGATGGCCTCCTTCTTCAAAGACCGCAATTCCCCCCCAGACATGACCGACGATGCTCTCCACCGCATCTCCTCCACTTCCCGCTCCTCCGCCCTTGAGCCCCGCCCCTCCAATCACCACCAGGACAGTACCCCACTGATCCTCACCTACCACCCCACTAACCTCCATATACACCGTATCATCCGTCATCATTTCCGCCACCTCCAAACTGACCCCACCACCAAGGATATATTTCCCTCCCCTCCCCTATCAGCGTTCCAAAAAGACCACTCCCTCCGTGACTCCCTCGTCAGGTCCACACCCCCCACCAACCCAACCCCCACTCCCTGCACCTTCCCCTGCAACCGGAAGAAATGCAAAACTTACGCCCACACCTCCCCCCCCTTACTTCCCTCCAAGGCCCAAAGGGATCTTTCCATATCCGCCACAAATTCACCTGCACCTCCACACACATCATTTACTGCATCCGCTGCACCCGATGTGGCCTCCTCTATATCGTGGAGAAAGGCCGCCTACTTGCAGAACGTTTCAGAGAACACCTCTGGGACACCCAGACCAACCAACCCAACCACCCTTGGCTCAACACTTCAACTCCCCCTCCCACTCCACCAAGGACATGCAGGTCCTTGGACTCCTCCATCGCCAGACCATAGCAACACGACGGCTGGAGGAAGAACGCCTCATCTTCCGCCTAGGAACCCTCCAACCACAAGGGATGAACTCAGATTTATCCTGATTCCTCATTTCCCCTCCCCCCACCTTGTCTCAGTCCCAACCCTCGAACTCAGCACCACCTTCCTAACCTGCAATCTGCTTCCTGACCTCTCCGCCCTCCACCTCCACTCTGGCCTATCAACCTCACCTTAACCTTCTTCCACCTATTGCATTTCCAACGCCCCTCCCCCACGTCCCTCCTCCATACCTTTTATCTTAGCCTGCTTGGCACACTTTCCTCATTCCTGAAGAAGGGCTCATGCCCGAAACGTCGATTCTCCTGCTCCTTGGATGCTGCCTGGCCTGCTGCGATTTTCCAGCAACACATTTTCAGCGCTGCACTCTGGTTCTGCCCCAGTTATCATGATTGGACATAACAGTCTTATTCTGGATTAGAGTGGTGCTGGAAAAGCACAGCAGTTCAGGCAGCATCTGAGGAGCAGGAAAATCGACGTTTCGGGCAAAAGCCCTTCATCAGGAATAGAGGCAGAGAGCCTGAAGGGTGGAGAGATAAATGAGAGAAGGGTGGGGGTGGAGAGAAAGTAGCATAGAGCACAATAGGTGAGTGTGGATGGGGATGGAGGTGATAGGTCAGGGAGGAGGGTGGGGGAAGGTAGCAAAGAGTACAGTGGGTGAGTGGGGTGGGATGAAGATGATAGGTCAGAGAGGAGGGTGGAGTGGATAGGTGGAAAGGAAAATAGGCAGGTAGGACAAGTCATGGGGACAGTGCTGAGCTGGAAGTTTGGAACTGGGGTGAGGTGGGGGAAGGAGAAATGAGGAAACTGGTGAAGTCCACATTGATGCCCTGGGGTTGAAGTGTTCTGAGGCGGAAGATGAGGCATTCTTCCTCCAGGCATCGGGTGGTGAGGGAGCGGCGGTGAAGGAGGCCCAGGACCTCCATATCCTCGGCTGAGTGGGAGGGGTAGTTTAAATGTTGGGCCACAGGGTGGTGTGGTTGATTGGTGCGGGTTTCCCAGAGATGTTCCCTAAAGCGCTCTGCTAGGAGGCGTCCAGTCTCCCCAATGTAGAGGAAACATACATCGGGAACAACGGATACAATAAATTATATTGTGGATGTGCAGGTAAAACTTAGTTGCTCCTGATTCAGTATGAAGTTTAACAGGCTAGTTCGGAACTACCTTGTAGAATAGAGTCATAGAGATGTACAGCATGGAAACAGACCTTCGGTCCAACCTGTCCATGCCGACCAGATATGCCAACCCAATCTAGTCCCACCTGCCAGCACCCGGCCCATATCCCTTGAAACCCTTCCTATTCATTAGCGAGTTTTGAGAAGATTTGTAGCTCAGGTTGAGGTTCTGGATGTAGGTTTGCTCGCTGAGCTGGAAGTTTCATTTTCAGACGTTTCGTCGTCATACTAGGTAACATGATTAGATTCCTTATAGTGTGAAAACAGGCCCTTTGGCCCAACAAGTCCATTCCGACCTTCCAAAGAGTAACCCACCCAGACCCATTTCCCTCTGACTAATGCACCTAATACTATGGGCAGTTTAGCATGGCCAATTCACCTAACCTGCACATCTTTGGACTGTGGGAGGAAACCGGAGCACCCGGAGGAAACCCACGCAGACACAGGGAGAATGTGAAAATTCCATACAGACAGTTGCCCAAGGCTAAAATCGAACCTCGGTCCCTGGCGCTGTGAGGCAGCAGTGCTAACCACTGTGCCACCATGCTGCTCTATCTTCAGTGAGCTTCCAGATGAAGCTTCATATCCCTCCAAACCCTTCCTATTCATATACCCATCCAAATGCCTTTTAAATGTTGCAATTGTACCAGCCTCCACCATTTCCTCTGGCAGCTCATTCCATACACGCGCCACCCTCTGCGTGAAAAAGTTGCACCTTAGGTCTCTTTTATATCTTTCCCCTCTCACCCTGAGCCTATGCCCTCTAGTTCTGGACTCCCCCACCACGGGGAAGAGATTTTGTCTATTTATTCTATCCATGCCTCTCATGACTTTGTAAACCTCTATAAGGTCACCCCTCAGCCTCTGACGCTCCAGGGAAAACAGCCCAGCCTATTTAACCTGTCCCTATAGCTCAAATCCTCAACCCTGGCAACATCCTTGTAAATGTTTTCTGAACCCTTTCTAGTTTTACAACATCTTTCCGATAAGAAGCAGACCAGAATTGCAAACAATATTCCAACAGTGGCCTAACCAATGTCCTGTACAGCCGCAACATGACCTCCCAACTCCTGTACTCAATACTCTGAACAATAAAGGAAAGCATACCAAACGCCTTCTTCACTAACAAGGTCTATTTGTTCATCAACACTCCCTAGGACCTTACCATTAAGTGTGTAAGTCCTGTTAAGATTTGCTTTCCCAAAATTCAGCCCCTCACATTTATCTAAATTAAACTCCATCTGCCACTTCTCAGCCCATTGGCCCATCTGATCAAGATCCCGTTGTAATCTGAGGTAACCCTCTTCGCTGTCCACGACACCTGCAATTTTGGTGTCATCTGCAAACTTACTAACTATACCTCTTAATGCTCACATCCAAAAAGGTTTTTAAAAAAACCAATTCATGACAGAATTTTATGTTAATGAATTCATTAATAGGAGCTTATTTATGGCACAGTTACGTTCTTTGATAGAGATGGGCTGTTAAGTAAATGAACAGAAAAGTTTTAGTCACTCTTCAGTCATTAGATTTATGGTATGGTGGGGGTGAGGGTGTAAAGGAGGAATTGAGTGGCATTAGGACTCAATGGGAGTCAGTAATGTTATGCTTGGATTAACCCTAACCTCTGCCAGGAGAAACTAAAGCACTTTCCATTAGAGTGGGGACAGTGTTCACACTGTGT
The DNA here is from genome assembly GCF_037043375.1 of Chiloscyllium plagiosum. Lineage (NCBI taxonomy): Eukaryota > Metazoa > Chordata > Chondrichthyes > Orectolobiformes > Hemiscylliidae > Chiloscyllium > Chiloscyllium plagiosum. The sequence continues at coordinate 9,374,844 of NW_028270175.1, forward strand.
GGAATGAGGTAATGAATAGCAGCACCAGGCATCAAATACCACTGTTGTTTTATCTCCCCCCACCCCCCCCCCCCCCCCCCCCCTCCCCCAGATAAAAAGGTTTGACCATTCCCCTGTTTCACTGCCTGATTGTCATTTTTGTCAACAACCCTTGTATTGAAAGGGGCTGCTCTAATTTACCTTTTAGCTGCCCAGTTCCTGAGGCTGGGCAGTCTCTCTCACTTCTGGCTGTTTCTCTTCCTTTGTGTACATGTGCGTTCCCAAGGTTTCACCTCTTAGACAAATAAATTCTACCTTCCTGCAACGTTTGTTGTAACGATTGTGGAGGAATGGTCAATATGAGGTAACGATTGAGGGAATGCTTAATGTGTAATGGGAGTCGATTATTTAACCCTTTGCTGCTCACAACTTTCAAACCATATTTCTCTTAGAAGCCTTGGGGGTAACTAGCACTTGGAAAAGATAAATGGAGATACATTTATAATCTGGCATTGCAGTCAATATTACTTTTATGAGCTTGAATGTTTTAAGCTGCATTATCCCTTTGAAACCAACCAGTGATTTTCTGTCAATAGTGACTTCTTTTAAAGCAAGTGGTAGGGACAGATCTTTAGTTGGCTGAGATTTAAATCGTAAAACTGACAAGAGTGAAAGATTTGATACTCCATCTTCAGCCTACAGTAAAGCAGTTTGGTAGACGTGTGCCTTCTAATTAAAATGTGTCTCACCACTGAATAATGTGTTCATTTTCCATTGATTAAAACAGTGTATAGGTACAATGATCAGTTGTGTTCAGTGCTGTCCTTTCTGTACTACCTCTTCTCTACAATTCTGCAACCATGCAGTTAATTGTTTGCCCCTGAAACTGTCTGTCGTCAAAATTACCTGTTGATGAGTTCATCTGCCTTTTGACAGTTCTAACAAGCATTAATAGGTGGATGGCTGTAAATGCTTTTTGACAATAGATAGCTTCATCCCACAAAAAGATTGGCTCATTCCATAAAGAACACTTGCACTAGGAAAATCGTCAAACAAATTGAAAGTATTTTGATTTGTGAGGTTTGACTAAATTCAAATGAAACCAATAAAATGGAAGTCTAAAACCCAAAACAGTCCTCTCTCCAAGTATAATGTTTTTAATCAGGCCAATATTTACCCTTCTAGCCAACATTTCAAAACCAGCAAGACTGGTCATTACCATTTTGTCTCTGGGTCTTTGCTGCAGAGAAGTTGGCTTTGCATTTCAACATTGAATACACTTCAAAAATACCTCGCTGGTTGAGGGAGGGAAAAAAAACTTTGGTGCGCCATGCTATAGAAATGCGATTTCTTTCTAATTTCCATCAAGGAATCAAATACATAACAAGCATGCAATGAGACCTTGCTATGAACAGATTGGCTGTTGATTTTCAAACATTGCATCAATCTTTGTATTTCATTGGCTGCAAAGGGCTTTGGGACATCCTAAAATTGTGCTCAAAATTATAAAGGAGGTGGTGGCATAATGATAACATCCCTGGATTAGTAATCGAGAACCCCAGGTTAATGCTGTGAGGATAGGAGTTGGAACCCTGGCAGATAGTGAAATTCAATTCATTGAGGATCTGGAATTAAAAGATTGTCTAATTGTGATCAGGCAACCACTAACAATTGTCATTTTAAAAATAATCTGGTTTACTATTGTCCCTTAGGAAAGGAATTGACTATCTTTCTCTGATCTGGCTTTTGTGTGACTCCAGACCCACAGCAATGTGATTGACTTTTAACTGCCCTCAAGACAGTAAGAGATGGGCAATAAATGCTGGCCTTGCCAGTGACATCTACATCCCATGAATATATTTTTAAAAATGTTTTAAAATCTGCTCTGTTTTTAAAGATCTTTGAAATATGATTGTTTTGAGAAAGTTAATATTGAATATCCCACCTGCAAGGAATCATACTGTCCGTACAGTGCAGAATCAGACCACTTGGCCCATCAAGACAACATTGACTATCAGAACAGCATCCTATCCAGACCCATTCCCCTACCCTCACCCTACATTTCCTATGGCTATTCAACCTAGTCTGCACATTCCAGGACACTATCGACAATTTAGCATGGCCAGTCCACCTAACCTGCTCATCTTTGGACTACGGGAGGAAACCCATGCAGATATGGGGAGAATGTGCAAACTCCACACAGACAGTTGCCCGTGGGTAGAATCAAATCCGGGTCCCTGGCGCTGTGATGCAGCAGTGTTAACCACTGAGCCACTGTGCCAACTCAAGGAGAAGAAGTGCATAGTTGTAAAATTAAAGTAATAAACTGAAACTTGTATTGCTTGGTGGAAACGTTGAAATTATATTTTTTTGGATAACCATCAAAGGACATGTTACTGATTACTCTCTTGTCATCTCTACCTTTGCTCCTTATAACATGTATTAGAATCTGCCTATTTGACTAAATGTTTGGTCGCCCATCCAAAGATTTCTTTGGCTCAATTTCAATTTTTGTTTGATATTATTCCTATGAAGCCCCTTGGATCTTTCACTGTGTTAAAGCTATCAGATAAATACAAGTTGTGCAAATGATTACTTTGAAAATTTTAGCAAAGATTGTGAAAAAAATTATTAAGCTGGGAGAACTGGTAAATACATAGGGTATCACAATATATAAGCTGTGGCCTAGTTTGTAGTACTATTGCCTTTATGCCACAGATCCCAAGTTCAAGTCCCACTCTAGAGTTTAGTTGCTTATAAACCCAAAGCTCAGAGTTATGTTACTGAGGAAACATTGCACTGTTGGAGATTCTTTCTTTCAAGAGTGATATTGAACCCATGACATTATTTTGAAGATGAGCAGGGAATCTATCTCTGGTGTCCTGGCCAATATCTATACCTCAGTCAAACTCTCACAAGAAGAAACAGAATATGCTGGTCATTATAGTCGAGAGTGTGGAGCTGGAAAAGCACAGCAGGTCAGGCAGCATCGGAGGAACAGGAGAATCGATGTTTCAGGCACAAGCCCTTCATCAGGAGTACCATTCCTGATGAAGGGCTTATGCCCGAAGCGTTGATTCTCCTGCCCCCCGGATGCTGCCTGACCTGCTGTGCTTTTCCAGCACTGCACTCTCAATTCTGATCCCCAGCATCTGCAGTCCTCACTTTCTCCATGCTGGTCATTATAGTGCTGTTAATTATACTCATAATGAAAAAACAATGTTGATTAGTTTGTGATTCTAAAACAGACTGTTCACATTTTTATATATTCAAAGGAATGCCATTGCCATTGTCATGGACTACTTCTAAGGGCAACAGGTCTAGAATTTTAATTGGTGGTTTGCAAGTCTGGATTTTATTGTTCCATTCTATTTGAATCCATTGCACCACTTACCACATAAAGGAGATTTTCTTCCTTCATTCCCAATACATTGGAAAGATAGATCAAGCAATCTTAACATGGAAAGGATGCTTGTCCCTTCACAGTCTGATTTTGTCCTTGTTCTTCAGACAGCTCCTGATATGAACTGTGTTAATTTTTTTTTCTTCTGCCACTAGTTTTGTTCCCAATGTTACTTTGGATGGAAAAAAAATCCACTTGAAGAATCTACGTTTATTTTCAGTTTAAGACTGCTAGATTACAAGTGTGAATTGTGACTTGATACTTTCTCAAATTTCAAGATAAGTTGAACTCTGGGCTTCAGGCTGTCAGTGGAATGCAACATGAATTTTCCAGGTGACCTTAATTAATGCCCATATTGTCTTCCAATTGGTGACAACATACAATAGTGTCTGTTTACCAAAGTGCTCAAAGAACCTTTAAAAAGAACAGATTTTGATGAACTCATGACTTCCCATGGAGGCAATCATCACTTTCCCAGACAGAGTTCAATACATTGGGATCAGACTTAGTGGACAACCCTTGGCGAATACTATATCCTCTACTAGATGTAATTGTTAGGATCAACCTTAGATTCACTCTGTGGAGGCAATGTATCTGAATTGTAGACAACTCCTTGAGTTAAAGATGAGAGCTATGTCTAAGGCAGATGCAAAATTGAGGAAAACAGATGGACCCCCAATAGTGCCAGAAAAAAAAATGATACCAGCACTGCACAATAGAGTTCATAAGACTGTGCATATTGATCATTCTTTGATGGTAACGCTCTGATAAGGACGTACTCAGGTCCCTTCAGTCTAACACATATGGCAATTGATATTCAGCAATTTCTAATTGTTACATTTGGAGACTGAACAGTCTAGTAAAATGGATGAGGTGTTTTATATATATGACAAAGCCATTGGACATACATAGACTTAAATGTATCAGCCACTTGAATCATTGTAAAAAAACATTATTCCAAATGTTTGATAGCATTTTCATGGTGACTGATTTGCAGTTTTCATTGAATTGTGAAAAATAAATCTGCACAAAACCAGCAAGGCTTCTCTATAATAATTGAATTGATACACTCCTTGGTATCTAATGGTTGTGGTCACTATGTCATTATGTGCCATGGAATGATCCTTCAGTAAAGGAAAATGCTGGTAAAGGTTCTATCATACCCCTATACTCATGGCTGACCAACCCATCAATTACAATTCTTTTCAAATGATATAATTACTTATCAAGCAACATCAAAGTTTACAATGCTTAAAGGTAAAGGTTGAGTTACACTTAGTAGAAGGCATCTTGCACTGTCTCCTGCCACTACTCCTGCCTCTCCATGCCCTTGCTACAATTTTCCAAAATTGACTTTTAGAAACTAAAGATACATAAAGTATAAATTGCAATTATGATGGAATCTGTGACTGCAAAGCTTGTGGTTTCTGAGACAGCTCCTCGGTGAAAAGGTAAACTGAGAAAGGAAACTGACAGTCCTAGTTTCCAACAAAGCCAAAACAGAAACCAAAACCTCGTGGCAGATTGAACCTGGTTGAAAACAAATAAATGAACAGCGATCAATCAGTAGCAGAAGTTAATGAGTTCACTGCTGCAATAGAGGCAAGCTGAAGAAGACAGAGGCCAAATCCAAGAGCTGAAAATACATTGTTGCAATTGTCTCTTATTAAATGAGGATACCATTGATGGATCTATACCACTCAGACTGAGTTGAGGAAGCTCTGCAGAATGTTTGCCATATTTAGTGAAGACAGTGCCCTTGGAAGTCAGAATAGGTGAATGTTGCTGAAGGCTAGAGATTAATCTTGTTCCTGGAAGGTGAGGAGCTGAAATTCTTTGTGAGGAAGACAAAGTTTTGAAGAACTTTGCAACCTAATTTGATGACCTATATGCTGTGTACGTTGCTGAGCCAATTTGTAACATCTGTCTTAGTTGAATCTAACACATAATGTATAATTTATGGTTTAGAATCAACTGCAATTTGCCTATTATTTTATATTTAACTTCTGCTGATTTTGCATATTAGTGTATAGGAGGTCATCCAATATAGTGCTTAGTTTTTGCTTTTTTGACTCATTTAGTAAAACTTTTAAATCATGGCACCTTGTGACTTCATTCTTCTAGTCTGAGATTTTGGATTCTCTTTAAGAAACACAGTGACTGGTCTGTAATGCAATCATATCATAACAATAGAAGTGGGCAGTTTTAATACAGTATGTGAGAAGTCTCATATTTGTCATTATAGGTTACACTTAAATTGTAGCGTTTCTTACCATGCTAGGGTGGCACGGCGGCACAGCAGTTAGCACTGCTGTCTCAAAGCGCCAGGGTCCCAGGTTCAATACCAGCCTCAGGTGACTGTGTGGAGTTTGCACATTCTCCTCATGCCTGCGTGGGTTTCCTCCCACAGTCCAAAGATGTGCAGGTCAGGTGAATTGGCCATGTTAAATTGCCCGTAGTGTTAGGTTCATTAGTCAGAGGAAAATGGGTCTGGGTGGGTTGCTCTTCGGAGGGTCGGTGTGGACTGGTTGGGTCAAAGGGCCTGTTTCCACACTGTAGGATATCTGATCTAAACATTCCTTGCAAAAAGCTCAAGTTTCATCTGCTCGGTATTCCAGAAAGACATTTCTTCATTTGAGCTTTCGTGACAACTTCCCCCAGCTTCATTTCATCCCTTCGCGTGTTATTCTGGACCTTTGCAATACATCAGTCTGCAACACTGTCATGAACATCCCCATTCATTGGGAAACCAACAATTTTCAAATGTACTGTGAAATTGATGGCTCTCCAATGGAAGTTGATGTCCTTGCATTGTTTTTCTATAATTGTACTTTTTAAATATGATTTATCAAAGTACATGAAATGACAATTCAAAGTTAACTTTAGATAAAGGACGAATAAGATCCATTTCTTCTTATACAATATGTGACACTCTGAGGTGTCTCACAACATCTACAATTACAATTTAAATTTACAAAATTCATTCTACATCAAACATACAGCCAACGGTGTTTTATATGGTTTCCAATCATTTGTGATGGAGGATTCTGTTTAAACACTATTCACTAGGCCAGAAGCTCTCAAATTCCATCTGTAAACTTATCCATTTCATTATCTTTCTCTCCTCCCTGAAGACTGCATAATATCTTTGACTAAGCTTTTGGTTACCTGCCCTATTATCATCTTGTCACTGGCTGTTAAACTATCCTCTGCAATTCTCCTGTGATACGTATTGATGTTTTAATATGTTAATGGCGCTACAGAAAGATGAGTTGTTATTTTTGGTCATTGGACAGTTTTAAGAAGTAACTATGAGACTGAAATATCATGCCTCCATTGTCAACTTGAAAATGACCTGAAGATGGTACCCAACCATTAAACATGGTTTTTGCAAAAATCCAGGGAGGTATTTTCTTCTACATTTACTCAAGGTTAATGGCTTAAGCCTGTGCTGAACTATTCACTTTGGACAAGTGGGTGTTTCACAATGAAGTGAACTAACAGAGACGCATCTTCTAGTAATATCATAAGGCTAGCAGGTTTTATTTCTGCTATTTTATAATCTCCAGGTAACAGATCTTGGGAAACTGAACAAAGTCCTCAAACAGAAGGAAATTCAAGGCAGTGTCAACATCCTTGATCTTTCAGCAAGTATATTACTGAAGCTATAGATCTAAATTATTCTCACAGCTATTAAGGAGTGCCATGGAAAATATCACAGTAGCTTGTGGACACATTCTGTAGCTTGGCCTTGCCTTAGCTTTCAGTCTTTCCTCCAGTGTATTCTCCAATATGATATAAAGGAGCAAATGAAAAGTGGTATATTGCAAAGGATGAGAATCTTTTCAATGGTCAAGGATACCGTGTGATTTATCCTATGCATCTGAATTAATAATGGTAAGTGAAGGATAAATGGATTTGTTCAGTACAGCCTGTATACTGTGCTATATATTAAGCAAGCTTTTGACATTAACTGGTACATGTCTGAAGACAATTTAACCATTCATTGTTAATTCATGTAAAATGGATACAATTTTGAATCAGCCAGCTTGGTTTCAATTTAACAATATTTTGTGGTTTCAAGAAAATACAAATGTACATTCTTCACTATCTGGTAGCATAAAGTGGAGATGGTGACTGATCTGTGTACTGCTCCACTCAGCATGAGATGTGCTGAGTAAGGAGGCTTCAAACAGGAAGTGGGGTCTATCTCCAGCAGAAAGTGAGCAAAATTGGCATCTGGTTCTTCAACAATGAGGGTTTCATTCAGAACAGCCTCAGAAGTCATAGAATCAAAGAGTCCTACAGCACAGAGACAGGCCCTTTGGTCCAAACTGTTCCATGCCGACCAAAATGTCCGTCCTCGCTAACCCCATTTCCCTGCACTTGGCCCAGATCCTTGTAATCCTTTCTGATCCATGTATTTGTCCAAATGTCTTTTAAATGTTGTTAATGTACCCGCCTCAATCACTTTTGCTGGCAGCTCGTTCCATATGCGTACCACCCTCTGTGTACAAAAGTTGCCCCTCAGGTTCCATTTTATTCTTTCCCCTCTAACCTTTAACTGATGCCCATTGGTCCACAACTCTGGGAAAAAGACTGAGTGCATTCACCCTATTCATGCCTCTCATGATCTTAGACACTTCTATGAGATTCCCCCTCAGTCTCCTACGCTTTAAAGAAAAAAGTCGTAGCTTGTCCAAACTCTCCCTGTAACTCGAACCGTTGAGTCCTGACAACATCCTTGTAAGTTGCTTCTGCACTCTTTCCTGTTTAATAACATGCTTACTGTAGCAAGGTGACCAAAACTGAACACAATACTCCAAGCGCAGCCTCACCAAGGTTCTGTATAACTGCAACATAACTTCTCAACTTCTATACTTAATGCCCTGACTGATGAAGGCCAGTATGCCAAAAGCCGCCTTCACTGTCCTGTCTACTTATGACTCCATTTTCAGAGAACTGTGTGCCTGAACTCCAAGATCCCTCTGTTCCACTACACTCCTTAAGGCCCTACCATTCACTATGAAACTCCTACCTTGATTTGACTTTCCGAAATGCAAGATCTCACGTTTGTCTATATTAAATTCTATTTGCATTTCTCGGCCCACTTCCCCACTGATCAAGGTCCTGCTGCAATTTCTGATAACCTTCCTAACTGTTCACAGTACTGCCTATTTTAGTGTCATCTGCAAAGTTATAGTCATGCCTTCTACATCCTCATCCAACAATATAAATTGATACAAATATTAAACAGCAGTGGGCCCAGCACCAACTCCTGAGGCACTCCATTAGTCACATGCCTCCAGTCCGATAAGCATGGAGTGCTGATATAAAGTCAGGTGAATGATGATAGGAGAGAGAACATAAAGAAAAGTAGGGAGACAAAACTGATGTTCTACATATTAAAGAAAATCAAATGAATGTTTTAACTGCTGGTGCTTAACTCAAAACCCACAAAATCCCAGAAGTGTTACTGTACAAATGAAGATCATTCAGCCTACCATGTTTGTGAAAACAGCATCATTAACAAGTGCCATTTCCTGCTTTTTCTTTGTACCCATGCACACTATTTCTAGCTACATCGTCACCCAATGCTCTTTTGTATGTTTCGATTGAACCTGCCTCCAGCACACTTTCAGGCAGTGTGTTCCATTACCTAACTGCTCGCTGAGTGAAAACATTTTCCTTATTTCATTCTTGATTCATTCTTTGCAAATCACTTTAAATCTATTCCCTCTTGCTGTTCCTTTTATAGAGAATGCATTTGTTAACAAATGTAAATCACAACTTACAATTATTTTAGTAGGTATGCTCAGGGGTTCATTCGGACCAGAAATTCAATGAGGTTAAACTTAGAAATCCACTGTGATGTAACTCCCCAGTCAATCCACTGACACTGCCTAACTTACACAGAGCAAAACCTCTGCTGCGTGCAAAACCATACTCTGCCGCTCGATGTATCTGCTTTTTCAGGAGAGGAGGGGAAGGGGTGGAAGTTCAATCATGCAGAAAATTTTTATTTTTGCAAACAAACGTTTAATAACCAAAAATGTAAGGATAGAACTTTAAGCACAATTGTAACTTAAAAAGGGTGTCATATGAACATAACAAAATAGAAACAGGAGTAGGCCATTTGGTCCGTCAGACTTGCTCTGCTATTCAATAGTATCATTGTGTATCCTCAAGTTCTGTACAGCTTGTTCTACTATAACACAGATTTCATTAATGCAAATTCGCTGTAAAATGATTAACAAATTGGGGATACTGTTTCAAAAGCGCAAACTTTTAAAGTGTGTATTGGTTATAGCGCGATTCTAACCCCATTATTTTAAATGATCCTGCTATCACACGACTTTCTTATAACATGGGCTTGCATGAGAACGGAACACCTGCGTTATAGCAGAACTGAGTGTATTCCCATTGACCTCCAAGAACCTTGGACTCCCCTGTCTAATAAAAATCCATTTACCTCTGTTTTAAAAATGTTCAATGATCCCATTTCCATTGTTTGCTGAGGTAGAGAGTTTCAAAGTCATGGAACCCTCTGGGAGAAAAAGATTATTACTTGCCTCTGCCCTAAAAGGTGAACCTTAATTTTAAAACAGTGCCTCCCTAATTCTTAGGGAGTCCCTCTCCCACTGCAACTCGCTTGCCTTGAAGAAGTTTTCCTCCTCTCTCTACAAGAATCTCAGGGAGTCCCTCTCCCACTGCAACTCCTCTATGCTACTTTCTCCCCACCCCCACCCTCCTCTCATTTATCTCTCTATCCTTCAGGCACTCTGCCTGTATTCCTGATGAAGGGCTTTTGCCCGAAACGTCGATTTTACTGCTCCTCAGCTGCTGCCTGAACTGCTGTGCTTTTCCAGCACCACTCTAATCCAGACTCCCTAGTTCATGTCTCAGCCACAAGAGAAAATGTCCTTGCTATGGCCACTTTGACACTTCAGTCAAGTCACTCCTCACTCTCCTCAACTCCTGTGGAAACAAGCTCAGGCTGCCTAATGTGCCCTTGTAAGATGACCCAGTCATTCCAGGTATCAATCTAGTAAACCTTCTCTGAGCTGCTTCCAATTTTATACCTTGAATAAAGAGGCAAAAACTACACACTATTTGAGATGTGCTCTCACCAGTACCATACATAACTGCAGTATAACATCCTTCCTTTTAAGTTCAATTCCTCTCATTATAAAGGCTGGCATCCCATTCGCCTTTTTGATTATATGCTGTAATATTTTGTGAATCATGCACGGGAACACCTAAATCCCTCAGTGCCTCAAATTTCCATAGTCATTCTCTTTAACTAATACTCTGCTTCTTTCACTCTTGCTGTCAAATTGAACAATTTCACGTTTCCACCTGTTAGATTTTTGCCCACTCACTTGATCGATCTGTATCCTTCCACAAACTCCAAACTAATTATCTTTGTGTCATTTGCAAATTAATCCCATCATATCACAAGATCCCATGTCTAATGTCATCTGTTCTCTGGTCTGTTCCAGAGAGTGCTGTTCTAAGAAATTACCTCGAAAGGATTTTATGAACATCTTTTCCAGTCTACCGTTGCCAATCTGATTTCTGTGTGTTTATATTTTGATTAAAGTAACCATTATTGTTGGTGTCCTTTTATCAAAATCATACAATGTTTATTCTTGTATACTATGTCCCATGGTGTAATCATTGTTCGGGGACCTGTGCACCATTCCCAATAGTGACATCTTCCCCCTAGTATTTCATCTCCACTCAAACGAATTCTACATCATGGTATGCTGAAGCAAGGGCATCTCTAAGTTTGCACCAATCCCATCCTTGATATTAACAGTGCTACTCTTCCACTTTTTATCAATGACTTGGAGTTATCAGTGTTGGACTGGGGTGGACAAAGTTAAAAATCATACAACACCAGATTATAGTCCAACAGATTTATTTGGAAACACTGGCTTTCAGAGCGCTGCTTCTTCATCCACCTGATGAAGGAGCAGCACTCTGAAAGCTAGTGCTTCCAAATAAACCTGTTGGTCTATAACCTGGTGTTGTGTGATTTTTAACCTTTTATCCAGTTTCCTATTCTTCTTGAATTTCACATACCTTCAAGATTTAGCACCCAAACCTGATCACCCTGCAGCTACATCTCTGAAATGGCTATCAGATCATATTTATTTTCTCAAAATATATGCTATCAATTAGAAGTCAGAGTTTTTTTTACTGCCTTAGATGAGTAGTGGGGAATTCTGTTACCTTTGTTTTTTGCATAACTTTGCATTATTGATATTTACTCTCCACACCACATTAATTTCTTCAAGAACAGTTCATTGAACCATATTGGGCAAGATGTTAAATGGAGACTCAGTCTGCCCTGTAAATGATTGCATGGCACTATCTCAATGAAGAGCATTGTGGAGTTATCCTTGGTTGCCAGGATGACTTTTTTATTCATTTATGGGATGAGGGTATTGCCGTTGGGCCAGTATTTATTGCCTATCCCTAAATGCCTATCAGTTGGGAGTCAACCACATTGCTTTGGGCCTGGAATTACATGTAGGCCAGACCAGGTAATTATGGCAGTTTCCTTCCCTAAAGGACATTAGTGAACCAGATGGGTTTTTTCTGACAATTGACAATGGATTATTAGTGGTGTGCCACAAGGATCTGTTTTGGGACCACTACTGTTTGTCATTTTTATAAATGACTTAGACGAAGGCATAGGTAGATGTATTAGGTTTCTTTGGTAGAGGGATTGAGTTCCGGAGCTGCAATATCATGCTGCAACTGTACAAAACACGAGTGCGACCGCACTTGGAATATTGTGTACAGTTCTGGTCCATATTTTGGGAAGAATGTGGAAGCATTAGAAAAGGTGCAGAGGAGATTTACCAGGATGTTGCCTGGTCTGGAGGGAAGGTTTTATGAGGAAAGGCTGAGAGACTTGGGTCTGTTCTCATTCAAAAGAAGAAGGCTAAGAGGAGATTTGATAGAGACATACAAGATGATCAGAGGATTAGATAGGGTAGACAGTGAAATGTTTTTTTCCTAGGATGATGACGTCAGTTTGTATGAGGGGCCATAACTACAAATTGAGGGGTGATAGATTTAAGAGGCAGGCTCTTTATTCAGAGAGTGGTAAGGGCATGGAATGCCATACCTGCCAATGTAGTTAACTCAGCCACATTTGGAAGATTTAAACAATCCTCGGATAAGTACATGGATGATGATGGGATAGTGTAGGGGGATGGGCTTAGATTAGTTCACAGGTCAGCACAACATTGCAGGCCAAAGGGCCTGTTCTGCACTGTATTGTTCTATGTTCTATGATTAAATGGTCATCATTTAGACTCTGAATTCCAGATGTTTTTTAAATGAATTTTAATACCTGTTATAGAAGGTTTCGAACCTGGATCCCCAGAACATTACTTGGATCTCTGGATTAATAGCCCAGTGAGAATACCACTGGGCCAGTATCAGAATCAGTGTCAGTGCACATATTATTTGGTCATTGTCACATTGATGCGATGCCCAGAATGGCAAAATGAGGCAAAAGAGAAACAGTGTAAGTATTTCAAGTCCAATATGTGTATTCTTCAAAACTCAGAAGTCCAGAAGGGAGTCATATTGGACTCAAAACTTTAACTGTGGCTTCTCTTCACATATACTGCCAGACCTGCTGAGTTTCTTCAGTATTCTCTGCGTTTATTTCCAACCAAAATTCTTCCTGCAAACCCTTAAACTCCAAATATGGTTTGACCAGGAGAGTCAAAGATTGTGACACTGATCTCCAGGTGGTGAACAGCATTTGGAGTTTTCGAATTTAGATGTGATACTACCTACCTCATCTATACAGGATTGTAATGTTTGTCGTGGAGATCTGTGGTTTTTCAATTCTCGATCAAAAAAAATCCAGTTCTTACCATTGAGTGAATATTCTTACTCAGTTTGATTGGTATAAATTGCTGGATATTTTGTAGTTTATTTCTCCTTAAGTTTATAAATATACATTTTTTTTTACTATTCTGGTTCTAATACACTTTCAAAGGAAAGTTGAGATTTTCAACTTTGAAGATCATTAAAATTGTCATCTTGTGTGACAATTTTATTTGACAACTTTATTATTTTTCTTAAACAATTTATTTGTCATTTTATAATACCACAGTTATGATCAAAGCAGGATGATGGATTATGAGCCATCATGCAAGAAACTGCAAAAATTGGATTGGGTTGAACAGATGGAGTCAGATGGGAAGCAGTGAGCAGAAAGTGTCAAGCCTTGACTTTGGATGTCTGGAATTTTATTGGGAAGTAGGGAAAGATTGCTCAAGGCTGAAAATGTGTTGCTGGAAAAGCGCAGCAGATCAGGCAGCATCCAAGGAGCAGGAGAATCGACGTTTCGGGCATAAGCTCAAGGCAATGATTTGCAGAGTTTTGAGGTTCTAGGAAGACTGAACAACGGATTATAATAGGGATGAATAAATATAGGCCAGTAAAATAGCAGATGGAAGAAAGAGTATTTGCACAATAATTTTAGATTTTAGGAGAAATGGGAGAAGAACTAGAACTATAAAATAAATACTTATAGTGTAGGTCACAATCTCAGGTTTCTCAAAGCTCTTTACAGTCAGTTACATATTTTTGAAGTGTGACCATAAGGAAACAGGGAACCTAATTTGCACCAGCAAGTACCTGCATTGTGATAATGACTCGTCACCTGTTTTTGTATTGTTGATGGATGAATATTTCCTAGGGCTCTGAGGATAGCTGTCCAATCATTCTTCAAAACAGTGCTCGTGGGTCTCTTTTGTCCACCTGAGAGGGCCAATGTGGCCTTAGTTTAACATCACATCTGAAAGTTGGCACCTCAACACAGTACAACACCCCTTCAATATTGCATTTGAGAGTCTGCCTAGATTGTTGTGCCCAAGTTTCAAATCCTCAACCATCTAATTCAGCTACCAATTGAGCCATGATTGACATTGACATTGACCATGACAGTATTGATTGCAAAAGAAACAGAACAGGAAATGTCATTGTTGGAATAAGGGCTGGATTGTAAAAATGACTAGCAATCTCATGTTAGGATGTAGTTGAAGTTATCATTTTAAAACTCAGTCAGGAGTATGAATGAAATGCTTCCAGTGAGTAAAGTGTTTATAGTTCATTTACAGTATCTCCTGTACAATACAGGTATATTGATTGGAGGTTTGGCTTGACATCATCAAAAAGAACTTGTGTAATGATTTAACTAAGAGGAAGAATACGAAAATAGATTATATTTTCAGTTGTCATGCATAAAAATAGTTATAGTTTGAATTCTAGTGTTGTTTTAGTCACTTGTGGGATGTGGACAGTACTGGCCAGCCAGCATCTTATTGCCAGTCCCCAATTGCCCTTGAAAAGGTAGTGGTAAGCTGCAGTTCACATGCTTTAGGTTGAACCACAATGCCCTTAAGGAGGGAATTCCAGGATTTTGCCCCAGTAACAGTGACTGTATAAGTCCTGCCCTGAATAGCCTTACCAAAATGCAACACATTTATCCATATAAAATTCCATCTGTCACTCCTCGGCCCTTTGGCCCATCCGATCAAGGTTCCGTTGTAGTCTGAGATTACCGGCTTCACTCTCCATAACACTACTAATTTTGGTGCCATTTGCAAACTTCCTAACCATCCCTCCTAAATTCACATCCAAATCATTTATATAAATGGCAAGAAGCAGTGGACCCAGCACTGATCCCTGTGGCACACCTCTGGTCACAGGTCTCCAGTCTAAAAACAACTCTACCACCACCCTCTGTTTCCTAACTTCAAGCCAATTTTGTATCCAATTGGCTACCACCCCCCTGGAGTCCATGTGATCTAACCTTACTAACCACTCTACCAGGTGGAATCTTGTCGAACGCTTTGCTGAAGTCCACATAGACAATGTCTACCACTCTGTCCTCATCAATCTTCTTTGTCACTTTTTCAAAAAACTCAATGAAGTTAATGAGATATGATTTCCCACGCAGAAAGCTATGTTGACTATCCCTAATCAGTCCTTGCCTTTCCAAATGCATTTGAATCCTGTCCCTTGGAATCCCCTCCAACAACTTAACCTCAGCTGACATAAGGCTCACCAGTCTATAGATCCCTGGCTTTCCTTCCCATCTTTCTTAAATAATGGCACCACGTTAGCCCCCTTCCAGTCTTCTGGCACCTCACCTGTGGCTGTTGATGATGGCAGTATTTCAGCAAGAGGCCCCTCAATCCTGTCCCTAGCTTCCCATAAAGTTCTGGGAAACACTTGATCAGGTCCCAGGGGGATTTATGTATGTTTATGCATTTAAAGACCTCCAACCTTAAAGACCTTTTCTGTAATATGAACTCTTTTGAAGACATTGTAGTGTCATTGAGTCATAGAGATGTACAGCATGGAAACAGACCCTTCGGTCCAACCCATCCTTGCCGGCCAGATATCCCAACGCAATCTAGTCCCACCTGCCAGCACCCGGCGCATATCCCTCCAAACCTTCTTATTCATATACCCAAATGCCTTTTAAATGTTGCAAGTGTACCAGCCTCCACCACTTCCTCTGGCAGCTCATTCCATACACGTACTACCCTCTGTATGAAAAAGTTGCCCCTTAGGTCTCTTTTATATCTTTCCCCTCTCACCCTAAACCTATGCCCTCTAGTTCTGAACTCCCCAACCACAGGGAAAAGATTTTGTCTATTTATCCTATCTATGCCCCTCATAATTTTGTAAACCTCAAAAAGGTCACCCCTCAGCCTCCAACGCTCCAGGGAAAACAGCCCCAGCTGTTCAGCCTGTCCTTATAGCTCAAATCCTCCAACCCTGGCAACATCCTTGTAAATCTTTTCTGAACCCTTTCAAGTTTCACAACATCTTTCCAACAGGAAGGTGTCCAGAATTGCACGCAATATTCCAACAGTGGCCTAACCAACATCCTATACAGCCGCAACATGACCTCCCAACTCCTGTACTCAGTACTCTGACCAATAAAAGAAAGCATACCAAACGCCTTCTTCACTATCCTGTCTTCCTGCAACTCCACTTTCAAGGAGCTATGAACCTGCACTCCAAGTTCTCTTTGCATCATTGTTTATTTCCCCAAGTTCCCTAGCTTCTATGTCTTCCTCCACAGTAGATAGATTGTCTTTTATTAGAGATGGTCATTGCCAGGCATTTGTTGGTGCAAATGTTACTATCTATGTATATATAAGCTATTAGATGACTATAAAATATTTATTTCCAGAATATGTTTTGTTTTATTTTACACTGGGGAGTGAATACTGTTTTAGATCAAGAATCAGAATTAGGTTTTGGCTGCTTAGGCACAGCATACCCAGATGAAAGTGAAAGCTCAAATTTCTCTGTCCTACCAATGCCTTTTGACATTAGCCTCAGAAGACCAGTCAGCTTTGTAATGTTCTGAACATTTCCATTCCTAGGATTTGTATGTGGTTTCAGAATATATTGAAGACAGTTTTGGGCTATGGACTGTTCCTAATCAGATTTTGGTAGTGGATACTCGCTCAGTTCATTTTAATTTTTTTATAAATGGGGCTTGTGTTTGTTTTGGATGGGCTGGAATTCCAGGTTTTATAAAGATGAAAGGGGACTTTTATCCCTGGAGCATAGGAGACCAAGGGCTGACCTTATAGAGGTCTACAAAATCAGGAGAGGCATGGATAACGCAGATAGCCAACTGCTTTTCACCAGGGTAGGGAATTTAAAATTAGAGGATATAGGTTTATCACGAGAGGGGAGACATACAAAAGGATCCAGAGGGGCAATCTTTCCACAGAGGGTGCTGAGTGTCTGGAACAGGTTGCTAGAGGCAGTGGTGGAAGCGAGTGTAATTTAGTCATTTAAGAAACATTTGGACAGGTACATGGATGGAATAAATATGGAGGGATATGGTCCAAATGCAAATGGGACTAGATTAATTGTGAAAACTGGGCGGCATGGACAAGTTGGGCTGAAGGGCCTGATTTCATACTGAATACCTCTCTGATTCTCTGATAGTGTGGTAACGTTCTGACTCACAAGTTTGATAGTTAGTTTTAGGATCCTTGCTGTGCCTAACTCTAATTCTGGATAATTCTGTTGACATTACAACCCTTCTGGATATAGGTTTGCTCGCTGAGTTGGAAGATTCATTTTCAAACATTGCGTCACGATATTAGGTAACATCTTCAGTGAGACTCCGAATGGAGCACTGGTGGTGTAGCCTGCTTCCTATTCATATATTTGGGTTTCCTTGGTTTTCCTATAAACAGAAAGTGGGCTACACCACCAGTGCTTCATTCAGAGGCTCACTGAAGATGTTACCTAGTACGGTGATGAAACATCTGAAAATGAACCTTTCAGCTCAGCGAGCAAACCTACATCCAGAACCTCAACCTGAGCTACAAATCTTCTCAAAACTCACTAACATTACAACCCTTTCACTAGAAAACTACAAGACTGTGTCTAATTCACTTGGGCATAAATCATTGAACAAACAAGCATTTTCTTCAGAATGGATTGAAGAATGTACGAGAGAAACAAGCAGCATCCATGGAAAACAATGAGAATCAGTTCCAAGTTTCATTGCAAGACAAATACAAATTGTAATGTAAAAAGCTGAAAAATGTGTTGCTGGAAAAGCGCAGCAGGTCAGGCAGCATCCAAGGACCAGGAGAATCGACGTTTCGGGCATAAGCCCGAATCTTCAGGAATCCTGAAGAAGGGCTTATGCCCAAAACATCGATTCTCCTGCTCCTTGGATGCTGCCTGACCTGCTGCGCTTTTCCAGCAACACATTTTTCAGCTATGATCTCCAGCATCTGCAGTCCTCACTTTCTCCCTGTAATGTAAAAAGAGAAGTTACTCAAAAGCAAAATGTCAAATCTTGGTTAAATGAAAAGCCAACTCCCTAAATCTAATGATGAAACATTATTCTTAACTATGTAGCAATTTTTTCGAAAGGGGAACCACCTTGGGCAATGAGATGCTTGAGCATTGATTTGCATGCTTAGCATTAGCATTTGAAGCTGTGGAAGAATTAGGACATTATCTGTCTCAGAGATTTGCAATGCAGAATTCATGCCTGAATTGCATTCATTGGAAGCAGTCCAGCATTGTGCTAAAGCTGCTGGTGCTCAGGAATTAATTCTCTTGATCTTGAGACAAATTTCCACATACAAGCAAAAGTCAGGGAATGACCATGTGTGGGTATGCAGTTTGTAACTTTCATTTCTCGGTTCCAAACAGCTTTGTTGCTGCCCAGCTTCCTAGTTTCAGGAAAGCCAAAAATAAAATGATCGGAACTGGCACACTCCATGTGGGGTGTACAATATCAGCAACTTATCTGACGATCATGTTAAACTTACGCAGGATGATGATCAAAGATTAAACCAGATTATGCTGTATCAACCACATTAAACCTGCGCTACATTACTCGAAGTCAGTATCAATTTAAAAAGCCAGCATTAAGGCGAGGTGGTGGCCTAATTGTATTCAGTGATCCAGGTTATGCTCTTGCAGATGGTGGAATTTGAATCCCAATAAAAACCTGGAATTATGAGTCTAATGATGATCATGAAACCATTGTTGTAAAAATCTACCTGGTTCATTAATTCCTTCAGGGAAGGAAGTTTTTCGTTCGTACCTGGACTGGCCTACACGTGACTCCACACCCACAGCAATGCGGTGCCCTGATAACTGCCCTCTGGGCAATTAGGGATGGGCAGTGAATCCTGCCTAGCCAGTGATGTCCACATTAGTGAATTATTTTTTTTAAAAACACCTTTTTATTTGTTTTTCTCTTGCTTATAAATGTCTGCCTCGCACACACTTGTTCTTAACAATTAGAATTCTAAATTGTGTGTCCAGAAATTGAATTATAGAATACTTAATTCTGACAGGTTAAACCTGAACCTGCTGTAGATTAAGTGATTTGCTCATTCCCGCCTACTGGAAATTCTCCAGGTCTTTCTATGTACTCAGCAGTTCCTACCATCTGGTTGACGTGACATCTGACTGCATTACCTCAGTTTCTGGCTGAATCCCATTGGTGTGCCACTTTAACATAGAATGAGAAAGATAACCATTTCAGTTGTAAGTAGCTCATGGTTGCTCGACGTCCTGGAAATTTCCCCACAATGACTCTAATTGTGCCTGGAAACATGTTGAATTAAATCCCATTACCATTGATGCATTTGTTGAAAGGCTGAAGGTGATCATCCACCAATTTTCTTGCAGTGAATTTGAACAACACTGAAAAATTAATTCCTCAACTGGAAAGTTTAGATTCTTTCATTTTAATTGGCATGCATTGACTTTTATAGATATGTCAGCTGAATCAGTAGCAGTACTCTTGTCTCCTATTTAGAAGTTTCAAGCCCCACTTCAACACTTGAATCCATGACCTGATATAACAGTGCAGTACCAAGGGACGTCTGCATCGTTGGAGATACTACCTTCCAGATGAAATGACGAGCAGAAGACTGTCTTTGTAAAATTCTTACATTGGATGTAGTTGTCACTGGCAAGGACAGAATGTGTTGCCCTTTGAAATGATTCTCTCCCTAGGTCATTTAAAATTAGAATTAGAATCCCTACAGTGTGGAAATAGGCCCTTCGGCCCAACACGTCCACTCTGACCCTCCGAAGAGTAAACCACCCAGACCCATTTCCCTACCATATATTTTCTTCTAATGCATTTAAACGCAGCTAACCTACAGATCGCTGGACACTGTGGGCAATTTAACATGGCCAATTCACCTAACCTGCACATCTTTGGACTGTGGGAGGAAACCCGAGTGCCCGGGGGAAACCCATGCAGACACATATAGACCAGGTCAGGTAAAGATTCAGATTTCCTTCCCTAAGGGATATTAGTGATACACATGGGTTTTTAACAACAATTGTTACATGGTTACCATCTCAGAGAATAACCTTTCCTTAATTCCAGATTTTGTGGAATTGAAATTTCACCATCTAACATAGGGGGATTCAAAGCTGTGACCCCAGCATTACCTATGGTCAAAAAGAGTGGTGCTGGAAAAGCACAGCTGGTCAGACAGCATCTAAGGGACAGGAGAGTAGACTTTTCAGGCAGAAGCCCTTCATCAGGACTCCACTACATAAAATCCACTATACAAGACATTTAGGTATCATGGGATACAGATGTGTCTATGATACTAAGGACAGGTTAAGCAACTGAAAGATGACATCAAAAAGAAAGACTCCTAAATATTTATGTTGGACTACCATATCTCTCAGAGACACATACAGATTGAGTTTCCTGTAATTTCCAAGAGTAGAGCACCACAATCCAACAGAGCACCTCCTAATCATTCCACTATGCATTATCTCAACCATAAGGCTGCTCATTCATTAGAAAGAGCCAACTTGAGGGTTATCACACCTCAGGCAAGGGAAGAGATTGAGAAGGAGAGTCCTTCATGGTAACCTCAGCTGGTGCGGGAATTGAACCTGCCCTGTTGCCACCAAGTAACACTGAACACATGCACTCACTCTCTCTTTCTACGTTTTGACAAAAATATCTTTATTTTGCAGTTTGCATCAGTGTATGTATTTCCATGCTGTCTATATAATGTATCCCTCTGAGTCACAGGGGTCAATTGAGACAAGTCAATGCCTAATTTTCAGCAAGTTTAAACTAGTTATTACTACTGAATTGGACCTTTATTTTAAAAGCTTCTATCATATTGCCGCTTACGTTTTCTTATTTACTGAATATCATTTCTACTCCTGAACAACATTGCTAATAAGCTTCCTTAATAACACTATGCTGCCACACCATTTGGCCAAAATGAGTTCAAATATAATTAGTATGTTGTGCTGACTCTGAGCCCATTTGTGAATTGTTGATGTCAACTATTTGACCTCTCTGCAGACAGAATTATTGGCTGTTGTGGCAGTAATTTATTTTGTAAGTACATTAGAAAAAGAATTATTAAAAATGAGGTGGAACTGCTGAGAAGAGAGGATTACCAATCTGTAGGTGGTGATCAAAAAAGATGGAGCTATTTTCAGTTTTGGTTTTTACTAAAGAGAAGGATATCGGAGAACAGGGAAATCCTGAAGTGGTTGAGACTGAAATGGGCAGCAGTAAGAGTGATAGGAGAAAATACTGGGTAAGTTCATTGAGCTGAAGGGAACAAAGTGTCATCAATGACAGAAAATTGCCAATACCATGCATGAGATCTATTGAGAGTATTGAGTACAGAAGGTGGGACATCTTGTTGTGGCTGTGCAGGACATTGGTTAGGCCACTGTTGGAATATCGCATGCAATTCTAGTCACCTTCCTATCGGAAAGATGTTGTGAAACTTGAAAGGGTTCAGAAAAGATTTACAAGGATTTTGCCAGGGTTGGAGGATTTGAGCTATAGGGAGAGGCTAAACATGCTGGGGCTATTTTCCATGGAGTGTCGGAGGCTGAGGGGTGACGTTATAGACTTACAAAATTATGAGGAGCATGGATAGGGTAAATACGCAAAGTCTTTTCTCTGGGGTGGGGGAGTTCAGAATTAGAGGGCATAGGTTTAGGGTGAGAGGGGAAAGATATAAAAGAGACCAAAGGAGCAACTTTTTCACACAGAGGGTAGTACAGATATGGAATGAGCTGCCAGAGGAAGTGGTGGAGGCTGGTACAATTGCAACATTTAAGAGGCATTTGGATGGGTATATGAATAGGAAGGGTTTGGAGGGATATGGGCCAGGTGCTGGCAGGTGGGACTAGAATGGATTGGGATATCTGGTCGGCATGTACAGATTGGACCGAAGGGTCTGTTTCCATGCTGTACATCTCTATGACTCTATGACTGTGCATGTGTAGTGAAGGACTGCAGAGTGAGCAATGTAATACTGCTTCTGTTTAAAAAAAACTAATCTAGGTAATTACAAGACAATGACAATTACAAGATATTACTCTTGTATCTGGCTAAGGAAAATCCTAGTCATGTTATGTTGCGTGGCAGACTCCAGTGCTGAGATGATAGTTTGCATTGTGATGGTCACCTCTATGTTAGGCATCATCTGCTGTGGCCTCCACAGTCTTACCCTGGCACAGCAGTCTCTGCCATATTTGCTGTCGGGGAAGGCAGTGGCAGAGAAGCTGCATCACTCATTGCCCTTGTGTTTCCTCTGGGCCCGTTCTCTGGGCCCTATTCTGCTTCTGCTCACCTCATCCAATTTCTTTCCAAACAGTGAGAGCCCTGAGGTCATATCTGTCTCCCAGTTGTAGTGTCCACCATCATCATATCACACGGGGAACTTGGTGGAAATATGGACATGCAGGAAGTTGTGATTCGGTGGCTAAAAGGTCTTTGGGTCTATGGCCATCATTCTTCTGATGAATATGGCCGAACCAACACAGGTGTGTAGAACAGCAGTAACCTAAATGAGAATACCAAACTGAGAGTCAACCGAGTCTTTGTCCTCAGTGCATTCCTCTTTATTTGAGGATGAAATGTCACATAGCAACATAAGGAAAAACAATTTAGCAGCAGTCAGCATGAATTCTGAATTGGGCAATCCTGCATGAAAATTTTATGAAATCCTTTTTAAGATATGTTAATTGGGAGAAGTACTGTGGATGCAGTCTAAATGAACATGGCAAGGTACCACATGGATGGTTACTGGAGATTATGGAGTTTGGGATTAGAGAAGAAATAGCAAATTGAAGTTAAAATTGATTGGAAGGGACAAAACTGAGAATCAGTGTTGAGTGGCTTTTCAAAAAAGTTGGAATGAGGTAATGGATCCTTCAGGGTTCAGCTCTGTATGTCAATGAGTTTGAGGTGGGCTTAGAGGGAGTGTGTTAGACTTTGCAGATGATACCATAGTAAACAGGATGGTTAATTTATTGGCGTACAAGAACAAGTTGTAAAGGTTATTGATATGATGGAAGAACGGGCTACAGAATGGTATTTGGTATTGTATATCAGTACATGTAGCATAATGTATTTGTGTATTTTCTTTGAAAAATCATAATTATATGCTGAATTGAAGTTGCCGGAGTGGGACCATTTGGCGCAGTCATTTTGGCGCGAGTGATTTGGCGAAGTTACTGTATAGGAACTGAGGAAGTTGTGAGTACAGGTTCACAAGACATTTAAGACTGCATCTTAGATGATAAAGCTGTAAAAGGCTAATGGAATTCTAGGTTTTATCATAAGAAGTATGGAATATAAAAAGTGTGATAATGGTGAGCCTATATAAAACCTTAATAAAATTTGTTAGACCACCACATGCAGTATTGAACTCCATTTTAGAGGAAGGTTATTAAGGCTTTAGGAAGAGTACAATCTGGATTTACTAGAATGAGGCTTGGTAGAATGAAAATAAACACAAATTATAGTTTGAATATCTGATCTCTTCCATTAGAAAATCAGGTTAAGGACAAAATAATGAAAGTGCATTAAATAACAAGATTGTAGGACAGGGTAGATATAAGCTTAAGTTTTATCTTTTCTTTCCTTAGGCCTTTATTGATCTATATCTGTGTAAAAGGAACTTGTATTCATATGGTGCCATCATATCCAAAATGCTTTACAGTCAATTAATTGCTTTTGAAGTACAGTCATTGTTGTTTTTGTAGGAGACAGTTGTGCACAGCAAGCTCCCATAACAGCAGTGCAATGGATGACCCTGACCCACTTTTTGGCAGATTATCTTGCAGGACACTGGCAGATAAATCTGTTGATCATCTTTGAATAGTACCAGGGAACCATCATAAACAATCGTTACAAGAAGTTAGTCAGTTGCTGATTTTGAACTGATGAACTTTATTGGGATTTCGGTGAAGAAATCCTGACATATTCAAGATAAATTCTTACATATGATTTTTTTAAATGATGCCTGATTTTCTGAAACCAAATTTAATTACGCTGAAATTAATATTAGCTGCCTATGTGAATCTACTGTACAGGTAGCAGACAAATGCATTCTAACCATGACAACATGATTTATCTTTACAATTAGAAACAGTTTTTCCTCTACTACTATTCTTCATTTGCAGTGAAATATAGGTAGCACAGTAATTAGCATTTTACACATAAGGAAAGCCTGTGATTTTAATTTCCATATATTCTCTTTTATGTTTGAAGACTGTCATCGTGCGAGAATGATGCACATTGCAGTACTTGTGTGGCTTAGCAATTGCAAAAGCAAATGCTGGTATTTCTGTTGTTTATTAGCACTGTTTGTGTAGCAGTTGAAGATGCACAGAAGCTGTTCAAAAAAAAACTCAATGTTTCTCCCTTCCTACTCAAAGGGTTTGTTGCTACCTCCAAAGCCATGCCACTTTTTTCATGTTTGGCTATTTAACTGTGCAAGACCTCCCAGCCAAGCCCTGGCTTGTTCTCAATCAAAGTCCGTGCATTCCCATCCAGTGTAATGGAACAGTGTTAAAAGGTGACCTCTTCCTCCTTATCCTTGTCTGAACACTGTCCTGGCTAACTTTTACACAGACTGATTGAAACTAAGACCTTCTGGCTTGCTTGGATCAGTTCCACGTCGTGTCGTGAGTTTTACTTCAATTCGGCAGCTTAGGAGAGTTTACAGGCAGCACAGACAAGTGGCAGCAACACTGCCTGTGCATTCTGCAGAGCGGCCAGTAGACAAATGAGAATATATATTCTAAAAAATGTTTCTGGAATCACGACATTGAACATTCTTGCACTTGCTGCTTCCACACCTTATTCAAGCTGAGATGCTTTTGTGACATTAATATTCCATTTCTATGTAGGAGATTTTTAGGAGAGAGGCCAATAGTCAATAGTGAGCATGTCATCTTAACGCTTCATGAGTGCTCTATAAATCAAAATGGGAAAGCCCTCAAACTTCAAATACGATTGCAGGTACTGTAAATGTAATATGCCAGATTGTACAGAAATATAATTATTTTGTTTCCATTTGTGGGAGTCTATAACTTGTCAAATTAATAATATTTTGCTTTCTTTTCATTTTTAAACAGCTTTGATAAAATTCCCAGCCTTCAATCAAACATAATTGAAAAACCAGCACATAAATTTGGAGTCACAGCAGTTAGTCAGCTTTTTAAAAAGATTTTCAATTGTGTGCTATCTCTGAATGTCATTTTGTGATCTCCCTGTCCCCTTTGACAACTGGAGGTCCACCATCATTAGGTCACCTTTTAATGATTGGGTTAGAGCATTTCCAGCAATGGTCTTCTGTTTTGTCCCACCACAAATATCTTTGGAGGCCTCCTGATGATTTCTCCTTGGCTCCCAAGCTCATCTACATTGACATCATTTGAAGAAGTGGGGCAAATGTCTGCCTATATTCTGGTGGCACCCATTTCTACCTCACATTAATTGCCCTTGATACTCCCAATGTTGTCAGATCACCTGTCCTGGATGAGCCTCAATTTCCTCTGGTTCAACATTGAGGAGAGTAAAGCCATCCTGCTCAGCTACCCAGAATGTCACTTCCCCCATCACCTCCCTCATGGACCATTCTCGGGTCAAACTGAGCTACAAACAACCTTCGCAGCTAATTTCCAATCCTGTAGGTGCTCGATTAAAAAGGAAACTTCTGTATCTGCTTCCATGCCTGTCAGTTTCAAACCTTACCTTGAGATGCTTCCTGCTGAAACATGCCTCCCCCACTTTGTGACATTCAGAGTTCAATGCCTGCTAGTCAGTTTCCTATTCTGTTTTCTCCATACGTTTCAGCTGGTCCACCTGCTTGATTGGCATCACATTCTCAAACATCCACTCCCTCCATCACTGGCACAGTCCAAGCAGTGTGTATCATGTGCAAGATGCACTGCAGAAATTTGCCAAATATCTTGAGACATTGCTTTGCAAATCCATGACCATTTCCACCTAGAAGGAAAAGGGCAGCAGATGCATGGAAATAGCACCCCCTGCAAGTTCCCCTCCAAGCAGTTCACCATCCAGACTTGAAAATATATCACTGTTCCTTCAGTGTCGCTGGGTAAAAATTCTGGAATTGCCTCCCTAATGGCTTTGTGGGTCTACCTACAGCATATGGACTGCACTGGTTCAAAAAGAAGGCAGCTCACCATCAACTTCTCATTGACTAGGCATGAGCAATAAATGCCAACGGTGCCCACATCCCAAGAGTGAATAAATTTTCTTTTTTCCATTTTTGTCTTCCCTTTCTATTGAGCGTTACTGCACATCTTGTTCTTATTGTGCTAATATTCCCAGACCAGGATAGGCGGCACGGTGGCACAGTGGTTAGCACTGCTGCCTCACAGCGCCAGAGACCCGGGTTCAATTGCCGTCTCAGGCGACTGACTGTGTGGAGTTTGCACATTCTCCCCGTTCTGCGTGAGTTTCCTCCGGATGCTCCGGTTTCCTCCCACAGTCCAAAAATGTGCAGGTTAGGTGAATTGACCGTGCTAAATTGCCCGTAGTGTTAGGGGCAGGGGTAAATGTAGGGGAATGGGTCTGGGTGGGTTGCGCTTCTGCGGGTCGATGTGGACTTGTTGGGCCGAAGGGCCTGTTTCCACACTGTAAGTAATCTAAAATATAAAAATCTAAAAAAAAATTTAGGAGGGAAGATATGCAATATTAACACAGACGTTTTGACATTTCAACTATAGCCAGCTGATACAAAGTTTCCTTATCGGAGCAGCAAGAGTGGGCTATTCAACACCACCACCCCCCGAGTTTGGCCCATCATTCGATGAAATCATAGCTGATCTATGACCTAATACCATATATTGGCCTTTGCTCCACAAGTCTACCTCAATTCTCAGTTGTAAGTTGCGTCCGCTTTAAAATTAACAATTGATCTAGCCTTAATTGCTATTTGGAAACAGAGTGCAACATTGCTTCGTGTGAACAAGTGTCACATAATTTCACTCCTGATAAGTCCGACACTAATTTTCTTGATTTGGAGATGCCGGTGTTGGACTGGGGTGTACAAAGTTAAACATCACACAACACCAGGTTATAGTCCAATGGGTTTAATTGGAAGCACACTAGCTTTCGGAAGCTAATTAAACCTGTTGGATTATAACCTGGCGTTATGTGATTTTTAACTCTAATTTTCTTGACTATGCCCATAATCCCTGACTAGCAGTAAATATTTTTGTCCATCCATCCTGACTGTTCCTTTTATCTGGTCACTTCTAATTTTCTTTCCTTCCCTCACTAATGCTACTATTTTACAAGGATTTCCTAATGTTTCAGCATCCCTTTCTGAGGGTACAATCACTTGCCTCAGTAATGTGGCTGATATAATCGTGTCACTGTGTCCAACAGAACCATCTCAGATGCTGTGGATGGATTCACTGCCACCAGTCCTTGTTGTTGGTTTTAATCTGAATCACTGATGTTGTGTGGGAAATGATGCCAAGACAAAGTCTTTGGTAGATGATTGGCTCACCCTGGATTAACAGCTATGATTTATTACGTAGTCCATATTACCTCGTTGCATAACACAGAAGATACATAATGTTCTCTTTTGAGAGTGCAGATTCATCTTATGGGTAAGTACATATTACTGTTAGCTACATGGACTTAGCATTAGATGATCAACAACTAAACAATGGTCTTGATAACTGATCTTGCAACAGATTCACTCCTCTCCTGACAGTCCTTTTTATTCCTGGTGGGAGGAGCTTTCCTCATTATGTCAGGCAGCATCCACGATGAAGAGCTTATGCCCGAAACATAGACTCTCCTGCTCCTCAGATGCTGCCTGACCTGCTGTGCTTTTCCAGCACCACATTTTTGACTTTGATCTCCAGCATCTTCAGTCCTCACTTTCTCCTCATCTGATTATGTCAGTTAAACCTTTTAAGCACTGTCTGTCTGTATAACAAGGGCCTCAAGTGCCTTACCCAGTGAGCTATTGAGTGAGCTTACGCTATTTGACTGTGGAAGATGTCACAACCAAACTTGTGCAGTGTTTGTGCATCTCTGGCCTTGTGAATGTGTTTTGCATTGGCAGTGCCTCCTAAAAGTAGATTGAAAACCCACTGTACGGCATTTTGTAACCAGCTGAAAATAACTAGAAGCAATCTTGGGCTGCTTTTCACCAGCTCCTGAGATGTAATATAATCCAAAGACAAGTTTTTTATTTCAATTTCACCTTTCATGTAGCATGTGTCCCAAGGCCCTAATGTATGTAATTCAGATTCGAGAAGAACTAAGAGACAGATCAAAGATACAGTTGGCCAAATAGATTTACTTTTCCTAGCAGCAGTGAGATGTAGCAAGGTCAGAGATCAATGTGTGAGGGTTAAATGGTTGAGGGTACTGCCTCTAATAGAGCAGAAAATGAAGGCAAATGTACAATAGATTGTTATCAGATGGGCAGGAATGTGGGGTGGAAATAAATTCAGAAGCAGCTGGGAGTGAAGACAAGGATGAAAACTTTGATGTGAGTGTGCTGAGCAATGGCACCCTAATGGATATCAGTGAACATAATATTGATAGACGAGTGCGACAATCATGGATAAAGATGGTGAAGGTCCAGATGAGTTGGGAGTGGACATTGGGTAGATCTTAAGAGGTTGTACTCCTCACTCCTCTTACCATTCAGCAACTTGCATTTGCTGGTGTTGGGTGAAGACACAATCAGTTTCATTTTACTGACTTTCTCTCCAAAACCCTTCACCTTGACACACATCCTGACTTGGAACAATACCACCATTCCTTCACTATAGTTGGGTCAAAATCCTGGAATTGCTTCATAACACTGGCACACCGCATGGGCATGAGCAAGTCATTTGTGCTTAGCTGGCAACACTAGAGTCCCATGAAAGAATTTTTAAAAATCAAGTCTTCTAAAGCTTTCTTAGAAGTAACCTCTTCAACGGCCTCTCTGGTCAAATCCATTTCCTCTCTTGATTTGGAGGTGCCAGTGTTGGACTGGGGTGTACAAAGTTAAAAATCACACAACACCAGGTTATAGTCCAACAGGTTTATGTGGAAGCACTAGCTTTCGGAGCGACGCTCCTTCATCAAGTGGTTGTGGAGTATAAGATCGTAGGACACAGAATTTATAGCAAAAGTTTACAATGTGATGTAATTGAAGTTATATATTGAAAAAGACTTGGATTTTTTGTTAAGTCTCTCATCTTTTAGACTGGGCATGTTGGTTTCAGTTCTTTCATATGTAAATTTCAGAACTTTCTTAAAGTTACTTTCTCAACTGAACTTTAACAACAGGTGCCGCGTTGGCCCAGATAGTGCATTGAGGGTGTGAGCTGCCCTGTGTGAGGCTGTCTGTGCTCCAATGTTCAGACTGATTCTAATCTAAAAAAGGGATTTACAGAATCTTACACGGATTCATGGAGTTTTTGAGCAAAATAAAATGTAATTCTGCAAGTACAAATTCATCCCACAAACTTATATGTATGTGTGTGTGTGCGCATGGGTGGGTGAGTATGAGTGTCTGTGAGGGTGTGTGAGTGTGAATGCAAAGGAGTATAAATCTGTGAGAGGGTGTGTGTGTGTGTGTACGTATGAGAGAGAGCTTGTTTATGATGGAGGGCTTGTGTATGAGAGACGGTCTGCGTGAGTGTATGGGTCTGTACGAGTTGTGTGTGTGTGTAGTGCAGTGGGGTCACCTGTAGTGTGACATGAACCCAAGGTCCTGGATGAGGCCATCCCCATGTGCACTGAACTTGGCTATCAGCCTCTGCTCGGCCACTCTGTGTTGTTGCCTGTCCTGAAGTTCGCCTTGGAGGAACATCCTCATTGATAATGTGTTGAAGCTTGCAAAGAACTCCTGAGAAGTACTGGAGAACGAAGGCTACCCTGTCGGTTGCAGCACGTGTCTGTCTCCTGAGGACGTCATTACGGTTCCTAGCTGTGGCACGTTGGAACTGGCAGTTGATGAGTTGAGCATCATACTCCTTTCTTATGAGGGTATACTTGAGTACTTCCAAGTGCCGGTCACATTCTTCCTCATCTGAACAGATCCTGTGTATGCGTAGGGCTTGTCCGTAGGGGATGGCTGTGTTAATATGTTTCAGGTGGAAGCTGGAGAAGTGTAGCAATGTGAGGTTATCTGTGGGTTTGCGATAGAGTGAGGTGCTGGGGTGCCCATCCTTGATGGAGATGCGTGTGTCTAAGAATGAGACAGATATTAGTGAGTAGTCCATGGTGAGTTTGATGGTGGGATAAAACTCATTGATATCACTGTGTAGTTTTGTCAGTGACTCCTTGCCACGGGTCCAGAGGAAGAAAATGTTGTCAGTGTACCTGGTGGATAATGTTGGTTGGAGGTCCTGCGTAGAGAAGAAGTCTTGTTCGAACCTGTGCATAAAAATGTTGGCATATTGGGGTGCAAATTTGGTCCCCATGGCTGTTCCATGTGTTTGGATGAAGAACTGGTTGTCAAAGGTGAAAATGTTGTGATTGAGGATAAAGCGGATGAGTTGTAGGATGGTGCTTGGAGATTGGCAGTTGTTGGTGTTGAGTACTGAGGCAGTTGCCGCGATGTCATCATTGTGGGGGATGCTGGTGTAGAGTGCTGAAATGTCCATTGTGACGAGGAATGTTCCTTGTTCGACTGGTCCGTGGGTGCTGAGTTTCTGTAAGAAGTCTGTAGTATTAAGTCAGAAGCTGGAGGTCCCCTGTACAATGGGTTTCAAGATGCCAGAGACATTCTCACACGGGGTCCCATTGCCTGATACGATGGGACGTCCTGGTGTGTTGGCTTGGTGTACCCTTGGAAGGCAGTAGAAGTCGCCTACACAAGAAGTACGTAGGATGAGGGCACGTAGGGAAATCTGAAGGACTGGATCCAAAGTCCTGATCGATGTGTTTAGTTCACGGGTGTGCTCTTTGGTCGGATTGGCCGGTAGTTGCCTGTAGTGTTCCTGGTTGTTCAGTTGCTGGTACACTTCCTTGCAGTAATCTTTCTGTTTAGAATGACGATGGTTCATTCTTTATCTGCTGGTTTGATGACAATGTTGTGATTGGTTTTGAGAGCCTGGATGGCACTGCGTTGGGAACGGGTGATGCTCTGCTGTACCTTGTGGGTGCAGTGATGAATCTGGCATTTACATAATTCCTGACGGTTTGATCATACATGTCAAGCCCAGGGCAGCAGCCCTCCAGTGGGGTCCAAGTTGACCCCTTCTTTGGTCGCTCCTTTATGGATCCCTGTGATGGCTGTTCCAGTTCCTCAGTGGGCTCACTCTGGCATCTTGACAGAATTCCCAGAGTCTCATTCATCTGATGAAGTCCTCCATGTCTGTTGCAAGACCCATGGGGTCCATTTTGGTGGTGGGGCAGAAATTGAGACCTCTGCTAAGAACTTCAATCTCTACCGGTTGAAGGGTGTGGTCCGATAAGTTGACGATCGACTTCCCTGTGGTGATAATGTTTTCCAATGTGGTGCCAGGGCTGGCTTGGCTATTGCTGGTGGTGATGCCAAGTTTCTCTGGTTTCTTGTTCTTGGTGTGCATGTACATTGTATAGTTTTGTTGCCGTGTCTGTTTGGCAATGCCCTGTAACTGTACTGCTGTATCCTGAGTGCAGGCTGAGGGTGTGGAATCCATCTTAATTTCAAGGTTGTGGTGCCTGCAGTAGAGTTGGAGCACGAAATGAACGAGGAGTTTGCGAGAAGTGCGGTGACAAAGTGTCTCCCCATAGTCTGTGTTTCCTCTCTTGTCTCTCTTGATTCTGAGTCCGATCAGAGGGTGTTTTGGACTTCTGCATCCAGTATAGACATGGCAAAAGTACTAGGTTGAGTGGCTTTTCTATATTTATCCTAAATATTGATCTATCAAAGTCTATAAGCAATAGGAACAGGAATAGGCTGTTTGGCCCCTTGAGTCTAATCCGCCTTTCAGTAGGATCATGGCTGTTCTGATATTCCTCATGTCCACTGTCCTGTCTCCTTCCCCATAACCCTTGATTCCCTGACTGATCAAGAATCTACCTATTTCAGCCTCTTGAGAAAATGAGAACTTAAATTATTCAGGGGAGGCACAAAATGAAGAAATGACAAAAGTAGGAGCAAAATCATGAGTAATTATGGAATTTCATAAGATCTGAGGAAGTCTCTATCTCTTCAGCATTGGCACTGAGGGTTTCCTCAGGGAAAGTGATGGATAATATGAGAGAGGGCAGCTGACTGGCACAGCTCAGTGCCATACTGTTATCATATCTCTTCTTCTGTGCATGGGGAAAGTTGGATGGCATCAGCATTTTTTCTCGAGAGCTACCAGGTGGAGAGAAAACACCCCCTCCAGGGAGAGGAAAGGAGAATGAAAGGTGCTGTCTCTCCTTTATTCTGGCTGGGAATGGAATGGCATTTGGCAGAGCAAGTGTTGGGAGCAAGCCCATTAAATGATCTGCTGGGTGGAGACACTGGAAAGGAGAAAGACAAAGTCAAAATAAATTGCATGGGTTCTCTTTAATTTCTCATTTTCTCCTTGAAAACAAAAAAAGACTTGTATTTATATTTTCTTTTGACGAGCACTTTATGTTGAAAATGTAACAACATAGGCAAAAATTTAGGTGTGGGCTGATAAGTGACAGATAATATTTGTGTGTTGCAAGTGCCAAGCAATGGCACTCTCCAAGAAGAGCGAATCTAACCATCTCACCAACATATTCAATATGCAGCATTACCATCACTGAATCCCTCAATATCGACATTCTGGGATTGCCATTAACTAGACACTGAACTGGACTAGCATTTATAAATACTGTGGCTACAAGAACAAGTCAGAGGCTGGGAATGCAGCAATAGTGACTTGCCTCCTGACACCCCAGAGCCTGTCCACCATCTAGAGGCATAATTCGGGAGTGTGATAAAATACACCCCATTTGCATAGACTCCCTGCTAAAATACACACCAACCAGACTTTGTACAATATTACTGTTCTTTTGTTGTCACTGGGTGAAAGTTCTGGACCTCTGTTCCTAACAGCATTGTGGGTATAATTGTAGTACTGTAAAGTGACTGTGGTGTTTCAAGAAGTCAGCTCACCAATATCTCTCAAGGGCAGGCAATGATGGGAATAAATGTTG
Source organism: Chiloscyllium plagiosum (assembly GCF_037043375.1). Lineage (NCBI taxonomy): Eukaryota > Metazoa > Chordata > Chondrichthyes > Orectolobiformes > Hemiscylliidae > Chiloscyllium > Chiloscyllium plagiosum. Next base: position 9,408,230 of record NW_028270175.1, read on the forward strand.
CCTGATGGTAATGCCCAGATCCCATGAAAGAAACATTTTTAGAAAGCAACCAAATTATAGACAAATAACAATGAGATAATAACCATGCCTTCTGGTTTTGGATGTTGGTGCAGAATAAATTTTAACTATATCACTGGGAAGACTTTGCTGTTCTTTGAAAGATAAAAAGAATCTTTTTTAAAATGTTAGGGGGTAAAAAGACAGGGTAGATGAGATAAACTATTTCTGCTGGATGGGAGTTTGGGATGAGAGGCACAGTCCAAAATCAGAGGCAGTCTTTACAAGAGTGAAATCAAGAAACCATTCTACAAGAAAGGACTGGTATAAGTTTGGAACTCTCTTCTGCTAATGGCAGTTAGTGCCAGATTAATTATTTAGTTTAAATCTGAGATTGATAAATCTTCATAACCCAAAGATATCAAGAGAAATGGGAAAGCAGACAGCACCTTAACAACTCATCTGCACACATTTGGTATTTTGTAGTGTTGTGAACGGCCATCTTAAAGCATGAACTTTAAATAGTCTATTAACTTTAGGTTATAGCTGGTCAACTTTTATTGCATGTTACACTGTAGTAAGGGCAGTTTTCACATGTAATCAGGACAGGGCGACATGTACGAGAGCAGAGAGATGGTTTCCACTAGTTCAACAAGAAAGAAATGTTGCATTCTGGAAACCAATCTAAAGTTTTGAGGCAGGATCTTTTTGGCAGGATTTCAACCTGGGACTGGTGCTTGCAACTTAAATAAACTGGTAAATTAATAGTATTTGTGTTGCAACTGAGTCAGCGATAAAGATTAATCAAATAGATGTTTATGTTGCAAACAACAGAATAAGTACTCAGTTTACAGGTTTAAAAACAAATCCCACTGTGACATTCGGTGTTCGTAGTGCATGTGCGAAGGGACATGACAAATGTCAGTATGGCTTGCGGGGTTGGGGGGAATAATTAAAACCGATTGATTGAACATCTGATCACCTCGTCCCTTTTATGAAAAGGGTGCAGTAATGACATTAGATGGACACTGATACTGAGAGCAATCTGTACTCTCTGTAATTGACATCAGTAGCATGTGTTTAATGTGTTGTTGATAACACTGCCCGCATATCTCTCATGTCCCTTGTCGCTGTTTGATTATATTTTCTGTGAAGGTGCATTTGTTTGGGTTACTCCTGCATGTATTAGTGCTGGGGTCAGTCAGATAGACAGGAGAAGCCACTGTTTCTTACCTGCCAAAAGTGCTTTTCTCTCTGTCACCCCCTTTTTTGTTCTTTAATTGTTCCACTTTTCTTTTTCTGTTCCCCTTTGACTAACTCCATCTTCCTCCATTTTCTCATCCCTTCTCTGTTACTCCCTCTTCAACCCCTCCTCTGACTCTTTCATATCCTCCTTCTGCCTTCCCTGCCTCCATCTTCTTCCCTCCTCCTTACCCACTATTTTCCTTCTCCCTGTCCTTTCCCCCCCTTCCACTCCTTCTTCTCCCTTCCCCTCTCCCTGTCCTTCTCCCACCCATCTCACCTCTCCCTCTCTTCACCTTGTCCTTCTCGCTCATTTCCCTGTCCTCTCCCTTTCTCCCTCCCCCTCTCCCCAATCCTTAAATTGGATGCATTTGAGAGAGGGTTCACTGGTATGGTCCCTGGTAAGGAAGAATTATCATACGAGCAAAAGCTAAACATGTTAGGACTCTACTCACTGGAGTTTCAAAACAATGAGAGGTGATGTCACTGAAACACATAGGATTCCTAAGGGACTTAACAGGGAAAATGGTGAGAGGATGTTACCCTTCCTGGGGGAGTCTAACACCAGACGGCATAGTGTCAGAATAAAGGGGTGCCAATTTAAGATTACGATAAGGAGGAATTCCTTCTCTCAGGAGGTTGTGATTTTTTTTTGCCAGAAAAGAGCTGCAGGGGTAGAGTTCTTTTGTATATTTAAGGCTGAGGCAGATAGATTCTTGATCAGAATGGAATCAAGGGTTAAGGGGAAAACACAGGCAAGTGGATGTGAGGAATATAGGAGGGTCTGAATGGCCTATTCCTGTTCCTAATTTTTATGGTCTCTCTCCCTATACTTCTGCACCCCCATGCTCCCTGTCCCTTTTCCTCACCCTATTCTTCTCCTCCACTCCTTCCCTCCCTGTTCTCTCGTCTTCCCCCATCCTCTACCCCAATGTCCTTTCTCCCGTCCTCTCTTCCCCCCTCCTATCCTCACCCACACCTCGTGTCCCTCCTCCCAGTCCTCTCTCTTTCCCCATGCTCTCTTCTATTCCACTCCTCTCCCTATCTTCTCCTCCCCATCCCCTCCTATTCCTCTCCCCCTCCCACTCTTCCCTCCCTCGTTACCTCTCTCCCCCTTCTCTCTCCTCTCCCCTCTTCCCTTCCTTCTCTCCCCCTCCCTCTCCTCTCCCCCTTTCCCTCCCCTGTCCCCCCTTCCCTCCCCTGTCACCCCTCCACTCCCCTTCCCTCCACTCGTTCCCCCTCTCATGTACCCCCTCCTCTTTCCCCTTCCTATCCTCCCCTCCCTTTCTCCACTTCCCTCCCTATCCTTTCCCTCCTCAGCCTCGCCTCTCTCTCCCTCGTTAGCCTCGCTCCCCCCTCATCTCTCTCTCCCGCTCCCCCTCCCTCCAACTTTCTCTCCCTTATCTCTCTCCCCCACCCCCACTTCTCTCTCTGCCTCCCCTCTTCACCTTCCCTCTCCCCTACCTTTCTCTTCCCATCCCCTCTCTCTCCTAATCTCTCTCCCCCTCCTTCTCCCACACACTCACTCTCTCCCCTCCTCCTTCTCTACCCCCACCCCTCTCCCCTATGTCTCTCCCGCTCCACTCTCTCTATCTCCTCCTCCCTCCCTCCCCCACTTCTCTCTCCCCCTTCCTCTATCTCTCTCCCCCTCTATTGCTCTACTCCTCCCTCTCTATCTCTTTTCCCTCCTCTGTTAATCTCTCTCCCCCTCCCTATCGCCCCATTTCTCTCCCCTCTCCCTGCCTCTACCTCTCTCCCCCTCCCTCTATCTCTCTCCCCTCCCTCTCTCTCCCCTTCCCTCTATCTCCCCTCCCTCTCTCTTTCTCACCGCCTCCCACTCTCTCCCCTTCCCTCTTTATCTACATTCCCCCTCTCTGTCCTCCCTCCCTCATGCTGTTCTCTCCAGGCGGTCACCCTCCCCCACGGTCCTGCTGCCCACCTCTCCCTATTTCCCTCCCCCTCCCTGTTTCCTGGGTAACGAACCAGGCCAGGTGTTAGAATTAGAGGTAGGTGAGCACTTTGGGGATAGTGACCATAATTCGGTGATTTTTACTCTCGTGATGGAGAGGGATAAGTGTGTACTACAGGGCAAGAGTTATAGCTGGGGTCAGGGAAATTATGATGCGGTGAGGCATGACTTAGGATGTGTGGCTTGGAAAAGTAGACTCCAAGGCAAGAGTGTAAATGATATGTGGAGCTTGTTCAAGGAGCAACTATTGAGTGTCCTTGATAATTATGTACCTGTCAGGCAGGGAGGAAAGGGTCGTGCGAGGGAGCCGTGGTTTAATAAGGAATTGGAATCCCTTGTTAAATGGAAGAGGGCGGCCTATCTCAAGATGAGACGTGAAGGTTCAATTGGGGCGATTGAGAGTTATAGGGTAGCCAGGAAGGACCTGAAGAGAGAGCTAAGAGCAGCAAGGAGGGGACATGAAAGGTCCTTAGTCGGTAGGATTAGGGAAAACCCTAAGGCTTTCTATAGGTATGTTAGGAATAAAAGAATGACTAGGGTAGGAATAGGTCCAGTCAAGGATAGTAGTGGGAAGTTGCGTGTGGAGGCGGAAGAGATTGGGGAGACACTGAATGAATACTTTTCTTCAGTATTTACTCAGGAACAGGGCATTGTCGTCGAAATGAATACTGAGTCACAAATAAGTAGAATGGATGGCTTTGAGGTATGTAGAGAAGATGTGTTGGAAATCCTGGAAAAGGTGAAAATAGATAAGTCCCCTGGGCCTGATGGCATTTATCCTAGGATTCTCTGGGAAGCAAGGGAGGAGATTGCAGAGCCATTGGCCTTGATTTTTATGTCCTCTTTGTCTACAGGAGTAGTGCCAGAAGACTGGAGGATAGCAAATGTGGTTCCCTTGTTCAAAAAGGGGAGTAGGGATAACCCTAGTAACTATAGGCCGGTGAGTCTCACTTCTGTTGTGGGCAAAGTCTTAGAGAGAATTGTAAGGGATAGAATTTATGCACATCTGGATAGGAATAATGTGATCAAGGATAGTCAGCATGGTTTTGTGAAGGGCAGGTCGTGCCTCACAAACCTTATTGAATTCTTTGAAAAGGTGACGAAGGAGGTTGATGAGGGGAAAGCGGTAGATGTGGTATATATGGATTTTAGTAAGGCGTTTGATAAGGTTCCCCATGGTAGGCTACTGCAGAAAATACAGACATATGGCATTGAGGGTGAGTTGGAGGTTTGGATTAGGAATTGGCTGGATGGAAGAAGACAGAGGGTAGTAGTTGATGGCAAAGTTTCTTCATGGAGTGCCGTCACTAGCGGTGTTCCGCAAGGATCTGTTTTGGGACCATTGCTGTTTGTCATTTTTATAAATGACCTGGAAGAGGGGTTAGAAGGTTGGGTGAGCAAGTTTGCGGATGATACGAAAGTCAGAGGAGTTGTTGACAGTGAGGAAGGATGTGGCAGGTTACAGCAGGATATAGAGAAGCTGCAGAGCTGGGCAGAAAGGTGGCAAATGGAATTCAATGTAGCTAAATGTGAGGTGATTCACTTTGGGAAGAATAACAAAAAGATGGGGTACAGGGCTAATGGTCGGATACTTGGTAGTGTGGATGAGCAGAGGGATCTTGGTGTCCATGTACACACATCTCTGAAAGTTGCCACCCAGGTAAATAGTGCGGTGAGGAAGGCATATGGCGTACTGGCTTTTATTGGTAGAGGAATTGAGTTCCGGAGTCCTGAGGTCATGATGCAGTTGTATAAGACTCTGGTGCGGCCGCATCTGGAATATTGTGTGCAGTTTTGGTCGCCATACTATAGGAAGGATGTGGAGGCACTGGAACGGGTGCAGAGGAGGTTTACCAGGATGTTGCCTGGTATGGAAGGAAGATCGTATGAGGAAAGACTGAGACACTTGGGGCTGTTTTCATTAGAGAAAAGAAGGTTTAGGGGTGACTTGATTGAGGTGTACAAGATGATTAGGGGGTTAGATAGGATTGACAGTGTGAACCTTTTCCCGCGTATGGAGTCGGGTATTACAAGGGGGCATAGCTTTAAATTAAGGGGGGGGTAGATATAGGACTGAAGTTAGGGGTAGGTTCTTCACTCAGCGAATCGTAAGTTCATGGAATGCCCTGCCAGTAGCAGTGGTGGACTCTCCCTCTTTATGGGCATTTAAACGGGCATTGGATAGGTATATGGAGGATAGTGGGTTAGTATAGGTTAGGTGGGCTTGGATCGGCGCAACATCGAGGGCCAAAGGGCCTGTACTGCGCTGTATTCTTCTATGTTCTATGTTTCCCACACTCTCCCTGTTTCCCTCCCTCTCCCTCTGCTTCCCTCCCTCTCCCTGTTTCCCTCCTCCTCCCCTCTCCGTTTCCCTCCCTCTCCCTCTTTCCCTCCCCGTCCCTCTTTCCCTTCTTCTCCCTGTTTCCCCTCCGTTTCCCTCCCCCTCCCTGTTTCCTCCCTCTCCCTGTTTCCCTCCCTCGCCGTTTCCCTCCCTCCCCCTCCGTTTCCCTCCCTCTTTCCTCCTCCCTCTCTCATTCCCTCCCACCCCGTTTCCCTCCCCCCTCTCTGTTTCCCTCCTCCTCCCTCTCCCTGTTTCCCTCCCCTTCCCTCTCCATGTTTCCCTCCCCCTCCCTGTTTCCCTCCCCTTCCCTCTCCATGTTTCTCTCCCTCTCTGTTTCCCTCCCTTTCCCTCTCCATGTTTCCCTCCCCCTCACTGTTTCCCTCCCCCTCCCTCTCTGTTTCCCTCCCTCTCCCTGTTTCCCTCCCGCTCTCCCTGTTTCCCTCCCGCTCTCTCTGTTTCCCTCCCTCTCTCTCTGTTTCCCTCCCTCTACCTGTTTCCCTCCCGCTCTCCCTGTTTCCCTCCCGCTCTCCCTGTTTCCCTCCCGCTCTCCCTGTTTCCCTCCCGCTCACCCTGTTTCCCTCCCCTTCTCCCTGTTTCCGTCTCCCTCCCCCTCCCTGTTTCCCTCCCCCTCTTTCCCTCCCTCTCCCTGTTTCCCTCCCTCTCTCCCTGTTTCCCTCCGTTTGCCTCCCCCTCACCCTGTTTCCCTCCCTCTCTCTGTTTCCCTCCCCCTCACCGTTTCCATCCCCCTCCCTGTTTCCCTCCCCCTCTCTCTGTTTCCCTCCCTCTCCCTGTTTCCCTCCCTCTCCGTTTCCCTCCCGATCTCCCTGTTTCCCTCCCATTCTCCCTGATTCCCTCCCCCTCTCTCTTTCCCTCCCCCACTCCCTGTTTCCCTCCCTCTCTCCGTTTCCCTCCCTCTCTCCGTTTCCCTCCCCCTCTCCGTTTCCCTCCCCCTCTCCCTGTTTCCCTCCCCCTCTCCCTGTTTCCCTCCCCCTCCCTCTGTTTCCCTCCCCCCTCCCTCTCTCCTTGTTTCCCTCCCCTCTCCCTGTTCCCCCCTCTCTCCGTTTCCCTCCCTCTCCCTGTTTCCCTCCCTCTCCGTTTCCCTCCCTCTCCCTGTTTCCCTCCCCTTCTCCCTATTTCCCTCCCCCTCTCCGTTTCCCTCCCCCTCCCTCTGTTTCCCTCCCCCTCCCTGTTTCCCTCCCCCCTCTCTGTTTCCCTCCCTCTCCGTTTCCCTCCCTCTCCCTGATTCCCTCCCCTTCCCTGTTTCCCTCCCCCTCTCCCTGTTTCCCTCCCCTCTCCGTTTCCCTCCCCCTCCCTCTGTTTCCCTCCCCCTCCCTGTTTCCCTCACCCTCTGTTTCCCTCCCTCTCCCTGTGTCCCTCCCCTGTTTCCCTCCACCTCCCTGTTTCCCTACCTCTCTCCCTGTTTCCCTCCCTCTCCCTTTCCCTCCCTCTCTCCGTTTCCCTCCCCCTCTCCGTTTCCCTACCTCTCTCCCTGTTTCCCTCCCCCTCTGTGTTTCCCTCCCCCTCCCTTTGTTTCCCTCCCCCTCCCTGTTTCCCTCCCCCTGTTTGCCTCCCCTCTCCCTGTTTCCCTCCCTCTCCCAATTTCCCTCCCTCTCTCCCTGTTTCCCTCCATCTCCCTGTTTCCCTCCCCCCTCCCTGTTTCCCTACCCCTCCCTCTCCGTTTCCCTCCCATTCTCCCTGATTCCCTCCCACTCTCCCTGATTCCCTCCCCCTCTCCCTGTTTCCCTCCCCGTCTCCCTCCCTCTCTCCCTGTTTCCCTCCCTCTCTCCCTGTTTCCCACACCCTCCATTTCCCTCCCTCTCCCTGTTTCCCTCCGACTCCCTGCTTCCCTCCCTCTCCCTGTTTCCCTCCCTCACTCCCTGTTTCCCTCCCTCTCTCCCTGTTTCCCTCCCTCTCTCCCTGTTTCCCTCCCTCTCCGATTCCCGGCCTCTCCCTCTTTCCCTCCCCCTCTCCCTGTTTCCCTCCGTCTCCCTCTCCCTGTTTCCCTCCATCTCCCTGTTTCCCTCCCCCTCCCTGTTTCCCTCCTCCCCCTCTGTTTCCCTCCCCCCTCAGTTTCCCTCCCCCTCTCCCTGTTTCCCTCCCCTCTCCTCTCCCTCTCTCTGTTTCCCTCCCCCTCTCCCTGTTTCCCTCCCCTCTCCCTGTTTCCCTCCCCTCTCCCTGTTTCCCTCCCTCTCCATTTTCTTCCCCCTCTCCCTGTTGTCCTCCCCTCCCTCTGTTTCCCTCCCTCTCTCTCTTTCCCTCCCCCTCTCTCTTACCCTCCCCCTCTCTCTCTCTCTTTCACCCCCCTCTCCCTGTTCCCCCCCTCTCCCGGTTTCTCCCCCCCCCCCCTCCTGGTTCTCCCCCCACCTCCTGGTCTCTCCCCCCCCTCACCCGGTCACCCCCCACCTACCGGGTTCCCCTCCCCCTCTCTCCCGGTTCTCCCCCCCCCCCTCTCTCCCGGTTTCCCCCCCCTCTCTCCCGGTTCCCCTCCCCCCTTCTCCCGGTTTCCCCCCCCCTCTCTCCCGGTTTCCACCCCCTCTCTCCCGGGTTTCCCCCCACCTCCCGATTCCCCCCCTCCCGGTTTCCCCTCCTCCTATACCTGTTTCCCTTCCTCTCCCTGTTTCCCTCCTCCTCCTCCTCTCCCTGTTTCCCTCCGTCCTCCTCTCCCTGTTTCCCTCCCTCCTCCTCCTCTCCCTGTTTCCCTCCCTCCTCCTCCCCTCCCTGTTTCCCTCCCTCCCCCCCTCCCTGTTTCCCTCCCCCCCCTCCCTGTTTCCCTCCCCCCCTCCCTGTTTCCCTCCTCTCCCTGTTTCCCTCCCCCCCCTCCCTGTTTCCCTCCCCCCCTCCTCTCCCCATTTCCCTCCCCCCCCCTCCCCGTTTCCCTCCCCCCCCTCCTCTCCGTTTCCCCCTCCTCTCCGTTTCCCCCCTCCCCTCCCTGTTTCCCCCCTCCCCTCTCCCTGTTCCCCCTCCCCTCTCCGTTTCCCCCCCCTCCCCTCTCCCTGTTTCCCCCCCTCCCCTCTCCCTGTTTCCCCCCCTCCCCTCTCCCTGTTCCCCCCCTCCCCTCTCCCTGTTCCCCCCTCCCCTCTCCCTGTTCCCCCCCTCCCCTGTTTCCCCCCTCCCCTCTCTCCCCCCTCCCCTCTCCCTGTTCCCCCCCCTCTCCCTGTTTCCCCCCCTCCCCTCTCCCTGTTCCCTCCCCCTCCCCTCTCCCTGTTCCCTCCCCCCTCCTCTCCCTGTTTCCCTCCCCCCTCCTCTCCCTGTTTCCCTCCCCCCTCCTCTCCCTGTTTCCCTCCCCCCCTCCTCTCCCTGTAACCTTTCCCCCCCTCCCTGTTTCCCTCCCCCCCTCCTCTCCCTGTTTCCCTCCCCCCCTCCCTGTTTCCCTCCCCCCCCTCCCTGTTTCCCTCCCCCCCTCCCTGTTTCCCTCCTCTCCCTGTTTCCCTCCCCCCCCTCCTCCCTGTTTCCCTCCCCCCCCGTTTCCCTCCCCCCCTCCTCTCCCTGTTTCCCTCCCCCCTCCCTGTTTCCCTCCCCCCTCCCTGTTTCCCTCCCCCCCTCCCTGTTTCCTTCCCCCCCCTCCCTGTTTCCCTCCACTCCGTTTCCCTCCCCCCTCTCCCTGTTTCCCTCCCCCCCTCCTCTCCCTGTTTCCCTCCCCCCCCCTCCTCTCCCTGTTTCCCTCCCCCCCCTCTCCCTGTTTCCCTCCCCCCCCCTCTCTCCCTGTTTCCCTCCCCCCCTCCCTGTTTCCCTCCTCTCCCTGTTTCCCTCCCCCCTCCCTGTTTCCCTCCCCCCCGTTTCCCTCCCCCCCTCCTCTCCCTGTTTCCTTCCCCCCCTCCTCTCCCTGTTTCCTTCCCCCCCTCCTCTCCCTGTTTCCCTCCCCCCCCTCCCTGTTTCCCTCCCCCCCTCCCTGTTTCCCTCCTCTCCCTGTTTCCCTCCCCCCCTCCCTGTTTCCCTCCCCCCCGTTTCCCTCCCCCCCGTTTCCCTCCCCCCCTCCTCTCCCTGTTTCCCCCCCCTCTCCCTGTTTCCCTCCCCCCCCTCCTCTCCCTGTTTCCCTCCCCCCCCTCCTCTCCCTGTTTCCCCCCCCCTCCTCTCCTCTCCGTTTCCCCCCCCCTCTCCTCTCCCTGTTTCCCCCCCCTCTCCTCTCCCTGTTTCCCCCCCCCTCCCTGTTTCCCCCCCCCTCTCCCTGTTTCCCTCCCCCCTCCCTGTTTCCCTCCCCCCTCCCTGTTTCCTTCCCCCCCCTCCCTGTTTCCCTCCCCCCCCTCCCTGTTTCCCTCCCCCCCCTCCCTGTTTCCCTCCTCTCCCTGTTTCCCTCCCCCCCCTCCCTGTTTCCCTCCCCCCCTCCTCTCCCCGTTTCCCTCCCCCCCCCCCCTCCCCGTTTCCCTCCCCCCCCTCCTCTCCGTTTCCCCCCCCTCTCCCTGTTTCCCTCCCCCCCCTCCCTGTTTCCCTCCCCCCCCCCTCCTCTCCCTGTTCCCCCCCCCTCCTCTCCTCTCCCTGTTTCCCCCCCCCTCTCCTCTCCCTGTTTCCCCCCCCTCCTCTCCTCTCCCTGTTTCCCCCCCCTCTCCTCTCCCTGTTTCCCCCCCCCCCTCCCTGTTTCCCCCCCCTCTCCGTTTCCCCCCCCTCTCCCTGTTCCCCCCCCTCCTCCTCCCTGTTTCCCTCCCCCCTCCTCCTCCCTGTTTCCCCCCCCCCCTCCCTGTTCCCCCCCCTCTCCCTGTTTTCCCCCCCCTCTCCCTGTTCCCCCCCCTCCCTGTTCCCCCCCTCTCCCTGTTTCCCCCCCCTCTCTCTGTTCCCCCCCCCTCTCCCTGTTCCCCCCCCCTCTCCCTGTTCCCCCCCCCCTCTCTCTGTTCCCCCCCCCTCTCTCTGTTCCCCCCCCTCTCCCTGTTCCCCCCCCCTCTCCCTGTTCCCCCCCCCTCTCCCTGTTCCCCCCCCTCTCCCTGTTCCCCCCCCCCTCTCCCTGTTTCCCCCCCCCCCTCTCCCTGTTCCCCCCCCCCCCTCTCCCTGTTCCCCCCCCCCCCCTCTCCCTGTCCCCCCCCCCCCCCTCTCCCTGTCCCCCCCCCCCTCTCCCTGTTCCCCCCCCCCCCTCTCCCTGTTCCCCCCCTCTCCCTGTTTCCCCCCCCCCTCCTCTCCCTGTTTCCCCCCCCCTCCTCTCCCTGTTTCCCCCCCCTCCTCTCCCTGTTTCCCCCCCCCCTCCCTGTTTCTCTCCCTGTTTCCCTCCCCTCTCCTCTCCCTGTTTCCCTCCCCCTCCTCTCCCTGTTTCCCTCCCCCCTCCTCTCCCTGTTTCCCCCCCCCCTCCCTGTTTCTCTCCCTGTTTCCCTCCCCTCTCCTCTCCCTGTTTCCCTCCCCCTCCTCTCCCTGTTTCCCTCCCCCTCCTCTCCCTGTTTCCCTCCCCCTCCTCTCCCTGTTTCCCTCCCCCCTCCTCTCCCTGTTTCCCTCCCCCCTCCTCCTCCCTGTTTCCCTCCCCCTCCTCCCCCTCCTCTCCCTGTTTCCCTCCCCCTCCTCTCCCTGTTTCCCTCTCCCTCCTCTCCCTGTTTCCCTCCCCCCTCCTCTCCCTGTTTCCCTCTCCCTGTTTCCCTCCCCCCCCCTCTCCTCTCCCTGTTTCCCTCCCCCCCCCTCTCCTCTCCCTGTTTCCCTCCCTCTGTGCCGGAGTCGCACCCAGTCTGCAGCGGTACCGCCCACGGCCTGTGTCTGGCTGCGGGCTCTGACAGCGGGCTGTGTGGATGAGTCAGTCCTTCATTGAGCCGGATTCCCCCCCGGGGGGAGTTAGTGCGGGGGCTGCGGCTTCACAAACATTCTTCCAGCAACAAAAAAAAACATTTCGCTCTGCGCCTCGTCTTGCACTTTTCCCTCCCCCCAACCTCAAAAAGAATCAGAATCATTGCAAACCTTAAAAAAGAATCATTACAAATTCACTGCAATCTCTACTTTGTTGTATCGTTTAACCTTGCATTTAGGTAGCACCTAATCATTGTTTTTACCTAGTTGATTTTAACCCTACTGCGAATCCTCTTGCAAGGATGCCTGCCTTGAAGAAGTTTTCCTCCTCTCTCTACAAGAGCTTTATTCCTGATGAAGGGCTTTTGCCCGCAACTTTGATTTTGCTGCTGCCTGAACTGCTGTGCTCTTCCAGCACCACTAATCCTGATCTCGCAGCCTAACCAAGCATTCGAGAGTTGCCTCTATCCAGAATCATGCAAACTGTTCCAAAGTTTAGTCCACTTTGTAAAATGCTACAAAAATAGTTCTGTGTTTGTGTGCAAATAGAAATTATATAACCCCCGTAAAATATACCCTTCCCCGCCAAAAAAAAACCTTTCTGTAGCACTGTTCAATGCAACATGGTGAACTGTTTGCATTTCAGCAGCGTGTGTGTATGTATTTATAGCTAATGAAAAATAAGAAGCCAATTCTCTCGTTCTGAGTTTCACGGTAAGGCTGTAAATTTTCCCTGTGTACAGTTTCATGTGGTGAAGTGTTGCCGGAAGCCTTGTCCAGTCGTGCGTCATTCAGACTCTGGGGGCGGCTGGGTCCTTGTGAGACTTTCCACTGAAATGGAAATTACTTCAGTCTCGGCCTCCCCACTTCTAACCCCCGTCCCCAGCCTGGAGTTGCATACCACAGTAACAGCACCTCACACCAACGCAGTGTCTGTAAATAATAAAAATCTGATGGAACATCTCTTTCAACATTAACGATTTGAACTTTGTGTTTAGTTTGTTTTTGAACTTCGATTTTAATGCCTTTGAGAGAGAGATACAGAAAAATAATTTACCCCCCCCCCCCATGACTTGTGTTGAGCTCTGCACGGCGAAGGGTTGTCAGTGAGACTTCATTCATCTGTCAGGAGGGTATTGAACTATGAGAACCCCACCCAGCTGTGCCTCACTTATTTTCCAGCTGAAATCAGTGGATAACACTCAGAGAGCAGAGGGCCACAGTTGATCCCCTCCCGAGTCTGGCAGTGCCAAGCCCAGTTGTAGCACGTCTACTCCCTCTCTGGCTCAACTCAGCCAATTTGGCATCAGCTGGGACTTGGACCTTGCAGATCGTCAGTTGCACTAACTGTTCAGTTTATGGGCTTGTTATTCTTTCTTAAAGAGGTGCCAACCTAATAGGGGGAAAAGGCTTATTTTAAGTCTAGGGATCTTTTATGTAGTGTCATTTTTGTTATACTTAAATACAACTCTTCCAGTAGGGGACAGTGAGGTCTGCAGCTGCTGGAAATCAGAGTTGAGAGTGTGTTGCTGGAAAAGCACAGCAGGTCAGGCAGCATCTAAGGAGCAGGAGAATCAACATTTCGGGCAAAAGCCTTTCATTAGCTGGAATTCCTGATGAAGGGCTTTTGCCCAAAACGTCGGTTTATTTGAAATCACAGTTTGAATTTTCGCCTGGCAAAGGGGCTGGTCTCCGAAAGCTTGTGATTTCAAATGAACCTGTTGGTGTCGTGTGACCTGAGACTTCATCACTCCGGTCCAACATCAGCACCTCAACGTCATGTATATTTAAGCTGAGGTAGAAAGATTCCTGATCACTCCAAAGATGTGCATGTTAGGTGGATTGGTCATGCTGAATTAGTCTTAGAGTTGTACAGCACAGGAACAGACCCTTCAGTCCAACTCATCCATGCCGACCAGATATCCTAACCTAGTCTAGTCCCATTTGCCAGCATTTGGCCCATATCCCTCTAAACCCTTCCTATTCATGTACCCAGATGCCTTTTAAATGTTGTAATTGTATGCTCATTTCATACACGCACCATCCTCTATGTGAAAAAGTTGCCCTTTAGATCCCTTTTGAATTGCACATAATGTTCGTGGATGTGCAGGTTAGGGGGAATTAACCATGGGAAATGTAGGATTATAGGGATAGGGTAGGGGGTGTGTCTGGGTAGGATGCTCTTCAGAGGGTCAGTGTGGATTTGACGGGCTGAATGGCCTATTTCCACAGGCATTCTATGATTCTGTGTAAGGGAATCAAGCGTTATGGAGAAAAGACAAGAAGGTAGAAGTGATGAGCGTCATAGAGCCATTCACACTGGAACAGACCCTTCGGTCCAACTCATCCATGCCAACCAGGTTTCCCTGTGAACCATTTCTATTCATGTACCTGTCCAAATGTCTTTTAAATGTTGTATCTGCATCTGCCACTTTCTCTGGCAGTTTGTTCTGTATAAGTACTGTTGGATCAGCCATGATCCTATTGAATGGTGGAGCAGTCTTGAGGGGCTGAATGGCCTACTTCAGTTCCTATTTCTTACGGAGTTATGATCTTAATTACGTCATTAGCTGGAAAGCCTTCAAGGACCTCACAAAAAGCGCTATATAAATGCAAGTTTTGTTTTCATCCTGGTATTCTTCAAGTCTAAACAAGAAAACCTACAGAAAGAAAATAAAGAAATATGTGCAAAAGTGGAGTTTTAGTATCCTTTTCATAATCCCTATCTTGTTGCTTAACCCCAATTCTACGCCATCACATTGGAGAGAGATCTGTGCAACTTGTGAATAATGAGAGAATATATCAGCCATTGACAGCACAGTGGGTCAGGTTAGCATTTGGGGTGAGACAAGCAAACGTTTCAGTTTAGTAACCTTTTGTGAAACTAATTGTCTCGGCCTCTTCTTGCTCCAAGGAACCTGTTTCTTCCTGATGTCTGAGGTTGATTGGACTCCTTCCTCAGGAGACTGGTATAAAAGGACCTTGGGGAGGTTCTGTCACAATGGTTGGCTCCAATAAAGCACATGGTACAGTTTCAGCATGGCATCAGGCTGGATTTACAAATCAGATCTACAAAACCCAGTCACTGGGTTCTCCCGTTCACATCTGAAACTTGGCATTGCATAAACAGCGTTACTTTATAAGGTAATAAAATTGATGCCCTCAAACATTGAAACTGTGCAAGCCATGAGTTACTTTAAATGTGATCTGGAGATTGTATTGTATTGTTTTCTGTGCACGAACAGTGCAGTTGGAGGTCAGTAATACATGGGATGCAACCTTCCAATATTTCAGCCAGGAGTTATGTCCACGAGGTAATTGTACCTTTGACCGATATCACAAAGTAACCACAACATTATTTTGTGACACATTTGCTCACACCTTTAAAGTGATTGTGCTTTAAAAATTGTAGCTTGGTGAGTGAAGGTGCAGGATTTCGAGTCATACAGCACGGACACAGACCCTTCAGTACAACCAGTCCATGCCGAACATAATCCCAAACTAAACTAGTCCCACCTGCCTGCTCCTGGGTCATATCCCTCCAACGCTTTCCTATTCATGTGTCTCCAGCCATTTTATTTCTTTTGATGTTTCTTGGCAGATGAAGATTTTGTAAAGGTTGTTCTCAGCATTTCCAGGCTTGCTAGTATTGCTCACACCTATGTGGGACCAGCAGAGTGTCCCACTGCAGGTCATAGAGTCATAGAGATGTACAGCATGGAAACAGACCAAATATCCCAACCCAATGTAGTCCCACCTGCCAGCACCCGGCCCATATGTATGGATGAAGGTGTAGTTGCTCCTGGGTACAACTGGTTCCATCCTTCCTCTCCATTTCTCCTTTCTGCTGGTTCTTCGCTCAGTCTGAAAGGTGTCTGCTGGTCCTGAGGTAGAATCTCCAGGTGTCACAATCTGGTGATGAAGCTCACACAAGGCAGGACTACTTCAGGAATCCTTGAAATTTTTATGTGGGCTCCCTCTGTTCAGTTTACCAATGGTCAGGTCTCCATAAAACCTGGGCAGGCATCAGTCCTCCAAATAGGCAGCATGACCCACCCAGTGGGCTGACTCTGCAGGAGAGCAGAAGGAGGTCCTTTGAGCCTGCTCCTCCATTTGATATCATCATGGCTGATCCTCTACCTCAATCCATATTCCTACTTCATCTCCAAACCCCTTAAGGTTTTTAAATTTTCAAAAATATGTCATGGTCTTTAAAATCTGAAAAGAAATTCAAGCTTTTCCTTGAATACAGTCAGTGAACCATCCTCCATTACCTTGTGTCGTAGAGAATTCCACAGGGTGACCACCTACTGAGTGAAGACATGTTTACTTATCTCCATCCTAAATGGCTCGATCCAGATCTTGAGACTGTGTCCCCTATTCTAGACTCCCCAACCACCTACCCTGTCCAGCACTGTTTGAATTTTATGTTTCAAACAAATCCTCTGTCATCTTTCTAACTTCTCCTAAAGGCCCAGTCAAACCAATCTCTATTCATTGAATGGTCATGCCTTTCCCAATATTAGTCTAGTGAACCTTTGCTGCACTCCCTCTATGGGAAGTATGTCTTAGGTAGGAAGACCAAAAGGAACACAATACTTCAGGGTACGGTCTCACCAAGGCTCAGTATAACTGTAGTAAGGCATCCCTACTTCTGAACTTAAATCCTCTTGCAATGAAGGCCATTATGCCATTTGCTTTTCGAGCTGGATGCACCTGCCTGTTTGCTTTCATTGACTGCCTAAGAAGCTGGGCAGTGGGCTTTGATATGACAGAGTTTAGCTTGGCGACTGATCCGTGAGTCTGGGACATGCCTTGGAATTCCCTGCGGTAGGTGAATTCAGTCACGGTCTGCCATCCATCAATGACCTAGGATACCTTATCATAGACCACTGGCCGTCCATAAAATGGCGAAGGGTGTGCCCATTGCAGAAGGTCGATATGTGTGTGTTTGTTTTTAACAGTCTATCTTATGGAGCAGGCAGAAGGCTAAATGTTATACTGCAAAACTGATTTATAAGCTGTAGAATATATTTTCCATTGCCTCTTTATGGTTAAGAAATTTAATTTTGATTTTTAATTAGTGTTTTCTCTCTCTCCTCTCTCTTTCTTTTCATTCACCCCTGGCTCCCATAACTCCATCTGATTGCAGATATTGAATACCATATTCACAGAATCATATAGCGTGGAAGGAGACCTTCAGGCCTTTGTACTTGTATTGGCATTTTGAAAGAGCTCTCCAATTAGTTTTTCCCCTTCCTTCCCCATAGCCTTGCTGCCCACCTCCTTATAGGACAGATCGAATTCACTTTTCAAAGTTACTAACGAATCTGCATCCTTGAAGGCTGTTTGTTCCAGATCACAAAATCTGGAAGTCATGTGACATTCACTTACAAATACTGGCCAGTATGGAGGGTTAAAAACTGTTCAGTTGCCAGTTCAGAGGTTGTATGCAGTGCTCAGTGTTGGCCTGGTTCGTAAACCAGGAATGCTCCCATCTTTCCCATAGAACTGATCCACAGTCTATGCTAATCTTGACTGCTTAGGCACACTGCAAGCACTTGGCCTTACGTGGTCACAAAGGTTAAGAAAAGGAAGCGTTAGCCAGGGTTCACCTGATAATATAAGCCAGGAGGTAGTGGGTATCTGCAGCAAGGGTCATAGAGATGGGAACCATCACAACATCGAAGAGGTATTTAGATGAACATTTTAAATGGCACAGCATTCAAGGCTAAGGACCAAGTGCTGGGAATGAGATTAGAGTTCTGAGGGAGAGTCACTAGACCCGCAGCATTAACTCTGATATCTGTCCACAGATGCTGCCAGACCTGCTGAGCTTTTCTAGCAACTTCTGTTTTTGTTTCTGATTTATAGCATCTGCAGTTCCTTCAGTTTTTATATAGGATTAGAATAGATTGATGTTTGATTTCGAGAGTGCATCTGATGGGCCATTCTGCGCTGCAATACTCTATGACTCTGCAACCTTTAAAATGATAGCATTATCAAACAAAGTTTGTCATGAGTCATGTGAGGAGAAAGTTGAACAAAGCTTGATCAAATGCGTTGGTTTTAAGCAGCATATTAAAGAAGCAGGGAATGGTGGAGAGTTTTAGGGGTGTATTCTAAAGCTTTAGGGGCTAAATAGCTGCTCTCTAGGTTGCTAGAAAGTGGACTTCATGTTGTTTAACTGCCCCTGCTGAGACTTCCTGTTAAGAATATTTTTATGTGGCACCAAAGGGCTTTTTTGTAGTACAGTATAGACTTGATGGGCCAAAGGGCCTCTTCTGAATTGTATCATTCTATTTGCAATTACTAAACCTCTGAAAGTGTATACTCACGTAAACTAACACCCGTGGGAGCAGAGTTTGTTGATGGAAGTGTGACCATGCTGTGTGAATATTGATGTACAAATTACTCCTTTGTACATGTTTGAGCTGTTCCACCGGCGTGATGGTTGGCAGTTGTATCTTTTAAGATGGCACCTTGAATCACAAATGCTATTTCCTGAAAATGTTTTGTTACTTCTGCGAGTGGGAAATGGTTCCTGTGGGTCCCGCAGGAGTGAGTGTTATGTGGGCATCACAGGTTGCCAATGGCAGTGATGGAGTGTGGTGCCGGAGCTTAGTCCCCTTAACATTGGAACCGGAATATATTTTCCTCAGAGATCCTTGTTAATTAAGTGGTGGAGAATGCTTCCTCTCCCTTGATAATTATGGAGCTATCATTTAACATGTAGATGTTCCCCAGTGGTACAATGGAGAGACATGGCCTATTCCCAGGGTGAGTATTTGTCTTCCTTGTTTATCTCCTTACTTGTGCACTCCTGTCACCGACAGCATGTGTGAAGTGAAATAGCTGACCTCAACTAATGTCCACCCATATCGGACTGGTAGCTCAGATCAATTGCACTGCTTCCACTGTCACTGCAATGAAGATCAATGAAATCAGCAGAGACCGAAGGGCAGAGAACAGTTCGCCTGAATAGTTTGGTCTCTGAATTGATACGAGCCATGTCTTGAAGTTCCTTTATGAGTCAGCGTGGTTTTTTTTTATTCCCCACCCCCGGCTCCGATTCTTCTCCCAAGCATTTGATTAGATCACACCCAGAGAATGTGTACCCTCCTTGTTTGTGTCCCTCCCACACACAGCATGGTTCAGCAGCTCAGTTCTGTAAAGTCTGTTAGGTGTGTAGTAAAACTGGTGAAATATTTATAACCACATCCCCCTCGCTGAGCTCCACGGATTATGCTGGGTGCATTGCAAGCCAAATGTCCTCCCACACGAACACTTTTAGGGGCTTCCTTTGGATCAGCTCATTTCCCTTGACTTCTGGCCTTTCTCAGCTAAGTTTTCCTTGGACCCAATTAGCAAGTTATATATCCAAGGGATTACTTATTTATTTCCAGTCACATTTGGCGATGTTCCATTGTAATGTTGAAATACAGTGTTCTGGCAAGGACACAAATCCTGCCTGTGCCCTGTCTTGCTTGAAGGTGGCTTGAAAACTCTCAAATTGAACTGCTGCACAAGCTGTTGGAAAATTTTAATTAAAGAGCGTACACTTGTGTGACTCACTCCTATCGCATCATTCTTACTCATGGCCAGTCCAGTGGGAATTAAGATGGGTCAAAATCTGATGCAGGCGTCTCAGGGTCATATTTTAAGTATGGGTAACAAATAAGTTCAGCTTCCCTAAAGTACAAGATGGATACATTTTCGTCCCCTTTATTCTTCCATGGGATGTGTGTACAAACAGCATTTTTTGCTCCTCCCTAAATATTTGACTGAGTAGTTCACTACCATCGTTTCAGAGGACATTTAAGAGTCAACCATATTAGATTAGATTCCGTACAATGTGGAAACAGGCTCTTCGGCCCAACAGGTCCACACCGACCCTCCGAAGAGTAACCCACCCAGACCCATTTCCCTCTGACTAATGCACCTAGCAATATGGACAGTTTAGCATGGCCAATTCACGTGACCTGTACATCTTTGTGACTGTGCGAGGAAATGGGAGCACCCAGAGGAAACCCACGCAGACACAGGGAGAATGTGCAAACTCCACACAGACAGTCACTCGAGGCTGGAATCGAACCTGGTGCTGTGAGGCAGCAGTGCTAACCACTGTGCCGCTGTCTAAAAGTCACATCAAGCAGGTAAGGATCTCACTTTAGGAGATGATCGGCATGGCATCTGCAAGTATCTCATCCTTTCAGATGCCTTGACATTAGTGTGCCCAAGTTGGCAGAGGCTGCCAGCCAATCTGAGTCAAGGAGCTAATGTATTCCGAAGGTTGCCAGGCCTTACGCTGCAGGGAATACAACAGCGAGAAGTTAGGTCTTTTTAATCTTTCTGCCGTGAGTGGGCATTATGGTGAGAGGGGTGTCAAGGGATTGGCCTTGCAGCCTGTCTTACCCCTTACTCATTTCCTACTGTCCTCAAACTGGGGCAAATGGAACCCCCACCCCCTCTCTCCAGCCAATTTCAGGTCATCCTGGTCTCCACCTTTCTCGCCCCAGAGAAGCTGGTGATCAGGAGAGGTGGTGAGTTGAGGACTCTTAAGTTGTGCTAAATTGTCCATTTACGTGGCCTTACTTGCTGGAGAGATGAGGAAGTTGCTCACAGACCTTCTCATCTGGTGTTTAACTGCAGAGGTGGTGAGCAGGGGTGAGTTTCTATCCAGGCTGATCTTGCCTAATTATTTCCATTTCTCAGCACCTCCAGGGAGGGGAAGATGCCGCCCTGGGGGTTTCAGTTCCAGATTTCGTTAAATGAATTCACATTCCACCATCTGCTGTGGCTTGATTGGAACCCAATTCCCCAGAGTTGGCTGGTTTACCAGCCCAGCAACATTACCAGTGTGGGGAGGTGATGGTGGTACTCTCACTGGCCCATTCATCCAGAGCCTCAAACCCAGCTTCTGGAGAACATGGGTTCAAGTCCCACCACAGCAGATGGTGAAATTTGAATTCACTAAAACGTGGAATTCAAAGTTAGTCTCATGGTGGCCATGCTGCTAAAAAAAAATGTGGTTGAGTCATGCCCTTGAGGGAAGGCAATCTACTATCTTTACCTGGTCTGGCCTATACATGACTCCAAACCTACAGCAATGTGACTGATTCTTAACTGCTCTCTGAGCTGGCCTAGATACCCCATCAGTGTAAGGCCAACAGTAACAGGCAAGAAATATTGGCCTTGACAGTGATATCCACATCCCGTGAATGAATAAAGGAAAGTAAGTCATGCTGCTATCTTCCCTGACAGAGAAAGGCAATCAATCTTTGCAAAGTTAAAAATCACACAACACCAGGTTATAGTCCAACAGGTTTATTTGGAAGAACTAACTTTTAGAGCGGTGCTCCGAAAGCTAGTGCTTCCAAATAAAGCTGTTGGACTTTAACCTGGCGTTGTGTGTTTTTTAACCTCTTGTTCATCCCAGTCCAACACCGGCACCTCTGAGTCAAGGCAACCTTTGCAGAAGTTGTGAGTTCAGACAAGTTGTGAAATTGGTTTCAGGAACTTGTGGGCTTTCTCTGGAAGAACGTTAGCACGGGAGAAATCTACAGGGATGTCACAGAAAAAAACAGAGCTGGCTCACTGAGGTCCTTCAGTGAAGTAAGACTGCCAACCTTATCTGGTCCAGCCTAAGCGATATGGTTAACTCTTGTTATAGTGACTCAGCAAGTCACTTAGTTTCAAAAAAGTAATGCGACCACTTTTTCAGGGAAATGTTCGGTACTCTTGCCAACTTCATCCTTGGTTGAGAGCAAGTAAAAGCCCTTAGTCATAATAGAATCCCAAAAGTGCAGAAAGAGGCCAGTCAGCCCTTCTGCACTTACTCTTCAAAGAGCATCCATGTAACCCCCACATTTCTCCTGGCTAATCCACCTAGCCTGCATATCCCTTGCCACTATGGGACAATTTAGCATGGCCAATCCGCCAACTGCATTTCTTTGGACTGTGGGAGAAAACCAGAGCGTCTAAAGGAAACCCACCCAGTCACAAGGGGAATGTGCAAACTCCACACACAGTCACCCCAGGTCCCTGGCGCTGTGAGGCAGCAGTGCTAACCACTGAGCCACAGTGTTGTCCACATTTGACCATGTAAGTGAGCATTGCTAATTGGGTATCATTCGATTCACTTAGGGTTATCTGCTTCCTCCTTTTGACGTTTAATGAACTCAATTAATTAAGTCTACCTATCAGAAGAATACTGGCAGTAGGTACTGGTAATGTCCAAAAGATAGTTTTGGTCTTGGGAGAATATTTATCTTGATACCATTAGAGTTGCCACATCACAAGACAGCGAAACCAATGATCTGCTTCATGTTACACTAAGAAGGACATTGATTTCTATTGCTTGCCTTTTTTTCCAGTAAATAGTTTTAAATACATTTTTTAAAATAGGTGGTCTCATATATCAATGCTCACAGTGATTTAGAAGGTATGCAGTTTTACAACACAGATTCCACAAACCCGCAACAATCTACTGCAGAAGCATGAATTAGGGACGTGAATCCTGTGGACTCATTCATACCTTCATCTGAGATGCATTCCAGTGGTGGAATCAGACAGAGGTCAGGAATGGTCTGATTGCAGCATATTTCAAGGGTGAAGAAAGTCCAATTTGAAATGCTTTTTAAAAAAACTCAGTCACACGATATGGATGTCACTGGCTAGGTCAGCCTTTATTGCCCATCCCTAATTGCCCATTACTTGGGTCTGTGGATTCATAGTTTCATGGTAATATCACTAGGCTATTGTCTCTCCCTTCTGCCCTTTAAGTACATGAAGTGTAATTGATAGAAATGGCAGTCAGTCAGCTTAGCTCTGGACAAACAAGTTAGAGGTTGTGTCTGTAATGCCAGAAGTGTTTCTATAACAGGCCTTCTTTCTCCTTCCTGTAGTTCTGCCTAGATCAAGAGATTCATTCAGTCTTTTTTGTCATCCACAATCCATAACACCATAAGACATAGAAGTGAAATTAAGGTCATTCAGCCCATCGAGTCCACTCCGCCATTCAATCGCGGCTGATGGGCATTTCAGTGCCACTTACCCGCACTCTCCCTGTATCCCTTAATTCCTTGCGAGATCAAGAATTTATCAATCTCTGCCTTGAAAACATTTAATGTCCCGGCCTCCACTGCGCTCGTGGCAATGAATTCCACAGGCCCACCACTCTCTGGCTGAAGAAATGTCTCCTCATTTCCGTTCTAAATTGACCTCCTCTAATTCTAAGGCTGTGCCCACGGGTCCTAGTCTCCCGTCTAACGGAAACAAATTCCCAGCGTCCACCCTTTCTAAGCCATGCATTACCTTGTACGTTTCTATTAGATCTCCCATCAACCTTCTAAATTCTAATGAATACAATCCCAGGATCCTCAGCTGATTATCATATATTAGGCCTACCATTCCAGGGATCATCTGTGAGAAAATTGATTGCTTGGATCCATCTACCATTTCCCCTGTGATAAGATCTTCACTTTCCCCCACTTTCTCATCCTGTCCCCTGCCCCCTCCATCCCTTTGTCTTTCTGTGCTTCCTGCTCCTCCTTTCTCTCAACAACAGCAACAACTTGCATTCATATAGTGTCTAAATTTATGATTCCCGCTGATGGTAATACTTGACCGGTCAGAGCGCAGAATAAAACCTGGTTTGACAAATCATGTATTAAATTTTTGCACTTGATTACCAGGGGGGTTACTCACCAAAACATAGTCACACAAGGCTGGAGATGTTCTTCAATAACAGAACACATGCTAATTACACAAAGAAATAAATAAAATAAATAAATCTATATGTGTATAGAAGACAGTTAGAAAGATCTTAACGCAAGCATCAGAACAAAGTTCCAATGTGTTTTCCAACACTATCCTTTATGGAGCCTCAGTCGCAGAGAAATATCACTCTTATTTCAGCTTTCTAAATTGTGACTTAACGGATGGTTTCTGGTTTCTCACTCTCGGACAGTTGATTATTATTATGATTCCTTTCCAAGTCTGATGGCAGGAATCTTTCACAGTTCTCGTGATTTAATTTTTTCTTCATTCTCACAAAGTGCAGATTTCAATCCAAAAACTTTCCTGATTTGGAAGCTTCTCAGATTAGGAATAACTTTTGCTGAGTTGACTCTTGAATTAACTTGATCCTCCTTCAGGGAGAAACAATTCTATCTTCTGAACTGACATCTGGGTTCTTCTAAACTGAAACTTAAATTTTCTGTTCGGAAGTCAAACATTAACTAGTTGCCATAACGTGTTTGCTCTATCTGCCATGGATCCAACAGAGAGAGGAAAAACATTTTACCCGTGACAATTACAGGGGTTCTCCCAGACACTCCAGTACAGTTGCATACTTTACTGGAACCAATGTATTTAAATCACTGTTCCAAATTGACTTTCTGACCCTTTGTTAAAAAAAAATTTATAGAATTGGTTCACCTCTATCTGCTTCTGTTTTGAAATCTAAATCTAAAAATATAATTTATGGTTAAAACCTTTCATCATGCTACAATATCCCAAGATGCTGAAGGAGCATTAAGGAAAAAAAAGTCAAATTGCAGACACAGAAGGAAGTATCAGAACAGGGAAGCAAAAGTTTGACCAAAGCTTCCTTTGTTTTAGTGTCTATCCTTAGCTGCCCTTCAGGAGAAAATGGGAGGTTATCTTCCTGTAGCTACTGCAGTCCATGCAGGGAAGGTGCTTCTAGTATTGTGGAATAGTAACGAGGAGTTTGACACAGCAAGATGAAGAAATGGTAAAAAATAAAATATGGCTGAAATCTGAATAGAAATTCAAGGTGCCATGGCCTACAAGTGCCAACAGTTAAAAAGTGTGGCACTGGAAAGGCACAGCTGGTCAGGCAGCATCTGAAGAGCAGGAGAGTTGACGTTTTGAGCATAAGCCCTTCATCAGGAATTTGTCAACCGTGCTAACAGTATTATGCCCAGCAGCAAAGGGCAGCAGGGAGAAAGGTTGTGAATTTAAAATGATTGGTGAGTAGTAGGAAAGATAAAAAAAAACTCAACAGAAAGGGGAGAAGCACTGTTGAGGAAAATTAGCACAAACTGGGGTCACAGTGTAGATAGTAAACTCCATGCACACATCAGATACAAGACATATTATGAAAAGATCCAAAAAAGGATTAAAATGGCAGTGAAAGAGCAAGCTAAGCTTGAGCAGCAACATTTTTAACAAATGTTGCATCTGTGTCCACACCTCCCCCCCCTCACTTCCATCCAAAACCCCAAAGGATCTTTCCACATCCGACAGA
The DNA here is from genome assembly GCF_037043375.1 of Chiloscyllium plagiosum. Taxonomy (NCBI): domain Eukaryota; kingdom Metazoa; phylum Chordata; class Chondrichthyes; order Orectolobiformes; family Hemiscylliidae; genus Chiloscyllium; species Chiloscyllium plagiosum. Next base: position 9,432,743 of record NW_028270175.1, read on the forward strand.
GATTTTCCTGCATATCCAAACACCTTGTCTACTGTGTTCGTTGCTGTCGATGTGGTCTCCTCTACATTGGGGAGACAGGATGCCAACTCGCAGAATGTTTCAGGGAACACCTCTGGGACACACGCACCAAACAACTCTACTGCCTTGTGGCCGACCACATCAATTCCCTCTCCCATTCCCCCAAGGACACGTAAGTCCTGGCCTACTTTCACTGCCAACTCCTAGCCACCTGATGCCTGGAGGAAGAATGCCTCATCTTCCGCCTTGGGACTCTCCAATCACACAGCATCAACGTCGATTTCACGAGTTTCCTCATTTCCTCTCCCCCTACCTTATCCCAGCTCCAACCCTCCAACTCGGCACCACCCTCTTGAACTGTCCTACATGTCCATTTTCTTTCCCACTATCTGCTCCACCCTCCACTCTGATCTATCACCATCTCCTCATACCTGCATCGACCTATTGCCTTCCAAGCTACCTTTCTCCCAGCCCCACGCCCCTCCTGTTTATCGCTCAGCTCCCTCCTCCCCCCACCCCACCCCAACATTCCTGAGGAAGGACTTATGCCCAAAACGTCGATTCTCCTGCTCCTCGGATGCTGCCTAACCTGCTGTGCTTTTCCAGCACCACACTTTTCGACTCTGACTCTCCAGCATCTGCAGTTCTCTCTTTCTCCTAGACCATTACCCGTTGTAATCCAACCAATTCATTTAGTTGCAGCTAGATGTGATCCGATAAATGGACTGAGACTGAAATCTGCCCTTTGAATGCTAAGGATTTGAATACACCTGCAATTTCTGGCAATTTTCAGTAAAGTCCCTCATTAGCTTTGACTTCTATATTACTATCATGGTAAATAAAGGGACATGCACTTGCTCAGTGGTTAGCGCTGCTGCCTTACAGCACTAGAGACCCAGGTTTGAGCCCAGCTTTTGGTGACTGTTTGTATGGAGTTTGCACAGTCTCCCTGTGACTGCATGGGTTTTGTCTGGGTACTCCGGTTTCTCCCACAGTCCGAACGTTAGGTGGTTTGGCCATGGTTAATTGCCCCATAGTGTCAGGGGTGGGCAGGTTAGCTAGATTAGTCATGGTCGATGTGGGGCTATGGAGGTGGGTCTGGGTGGGATCCTCTTTGGAGAGTCAGTGTGGACTTGATGGGCTGAATGGCTTCCGTTTGCACTGTAGGGAATCCATGAATCTAAGTACTGAAATCAGAAAGCCATCTTGACCATAATACAGCCACCACAGCTGACAACTCTGCTGCAAAATAATGAACAATCTCTGTGTTTTACACCTGTCCGCACAGGATCGACCTTTTTCAGTTGAGTAGTTTCAGGGCAGCATTTCATTGACTATTGTTATGCAGCTCTGTTTAAGCTACTGTTCTGCTTCCAATTTGAAGTGAAGAAGGGAAAGAAGATGTGTGAAATACCAAGTTGGTTAATTATTAATGAATCAGGGACTGCAGTCTGCTTCATGTTTTTTTTATTGACCTTATAACTGCTGATTGTTCCTCTTTATTTGCCCTCTCCCCTCCTTCATGGCCTCTCCTAACTGTGTTGGCCCTGACACCTTCCCACGTTCCTTTTCTGACTGGGTACTTTCCACACGAGTGTTAGAAAGGGTTGGAGAACTCCACTGCCACATACATTCCTGGGGTTCTCAGTTGATACCCTGCTCCTCGCCCACCACCCCAACAATTCCTGAACAGGTGAGCTAAGGAGTTTGGTTAAACCTCAGCTGCTACTTCTGAAAGTAGGCATCTCGGCAGGTCTAGGCATGGAACCTCCAATCGAGAAATGGTACCAGTATTCAATCATGTATTTGTCCACTATTGAGACTAATGTAATGGGCCATGTTTGTATAAGAATCCATTTAGGAACTTGAAAAGAATAGGTCTGTATTTTCTGAAGAAAGATAATTCAATCCGAAATGTTAACTCTGCTTTCTTTCCATAGACCTGCCGAGTTTTTCCAACAATGTCTGCATTTGTTTCCCTCGGGTGGTGTCTCCAGAAATAGAGGACATAGGTTTATGGTGAGAGGGGAAAGATTTCAAAGGCACCTAAGGGGCAGCCTTTTCACACCGAGGGTAGTGGGTATATGAAATGAGCTGCCAGAGGAAGTGGTGGACACTGGTACAATTGCAGCATTTAAAAGGCATCTGGATAGGTATATGAATAGGAAGGGTTTAGAGAGCTATGGGCCAAGTGCTGGGAAATGGGACTAGATTAGTTTGGGACATCTGGTGGGCATGGACAAATTGAACCGAAGAGCCTGTTTCTGTGTTGTGACTCTATGTTTCTGATTCCCAGCATCCACAGACCTTTCCTTTTTTTTAATTTCTCATGTTCACATGTGTCTGTTTGTTGGGGAATTGGTACCTATATGTGCAATGTCAGAGCCCAGTTAGTTTGAGGGTCTGCAATTTAAATATATCATTCAGCTGGTGAGCACGTGGTTTGAGCTTCATGGAGGAGAATCGCCCCCTCGTTGCTCTTGCACACCCCCTGGTGGCAGTTGAAAAAGGCAAAGGTTGAGGTCAAATTGATCTCAAGGCATCAATTATTTCAGTTAGACACTCAACCAGTAGAGTAAATGTGATCTCAGGCTGACTTTGAACTCACTCTATTTATAATTAGATAATTGTGATGAAATTCCAGATGGTTAGTAGAGGAAAGTATGCATTCAAGAACAGGTAATGACATGGATAGTTAATTAGAAATGCTTTTATGCTTCATTGCTATTGAGGGGTTATGTTTGAAACTGTAAGTAGCCCTTTTTGCAATTCTTTTTGAAATCATTGTTTCACTCTTTACAAGGTGACAGTTTTCTGTTGTGCCAAGTATTGGCGATGCCAAAAGTATCCCACAGTTTATATTGCTTTAAACTGTAAATACAACAGTGAGTTAAGAAAGGAGCAGTAGGGTTTTAAACCACTGATAACAAAAAAATGTAAACACAGATAGTGTTAGACCAATCTATAAATTAAAGCCATTTCCTCCTTACTTTACAAAGTGTTTCATTCATTTTACTTTGCATTGTTGTGAGCTGTAAGTAAGTACATTACAGTTGTATCCTGCAATTTTCTGTAAAGCTCAATTTAATTGCACCACCTCAGGATCATGTATAAGGCACTACTTGTGCCTTTTTAAATGCATTTTGTTTTTTTTAAATCAGTAAAGTGTGCTTTGTAAGGATATGTAATATAATTTTACCTTTCGTGAAAGCATTTGATCATTACAAATTATGTATTAGACATGTAACCTGATATGCTTCAGCCCTTCTGCACTGTATAATATTTTAAATTTTTGAATGTTGAATCTGTTTTGGCACTTTTGAAAACCCCATATATATTACATGCAAAAAAGAGTCTGTGGGACAAAGAAAGGCCCATTTGGTATAACAGCTTTTACAAACTAAGGTGGAAAGTGAGAATTGCATATTTGAAAGAAAACAACCTTAAACTTTATTTTATTGCCTCACTTTTATATCACAATTTCCTTTGGAAAAACTAGTTTATTTGCTTTCTTATTGGGAAGAACTTGGATTCTGTCCTCTTTTTTTTTTAAATACAAATGAGCGTCTCCAATTTAAGGTTTCCCTCATGTGGAACAAAATTGGCATTTCGAAACCTGCAGTATTTGCACTACACAGTCAAGTGTGTCCTTTCACTCCATTGCAGTACATCCCAATGCAATAGGTACTTCTGCACTTTGTCAGCCATGGATGATTTAAGATGTGCAATCTGTGAAAATACAGAGAGACTTTGAAACATCCTCGGAGAATTGATTTTCAAGACTGCCATTTAATTTACACGTATGTGAGGCTTGCACCTGTTTTGACTAGTGGCCTTGATTTCTGTGCTGCCACTCTTCAGATTTTTTGGCTCCTAATTGATTGGAATCTGTGGCAGCGGTTCATTCTTGGCTGCTTGTCTAGGAAGAGGCCTTTGCATCGCTGGGATCAATTAAACAGTCTCCAGAAAGCATTTGTACTAAATCCCCAGTATTGTAGCTGGTGGGCAGTGTGCGTGAGACATGACCTTGCTGAGTTTAGCCTGATCGGAAAATTTGCCTCTTGTTGCTGATCTTGTTTACACAATTCTCATATGAGGGAGATTCTGGTTAAAGTGTAGACATTTACACTATACTGGGGAGCAGCAAAGTGCCAACATTCTTTATCTGATGGCCATTTATATTTTCAAACAGTAATTTTATTTTAATAGGTTGGATTTTGTCTCGTTCCCCTTTTAAGATTCTTCTTAATAGCGACTTCTTTGACTTAGCTTTTGATAATCTGATCTAATATCTTCTTATGGAGCTCAGTGCCAAATTTGGATCAATATCGCCTCTGTGAGGCAACTTGGGATATCTTGCCACCTTATAGGAGGTTATTCTGCTCGTTTGAGATCTCTCAAGATTGCAGCTTTCTCTCATTTCAGACAGGCGGACAGATAATTTGCTCCATAGAACCATCTAAAGGCAGCTCCTGGAGTATACTGCTGTAGGGTGTTTATCAGTGTCTTGATGATTCACTCAATTCCCTCGTAGGAGGATCTACTCTGTACCACTCACTGACAGCAAGGTGAAGACCGTAAGCCCACAGAATTCAATTGTTCCTTGGCAGTCAGTAGGGTCATTTCTTCTGGTGCCTGATGACAAGCAAACAAACATTTTTAGATTAATGTACTAGCGGAAGCTTAATCCACTGATTTCAGTGTGGAATGTTCATTTATTAGGCAGCTGGATTTTGAACACCATGTTGTAACATTTGGCTGACACTGAAATGGCTGACAAGTGTATTCTTCAAAGTTATGTAGAAAAATCTACATTATTAAAAGGAGAAAAGGACTTGCATTTATATAGCATCTGTTGTGTCCACTAGATATCTCAAAGCATTTGCGACCATGGAAAGTGCTCTTGAATTTGTGAGGTCACTGTTGTAGGAAATGTGACAGCCAACTTGCAAACAGCAAGATCCCACAGATTGATAATGACCATTGTTGTTTGTGGTGCTCATGGACGGATCAGTATGATTGTTCAAAATGCTAGTGATAACTCTCCTGCTGCTTGGGAGAAATAATGCTACAGGACCTTTTACAGCCACCTGAAATGACTACATGAGAGTGCAAGACAAATTACTTACAGGTAATAGGTTATGAATAAAAAGTGAATATGGCTCCAAGTTACATGGTAGAAATTTCAGCAAAATGTCCTGAGAGTCTCTACAGTAAGATCAAGAGTCAAAGTACTTCTCACATCTGAATCTCAAAATAAGGCCACAGCCAAAAAAGCACTTCTGTATATGGGATTTCTCCATAAAAACATGCTGCAACAATTGTGAGAAAAATATCAATCTGATTTTCCATACTTTTATCTGGAAACAACTGGTACACAGGACACCAATTGGGGTGCATCAATTGGGGATATGTGACGAAAGCCATGTTTAAAAATGAAGCATTGTATTATGATTGTCTTGAATTAGTCAAGTGTTATCTCACAATTGATTGCTAGAAAAAGTGCTGTGCTTAGATAATATGCTATTTTATAAATTTTAAAGTACTACTTGGAACCTAATAGTTGAGAAAAAGTTGCTACTCCACAATGGGGTGCAATGCTTCCTAAATTAATCAGGTACAGTGCACAAGTTTCAAGAATATTTTATTATTGGTCTTTAACCTTGAATGTGAGGAGTATGATGATGCATATGTTGCTGGGCTAGGAAGCAGAGAGAGGCCTGGACTAATGACCAGGTTTAATGAATTCAAATCACATGACAGCTGGGGATTTTGCATTCAATTCGTAAAATCATAGAATCCCTACAGTGTGGAAGTAGGTCTTTCAGCCGACACCAGCCCTCTGAACAGTATCCCACCCAAACCCACCATTTTCCATGGATAATCCATATAACCTACACATCCCTGGACAATGTGGGAAATTTGGAATGGCTAATCTATCTAACCTGCATACCTTTGGACTGTGGGAGGAAACCACAGCACCCAGTGTAAACCCATGCAGACATAACAAGTATGTACAAACTCCATACAGACCTTCCCCTGAGGGTGGAATTGGACCCAGGTCCCTGGTGCTGTGTGATAGCAGTGCCACCCCAATCTGGAATGAAACATGGAATTAAAAAGTTAGCAGCAGTCATGATGACAATGAAACTAACAGATTGTCATTAAAAACCCATCTGGTCAACTTATGTTCTCTTAGGAAGGAAATATGCTATCCTTTCATGGTCTGGCTTAACATGTGATTCCAGAACCACAGCAAAGTGGTCTATTCTTAACAGCCCTGAGAAAGGGCCTTGCAAGCCATTCAGTGCAGCTCAGCAATACCTTCTCATGGGCTATTAGGCCTGGGTGATATCTGCTGACCTTGCTAATGGCACCATAGTCTCTGTTTGAATGACCAAAAAGTTGAATTTCTCCCTTGAGGGAGTCAATATTCCCAGATTTCTGATGATGATTTGTTGCTGTGTTCTCAATACAAAAGGATTGTGAGCACAATATTGCAAATTAGAGTACATCTGTTCCGGGAATTGGAGTAATAATTATGGTGGTGTGTTACTTTCACCTTCTGGATACAAATGATGGCTATTCAATTGGCATCTCCAAACCTTTCCTCCAATATTGTAATCTCTTTTGTTATGAGCCCCGGAAGCAGTATTATTTCTTAGCTCCAAGTGAAACTTGTGGCTGGGCTACAGTGATGGTTTAGCACTGTGGCTCAATTATAAATGGATCAATGGACTGCACCACCTTTTCCCAGGTAATGTTCATATGAAACATGTATCAAAGGTTTTATATTTGTAACTGGCCATGGAATTAAAACAACATCGGGTTGTATCGAGGATTATATTGCCACTTTACTAAATGAAAGGACTTAGAGAGAAGGAAAGCTATACAATGGGTAATGGGGTGCAGTCACTATTTTCATAAGTAAAAATGCAGATCAGTTTAATTCAATCCAAAAGTTAGAGGTGGCAAACTGAACAAGAGATGCAGTTTAAACTTTCCTTCTGACAACACTGTAGGTGTACTTATCTCCGTATAAACTTAAAAATAACACCAAGTTATAGTCCAACAGGTTTATTTGGAAGTACAAGCTTTCGGAATACTGCTCCATCAGGTGGTTGTGGAGAATAAAACCATAAGACACAGAATTTATAACAAATGAGTACCGTGCCATGCAACTGAAATGATATATTGAACAAGCCTGGATTGTTGTTAAGTCTTTCATCTTTTAGAAATGGCAAAGTCTCTCAGCGTATGGCTACCATTGACACCACTAACTGACGGCTCAAAATGGAGAGGACCTCCAAGAAGATCACGCATATCGACACAGACATCAAGTTTCTGCAGAAATGCAAGAAAGCAGGAAAGATCCCAAGAGGATTGTGGATCACAAACCCACTCAAGTCAACCTACAACACAGACTATGCTGAGAGACTTTGCATTTCTAAAAGATGAAAGACTTAACAACAATCCAGGTTTGTTCAATATATAATTTCAGTTGCATGACCTGGTAATCTGTGTCTTATGGTCTTATTCTCCACAACCAGCTGGTAAAGGAGCAGCGTTCCGAACGCTAGTTCTTCCAAATAAACCTGTTGGACTATAACCTGGTGTTGTGTGATTTTTAACTTAGTCCACCCCAGTCCGACACTGGCTCCTCCACATCATATATACCTAAAGTCATCAGCAGTTCAAGAAGGCAGCTCACCACCACCTTCTCAAAGGTAATGAGGAATGGCAATGAATGCTGTCCAAGCCAGTGACACCCATTTCCTATAAATGAATAAAAAATAAATGAGGACTGGACATAATTTGAATAATTGAATTACAACTGGCCATAACTGAAAGGTTGAAAATTGAAATCACTACTTATTTTGAAATTAAAGCATTATTCCATACAATTCTATTTGACAAAGTATGATAAAATAGTTTGGTTGCTTATTGGTGATCTCTTTTTCTGAGATGTCAATGATTATGTTTAAGACTATGCTGATCATATTTTTGACTTGAATTAATGACTGCCTTTCGAAACAGAACTTTGCTCTGACCAAAGCTCATTAATGAAATCTGAACTCTGGGTGCCCTCTTGTCTGAAATAGCATTTCCAATCTCTTCACGTTCAACCTGGTCCCCTTGGAGTGTGGTCTGCTGAATGGGAAGCATTTTGTTTGCATGCAGCAGACCCAATGCACCTCTTGGTTTGAGACTGCAGTAAACTCTCAGCTGCGATGTATCAGTCAGAAGTGATTGTCGTCAGCAGTCTCTCTGTTATGGAACAGGTCATGATTTCCCAGAAGCTGTGGGATTCAGCCGTATAGATTTTGAATACAAGACCAAATTGCCTTTAACCCATTCCAAATCCTTTGCATAGTAGACACTTGATGGTGGCATGTTGTGAGACTCAAGAACTGGGGACAGTAGGATCATACTGAGCCAAAGTTCTTTGCTTTTTTCCCCTATCAGCTTCGCGTTTATTGTAAGAGTAGTAAAGTTAGTCCTGGTCTTGGACTCTTAGTAGCAACCTTCATTTGAATGACCTGATTTTTTAAATAAAACTTATTGAGTAGAGCTTTGATCTTGTGGGCATTTATAAATCAGATTTGAGGGGTCAACTTTTGTCAACACTGGACTGCTAGCAAGTTTAGGTCCACTAGGTTCATGGGTATATCAGCACAACTGCTCATTCAGCCGATTTTAATTATTCAGTCCACTGTGGAAGATAATGGAGGCTCTACTGTATTCAAAATGGAAGGCGGTTCATATAACTATTTCAAACTTGGAACAGAAAACTTACTTTTATTAATGCATGGGATGCAGGCATCACTGGCTGTGCCAGTATTGATTGCCCATCCCTAGTTGCGCTGGAGAAGGTGCTGGTGAGCTGACTTCTTGAACGGCTGTAGTCTGAAATAACTCCACTGAGGCCAGTATCCCATCACCAAGTCACCCTTTATTTACAAAATAAAAACTGAAAGAACTGCAGATGCTATAATCAGAAACAAAAACACAGTTGCTGGAAAAGCTCAGCAGGTCTGGCAGCATCCGTGGAGAGAAATCAAGAGTGAACGTTTCGGGTCCAGTGACCCAAGGTTCTGGGGAAGAGTCGCTCAACCCGAAACATTAACTCTGATTTCTCTTCATGGATGCTGCCAGACCTGCTGAGCTTTTCCAGCAATTTCTGATTTTGTTTTACCCATTATTTACATGTGGAGAGTCCTTGAACACTGATCTAACTTCCTCAGAGCCAGCTCTCAGAGTGAGCAGAACCTCTGACATTCCTGTTTATATCTATCAGCCAGGGTTCCTTGATTGGGGCTGTTAATCTGGTTCAATGTCCACCTGACTGACCTCATTACAATCACTTCACAGTCCATGTGCTGCATGTGGATCCATAATGCCGTTTGGGAGGATGTTCCAGGGTTTTGACACAGCGACACTGTAAGAAATGCAATATATTTCATAGAATCATAGAAGCCCTAAAGTGTGGAAACAGGCCATTCAGCCCAACAATTCCAGATTGACCCTCTGAAGTGTATCCTATCCACACCCATCCCCCTACCCCATCCCTGTAACCCTGCATTTCCCATGGCTAACGCACCTAGCTTGCACATCTCCAAACACTATGTGTAATTTAGCATGGCCAATCCACCTAACCTGGATTATGGGACAAAACTGGAGCACCTGGCAGAATCCACGCAGACACGGGGAGAAAATGCAAACTCCACACAGATAGTCGCCTGAGGGTGAAATCAAACCCAGGTCCCTGGTGCTGTGAGACAGCAGTGCTAGCCACTGAGACACCATACTGCCCAAATCAGAATGGTGAGCGGCTTGGGGGGGAATCTTCCAGATGGTGGTGTTCCCATGTATCTACTGCCCTTGACCTTCTAAATGGAAGTGGCTGTGGGTTTGGAAGGTGCTATCTAAGGATCTTCGGTGAATTTCTACAGTGTATCTTGTAAATGGTACCCACTGCAGTTATAGACTTCTGAAACATATTTCAATGATTTGATGATTTGAGTTTTTAAAATAAAAAATTGTGTCTTTGAATGTCAGACAGTGAAAGTGCTGAGGTAGGATGTATATTCTTTTATTTACCCAAGGGATGTACATGTTGCTGGCTAGACCAGCATTTATTGGCCAGATATGGCAGGTTTCCTTCTCTAAAGGGCATCAGTGAATCAGGTGAGTTCTCATGATAATGCTTACCAGTGGGCTCGTTTATTTTAACTCAGATTTCACCATCTGCACCTTTGAGATTTTAGCCCTTACCCCCAGGACATTAGCTTAGGTTTCAGGACTAACACGCTACTAAGATTACCAGTGAGCCATCACCTCCCCTGCCTAATGGAGATTGTTGTGTTGTGCTTTTGTGAGCTGCGTTTTTATCGACTCAATGGAAATTTGCCAGGAGATGTGGTATATGTGACCCTTCAATAGTTGGCCGCTATTCTGTCAAGCAATCTAATACCAACTGATTATTTTTATCCATTGAGCAAGTGCTGTATGGCTGAAAAATTGAGTATTCCTATAACCGTTGGACCTTTTTGGTAAATGCAGCATTTTTGCATGTTCAGTCTTGCATGACGTGGCCACTTCCTGTGCTGAAAAAGTATAGTTCATTCCAGCCATCAAAGGCACTCAGAAATGAATAGTGCTTCAGGCTGACTAACAGGTAAGTAATGTACTCGATGTGTGGTTGTCTAATTTACCTGTCAACTAATGTCAAAGGACATGTTATAGTGAGAAGTGACTGTCAGGCTGAGGTTGAAAAGCAGAAGCCAATTTTATGGAAATATCTCCATAGGAATTACACTGCCCCCTTCTCCTCCACCACCGTTCCCCCCCTCCCCCCAACGTCCCCAAAGCCAGGCTGTGTATAACGCTTCATATGTAGAATTGCTGGGTAATGGTACAGTTATTTCAGATTCCTCCCTCCACTTAAACAAATTTGCCAAAATAAACGATTTACTTAAGAGCTGGTTAAGCTGTGCCTTTGCTCAGAGAGGTGCACTGAGAGTGTTCTCTGCCCTAACCTTTACCTTGTGATTTTCTGTCTTGCTTTGATATCCGCGTTTTGCTTGTTGGGTGGTCTTTTTTCTAAGTGACATCAAAGGTGCTTTTAGAGACGTCTGTTGTCCTGGACTGTCTGACCCTGGTATCTGATAAAGGTCATGCATAGACTAGAGGCCTTGAAGGGGGTGGATGGATGGATGAGGGAAACAGAGTAATGCAAGAAAGCAAGGTTATATTTATAACCTTCAGCTCAGCCCACTGGAGGTATCTAGGTCTCAGTTGTCTGAGCTTTACTGATTAGATAGCGTCCAGTTTTACAGGCAAGGCAACAGACTGCTATAACCTTGTTAGGAATTTATAATGAAATACTTTGTGCTGTAAAGGTGTGCTTCACTAACAGGCATTTTTATCTGAGTATAGCAATACCAATAGATAGCTTTTTTTTCCAGGATTCACTTCACACCTCGCTGTTTCTTCAATGGGAATGCTATATGATGAAAGGACAATTCTGATTTTTCCAATTCAGTCATGCAGCTCTGTGCACTCCCAGCCTGTGTTATTCCTTTGTTTGCTTCCCGTTCATAACAAAGGATGGAGTATCCTGGTTTGTGCAGTTTCGTAATGCGACTGGTGCGAGTCAATATTTATTTATTATAGTCTGGGCTGGAATGTCTTGAACAGCCCAGCCTTTGTGCTGTTGGCTCCTGCAGTCCGTATGGGTTGCCTGCTCAACGTCATTCATCAAAGGGATAATTTCATCGGGGTCTGTGTTCCTGTGAAGGAGTTGCACCAGTTGGGGGTGTGGGATCAAGAATGTTGGCACATCCATCCTTCAGCCTGCCCACCCAGGTTTCAAATGTGTTCATGATGTGGTATAGCTCAGTACAAATTGGTAGCATTGGACCCTCACAACTCTTAAAAAAATGATGTGGAGGTGTTAGTGTTGGACTGGGTTGGACAAACTCAGAAGTCCCACCACATTATGGTCTAACAGGTTTATTTGAAATCACAAACTTTTCAGAGTGCTGCTCCTTCATCAGGTGATTTCAAGTAAACTTGTTGGACTAAGACCTGGTGTCTTGACACTTCTGACTTCAAACTAAAGTTCTGAAAGACAGATACAGAAAGAATATTTCTTTTTGAGGGGCAGGGGAGAGCATCTCTGGAGACCATTATCATCTTGACAGCCTCCAAGAAACCCCAAGAGGGTTTTAACCTGTAGAGTGGTGGGAATGAATTCGCTCCCAGAGGGAGTGGTTAAAGTGCTGTGTGTCAGTGGGGTATGGTTAACTCAGATGGCTGGATGATGGGTTTGTGACACTAATAGCGTGTGTTCAATTCCTAAACCAGCTGAGGTTACCATGTGGGCTGTCTCTTCCATACCTCACCTCTTTACCTGAAGTATGGTAATCCTCAGGTTAAATTAGAGCTGAAAATGTGTTGCTGGAAAAGCGCAGCAGGTCAGGCAGCATCCAAGGAGCAGGAGAATTGACATTTCGGGCATAAGCCCTTCTTCAGGAATGAGGAAAGTGTGTCCAGCAGGTTAAGATAAAAGGTAGGGAGGAGGGACTTGGGGGAGGGGCGTTGGAAATGCGATAGTTGGAAGGAGGTCAAGGTGAGGGTGATAGGCCAGAGTGGGGGTGGGGGCGGAGAGGTCAGGAAGAAGATTGCAGGTTAGGAAGGCGGTGTTGAGTTCGAGAGATTTGACTGAGACAAGGTGGGGGGAGGGGAAATGAGGAAACTGGAAAAATCTGAGTTCATCCCTTGTGGTTGGAGGGTTCCTAGGCGGAAGATGAGGCTCTCTTCCTCCCACCGTCGTGTTGCTATGGTCTGGCGATGGAGGAGTCCAAGGACCTGCATGTCCTTGGTGGAGTAGGAGGGGGAGTTGAAGTGTTGAGCCACGGGGTGGTTGGGTTGGTTGGTCCGGGTGTCCCAGAACGTAGATTCTCCTGCCCAAAACGTAGATTCTCCTGCTCCTTGGATGCTGCCTGACCTGCTGAGCTTTTCCGGCAACACATTTCCAGCTCTGATCTCCAGCATCTGCAGTCCTCACTTTCTCCTCAGGTTAAATTAGCCTTTATTGATGCGTCAAGGTGAAACTGCACAAACATAGGAGGGAGAAACCAATGGCAGGTTTTCATAATCGAAGAAAGATGACACATAAACATTGACAGGATCTGGTGGGCTGAATGGCCTGTATCTTTTATGTTACGACTTTAAAACCACCTGCCTGGACGAGTGCAGCATCAACAACACTCAAGAAACTTGACACCATCCAGGACAAAGCAGCCCGCTTGATTGGCACCACGTCCACAAACATCCACTCCCTCCACTACCAACGCTCAGTAGCAACAGTGTGTACTATCCACAAGATGCACTGCAGCAATTCACCAAAAATCCTTGGACAACATTTCCAAACCCACGACCACTTCAATGTCGAAGGGCAAAGGCAACAGATATGTGGGAACACCACCACCTTCAAGTTCCCCTCTGAGCCACTCACCATCCTGACTTGGAAATATATCACTGTTCCTTCACTGTCCCTTCACTGTCGCTGGGTCAAAATCCTGGAATTCCCTCCTTGGGTCAACCCACAGCAGGTGGGTTCAAGAAGGCAGCTCACTATCCCCCTTTCAAGGGCAATTAGGGATGGGCAATAAATACTGGCCAGTCAGCGATGCCACATCCCACAAATGAATTTTTAAAAATTAGCAAGTAACCATGAAATCCATATCCTTCTTTCTGATGCCAGTTAAAATAGAAAGGAGTAGTGAATAGATGGGGAATGAATGTCACCTAGAAATTTATGGTTGCAGCATTAGCAAGCTCATAAAGCATGCATATTCAAGACCACTTTATTTGCTGTTGAACACTATTATTAAATGAATTAATGCCTTCACTGAAATTGCAAATAATTTTGACTGAATGTGTTACGCTTTGATGGTTTATATTGATAACAAAGGCATCCTGACGTGGAATCGCAGGGGCTAATTCTAATGTAGCCTTCCTGCCAGGAAACTGACTGCATTGGATTGACATCTTGTCTGATTTTGCATTGCAATGCCTCTGATAAAATCTAACATTAGTCGCGGTGCAATGTAGGCAGGACAGCTGACCGGGCTGGTTGGTTGTTCACTGGACCTGCTGGGTGAAGCGATACCCCTGTAGAATATAACAGCACAGAAGGAGGCCATTCTGCCTATTGTTATCCCATTCCATTCGCTTTATAATGTTTCCTTTTACAATACTTGTCTGCTTACCTGTTCAAAGCAGTTCTACTGGGCGGCACAGTGGCTAGCATTGCTGCCACACAGCACCAGGGACCTGGGTTCGATTCCAGCCTTGGGTGACTGTGCAAACTCCACACAGACATTCTCCCCGTGTCTGCATGAGTTTCCTCCGAGTGCTCTGGTTTGCTCCCACAATCCAAAGATGTGCAGGTCAGGTGAGTTGGCCGTGCTAAATTGTCCATAGTGTTCAGGGATGTTTAGGTTAGGTGCATGAGTCAGGGGTAGAAAATGTAAGGGAAGGGGTCTGGGTGGGATACCTTTTCAGAGGGTCAGTGTGGACCTTTGGGCCGAAGGGCCTGTTCCCCACACAAGTAGGGATTCGAATTCTGCCATTGTTTCTGGAATGTGCTGAATGTAATCTGGATTAAAAATAAAAGCCTCTCAGCTGATCCCTTTCTTTTGGTCATGACATGTTTGAACACGTGGTCATCAGGCTGCAGGTTGCAATGGGTGGGATCCCAGTGTTCATTTCTGTCTGGTCAGGGGTTGGCATACCCATTGGGAACTCTTCTGTTGCAGCTTACCTGACATTTCACCCACTGGTAAAAGTGAAAACCATCCTCACACAGTTTACGTATCATCACTGTTAGTTCTAACTAGCACATTTAATGGTTGGTGCATTGCTAACAGATTTTACTCATGTACAAACGTAGTTGTGAGATTGCTCCCACCCGCTGTTCCACAATCACAGTCGAGCCCATGGTGGTGTTATTACAAAGTATGAGCAAGATGCTTTCGCTAAAGTAGGGGAACACAGTGGGTGAGTTACTTTCTGGCCAATTAATCTGTGTAATTATCTGCTGAACAGCATTGGAGAGACTGGAGGGTGAGTTACCTATCTGTGTTCTCAGCAGGGAAATGGTTTGTGGTGCAAGTGTGAAAAATGCAAATTGGATTTTAAAAAAGAGACCTTTGAATTTGTTCAGTTGATGATGACACGTTTTCAGCAATGGGCCTATTCGCTTCAAGTTAGATTAGAATGAACTGAAGGGGTAGCTTCCTGTAATAATAACCATGTTTCCTATTACATCTTTTTGCCAGTTCCCCATTCCCATAAGTTGTAGTTATATTCTGGTACACACAAACAGGCTTTGCTTGGCTCCTTTGATCTGTTTCCTTATTGCTGCTGTTTTTGTTGGAATTGGAACTTTTTTTCTGCTCGAGCATAAGAGGCTTCTTTGTTGTCGAGCCAGAAGTCTGCAGAAGGTCAGTCCACCAGCAGTGCGAGAAAACCCTCTGCACCCTTGCTTCGCAACAGAGATCTAAAGCCAGGTCAGCACCACAAGTAACAGCTTTGTGGTTGGTGCAAATTCCTCAACAGTTTTTGGACTATGTTAGTGCAGGATACTTTGGGCCTATAATTGCAACATACCTCCTATGATTCAGAGTTTAGGACAAGCTGAAGTCCGTACCTCAGTACACATGAGCACTGGTTTGCCTCAGTGAGAGAAGGAAGTCCATAGTTTGACTGCAAAGCGATAAGGCACTAATCTGTTTCAAAAGCAGGCATGTGAAAAATAACCAATGTGAAAGTGCTTTCTTTTAAAATCGAGACTAGGCATTTAACAGGAAGAAAATGTTAGGAACCCTGTTGAAAAACGCTTTCTCATTTAGACACTGCTGAAGAAGATAATGTGGGTTTCGCTTCCGCACCTTTAATTCCGCTCAGTAACGTGACCAGCAAGACCACTGACCTATACAGGGAGGTATGCAACTTTCAGGTAAATGTGGGCTTTTCACTCAGCAGAACTCATGCATAATACAGTCATACAATCTAACTGCAGACCTGTCAATTTAAGCTGCTCCATGTCATCATTAACGGGGAGTCCTATTGATTTTTTTAAAAAAAGTGTTGTTCATGATGAAAGAGGACCCAGATCTAAGATCTTATCATCTTTTATTTCCAAATAATGGAGATATAAGATGGAGTAATTTGGCAGCTGGTAAAAGTGAACTGTTGGGTAGATAAGGATTGCCATTGATAAGGGATTCTCTGTTAGTAACTAGCTCTGTCTTGGATGCGTGTTTGTTGATAGCGCAAATATTAAGTGGTATAAGAGGCCCAAGTATAAAAGGTGCTAGTTTCTCGCAGTTTAGAGATAAAACAAAAGAACTGCAGTGCTGAAGGGCTGAAACAAAAACAGAAATTACATTACATTACAGTGTGGAAACAGGCCCTTCGGCCCAACAAGTCCACACCGACCCGCCGAAGCGCAACCCACCCATATCCCTACATTTACCCCTTACCTAACACTATGGGCAATTTAGCATGGCCAATTCACCTGACCTGCACATCTTTGGACTATGGGAGGAAACCGGAGCACCCGGAGAAAACCCACGCAGACACGGGGAGAATGTGCAAACTCCACACAGTCAGTCGCCTGAGACGGGAATTGCTGGTGACCTTTTTTCAGAACTGTTCTGGACTCAGGTTGCTGGACTCGAAACATTAAATTTGCTTTCTCTCCACAGATACTGCTGAGTTTTTCCAGCAATTTATGCTTTTATTTTAGAGATGCCTGAGTTACTTCTGTCAGGAGGTTGAGACTGCATGCCTGAACTGAAAGTTCAATTTGGAATTAAAGGGAAGTTGCAATCAGTGGTCAAGAAAGGGAGGCAAAAATCTGGGGGTGTCTGTAGAAGTAATTTTTTAATGAGGAAGGAACAGTGAAATAAGAAATCAGAGCCATTGAACCTTTTGCTGATAACACTCTTTAGATGTGTAACTCAATTGAAAACTTACTGAATGAACAAAGGCTTTGGGGTTTTGCTCCATGCTAATTCAAATCCAGAACATTTTTCTTAAAGATTAGTGCAAGGTCAAATAACGTTGTGCACAGTTCGAGCCAATTTTTTTGTGGTTACTTTGGGAATATTGATGTGTTATTCATTTTTGGGGCAATGATGACCATCCTCAAATGACGAATCTGCTGAGGTGGTGGTGCTGTACTGATATCCTCTCTCGTAGATCATTACAAGTTATTTTTGCCCTTAAATTAAGCTTTGTGGGTCGGTAATAGTCTCCAAGAGATTATAATGCAGTATTGGATTAACATTGTTATTGTCAAGTTATTCTGTATTTGGGCCCTTCTTACTTAACAACCAAACATATAAAGAAGTGAAATTGTAGCATTATAGATTCCAATGTATTGGATTACAATTAACAAATGACTTTTTTTAAAAAATGCCCATTTAGTAGGGGCAATAATATCAATGCCTTTCAACTGACCACATCAATTGCATGTTGGCATACAATTTATAGAATGTCATTCAGAATGTTCAAGTCGCTTAAGATAGGAGACACAAGATAGGAACACACAATGTAATAGTCTTTCAATTCTTATTTCAGTTAAATACCTTTTGGAGTCCAAACGTTAAGTTAAAATGCATTTTGTTTTGGTGGAGTTAGTTAAAGTATTGGTAACAATGAGTTATGTTTAGGGAGCTAAGGATAATCCACCATTTTGGGATCTAATCTAGGTTGACTTTTTTGTTCTATTATCTATCGAGACAGCTGAATACGGGTGGGGGAAATGACCTGTTTGCAGTGGTCAGTGCCTATTTAAGCCCTGACTGGAAAGACAGGTGGTTGATTTAGGTAATTCTTGTGCTTGGGCAACATTGCTAAGAATAACTCGGATCTTTGACTTTTTTTTGTGTGTGATAGAACCGGGGCCGCTTGGCTGAAAAGAGGACAATCCCTTTGCCACCAACAAGAGTACCTAAGAAAGAACTGACCTCGGCTTTTACAAATAGTGAAGATAGTGAAGAGAGCGAGAAAGCAAATGGTGACCGTCCTCCTGAGATAAAACAGGAAGAGGAATTTCAGGCTAGCACAATGAAAAGAAGGTAACAGTTTATTAAGCATTTCATCTATGTTGGAAGATAGATTTATGAGGCTATTGTACAAAGACTATGTATGGTGCCCTGTACAACGCATTGTCTGTATAATTAGAAACCCACTGTGTTCAGCTTTCCTATTGTATCAGGGCAATGACATTGACACAGTTCTATCTGTTACAATGTTACTTTTGCCGCATTTTGGCAACAATCTTAGAGATTGCAAACCATCTTATTATAGCAGCAGTACTGCACAATGTTTGAGATCCAGTTTATTTGACAATAGACAATAGGTGCAGGAGTAGGCCATTCTGCCCTTCGAGACAGCACCACCATTCATTATGATCATGGCTGATCATCCTCAATCAGTATCCTGTTCCTGCCTTATCTCCATAACCCTTGAATCCACTATCCTTAAGAGCTCTATCCAACTTTTTCTTGAAAGTGTCCAGAGACTTGGCCTCCACAGCCTTCTGCGGCAGAGCATTCCATACATCCACCACTCTCTGGGTGAAGAAGTTTCTCCTCAACTCTGTTCTAAGTGGCCTACCCCTTATTTTTAAACTGTGTCCTCTGGTTCTGGACTCACCCATCAGCAGAAACATGTTTCCTGCCTCCAGAGTGTCCAATCCTTTAATAATCTTATACTTCTCAATCAGATCCCCTCTCAGCCTTCTAAACTCAAGCGTATACAAGCCCAGTCGCTCCAATCTTTCAGCGTAAGATAGTCCCGCCATTCCGGAAATTGACCTCGTGAACCTACGTTGCACTCCCTCAATAGCCAGAATGTCTTTCCTCAAATTTGGAGACCAAAACTGCGCACAATATTCCAGGTGCGGTCTCACCAGGGCCCTGCACAGCTGCAGAAGGACCTCTTTGCTTCTATACTCAATTCCTCTTGTTATGAAGGCCAGCATGCTATTAGCTATTAGCTTAGGTCATGAAATATCCCAGAAAGAAAGGAGTTGAAAACTTTACTTGGTCCAGAGGCCAGTGAATTTTCCCTTTGGAGCGGGAGATCAGAGTTTCGAAGAACTGAAGGAGAGTACACATTCAGCTGCCACTGTTTTGGCACTTTTAAAGTGGGATAGACATCATTGTTCCTGCCTGTGCTCCAAAATCACACACTGCAACACTGTAACTTCTCCCAAAGTTGGCCAACTGTGCTCATGGTGTGGATCAGCGTGATGGCTCAGAGTTTCCTTAGCTTCCCTTTCTCCCCCACACTCCCCACCCGTACCTTTATATAACATTTTTCAGTGTACTTTAGTGCAAATATTTTCCCACTTCCCTTTTTTCAAAAAAAAAACAAAGCTATCGTTGATTCAGTTCATGCCACAGGTTTTGGCAGGACTTCCCACAGCCCTCTGTTTTATTTTAAAACAAAACTTCTAACCTCATTTTAATTGTGAAAGTACTCAGCAGACATTCAGGTGGTGTTGGAAGTAAATCTGTGAAGATCTGATGCAACTTCTTGCCGAACGGGACTTTTAGAGAAAGTCTCCCCTTTGTGATGGGGGCCCCCGTCTTCCCCCACACTTCCTGTGGGCGAAACGGGAAGCAGAAATATGTGTTCCCGAAGCGAGTGCCGTTGCTCTAGTGTGATTCGTTGCTGGCAGGTTTCCAGCAGTGGCCTGTGGTAACTTGTCCTTCTGTCAACTCCTCACGGTTATTTCCGCTTTCCCTCCCTGGAGAGAAGTTGCCTTATCTTTTTGTCATCGCTTGCTGCCTCTTCCAGATGGCATAGCCGAGATGACAAGCTGATGGTTTTTCTTTTCTGTGGGGGGATGGGGGTGTTCGTTCAGTTTCCTGTGGTGGCTCACCAGTTCATACATTTTTTTTTGTTGGTGCACTGTTTTGCACATTAACCTATTTAGACAGAGCCACAGTAATGTGAAAAGAAACATTGTGTGAAAAGAAAAGAAAAGAATATAATCATTTTCGTAGCAACAAGGAAAGGAACTGTGCATTTCCTATTCGGGGATTGAGGGGAGAAAGCATTTGGAAGTGATTCCTAGTGGGTAGTGTGGACTTGAATATTGTAAAGATGGATTTAAGCAAAGCCAAAGAATTCTTGCGGTAAGTCGTTCTGCAGGCAGCATTTTAGCACATTAACCCTTTTAGACAGTGTTGTACTAATGCTTAATGCAGCCTTATGTGAGCAAGCTAACAGGCATACTGCTTGAGGAGTTCAGCCCCCACTGTGTTCATAATCGTGGCAGGAATTTTATATCCTATTGCTCTGTGACAGGCTCTACTGAAGCAAGGATGCAGTGTGACAAAGTGCTACCCTAAATTGCCTCTTATTGCTCTGTTTCGCTTATGGTTTTGAAAGAGTTACTTCTGTTTCTCTCAATCATTGTGTTTCCTCATGTCGCACTTCATGTCACACAGAGTAACAAGCAACTTGCTGCTCAGAAACAAGCCAGTTGACCCCATACATCTGCTCTGACTCTTTGTTACCCTTCCCTATTAGTATGTACTTGTACAGACTGTCTCTTCCTCTAACTTTTGCCTTTAGCATGTCTTCACATTACCCAGCAATGACAGCTATGCTTTCGTTGTCATAGTCTCACTTACTGGAGTTCTGTTCCCAACCCCTCTGTTGGACCCCTCCAAAAGAATGATGGTTATTCTGAATTTTCTCACGGGTTGGTCTGTTAAAGTTTTACATGTGTGAAGTAGTTTGAAGGCATTTGTCTATCTTAAAAAGTTGAATATAAATGTAAGTTGTTACGTATGTAAACTTATGTGTCACTTAAAACTAGACTGAATATAAGTACCTTTATTTCAGTAATATAACAAAATAAATTTGATGGTTCACAGTGTGATGACTTTTGACCCAGAACTGTATAATAAGGAAAAGTTATATTTTCTTTAAATTTTTGTGGAATCTGTAATTGTTCTAAAATAATGTTTAGAAAGAATCTTTAAGAATTTGCATCAATTCTAAAAGGATTAGTTATAACTTGGTCAGAAAATAAGAAATACTGGCCCATATGACCTGGTGGCCTTTGACCTGGAAGCAGTACCAACAGGGAGAAAGGAGCCGCAAAGCTGGTAGACATGAAGTTGAGCCACAAGCAGAGGAGCTGGTGGGTGAAGGTGATCATCATGCAAGTACCGACGCATAGAGAAAGCAGTCATAGACAATAAGAGGAACATCATAAGTTCCTGTGAGGAGAAGCAGCAAATCACTCTCAGGAGGAAGAGGAGTTTTTCTGTGTGGCAGAGAAGGGAACAGGAGTTCTTGGAGGTACTGTGTGAGCTGACTAGAAAAGTATATGTTGAAAAGCTGAGTGAGTAGTTCAGAAATGCTGCAGAGCAGGGAGAAACCGATTTCTCAGTTTTCTGAGAGAGGCCAAACCATGAGCTATTTTGATTAACTGGCAGAAAACGCAGTCTGGAAAGCTACACCATCAGGACAGTTGTAACCTGAAAGAGTGAGGCTTTGTAGAAGTCCACCTGGCTCATAACAGTCGCACCCATGAAACACAAAGGTGGAATAGGCAACAACATAATGTGGAGATGTGTAGCTATGAAGTACCACATTTATACAGTGAATCTTGCAAATGTTTGGGTTGCATAAGATGCCCCTTTGTTGTAATGACTTTATTTAAAATGAAATTTACATTTTTATTTGAAATATTAGTTAATTCAAGCTTAGCTCGTATTGGTTCTGATTTCATGTCAAAGTAAAACCTACAAAATGTAGAATCTTGTCGATAATTTGTTTTCATTTGGTGGTCATTAAGTAAAATTAGTTTATTTTGGTTTACAGGTTTCCCAGGGGGTTGGTAAAAACAGAAATGCATTAAATGGCTAAATTAATAAGGTAACATAAATCATTCAGGCAAGTGCTCCATCTGCAAACCAGAGGCTGACAACTTACAGTGGCTCCTTCAATGTATCCACAGCAGCTCAGGAAGATCCTGCATTTGATGAGCAGCCTCTGTCAGTTTGTCTAAGACTGCTGGGGGTGACAAGAAAGGCCCTAAAGGAAGGGAGAGAACTCAAACCGTCTCGTGGTCACTTCATAATGGAAAGGGAAATAGCAAATGCTGGAGATACCCGGGATTTCAAGTGGCACCTGGGGATAGAGAAACAGAATTAACTCAAGGTTACATTGGCTTTCATCAGAGCTCCATTGTTGGAAAGGGTGCGCACTGGATTAGGCTCAGCTGTGAAGCCTCTGTAGTTGAATAGCTGGCTTATGATCATTATAATGATTTGGAGATGCCGGTGTTGGACTGGGGTGTACAAAGTTAAAAATCACACAACACCAGGTTATAGTCCAATAGGTTTAATTGGAAGCACACTAGCTTTCGGAGCGACGTTCCTTCATCAGGTGATTGGACAATCTGTACACTAATGCCACTTTGTGGAAAAGCAGCACTCATATTCTTCTACTTGATGAACTGTCTGAACATTCCCAAAGGTTGGTTTAAGGGTCATCATCATTTATTTCATAATTCCATAAGAAAAACTATTGGATAAGAGTTAATAGCTGGGAAAGTATCTGGGTGTACTTGAGATCTTGGGGATAGAGGATGGTGGAGGTATAGTGGGCAATGTTGGAGCTAGTGCTCCTGATGGGTTTATCTACTCTGCTCCTCAAACACTGATCAGCACGATAGACCAAGTGGATACAGGAATGACGTCAATATTTTGAGCAGAGTTGGACCATACGTTTTGTAGTGTTGCTTTGTAAAGGCTTATTGGATCGTTTGGTGTGAAAGTAAGATAGATCAGGATGTGGATAGCAAGATCAAATCTCCTTTCCTGCCAAGACCTGGTTCCAAATCCAGCATCAGCAGATGAATTGAAAGCTTCCTGTCTATTGACTGTTTAAAGATACAACAGCAAGTTGAGTTTGGGCCATTTTTGGTTCAGCTCCTAGCAGGCAAGATTTTATAGCCAGAAAATTACCACTGCTTGGTAAAACTGGCAGTAAGATGGTAGTTACACTTAACAATGCCACAGAAAGGCTCAAGTGGAAAACAGAGAAATGCCACA
The DNA here is from genome assembly GCF_037043375.1 of Chiloscyllium plagiosum. NCBI lineage: Eukaryota > Metazoa > Chordata > Chondrichthyes > Orectolobiformes > Hemiscylliidae > Chiloscyllium > Chiloscyllium plagiosum. The sequence goes on from NW_028270175.1 coordinate 9,455,926, forward strand.
TAAGTTCAGAAGCGGGTATCCTTCAGTGGCTGTGGTTCAGGCACATTGTTAGCCAGAGATGCTTGAGATGGAATGTGTTCAATATTCATCGTTCACCTCAAATACAAAGTGTGCTTAAAATTATTAGATCACAAATTTCTAATTGTTTTGCAATGTATTCATGCATGCATGTAGGTACATCTGTTTGAAGGAAATAAATTACATTTGGAGGTGCTTCCTTTGCACAGCAGGGGCTCAAAATCCATGGGGAGAGACAAAAAAATCCTTCAAATATGTCCTTTTACCAAGTGTGTGTTGGATTTGAGCCAGGATTTCAGGAAGCTGCAATTGATCTAATGAGGATTAAGAGCCAATGCTAAAAGGAACTGGCTAGCTATATCCCAGCAATAATGCAGTATTAAAATGACAAATGGCCAGACAATAGACCTTCCTTAACAAAGAACGGATGGGAATATGTAATAAAAGTGGCTGCTTGGGAAAGGGCTTTTAAGAATTGTTGGCTTGTGTCCTATTTATTTTGTAATCTTTGGAATAGGTTCCAAAAAAAAGCTTAAAAACAACATTGCAATTTCACCTCATGAGAAAGATAGTGACTCCTTGTTTGCAGTTTGGATTTTAATATTACAAAGTAATTATTGATATTATCTATGGTAGCATCATGGTTCTGTTCCTGGGCTAGAATATAGGGGTCACAACAAATGATTCAGAGTCATAAGTACAAATCCCATCTCAATGGTTTGAAATTTACTTAAATAAGTAGATCTCGAATAACAAGCTGGTGTTGGCATGCTGACCATGTAAGTATGATGTGGAGGCACTGCTGTTGGACTGGAGTGGGTGAAGTCAGAAGTCACATGACACCAGGTTATAGTCCAAAAGGTTTATTTGAAATCACAAGCTTTTGGAGCGCTGCTTCATCGTCAAGTCTCACCTTGTGATTTCAGATAAACTTTTTGGACTATAACCTGGTGTCGTGTGACTTCTGACTTTGATCATGTAGGTGTCAGATTGTTGCAGGGTAAAGGTTATCAGAACATATGGCTTCTCTCTCATGAGAGAGAGATAACTGGCGGAGGGTCAGCACAGTCCAAGCGAAGGGAGAGGTTGAGAAAGAAAGTCCCTCGTGGTAACCGCAGCTGGTGTGGGAATTGAACCCGCAATCTTGGCATCACAAGCCAGCTGACCAGCCAACTGAGCTAAACAATCCTAACCCGATTGTTGTATTGGCTTCACTAATGAGCTTTCAGGAAGGAAATTTCCCACTCGCACACATGATCTGGACAAGACTCACAGCAATGTGGGTGACTCATAACTGCCCTCTGAAATGGTCCAGCAAGCCATTCAATTGTACCAAATTACTCTTGACTTTTTGACAGCAATGAGGATTAGACAATAAGCGATGACCCAGCTAGTGATGCTCAATTATCAAGGATGAATCAAATGTAGATTGAAGATGAGTCAACGAAACAGATACAGGCAACTCAAAGAGAACTCTTATCGGTAAGCAATATTTTTGATACAAGGGTAAATTTTCAAATTGGAGCTTTCAGTGTGTATGCATTACCCCCTCCCCCCTCAAAACTAAACTGACCGCAGAAAGTGGGAGATGTACAGGTCGTTCTGCCACAGCACGCATTTCGTGAACATGAATTTGCTGTAACACGGTTGACGGACTGGAGACACTGTTTCTAAAGCACGAAATTGTAAAATGTGTATTGGCTGTAACGCGATTATATCGCCAACACTTTAAGTGCTGTTTCGAAAGTGTGATTTTTCTATAACATGGGGTTGCACATGAATGCAAGCATTGTGTTATTGACAAAATGACCTGTACATGGATTCTTGACGGGCAATCCCAGTGGTAAAGCTCCCTACTAGGAGCAGAGCATGTCATCAGAAAATCTACCCTGCAACGTTGCAGGTTGGTGATGCATTCTGTGAAATGCTGGTGATGTGAAATTTGACGTACGCCATCAAAATGAGGTGGCAGGCGTGTGGGGTGAAAGGGATCTTTCTGTGCGTTCAAAACATGGAAAGAGATTGCATTTGACAAAATGCCTTTTCAGTTTCATAACGGCTGTCTTCTCTTAAGGCACTCTCAGCTTGTTTTGTGTGATTTCAAAGATCAAAGAGATTACAACAGATCACAATCCCACGCAGATACGTTGTGCTTGGCCACAGAAGGAATTGTGGTGAGAGCTTCTCCAGTTAACTTGTCTTTAAATTGAGTTCAGGGTCATATTTGTTCAATTTTCATTCTGTTTAAAATGGCAAGAAAACCCTGAGGCGATACTGTATGTGAATTGCTGCACTCTCCAATATAGTTATTCTACGCTCACCAAACATTTTCATTTTCCTCTCTTTTACACATTTGAACTGATGAAGTTGGAACTGTTCTTCTTTGAGAGAAGAAGGCTGAGAGATTTGAGAGCAGTGTTCGAAATTATGAGCGGGCTGGAAAGCACAGATAGGGCGACAGTGTTCATGAAAGTAAAAAGGATGAGAGCTCACAGATTTCGTGTTTAAACCAAACAAGGATGAAGTGAGAAAAAAAACTACTTCACACAGCGAGTAATTGAATGCACTGCCTGCAAATGTAGTGAAGACATTGAGGCATTCAAGAAGAGTAATGGATGATTATTTGGATAGAAATGCTGTCCAGGTAAATGGATAAAAGGCAGGACATTGGCACTTGGGGATAGAACTGAAGTAGGGGCTGAATGGCCTCCTTCTGTGCCCTAACAATTCTATGATTTGTTCCTGCAATGTATTCCACACACCACCTGCCTGATAGCTAAACTTATACCAGTGTCAGGTGTCTAGCAGTGGTGCTTTAACCTGGGAAAAGTTCGGACACATGTACAGCAACCTGTTCCTACCTGGGAGGAGGTGGCTGGGTGGCAAGGACAGGCAGTCTGTATGAGGGCTCTTGGTAGTTTGGCACGGAGAGAGAAGCAGAGCTAAGTGAGTAGTTAGGTGGCTGTGTTTGATTTGCACAGACTCAATGGGCTGAAGGAATGAGCCATAACATTTGAGGGCTTCCTGATAACCTCAGTAACAATGTCTGTCGTACCAATGTCGCTTGTAACTAGTTGCTATTGTTGAATAACCTAAATTTTGTTTAAGACAAGAGTCTCTCCTCATTATGTGGAGATGCTGGTGTTGAACTGGGGTGGCCAAAGTTAAAAATCGCACAACAACAAATCCCAAATAAACCTGTTGGAGTATAACCTGGTGTTGTGTGATTTTTAACTCTTCTGATTAGACTACCAAATGGTTTTCCTCTGCCACATGATCTTGACCAGGAAAGGCGATGGTGACAGCGATTCTATCAGGTAGATCTTACACCATGATGAGCTGTGGTGAGGATCCATCATACTATATGGTGCCATTAGTCGGCACCACTCCAGCTTTGAACTAAAATCAGCAAGTGGCAGATGTCTGAGAATCCTTCAAATAAAAGTCTACTTGTGCAAGCAGACAGCTGCTGGAGGAGCTGAGCTTTCAAGAAACCTGCAGGAGAGAAAAGTCGGGCAAGATTTTACAAGGCAGAATCTACAGTCGATGGTAGAAAGCATTTTAGAACAAGCATGTGGTGCATGGCAGTGAGTGTGAGCTCGGAACTCTGTGGAGCTGAACGTCTAGTTGTACTAATTATAGACTGCATTAAGCGCTGAGGATCTGTAGCAGTGAAGGTTCAGTTGGAGAGTGAATGGATATTGGAGGCTCAGTGAGAAATCTCTGGTGGGCAAGGGGAAAGCTTAAAGAAAGCAGCAGTCCCAAGCTGGACTGGCTACGAGTAAGTGAAGTACTCACAGAGCTCAGAAGAAATGTTGTTTCTGTAGCAAGCAGAAACATAAGGCATGGCTTCGGGGAGGTAAATCAAGGGCAACTGAAGCAATTTGAAACAGGGTCACAGATCCAGGAATGTTGTAAAGCAGGAATTAATGATAAAAGGGCAGTTTGGAAGTCTAAGCAGATAAGGTCTAACAGAACAATGAAGTTCGGAAGCTACTAAGGCTGCATAGAAACAAATGTCCATTAATTAAAAGCATGGTAAAGGTAGCATTCATCTATTTAAACCAAACATAGTGATAGTCATTCAGGAAAAAAAACCCAGAAAGCAACAGGAACACTTAGTAACATTACAGACAGTTCACATGGTGGGGGGGTTGCAAAGACAGAAATTAATTCAATGACGCAATGAAAAGAATGAGTATTGTTTATTAAAGTTACAGACAATGCAATTCAGCTGATAAAGCTGTGAAGGAAACGGGAATAATTTAATCAGGATTCATTCAGTAAAGTCATCAAGACAATGAGGATTGTTTATTAAGGCTACAATAAGATTCATGGTAAAAAGCCTCAGGAAGACACATTGTTTCATCACCAATATGTCAGTATACATTCCTGATGAAGGGCTTATGCCCGAAGCGTTGATTCTCCTGTTCCTCAGATCCTGCCTGACCAACTGTGCTTTTCCAGCACCACACTCTCGACTCTGATCTCCAGTATCCTGTAGTCCTCACTTTCTCCTAGTATACATCCAGAAACTTGTTCAGGGTATCACCATTTCATGTGACCTGAGGTTATAAAGATCTTATACTCCATCTTACCTCAGAATACTTGAAGCATGACCCTTCATTGGAAGCACACACCTCTGTTGTAAACTAAAGCTTAACGTTAGTCCAGACACTTATGTGCCCAAAGAATTTTAATGAATATCTGTTTGATTCTCTAATACCACAACAACCAGTTTCGTCTGACATATGAGATAACTTCAGCATGTAAAACAGCAGGCAAACTCATTCAGGATTCCAGCAGTACTCATCCATTTTTACCTGCAGAAGGTGGGAATCCTCCTTTTATTTGCTGGGAAAGCTGAGAAAAGCTCTTAAGTACAGCTATAAGCAACAGGAGCATTGCTATCCTGCAAAATTAAAACCGTCAAACCAAAGAAAATAAATAATTTATGTGAATAATTAAATAATAAGTAAATAGTCATGGCTGCAGAAATAATATTGCTGAGAAAATTTAATTTCAGAGACGGGCCAAATAAAACACAGATTTAGACATCTTAGAGAAATCATTTCTGTATTGAGTACCTGCTAAAATTTGTCCTAACTCAGAAGATGAACCAAAAATAATACAGTTGTATTTAAGTAAAACTATTACTGATGATAGTATAAACTCAGAAGTCACACGACACCAGGTTATAGTCCAACAGGTTTATTTGAAATCATAAGCTTTCGGAGCAATGCTCCTGCATCAGGTGACAAGGAAGCTTGTGATTGTGATTTCAAATAAACCAGTTGGACTGTAACCTGGTGTTGTTTGATTTCTGATTTTGTCCACCCCAATCCAACACTGACACCTCCACATCATGATGACAGTATAGATCACCAAGGCATAGCTAAGTCACAGTGTGATATGGATCTGCAAGCTTTGGACAATTAACTTAATTTTAGAGCAAATCAAATTGTGGAACAATCAAGATTTAGTAGAAGAGTTCACTATCCAAAAGTGGGCGGCACGGTGGCACAGTGGATAGCACTGCTGCCTCACAGCGCCAGAGACCCGGGTTCAATTCCCGCCTCAGGTGACTGACTGTGTGGAGTTCGCACGTTCTCCCTGTGTCTGTGTGGGTTTCCTCCGGATGCTCCGGTTTCCTCCCACAGTCCAAAAATGTGCAGGTCAGGTGAATTGGCCGAGCTAAATTGCCCGTAGTGTTAGGTAAGGGGTATGGGTGGGTTACGCTTCGGCTGGTCGGTGTGCACTTGTTGGGCCGAAGGGCCTGTTTCCACACTGTAATGTAATGTAATGTAAAAAAAAAATTGTTTTTTGAAAATTCATCCTGGGTTGGAATATGAGTATCACTGGCAAGGGGAGGTAAGGATGCATTTTATAACAAAAATCAGCTACTCTTAATTCCAAATAGACCACGCCCAAATTCACACTCAATTAACACAGAAATTGTTCCAGTAACACCCTTCACAGGAATTAGGCCACTGATTTACATTTCTGAGGAAGGTGCAGGCATGATTTAAATATCCAGTGAGGTATTGGGCCAGTTCAAGTTAGGATGCAGGTAGTTCCATTGTTCAATTGGAATGTGTTATGTCTGCCGTGTGGCCAAAAACAAGTGCATACATTTCAACGTTTACCCCCAAAACATCTGTAACCAGAGGGTGAGAAATGTGCAGATCTTTAGTTTCGTTCTGTGTTGTCATTTGCTGTTACTGATGGGAAATTTTGCACAGAAATGGTTAGGAAATCCTTGGTAACCTCTACTTTGAACCTTTGTGGAGAAAGACAGCCTGGCCAGCGTGTAAGCAGTGACTGATTTGGTTTAGTCATGTCACAACTGGATGGTAGTGAAGGATGTTCCCACTTATACAAGAACCGACAGGAGCATGTCTCATTAACTTCGGCCCTCAGGGATAGGATGGGGCGGAATGTGGATTCACAGCTGTCTCTGGCTTACTCACAGTGCACCAGTTGTGCTTGCATTCAGCAGAAGGCTACAGCTTTGCTAAGTGGGCTCACCCAGTTGGAAAGGGGCCTGAAGGTGGAGAGTGGGACCCACAACCCCCTGGAAAGGTGTGACCTCCCACACTTTATATTGTCCACATTGATTCAATGTAAATGGCTAGCAGGCCCTTCAAATGAAAAGGTCAGCAAAGTAGAAATGAGCATGAATTTATATTGCAGATGCAATCCAAAATCCTGATTTGATCTTGGTTTTTAATCTGCTTCAGTGTCTAATGTTATGCAATTTATATCAATTGAGACCAGAATTCTGTCATTTGTTGTATAATGTAATTTACTTATACCACCGTGTTTTAAAAATAATGCTCAATTTTTGACAAAGATCATTAGAGAGATAAATGAATATTGCTAAATAGATCTAATTTGCTTATGCAGATTCATTAAATAATTAAAGAACTTGTCAGATATTATTGAAAGTGTCAAATTAGGTAAAAGAGTATATCAGATTCCTAGTATTCAGATTGGTATGTCTCCTCGTTTATGATATGCATTTATGGGTTGTTGGTTTGAGATGAGCTAATGAGGGGGATCCCAGAATAAATTTTGTCAGAGTGTAGATTTTCTTCCACTTACTATATGATTTTGCTCTGCTTTAAACTGTCCTCTGCAATAGTACCACTGTCTCCTCTAGAGTACCTCCACATTCTTTGGAAGTTGGTGACTGGAATTCCCATTGACATTCCCAGGTGAAATAACTGCAGTGAGGCTGGTATCCCATTACCAAGTCACCCTTTATTTACATTTGAGGAGAAAGTGAGGACTGCAGATGCTGGAGATCAGAGCTGAAAATGTATTGCTGGAAAAGCGCAGCAAATTTACATTTGCACAGTACACTGGCTGTGGCCAGCCAGCTCAGAGTCAGTTGCTGAGGGGATTCTGAATCCGTTTTTTAAATTTTATTAAACAATTACAAAACAGTTTACAAAAAACAGTTAACATTTACAGCTGTATACAACAGCAATTTTACAAGGGAGTGGAGCACCAAAGCTAGGCCCCAAACCCTACCGTTCAACCAGTTTACAGGGAGGTGAGGACAAACCACAAATCCCAGTTTCACATATGACAAGACAGCAACAATGACATTCCTTTATAAAAGGACAATCCAGTTACATAAAAAAAAGTGCATACAATACAGACCCGGCAAGCTCCTCTAGCTTATCTCTCCACGCTTCAGGCTCTCTGCCTTTATTCCTGATGAAGGGCTTTTGCCCGAAACGTCGATTTCGCTGCTCCTTGGATGCTGCCTGAACTGCTGTGCTCTTCCAGCACCACTAATCCAGAATCCAGAATCCTTTCTATTCATATACCCATCCAGGTGCCTTTTAAATGTTGCAATTGTACCAACCTCCACCACTTCCTCTGGCAGTTCATTCCATATACGTACCACCCTCTGTGTGGAAAAAGTTGCCCCTTAGGTCCCTTTCATATCTTTCCCCTCTCACCCTAACCTTATTCCCTCTAGTTCTGGACTCCCCCACCCCAGGGAAGAGACTTTGTTTATTTATCCTATCCACGCCCCTCATGATTTTATAAACCACTATGAGGTCACCCTCAGCCTCCGACACTCCAGGGAAAACAGCCCTAGCCTATGCAACCTCTCCCTATAGCTCAAACCATCCAACCCTGGCAACTTGGGAAAGGACTCTCCTCATTCTCTCTGTTAGCTGCTGGGGAACAAGGTTCAAACATTTTCCTAATTAATCTGTGCAGGGATGTCATTACGTACGTCTGGAGTAGGTAGCAATTGAAGCAAGGTCTCCTGGCTCAGAAGTAGGGACACTACCTCTGCACCTACTACAATGTAACTAGTACAATATTGCAATGTTTATTGACTACACTTTGGTGCATTTGATGAATCTAAAGCTATCTATTTGTTGGGGAAGCTCAGTGGCACTATATTAGAATGAAGAAAAATTTTGTCTGTCTTTTTTTTATTTCTTTCTCTATTGATTAATATTTCTGCACTGTTCATAGAAAATGGTTTGAATTTTAGTTTTTGATACCAGCTTAAAAAACAAAAACATTTTTGACTTTCTTTGTTATTATTTAGTCGATGGTGGCTTTTAGGTTATTGGCCTGGTTTGAATTTATTTCACTCAGCCCTCAGTTTCTTGAGCTGAGTGGGTGGATTGTGAGCTCCTTTCTTATGGAATTCCCAAGCCCCTCTGGAGGGGAATGTTTCAGTAGATACCTCCCATCCTCTGCTGTCAGGTCTGTTCATCTGTCTGAGTCTTTGATCACAGCCACTGCTGTGAAGCTGGTGAAGGTGAAACAGTGCTGAAACTTCAACTGGGCATTTAGATTCCACACCACTCATTAGTTAAGTGTGAATGGCTGTTTCTTGCCACTCCTGGCTAACAATCACACCAGAGTTTGTCTATACTTTTCCCACAACATAATGCAACTAACTTATAATGAATTTATTGAATCAATCGTAGGATCCCTACTGTGCAGAAAGAGAGCATCCTTCCCAGACCTCGTCCCCCACCCTACCCCATATTTCCCAAGGCCAATCCACCTAACCTGCACATCTTTGGACTGTGGGAGGAAACTGGAGCACCCAGAGGTAACCCACCCAGACCCCAGGAGAATGTGCAAACTCCACACAAACAGCTGCCTGAGACTGGACTTGAACCCAGGTCCCTGGTGCTGTGAAGCAGCAGAGCTAACCACTGAGCCACGAAAGGGGAATGTTAATTGTGTAACTTTTCAGCAATTAATTGTTTTGTAAGATTTACATATTCTCTTGATAAGTTTGTTTTTAACATGACATAATTTGAAACTGCAACCCCAATGGCCCAAATGAAATGACTTGTTAGCAGCAACCAAAAGGGAAGATTGCTAATTGATCCACAGCAATGATAAAAGGTTGGGCGACACTTAACAGCCTATGTTTTGGACTGACTTTTCACTCTCTGAATCACTTGATGTGCAGACATTATGAATTTTGTTTTTGATTGTGGTCGATATAATCAGTTGGGACAAGGCCAGGTACTTGTAACGTTGGTTTTGACCCAAGAAGATGATATATGAGTCATCATCATTGTCCACTTTCCTGTGGTTCTTCTTTGTAAAATAATGGATGGACTTCGGAGGCTGAAGGTGGAAGTGACTTGGGAGAAACCATTCAGCAAAGCAATTGCTTTAGCTCCTCAAATGTCCAAACTTGGTGTTAGTTGCTTCAGCAGAGTCCCAGTAAGCAGCTATGGTAATCGACTATAAAACATTCCAAGTTAATTTGTGGTCACGCTAATGAGTTATCCTGCATGTTTAAAAAAGAAATTTCACTCCGAGTTTACAAAAATCTGATTTTCTTGCTGTGAAACAACGAAACCAGCTGCAGTAGCCGGTCATGTTGTAACATCTTCATATTTTGTCATCAGCTAATTAGACTTGAATGTCTGATTTTTTTTTTAACAACGCTATTTTAAAAACCGTGGAGCTCTGAAGATTTTTGGAGGTTGTTGAGAAGAACCTTGATTACATCAACAGAATGCCTCCCACAGTCTGCAGCTGAGAACTTTGGCAGCTGCCTTGTTGTGATAGGTTGTATTCACTCTCCTCTGCTGTACGGTGGTGTTATTTTTACCTCACCCTGTCAATATTCCCGAATTTTCCCTCCGTTGTGGACAAAGTGCTGAGCCAGTTCCAAAATGGCAATGCTGCTACATTCGGGACAGTTGAGGCTTCCATCGTCGGTGTCCAGTTAAGATTGAATGGCAACAGAACGAGGTTGTTTGACCTGTCGTGTCTGTACTGATCCACTGTAAGGACGATTCAGCTGTTCCTGCTCCCTTGCTTTTCCTCCATTGTGTTTTCTCTTTGAATAATCGTCCAATTATTTGGTGCCCAAATCTAGCATTTGGCCTGGCCTCAGTTCATTTCACATCCAGCCAAACATGAAGATAGGAGTTAGCCATTCACATCCTCCACGCTTTGGTAATATTGTAACTCAATGGATTATGGCCTCAACTTCACTTTCCTGATAAACCAAAGGAAGATAAGAGTAAAGATGAGAAATAACAAATAAGTGGAAAGGGATTCTAAAGATTTACAAGGATGTTGCCGGGGTTGGGTGGGGTTTGAGCTACAGGGAGAGGTTGAATAGGCTGGGGCTGTGTACCCTGGAGCGTCAGAGGCTGAGGGGTTATAAAATCATGAGGGGCATGGATAGGGTAAATAGACAAGGTCTTTTTCCTGGGGTGGGGAGAGTCCACAACTAGAGGGCATAGGTTTAGGGTGAGAGGAGAAAGATTTTAAAAGGACCTAAAGGGCAACTTTTTCACACAGAGGGTGGTGTATATATGGAATGAGCTGCCAGAGGATGTGGTGGAGGCTGGTACAATTGCAGCAATTAAAAGGCATCTGGATGGGTATATGAATAGGAAGGGTTTAGAGGGATATGGGTCAAATGCTGGCAAATGGGACTAGATTTATTTAAGATATCTGGTCAGCATGGATGAGTTGGACTGAAGGGTCTGTTTCTGTGCTGTACATCTCTGTGACTCTATGATAAAATATGCCGCGTGGATATAGCAAAAAAGACAAAGTGAATTAGATTGGAAAAGCTAAGGAAAGCAATCTTCATCAGAGTTAAGACCTAGCTATATTTTCTGAGCCGATTCAAGCTTCCATTTTAACACAGTAGGAATTCCAGTGGCTTGTCAGTATTGTTCATAGAGCAGCGCTCAGCCAACTTGAGCATTAATACCTACTTCAAACAAGAAAGGCTGTCTAATTTTGAGACATTATCTCGCTACTTTGATGCCCACTTATTTTGTATGAGTCTCCAGCAAGGTTAGGCAGCTGAGCCTAACCCTATTGTTCCCTGATCTTTGTTCAGCAGCTCCTGCTGAGGTCATGGATGGAGATCAGGAGTAGGCAAGCTAGTTGTTGTTATTATTCATTTCCTAATCCAGAGGGCAATTGCAGTGGCAATATTAGCCCGTTCTGCTTCAAATGGCTTTACTATGGTGCAGTGAGGAGAGGTTTTGAGTGAATTCAACAAATCCACTGCTGCTTTGCCAATTCACAAATTGGTAAGGACAGTGATAAATCCTAGGATTCTCATTCAGTGGAATTTTTCAAAAGGAAATTGGAAAAGTATTGGATGAGGGGGAATTTACAGGGAAAGGGCAAGTGAGTGGGTCTTTCAGGTGAGATAGTCTGGACGTGATGGGATGAATAGCCTCCTCCTTAGAGTTTTAAAAAAATTCATTCATGGGATGTGGACAACTCTGGCTAGGCCAGCGTTTATTGCCCATCACTAATTACCCACAGGGCTTGGAGATGCCGGTGTTGGACTGGGGTGTACAAAGTTAAAAATCACACAACACCAGGTTATAGTCCAACAGGTTTAATTGGAAGCACACTAGCTTTCGGAGCGACGCTCCTTCATCAGGTGATTGTGGAGGGCTCGATCGTAACACAGAATTTATAGCAACTGCAAATTTTTGCTATAAATTCTGTGTTACGATCGAGCCCTTCACAATCACCTGATGAAGCAGCGTCGCTCCGAAAGCTAGTGTGCTTCCAATTAAACCTGTTGGACTATAACCTGGTGTTGTGTGACTTTTAACTTTACCCACAAGGCAGTTAAGAGTCAAACACATTGCTGTAGGTCTGGAGTCGCATATGGGCAAGAACAGGTAAAAGTAGCAGAGCAGTTTTCTTCCCTAAGTGGCATTAGTGAACCAATTTTTCCCAATAATTGGCAATGGTTTCATGGTTATCATTAGACCCTTAATTCTAGACTTTTATTGAATTCAAATTCCACCATCTGCTCTGGCAGGATTTGAACCTGGGTTCTCCAGGACATTGTCGAAAAGTGTGGCGTTGGAAAAGCACCGCAGGTGAGGCAGCATCCGAGGACAGGAGAATCGACGTTTTGGGCATAAGCCCTTCATCAGGAATGGGGGGGTGGGGCTGGAGGGAAGATAGCTAGGAATGCGATAGGTCGATGCAGGTGGGGGTTGATAGTGATAGGTCGGTGGGGAGGGTGGAGTGGATACATGGTAAGGAAGATGCCGAGGATCCTAAGGCAGAATATGAGGTCTTCTTCCACCAGGCGTCGGGTGGCTTGGATTTGGTGGTGATGGAGTTCTAAGACTCATCTCACCTTCCCCCACCCTCATCCCAGATCCAACTCGACACCGCCCTTTTGAACTGTCCTACCTGTCCATCTTCCTTCCAACCTATCCAGTCCACCCTCCGTTCTGACCTATCACCATCACCCCCCTACCTGCATCTACCTATCACCTTCCCAGATACCTTCCCCCACCCCTACATCTGATTTATCTCTCCGCCTCCTTCCCTGCCCCCACATTCCTGATGAAGAGCTTATGCCTGAAACGCTCCTGCTCCTCGGATGCTGCCTGACTGGCTGTGATTTTCTAGCACCACATTTTTCGACTCTGACTCTCCAGCGTCTGCAGTCCTCACTTTCCCCTGGAACTTTCCCAGGGTCTCTGGATTAACAGTCCAGTGATAGTACCACTAAGGCCATTTATGATTCACAAGGGCTAGTTTTGACCTTAATCAAGGAAATTACTAACATGTTACATCGAGTTCCCACAGTGACGGATATGGACCCATCCTGAAGTGGGGTGGGGACAGGGATTAGTCCCTCTAATCCACAAGGTTATCTTGCCCAAAAATGTTGCCTTCTCATTCACTCCAGAGTGCATCCTGCTCCTGAGTGGGTCCGGAGTGAGTAATCGCTAACCCAGAATGCTTACAGGTCATCTCCAACTCTGAGGAATCGTACATTCGTTCAGAACTCATTGAGCCCTTTGCCTTGCCCTTTCTCTGCAGAAAACAACAATTTGGCCGTATCTTTATGTTCAGTATCTTTTTGAGCCTACAGCCCTCTTCAGCATGACTAGGCAAAAGTGAGGACTGTAGATGCTGGAAACCAGAGTTTAGATTAGAGAGGTTAGGTGAAGGGCTTTTGCCTGAAACGTCGATTTTCCTGCTCCTCGGAAGCAGCCTGACCTCTTCAGCATGAGCTTGGTCTGCAGTTGGCAAAGCTTCTGGCTATGATGATGGACAAATAAATCACAACTTATGAGAAAACACTCTCCAAGTTGGAAGGAAACTTTGTAGACCTTCATCGGACTCATCAAATGTCAGATCACTTTTTTTTTCAAGAGAGAAACCCTTCACTTAAACTAAAATGGTTTGGTCCTAACGGAAGTCATTCTGAAGGTTTGATGACTGAGCTGCTAAGCTTTTGCTGTTTTTCTTAGGAAACCAGATAACAGAGTTGTGAGAAGAAAATCCAGCTTAATTTCTTATCACCACACAGCAACACCAATCCTTGCACCACAGACAATCCCTCCAAAGAGAGATGGTACCTATTTCTGCTTCCTCTCAGGCTGTCTGTTTTTCTGTCTGTGACAGACAAGGGATGATCAAATTGACAGAAAAGTTCATTTCTTCCAATCTTCACTTGATTCACTCGGTAACATTCTCTTGCCTTTGAATTCAAGCTTTCTTGAGGATAGAGTTAATGGTCGGGGTCTTTTCCCTAGGATGGGGGATTTCAAAACTGGAGGCACTTATTAAGGTGAGAGGAGAGAGATTTTATGAAAAGACACGAGGGGCAACTTTTTTATGCAGGGGGTGGTTCATGTGTGGAATGAACTTCCTGAGGAAGTGGTGGATGTGGGCACAGTTACAATGTTTAAAAGACACTTAGATAAGTACATGAACAGGAAAGGTTTGGAGGGATAAGGACCAGGGAGCGGGCAGCTGGGACTAGTTTAGTTTGGGATTATGGTCGGCATGGACTAGTTGGGCCAAAAGGTCTGTTTCCATGCTGTATGACTCTATGACCTAAGCCCTACTTACAGGATTATTCCTGCACAGCTCTGATGAACTTCCTCTGATATAAATTGTGCTGCCACTTGGTTGAAATGTTATTTATACATCTGCTCATCTGTTCATTGAAGATTCCAAGGTGCTATTTTAAAAGTAGTGTGAGATGGGATTTTCAATAACATGGACACAGGCAGACTCTGAGTGTATCTCATCCTCAAATCGAGGGACAGCGATGACAACGATGATTATGAAAATGTGTGTGAGGGTGACAGTGTTTATGTGTGCCGGGTTGAACTGTGGAATGAGAGAAATATGAGCCCATTTACAAGGATGTTGCCAGGATTGGAGGATTTGAATACAGGGAGTGGCTGAATAGGCTGGGGCTTTTTTTTCCCTGGAGCATCGAGGGCTGAGGGGTGACTTTATACAGGTTTGTAAAATCATGAGGGGCATGGCTAGAGTAGGGGAATTCAAAACTAGATGGCATAAGTTTAAGATGAAAGGGGAAAGGGACCTCAGGGGAAATTTGTTCACACAGTGTGGGTGGTGTGTGTATGGAATGAGCTGCCAGAGGAAGTGGTGGAGGCTGGTATACAGGGGAACCTCGATTATCCGAATTCCAATCATCCGAAAATCGGATTATCCGAAGGAGATCTCAAGGTCCTGATAGAAACATTATATCAAAGACGTGTTTCCAACAGTGATTGCGTCTTTTGTTTACAGAAATTAAACAGGCACCATCTCCAAATGACTGGCCTCCCGCCCTCTCTCTCTACCCACACTTTCCCTGGAGTTCTACAGAGGGGTGTACCCTAACCCCCTATCTCCCCACCTCCCGCTTCCCAGGAATAATCCCTCCAACATTGTCCTGTGAAGGGCAAATGGGGAACCGGTCAAATATTTGCAGTAAAAAGTGTGCTGTTTGGAGACTTACCCCACAAAGGCAGCAGCAGCAACAGTCTTGTTGTCAGTGTACAGTCCAGATGCCCCAGACTGGGGCTGGGGATGGACTGGTTTGGGGGCGGTGGCAGGGGGCTGTGTTGGGGGTGGGGATTCGCGCGCTTTGTGCTGTAATGTGGGGATGGACCGGATTGGGTGTGGGGGGCGGGGTGGACCAGGTTGGGAGCGGGGGCGGGTTTGGACTGGGTTGGAGGGCAGGGGCTCGCACGCTTTGTGCTGGGGGCCGGGGGGGGGTGTTCGACCAGGTTGGTGGGGTGCGGTGCATCTGTGGGGGAGGGCGGGGGTTGGGGGGTGGGGGGCAGGGCCTCGTGCGCTGTGTGCTGCTGCAGTCTCCTGAACGGGCAGCAGACTTTAAAAACTCCGAGCCCTGGAGGAAAGGCATTTAATCGATATTCCGAATAATCGATTATCCGAACCAAACAGTGCCCGCCCATCTCGTCCGGATAATTGAGTTTCCACTGTAATTACAACATTTAAAAGGCACTTGGATGGGTATATGAATAGAAAGGGTTTACAGGGGTATGGACCAAATGCTGGCAATTGGGAGTAGGTCAGATTAGGATATCTGGTCGGCATGGACGAGTTGGACTGAAGGGTCTGTTTCCGTGCTATACATCTCTATGACTCTGTCTCCACATGTTCTGATGAGCTCCCTCTCACGACCAGGAAACAAACCAGTTGTTCAACTCATTGCTGTTTCTGTGACCTTGCACTCCAAATGGTTGCCAGCGAGAGAATTTGATTTCAGATATGAAGTAAATATAATTATAAACCAAGCTGACTGACTAAGCTTAATCATCTCAACACATATTCTTACTCAAAGCAACTTCCTCTTTCTATATTAATGAAATAATTAACTTGCATTCATCGCCTTCAGGATAATTAAGTGTGAAAAGTTCACTTGTTAGTAATTCCTGTGTTTAAATTTAAGTATCATTATAAATTCACTGGCAAAGCAGTTTATTCTGTAGTTAAGAAATGTTAGGTCAGACCACAATGTTTCCAAGCAACTTAACCCTGTATCTTTATTGGCTAAACCTCTGGCGGTAAATCTTGTGTTGGTGAAAGGTATGTCAATGTAACGTGTCTGCACTGAGACTTGGGAATCAGTGACTTTGCAAGTTCTTTTACTCTTTTTATAAACTAGTCTTCAATCCCTGGGGACAGCAGTCTTTGTAACAAAGGTCTGTCAAGGAGATGTGCGGGGTTGGTTGTTTCTCCTTCACTGTATTCCTGCTACTTGTTTTACTCGTTCTGTGCTCTGCCTCATCACAGTCAGCAGCATTCGTGAAGACCAAAGACAGACGGATTTAAACTAATATTTGCCCATCCGATGAAGGTATGTTTTTTTTAACCCCCTTAATCTTTAAAATCTGCTTCTGCCTGTTAAGTGTGGCCAGCTAATTACCATTTATAGAAGTCAGAATGCCAACATTCTACGTTCTAATCTTTCATGGGTAAATAAATGCTTCACGTATCTCTAGTGAAGTTTACAACTAAGGGAAAATGATCAGCCTATAAGATCTCTGTTCATGTAATGTATACAATATTGTGCTTCATACCATAGGAAGGATATTGAGGCTTCAGTATGCAGGTGTCACATTAATTCATGAGGGTATTGCATGTAAATGCAAATATGAAGAAAAAACTAGAAAAGGTGCATCCTGTATTAGAACTGCGCAGGGTATAGGAGAGGAATGATAGAATATGTGAGTTAGGAAAGAATTGGCATGCACTGTATAGAATCTGAATATTCTCTTTAGTTGGAGGGATTTGATACATTACACGACACTTTGGATGAGGTATTGGCATAATGGTAACGTCAGTAGACTGGTAATCCAAAACCCCAGGCTAACGTTCTGGGGTTATGGGTTTGAATCCCACTTTGGCAGATGGTGAAATTTGAATTAAATCACCAAACAAATCTGGAATTGAAGCTAATGGCATCCCTAACAAGGAAGCCTTGGTTCAAGTTCCAACTGTTCCAAGGATGTGTATTAACATCTCTGACTTGGCTGTTTGGAAATATCTAGCCTGATGACATCCTTGTAAAATTATCATAAACTCCCATTAAGTTCACTAGTGTCCTATAGAGAAGGAAATTTACCATCCTTATCCATTTTTGCCTACATGTGCCTCCAGACTCACTGCACTGTAGGGGATTAAAAATTGAACTCTTTGCATCTTTGAATCAAATGATGACAAGTGCTTTGTTGTTAAATGGAGAAATTAATTTGAAGGATTTAACTTGGATGGGCTAGGGTTTTAGAATGGAGGTGCTTGAAGGGAAACTCAGTTGAAGCGTATGAAATTGAGATGTCCAGGTAGAGTGAATAAGAACATCCTAATTATCTTGATTAAGGGATCCATAATCAGGGGCCACTGTTAACAGCAAGGATATTTTGAGGGGATTTGTTAGGCCATTTTTTATCCTGAGGAGATGTTGAAGATCTGGGACTCACTACCTGAAAGGATGGTGAATGCAGAAACCCACATTATATTTAAGAAGTACTTGGGTATGTCCTTTGAAGGGCCACACTCCACAAGTGGATGGACTAAGAGCTGCAAAGTGAAGTTGTGTCAAATTGTTGGCTGTTGTGGACAAGAGGGCCAAGGCCACCTCCCATGGTATAGATTTCTATGACTCCTTGACCATCAGGATTTTTCTTGCACCAGATTTGTAAATCGAAGAAGTAGACTTAGCTATATGCTTCGTAATCTGTCTGCCTGACTTAAAGCAGTTCTGGTGATTTGCCTCGGCGATAAAGGTTTTAACTGATTTTTACTAGCCCGTTCCACATGGAGACAATATTCCATGCAATATCCACATGGGAACAAATCTAAAATGTGTGAAAGTGGGCAGGCTAAATGTAGCACTGAATTCTACAGGAAATATGATCTAGTTACACTGCCTTCGAACATTTACAGTCCATCTCTCAAATACCTTTGCTGCTCTAAGTGGTAGTGGTAATAAATTTATTTCACATTACACAATGATTATGTATCATTTTACATTTGAATGGGTCTCCTGCACTCTTCAGAGAGTCAGTTGGTCTGTGAGGATTATATGCTGAGGTTATGGAACCAATAGTCGTAAATCACAGATAATTTGATTCCTAAAACCAAATGCAAAGCCTGCAAATCAAAATGTAAAGGAGCCAGGCAGTTTTGAGATTTAATCATGGGAAGAAAACCCCAAGGTTGGAAAAGTCGCTGGACCAATGCAGTGAAGAGGGGAGATGATGGTGTAGTGGTACCTTCACTAGATTGGTAATCCAGTGCTCAGGTTAGCGTTGTTGGAACATGGGTACAAGTCCCACCATAGCAGGGGGTGGAAATGATTTCTGTTAAAAATTAAAAATCTGGGATTAATGAGGAGGAAAAGATAGTGTAAAGGTAACCATGCAATGGCTATTGACTGTCATAAGAACCCAACTGGTTCACTCATGTTCTTTTAGGGAAGGAAATCTGTCGTCCTTACCTGGTCACATGTAAGTTCAGACCCACAGCAATGCACTTGACACTGAACTCCCCTGAGCATCGAGAGCTGGGCAATAGATGCCGGTCTAGCCAGCAATGCCCATATGCCCACAAACAAATAAAACAAGATTTGTTGTACAAATTGCCAAAATATTTTTACAGTGAAACATGAATTATTTCCAAAAAAAATGTATAGAATTCAGAAGAGGAATGTACCTATTCACACCCGATTGTTTATACATTTGCATCATGATGTTTAGGTACAAATACAGAGGAACCTCAATTATCCGGCATTCGATTATCCGAATTTTGGATCATCCAGCAAGATCTCAATGCTTGGTTAAACGGTGTTATCTGGCATTCAATTATTTGATAAAATACTCTCCGCCCATGTCGTTCGGATAATCAAGGTTCCTCTGTATAGCATATATCATATGTAGTGTGCCTGACTATTGAATTATAATGAATTATATAGACTCTACAGCGCAGACCATTTGCCCCATTCACTTGTATCCTTCACATTCCATCCGGGGCTCCTCCCACTGCACTGACATCTATCCACCTGACTTGTACAGCACTTTCTTGCCATCAACCTCATGTATAACTGGTGATTGCTGGGGAAATTTGCAAAGCAAAGAGACTTCCCTTTAGTCTGTAGCTTATCACTTCTGTCTGGATATTCCCAAAACATTTTGTGTCATGAGTGGCCTTGTAGGCAGTTGTTTCCTGTAGAGAATTGTAGAAGCCATTTCTCCACATGATGATTGAGCAGAAATGATAACAGGATAATCTCAGTCCTAAGCGATTTCCTCCCCATGTTCTTTCGAATCATATACTGTGTGGAAGTAGGCCATCGAGCCCACATGTGATCCTCCAATGCATGTAGTTTCTATCATGTACATGCAAGTGTGCCACACAATGAGCCAAAACGACAATCTTAAATTGGTTATCAGTGAATTTCTCGCACATTCAACAATGTTGTCCAGTTGCAGATTTGCATCTAATGTTAGACAATGTGTTGCAAGTTTCACAAGCCAGCTTTGATTGGTTACGGTCAAGAATCTTGCTTGTTGTGAACAGCCAAAGGGACAATCTGTTTGGTTTGATCTGCCAGTCTTTGGGACCTATGGTCCACATACGTGGCATTACACTAGCACTGAAATTCACATACCGCAATATACAATTGTCCTTCAGGCAATTTTAGGATTGATGGCAATCAGGAAGACTGGAAATGATGTCACTACAGGAAGTGACATTGCCAACCCAAGGAAACCTAAGCACATAAATAGAAAGTGGGCCATACCACCAGTGCTTCATCCAGAGGCTTACTGATGATGTTACCTAGTATGGTGACGAAACATCTGAAAATGAACCTTCCAGCTTAGTATCAAACCTACATCCAGATTGATGGCAGTGCCCTGTTAGTGGCTTTTATGTTGCTTCTGTGTTGGAGCAGCGTAAAACACCTGTTGCTCAAATCTTTTGAGATACCTTACCCTCCCAGGGTGATCTGAGGTAGGACCAAGACCTTCCAGCCCTTTCATGAGTTTGTGTGATACTCACTGAGAAATGATCTGATCAGAGTGACCATTATTTTACAGGATGGCGTTGATGAATTTTATTTTAATGTGATGTTTGCACAGCGAACAAATGGCTTGGGTCCTCTTTATAAAGTTGCCAGTCAGGCTATTCTTATATCGCACAGGAATCCCAAAGTACTTACCAACCAGAGACATAGGTAGGAACCCCAGAACCAATTTTTTTCTCAACAATGTCAGCAAGGAATGGAAGCTCAAATGATCACTCCATTTCAAATGTGAATTTGAGGAAAGGATGTAACCCACTAACTCATGTAAAGACATTTTTTGCATGCAGCTGGGATTCAGATCGGAAATATGCAAAGCTTTGATGGAAAATGAATTATTTTCAGCAAAATAATCAATGTAGGATTTTTGTAGAAAGGCACAGTTTGGTTGTGGTTCTGTGAACAACTTGAGTGGTCAGATTGTAAGTGTATAATTCATGTTGCGGCACGTATTTTGATTTTATTTTAAATTTACATTTTATGCAAATGTTTCTGAGTTTTTTTTTGAGTGAGGCTGTGTCCAAATCCTACCCAGACTGATGAAGCTGGAATCTTTCAGTCTAGTAGCTGGGAAAGGGTTGGGGGAGTACATGTAAATTGGGTTTAAAGAGTTTTGGCCCGGATTTCAAAGCAGGGTCCAGATTACACAAGCAATTCACTGCCTTTTGACAATAAAGGGGGAACGTCACTCAGAAAGGCTGTGGATCGTAGAAGGATGTGACATATTCTGGGTTCCCGGCTGAGAAACGGTCTGGTTTAAAACCCACCAAAATCGAATCGAAAGGGGTCTTTGGTTGATGTTTGTAAGCGGAAGTCCAGCACTCAGTTTCGGGTCAATTTTTTAGGGAGATGCTTTTGAGTCCCATGTTTAGTGTGGGAAGGGAAAATAATGGGCAGAAACCTATATTTACATAACATCGTCTCACAGAAGAAACCTCTCAAGGTGCTTTGTAGGAGCATTGTCAAGCAAAGTTTGATGCTGAGCAATATAAAGAGGTATTGGGGCAGATGGCCAGAAGATTAGTCAAAAATGTAGATCTGAAGGAGCATTTGAAAGGGGAACAGAGGGTCAGAGAGGTGGATAGGTGTAGGAAAGCAGTTCCAGAACTTAGCGTCTCAGTGGTTGAAGGCACGGCCACCAATGGTGCAATGAATTGAGGAGGTTCCAGAGACCCAGAATTGGGGGCGCTCAGGTATCTGGTGGTGTTGTGTAGAGTCATAGGGCACAGAAACAGACCCTTCCGTCCAACTAGTCCATACTGACCATAATCTCAAACTAAACTAGTCCCACCTGCCTGCGCTTGACCCATATTCCTCCTAAGATATCTTATTTATGTACTTATTTAAATGTTTTTTAAACATTGTAATTGTATTCACATCCAGCACTTCCTTTGGAAGTTCATTTCACATTTGTACCACTCTCTTTGTAAAAAGAAATGCCTCTCATGTATTTTTAAAATTTTTCTCCTGTCACCTTAAAAAAAACAGCCCCCTAGTTTTGAAATCCCCTACTCTAGGGAAAAGCCACCAGCCATTCACCTTATCTATGCCCCTCATTTTATAAACCTCGACCTCCTACACTCCAGTGAAAAATATCCTAGCCTACCCAACCTCTCCTTTTAAGTCAAACCCTCCAAACCCAGCAACATCCTGGTAAATCTGTAACTGGAGAACATCACAAAAATATGGAGAGATATAAAAACCAAAATGAACATTTTAAAATCAAGGCATTGCTTACCTAGGAACTGGTGTCTTTCAGTGAACAGAGAGGTCACGGATGAATCATACTTAGTATGAGTTATGTCTTGGGCAAACCTTTTGAATAAACTCCGGTTTAGTGAGGTTAGCCAGGAATTGTCAAGCCTGGACAAGGAAAGTAAATTGTTTTTCTACTCCTTTTAGAGTCACCTTATGATTTTTGTGAAATACTTTCAGATTTTGTTTTCTCATACTCAAGCATATGCTGGTGATTTATCAGCAAGACCTTGGTTTGAAATGATGTTGATTGTCACAAAACATATATCCATGGAAATAATATAATGCCATTCATTTCCCAGAAGGAAATTAACAATGTCAGTTGGAAACAGCATTTGTTATCTCTACCTGAAAGAAAAGCACTGTATGTGTTTTGTGTTTGCACATGTATGTATATTTCTACAATGGAGAGGAGTCTAGCACTCCACTCCATATGCACCTTTTCATATTTTCTCTTCCTTGTCCCATCACCACAATGTTCTTTCACGAATCCAGATGCTAGACAGCAAGAGATTTGACTTGCCTGCATCTAACAGGCAGACAGGTCGCTTATACATTGAAAACAGTCACTGTAAAATCTCACAGTTGTGTTATAAACTCCCAGAAAGCATTTACCAGCATGGAGGGCATCTTCAGTTAGCTTAGTTGGACTGTTGGTTTGTAATACAGATTGAGCCAACTGCATGGGTTCAATTCCCACACAGGCTGAGGTTACCGTAAAGGACTGTCCGTCACAACCTCTCCTCTTGTCTCTCTCTATCTCTTATGAGAGAACAGCCCTGTGGTCCTTTAAGACTATGATCATTTAACATTTACACCCAATGCTGACGGCCATCCAGGATCTAATGCCCTGAAGGGCTCTGCTATAACCCCTGTGCTACAAGGAATCTAAAGTGCATTTGACTTTTGACATGTTGTACAGATTGTTAAAAATCACACAACACCAGGTTATAGTCCAACAGGTTTATTTGGAGACACTAGCTTTTGAAGCGCTGCTTCTTCATCAGATTGTATTACTGTGTACGACATCGGCAAACCGGTGAGTTGAGGCATCTCCACTCTCAATGAGCAGCTGGCTTGTGGGTTCTTGAGGTGGGCTGTCTGGTGAGTGTAACATTATTCGACTGGAGTATGCCATGTACACAGGTAGCAGTAAATACACTTTGTAGCTTTTAATAGTGTATTGATTCTATAACATATTGTGGAATGTGTATCCAATGACCTGGGTGCTTTATAAGCAGTTTCCTCAGTTAATCTACCCTTGGGACCAATTTTCTTCTTGTTCAGAATAAGTATTCTCATTCACTTGTACCTATATTTTCTATATGAACAGTTTTCCATATTGCAAGTGTGGTTAAGTTAGCCCATACTATCAGGAGAATGGCTCTCAGCGTCCTTAGCATTCAAAATAGAATCCATGAATTGAGAGACTTTGATGCTAAATTTGTTTATATGTCTGCTTAGGGTTTAAACTTTTATTCCTATCTGGTCAGACCCCAGTGAGAATTGAATCTTGCTGTCGGCTCCACATTTTATCAAGGCTTGGGCAAGGTTCACACAGGATTTACTAGAACGTTACTAGGATGAGGAAGGTCAGTTCAGTGGAAAGACAGGAGAAGCTGGGAATTTCCTCCTTTTAGAGCAAGGAAAGATGGAGATTGATTGATTGTAGGGGACTTTTTTGACAGAATAAGGAATGCAAAAGTGCTTCACTGAAAGGAGGGTCAGTAACCAGAAGAGACGTATAATGATAATTGGCTAAAAGGAGCAGTGGGGAGATGAGCAGAATATTTTTAATATTGAGCTGTAAAGATCTTAAAAGTATCTGCACTGGATTACTTGCATAGTTGATCAAACAGCCAGCACACCCTGAGTATCAGCTGAAGCTGCTCAGTTCCTCCTCCATAAGGCAAGCCTTTTGTCTCTGGAATCAATCCAGTAAACCTTCCTGACCTGCCCCCAGTGCAACTTTATCCTTCCTCAAGTAAGGATACCAATACTGTATGCTGAATTGCAGACGTGGTGTCACTAGTCCCGCAACATATCCCCAATTTTATACTCCATTCCTTTAGCAATAAATGCCAAAATTTCATATTTCAAAATTATAGGGTGGCTCAGTGGTTAGCACTGCTGCCTCACAGCACCAGAGACTTGGGTTCAATTCCAGCCTCAGGCGATGTTTGTGTCTGCATAGGTTTTCTCTCACAGTCCAACGTGTGCAAGTTAGGTGGATTGTCCATCTTAAATTGCCCACAGTGTTCAGGGATGTGTAGGTAAGGTGTGTTAGCCATAAGGGATGCAGGGTTCCAGGGATAGGGTTGGGGCTGGGGCTGGGTGGGATGCTCTGTGAAAGGTTGGTGTGGAATCATTGGGCCGAATGGCCTGTTTCCACACTGTACGGATTCATTTGCCAACCTTATTACACGATGTACTGAAAACCAGTACGATCATGCAGTGAAATTGAAAATTGCAACTGCAAACTTGTGAGAAAGAAACATGAAAGTGAATAAAGCCTGATTAACATTCTGAGTGAAGTTCCTGTACCAAAATGCATTGTCTTGCATTGTCCATGGTAAAAACAATGACTGCAGATGCTGGAAACCAGATTCTGGATTAGTGGTGCTGGAAGAGCACAGCAGTTCAGGCAGCATCCAAGGAGCTTTGAAATCGATGTTTCAGGTAAAAACCCTTCATCAGGAATAAAGGCAGTGAGCCTGAAGCGTGAAGAGATAAGGTAGGGGAGGGTGGGGGTGGGGAGAGAGTAGCATAGAGTACAATGGGTGAGTGGAGGAGGAGATGAAGGTGATAGGTCAGGGAGGAGAGGGTGGAGTGGATAGGTGGAAAAGGAGCTAGGCAGGTCGGACAAGTCTGGACAAGTCAAGGGGACAGTGCGGAGCTGGAAGTTTGAAACTAGGATGAGGTGGGGGAAGGGGAAATGAGGAAGCTGTTGAAGTCCACATTGATGCCCCTAGACCTCCCAGCCTCTACCGCGTACGCAAGGAAGGCGCTAAAACCGGGCTCATCGTACAATGGGGTCCCCTATCTCCCACTGCAGAGGTCAACCAGGAAGGCTTGTTTGGTCGGTTTTTAAACAGGGGGGGGTCAATCTGTCGGGATCTCGTACCTAAAGACGTCGGTCCAAGGATAGTCCGTCAGTCACAGTAGCACATTAACAATAAACGACAATAATAATAATCACGCACACATTTACTAGTGTTCCGCGACCCCAATCGCCCACCCGTGAAGGATCACTTACACACACACACACACTTTTAAAGAGTACTCTACCGTTACACGACTGCCGGACTCACTCTGTTCACAGGTTCAGATAACGGCCGGCAGTGAAGTCCCTTGCGGAGCACTGGGAGACTTTTACACGAGAAGTAAAAGAGTAAAGATACTCACCCAGTGCCGTCGCAGGGATCCAGCAGCCGTTGTTATCCCGGACCAGGCCCCAATTGTTAGCGCGGATGAAATGATATCAGTCTGAGCCCAGAGTGCGGTTCAACAATCGGTAACGTTTATTGATACAGTAACACCGGCGGAGACCAACCGAGGTCCGAATCTCAGCTGTTCTGCTGTTCCCGCGCGCTGCTACACATTACATACCTTTCGTTGTCAGGATGTGAGGATTTTGAGTATGAATGGGATGATAGTTCCCCATCATCGCTGGAGTAGGTGCAAATGGTGGGTTTCCTGCCGTCCCAGGAGAGTTGCAGTGTACACACAATAGGGTGCTCATTGGATTATGTAAACAGGTCCGGTTCTATCTGCTTGTCGCTCTCTGTGAGGGCTGGGGGCTAGCACCCCCCTTTGTTCCCTTGGGGTGCTGGTGTGTATTAGTCTGTTCGTTCCTGTCTGGTGGATGCCTGTCCTTTGTGTCAGGATGGTTCTGTATTGATGAATATGGGTGTGTTTCAGTCAGTCTCTTGATTTGATTAGGAGATGGGTTTCCATATTAATTAGCTCCGGAGTTTCGGTCTATGAGTCATGTTTAGTGCTCCCCCTCCCACTCTGCCGAGGACATGGAGGTCCTGGGCCTCCTTCACCGCCGCTTCCTCACCACCAGACGCCTGGAGGAAGAACGCCTCATCTTCCGCCTCGGAACACTTCAACCCCAGGGCATCAATGTGGACTTCAACAGCTTCCTCATTTCCCCTTCCCCCACCTCATCCTAGTTTCAAACTTCCAGCTCCGCACTGTCCCCTTGACTTGTCCGGACTTGTCCGACCTGCCTAGCTCCTTTTTCACCTATCCACTCCACCCTCTCCTCCCTGACCTATCACCTTCATCTCCTCCCCCACTCACCCATTGTACTCTATGTTACTCTCTCCCCACCCCCACCCTCCCCTACCTTATCTCTTCACCCTTCAGGCTCACTGCCTTTATTCCTGATGAAGGGCTTTTGCCCGAAACGTCGATTTCAAAGCTCCTTAGATGCAGCCTGAACTGCTGTGCTCTTCCAGCACCACTAATCCAGAAAATTGCATTGCCCATGTCCATCAACGGGTGTTCCTGAAATGTTACTTGAAAGCACATCTTCGCTCTCTTTTGAGTATATTTTCCTTTGGGTTTTCTTGCCTCCCTGTTTGGAAGGGCTTCAGCTGTGTCTGCAGGAGCCAGTAGCTCTGTTGAGCCTCCCCTGTGCCTTGTGTGAGGCTGTGGTCATGGGAAGCATCACATTTCACTTCTTTATTGTCAGAGGCTTTCTTTGCAGGAGAGAGCAGGAACAGCTGCCTTTCTCCTGCTGCCCAGGGTGAAAGGGCCAAAATTAGTGCCCTGACAGAGTACAGGCGAGAAACTGATGTGTTCACCTCCATGTCAGACCTCTGCTTGCACTTTTAACTCGCAGGCTGAGTTTCCTTGACTGGCATTTTGTTTTAATTGGTTGGCATTTGCCAGCTGTGGACTGTCACAGCTGAACCTTGTAACTTGTAGCTCGAACAGTGCCATAATTGGGGTCTTTTCTGTTGAAATGGATGAGACTGACTGGTGAGAGATGTTGAGGAAAGGCTACAAACTGAAGGCGCTTACCTTCTTTAACGCTTTGAGTGCTGAATGGAAGGCTAGTGCCTAATGGCTAGGTAATGTGCAGAAACATGTTGTCATATTCAATTCTATACTGAAAAATGTGTTGCTGGAAAAGCGCAGCAGGTCAGGCAGCATCAAAGGAGCAGGAGAATCGATGTATCGGGCATAAGCCCTTCTTCAGGTTCCTGAAGAAGGGCTTATGCCCGATACATCGATTCTCCTGCTCCTTTGATGCTGCCTGACCTGCTGCGCTTTTCCAGCAACACATTTTTCAGCTCTGATCTCCAGCATCTCCAGTCCTCACTTTCTCCATATTCAATTCTATGTCGTGGCATCCACTGGTACGGGAAATGTTGACTCCCATTTGCTCTGATCCATTTACAAGACGCATCTGCATTTCAATGCTCTACCTCAGGCTGCCCCAGTAAACTCTCATTGTATTACTGCAGCAAGGACACTCTGTGCTGAGGGACACCACTCCCAGCTCAGGGATTGTACCCAGTTGCATTTCCAGGCTCTTCACTCACCGTCATTGCATTCACTCACTCTCAGTCCTCAGTCTCCCTGGATGCTAGCAGCTTCCCGACCTAGTCTTGTCTGTTTTGCACTATGCTTCCTAGGCCAGAGATAGCAGAGATCTCATTCTCGATGATGGGATTCTGCCCGAAATGTCAATTTTCCTGTTCCTCGGATGCTGCCTGACCTGCTGTGCTTTTCCAGCACCACTCTAACCTTGCCAGAGATAGCAGGCTCAGCTTACTGCTGCAGTGCTGCGCTGTTTGGTGCAGGAGCAAAGCCAGGAAGCTTGGTGTGGTTCGGTCCGACGCTCCCAGCAGTTTTTCGAGAGTGGTCTCTGATACCAGTCCAGACCTTCCTCAGGGCAGTGAAAATCTGGATCCTGTCCAACATAACGGTGAGGACCTGAATGTCTGGGAGCGTACCACCCATCTTGACTCTAACTGGCCTACTGTCAGCGGATTTACTCCTGCAATGGGAGAAAGGCAGCCACTAAGGGAAATGAAAGTGGGTGGCACAGCTGTTGCTGTTGGTGCAGGTAGGGAAGTGCCCTGGGCACAGAGGACAGGCAGGGTTAGTGGAGTCGAGAGTTAGGATGGGTGCTTGTGAGTGAGGGAAGATGTTGCAGGCAATGGCGAGAGGGGTAAAGCATGAGTCTTGGGGGGAAGGTGGCTACAGCAGCAGTGAGTGTGAGGTAGCAGAGAGTAGGCGGTGGACGTCAGCTTGTGGAGTTGTAAAGGACATTGACCTTTTCTTTAGAGTGCTGGACATCCCACCAGATAGTTGAGACTGCACTGAAACCAATACAGAGAATGCTGGAGAAATCAGGAGGTCTGGCTGCTCCGACTTGCTGAGTTTCTCCAGCGTTCACTGTATTTGTTTCAGATTTCCAGCATTTGTAGTATTTTGCTTTTATAAGACCGTGCTGACTTGGGTGGCTTCGTCAGATCAGACCTAGTGTCATGGCTTCCACCACTGGGCCAGCGGGAAGAGGAAGTCCTGTTTCTACAACACCCCATCCAGCAGGACCTCCAGCCCCCTACACGTAAAATGGGGTAACAACTGCCCCTTGTCTGACACGTCCAGAGCAAATGTCAGTACCCGCAGGGGGAAACTCCAAACTGACAATACTTGACCAGGTGCACAATGGACTTCCAAAGAGGGCAAGGGTGGAAGGGATGCCAGTGAATTTGGGGATACACAGTGAGTGGTAATCTCACATGGTGACATGGGTGGAAACTCCACATGAGAGATGCCATCAGGAATTAATGAGACGAGTTTGGTAAGATAGGGCAAGAAAACTTTCTGAAAGAATCCTGTTACAAATAGGAGTTGGGAGGTCATGTTGTGGCTGTACAGGACATTGGTTAGGCCACTGTTGGAATGTTGCGTGCAATTCTGGTCTCCCTCATATCAGACGGATGTTGTGAAACTTGAAAGGGTTCAAAAAAGATTTACAAGAATGTTATCAGGGTTGGACGATTTGAGCTATAGGGAGAGGCTGAACACGATGGGGCTGTTTTCGCTGGAGTGTCGGAGACTGAGGGGTGACCTTATAGAAGTTTGTAAAATCATGAGGGGCATGGATAGGATAAACAGACAAGGTCTTTTCCCTGGGGTGGGGGAGTCCATAACTAGAGGGCATAGGTTTAGGGTGAGAGGGGAAAGATATAAAAGGGACCTAAGGGGCAACCTTTTCACACAGAGGGTGGTGCATGTATAGAATGAGCTGCCAAAGGAAGTGGTGGAGGCTGGTACAATTAAAAGACATTTGGATGGGTATATGAATAGGAAGGGTTTAGAGAAATATGGGCCAAGTTCTGGCAAATGGGACTAGATTAATTTAGGATATCTGTTCGGCATGGATGTGTTGGACTGAAGGGTCTGTTTCATGATGTACAGAGAGGCATAGAGTCATAAGAGATGTACAGCATGGAAACAGACCCTTCGGTCCAACTCGTCCATGCTGACCAGACATTCCATCCGCACCCAGCCCATATCTCTCCAAACCCTTCCTATTCATATACCCACCCAGATATCTTTTAAATGTTGCAGTTGTAGCAGCCTCCATCATTTCCTCTGGCAGCTCATTCCATACACACAGCACCCTCTGCGTGAAAAAGTTGTCTCTTAGGTCCCTTTATATCTTTCCCCTCTTACCCTAAACCTACGCCCTTAGTTCTGGACTCTGCCACCCCAGGGAAAAGACCTTGTCTATTGATCCTATCCATGCCCCACATGATTTTATAAACCTCTATAAGGTCACCCCTCAGTCTCTGACACTCCAGGGAAAACAGCCCTAGACTATTCAACCTCTCCCAATAGCTCAACCCCTCCAACCCTGGCAACATCTTTGTAAATCTTTTCTGAACCCTTTCAAGTTTCATAACATTCTTCTGACAGCAAGGAGGCCAGAATTGCACGCAATATTTGTCTCTATGACTCTATAACTTTCAGAGCCAGAGAAGAAAATTTTGCTGTGTGTATGTGTGGTCTGTATATCTAGGTCTGTCTGCCTTTCCCCACTATCTATGCACACTTACATTCTCCACATGTGCACTGTTGTTGTCAATATCACCCTGTACTGCTCCCCTTCTCTGTGCAAGTACTCTCTTGAATGCATGTCATGTTAGATAAAGGCAGGACGGTGTACAGCAGTGGCGCCCTCCACAGTTAAATAGTCACCCAGCGCTTTTTATGTGGGCTCATGTGGTGTTTAGCAAAGTAAAGGACAAATTGAAGTAAAGAATAAATAAATAAATAAGTTTTTAGTAAATCCTTTGCTGTATTAATCAGCATTTTGTAGCAATCTTAAGCAATGGGTTAAGATTTGTATTTTATGACAATTAATATTCATGCTTGTATTAAATTGATTTGCCCTTCATACTTCATTTATTTAACAATCAACAAAACAAAACAAAGTTTTTACTGCGTGATCCTTCCCATCCCATTACCACGTACAGTATTGAAATGAATCCTTGACAATAAATACGTGTGTTACGACCGTGGTTCACTTGAGGTATTTTGAGGCCATGTTAGAAAAATTGTAAAAATGATGTACTGTGGCTGTCAAGTTGGGAAAAATTATTTAAAGGGTAGTTATCCTTGAGCAGCCATGAACGAAGATTAGGTTGGCAAGACATTAGATTTTGGTTGTTCCAGCATTTGCAGTTTGAAAATTCATCCAAGGTTTAAAGGACAACTTTATAAGTGAATTGCATTCTGAAGGTTTGTGCATGTTTGGCACAGCTGGGCTTGTTTGCACATGGGAAGTTGGATAACAGAATAGAACGGGACATTTCTTGCCCTTTCACACCAGTTTACTTCAGTCATGTCCTAGATGGATTATCAAGTAGTCAACTTTTCCCGGTGTAGTATCAGGGTGGGAGTTCTATTCTGGTGGAAGCTCACTGCCTTGTGGAGATTTTAAACTGAAACTGTGTAAATGTGCAACCAGTTGATTTGGACAGCAGTTACCTTCCGTGCAGCAGTGCAGATAAACAATTATCTCACTGCCTTTTGTTTAATCACACTGTACGCAATTTCACAGCTTCACTTGCTAACAATAATACTATTTCAAAAGCGGTTTGTTTGCTGTGAGGAACCTTTAGGCTTGCCTGTAATCTTGAAAGTTGCGACGTATGCAAACTTCCCTGTTTCCACCATCTTCTCTTCATTCTGTGATTAGAATATTTAAGGGATTGTTTCTGAGAGTCACAGTTTTGCTTTTGTTCATTCGCAACTTGCTTTATATGGAAAGTTTTCATTTTTGCCCTAAGTCGCTTCTACGCTTTCATTGAACTGTCGTCTTTGGGATTTGCTCATTTCCTTTTAGTTGAAGGGTTTTTCAGGTTCTTCTTTTAAAAAGAAATCGGAAAGGATTTTGTGACATTGATAGGAGTATTTTTATCTTCACTCATGGACAGGGGTGAATAGCCTTTTCCCCAGGATAGGGGAGTCCAAAACCAGAGGGAACACCTCTGGGACACTCGCACCAACCAACCCAACCACCCCGTGGCTGAACACTTTAGCTCCCCCTCCCACTCTGCCAAGGACATGCAGGTCCTTGGCCTCATCCATCGCTAGACCCTGACCACA
Organism: Chiloscyllium plagiosum; assembly: GCF_037043375.1. Lineage (NCBI taxonomy): Eukaryota > Metazoa > Chordata > Chondrichthyes > Orectolobiformes > Hemiscylliidae > Chiloscyllium > Chiloscyllium plagiosum. The sequence continues at coordinate 9,487,721 of NW_028270175.1, forward strand.
CAACACCTGGAGGAAGAGCGCCTCATCTTCCGCCTAGGAACCCTCCAACCACACGGGATGAATGTAGATTTCTCCAGTTTCCTCATTTCCCCTCTCCCCAACCCCCAGATTCAGCACTGCCCTCTTGACCTGCAATCTTCTTCCCAAGCTCTCCGCCCCCACCCCCTCTCTGGCCTATCACCCTCACCCTCACTTCCTTCCACCTATTGTGTTCCCAGCGCCCTCTTTCCCCCCCCCCCCCCCCCCCCCCCACCTATTATCTCAGCCTGCTTGGCACACCAGCCTCATTCCTGAAGAAGGGCTTATGCCCGAAATGTCAATACTCCTGCTCCTCGGATGCTGCCTGGCCTGCTGCACTTTTCCAGCACCACACTTTTCAACACAATCAGAGGGCCTAGTCAGGAATCACACAATGCTAGGTTATAGTCCAACAGCTTTATTTGAAATCACAAGCTTTTGGAGCGTTCCTGTTGAACTATAACCTGGTGTTGTGTGATTTCTGACTTTGTCCAGCCCAGTCCAACACCGGCACCTCCACATAGAGGGCATAAGTTTAAGGTGAGAGGGGAAAGATTTAAAAAGGACCTAAGGGGCAACTTTTTCACACAGAGGATAGTACGTGATTGGAATGATCTGCCAGAGGAAGAGGTGGAGGCTAGTACCGTTGCAATATTTAAAAGGCATCTGGATGAGTACATGAATAGGAAGGGATTAGAGGGATATGGGCCAAATGCTGGCAAATGAGACTAGATTAATTTAGGATATCTGACCAGCATGAACAAGTTGGACCGAAGGGTCTGTACATCTCTACAACTCTGTGACTCTCGGTGACCTGTCAGTCCAATTTTGGGTGGTGTTGTGATGTTTTTCCTGCTCTCTGCCCACTCAGTTACGCACCAGAACTGAGCCATCAGAGGAGAAAGTGAGGACTGACTGCAGATGCTGGAGATCAAAGTCGATAAGTGTGGCACTGGAAAAGCACAGCAGGTCAGGCAGCATCCGAGGAGCAGGAGAATCGACTTTTTGGGCATAAGCCCTTCATCAGGAATGAGCCATCAGAGGTGCCCGTTGTTTTCCAATTTCCCTGTGAGAAAGTACCGAGTTTCTCTCCATGCCCACAAAGCCATCACTGAGTATCTCTAAGATATCTCTTATTGATGCAGCCACAGATGGAGTTAAATGGGTTTCACTTAAAAATTGCATGCAAGGAAGGATATTGTGGAAGATGCTTAAAATATGTGGTAAAAATCTTATAGGCCACAATGATACTTTAACTTGCCGAAGATACAACAACTTGGTTACGAGCAATTGAATTGGAGCTGATGCAGGCTGTATATCCCTCTGAGCTTAACTTGTTCATGGCATTTCATTGACCTCAACTCCACGTTGCTGTGCTCTCATCGTCCTTTGGTCTCCTGCTTTCTGAAGTGGCCAAAGATCTGTCCACCTTCATCTTGGAGTATATTCAACAATGGAGCATCCACTATTTTCTATGCTGGAGAATTCCAAAGGTTATAAACCCTCTGAGAGAAGATATTTCTCCTCCCCATAACAGTCCTAAATGGCAGACCACTTGCCCTGAAGCTGTATCCCTGTTCTTGGCTCTCCATATGACATAGGAGCAGAAGTAGGCCATTCAGCCCATTGAGTCTGTTCTGCCATTCAGTGATCCATTAGTCCTCAACTCCAGTTTCCTCCCTTTTCCCCCATTACCATTAATTCCCTCATGGCTTAAAAATCGGACTATCTCAGCACTGAATATACTGAATGACCCAGCCTCGACAGCTGGGTTGCATTAATTAATTCCACACATCAACCAAGCAATGACCTCTCAGCTACTTCCATGTCAAACCTCCGAAGAGTTTTATACCCGTCAGTTAGACCATGTGTAATCTTCTAAATCCCAGGAAATTTGTCTCATTCCAGTTACTGTGTGTGTGTGTGTGTCTCCTGTCTGTGGGGATGGCTGTGTGTGAGGGTGTGGGGGAAAGCTGTGGGATTAGGACTCTATTAGACAGGAAGTGCAGCTGTTAAAAGTCAGCCTGAGCTTCCTGGAACCTCAGAACTCACAACCCCAAACTGTCAGTTCAAGACCGCACATGGTATCCTGATGCTGTTTTTGGGAAGCCCTTACCTGGGGATCTTTATCACATCCACACAGTTTTGGTGCAAAACGTAAATTTTATTTTATAAAGTGATTATAAGACTGTAGACATTACCAATGTGTTCTTGCCAAGGTTACGTTTTGAAAAACTTCCAACAGTGTGCTATCTGTCCCAGTTTACATGTGGGAAGGCTATTAATTTCTTTGATCTCCATGAAGTACAATGTGACTTGTCTGTTTTGTTACACCATGGGACATTTCTTTAAGCGACAAGCAACGTACAATTAACACTTGTTGGACTATTCGTACTTTCATTTACATTAAATGGATTCAAATTGTGTTAAGCTCTGTACTCAAATCATTTAAGCAAATGCACACACTCTCACTCCAGCAAGGCACCCTAGTTAGTAACTCGATAATGCCTGGTTTCCTGGTACACAGTACATTAAACATCACAACAGTTTTACAGTTGAGAGGGTCCATTATCCATGCACTGGGCCCATTGGCAAGTCTATTGACTCCTGGAGCACCCCTGTCAGCAATACAGAGCGATACTCCTCACTGATAATAGTGTTTATGTGCACTGACGAAGTTTGACACTGAATATTGCTGCTTTGTGAAACTCATGAGGTGGAAAAGCCCAAGTCTTTGCACGTGGGCGCCACCACATTTCACTCTCGCCAACACAGCAGCGTTTTAATTTCCACTGAGACAGGAATCTGGTTTCGGGTCGCCTCACTGTTTATGCTTGGAAGATCCCCCACCTGAAACTTCGAGGGCGGTAGGGGAGTTTCCATCCTAGTTTCGTGCTGGGTATCTTTACAGTAGGACGCTTACACTGACATTTTGAACTGGAGAGAACCCCATAATCCCTTTGTTGCTTTCATAGTTAGCTGTGTCTTGAAGGGGAAAAAAAAAATCCCTTTCCAGAATAAGTACGCATGGGTTTGATAGAAGCACAATAAAATTATGTGATAATGTTCTTAGGCTTATAGGGATTGAACTTGGAAGATGACTTGAAACTTTCTTTAGTATTGTTAACAACACAGCTGACCCTTTAATCTTTTGACATTTTATTCTGCTATTTACTCTCTGCAAGAGACCATATGTGAGAGTGATTGGCCGTTTATGGATGACTGAGAGAGAGAGGGAGGGGGAGAGAGAGAGAGAACCTAATTGTGTTTATGTGATTGAGAGTGTGGGTGGGTGAGAGCTTGTGTTGAGGGGTTGATTTTCCATTCTGAAAGCTTTCGGCAGACCTGGGCATGCTTTTGAGCACTAATTTTAAACTTCGATTAAGTGAAACCATACATAGCTTTAAGTGAAAAATAGCTTTGTTTGTCAGACATGCATAAGGCAGGACAATTGCCCTCGTTTTGCGACATATTTAAGAGTGGATCCAAAGTTGATTTATATAGATCATAGGGTCATACAGCACGGAAACAGACCCTTCGGTCCAACAGTCCATGCAAACATAATCCCAAATTAAACTAGTCCCACCTGCCTGCTCTTGACCTATGTCCCTCCAAACCTTTCTTAGTCATGTACTTATCCAAATGTCTTTTAAACATTGCAATTGTACCCACATCCACCACTTCCTCAGGAAGTTCATTCCACATACAAACCACCCTCTATGTAAAAAAAAATTTACATCTTTCTCCTTTCACCATAAAAATGTGCTCCCTAGTCTTGAAATCCCCCATTATGGGGAAGCAACAGCTACCCATTAACTCTATCTATACCTCTCATTACTTGATAAACTTCTCTCAGGGTCGCTTCTCAACTCTCTATGCTCCAGTGAGAAAAGCCCCAGCCTATCCAGCCTTTCTTTATAACTTAAACCTTCCATACCTGGCAACATTCTGGTAAATCTCTTCTGAACCCTCTCCAGCTTAATAATCTTCTTCCTATAACTGGGTAATTAGAACTGTATACAATATTCCAGAAGAGGTCTTACCAATGTCCTTACAACCTCAATATGGACCTCATGTCCTTGAGCCTCTACTGTTTGTAATTTTTATTAATGACTTGGATGAGGGGATTGAAGAATGGGTTAGCAAGTTTGCAGACGACACAAAGGTTGGAGGTGTCGTTAACAGTATAGAGGGCTGTTGTAGGCTGCAGCGGGACATTGACAGGATGCAGAGATGGGCTGAGAGGTGACAGATGGAGTTCAATCTGGATAAATGCGAGGTGATGCATTTTGGAAGGTCAAATTTGAAAGCTGAGTACAGGATTAAGGATAGGATTCTTGGCAGTGTGGAGGAACAGAGGGATCTTGGTGTGCAGGTACATAGATCCCTTAAACTGGCCACCCAAGTGCACAGGGTTGTTAAGAAAGCGTATGGTGTTTTGGCTTTCATTAACAAGGGGATTGAGTTTAAGAGTCGTGAGATCTTGTTGCAGCTCTATAAAACTTTGGTTAGACCGCATTTGGAATACTGCGTCCAGTTCTGGTCGCCCTATTATAGGAAAGATGTGGATGCTTTGGAGACGGTTCAGAGGAGGTTTACCAGGATGCTGCCTGGACTGGAGGGATTATCTTATGAAGAGAGGTTGACTGAGATCGGACTTTTTTCATTGGAGAAAAGGAGGAGGAGAGGGGTCCTAATTGAGGTATACAAGATAATGACAGGCATAGATAGAGTCGATAGCCAGAGACTATTTCCCAGGGCAGAAATGGCTAACACAAGGGGTCATAGTTTTAAGCTGGTTGGAGGAAAGTATAGAGGGGATGTCAGAGGCGGGTACTTTACACAGAGAGTTGTGAGAGCATGGAATGCGTTGCCAGCAGCAGTTGTGGAAGCAAGGTCATTGGGGACATTTAAGAGACTACTGGACATACATATGGTCACAGAAATTTGAGGGTGCATACATGAGGATCAGTGGTCGGCACAACATTGTGGGCTGAAGGACCTGTTCTGTGCTGTACTGTTCTATGTTCTATGTTTTATGTTCTATGACTTCCCAACTCCTATATTCTAAGGATTGAGCAATAAAGGCAAGCATGCTGAACACCTTTTTAAGCACCCTGTCTGTATGTTAATTTTGGGATACATAGGAATTACTTAAGCACTCCTACACACACCTCCCTTAAACCTAATTTTGGAAGAAGTTTTCAACTGCTCATAACTTCATAACTTTTGATGCCATTTGTTTTTCTTTCTGTGACTTCAGAAAGTAAAGCGTACTCGACTTTGGTTAGGTACAAGATATTGTTGATTAACCTCTGAGCACTACATTGTCATGAGTTGTTCCAAAAAGCCTTTGTTGAGGGAGGGGGAGAGTCAGTGCATAGTTGCTTAGTGCTCTGCATGTCATGAGGAGAATTCAGAGATGCTTCAGTGTGATTTGGACAAGCTGAAAGAGTGGACAAATGCATGGCAGATGTGGGTAGATGTGATGTTATTCACCTTGGTAGCAAAACCATGAAGGCAAACTGTTATTTGAATGGCGATAAATTGAGAGAGGGGAATGTACAACAAGACCTGTCTATCCTTGTGCACCAGTCACTGAAGGTAAGCCTGCAGGTGCAGCAGATGGTAAAGAAGGCAAATGGTACGTTGGCCTTCATAGCGAGAGGATTCAGGTACTGACTACAATTGTCCAGGTGAGACCACACCTGGAATATTGTGCGTTCCTTATCTGAGGAAGAATGTTCAGGCTATAGAAAGAGGGTGACAAAGGTTTACCACACTGATTCTTGGGATAGTGGGGTGGATGTATAAGGAGAGGTTGAATTGATTAGGATTATGTTCACTGAAGTTCAGAAGAATGAGGGGGGGCTTTTCATATATATCTATAATATTTAACAGGATGAGGCAGGGTAGATGCAGAAGGATGTTCCTGATGGCAAAGATGTTCAGTCAAGCAGGCTACAGCCTAAGGAACATCATTTACAAGTGCATGAGGAGAAATTTCTTCATCCAGGGAGAGGTGAGCCTGTGGAATTCATTACCTCAGAAAGCAGTTGAGGCCAAAATGTTGTATGATTTCAAAAGGGAGGTGGATGGGGCTAAAAGGACCAAAGGATATGGGATAAAGGCTATCGAGTTGGATGATCAGCCATGATCATTTTGAATGGTCAAGCAGGCTCGAGGGGCTGAATGGCCTACTTTTGCTCCGAGTTTCGTGGTTTCTTTCAGTCTTTAACCAAGCTTTTATTAAATGATTTAATAATTTTTGTTCATGTGTTGAAATGTTATAACAAATAAAAATAGGCTATTTGGCTGTTGGACCCTGCTGCAACATTTAACAAGATCATGGCTTGTCTGATCGTGGCCTTAATGTCAGTATCCTCCCTGACCCCCATCAGCCCACCCCACCCCCCCCAACCCCCCAAAACAAAATAAATCATTTGATTCCCTTTTTAATTAACATTCAGAAAAGTAAATTGTATCGTGTTTTGTGGTGCTCAACACTCAGCACAGAGGAAATGAAAATCACTCTTATGCCCTTACCTTTATTGTGAGGAAGGAAGGGAACAGGAGGTGGGCTCACCACAGAATTTAGTGAAACAAAAAGAGAAAATGCTGGAAAAACTCAGCAGGTCTGACAGCATCCATGGCGATAGAATCTGACTGAACATTTTAAGTCTGGTGCAATTCTTCTTCAGAGTACGTCATCAAAATGTTAGCTTAAAATTCTCTCACTGCAGATTCTGCCAGACCTGCTGAGTTTCTCCAGAATTGCCTGTTTGTTTCAGATTTACACCACCAGTAGCATTTTGCTTTTACACAGAATTTAATACTAACCTTATCTGCTGAGATAGGCCCGCTCTGCCATAGATATTCAAGAGAGGTGGTAGAAGGGATATCTCTCCTGAGGAGAAGTTTCTGTCTCTTTTCATCAAAGTGGGATGCTTTCTAATTGCCTGTCTTAAAGCTGTGACTTGAGAAATAAAGGAAATGGGATAATGTAGTCTGCGGTAAAGTTTGTAAAGTCAAATCCTTCTTGCAAAGCTGCATTGCTATCAGTTACTGAGGTTCTGAGGGTGTAAAGTGACTGGCCTTCCCAGTGAAGATATTTTCATTTAAGCATTTGAAAACCCTCAAAAGCTTATGAAATGCAGCGTAAAGACAAGTGATTAAATAGAAGTGGAAAATTTCATCAATTCAGATGGCATCTGAAGAGAGTATAGTGAAGAAACAAATGATCAATCTCAGTGAGGTTGGAATAGCTGGTTAGCAGCTATCTGAATGAAATGTGAAGTCATTAAAAATAAATGAGAGAAAAATGAACCAGAAGGGAAAATCTTGCAACAAAATAGAGGCAGAACATTGAGTTCAACAATTTTAGGTCCTAACCTCTGCCTTCAATTTGTGTCTTTTCTTTGGTTTTGCTAGTTCTCAGTTTTTCTTTTATTCCTTTGCTTTGTCTTTGGACGACTGTTATTTCAGCCAACACATCTCCTCTGAAGCACCTGCTGTTTTTCCTTTTTGGCTGATATACCATGAAACCTTTTGTTATTTAACCTCACTGGCCCTGCCCACTATCACATACCTTATTGTTCTTACCTTCCCCTCTCCTGTTCCACTAGCTCTAAATCTCTCCTTCGTTCTGATGCAGGATCAATAACTTGGAAGGTACACATTTGATTCCCTCACCAGAGACACTTCTCAGCTTGCTGAGTATGACCAGCATTTTCTGGTCCTATTTCCGATTTCTAGCTTCTGCAGTATTTTGCTGTTCAAAAGACACAAAGGTAATAGTATTGCTACTGTGTTAATCAGAATCACTCTGCTTCATTACGCAGTGTGATAAATCTGCTGATTCTCTTTAGGAGACTCTTTAGGCAGACTTGCAACAGAGGTTAATTTTACCTGTTTTCCAGTTTATTGATAATAAGCTTGCTCAGGATGTGCTGTAAGGGTCTTTTATAATTTTTTATAATCCATGTGTTTTATAATCCATGTGGGACCATTTCACCTGAAATCTGCCAGTTTGCTAAATTTATAAGACTCTTATTTCTCTTTTGTGCTCTTCAAATTATGGATTGAAATTTTTCCCCAGTTTTGATTTTGTGAGTGTCAAATGCAGTTGGATGGAGAGTAAAGCTCCCTCTACTCTGTGCCCAACAATGACCCTCCACTCAATCACCCCTTAACAATTTGGCATTTGCTACTTGCACCAGAAGTCATCCTGAGTGTTATTGCCAACCTAATGTACATCAGTGTTGAATTTGGGGTAATTGTATTGTGTAGTGCATGTACACTAGGAACTACATTGAGAATGATCAAACTCGTTTCAGATTGGACGCTTATGGCCAGCACACAGAGCAGATTTTCAACCCGTCCGTCTGTACTGCATTTGAATTGCACCCCGATCTCAGAGGTGAAAGGTCAGTGACTTAAACCCCCTTAAATCATCCAATTTTTTTTTTCGACTGTGTCATTTGCCTTTTCTACCGCTAACACCACCACCATCTTTAGTTCTCTTTGTAGGAGGGAGGGAGAGAGTTTATCGTAGCTTGGTTTCTGAAATTCACTGTCCATTTATAATAGCAGGAATTACTTGATAACCTGAATGATAAGTAGAATATTAAAAAGGTACCAATGTATTGCACTGGCAGACTGAGCTGTGAGCTTAATGTTCATTGCTACAATGTCATGTGACAGAGATACTCATAACAAAATACATATTTTATGCTGAAGAGCTTTAAGATGGGAAAGCTTTTTCTAAGAATAGTTCTCTATCAGATTCTTTTATAATAAACAAGAAGGTCAGATAAATAACCTCAAACATAACCTGCACTGCAGAATGAAGCAGCATAAAAGATACAGAGGAAAGTAAGTGTGATAGAGTCATAAAGTTATACAGCATGGAAATAGACCCTTTGGTCAAACTCGTTCAGACCAACTAGTTCAGATATTCTAACCTAATCTAGTCCCATTTGCCAGCACTTGGCCCATATCCCTCCAAATCCTTCCTATTCATATACCCATCCAGATGCCTTTTAAATGTCGTATTTGTACCAGCCGCCACCACTTCCTGTGGCAGCTCATCCATACATACATCACCCTCTGTGTGAAAATGTTGCCCTTCAGGTCCCTTTTAAATCTTTCCCCTCTCACCTTAAATCTATGCCCTCTAGTTCTGGACTCTCATATCCTGGGAAAAATTCCTCGGCTATTCACCCTATCCATGTCCCTCATGATTTTATAAACCTTTATGAGGTCACCCCTATGTCTCCAATGCTCTGGGGTTGCTGGGGTTAGTGAGGGTTCCAACCCCTTGCAAAAATAAAGCTTAACCTTCAACTTCCCAACTCCATTTGGGTGATAAAGACTTCCACCTGCTGACAATCAACCCAGAGACAGAGAGATAAACCAGAAAATTAATCTGAAGAGATCTACAGAGCAATGCCACAGGGTGTCCACTAGAAGTTGCATGTTAGCCATTATTATAAGAGTTGGAAGCCACATTGGTTCAGTTAATATGGTAGTAGAACACACTAGGTTCTAAGAGAGATAGATAACTTTTCATTAAAGCAATATAGTATAGGATGAGGCAGATGTTTAAATGTGGGACAGCCATTAGCAGAGAGCTATTAGGAAGAAGAACCTGGGTGTGATTATTGATCCTTCATTTAAACTTTTGAGGCAATGTAAAGCTGTTGTGAACAAAGCTGAGATCAAACAAGAGATAAATGCATGTATACTGACAACGCCCAGTTCTACTTCATCCCTGCTACTCCCTACCCTTGCTCTGGCTTTGTACACTGCTCTCCCAACCTCCAGTCCTGGGTGACCCGAGAACTCCTCCACCTAAATATTGGGAAGACTGAAGCCGCTGTCTCTGACCCATGCTAGGATTTTCACCCCGGAGCACTGACTCCATGCCACTTTCTTGCAAGTGTCTGAGGCTGAACCAAGCTACCCTCTACCTTCCTGTCATGTTTGACCGTGAAATGAGCTTCTGACCACATAGCTACTTTATCATCAAGACTTCCTCCTCCGTAACTCTGCGCCTCATCACCCTGCTTCAGCTCATCTGTTGAAAGCCTTTGAAACATGGGAACAGGAATCAGCCCCTTCAATCTGCTTCACCATTTAAGATAAAGGCCATTAACCTCAATCCCATATTTCCACGCTATCCCCACACCTCTTGAAGTCATGAGTAACCTTAAGACTTGGTAATTCCAATGCTCTCATCGAGTCATACAGCGTGGTCAGACCTTTTGGTCCAACTCTACCATCCTGAATAAAGATGGGTTTCTCTGATGCCCACATCCAAATGTATATCAAGTCTCTCTTATCCAACATCCTGGTGCTTACTGAGAACTTTGGCTCCTGATCCCATCAACACAATGAATTTTAAATCGCCTCTTTACTTTCAACCCCCTCCATAGCCTTGCTATCCTCCTTATCTCTATAAATCTCATGCAACTTTAGAACCCTCTGAGATAGGCACACTGATCAAGTTCTCAAATCATCAGCACCCCATTTTTAATCTCTGCACCATTTGTGGGTGTGCATTCAATTATTCACACCCAAAGCTCTAGAATTCCCTTCCTAAATTTCTCTGCCTCTTTCAGGAACCTACTTAAAATCTATTGTGTTGACTAAGCATGTGGCCATGTGTCCTATCCTAACATTACTTTTCGTGGTTCAGTGTTAAACATTGAATCCCCTGTGAAGTACCTTGTGACATTACACTGTGTTAACGGTACGATTTAAATGTAAAGCAACGAGCTAATACTAAGGCTCAAAATTCCCGATGTCATCATAAATGTGAGAGATTTTGTAATAATATGCAAAATGACTTCATTGACCTGTGTTCTAAATTGACAGAATGGAGGGTCCAGATTTCTGTACTTAATGAAAATTACTGTCTATTCCAAATAAACGGATTTCAGCTACAGGTAAACAATTACATAGAACATTACAGCGCAGTACAGGCCCTTCTGCCCTCGATATTGCGCCACCCTGTGAAACCAATCTGAAGCCCTTCTAACCTACACTATTCTATTTCTGTCCATATGCCTATCTAATGACCACTTAAATGCCCTTAAATTTGGTGAGTCTACTACTGTTGTAGGAAGTGCGTTCCACACCCCTGTTACTCTCTGAATAAAGAAGCTACCTCTGACATCTGTCCTATATCTATCACCCTTCCATTTAAAGCTATGTCCACTCATGCTAGCCATCACCATTTGAGGAAAAGGGCTCTCACTGTCCACCCTATCTAACCCTCTGATTATCTTTTATATGTCTCAATTAAGTCATCTCTCAACCTTCTTTTCTCTAACAAAAACAGCTTCAAGTTCCTCAGCGTTTCCTCGTAAGACCTTCCCTCCATACTAGGCGACATCCTAATAAATCTCCTCAGAACCCTTTCCAAAGCTTCCATATCCTTTCTATAAAACAGTGACCAGAACTGTGCGCAATACTGCAAGGGTGGCCGCACCAGAGTTTTGTACAGCTGCAGCGTGACCTCATGGTAAACCATCAATATATAACTCTACTAATTAAGACTTACACACACAAACACACACATACACAAACATAGTTGTGCTAGAGGAGCAAAAGTCCAGGAAGGCGGAGCAGAGATCCCTGCCCAGTATTTCCATTTATTTGTCAAGACTTGTTATTCTTTGCTTTTCCTTCTCGAAATATGTTGAATTGCTCACAGGAGGCACAAAGCAACTGGTTCACACTTTATAGGGTCTCTGACTTCTTGGTTAAGACTACATCTTATAACAGCTGATGAGGGAAGTAAACTGGCTTTCTTCAGGCTTGAAGTTTTTTTTACTGCACAGAAAGGATGGCTCCTTCCTTGTTGGAGGTTCGACTGCTTCTGACTGAACATTCACACCCACAAGCTGTTCAGCTACCTGCAAGCCAATTGCATAGTTGTTGGCAGGTGGAAGGCCTTTGTCACCAGCTGATTCAGGGACCAATCAGCTTCTTGTTGCTGGATGAATCACCCTTCCTATACACCCCTGGCCTCTATCTCATCTGCAGAAATCCCCCCCCCCCCCCACTGCTTGAATAAGCAGCAGTGTCAACAACGCTGACAATGAGACTCAGCAGCCTGCTTTTACAAAGTGCAGAAATCCTTTTGGCAGATTTCTGTTCCTCGGTTGACCTTAAACCCTCAGCCCCTCCCCTGTCCTTCACTACGGTGATCCCCTGGAGTCACAAGAACATAAATGATAATGTGGAAAATCTACAGAGTCCTAACTTGGCATCCTGCCACCTGACAGGTGGGGGAAAGAGAAGGCAGGACAGATGAGAGTGAGAGGGGGAGATGGAGAGTGAAATTCCAGTCAGGGTGGGCAGTCATTTGCTGTCCTGTTTGCCATTTTCCCCACTGTTTGCACTGTCAGTTTCTGTAGGGACTATAGGGAAAGAAAATCCTCTTTAAATATCTCATTACATTGGTTGGCACAAAAACCATACCATGCTTAGATCCTTTTTAATCATCTGGTGCTCTGGCGGATACAACTGGCCTGTTATTATTGACGTCACAATATTTTGTGTTGACGGGGATGAAAGTATTGATGGTTAAGGATGTGATTAATGAAGATTTTCTCTGTGCTTCCACCCTGTGCATGGTGATAAGCAAGTCTTATCAGTCTAAGCTTGTCAGCTCCTTGATCCAGACCTCTCCTGAGTTTCAGCTGACTCAGGTTCCTGGGTTTTACCAATGATGACGCACGTTTTGACCTTGCTGTATCTTTGGGAAGCCCTGGTTTGCAGGTCATTCATGGCCAAAGTAGGATTCCTAGTGAAATTCTTACCTGACAACAACTCCAGTGAAAGTTGGTAAGAGGTTTATCCTGAAAGTTGGTAAGAGGTTAACCTTATAATTTATCCTGAAATAACCCAGCCAGATTTCTCTTCAAGAGGCATTAGCAAACAGCGGAGTAGAAACAGAGGGATTGATCTGGCAGGCCAGCAGTACTTCCTGATAAATGCAGTTGAGATCAACGTATTCCAGATTGAGACAGTAGGTCAAATGAGAGATCTGAACAACTGCAGATCATTTTGTGTGCAATGTGGCACGTTGCTGGGTTTATGGAACCTTTAAAATGTCGGCATGTTAGGTTCATCAGTCATTATCAGCAAAGAGCATCCATTAGCAATACAAGTAGAGAGCAATGGAAACAAAACATTACAGTGAAATCTTAACAATTGCACAATACAGTATGTGGAGCTCTCACAGAGTTAATTCACATGATCTTAATGAAGGGCTGAATGGCTTTCTCCTTAGCTTCCAGTGTAATAACTGACTGACTCATTCAGAACTCCATAGCTGCTTTGCACGATAATGCTTGTAGTTAGTCGTTGTAGTAAATGTGAACTTTCTGCTTCCATTTCATTTGAAGGTGTGAAGTGTTCTGGCTGTGGTACATTCCAGGGTAACGCAGGCTCTCAGACACCGAACTGGAGATTCTGGTGGTCCGGAATCAAAAGGATCCCTTGCATCTGCAGGGGAAGGTCACCACTTTACAGCTCTTGACCTCCCAACTCCTATTTATGTGTGGCAGCAAGTATACTTTGCTTGGCTTCATGTCCTTCTAGGAGAAAGTGAGGTCTGCAGATGCTGGAGATCAAAGTTGAAACTTTATTGCTGGAACAGCACAGCAGGTCAGGCAGCATCCAGGGAACAGGAGATTCGACGTTTCGGGCACAGGCCCTTCTTCAGGAATGAGCAGAGAGTGTTCAGCAGGAGAAGATAAAAGGTAGGGAGGAGGGACTTGGAGGAGGGGCGTTGGAAATGTGATAGGTGGAAAGAGGTCAAGGTGAGGGTGATAGGTCGGAGTAGGATGGAGGCGGAGAGGTCAAGAAGAAGACTGCAGGTCAGGAAGGCGGTGCCGGGCTGGAGGGATTCGGCTAGGACAAGGTGGGGGAGGGGGGATGAAGAAACTGGTGAAGTCCAAGTTCATCCCCTGTGGTTGGAGAGTTCCCAGTCGGAAGATAAGACGCTCCTCCTCCGACCGTCGCGTTGTTGTGGTTTGGCGGTGGATGAGTCCAATGACCTGCATATCCTCGGTGGAGTGGGAGGGGGAGTTGAAATGCTGTGCTACAGGGTGGTTGGTTGGTTCGTCCGGGTGGCCCAGAGGTGCTCTCTGAATTTCTCCGCAAGTAGGCGGCCTGTCTCCCCAATATAGAGGAGGCCACACCGGCTGCAGCGGATGCAGTATTTGATGTGGGTGGAGGTGCAGGTGAATCTGTGGCGGATATGGAAGTTTCCTTTGGGGCCTTGGAGAGAAGTGAGGGGGGAGGTGTGGGCGCAAGTGTTGCACCTCCTGCGGTTGCAAGGGAAGGTGCCGGGAGTGGAGGTTGGGTCGGTAGGGGGTGTGGATCTGACAAGGGAGTCGCGGAGGGAGTGGTCTCTACGGAAAGCTGATAGGGGAGGGGAGGGAAATATATCCTTGGTGCTGGGGTCTGTTTGGAGGCCCCAGCTATGCCTGCCTCTTCGTAGGGTATGTGGAACAATCCATCTTCCGCAACTACACTGGCCCCACCCCCCATCTTTTCCTTCGCTACATTGATGACTGTATCGGCGCTACCTCGTGCTCCCACGAGGAGGTTGAACAGTTCATCCACTACACTAACACCTTCCACCCCGACCTCAAATTCACCTGGACAGTCTCGGACTCCTCCCTCCCCTTCCTAGACCTTTCTGTTTCTATCTCAGGCGACCGAATCAACACGGACATCTACTACAAACCAACCGACTCCCACAGCTACCTGGACTACACCTCCTCCCATCCTGCCCCCTGTAAAAACGCCATCCCATTCTCCCAATTCCTTCGTCTCCGCCGCATCTGCTCCCAGGAGGACCAGTTCAAAATACGTACAACACAGATGGCCTCCTTCTTCAAGGACCGCAATTTCCCCCCCGACGTGGTCGACGGTGCCCTCCACTGCATCTCCTCCACTTCCCGCTCCTCCGCCCTTGAGCCCCGCCCCTCCAACCGCCACCAGGACAGAACCCCACTGGTCCTCACCTACCACCCCACCAATCTCCATGTACAGCGCATCATCCGCCGTCACTTCCGCCACCTCCAAACAGACCCCAGCACCAAGGATATATTTCCCTCCCCTCCCCTATCAGCTTTCCGTAGAGACAACTCCCTCCGCGACTCCCTTGTCAGATCCACACCCCCCACCGACTCAACCTCCACTCCCGGCACCTTCCCTTGCAACCGCAGGAGGTGCAACACTTGCGCCCACACCTCCCCCGTCACTTCTCTCCAAGGCCCCAAAGGAAACTTCCATATCCGCCACAGATTCACCTGCACCTCCACCCACATCATCTACTGCATCCGCTGCAGCCGGTGTGGCCTCCTCTATATTGGGGAGACAGGCCGCCTACTTGCGGAGCGATTCAGAGAGCACCTCTGGGCCACCCGGACGAACCAACCCAACCACCCTGTAGCACAGCATTTCAACTCCCCCTCCCACTCCACCGAGGATATGCAGGTCATTGGACTCATCCACCGCCAAACCACAACAACGCGACGGTCGGAGGAGGAGCGTCTTATCTTCCGACTGGGAACTCTCCAACCACAGGGGATGAACTTGGACTTCACCAGTTTCTTCATCCCCCCTCCCCCCACCTTGTCCTAGCCGAATCCCTCCAGCCCGGCACCGCCTTCCTGACCTGCAGTCTTCTTCTTGACCTCTCCGCCTCCATCCTACTCCGACCTATCACCCTCACCTTGACCTCTTTCCACCTATCACATTTCCAACGCCCCTCCTCCAAGTCCCTCCTCCCTACCTTTTATCTTCTCCTGCTGAACACTCTCTGCTCATTCCTGAAGAAGGGCCTGTGCCCGAAACGTCGAATCTCCTGTTCCCTGGATGCTGCCTGACCTGCTGTGCTGTTCCAGCAATAAAGTTTCAACCTTCATGTCCTTCTCCCATTCCTCATCCAACACAAAGGGGAGAGGTATGTGGATGTGCTATATCGCGTAAGATGTCAGTGTTCAAGGACACCTTCTTGCTGATAACTTCTATAAAGTTGAGTAGCACAACATTTGCTCTGTTTAGGTATAATCTCTATAGAATATTCAGAATAAATGTTGCTAGACTGTTGATGAACTTTTAACAAAACATCAGAAAGTCTCCCAGAATCTTCCAGGAGTATTCTTGAGAGCTCCAGCTGTACATGAACCTGAAATGGTGAGCTCCTTTTAAGAAGTTTTTGAAGTCTAAACTATGTTACACACTCCAGAACTGCTGGACACTGATTGGAGAAAGTTAAAGATCACACAACACCAGGTTCTAGTCCAACAGGTTTATTTGGAAGCACTAGCTTTCGGAGCACTACTCCTTCATCAGGTAACTCATACTTCCAAATAAACCTGTTGAACTTTAACCTGGTGTTGTGTGATTTTTAACCTTGTCCAGTCCAGTCCAACACCGGCTCCTCAACATCGTTGTTAGGAGAAGCCCCAGAGAATCTTCACTTGATTCTAACTGGGCTTTAGTATCCTCTCTGTAATGGAATATGGATATAACTGTGTCTGAACCAACATTTTGTTCAAATTTGGCTGTTCCTGAGTTTAGTGGTCATTTTGGGGGTGACGTTGGTGAAAGGAGAGAAGTTAGACTCAAACCGCTATCTGTTCTGTTGCAGAGTGTCTTAGTGAAAGGATGATAGTTCCAACAATGTTCAGTCACCTACTGAAATATCAGTCTAATTAACACAGTCTGGTATGGGGCTTAAACCAGAAACATGATTACTAACAGGAGGGCAGTTAATTCATTTTTCCCCCTTTATTCCCTCCTGGATGTGGCAGTTGCTGGCAAGACTACTATTTGTTGCTTTTCCCTAATTACCTTTGAATTGAACGTTTTGCAAATTCGTTAGCGGAGTTTAAGAGTTGACCATATTTTTGCAGTTCTAGAGTCACGTGTAGGCCAGAGTCGGTAGGGACAAGAATGAGCTGGATGAGTCATCGTGACAATCAATAATGGGTTCATGGTCAACATTACTGAGGCTGACTCTCAGATGTTATGAAATTAATTAAGTTTTACTAATTAAGTAGTGGGATTTGACCCCATCTCCTCTGAGCATTAGCATGAGCTTTTTGATTATTAATCTAGTGACATTACCAAACCCCAACCCCCAACAATTATATGGCACCATTTATTGCTTCTTGTGTCCCAAAATATTTCATGGGCAAATGATCTACTTGTGAAATGTGTTCACTGTTGTGGTTTTGGCAATTAAAGTCAAAGAATCAGAAAGGTTTATAGCATGAAAATAGGCCCTTCAGCCCAACTTGCCCATTCAGTCCAATTTTCATAATTAAACTAGTCCCATTTGCCTGGGTTTGGTCCACTTCCCTCTGTACCTATCCCTCAATGTACCTGTCTAAATATCCCTTAAATGACAAAATTGTTCTCGCTTCCACCACTATCTCTGGAAGCCCTTTCCAGATACTGTCTGTATGAAAAAAAATGCCCCTCTGTATCTCTCCCCTCTCACCCTAAATTTATGACCTCTAGTTTTAGACTCACCAACCTTGACGAAAAGCTGTTGGCTATCTACCTTATCTCGGCCTCTCTTGATTTTATAGATCTCTTTAAGGTCACCCCTCAGTCTCCTATGCTCAAGGGAAAACAGTCCCAGCCTATCCAACCTTTCCTTTACAACACAAACCTTCCAGTCCAGATAGCATCCTAGTAAATCTTCTGTGCATTCATTCTAATTTAGTTATATCCTTTTCTAAAGGAGGATGACCAGAATTGTGGCAGCCCAACTGCAAATGTCAAGATCCTGTGAAGACCTGTTAGATAATGACCACTCATTGTGTCCTAGTGGTGTTGGCTGAGGGTTCTAACTGTTGGCTGGGGTCAAAGAGAGAGCTCCCATGCTGTTCTTCAGATAGTGGCATGGGATCTTGCTAGGTCTAGGTGAGCTGGGAGACTGGGCCTGGATGAAACATTTCACCTGAGAGTTGGTAGTTCTGACAGTGCAACACATATTGAAGTGTCATGCTTGATTACATGCTCATATACTGAACTGGAGCTTGAACACACAACTTAAGAAGGCAAACTATAACATAAAAAAAGAATTTTTTCATTTGTATACAAATTTTAATGTTTTGCATTGAAAGAGAGGCTCCATTGTCAGACCCAACTTGAAGTGTTTAACTTTTGTTCAGATCAGAGTGGTGCTGGAAAAGCACAGCAGGTCAGGCAGCATCCGAGGAGCAGGAAAATCGACGTTTCGGGCAAAAGCCCTTCATCAGGAATAGTGCACATAACTGACCATCTGAGAAAAGGAGGGAAGTGTTTCCATAAACATCATAATCTGATATCGCAAGTTAGTGACCCAGTGAGTTTTATTCTACTCATACTTGGGCACTGGCCAAAGAGAAGGATAATTCTCTAATTGAGAACCTCAAACTAAGTAATTAGCAATTGGCAAGAGCTCGTTGTTCTCAATCCTAGCTTAAAAGCTACTGGATTATTTGCTAAATGGTATTAAATGGAGAATAATGGTGACCTGGAAATAATTTCAATACAGTCATCTCACTGAATTGCTCAAGTAACGGCGCAGAATATAAGAGGGAGTGGTGAGTAGTTAATAACCATCATCCACACCCTTAAAAACTTGAATTTTAGTGAATGTGCATTTTTACAATTTCAAATCCCTACAGTGTGGGGTCATTAAGCCCATCGAGGCCACACTGACCCTCTGAAGAGCAGCCCACCCACACCTACACCCACCCTATTCCTGTAACCCTGCATTTACCATGGCTAATCCACCCAACCTGAATGGGAGAAAACCCACCCAGATATGGAGAAAATATGCAAATTCCACACAGTCACCGAAGAGTGGAATCAAACCTGGGTCCCTGGTGCTGTGAGGCAGCAGTGCAACCACTGAGCCACTGTGCCATATGTAAAAGTTTGTAATCTGAAAGTAATTGTTCAGTTTAGTGACCTTTGTTGGTCAAGCAAAATGCAAATGACACCAAACTATCATCGATACAATGATATTCTTGCCTGGAGATTGCCACCACAACCTCCCTTCGTGCTAACATTTGATTATTGGAAAACAAAATGATCGGTATGCATTAATACTAGTTATTTATTGCTTCTCTTTCAGAGATCTAACAATGGCCTTGATCTTCTGTAAAAAATATCTTCTTTGAACATGGGTTAATGGTAATCCATTTTAAAAGTGTGCCTCAATTCAACATTTTCTGTTGCATTTTTTCATCAGTCTGAAATCGATTTGACTTTTTTCTTTTTATTTGTAAGAGGCAGAACATCAGGAAGCTTATTTCATGCCTTCAGTATTCATTTTCAAAATATAACAACTTCCTTACATGGGAAATGCGATTTGCTGAGAACTATTTCTCTCGTGTGATATACTTTCCCAGCCACATCCACCATCCTCTTGTCTGCTGGTATTTTCTTAATATTTATATTTAACATTTATAATGTTATATGTAACAGTGATCAGGGAAATCAAAATGCCTTGGAGATTTAGCAACCAAAATGTGGCTACTTGTTCAAACTCTCTGTTAATTTTTAAGACATTGCATAGAGAACTCTTCTGCATGTTCTGCACTGTAAATTACTCTGAGAGTATCAGCACCAGACAGCACATTCCCAATCCTTATAGGCTTATGTAGCTGCATTTTATCATATGATTCATTTGCACTAGAGGGTGGATCATATTATGAGAGATTAGAATACTGACAAGAGGATGAAGCAATGCACCCAGTCAATGATAAATTAAACCTTGACTTGCTTCCTTTATCCAGTGTAAAGGTGCACTGCATTACATTGAAAAGAGGTTCTGCAGGGTTTTTTGTTCCCTTGCAGGTTAATAGAGAGAGTCTGTTCTGTGATCATTTTGAGTGTGCCAATCTTCTTTCAAAGAAACATTCCAGCTTATCAGCAACAAATACTTCCTGGTTTTTGCAGGATTTTGAACAGTCTGAGCTGGACTAGTGTTGCTTTAGACCGACCTAATGCATTACTTGGTGGAGCAGGCATTGGAGGCAAGTATGATTAATGAAATCTAACGGGTCAGTGCTGTGACTGAGCAGGATACAGCTGGTTATATTATGGATGGGGGATTCAATGTTGTCCATAAAGATAGCAGACAGTTTCATTATAGAGGTGGAGAAATGTTTATGCTTTTTTTGCGCAAATCAATAAAAAAGCAGTAAATTTGTACTTTATTAAATGTAGTGTTGCCTGCTATCATGCTTGTTGGACAGAGTTGATTCATATAACTGTGTGGTTTTCGTGTCTATCTCTGTCCATATCTCCTCTGTTCAGGGGTCTTGCACTCACCTTGCATGAACGAGGCATTTAATGCCATAAGATATTTGCAGATTTTTAATGATCTGTGCTTCACATTTTCACAAATGCTGGACAAGGTTTTTTTTTTCTTACTCACGTGAAGGAAGGAAGTTCTGGTTTGATTTCTTTTCCCCGAATTGTGTACGTTTAGTTTGAGAAATGGTGGCAGAATCTAGATTTGAACAACGGCAGAAAAAGTCATTTTGAATGGCAAAAAAAAGTGTCAGAAGTAGTCATGTGTGAATGGTCTAATTAACACGCAGAACCAGGTGGATTATACAGATTCAGTTCTGATTGCCTTAAGAATGTGAATGCTTCCCACTTCGGTACTGCATAAAATGCCACTGTAACACTTGAAGAGGTTAATGTTAGGTGCAGTGGTTTGATTACGGAACTGAAGATCAGATACTGCAAATGAGATTTTACTATCTTGTTAATGGCAATACTCTTGTAACTTTCTTTCGACCTGATAACAGTGGATGCTTTAGATAATTAAGGCAAACCTGAGGTGCAGTATGAAAAGACTTGGAGCATTACTTTGGAATGCTTGCTCGGATCTCTGTACTGATTGATCAGTAATGATGGGGCCGGTTAGTTACTTTGCATCCGAGAGGCTGCCTTAACCTCTTGAATGCCGCACAGACTGTCATCAACCAACACTGAAGGGTCTGTTTGAGGTTGACCCTGACATTCATCTGCAAAACCAAATTGCACAGGAAATCAGACCAGGAGACTTTTCAGAAAAAAAAAATTGAATCCCAGAGGAAAGTGCAATTTATTATTAAGTTGAATTGTTTAATTGCTGAATTTCTATCTTCTTTTCAAGAGGTAACAAAGAAGATTAGTGACAGTAATGCTGTTGTTGTGATATTGTTCATGAATTTGTAAAATTCATAATTGTTTTCTGTGATTCCATATTTTGAAGTCATCCACTTGAGGATATTTTAAAATTGTGATTGTTTTGAAATATCTTTTGTGGAGATTTAGGAGGTTACAGACCTGTGTAGGCCCTTATTTTTCTATGTGAAGCCCGTGGAGACAAGAATTTATTGGTGGGTGTTGAAGTGCTTTTTAATGCAATTTCGTGTGCAGTAAGTACTAAGTTTCATATTGAAAGCTCGTTTCTGTTCTGATTGACCTTTCAAGTTATGTGTCTTAATCTAACCCAAACTAATCTGGTATTTGAAATTATTAGGCTATTTCAAGGGATGAATGTAATCTGATTGTTTTAAAAATGCCACTGTGCTAATTAAATGCGCTTTGACAGTTTGAAGGCCTGGCATTGAGAGAGATGATGTATAGATATTGAGTGCAGGAACAAACTGTTCAGAGGAAAAACCCCAAGTGTTAAGATTGGTCGTTTGAGTCAGATGAGAATGACATTTTTCTTTCGCAAAGATATAGGCAGACTACCAGAAGGGGTCTTGGCCTGTTTAATTGAATTGGAGAATCTTGCTGTACAGAAGAGGTCCTTTGGCCCATCAAGTCTCTACTGCCAAATCTATACTATTACCTGCTCTACTTCCACTTTCCCACACTAGGCCCTAATGTTTTGTTTACTGCCAACCTCTGATAATCCAAAATTGTGTGTTTGTCCCAAGAAAGATGGAAGTATCTATTTGTTTGAAGTAAGCAAATTTAAATAATGCCAAATGAGGACATGGTACTGAAGAAAAATTCAAACTGCAACTTGGGTCGAGAGAGAGTTGAGACATTTATTGTCAGCACACCATGGACATGGAAAGGAAGCTTTACAGTCATGGAAGATTATTTCAACCAGTTATTGGAACATGCCCCAACAGCGACGACATGAGAAGGAATGCCATTTGTTAACACATTGGAGAGCTTAAAAAAAGGTAAAGTTACCATTATCCTGCTGGACCACAGGGCTGCTGTCTCATAAGAGGACAGTGACTGGTGGAGGCTCAATCTGAGGGTTATAACCGAGGGCTGAGGGTGAAGAGAGAGTTGAGAAGGAAGATTCTTAAAGGTAACCCCAGCTGTTGTGGGAATTGAACCCATTGCATTGGTGTTAGACTGCATTGCAAGCTGACCAGCTAATCAACTCAACCCCCACCCCACACTGGATAGTAACTCTTTGTCAAAAGGTATGATCACAATGTGGTAATGATGGAATCAATTACCAAAAACAAAAGTCTGCAATTTTCATAAGAACTATAAGTTGTATTAACTTTTGTAAAAAATACTCTGCAAGAGAAAATAACTGCCCAGGGTAGGTGAGGTGTAGTTCTGTGCTCCTGTGAGGACTCCTACAGGATTCAGTCAATATCATAGAGCCTTCATTATCTGATCTGCGTACGTTTGTGGGATCACAGATTCATGGAGGGACCAATTTGTTAATTACCTCTAGTGTTTTTACTTGATTTCTGTCTGTGTAACTAGATTTCAAACTTCACTGGTTGGCAGTGAGCTGTGTTGAGTGTATGGTTTACAAATATATGATTTTTAAGTATTTGAGTATTGTTCAAAACATATTGTTTGAAACAAGGTGGCATGGTGGCTCAGTGGTTAGCACTGCTGCCTTACAGTGCCAGGGATCCAGTTCACTCCCACCCTCCGGTGACTGTAAGGAGTTTGCATGTTCTGCCTTTGTTTTTATGGGTTTCCTCCCACAGTCTGAAAATGTGCAGGTTAGGATTGGCTGTGCTGAATTGTCCATAGTATCTGGGGATGTGCAGGCTAGGTGGGTTAGCCATGGGTAATGTAATGTAAAGGGATAGCCTTTAGATGGGATTTTCTTTGGAGGTTTGGTGTGGACGTGATGGGCCAAATGATCTACCTCCACGCTGTAGGGATTCTATTATCTTGGAAGAACTGTGAGCCAGTGTCTTGATTTAATGTAATGAACTATTTTGGTTCTAAGGCTTCGCAGTTCCCCAGTGCCATACTTCATTAATTCTAAATTTGTTCAGAAACTGTGATTAGCAGAGCATTGAGGGAGTGATGGGAGGTGCGATCAGGAGATAGAACATGTTGCATGATCCCTATGCTGGTTTGATAGACCTGTGGTGTTAATTGTGTATTAATTGTGTTCATTTCTATGCAGGTAGTGAGCACTAACTGGGGATTCACTGGTTCCCCTATAAATAGGAATGGACAGAAAGCATAGTTGCTGGGTGAACTGATGTTGACCTTTGGGTCTCTTTGACATGGGTTTAATGATGCCTACTTGATTTCCCTGGCAGCTCACTGGTGAGTGGGGTTTAATCTGAGACCAATGCATTACAATCACAAAGGGCACATCTGTACAGCACATGGACTGCGGTGGTTCAAGAACTCACCACCACCTTCTGAAGGGCAACTAGGGGCAGGCAATATAGCCAGCGATGCCCATGTCCCAGAAGTAATTTATAAAAAACAATTTAAAGCCCAGGCTCTGTATGCATCTTTACCCATATAACAGGGGCAGCATTACCAGGTGATACAATTGTACTCAGTGCCCTGAAGATAAGAGCACTGACTCCAACCTAAATTGTGTGTGATGGTTGGAGTGGAGGAGGCAGCAACAACAGCGGTTGTTCCAGATCTGCCCAGCTCCACAGAAATGATATAATTAACACTGTTTCCTGACCTTTTGTGTCACTGGTGACCATGGCCTGTTTATACGGAGTCTCCTGTTCGGATACAAAAAGCCTGAAGTGTACTTAGGTCTCAAGCCACATCTGGCTGGTGACCCATTTGATTTATTTTTGTCACACGTATCGAGATACAGTGAAAAGTATTGTTTTGTGGGCTTTCCAGACAAATCATGCCTTACATAAGTATACCAGAATAGAACAGAATGCAGAATATAGTGTTACAGCTACAGAGAACATGCAGAGAAAGATCAACTCTAATATATGAAAGGTCCGTTCATAAGTCTGAAAACAGTGGGGAAGAAGCTGTTCTTGAATCTGCTGGTGCATGTTTTCAAACTTTTGTACCTTCTGCCCGATGGAAGAGGGTGGGAGAGAGTATAACTGGGGTGGGAGGGGTTGGCTGCTTTCCTGAGGCAGTGGGAAGTTTAGACGGAGTCAGTGGAGGGAAGGCTGGTTTCCGTGATGGACTGGGCTGCGTTCACAACTCTCTGTGATTTCTCATGGTCCTGGGCAGAGTTGTTGCCATGCCAAGCTGTGATGCATTTAAATAGGATTCTTTGAATGGTGCATCGATAAAAATTAATAAGAGTTGTTGTAGACGTGCCCAATTTCCTTAGCTTTCTGAGGAATTAGAGGCGTTGGTGTGTTTTCTTGACCATAGAGTCGATGTGGATGGACCAGGACAGATCGTTGGTGGTATTTCCTCTGAGGAACATTGCATTGCATAAGCATCCAATCTTTTGCCCATACACACCTCCTTGCAATGGTCACACACAGGTGTCACCAACTTCCAAGCTGTCTGTGCTCACATCTCTGGGAGAGAAATCATGAGACACAGTTCATTTCAACTTGCCTGATGCTCGTTTCTTGTCTCGCAAAACAAAATGAGCACACGGATGTACAGTTTCTCTCCAATAGAATCTTAGAAATTTTGGCGCAGGATGAGACCATTTAGTCCATCGGCCCAACTTCCTCCAGTGCACTACCTCTGCTCATCACTTATTTCTTGCTCTTTCCTTCAATCCTCTACTATCTCCCGTTGATGGTTTCTGAGGCATCATGAGGCAAACATGAAAGAAACACCTGCGTTTACATGGTGCCTCTCACTATGTCCCAAAGCACTTTACCACCAATGAAGTAATTTTGAAATGTAGTCACTATAGTAATTAGGAAATGCAGGAGTCAATCTATGAACAGTAAGATTCCACAAACTGGAGAGTGATGATGGCCAGGTCGTCTGTTGTTGTGATGTTGATTTGAGGGATAAAATTTGGCAAGGGCAATGGTCATAGCTTCTTTGATCATTTTCAGAAATAGTGTCATGGGTTCGTTTCCATCCACCAGTGTGGACGGGTAGAATGTGGTTTAAAGCATCATCTGAAACTCTAGTGAGGTGGCTCAGTGGTTAGCACTGCTGCCTCACAACAGCAGGGACCCAGGTTCAATTCTAACCTTGGGCGAATGTCTGTGTGGAGTTTGCGTGCTCTGCCTGTGTCTGTGTAAGCTCCCTCCAGGTGCTCCAGTTTCTTCCCACAGTCTAAAGATGTGCAGGTTAGTTGGATTGGCCATGCTAATATTGCCTAGGAGAAGGCAATTCCTGAAGAAGGGCTCATGCCCGAAACGTCGATTCTCCTGCTCCTTGGATGCTGTCTGACCTGCTGCGCATTTCCAGCAACACATTTTCAGCTCATGCTAATATTGCCCACAATATCCATGGATGTGATGCTAAATGTGGGGTTATGGATATAAAGTTGAGGTCTGAGTCTGGATGGGAGATGTGTTGGGGGAAGTATGGTCAGTGCAGACTCAATGTGCTGAATCGCCTTGTTCTGCACTATTGGGATTCTCTGAGTCAGATGCCAAAAGTCAGTCACCCCTTCAGTACTGCTCTGGGTTATCAGGTCAGAGTTTTGGGCCAAAGTTCTTGAGTGGGACTTTAACCACAGCCTTTTGCATGGTGGCTCAGTGGTTAGCACTGCTACCTCACAGCGCCAGGGACCCGGGTTCAATTCCAGCCTTGGGCAACTGTCTGTGTGGAGTTTGCACATTCTCCCTGTGTCTGTGTGGGTTTCCTCCGGGTGCACCGGTTTCCTCCCACAGTCCAAAGATGTACAGGTTAGGTGAATTGGCCATGCTAAATTGACCATAGTTGTTAGGTGCATTAGTCAGAGGGCGATGGGTTACTCTTCAGAGGGTAAGTGTGGACTTGTTGGGCCAAAGGGCCTGTTTCCATGCTGTAGGGAATCTAATCTAATCTAAAAAAAACTGTCACTAATCATTGAAATTAACTATTGTTTTCATAACAATACCTCTGACATTATGCAAAACAATTCAGAGTATGGTTTGGATGGCATTGGATATAAAAAGTATGATAGTGACTCTCTTGGTTTGCACTGTGACCTGGTGCATAGTTATTGATGAGCACAATGGGGAATGATTAATAACTCCTTCTGAAGTAATCTCTTAAACTTCTTAAAAATACTGACTGTGCATTAATACAGGTAATGTGCAAGCTCAGGAGGGATCACAAGCAAAATTGCTTGATATGTGAATCTGTGCAGCATTTACTGTAATCCTCATTCCCACTTTAAGATCGTTTCAGGAATTATTTGGTGTTTATGTGGAAGGGTCAGCATAGACATCCCACTCAAGAAGCAGATTTGCAGGTTGGTCGCAGAAGCAGACTCTGGGGTTTGTGAAAAGACAGAAGAGGAATGGTTGGAGGGATGGGTGTTTGAGAGAAGCTGCATTGTCTGGTGTTCGAAGTGTGTTTAAAATCCGCAGACAGATAATACTTAAACGTAGCAAATGTCTGGGGACTTACCGACATAAACTTATCTGATTAGCACAGATAGATGGTAGATTAAAAACCCCTCCAGTTGGAGCAGGGAACATTGGGTGGGAAGCTGGGGGCTGCTGGAAGTGTGTGGGGAGGTGTAGAATTTGAAATGGCAGACCGGAGTATATCTTCAGTCATGAATTGTCAATGATGTGTTGGTGAAGGCAGATTAAGTCAGTTTTACTGGAGCTTATGCATGTTTGATCATGTGCCCTGTCCAGGGGAGGCTGGAAAACAGTGGTTTTGTTTTGTGAGTAGAGTACTGAGAGATCTTATCCCTTAAAATGTGGCTTTTTCTTTTAATTAATCATCTACAGAAAATTGACAGTTTTAGTTTTTTTTATATAATAAAGTATTTTAATGGTCCATAAAGTTATTGGTGGTTTAGAAATAACAATTTGACATCTTACTAATATTTAGAATCTGCTTTGTCAAGACACACTTCAGGGTTTATCTCATTGCATTGAGTTACTTGGGATCTGTATTAATATGGCAAATATTGAAACTGTGCACTAAGGGTGAACACAAAAAAAAAATGTGCTGAAAGAAATGATCTGAAAGATTTCCATTTTAGTCCAACCTGGTACCTTGTGCGTCACAGGAATATGAAATCCCTCTGGACCTCATTTACACAAGACCGGGTTTTTAAGTGAATCGGCAGATTTCCTAACTCCGCACTGTCCTTCTGTTGCAGTCGTGAGAGTGATCTATCAACTATCATCTCCAACTTGCACCAGAGCAGGCAACTCGTTATGCCAGAGAGTCAAAGTCGAAATGAGATAAAGAAAAATGGCATCGACCTACTCCCAGGACAGACTGGTAAGATTGCAAAATGTCACACACACACAGCATTGCAATGATCAGCTTTGTGAATGAATGATTGCAGATTTTCCCCAAAATGAACCCTTTGAGGATTTTGTTCCTCCTTTTTCGAGGACTCATGAAATTCATCTACAATACCTTAACTGAGTGTCCATGTGAGTTTTGCTGGGTGTCTATCAATGGGCTATTCAACCATGGAGTGGAAGGAGATATTTAACAGAGGAACCTGCATGTACAGAACACAGACAAAGCCAGAAGGGTGTAATCGGGTGGCTTATTTGTTTCTTTCTGATAGAGTTTCTGGGGCCAGACATAGTTCTGTGAATACATCAGAGACCCGCAATCAAATCTGGGACCTGCTAATCTGTTTGGTTTAGTGACAGACCATGTGAAATCCTTGCCTCTCAGCTACTGATGGAGCTTTAATGGTTTAAGGATTTGACTGCACTCTGATCCAGCCAACTTATGAAACCACTTCTTGTTGCAGGACTTGCTAAATGTCACAGCTGTCAAGAGTTTCCATACATCCTGTCACAAAACAGAACTGTTGCTGGATTAGTAATTACTTGTTGACTATGGTAAAAATCTTCCTAGGGCTGCAGAGTTGCCTACTTTATCTGTGTCAACATGACCCAGTTGATAGCACATTTGTTCTGTGAATCACAAGATTCAGTGTTCAATCCCACCCCGTAAGTTCAAGGCTGTTACTCCAATGGAGTGCTGCACTGTCTGAGGTGCTGTTTCCATTGCATGAGATGTTAAAACAAGGCCACATCTGCCTGTTTGGGTGGATGTAATAGATATAGGAACATAAGAATTATGAGCAGGAGTAGGCCATCTGGCCCATTGAGCCTGCTCTGCCATTCAAATAAGATCATGGCTGATCTTCTCATGGCCTCAGTTCCACTTACTCGCCCTCTCACCATAACCCCTCATTTGCTATTTCAAGAAGAGCTTGAGAATAATTCCTGGTGTTCTGGCTGATAATTATGCCCCCCCCCCACCCCCCAGGGAACATCACACAAACAGATTATTTAACTGTTCTCACATGACTATCTGTGGGAGCTTGCTGTGCACAAATTGCCTGATCTGACATTGCAACAGTGAACACATTCCAAAAATATTTCTTTTGGGAGACTGTGCTGTTTTGCTAATTGGTGCTACCTTTCCTGCCTTACAATGAGCGCAGTTGGCTGGACTTGTGGTGCAAAAGGACCCCAAGCAGTGCAGATTCAATTCCCACACTGGCTGAGGGTACCATGAAGGCCTTACTTTCTCAATCTCACCCCTCACTTGAGGTGTCCTGACCCTCAGGTTAAACTCACCACCAGTTGTCTCTCTCTCTCTAATGAGAGAGTGGGACTAAGGTGACTTTACTTTCTTTTGAAACTTTACAGTGAAGAAAAGGTTGTGAAAGGAGCTATATAAATGCAACTCTCTCCTTCTACCTCTATGTTCAGTTGTGTCCATAAGACTTAATCAACCCATTGCAGCTATTCAAAACTGCTTCAATCAATTTGAAAATTTCTGCATGGAAATTTAAATAACTTGAAGGAAATAGAAAATCATCATGAAACTTAAATGTGCAAATATTTTGCTGTAATTTTTACAAGCGATGACGAGTTATGGGGCTGCAGTTAGACTACAATTAAACAGGACTTGAAGTGTATGATACTGAGTTGTACTGCTGACTGCAGTGCACAGTGAGGCAACTGGTGGGATTGCTTTGCAGGCGAGTGCAAAGTTCAGTGCATTTTAAACCCACTAAGAGGACTGGTGTCAGCAATCCATTTGGTAGTGGACGACCCAATGCAAGTTGGTTTCACATCGCGTACATTCACATACTCACCAATCATCCAGACCCCATCATCATGTGCTGCCAGTACATTACAGTGAATCTGTCAACATTTGCAAGAAGAGATGTTTACACTACACTACACCTTTCACCAGAGCTGACTTATACTGACATTTAGTGCTCCAACATGAATCCAAATTTGCCTCATCTGCTTAATGGTGTGTTCATTTGAAGGCTATGCAGCCTGTTTTCCTGGTTCACAACCAATACCACAAAATTGTGTGTTTAGCTCAATGATGTCTCCCTATTTCATCCGTTTCTCTTCAATGTAAAATGGAAGATTTACCTTAAGTTCAAGGTTCACAGAATCACATTTAAAAACCAGGCTTCTCCCATTTAAGACGTAGATGAGGGAATTGTATTTCTCTCAGAAGGTATTGAGTCTTTGGAACCCTCTTTTCCAGAGAGTGGTGGGGGTGGGGACGTTGAATAGTTTTAAAGCAGCGATGGGTAGATTCTTGACAAATGAGGGAGTCAAAGGTTATTGGAGATTGGCAGGAGTGTAGAACTGAGGGCACAATCAGCTGATTTGCTGAATAGTGGAGCAGGCTGGATGGGCTGAATGGCCCACTTCTCCTGCTGTTTGCATGCTGTTTTAAACATCCATGTTAAAGCTACAGAGGACAGACTTTTAGAGAAATGTATTCAGTTTGGGATGATAACCTTTGGAGTTGTAATTTTGGGATATGGACCTTATTGACGAGGTCAGTGAGTATTAACCATCCCAGGTTGGGCTTGGAAAGCCCCTGAACTACGTCAGGCCACCAATGGTGGTACTCTGGAGGGAGAGCCAGGATTTTGCCCCATTGCCAATGAAGAAACAGCAATGTAGTTCCTGGTCAGGCTTATAAATAACTTGGAGGGGGATGTTGGAGATGGTGGGATTCCCTCCCAGTGACCACCCTGCTCCTCCTAGCTGATGGAGATATGGGTTTGGAAATTACTGTTAAAAAGGTAGACAGTATCATGTGCATCTTTGAGTTAACTGAATTACAATAACTGAAATCATTTGTGTTTTGTACTGGTCATTGCAGTGCATTTTAAATAGAAGAAAGTTATATAGCTCCTCAAACGTCCATACCATTAGATCCAGCCTCATTTACCCCCAACCTCCTCCATATCTCTTGATATATGTATGTCCACGCTACTTGAATCCTTTAACATTTTTAAACTCCTTGAGGAAAGATAAACTTATCACAGTCCTACTGAACCATAGGACTGCTCTCTCATAATAGAAAAAGAGAGCTGTTTGGTGGTGGTTTAACCTGAGGGTCACCACGCCTCAGGCGAGGAGAGAAGTTCAGAAGGAGAGTCCTTCATGGTAACCTCAACCAGTGATGGTAATTGTACCCATGCTATTGGCAAAAAAATCAGCCATCCAATCCACTGAGCTAACTGGCCCCCACTCCTTAACTGGGACAGCCCGCAATCTCTATACCCCATATAACATAGACAGACACCTGATTTTGTCAAAAGTGGTCAGATGTAGGTAATGTTGATGCTTTACCCATGTTGAGCTCGAGGACATGAACAGGAAGCTGGGTTAATATTGGCAGCTACTTGCTGGGAGGCTGGTGTTTTGTTACTGCCCGGAATGCTCACAATAATTATTGATCTAAGTGTTTCTTAAATTCAGTAACGATACTGCTCAAAGATACACCAGCTTCAAGTTGTGCGGTTAAGTTTGGCGTCTGCTCAAAGAATTTGATGCACAGGCCGAGGGTTCAGTGTTGATAAAATCTAATTGCTGTATTGATCCAAGCTGGAGCCAGTCACAGCAGCATCAGTAATTGAGATATTTCTGTTGCTGTGGTGAGCCCTTGGAGCAGATTTGTGTTCCTCACAGTTCACTAAGACCTGAGACCAGCGTCGTGGAACACCGCATATCCCAATTTCAGAGCGCTCAGTCATTTCAGCCAAATGTTTTTCAAAGCATTTTATTTTCAAATCGGATTTGGTCCACACGATGTGGAGTGTTTTATTTTCAACCTGCTTTTACTGGCCAGTTGAGGAACCATTTGATTGATCTTTGGTGATGTGAAGAAAGGAGTTGTATTTGTATGACATCTTTCACAGTTTCGCTGTCCTAAATGCTACACAGACAGTGAAGTACATTTGAAGAGTGGTCACCGTTAGAAGATGGAAAACGTGGCAGGCAGCTTGCACACAGCAGACTCCCATTAGAAATGTCACAATGAGCAGATTGCTCATTTAAAACCATTCAGAGTAAATATTGGCTGCGGCTCTGGGAGAAATCCCCTCATCTTCTTTAAATCAAGTCGGGGATCTTTTACTCATAAGTGCAGGTGGGACTTCCATTTAATATCTTGCCCTAAAGATGTCACCACTGACGGTGCAGGATTTCCTTAATACTGCGTTGAATTATGAGCCTCTGTTCAAGTCTCCACAGTTGGATGTGAACCAACCCACCTCTTACCTGCGCTAAGTTTCTCTCAGCAGATTTAGTCCTCTGATCCAGAGTTGATCTCCTTCCAAAATACTTGCAATATACCTGACTTCAGTTTGATTCTTCTAATTGTGATGAGCATGGCTGTCAGGTTTCACACCCGGGTGGCTATTTGGGGATCGCCCCCAGTGTTAGATTCTCTCCGGCCCTCTCCTTTCTCTTGGGCTTCCCTCTGGTACCTAATCCCAGAGACTATGGCAGTATGGCATGGCAGACCATTCGCACTGTTGCATGTGACATACCAGGCCAGGGATCACTGGGTGGGGATTCCTCAATAGATAGAGCATTCCTGCAACTAAACCAGCTCAGATCAGTGAGCTTCACAAACCCGAGCCCTGGATCTGGAATCCTCCTGTCTGCATGACTGAACTCCCAAGTGGAGGCATAAGAGGAAGGCAAAGCAGAGTTCTTGAGCACTGACTGGTTGGAGCATTAACACACAATTGAGTTCACAGCAGATGACGCTTAGACAAGAGGGGAAGATCCAATTACTAAAGGTTCTCGTTAATCCAGTAGACTGTCCATTGTAACTCATTCATACATTGTAAATGTTCAATTAATGGAAGGAACATCAATTCATACAGAACCATCGCAAGAAGATTGGGTATATGCCACAAAGAGGAAGAACTATTCCATTTGAGTAAAGTTGAGTTGATCTCAGAATTTCAGACCACAGTTTTGATGAAGCATATCTGCATATCAACATCATGCCAGTGGCATTGAGAGCTGAGGCCCTCAGCCCTAGCCTGTGGCTATGCCCAATGTGCATTCAGTTGGATGGTGGGAAAACATGAGGGAGAGGGTAACCTTAACTTATGACTGACTGGATCAGTTGTAGCCTGTGTCTCAGAGTGACTGTCTTGGAGTTTTCCTCCATTCATTGCAGATGTAATTCATCATCTACAGTGGAATAGTGAGGCTGAATATATTTAGTTACAGACAGTTGGACTCTTGAAGGTTAAACCATGTCCTGTACAGACAGTGAGTATATCTCTGGGAAGAGTTTTGTTTTGCTATTTGTGGTTCATCCACCTGGTGGATCTCTTCCAGTTGATGTTGTGCCGACCTGTGAAACTGGGAATAAGTATCCT
This sequence comes from Chiloscyllium plagiosum, assembly GCF_037043375.1. NCBI lineage: Eukaryota > Metazoa > Chordata > Chondrichthyes > Orectolobiformes > Hemiscylliidae > Chiloscyllium > Chiloscyllium plagiosum. The sequence continues at coordinate 9,520,788 of NW_028270175.1, forward strand.
CCTGTGAGCTGCTCATGCGCTGGTGCTGAGGTGGCCTCCGGCTTTGGTTAGAGACAAAAAAAAACTGCAGATGCCGGAATCCAAAGTAGACGAACAGGAGGCTGGAAGAACACAGCAAGCCAGGCAGCACCAGGAGGTGGAGAAGTCAATGCTTTGGGTGTAACCCTTCTTCAGGACTAGATATGTGGGTAGGGGGAAGCTACTGATAAAGAGAGGAGGGGATGGGGGGCTGGGGAGAGTAGCAGAATGATGAGGTAGTGATTGGTGAACACAGGTAGTGAGTTTAGTTGTCTGATTTCACAGCTTCAAGAGCAAACATAGCCAAATGGGAATAATCTGGCATTGGTTGGGCAAATGGACTGGCAGGAAGCATGGTTAATGATTGAAAATCCCAAGTAGTCCTTCAGTAAAGCCAAGGAAATTGGAGAGGGTATGAACAGCCATTCCAGACATTGGGATGACGTTTGACAGACTGAACTCTCCTTGCTTCCATCTTTCTGCTCACAGGGAACTGATGAGTGTGTTTGCAACAAACCCAGCTTTAGTTGGAGGTTAAGCCTCTGGGTCTGGTTCACAATCCGTGTGACAAGATTCTTACTTAAGTGTCAAATTGCAGTGAGAGTGTACCTAATGATTTGTTTAGAGGCATCTCGTACTCAGTTGTCAAGATTTGGAGATTAGCAGAGAGAGTCCAATGAGGCAGATGTTTGTTTATTTTCTTGAAAATAGTGGTTTAAATAAATTTGTCTAGACATTTGACCAAATTGCAGGGTGGGAGATTGTGATTCCCAGTGTAGGGTTGTTAACTACTGGAGGAGATTCCATCAATTGCACAACACACAAAAAAAAGGAATTTTAAACAGATTCACTACTTTCATATGAAATTGTCTCATGCTGTGGAACCAAAATATATATATTTTTTTCCCTCCCGAAAAGATCTAAAGAGCCACAGAGTAGATCAAGGTGTTTTTGTTTCAAACACATCTGTCTTAACTTGAGTTGAAGGGATTTCTGTAGATGTCTTTCATCTTAATTGAGAAAGACATGCATACAGGGATGAGCAGTCAGGGCTGCCTAACGTGGTGTGGTAGCAAATCTGAAGGTTTGTGCATTAAGCAAGGATTTAGTGCTCCTGTAATCGGCTGGATCTGTGTCTATAAACAAGCCCAATCCTCTGATCCTGTTTGTCTAATTCTGTCTGCCTCTGTTCTTCACAACAAATTCAGACTGTGGTGATGGGTTCGGGGCGGGGGGAGGGGGGGGGGGGCGGTGTGGGGATGGGGGTGGGGGTGCACAGGGTCATCAATTTCTTTGTGGATTTTCTACATTGAATTTTTTTTGCCTTCAGTTCCCCCGTAAAGTCTGCACTCTCATTCAGTGGGTCAAGGGGTCTGCTCCCATGTGAACACCTCACCAGAATATGACAGGACCATTGAAATGTCCTGATCCAAATTCCCTTCCCTGTATTTGGAGACACATACCTTTTCCCTCGCCGAATTTTTCACACGGGCGTAGCTGAGATTGGAGCTGGATGGAGCAAGGATTCAAACTGTAATTGTACTACTCCATCAATCTGCACATCTGAAGCCATGGCCCGGGTTAATTTTCACTAGAACTTGAGATAACACTTGTGTGTGAGGTGGGTTTTTATCCTTCTCAATCCAGGTGAGAGCCTGGTAGGATGGCTCACCCCTTCAGAGAAGCAGCCAACTTAGCACAGCATCAATTTCAATGATGTGAAGATTGGGTTGGTACAGTCTACCACCACGATCCCACCCCTCCACCTCAACTTTCACTTTCACCATCACCCCCATCTCCACTCTACCCCACACCCACTTCCACCTCAATCCTAATCTTCACCTCCATCTCCACCTCTATCTCCACTTCTATCCACACCCACACCTCCATTCCACCTCAACCCCTACTTCCACTCTCACCTCAACACCCCCACCTCAACCCCAACCTCCACCCTCACCTCAATCCCAAACTCTCCCCACCTCAAATTCACCTCACCTCCCATTTCGACCCCCTTCTCCACCCTCCCCTCAGCCCCACCTTCACCTCCACCCTCCACCCCATTTCCATTTCTGTCTCCATCTCCCACCTTCACCTCTGCCCCCACCACAATTCCACTTCATTCTCAACTTGACCTCTGTCCCTATCTTCACCTCCATCCTGCCCTTACCCTACCTTCATCGCCACCTTCGCCTCCACTTCCCTCTCTACTGCCCAACTGTGTGCCAACCCCCACCACCTCCAGAGTGTCCCATGACATTCAGGGTCCATTCACCAAAGGGAAACAAATTGTGAATTCATTGTCAAAAGCCCACCATCCAAGGACCTGAATCCAGTACACACAATCAACTCAACAAAGCAGGAAGACAATTTGATGAATGTCTGTGAATATGTGAAGAGTTCCTAAATTTCCTAAATTGTAGGTCAGGTGCTCAATGAAGCATTGGTTTGAGATCTGGTCTTTTCTAATGATTTTTAATTATTGAGAATGCTGATTTTTTTTAATTGTAGGAAAGTGAATCATTAATGTTGAACTGTTGAATCAGTAGGATCAGTATGGAGTGATTTCCTGTTTGTGGTCCGACAGGACGCTGTATTGCTTGAATGTCATTCCTGTTATAAAACAGCAATCAGTGTTAATTGTTGGTATTTTGAAGTGTCTGAAATATGGATGCTCTTAAATTGAGTGAAATCTCATTAACATGGATTTCAGCGTTCCACACTTACGGCAGATAACTACATCTGTTGTTCATAATCATGGCTTTTGCTACACTAACAGGGATTGGTGAGATTTGGCCTACAGTGAGGTTAAAGCCTTATGCCAGTATTTCTTAATTGAGTCTCTTTTGATTGTGGAAATGGAATATGAACTAAGCTGCTGAAAATTGGGAGAATAAAATTCTGTGGGGTTTGCTGTGACATGAATTATTTGAGTTCCCAAACTGGGAGGTCTAGGTGTGGGGAAAAGGTTGTCAGAGATAGCTCTGTGTGTGTTTTGGTTGCCATGACACAGGGACCTTGCTGGGTAAGGGCCGCAATTAAATTTGAGAGGGCAGTATTACAACTAACCCGGGCATCGGCAACAAACAAACAAAATGAAAACCCTCGCCATAGTTACAGCCTCAGGGGTTGGATCGCCTGTGAATTGACAGCTAGCCCCGTCTGGACAGCAGACTGAGCTCGAGCATTTGTGGTTTATAATCTGAGCCGTGTGCAGGCTGCAATGTGCTGTTCTCTCAGATTGTATCTAATCAGGGCTGGGAGGGGAAGGCTCAGGGGCTTTTCATCCTTGTCCAGAAGCAATAGTGCATCTGTGCAGATTAATGCACGTTTAATGAGAGAATCCTAATCACTTGATGCTGCTGGATCTAAATAGGCAGAGATTGGAAACACTGAGTGTGTGTGTGTGTTTCAGTGGCAAGGGGGAGGGGACTCACATTGTGTTTGTGTGGGAGTGTGGGGGAGTGTGAGAGAGTGTCTGTGTGTGGGGGTGTGAGAGAGAGTGTCTGTGTGTGGGGGGAGTTGTGAATGTGTGTGTGTGGGTGGGGTGAGAGTGTCTGTGTGTTGGGGGATGTGTATGTGGGGGGAGTGTGAGGGGTGTGTGTGAGAGTGTCTGTTTGTGTGTGTGGGAGGTGTGGGAGTGTCTGTGTAGGGGTGTGTGAGATAGTGTCTGTGTGTGGGGGTATGTGTGTGGTGGGGGGAGTGTGGGAGTGAGTGTCTGTGTGAGAGGTGTGTGTGTGAGTGTCTATGTGTGGGGGGGAGTGTATGTGTGGGGGAAGTGTGGGAGTGTGAGTGTCTGTGTGTGAGAGAGTGTCTGTGAGGGGGGGGGGAGTGTGGAAGTGTGAGTATATGTGTGGGGGTGAGAGATTGTGTGAGGGGAGTGTGTAAGACTGTGTGTGTGTGTGTGTGTGTGGGGGGGGGGGGGGGGGGGTGGGGGGGGGGTGGTGTGTATGTGGGAAGTGTGTGTGTGTCTGTGTTGGTGTGTGTGCGTGTGCGTGTTTCAATGTATTCCCAATGAAGGGGAGGGGGGGGGGATGTCAGTGTGTGTTTCAATGAAAAGGTCCACCTGCATTTGTGATATCTAGTTTCTTCTTGCCCTGCTCCTTATTGATATTATTGATGAAGCCTCTGTCAGTGTCTTTATCTAGAGTCGCCGTGCAGTCTTGTGTTCTCCACTCCCTTTTTGTTTGAAGACCCCTCCCCTTGTGCTGTAGGAGAGAGAAGGAAACACACAAACACACACACCCCTGAGACCATTACAACAAGCTCCTATCTCCCTGAGGAAGCCTGGAACCAATCAATGGCAGCCTTCCAAGCCAGCAGGACTGGGCAAACATTAGATCAATAAGTTATTAGCACCATTCTGTCAGTGGTAATGTTGAGATTGATCACAAGGAGGACTTCTGCATGCTACCCCGCACATCCCCAGTCTGATAAAGATGACAGATTAAGGGACTCAGGGAAGGGAATTAAGGAGTCTGGCTGTCAAAGCTGTCACTAGCTGGACATTAGTGCTGATTTTCTCTCTCTCACACTCTGTCTCCAAGCTGGGGTGGGTTGAGCAAATGCAAGCAGATTTTTTTTCAAATGGTGTTAAGGGTGAGCTATTACCAGGGCAGAGATTAACCCACCCACTCACCCGCTGTGTTTGTAATCTGGTCATGTGCTCATCAGGAGAAGACCTGGTGTGTGTAAAGGATGGGCTGGCGAAGGTTGCAATCTTTAAAATTATTCCTTGTGCGTTTCATTTTTTTTAAAACAAACACAATATATTCCTTGTGCATCTTCCAACGACAGCAGTGAATATTTATCAACCTGAGAAGTGACCAATGGAGGGTGATTTTACACCATGGTCTGGCACCCCAGTTAACACTATGTCTCAGTGACTCTCAGTTTAGTATTTCCATCTCATTCGGGAGCAGATTTTGTTCAGGAGAGAAAATGCGATGCAAAACTAAAGGTCCCCGAAATATTTCAGACCTGGGGCCAGGGACCAGACTTTCAAAACAAAAAATATGTGCCGCCTTCTTGATAGGAAAGCCCTGTGCACATAAAAGGGGCAGAATCCCACAGTGATCAGACTTGTGCAGGCCAGGTGGGTTAACCATGGGAAATGCAGGGTAATAGGGATAGGGTAGGGGAATGTGTGGAATGCTCATTAGAGGGTCAGAATGGACTTCATACGTTGAATAGCCTGCTACCACACTCTAAGGATTCTGTTATAAGAGAGATTAGATCAGTTGGGACTGTATTTCTTGGAGTTTAGAAGGAGAGGGTGGAGGTGGAGTGGATTTCATAGAAACCTATAAAATTCCAACAGGACAAACAGGGTAGATGCAGAAAGGATTTTCCCAATGACCAGCAAATTCAGGACCAGGAATCGCAAGCTCAGGGTATGGGATAGGTCATTTAGGACTGAGACGAGGAGAAATGTCTTCACCCAGAGAGTGGTGAGCCTGGGGAATTCTCTGTCACAGAAAGTGGTCGAGGTCAAAACATTGCTTTCATGAAGGAGGTGGATACAGTTCTTCGGGCTAAAGGGATCAAAGGGTATGGGGGAAGAAAATGGGAACAGGAATGAATGATCAGAGTTGGACCACCAGCCATGATCATAATGAATAGTGAAGCGGCCCTGGCCTACTCCTCCAATTTTCTACATTTCCATGTACGGGGTTATAGTGAAGGGTTGGGTAAAACGCATTGAATTCTTAGATCAGCCATGATCATGTTAAATGTTGGGGTAGATTTGATAGGCTGAATGGCCTGGCTCCTGTTTCTAATCCTAATTCCCATTTACAGTTTGGGTACAGCACAGATTTGGCCCATCATGTTCATTCTGGCTCTCTGCAACAGCACCCATCTTGTCCCTCTCCCCCGTCCCTTCCTCCTCTTTCAGGCACACGAGAGGATAGGACGTCACTTCCAGCCCTACCTTTGTATATTCACCCATGGATATGTAACAAGTTCCCTTTATTGGCATTTAATGGCACTTATACACAGATATAAACTGATCCATCTTTACAATAAGTGAGACTGTATTCTGAAATATCCATACAAGTGGATGTGATGTGGGGAATGCTTAAGGAGCTCAACAGCACCAAAAACAAAGCAGCCCACTCACATTGACACTACGACCACTGCCTTCTGTTACTCCTTTCATCACTGATGCCCAACAGGAGTAAGTGGTATGTGCCACCTCAGGAATGCATGGCAGTAACTAACCTAGACTCTTCTGACGGCACCTTCCAAACCTATGACCTTTTCAACCTAGAAGGATAAGTGCAGCAGATGGATGGGAACACTGTCACCTGAAAGTTCCCCTCCAAGCCACTCGCCATCCTGACTTGGAAACGTATCAACACTCCTTCGGTGTCGCTCGGTCAACACTCTGGAATTCCCTCCCTAAGGTCATTGTGGGTCAACCTACAGCACATGGACTGCAACAATTCAAGATGGCAGCTAATCACAACCTTCTCCAGAGCAATTAAAGATGTGTAACAAATGCTGTTCCAGCCAGCGAGGCCCACATTCCACGATAGAATAAAATAAAACTCACCCAGCGATTCCAGTTTCCATGGAATTTCCTCTGACCTGAGCCTCAGCAACTGGATTGGGATATTGATTCTGGTTTGGCACATCCCTGGACCTTTCCCCAAGTTACCTGTGAACTCTGACCCCACCCAGGTAAACTCCATCTTTAATTTTTAACATGAGTATCGTTGGCAAGGCCAGCATTTGTTGCTTCTGCCTGATTACCTTTGATGATGCTGGTGAGCTTCCTTCATCATTTAATGTTTTCACAAACTAATCAACAGAGGTGTTCAAAACAAATTTGTGTCAAAAGTGCTCCCTTTTCTGCATTCCCCGTGATCTTTTTTCTCATGAGATTTTGATCACATCATGTTCTACAAATGAGTTTTAAATTTCTTGAAGACTCCTAAGACAATCTACAAGAGTTAAGCTACTCTTCCTCCAAATCCAGGTGCTAGATCCACTTAAATTGCAAATTGAAGTCCCAAAACACATTTCCTCTTTCTCTTCCGTTCTCTGCCCAAAGATAAATCCTTGGCGAATATTCATCAAATTGGGTCTAGAATAGGCTTCAGGCCTGTTCCACCATTCAGTGAGATCATGGCTGATCTGTGACCTAACTCCATCTATCTGCCTTTGGCTCAGATCACTTAATAATTTAGTTTAACAAAATTTCATTTACCTCAGATTTAAAACTAACAACTGATCTAGCATCAGCTGCCAAGGGTGGCATGGAGCTCAGTAGTTAACACTGCTACCTCACCATGCCAGGAACCCAGGTTCAATTCCCACCTTGGGTGACTGTCTGTGTGGAGTTTGCGCATTCTCTCTGTGTCTGTGTGACTTTCCTCCAGGTGCTCTGGTTTCCTCCCAGACTCCAAAGATATGCAGGCCAGGTGAATTGGCCATAGTGTTAGTTGCATTAGTCATGGGTAAATATAGGGTAAGGAAATGGGTCTGGTGGGTTACTCTTCAGAGGGTTGATGTGGACTTGTTGGGCTGAAGGTCCTGTTTCCATACTGTAGGAAATCTAATCTAATTTGTGGAAGAGAATTCCAAGCCTCTCCCACCCTTTGTGTGTAGAACATCATGATTTATTTCCCATGAATAAGGTGATGAGGCAGGCCCCAAAATTATCTTTGCTACAACAGGGATCAAATCCTGTAATATTGGCTTAATTTCAGTCCAGCTAACTGTTCCCCCTATTTCACACCCCAATAATGTACTTTGGAACCCAGTTTCATTTGCCAGACAGGACTGACTGCAGTGTCAGATTGAGGATCTGCATGAGGACTGAGCAGATTTCTGGATTAGAGTGATGTGGAAAAGCATAGCAGGTCAGGCAGCATCTGAGGAGCAGGAAAATCGACGTTTTGGGAAAAAGCCTTACATTCCTGATGAAGGGCTTTTGCCCGAAACATCAATTTTCGGATGCTGCCTGACCTGCTGTGCTTTTCCAGCACTACTCTAATCTAGATCTGATTTCCAGCATCTGCAGTCCTCTCTTTTGCCTGAGCAGACTTCTGTCAATCCAAGCTCTACTCTTCCACTGAAGAAACTAAATGGAGTTGATTACCTGGGAGCAGAAACACGGTTACACAGACACAAAGTTGAATTTTTTTCACTTTTTGTGGTCTCTAGGACTGCCATGCCAATGAGGGCTTCAACCCATTGGCACCTTCTTCTTGTGCTGGGTAAATTTGGTATTTCCTTACTGTGTTTGGTTTCTGGCTTCCCGGTCCTGGTGAGTGCAAGACGAAGATGTTGTGTCTGTTTTTAGCAATGTTTTAAATAGAAATGTGTTCATACCATAGGAAGAAACTTCAAGGAATTCAGTAAGTGACACATTATGCAAGTTCTTTTTTTGTCTTTAGTCTAAACTCATGCTGGTAAATCATTAATGACTAATTAATGAATGTGTTCTCATTCATTATCATTTAATTAGTACCCCAGGGTAATTAGTAAGGGAAATGGGTCCAGTTCCAGAAATTGCTGCCAGTTCAAAGGTACCGTGGCTGATAAGTGTAATAGTGTCATCATTGCAATATTCTTAATCTTATTTTAATGTCAGTTTGGCAAAAATTAACCACACTCTGTTTTTAAAATCCTGTCAAGCCTTCCCACCAGCTTTTGAGCCCGTCTCAACGAGAATGGAGAAGGCTGATCCTGGGGACAAGTATTATAAACTTCCCTGGGTGGCTCAGTGAGTGGGTACACACAGTGCTGAGTCAGGAAGATGCTAGGTTTTGATCCCAGGCCTGTGTTGAGTTAAAAGCAGAGAATGCTGGAAATACTCAGCAGTCAGCCAATATCTGTGGCAAGAGAAATGGAGTTTACAAGTTCGCTGAGAATTACAGTAATACCCAATTTAAGATTTTTGGTCAGAACTTGCCAGCAGTTACCTGTAGGTAGACAAGCAGAAGACTGGAAGAACACAGTGGGCCAGGCAGCATTAGGAGGTGGGGAAGTCAACATTTCGGGTGTAAACCTCTGCAGAACTTGAGTTACTTATACCCATACACAGGGACTTGTTCCTCGACAGAAAAATTAGGCAATGTGCCTTTTTTGAATTAAACCAAAGTGTGGTGGGGGAAGGCAGTATTGCCTGATGTCACAGCCGTAGAATCATAGGGATGTACAGCATAGAAACAGACCCTTTGGTCCAACGCACCCGTGCTGTCCAGATATCCTAAGTTAATCTGGTCACATTTGGCAGCACTTGGCCCAAATCCCTCTCAACCCTTTCTATTCATATACCCATCCAGATGCCGTTTAAATGTTGTAATTGTACCAGCTTCTACCACTTCCTCTGGCAGCTTATTCCATACATGTACCACCCTCTGTGTGAAAACATTGCCCCTTAGGTCCCTTTCAAATTTTTTCCCTCTCATCCTAAACCTATGCCGTCTAATTCTGGACTCCCCCACCCCAGGGAAAAGACCTTGCCTATTTATCCTAACCATGCCCCTCATGATTTTATAAACCTCTGCAAGGTTACCCTTCACCCTTCAGCCTCCAGGGAAAACAGCCCCAGCTTATTCAGCCTCTCCCAATAGCTCAAACCCTCCAACCCTGGCAGCATTCTTGTAAATCTTTTCTGAACCCCCTCTCATATTCTTAATGGCACTACTGTGAAATTCAGCACCATTTTCTAAAGCAGAATAAATCTTTTTAAAATGGATAAATACCTGAAGGGAAAATATATGGGGAAAGGGTGGAGCAATGTGGGAGAGGACCAGCATAAATATGTTGGGTCAAATGGCTTTTTTCTGTGCCACACAGATTCTGTGATTTTTTTTCAAATTGTTGCCCCCTTTGAGATTTGGCATTCTTGCAATCTGTCCTGATGAGTGTATAATTAGGAAGCTTTGACAGCATCTCTCTTACTTTCAGCAACACTAGAGTCAGTGTCTGAAGCCAGGGAGCCATCATCAGATATTCAGATGAAGTGTCATTGACCTGAAACGCTAACCCTAAACACTTTTCACAGATGCTGCCTGACCTGCTCAGTATTTCCAGCATTTTCTGTTGTTATGTTCAGATTCCGAACATTCTGCCATATTATTTGTGCTTCTGCACTGAGTTGCCATGGAAACATTCACTTGAGATCATTGTGGTGACCAGCAACTCCCATATACTGCAGTTGCAATACATCACTTGACCTGCTATCTCAACAGTATTTTATTTAATTGATCGATTAATCACTTTAGTGTCCCTGCTCATTACCCTTTTATTGTAATAATTATTGTTTTAATTTTGCCTGATATTTACTCCTGCAAGTCACCTTGGTATACTTTAGTACATTAGGGGTCACTTTGGGAAAGTCCTGGTTGCTCCCATCAACAATAGCAACAAGCAATAAAATCAGCTCCCGTTCCCACTCTTTGCTGGGAAACCTGTAGAGATTGAATCCCTACCTGTAGAGATTGACCCACCGAAGACACTCCCACCCAGACCCTGCATTTACCACGGCTAACCCACACATCCCCAGACACTGGGCAATTTAGCACAGCCAATTCCCCCCAACCTATGCATCTTTGGACTGTGGGAGGAAATCAGGACACCTAGGGGAAACCCACACAGATATAGGGAGAATGTGCAAAGGCCATACAGACTGTTGCCCAAGGGTGGAATCGAACCCAGGTCCCTGGCGCTGTGAGGCAGCTTTGCTAACCACTGAGCCGCCATGCATCAGCTTATAGATGCATGTGGTTTTGCAGCCTGCGGAGGTTTACTGCTGCGTCCCCATATGTGAGGTTCCGGAGGGTAGCTGGCAACTAATGGACTTCAGGGAGAAATGGGATTCTTAGGAATTGAATGAAAAAAAAAGCTATTATTATTCTGCTAAACTGGCTTCTGGCAGAATCCATCGAAAATAAAAGTTGTATCACACTTGTGCACCAAGGCCCAAGTGGCTTGCAATGTGCTGAACTACCCGAGTGATATAATGGCAGTGCTATATCATCATAACAGGATCTATCAACCTAATTCCCTGCAGTGCATCTCATAATATGGAGTCCACCACTCCTTCTGCAGCCCCTGTTAAAATAGCTCCCTGAGCTGAGTGACTAAAAGCCTACTTGTTAAACTCTTGACAACTAATGGGGCCCTTATTAAAAACATAATTTACAAAATGCTCAAACTACAGATGATGCTTTTAAGTTTTACTGCAGATTTATTTATACTGCTCGGGTACTGTAAAAGGGAGCTCTCTCCACTTGTGACATCGGACATCGACTGCTCACTGTCCCTAGTATTCTGTTTTGACACAATTTAGTTCAGCTTCTGAGCTCACAGTGTGGAATAGTTCATTGGGAGAAATACCATGAAATTTGAAATGAAATTTTCTGCCGGTTTTGCCACTTTTGTTACTTGACGTTAGAGCATCCGTAAGGGAGTACTGCAAAACAGCGAGGAGCATCTTCTTCAATCAGCCTGTAATGTTTCCGTTAGTATGACAATGATCTCACACTCCCTATCCTGACTCCACGTGAATTTTGAAAGAATGGTTAACAACAGAAATGCCCTGGTCTTGGATGTTGATCTTGTATCTGCCGACATCCAAGGTTTGGGAATAGAAATTAAAAACAGTACAAAGAACTAAAAGGAACATGATGAAAAGACACAGGGGAGGTGATGGCCGGATGGTATTATTGATGGCCTGTTCAATCCAGAGACCCAAGTAATGTTCTGGGTACTTGGTTTCAAAGCTGACCACGGCAAATGTGGAATTTGAATTCAGTAAAAAATAATTGAATTTCAAATGTTGGAAAAAATCCATCTGGTTCACTAATGTCCCTTGGGGAAGGAAACTGCCATCCTGACTGGTCTGGCCTACAAGTGACTCTAGACCCACAACAATGTAGCTGACTCTTAACTATTCTCTGGGCAATTAGAGATGGGCAATAAATGCTGGCTCAGCCAGTGACGTCCTCATCCCATTCATGAATTTTTAAAATTTTTTACGCACTTACAGAAGGATCTAGGATATTAATGTTACAACTAACTGAGCACTGTGATGGTCACATGGAAATCATTTCCTCTGATTAATTTCAGTGAACAATTTCTAACTTGGTTCCACTGTAAGTTGTAAAAACTTTGCTGCTATTTTCTTGGAATGTGGTAGAAAATTAATCCCAGAGTATAATTGCACCCTCAAGCTGATTTCTTTCTTTCCCCTTTTATTCTTTCCATGTCCTTAATACATAGTTTTTTGCAAAAAGCAAAAAATCGTTAGAATCACAAACCTGATACATGTGATGGGCACCAATGAAACAAGAAAGGGTTACCACTCTGTCTCATGTACATCGAGAGTCACTCACTATCCTGCACACATTCCCAACCTAACGCTGTTGGAAGAATGCCCTCAGTTGTTTTTGATTATACTAACACCTCCTTAGGATAGATACACTGTCACTAATCCCGCTTGTTAATACCAGCATAGGGACTTACCGATACTAAGTGGTGAAAGATGACTATGTAGAAGTGTCAGCAGAAAAGGCATGTTCTTGAGTAATAAGAAATGTTTATGACTGACAATAATAGCAAGTTAAAGTAGAGTGTCCCCAAGAGATACCAAACTACCTTTAATTATGTCACTTACAACATTTGAGGCAAGGCTAACGGAACTGGAACAGCCAAGACAAGCAGCTAAAACTGGAAAATCGATGTTTCGGGCAAAAGACTGCCTATTCCTGATGAAGGGCTTTTGCCTGAAATGTTGATTTTCCAGCTCCTCGGATGCTTCCTGACCTGCTGTGCTTTCCCAGCACCACTCTGATCTAGACTCTGGTTTCCAGCATCTGCAGTCCTTGTTTTTACCTAGGCAGCTAAAACTGACCAGCTCTTCCCAGAGAGCGTCACACCGACACTGGTGTGTGAAGTTGGACAAAGTTTCGAGGTAACTCTCTTACACTAACTGTCTTATAAAGCAAACCCTAACTTTAAGTTAGTAACAGCCCAACCATTGACATTTTCTTCCCATTGTGAATTCAGTGCCAACTATTGCAGTTGTGAATATTTACATAGGGTGGCACGGTGGCTCAGTGGTTAGCACTGCTGCCTCACAGCACCAGGGACTCGGGTTGGATTCCAGCCTCGGGTGACTTGTGTGGAGTTTGCACATTCTCCCCGATCTGCAAGGGTTTCCTCCGGGTGCTCCGGTTTCCTCCCTCAATCCAAAGGTATGCAGGTTAGGGTGAATTAGCCAAAGCTAATTGCTTGGGGATGTGGAGATTAGGTACATTAGTCAGGGGAAATGTAGAGTAAGATGGGAATGGGTTTGGGTGGGATACTCTTCGGAGGGTCAGTGTGTACTTGTTGGGCCAAATGGCCTGTTTCCACACTGTAGGGATTCTGTGGAGAAAGTGAGGAATGTGGATGAAGAGCCTGTGCTTGAAACATTGACTCTCCTGCTCCTCGGGTGCTGCATGACCGGCTGTGCTTTTCTAGCACCGTGCTTTTCAACTCTGTAGTGATTCTATGATTTACCATGTGTGGCATAAACTATCTGTAGATTAGCTTTCTGAATAAAATAAAGGGAGCCAATAATAACAGTTCTGGACTGTTGAGGGGAGTCTCGTGGCTGTTGGAGCTGAGGTGAGATTTGTCCAAACCCCTCTCTGTTTAGGGTCCATTTAACCATCAGAGGGTGGAGTCATTACTTTCTGTCAATACTTAACCCTCAAACAGGGTGAAAGAATATGGCCCTTTGCTAGGAGAATGAATTTCTGTACAGGGCACATAAAAGAGTAGAGTAACTGAAATAAAAACACTAAAATAAAACAAAGCAGTGTGGATGGGGAAATCCAAAACAAAAACTGAAATTGTTGGAGAAACTCAGCAGGACTGGCAGCATCCTGTGGAGAGAAAGCCTCACAGCTGACTTTCTCCAGCAATTTTAGTTTTAATTAATAAAAAAAAGGTTCACGCCACTAGTAAAGATTTGTTCAAAATACTGATTTACAGGCATGTCCAACATTCATATGAATATATTGCTCCTAAGCGTTCTCATTTAACATCAAATCTCTGCGGCCCAGTATGAATTTCAAATTTCAGTCAGCGTGTGGTGGACAATTTACCACAACTTCTGGTAACTATCTGGTTACTTTTGGTAACTATCAATTAAAGTTAGTATTCTGAGAAATGAAGATGCAGGAGACTTTGATTAGGATACTTTCCTTTCTGTCATTCCATGGCAGTATTTAAAGGTTTAAAAGTCACCACAGTATCAACCTTTTCCATAATTAGCAGCTTTCTCAAAGAGATTGTCATGAGGATGAGGAAGAATTTTTTTTTTCCCTGTGCACATTTTCTTAAACATTTGAGTGTGAAGTGCTGCTCAGATGTGAAATTTTATTTGAAGACTTTTTCTGTTCTTGAAAGCTGTCTATTAATTTTCCAAATTGTCAGAAAAAACACATAACTAAATTGACCCTGACTATGTGGCTTTTAGTGATGTTACATCCATTTTCTTGCCACTTTGCTAATCTTATATTTCAAATCATATTAAATTGCATTGTCCCTTCTTCTGTATATTGCTGCCATCATTTAGTCTTGAAATTCTGTTGTGTAAATGTTAATTGTGTTTTCCTTCAGAAATAATTACTCTGTCGTTTTTAAAGGTTACTACTAGGTGCTTGGGCTTTTAAATCTCTCTGTTTGACATGGGTAGTGGAGAGAGGGAATATATAGTTTGCATTTAAACTCATTGTCCTTGACATTGACATGCACACACAAATAAAAACACACAAACAATTGTCCTTGCCTCTCTGGTAAGATTTTATACATTTGTAAGTTTACGTTGAATTTCATGGTTTATGGCGGGATTAGAATTGTTGCTTCTTTGACTTCATGCAGGTAGTTGGTTTCCTCTGGGTGCTCCGGTTTCCTCCTACAGTCCAAAGATGTGCAGGTTAGGTAGGTTGGCCATGCTCAATCACTCATAGTGTCCAGGGATGTGCAGTTGGATGAGCCATGGGTTACAGACATAGAGTAGAAGGGTGAGTCTGGGTGGGATGCTCTTTGGAGGGTCAGTGTAGACTCGAAGGGCTGAGTGGCCATCTTCCACACTGCAGGGGTCCTATGATTCCATGAAAGACAGTGAACCTCAGCAGGCTGTATGGCCATTTGTGGCACCAGGGTTAGGCTCGAACCTGTTTCTGCCCACATTTCCAAGCTAATGCACTCTCCAGCAAAGGTTAATAGATTGAAAGTAGGAGTGAGAATCCAGGCAGATTTATTTCTGCCCCTTCCACCACCCTCACCCTCCCGTAATCTAAGGGAGCTCGAGGACAATTACATTGCTGCCTCCTGAGCTGCTCGGGGCTAAGTCAGCACAAGCTGGGGATAGAGTCTGGCTGTGCTTTTTCTTTCCCAGTGATTGTAACACTTAACTTTGAAGGCGAGCAAGAAGGGCTGGTGTGGGTTTAATAAGTGATCTGCAGCATTCTGAATTCATCAGTCAGAAGGAATGAATGTTGCTGCATGTGTCTGTCTCCTCAGTTTGGTTAATAAGCACCTGACAGCTGAAAATTTGTTGTTTGAAATGCACACACTGCTGCTTCCTGTTCGTATGCAGCATCATGCTTTCAGTCTCACCAACGATATTAGGAACATATTGATTTTAAATCTGTTCAGTGTACGCTGTAATTGTATATTAGAAGCTGGCGTCGGTGTTAAGAGAGAGAGAGTGCCACGGATGTAAGGATTATCCATTGCCACATAGTCCAGCAGGAGGAAAGTGAGAATCTAAGGGGAACAAGAGGGTGGAACTAAAATAATGGGACTCACAAGAGGTTTAGAACCAGGAGAGAAGACCTAAGCAGGCTGAGAGAGGGGGAAAGGCAGCAGATTAGAGGAAGGAAATAAGTAAGGAGGATTCTGAAAACAATCTTGAGAAGGCATGGGTAAAATTTGCAGCTTGATTTATGCAGATGCGGGGCAATTTGTGGCGAGTGGTGTCCACGTTCTGCTCGAATGTTGTTCAGCCTGATGCGAAGTATTTTGTTCTGACAAAATAGCAAACAAGGTCAGTTTATTTTTAACGTGTGCGCTTCAGCTACTCTCTGCCTCAATTGATTTAGAGATCTCTGGTGCTTAGACACAGGGATTAATTAGCTCAGGAAAGGAAAAAGGAGAAGTGAGTGGGGATGGGGTGGTGGGGGGGGGGGGGGGGCGGGAGGGGGGGGCGGGGGGAAGAGTTGGAAATCCAAAATTTACAGCGGAAGGAAAATTATGGTGCAGTGAAGGAGAAGTAAAAAAAAAGCAACAAGACTTTGTCATAAATTTTTGCAGTATTGATGCATAAACAACGCAAGGCAACAAAGTCCATAGTGTAATGATGTACAGGTGGTCTTTGATAAAGTATAATGACCATTCTTTGCTCTCTTCTCTCCCACCTCCCCCCAACCCACGCAACAGATGAAATTTTAGGAAAGCGAAGAGTATGTTCACCAAACAACAATAGTGATTGTCCAGAAACCAAGAGGCAAAGAAGTGAATCACCAAAGGGTAGGTTTATAACTTTCTGAAATGGGTTATAGCTAAGCTGCAGAGGGTGGGTTAGTTCAGTTGGCTGTTTTCTTTTAATTTCAAAAATCTACTTTATTCACAAAGAAAATCTTGATAGAACACACATCGTCCCTAAAGCCGTTTGGTTCTGTGCAGTAGCATATGAAGGAATAAATAGATGTTGGAATTTGTCTCTATCCAACAAACAAACCCAAGGTAAACATGAAAGAACTGCTGGAAATCAGAAACAAAAACAGAAATTGCTGGAAACACTCAGCAGGTCTGACAGCATCTGTGTGGAAAAATCAGAGTTAATGTTTTGGGTCTAGAGACTCTTCCTCAGAACAGTTAAACCAAGGGTATTTCTTACTTGTGCAATAATATATTTACCTATATTTGAGGCATTGGCAGAGTCTGATAACTGAATGGATCCTGATTTAACATCCTGAAGAAGGGTTGCATCCGAAACTTCAAACTTCTCCAGCTGCTGATGCTGCCTGACCTGGTGAGTTCTTCCAACCTCCTGCCTGTCTAAGGAGACAATAGGGTCTGCAGACACTGGAGATCAGAGTTGAGAGTGTGTTGCTGGAAAAGCCCAGCAGATCAGGCAGCATCCGAGGAGCAGGAAAATTGACGTTTTGGGCTGGAGCTCTTAATCAGGAATGAGCCTGGGAGCCTTGGGTGTGGAAAGGTAAATGGGAGGGGGTAGGGCTGGGGAGAAGGTAGCTGAGAGTGCAATAGGTGGATGGAGGTGGGGGTAAAGGTGATAGGTCAGAGGGGAGTGTGGAGTGGATAGGTGTGAAGGAAGATTGACAGGTAGGACAAGTCATGAGGACGGTGCTGAGCTGGAATGTTGGAACTGGGGTAAGGTGGGGAGACGGGAAATGAGGAAACTGGTGAAGTCCAAATTGATGCAGAAGATAAGGCGTTCTTCCTCCAGGCGTCGGGTGGTGATGGAGGAGGCCCAGGACCAACATGTTCTCGGCAGAGTGGGAGGGGGAGTTGAAATGTTCGGCCATGGGGCGGGGGGGGGGGGGGGGGGGGTTGATTAGTGCGGGTGTCCTGAAGATGTTCTCTGAAGTGCTCTGTGAGAAGGTGTCCAGTCTCCCCAGTGTAGAGGAGATTACATCGGGAGCAGTGGATACAATAAATAACATGGGTGAAAGTGCGGGTGAAACTTTGATCGATGTGGAAGGCCCCTTTGGGACCTTGCACGGTGGTAAGGGGGAAGGTGTAGGTGCAGGTTTTGCAATTCCTGCGGTGGCAGGGGAAGGTGGCTTGTTAGGGGGCGTATACCTGACCAGGTAGACTCCCCATTTAACTTCAGCAGAAAGACCTCAGACAATGGTCTTTCCCCACTGGGCCTTGGTGACAGCTGTCCTGAGCTTTAGTTCATCCCTCAGCACGTAGTCCTGGACCTTGGGATGTGTCAGTTTGCAAAACTCAGCCAGGGTCAATTCCTTGCTCTGCAAGACCAACTAGTTTTGGTCTGACCAAAGAACATTTTTCACCGTGTTGATGGCCATCCACAGGCTTGCAATGCCAACAGCATGGATTCAATTCCCACACTGGCTGAGGTTACCATGAAGCTTCTGCCTTCTCAACCTCACCTGAGGTGTGGTGACCCTCAGGGTTAAACCACCACCAGTTGTCAAGAGTAGGACTATGGTGACTTTACCTTTATAGATAAGCACAATTACTGCCTCCTGCATTTTTATTGTGGTAACCTTGTTCTAAGTAATTTGTGTTCCCGTTCCATGCAAATGCCTCCTATCCTGCTTGTCACCTGCTGAAGTTTAATTGGCCAGCCCACTGCTAGGCTTCAGGAGGGGCTGATGCTGACCCCTCCCACTTGTAAGAAAACTGCCTGGAACTCTATGCAGGAAAATGCTGTGGAACTTGGGCTTTCATGGACACACAGACCTGGGTGTCACTTTAACACAATACCCTGGAGCTTGTATCTGGATAACAGCAAAGAGGTAATGAGTCATGGAGATGCTTTTGTGCTCATCGATTGATTGATCACAGTTTTTTGTCACAGAAAATATGTGAGCTCCACCTGCTTGTAAGTGGCGGCTGTATTTTGGGATTTTCATTGTTGAAGCAAACTACAGTATAGCATGGCATGCAAAATATTCGTAGCCTCCATCAATTGTACTTGCAGTGGTGTTTTGTAGGTCATCATGACCTGTTTGAAAATGAATGTGTTTGAACGTGCTGGATCCGGGTTTGTCCTATTGGTCAGATATTGGATCATCAAATTTCATATCTTGTGATCATGTAGAAATCACTGTGTCCCACAGGGACAGGTTGGTTGTGGTTCAACTTGATCATAGGCAATGTGATCAGTAATGCAAATGATGATGGAAACAGACATTTGAACAGAACCAGAACTCTTATTTAGGTTTGATAAATGGATGTCTGACTGGTTGAAATTGTTCCGTTTTCAGTTTTGTCAAATCTTTGAGCAGCTTGATTGATGCCAACAATTGGAGCAGGAACCGAATCTAGCTTCAGAGCAGTAACATGGTGAGAGCTTTTAATAAACAGAGTGGATCAATGAGGGAGCATAAAGAATAGGAACAGTGGTACACCATTCAGCCACTGAAGCCTGCTCCACCATTCAGTATGACCCATGGTAGATCATTGGCCTCAACTCTACTTTTCTGCCCATTCCCTACATCTCTTAATTTCCCAAGAGACCAGAAATCTCAACCTTGAGTATAATTAAGCGATGGAGCAGCCACAGCTCTCTGGGGCAGAGAATTCTAAAGGTTCATAACCCTCTGAGTGAAGAAATATTTCCTCGTCTCAGTCCTCAACGATCAGCTCTTCTTCCTGAGATTTTGAACTCTCAGTCAGTGGGTAATGCTTTTTTATGTCTGTCAGTCAAGCCACTTCAGAAACTTGTGTGTATTAAAAAGATCACCACCTCTCACTCTTCTAAGCTCCAGAGAATATTGGTACAGTTGACAGAGGTAATCATTCTAGGAACCGATCCAGTGAATCTAGACTGCTTTGTCATCTCCGCTGCAAGTATATTCTCCTTTAAATATAGGGATCTCATGAAAAACAGGGCAGGAACAGAGAGTTGTTGCCTCCAGTGATACTTAGAAAGATAGCATTTAAGAACAGGGTAGTCCATTTGACCTGTTCTGCCATTTGGCAAGATCATGGTGGTTCTGGTTGAGGTTTCATCCACCCCCACCCCTCCTCTGCCACCACCCTTCTTCAACCTCTGGGCTATCTTGTCTATAAAGAGTCTATCTCGCTCAATCTTGAATAAATTCGATGACCCAGTCACCACTGTTTGCTGGGGAAGAGAATGCAACAGGCCAGTGACCCTTTCGGTGAGAGAATCTCTCCTCATCCCAGTCTTAATCTTAAACTGTGTTCCCTAGTTCAAATATTTCTGTTCGCTGAGCTTTTCCTGGCGCCCTGAGTGACGAGGCCTGATCACAATCGTCTTGTTCACCCCTGACCTAAGGCCAGGTTAGGTCAGAGGTCACCAATGTTGCTGGGAGAAGGGGTACTTTTGATTTTTGATGGGTTCATGATGCAGGAACCATGTAAAACAGGAGAGGAATGAGGGAATTCTTCTGCAGTTTTAAAATAGGCTTATAGCTACTTCCAGCTCTGGGACAAAAAAAATCGCAGAATGATTGACTGAATTTCAGAAGGTTGCTTAGTAACTAACAGCCGGCTGGCCCTGCTACTCTCTTGTTTCAAAACTTTTTCTAAAGGATTTGGCACCAAACTCCCAGTGTGCAGTGCCTGACAGCGAAGAACAGAAGGGGAAAGCAACCTGGGAATAAGAAAGGAAGTCAGTTGGATAAGTACGACCCACAAGGGTAATAGACAAGTGGAATAAATTACGAGGGAAAGGAACAGTACAAGTGGGTTCAAGAGGCAATTTGATGAGTGCCTGGGGCACAATGAGATTGAGGGATGTAGTGAAAAGTCAAATATGTAGTAGGGTTGATCTATAATCATATCTATATCTTATATATCCGTCGTAATATCTATCTGTCTTTCTATCAGTCTATCTATTTATTAATCTACCCATCTGTCTATCTGTCTGTCAGGTAAAAACAAGGACTGCAGATGCTGGAAGCCAGAGTCTAGATTAGAGTGGTGCTGGAAAAGCTCAGCAGGTCAAGCAGCATCTGAGGAGCAGGAAAATCGACGTTTTGGGCAAAAGCCCTTCATCAGGAATAGAGGCAGGGGGCCTGCAGAGTGGAGGGCACCCTGCCTTTATTCCTGATGAAGGGCTTTTGCCCGAAACGTCGATTTTCCTACTCCTCGGATGCTGCCTGACCTGCTGTGCTTTTCCAGCACCGCTGTAATCTATTTGTCTATTAGTCTATCTAATTATCAATCTAACTATCTGTCTCTCGGTCTATCTGTCGACCTATTATTCGGTCTGTCTGTCTGTCTATCTCTCTATCATGATATATCTTTGTCTATAATAAAAAGGTGGGGCGTGGGCCTGGGATGAATGCGGTTCAGATGGTTGTTGTAGACTCGATGGGCTGAATGGCCTACTTCTACATTTAGGGATTCTGTGGTTATATAATGGTCTCTGCTGTTCTCAGTTTTTTTTGGTGCAATTTAGTACATTTGTTTGAAAGAGAAAGTAATAGAGTAGTGGAGGTGATAATGCTGGAACGATACATCAAAAAACAAACTAATGTGGTATTGGCAAAGTTGGACAGATGAAGTTGGGACTGAGACGAGGTTGACATTATTTGCGATTGTCCCACTGCGTTGTAAGAAGATGAAAAGCACGGTTTCTCGTAAGGAAGTTGAGCTGCTTGAGAGATATTGGGAGGGGTCTGAAAGTGGAGTTCAAGCAGAAAGGTCAATGGGATTCTATTGAGTGGGTTAAAAGAGCTTTATGACACAGGTCTAGATGATAGTTCTGCTTTCTCCTATTTCTTAAATGGTTATGATTCCCAGTCCCTTAGCTCTAACTACTGCTGAAGAAGACACGTCAGGACTTCCGGTAAACATAAGTTTTGTCTTGATGGAGATGCTTCTCCGGGTTAAATAGGTGATTGAAGTTTGGAATCAATGCTGTTACAGGAGGAGAATGAGATACTGGGGACAGATACACATCCCACAGACCTCTGTCTGAGTCACTGCCTCTTCTGTTTGCTTGGTGTGGTTTCTGTTGGTCTAGGTTTGGTGGCCATCGCTGATGGAAGGCACAAATTTGATTTTGTAGTCAGTCACGTTCCTGAAACAACCAACATTTGGTTCATGGCTTGCAGTTTGTTGCTTCAAACGTTCCGAGTACTCTGTATGATTCAGTCTTGTGGCACGCACCTTTAAAAAACTGTTCCTCCATCGGACGTGCTTGGTAAGAATCAGGAACAGGGTGGGTTTCAGTCAGATGTCCACTTTTGGTTGACTTCAGCAGAATGTGAAATTAGGCAGGCAGGATTTGAAATGGGTTCCATTTAAACCTCTCCCCCGATGGTGGAGGGGTAGGGGGGGAGGAAAAGCTGCTTCTCTTGCCTTCGCCTTCCCCTCCACTCAGCTGTCCTTGCAACTCATCCTGCATGAGATGTCCAAACTGGGGTCATCATGGTAGCCCACAAGCCCACCAACACACTTAAACAGCAGATGGTGAACTTAAAAGACCCGAAACAGACAACAAGCAAAATGAATGTCATTTACAACCTACCTTGCAAGGACTGTAACAAACACTACATTGGACAAACAGGCAGAAAACTAGCCACCGGGATACATGAACATCAACTAGCCACAAAACGACATGACCCACTCTCACTATTATCCTTACATACAGATGAGGAAGGACACCACTTCGACTGGGACAACACATCCATCCTAGGACAAGCCAAACAGAGACACACACAAGAATTCCTAGAAGCATGGCATTCCAACCAGAACTCTATCAACAAACACATTGACTTGGACCCCATCCACTACCCTCGGAAAGAAAGAACAGGAAATGGCATTACCAATACTGGAAATGACATCAATGCAGGAAATGACATCACCAACCCAAGGAACCCGAAACACATTAATAGAAAGAGGGACAGCACACCAGCGCTTCACCGGAGGCTCACTAAGGATGTTACCTAGTATGGTGACGAAACATCTGAAAATTAACCTTCCAGCTCAGTGAGCAAACTTACAGCCACATCCTGGGATCTTCTTTTCCTGACTGACTGGCCAGGACACCAAGCTACTCAATTATTTACAAGAAACCATTGTTTTCACCTTCTTACAACACTGAGAAAATCACAAACAATGAAGACCTTTTACTGTCAACCTTTATTTGTCTAACTCTCTTGAAATGGGTTCCATCTAAACCTGCCTTGTTCTTGTTTTTTTTGGGGGTCGGTGGGGTGTACACTAGCTCGCGATAACTGTTGATGATTCTTTTTTAAGGGTTTTGTTTCTATGTGTTGACAGTGGGAAGGAGGTAGTGAAAAGTGATTTTCGGGTACTCCAGTTTCTGGTGCGTGGAGAAGTCAAATTACAATTTTATTAAGTAGGATTCTGGGATTTTCACAGCATTTCAGGGATTGAATGCAGCAGATTTGTCTGTTTGTTTTGTGTAAGCCATAAATCACTGGCCTTGGTGATTTTATTACATTAATATCTGAAATAAGCCAGTTTCAGACTGTGCGGTGGCAGTTAATATAATAGTGAAAAATTGAAAGGAATAAGGACATTAGTGCAGTTCTACTGCCTGAATCTTCAACATCTAGGGTCCAAGGTTAAATTGTAACCTTTTGATCCTATTTCCCTCAGTTAAACATTTGTTCTGATCCCTGACAACAACAGCACCATTGGCAGCATGCATTTTTATAGCACCTTTTTTGTCCTAAGGCATTTCATAAGAGCATTACCAACAAAACGTGGCACTGACCCACATATTAGGAGTGGCGACCAGAAGCTTGCTCAAAGAGGTGGATTTTATTTGGAAGTATTTTACAGGAAGAAACAAGGTGGAGAGGCAGAGAGGTTTAGGGAGCGATCTCCAGAGTACAGGGATTGATTATGGCCATCAGTAATGGAGCAATTAAACTTAGGATGCATACAAAGCCAGATTGGAAGAGCAGAGTTATCACTGACCATTAGAGGGCTGGACCATAGAAGTGAGTAAGAGCTAAGTCATTGAAGAACTTGAAAAGTTGGGTAAGAATTACAAAAAACAAGTCGTTGCTCGATTGGCATTCAACATTTGAGTGCAAGGGTGATGGGCAAACTGGTGGAAGAAAGGACACAGGCATTTGAGATTTCGATGAACTTAAATTATGGAGAGTGGAACAGATGAGTGCATTGAAACAATCAAGAGGTAGCACAAATGTGGGCGAGGACTGATGGGGTTGAGAATCGAATGGGATGGGGAGCATTTCCTCTCCATGCAGATTGATCCAGAAGAAAGAAGAAATTGACCCAATCATCTAGTGGTATTGGCAGGACGATGGAGTAACTCAGAGAGAGAGACCCAGCCTGAAAGCAGAGCTGATGTTCAAAGTGGCCGCGTTGTGAAATTTAATAATAGGAACAAAACAGCGAAGGCAGAATATTTGATGCATGCAAAATTACTGAGGGGGTGAGATGGGGGTTTGAGGTAAGGTGACCTCAGGTCCGCTTTACTCATGAGTTCCAAAGCCACAAGAGGTTCTAGACCTGACTCATCAGGTGCCTCATCCCACACACTCTGTTTTGCAGGTTTTTACTGCTTCAGTACACATGGATGCAAGACAAGTTGAAAACTATAGGTTACATACTCTGGGGCACAATATAAGGAATAGGAGCAGGCGAAGCCTTTCGCATCCACTCTGCCCTTCAATGAGATTTTGACTCATCTTCTACCTGCAAATCCATTCTACTGCACTATCCCAATGGTTTTGACTTGTATAAAGACATATACGCAAAGACTGAGCTTCCAAAGCCCTCGAGGGAAAAGAATTTCAAAGATTTTCCACACTCTGAGTGAAGCAGTTCCTCCTCATCGCTGATAATAAATGGCCTTTCCCCCCCATTCTGAGAGCATCTCTCTCCTCGTTCTAGAAACCCCCAGCAATAGGAAACATCTTCCCTGCATTTTTGTCAATCTCTACAAGAATTCTGTAATCTGGGAATGAGACCCCCTCTCATTTTTCTAAAGTCTGGAGAGTGAAGGCACTATCTATTTCTTCTTTCTCCATCCCGGGGATTAGTTTGGTGAACGTTCATTGTACACCCTCTATGATGAGTATATCTTGCTATAGGTAAGGCGATCAAAGCTGCAGCAGGTGTGGTCTCACCAAGGCTGGGTGTAATTGCAGTAAGACACCTTTATTTCTGTACCGAAATCCTTTTGTAATAAAGGCCAACAGATCATTTTACCTTCTCAATGGCTTGATGTACCTGTATGTTTAATTTCAGTGACTTATGAACTAGGCCCTCTGAAATTCAATGTTTCTCACTGTTTAAGATGTGCCCTGTATTTATGCTTTTTTACTCCCAAAGTGGATAACCGCACCTTTCTCCATATCGTAATCCATCTGCCAAATTTCACTTTGCCTCGCCAAATCCCCTTGAAGCATCTTTGCATCCTCCTTGCAAATCACACTCACGCTGAGTTTAATGTCATCTACAAACCTGGAAATATTACATTTCGTTCCCACATTCAATTCGTGGATAGATCATGAATAGCTGAGTTTCAACATTGATCCTTATAGTACCCCAGCCTGCCAACTTGAAAACTGCAGTGTGGAAGCAGACCATTCGGCCTATTATGTCCATACTGATCCTCTGAATGGCATCTCACCCAGACACAGCTTCTATCCTATGCCTGTAACTCTACATTCCCCATGGCTAATCCACCTAACCTACACATCCCTAAATACATTGGGCAATTGAACACAGCCAATCCATCTAACCTGCATATCTTTGGACTGTGGGAGTAAACCCATGCAGAGACAGGGAGAACATGCAATATCCACACAGACAGATGATCGAGACTGGAATTGAACCCGGGTCCCTGGCACTGTGAGGCAGCAGTGCTAATCACTGAGCCATTGTGTGGCTCTCCATTTATTCCTACTCTTGTATTTTCTTTACATTAATCTCTCAATCCATGCCAAAGTATTCCCCCACTCTCATTCCCCTCTTCATTCTAAATGCTCTAATTTTCTTTCCTAATGTCATATCAGGGCCCTGATCAGAATCTGTCTGAAATTCTGAAGAATTTCTAAGTCAATGGGAAACTTTCCATGAAGTTAGATAGCTTTTTAGAAACTTCCTAATGAATGTGTTATCTTATTAATGATATACCACTAATTATTCATCTGCATTAGAAAGAAAAATGTTTCCAGAAATTTGTGAAAAATAATTGCAGTGGCATAAATCATTTCAGGCAATTGCTTTTTACAAGGGATCTTCACTGTCTATTTTACCAAACCAGCAAGGTCTTTGTGTTAATGAGAAAAGTTTGTCTATTCTAGGCCTGGCTTAACATGCAATCCCACAGATTTGATTGGTGATGTGCAAGAAGTTGGACTCTTGATTACATCCTGTGGCATTGCTCATGGATGGAGTGAAGTCGGAAGCATGGTTACAAAGTTTGACATTATCATGGTTCACTCTGTCTCAAGTTACTGCTTGTGCATAAGTTTTCTTAGAAATTACTGCCAAATAAGAGGCCAAATAATTGATGTGTTTTGGAAGTTTTGCAAGACTAGTATTTGCTTGACTACTATGTTTACTTTGTAAATTCTTTGGGCGTCTCTGGGTCAGAAAACTGGAACTCTGGCATACGTGTTTGAGGAGAGTTCAGATTTTGTATACCTTGTGTATAAAGTCTGACATTCAGTATGAAAGGTATATTCATCATGGAGAGTATTGGCAGATTTCTGTGGCAACTAAACATGTTGTCCAGTTCACAAGGAAGTTGTTGTGTTGCAGTCTGTGGTCGACCAACAAGGCTTATTAACAAAACAAAAGAGGCCAGGCATCGACAGGGTCATTAGTAAAACCCCCCCCCCCCCCACCCCCACCACCGAGATAGGGAGAGGAAACCTGGCCAAGGGTCACGCATCTAATTATTAGCAAGTGACCCTTGTGGTTAAATGTTTGTGTGGTGTTTGATTCTATTTTATGATCTCTCATGATTGAATAGTGTTTACTGAGCCTAAAGCAGATACCAGGCGGTCACTGGAATATACAACCTACTCCTTCAGCAAGGAAGTTGTGCCTTTAGGTATGGACAGGGGGGAATTGAGGAGAGAAGAATAGTTGTGAAATACATGCAGTTGTGTTCTGGCTTTTAT
Organism: Chiloscyllium plagiosum; assembly: GCF_037043375.1. Classification (NCBI taxonomy): domain Eukaryota; kingdom Metazoa; phylum Chordata; class Chondrichthyes; order Orectolobiformes; family Hemiscylliidae; genus Chiloscyllium; species Chiloscyllium plagiosum. The sequence goes on from NW_028270175.1 coordinate 9,547,643, forward strand.
TGTAGTGATGTTGTTGGATCCACTTTTTGGTAGTAAGTATTTTTGCCTCATCGTTTCCCTGCCCCTGTGCTGAAAGCTTGAATCACTCTGGATAATGCTTTCAAGGGTGCTGGATGCTCTCCCCTGCGCACTAAGTGGCCACAAATTTTGAGGTCGTTTGTTGGTGATTGTTCAGTGCCTATTTGTCTGCGACACTCCATCAATAGCTCGAGGATTAGTGTGGCTTTTAATTACACCCTCAGGGTTAGTCCAACATTGATTCCATACAAAAGGTGACACTTCAGTATCGCACAGATGCTGTTATACTATCCATTTGAGTGGTAGTGGTGTAATGGGAATAATGTGTTTGGCTATTAGAATCCTTATACTGTGCAGCACAGCCGGAAGTGATTTGGCCCATCAAGCCCTGCTAGTTCGATGAAAGCGCTATCCATTTCGTTCCATTCTGCCACACTTTCTCCACACACCTGCAATTTCCTTTTCAGTTCAATTCAATTTCCAGCTCTCTGTAGAAATATTGAAACTTCAGCCAGCACCCTTTCAGGAATTGCATTCCAACTCATAGCTTACACTGCAACATTTCTTCTCTTTCCATTCCCCACAGCCCTCACTCATCAAACACAACCTCCACACTCTTTTTGTCATTTGAATTTGTCGAACTGCGCAGAGTTATGGAGAAGGGTCTGGCACAAAGATAAATGTATGGCGTTAAGAGTACAGATTAAGCGTAATTTCCTTGACTGATGGACTAGGCTTTTAACTGAGTAGATAATCTCACTTTATGGCACAGTGTCTGTACCTCTGGGCTAGGTGGCCTCGATTCAAGTCTCACCCAGTCCAGCAGTGTGTCATAACATCTCTAAATCGATTTATGAAAACACCATCTACATTAGCTAATGGTAAGGGTCTTGTGGCATGGTAGTAGTGTCCATACCTTCTGGCTGGGAGGCCTAGGTTCAAGTTATACCTGTTCCAGACCTTTGGAATAACATTGCTGAACATGTCGATCAGGAAATATTAATTCACTTCAATTTTATCCTGGCCTCAGTTTTCCATCTCCTAATGTTGCAAGAAACGTTTCCTTAACATTCAGGTAGAGCAGTGATCAAAGGGAAGTGGAATGTGAATGTTTTGCTTTGGAGTACACATAGCCTTGAAAAATTGTTCTGGTAGGATGAAGGAGACAGATTTACAATATTTGGTTGGAGTGACAAGTCGGTGAATGTTTGGGCGCAGCCAGCACCTATTAATTATCTTGGATTCTTGTCAAGTCAGGAGTAGTTTTATTTTCGTGAGAACCCTTTTCTATTGAGGTCATAAGCTGCTGCGTTTTGATATCATATCTCCTACTTTGGCGAGATGAGATTATGTGGGTTACAAATATCTATGCAACCACAGACAATTCTTGTTTCCTGATTGGACAGCATGAGGCAAGTAACCACTGGGTGTGATGTCGACAAGTTATGACACTACCCTGTCAAATTAAAGAATTTCCCTAAAATGTGGGATTTCTAGACTAGGGGGTATATTTTTAAGGTGAGAGGAGAGAGATTTTAAAAAAACACAAGGGGCAACTTTTGTACACAGAGGGTGGTTCGCGTGTGGAATGAACTTCCTGAGGAACTGGTGGATATGGGTACAATTACAATGTTTAAAAGACATTTGGATAATACATGACTAAGAAAGGTTTGGAGGGATATGGGTCAGGAGCAGGCAGGTGGGGCTAGTTTAGATTGGGATTATGGTCGGGATGGACTGGTCGGACCGAAGGATCTGTTTCAATTTTGTATGACCTTAATACTAATGGACAAACATTTAAATACAGATGAGAAGCTGCATGTATCACTTGTAGAAATTCTGAGATCATCAGCGCTGTTGTTATCCAATGAGATGGGCCACACATTTAAAACAGAGATGAGGAGGAATTTCTTCACTCAGAGTGTTGTGAATCTGTAGAGTTCTTTACTGCAGAGGGTTGTAGAGGTTGTGCCATTAAATATAACCAAGACTGAAATTGTCAGATTTTTCATTCATGAGGGAGTCGAGAGTTATAGGGAAAAAAGGCAGGAAAGAGGGTTATCAGACCAGCCAGGATCTCATTGAATGGTGCAGCAGACTGGATGGGCTGAATGGCCGCCTTTTGCTCCTGTATCTCACGGTCTAATAGATGCTTATTTGCCACCGTGTGGAAAGTTCATCTGAAATTCCTCCCTCTGCGTTTCTGACAAAAGTGTCTAAGCTGTTTAAGGTAAAGTGGTTAATACTATCGCCAAAATAACAGAGGAATTTCAGCTCAATGCTTTGAAGTGTCAGTACTGCCTGGCACATTACTGAGTGAAGTCCCAACTTATTTTAAAACACTCGAGTACTTAATCACGGCTAACGCTGAGGCACTGAGGGTGTGGGTGTAGATATTAAATTTAGACCCCCTCTGCCCCCTTGGGTGAACGTAAAAGACCCAAGGTACTATTTGCAGATGAGTGAAAGAGTTTTCTTCCGACTGGTATTTATCTCTCTACCATCAGTGCTTAAATAAGACATTATTTGGTAATTATCTCATTGATGTTTGTGGGAGCCTGCTGAGATTAGCTGCCATGTTTACCTCAATCATGTTTGGTTCACCCGAAAACAAAGACATAGTGATTAGGGCACTATATAAATGCAAGCTCTTTCTGTCATTAACATCCATATACTAGGTTTCTTTATTCACTCATGGGATGTGGGCATCACTGGCTGGGCCAACATTTATTGCCCATTCTGAATTGCCCAGGGGGATAGTTAAGAGTCAACCACATTGCTGTTGGTCTGGAGTCACATGTAGGCCAGACAAGGTAAGGATGGCAGATTCCTTTCCTTAAGGGCATTAGTGAACCTTCAACAATGCAATTCCAAACGCTGATTGGTCCTAAAGCATTGAGATTGCAAATAGGTCACTATATAAATGCAGATACTTTCTTTCATTAACATGTATACACTAGTTTCAGTCATGTAACTTCAGAATTTGATTGACCTGAAAGCATTGAGGTTGCGAATAGGTGCTATATAAATGCAAGTTCTTTCTTTTGTTAACATCTCTACGCTGGTTTCAATCATTAAAATTTCAGAATCTGCGATTGTTCATTACTGGAACATATTTTAACTGCAAGTGTGCAAACGTTTAGATCATTTTAGTTCCAAGTTAATCTTTGTCACAATCAGAAATAGTATGAAGTTGCCATGGAACTGCTGTGCTATGGAATTATGTCTGTAAGCAACAGTTAGGAGCTGCTCATCTAAGCTTCCCTTTGATGGGTAATATTTTGAAAGTGCTGTCTTCAAGCATGGATTAAAGTGGAAAATGGCAGAGCCTGTAATTAATGAGAGAGGGGGAAGATGGGACAGATACTGGTATCTGATCTGAGCAGGCTAGATTGTGAGGGCTTTCACACCTGGGTGACTTAGATTTGAGAGGATCAGGGACAGTATTTCACCGGAATGACAAGAGCAGGCACGGAAACAGCATGAGCTGGCACCATCACTGGGCTGAGTACTTCAAAATCTCAAACCCTGCTTGTGGAATATGCTCGTTATTTTGAGACTGCAGCCATTGTGTGTCCACTTGAAAGCTGCAAATATTGTCAAGGGCTGGCTGCCTTCCTGGAAATGGTATAGCGAATGTAAAAACCCGCCATTGTCTGTTTCTCTTAAGAAAATGTACGTCCTGACTTCAAACTGGGTGGAATGCACTTTGGAGGGTCAGTGCAGACTTGATGGGTCGAATGGCCTCTTTCTGCACCGTCGGGATTCTATTCTCTGAATAGGGCCTCCTCTAATATTTGCCGAAGATTTCCAACCTTTCCATTGAATGTTTGCCAATATTATTTAAATTTTGCAACAGTGCTGTTTCTCTCCAGCAACGTTTTCGCATGAGTTTCAGAGGGGAATACTGCCCAGCTCATACAGCCATAAAGCACTGAAACAGACTCTTCAGTCCAACCAGTCCATGCCGAATGTAATCCCAAAGTAAACTAGTCCCACCTGCCTGCGCTTGGCCCATATCCCTCCAAACCTTTCCTATTCGTGTACTGATCCAAATATCTTTAAACATTGTAATAGGTATGGGATGCCAGTGGTACAAAATGTTGTGGGATGCCATCAGTTTGTGACATTGACTGTTTTAACTCAAGATCTCAGTAGAGACGAGAAAGCTGGAAATCAAACAGCAGGCATTCAGGGTTTGGTAGGACCAATGTACATTGAAGGCATCTTACTGGGAGACCATGTGGTGCAGAGCTTCATTTGATGGGAACATGAATGGAATTGTCTTTAGCGTGTTGTGCCTGCTTTCTCACCTATGTCCCATCAGGATAATCTCTCCTAGTTTTCTCAACTAACATGGTCTGAACACAGAAGTATGATTTCTGTCCTTGCCAAATTGCACCTCTGGTTAAGTCCTCAAGTGTATGCCAGTTTGATTCCAGCCTCGGGTGACTGTCTGTGTGACGTTTGCACATTTTCCAGTATCTGTGTGGGTTTCCTCCGGGTCTCCAGTTTCCTCCCACAGTCCAAAGATGTGCAGGTTAGGTGGATTGGCCATGCCCATCGTGTCCAGGGATGTGCAGGCTAACTGGATTAGCAGGCTACAGGGATAGGATGGAAGAGTGGGTCTGGCTAGGATGCTCTTTAGACAGTCTGTGTGAACTTGATGGGCCGAATGGCCTTGCTCCACACCATAGGGATTCGATGATTCTATGAATTCATTAGTTCATCTTTTTGTTGTTAAAATAATCAAACCAACAAAAAAAACTAGTTATGTAAGTGAGGCAAGGCTGTTATTAAACTGCAAAGAGTGCAGAAGAAATTTACAAGAATGTTGCCAGGACTCAATGGTCTGAGTTACAGGGAGGGGTTGGACAAGCTAGGGCATTTTTCTTTAGAGCGTAGGAGACTGAGGGGGATTTTATAGAAGTCTGTAAGATCATGAGAGGCATGGGTGAATGCACTTAGTCTTTTTCCCAGGGTTGGGGAATTGAGGACTAGAGGGCATCAGTTTAAGGTTAGTAGGGAAAGAATAAAAGGGAATCTGAGGAGCAACTTTTTTACGCAGGGGTTGGTATGCATATGGAATGAGCTGCCAGTGGAACTGGTTGAGGTGGGTACATTAACAACATTTAAAAGGCATTTGGACAAATACATGGATAGGAAAGGATTAGAAGGATATGGGCCAAGTGCAGGGAAATGGGGTTAGCGTGGATGGACATTTTGGTCGCAATGATCCAGTTTGCGCCAAAGGGCCTGTCTCTGCTGTAGGACCCTAGGACTGTATGGGTGGCTCAGGGATGAACAGGACTAGCAGCTTAATGTTCTAGGGTATAAATGTTACAGGAAGGATAGAAAAGGAGGTTAGCAAGGAAGAGAAGTAGGGTATTTGGTTAGGGACAACATTACGACTGTAATTTGGAGGATATTCCTGGGACATTGTCCAGTGAAGTTATATGGGTGGAACTGTGAAATAAGAAATAGATGATCACCTTGTTGGGATTGTATTATAGGCCACCCAATAGTCAGCAGAAAATTGCAAAGCAAGTATGTAAGGAGACCTTGGTCATCTATAAGAATAATAGGGTTGTAATGGTAGAGGGCTGTGAAGAAGATTATCTCAGAGTACGGTGGGATGTTGATCAGGTGGGCCAATGGGCTGAGGACTGGCAGATGGAGTTTAATTTAGGTAAACGTGAGGTGTTGCATTTTAGTTTGGCAAATCAGAGCAGGACCTATTCAGTTAATAGTAGGGCCCTTGGTCAGTGTTGCTGAACAAAGAGACCCAGGAGTGCAGATGCATAGTTCCTTGGAAGTGGAGTCACCGGTAGACAAGGTGGTGAAGAAGGCTTTTGGCACACTTCCTTTCATTGGCTAGAACATTGATTATAGAAGTTGGGATGTCATATTGCAGCTGTACAGGACATTGATGAGGCCACTTTTGGAATACTACGTACAACTCTGATCACCCTTCTATTGGATTCACAAGAATGTTGCTGGGACTAGAGAGTTTGAGTTCTAGGAAGAGACTGAATAGGTTGGTTTTTTTTACCCTGGAGCATCGGAGGTTATGGGGTGACATTATAGAGGTTTATAAAATTATGAAGGGCATGGATTGGGTGGATAGGCAAGGTTTTTTCGAAGGTGGATGAGTCCAAAATGACAGGGCACAGGTGTGAGGTAAGAGGGGAAAGATTTGAAAAGGACCCGATAGGTGACTTTTTCATGCAGAGGATGGTGCGTGTATGGAATGAGCTGCCAGAGGAAGTGGTGGAGGCTGGTACAATTACAGCATTTAAAAGGCATCTGGATGGGTATATGAATAGGAACGGTTTAGAGCGATAAGTGCCGGCAAATGGGACTAAGTCCGATTGGGATGTCTGGTCGACACAGTCGGTTGGACTGAAGGGTCAGTTTCTATGCTGTATGACTCTGTGACCTAGCAGAGGCAAAAGAGCTTGATCCTGTAATGAGTGGACTCTACGCTAACTCCATCCCTGACCAATGCTGCAATTTGTTTGGGTACAGTCAGAGAGTTTGTGATAATTTTGATGAGCATGTGAATGAATGGGTTTGAGTCTTCCAATGGCTGTCCTGTATATCGATACAGTATCAGCCCATGTTCAGATTATTCCGCTGTAGTCAGATTATTCCGCTCTTGTGCTAGTTTCAGCATTTTAACTCATGAAAATCTTTTGACTTAATTTAGCTTAATAACAAAGCTTTCGAAACGCTCAGAGGAGGGGAGAATGAGCTTGCAGAACTGATTATGTTGAAAGATCCTGTACTAATGGAGCCTCTATTATCCTCTCAAATGGAAGAGAGCTCCCTCCCCTGTGGAAAGTGGCAGATAATTGAGAATGCCTAAATGATGGTCTTGCATATCTACTCCAGCAATGCCCTGTACATAGGAGATAGACTCATGATACAAATGTAGATCCATGTACATGTACATGTACATTCACTGAGAAGTTGAGATATTGTTCAAGAATGAAGCTGTCTAATTATTCCTGAGCATTGTGGGCGGCACGGTGGCACAGTGGTTAGCACTGCTGCCTCACAGCGCCAGAGACCCGGGTTCAATTCCCGCCTCAGGCGACTGACTGTGTGGAGTTTGCACGTTCTCCCCGTGTCTGCGTGGGTTTCCTCCGGGTGCTCCGGTTTCCTCCCACAGTCCAAAGGATGTGCAGGGTCAGGTGAATTGGCCATACTGAATTGCCCATAGTGTTAGGTAAGGGGTAAATGTAGGGGTATGGGTGGGTTTCGCTTCGGCGGGTCGGTGTGGACTTGTTGGGCCAAAGGGCCTGTTTCCACACTGTAATCTAATCTAATCTAATCTAATCTAATCTAATCTAATCTGTAATCTAATCTAATCTAAATCAAATCATTACCAGATGTTCTCCTTGAGCACTGATCAAGAAACACTTCGATAAGTGGTCCATTATACCCTGTAATCTGAAATGTGACCCATTGCTGATCATGTAACTTTGACCAGAATTGGACAGTAACCTGTATCACTGTAAGCTGTGATGAGATCATGCTGAGGGTAGCGTGATGGCTCAGTGGTTAGCACTGCTACCTCACAGCACCAGGATCCCAGGTTCGATTCCAGCCTCGGGTGACTGTCTGGGTGGAGTTTGCACATTCTCCCCGTGTCTGCATGGGTTTCCTCCGGGGGCTCCGGTTTCCTCTCATAGTCCAAAAATGTGCAGGTTAGGTGAATTGGCCATGCTAAATTGCCCGTAGTGTTAGGTGAAGGGGTAAATGTAGAAGAATGGGTCTGGGTGGGTCACTCTTTAGAGGGTCAGTGTGGATTGGTTGGGCTGAAGGGCCTGTTTTCACACTGTAGGGAATCTAATCTAATCTAATCTAAAGTGCAGGTTAGGTAGATTGGTCATGCTAAATTGCCCATAAGATAGGGTAGGAGGTGAAATGTTCTTTGGAGGGTCAGTTTGCATTCAATGGGCTGAGTGGCCTGCTTCTACACTGTAGAGATTATATGACACAAGCTTTCCACTGTGCTTATTAAAATCTACGTGTGGTCAGGGGATGAGTGTGATCACTCCCTTGTATATTGACTCAGTTGTAATTTTGGAGTTTTCATGTTTTCTGTCCAGCAGAGAAATTTCCCCTTGACACTTATTGTTGTTTTGTGTTGGCTCTCAGAAGACCACCTTAGCAGGAGGGTGTGGTATTTGTAAATCCAGACTTTTCAAACCACATGATCTGTCTAGTTTACTTTCTTCATTCTTTCTTGGGACGTAATCATCACCAATCCCTAATCGCTTTTGAACTAAGTGTCTCAAGCCGCAGTACACTAGGGGTTATCCAGGAACAGGAGGCAGTGCAGAAGGAGATAAAAATATTGGTAGCCAGTTTAATGTATCTGTGCTATGTCTGTCATGAGGGGCCATAATTTTAAGGTGATTGAAGGAAGGTTTAGGAGAGATGTCAGAGGTCGGTTCTTTACACAGAGCGTGGTAGGTGCGTGGAATGCACTGTCAGCAGTGGTAGTGGAGTCAGATACATTAGGAACATTTAAGCAACTATTAGATAGGCACAAGGAAGATAGTACAACAAAAGGTATGTAGGTTAATCTGATCTTACAGTAGGATAAAAGATCAGCACAATATTGAAGACCGAAGAGTCTGTACTGTCCTATATTCTATGTTCTGCAAACAGTTTGGGATTTTGAAGTTAGACCATTCTGAGGGCATTTGAGAATCAACCCTACTGCTCTTGGTCTGGAATCACTTGTAGATCAGACCAGTTTTCTTGGTGAAAGAACCTTATTGAACCAGATGGGTTTTACAACTCTCGATGGTTGGACCATAACTGTGATTTGATTTACGCTCCAGGTTTATTCATTGAACTTAGAACTCCCTCAGCTCCCAGGATGAGAATTGAAGCCATATGTCCAGAGAATTATCCTGGGCCTTCAGCTTACTTCTCCAGCGAATTCTCGTTGAATCACTGTTTTCCCCTTCATCTGAACAGTCTGTTTGCAAAGTCCCTTGAATCTCTTGTCTCTTTCCAGAATTTATGACAATTTTGAAGATACTATAAATGTTCAATTTATCTATTCTAATTAAAATATGCAAATGAACTTTGCTCACCACAATTCTCTTCTCTGGGTTATGAAATCCCAAACTGTTCAACCTCTCCTCATAATGCAGTACCTTAAACTGGGTACCAATGTCTGGGCAGCACAGTGTCTCAGTGGTTAGCACTGCTGCCTCACAGCACCAGGGACCCAGGTTTGATTCCAGCCTTGTGGTAAAAATGACGACTGCAGATGCTAGAAACCAGATTCTGGATTAGTGGTGCTGGAGAAGCACAGCAGTTCAGGCAGCATCTCGGAAGCTGCCTGAACTGCTGTGCTTTTCCAGCACCACTAATCCACAATTTGATTTCATCCTCGGGTGATTGTCTGTGTGGAGTTTGCACATTCTTCCTGTGTCTGCATGTGTTTTCTCTGTGTGCTTTAGTTTCCTCCCATAATTCAAAGGTGTTGCAGGTTAGGAGGATTGGCCTTTGGAAATCCAGGGCTATAGGGAAAGGCGTGGGATGCTCTTGGAGGGTCTGTGTGGAGCTGATGGGCTGAATGGCTTGCTTCCATACTGTAGGGATTCTATTCTATGATTTTTTTTCTCTTTCTGCACTGCCCCCATTCCTGGATACTGTAGTATGCTACAAAAACAGAAATCCCTGGAGAACCTCAGCAGGTTTGGCAGTATTTGTTGAGAGAAAGCAGAGATAGCATTTGGTCCAGTGACCCTTTGAAGAAGTGATTGTCAGCATCTGCAGTTCTTTTGGCTTGTTGTTTAATGTAGTATACTGTCTAGAACTGTGTGGAAAACTCCACATTTGGCTCCATTGGTGCCTTTAGAGATTTACTACTGCTCCCTTATGATTTATAATTTAATCCATTGGCTGTACATCCAGGGATCTAGTTTGATTTACTTCTAGTTTAGTTTTAGCCTGCACCCCATTGATAGCCTTCCAAATCCCTGATCCAGAACCTGAATGTGATTCAACCTGCCCTCACTGTTCCATTGATGATTCAAAAGGAAATGCTGAACTAGTGAAAAAACTGACAAATCTAAAGATTCATTTGGCATTGAACCATCAATCAATTCCTCCTTCAGATACAACCTAAGGCACAGTTTCCAGTGCACTGCAGACCTGATCCACTGCCTCAAATCCTGCTTCCTCCAATCCCACTACCTCCAATCCAGCTATCTCTGATCCAGCCATCTCCAATCCCGCTGCCTCCAATCCCGCTGCCTCCAATCCCGCTGCCTCCAATCCCGCTGCCTCCAATCCTGCTGCCTCCAATCCTGCTGCCTCCAATCCCGCTGCCTCCAATCCCGCTGCCTCAAATCCCACTACCTCCGATCCTGCTACCTTCAATCCCATTACCTCCGATCCAGCTATCTCAAATCCTACTTCATCAAATCCCACTACCTCCAATCCTGCTATCTCCGATCCCATTACCTCCAATCCCACTACCTCCAATCCCACTGCCTCCGATCCAGCTATCTCCAATCCCACCACCTCCAATCTCACTATCTCTGATCCAGCTGTCTCCAATTCAGCTATCTCTGTGGAATGGAAGGTGAAGAGTATAAAAGTTCCTTCATGAGTTGAGATCAGTTCGGATTTACAAGGAGGTGACTAATTGCTTGAGAGTATTGCTGCATTCCTAACCAGAGATCCCAAATCACAAGAAACCACTTTAAGCCCTTAGACATACACCACGAAAGATCGAAGCTTGTTCTGATATTAAGAAGGATGGATTTTGGGTTTGTCACTCGATGAAATGGACACTGTAAAGAGATGCTGCCTTGTGCAAACTTATAACAGCTAATTGGGCCGCTGAATAATTGGAGTGTAGATAACGAGTGTTCCTGTGAATAACACAAGGTCCTAGATCTCTTTTATTTAATTATTCTGACTGCGACATTCAGCTGCACAGGTTTCAAGTCTACGTTTCCCATAAAATGTCTGTTGTCTACCTTAGAGCACGGAGGCAGTGTTGCTCCACTGAGAGGCAAGGTTTCAGATCTTGTCACGCTGCTAATTAAAAGTCAAATGTGGATTGCCAATGCAGAAGGAGTTAAAGTCTTAAAAACTGACGTCACCACTGGCCTGGGACAAAGAGAATTCTGTTGAGCTGACAGAGTTGTTTTTCTTCAGTGAGGCATTAAACCTTCTGTCCTCCATTGGACTCTCCTCATTCACAGAATAAAGTCAGTGCTGCGATTTGATTTCTGTGCATCCTCAAGTTAGCTGATCTCAGCCAACATCACCAATTGATGCTGGCAATACCTGAGCTAGGAAGGAGGAAGCTATCAGTCAGGGTCCTGCTGCTTTTGTTCATAAGAGATGCTTCCACCTTAGCCCCTTGCTCCCATTCCCCCATCTTCCTCCCACAGCTGAGTGCAAATTGGATTGGGCAGTCTCTGGTGCCTTCTTGACTGAATAGCTACCAGCGTGCTCTCGCGCAGTTGTTTCATGCTGACACCCTCCGTGATTCTCTATCCCAGCAACGTCACCACCTTAAGAGCAGGAGGTCAGATGATGAGGATGGAGCTGGCTGGGTAATGATTGGCTCGACTGGACCCAAGCGTGTTGCAGGCTTTGTGAGGGACAGTGAGAGTGTCCGCAGTGCTGCTCAGATTTGCTGGTTGCGTTAGTGGGTGCAGTATTAGACCGACTCTCAATTCATTCTGACAATCGGGAACAATGCGATCAACATTCATCCAGACCACTTGGATCCTCCTAAACATGGAGATAAGGCTGAAATCCAGAGGGATATAGAAAATAACTGACCCTGCAGTGTTTAACCAAGTGAGACATGAAGGAGCCCAGGGTGTGGGATTATGTAGCGATTCAAGGCGATATGATGGCCTTGTGGTATTATGACTGGACTCCTAATCCAAACACCCTGAGAATGTTCTATGGACTTGGGTTCAAATCCTTCAATAGCAGATAATGGAATCTGAATTGAATAAACAAACTCTGGATTTAAGAGTCTAATAATGACTGTGAATTAATTATCGGGGAAAAACTCATCTGGTCACTAATGTCCTTTAGGGACTACATGTAACTGCAGACCCACAGCAATGAGCTTGGCTCTTAATTGCCTGTGGGCAATAAATCCTGGTCCTGCCAGCCATACCCTCATTCCTGTAGATGAAAGAAAGGTATGTGCACCATTATCTCTCCCTGAAAAGAGGAACTAGATGGCCGATAAATATTGACATTAACAATCCACGTGAGCAACAGAAATCCTTGATTTCTCGATGGAGGGTTAAATGCGTTAATGGTTTTATTAAAACTTCACACACAATCATTTTGTCTAGGTCTGTGAAATCCTGTGCTAAACTGAGATGATCAACCCCATGGATTTTCTACCTCCAGTTTAGTGTTGTCATCACTGTTGCACTGATCTGGCCCACATTTCTCTGCTGTGGAATACACTGCCCAGGTCACTTGTACAGTAAGAGTGTGAATGTAAAGTGCAGGAACTCCATGTGGAAATAGTCATAGATGCATCAGCTATTAACCTGAGCTAACCCTGACAGAACAGTGTGAAAAAAGTCATAGTTTCTTTGGCTCCCATCATGATTCGAGGCTTAGGTTCGCCAAGAGGTGATGTCTCAATGCTCAAAATTGTAGAATCAAAAAATTTAACAACAGCAAAGGTGGCCATTCGACTGGTCATGTCAATGCCAGCTCTCCAGGGGAGCTGTAAAATGCATTCCCTCATTTGCTGCTCTTTCCTCAGAAACTGGCAAATCCAAGTGCGTGTCCAGTTCCTTTCTGAAACTTGAAATCTGCTTTCCCCAGCTTTCTCGCGCATTCGGATTTCAAACATCATGACACACTGCAGAAAGAATTTCTCCTCATCTCCCCTTGCCACCAACACCCACAGCAAATAACCTTATTTATTTGGCATCATTACTACAATGGGACATCCCAAAAAGTATTTCACAGGAACATTTCAAAACAAAGTGTGACATTGGGTTGGGTAAGGAAATATTAGGTCAGATGACCAGCGGCTTGGTCAAAGTACTAGGTTTTCTTAGATTCCCCACAGTATTGAAACAGGCCCTTGGGCCCAACAAGTCCACACCAACCCTCCAAAGAGTAACCCATTACCCTATATTTACCCCTGACTAATGCACCTAACCTACACATCCCTGGACACTATGGGCAATTTAGCATGGCCAATCCACCCTAACCTGCACATCTTTGGGCTGTGGGAGGAAACCAGAGCACCCGGAGGAAACCAACTCAGACATGGGGAGAATGTGCAAACTCCACACAGACAGTCACCTGAGGCTGGGATCAAACCCTGGTGCTGTGAGGCAGCAGTGCTAACCAATGAGCCACAGTGCCGCCCTTTGTGCCAAAGGCAGTCTCTCAAAGGAGGTAACGAGATAGAAAGGGGACAAGGTGTAGTGGGAGGGAAGGCTAGAGCTTGGGGCATAAGGAATGGATGGTATATGCTAATGATGAGGCAGCTATAATTAGGAATGTACACAAACCAGAATTCGAGGAGTCCAGACAATGTAGGAATTTTGTGTGGTTGGAGGAAATTACAAAGGGGCAAGGATGTGAAGGGATTTGAAAACAAAAATAACCAAGACACTGCTTGATCAATGCAAGACAAAAGTCCTATGTTGTATTTATCCAATTCAGGCATGTTTTTGCAAAAATCCTCAAAATATTCTGTCTTTTTGTTTTCCTCTTCATCAAGAAAAGTGTCACACTCCCTTGATTGAGGATCAGATTATGCAGATGACACCTGAAGAACACTACAGGCGAATGATGTCCGCGTTGAATGAGCATGGGACGTATGAAGAGCAACAGCAACGTCTGTATCAACTCGCCAACAGTATGGGAGTCCCAACTCATGGAGGTAAGGGGCAGTGCACTGCATTGCTGACCTGAGGCCAGATTTCGGCACAATAGCAAACTGCTCACCATGTTTTAATATCTGACTTCAACTCCCTCATTTCACTGGTTAAGACTTAGCTAAAACAAAAAGCTGTGCACAAATCTAATCTCCAGTTAAAAATCACACAACACTGCCTTATAATCCAGTAGGATTATTTGGAAGTACAAGCTTTCAGAGCACTGCTCCTTCGTAGCTAGTGGGCCAGGATACATAGGATACAGAATTTATAAGTAAAAGATCAAAGTGTCATACAACTGATGCACTGTATTAGACAAACCTAGACTGCTGTTAAGTCTTTAATCACTGAAAATGGGGATGCAGGTTTTGATTGATTAATGTGTAATCCCAGAATTTCTTTCAAGTCACTGCCCAAGATAATTTAAGGTTTATCAGTTCTTAAAGAAGGTGATATCTCAGCTCAGATAATGCATTAAAGGTGTGAGGTTTGACTTTGTCTGTATCCCACCTGGAGTCTGAGCAGTCAGTGTGACATTTTATAAATTCTTACTTTGGAAATAAAACCAGTCTGACTCCAGGTTGGGATACATCGGAGTCTAACCCCACACCTTTAATGCATTATCTGAGCTGAGATGTCATCTTTTTTTAAGAACTGATAAAACCTTAAGTTATCTTGGGCGGTGACTTGAAAGAAATTCTGGGATTTACATATTAATCAGTTGGAACCTGCATCCCCACTCTAAGTGATTAAAGACTTAACAGCCACCTTGGTTTGTCTAATACAGTGCATTAGTTGTATGACACTTTGATCTTTTACTTATAAATTCTGTGTCCTATGTATCCTGGCCCACTAGCTATCTGATGAAGGAGCAGCGGTCTGAAAGCTAGTGCTTCCAAATAAACCTGTTGGACTATAACCTGGTGTTGTGTGATTTTTAACTTTGTCTACCCCAGTCTAACAATGGTACTCCACATCATAACTTCCAGTTAGAGGAAGGAATTTGAGGACATTAGAGAATGTATGAAAGTGATTTACAAGAATGACACTGGTATTCAGAGCTCCTAATTCTCATGAAAGATGAACTGGTTGGGGCCTTGCTTTTTCTTTCTGTAGAAGACCAGGTGAAGGGGTGACCATTAATATTATGAAGGAGTCTGACCGGATTGATGGAGAAAATGTTTCCATTTGCTGGAGACACCTGAACTGGTGTCATCAACATCAAATAGCTGTGAATAAGGGCTATGTCTTCACCCAGAGAAATATCTTTACCCAGAGTCTGGTTAGGATGTGGAACTTGTTGCCACGTGGAGGAGTTCAGGTGAATAATATAGATTTAATGAAGTTGACAGGAGGGAGAAAAGAACAGACCATTGTGTTAATAAGCTTAGATGAAGAGGTATGATAGGAGTGTCAAGTGGAGCATAAACACCAGAGACTAGTTGGGCCAAATGTCCTGTTGCTACTTTAAAAATTCAATGTTGTAGCACTGCTTCCTATTAATATGCATGAATAAACCAGTCAGGCTTCCTAGCATGATTGTATCATCATTAAAAGAACATCAGCCATAATTAGACAGGCTGATTAAACTGAACAATTCAAGGTGGGTACAGTTGCACACAACAAAGGGCTACTAACCTGGATAATGAGGCCTCTATGCTTTGTGCACTTTGAATGGCTTGACTGCATCTTGCCTGAATATATGATTTGTGTTTCTAAAATTCAGCTGATGCACCTCAGTTAGGCTATTGGAACAGCCCCTGGGAAAGTTTGCAGTGACTTATGAATTTGCAGCATGTCATTAGGTTAGACAAAAAGGAGCTTATTAATCCTGTCTAAGAGTGTCTGTGTCTATATATTATAGACACAAAATGCAGACAGTTTTCATATTCCTTATTTTATGCAACATATTACAAACCTACCTCTCCTAGTACAGATTTCTCTCTGTGCACTGATCTCCTGATTATTGGTACAATTTATATGTTCAACAGTGATATTTATTTCTTAGGTGCTTCGAGTTCAATCTGTAGGATTGTGACCTGAACAGGAATTTGAACCGATGAGAGAATTGTGTGGAACCTTTTCTGTTCTCCAATTCCATTTTCTTGATCAGTGAGTCTGAATGAAGGCTATTTTTTGTTCTGGCAAAGTCGGTTTGTCCCCCTGTCCTTACCCCATCTGAAATCTGGGAATGGTCTAACATAATGTGCCTTAGTGCCAGTGAAATAGGATGTCATTTGTCAGTGGTACTGTCAGAGCTGAAAATTATATTATTAAAACCCTGTCTGAGGCAGTGGCAGTATATTAAAGAAACATTTCTGTTTTCTGGGGATTTTCTTTCTGAAATATGCAGAAATACAAGCTATGTTGGTCAGCAAGGTGAGACCACGAGGTGAGACCTGTTTATTAGGTGAGAGCTGTGATCTGATATCTGGCTCCCTTATTTTTTAAGTTATTTCTTGTCTTGTCAGTGGTCTGTTATTCATTGAGGTTTCCAGCTTGTGTAACCAGATAGGGCAGAGGCAAGTGAAGTTATTCAAATTCTCACACTCACTCTCTCCATATTGAGTTATATCCGTCTCCAGGATTATTAAACCCTTAGATTAAAAGTCACCAATAGACTTGAGGAGGAAACCCCTCCTCCTTACTCTGATATTATACTCTTGTATTTAATTGAGAAGGTTCTGGTTGACCTGGTATTCATCGCTCGGCAGTCTCTCACTGCGGCTGTAGTGCATTGTGGGTGAGGACAATGAGATTGTCCTGTTTATTCTTTCATAGGATGTGGCCCTCACCGGATAAGCCTGGATGTCCCTTAAGAACTTGGTGGTGAGCTGCCTTCTTGAACTGTTGCAGACAATGACACTGACACACACACACACACACACACGTTAGGGAGAGAGTTCCAGGACTTTGGGATAGAAACACTGAAGGAAGGACCACACATTTCCAAGGCAGGATGGTGAGGGAAACCTGCAGGCAGTGCTGTCCTCATGCATCTGCTGCCCTTGTCTTTCTAGGTGATGGAGCTTCTTGAGTGTTGTTGGAGCTGCACTCATCTATCCCTTGCCTGAGTGAATGGCTTGCAGGTATTGTCATGTAGATGGAAGTGGTGAAGAATTGAGCCCCTGGGTAGTATCTGTAACAGTTGGTATCAGCTTGTGATCAGAAAGCAGAGCAGCTGAAAGAAATTGATTTTTTTCAACACCACCAAAGCTCAGTGGTTAGTACTGCTGCCTCACAGTGCTAGGGACCCAGGTTCAATTCCACCCTCAAGTGACTGTTTGGAGTTTGCACATTCTCCCCGTGTCTGCGCGGGTTTCCTCCGGGTGCTCCGCTTTCCTTCCACAGTCCAAAGATGTGCAGGTTAGGTGGATTGACGATGGAAAATTGTCCAGGGATATGCCTGCCAAGTGGATTAGCCATGGGAAATGCAGGGTTACAGGGATGGGGCGATGCTGTTTGGACTGTCAGTGTGGGCTTGATGGGCCAGATGGCTTGCTTCCACACTGCAGGGATTCTGTGATTCATTCGGCACATACGCAGAGCACAATATAACATCTTATCTCCAACTGCTTCCTCTCACCCCTTTCAACTCTCCAATACAATGTCAGTGTTAGGATATACAGTACAAATCTGTCTGTTATTAATTGTGATTACATTCATAGACAACTTATAGCTCAAGAAATGCGCATGTCAAAGCCGTATCTATTACAAACAGAGTTCAGCCATCACCAGTTCATGCCTTGTGATCAAAAATAAAAATAGGTTTGTGGCTCTTGTCTGGTAGTGATTTCTATGTGTCTCCTGCTGCTAACCCCTTGTTTCCCTCTCTCATCATTGTGGTTGACTTTGATTCTGCTTCTTTTCCCTCTCATTCTTTCCTCCTTTTTTAAACTTATTCCTTGCCTATTCATCTCCCTTTCACTCCCCTACCTCCATTACTCTGGGTATTTTGCCAAAGGCCTTAAAGGCCCAAAGTAGGCCATTTTGATTGCCTGTCAGTTGGAGCACAGAAAATGCTTTCTCTTTTCTCCGGTATTTTGTTATCTCTGACCCTTCATTTTCTGTAATTCTCACTTTCAGAGTCTGCTGACTCACATTCTCACTGTGGGGATCAACTTTGATAGAGACATAAAAGAGATGGTCACATATAATCCCTCTTTTCTACACTAGCAAAGTGTGATGAGTGACTGATTAGATTCCCTACAATATGGAAACAGGCCCTTCGGCCCAACAAGTCCACATCAACCCTCTGAAGAGTAACCTATCCAGACCCATTCCCCTATCCTTTACTAATACACCAAGCACTATGGCAATTTAGCATGGCCAATTCACCTAAGCTACACATCTTTAGATTGTGGGAGGAAACTGGAGCACCTGCAGGAAACCCACACAGACAGGAGAATGTGCAAACTCCACACAGACAGTCATCCAAGGCTGGAATTGAACCTGGGTTCCTAGCACTGTGAGGCAGCAGTACTAACCACTGAGTCACTGTGCTGTCCTGTTATTTAGCACTTGTTTTGTGTAAGAAGGTGAATTTCAACCATCTCCTCAGATTTTCCTGTTGTATTTACATTTCTCTTTCTGATTCTACCTCAAACCTCAATCCTCAACTCTTTCTGAGTAACAACCTTTCTTTTCTGTGTTTTGTTCTTTGCTTCTCTGATCTCTCATTCTATTTATCTCTCATTGCTTGACCCTGGCAACAAGGTCATGATGTTTTTATGGATCAGTGTAGTCCCCAAATTCACTTTCGAACAGTTTAAGTAACATGCTAATTAGATAATCACACAGGGTGAAGTCACAGTTGGTCATTTTGACTTCAGATGAGAGTGTAAATTCAGCCACTGTTAATCAGTTTTCCTGATTTTAATTTCACCCGGAACAATGGTTATCATCAAACTTTATACTTAGTCAATAGTACCATCTTCCATGTGGCATCTTTCCATCCATCCTTGTGAACTACTTGGGCTAAGCTGGTTTTGAAATGTTTTCTGGCCATGTTGCAAGATGCATTTGTCAAAATGTTTGATATTTTGTAAACATTTGCTCATTGAATATGGGTGTCGCTGGCTGGGCCAGCATTTATTGCCCCATCCCTTGTTGTCCCTTAAGAAAGTGGGGGTGAGCTGTCCTCTTGAACTGCTGCTTGTGCTGTAGGTAGACCCACAATGTTGTTAGGGAGGGAATTCCAGGACTTTGACCCAGAGACAAGAAAGAACGGCGTTTTGTTTCCAAGAGGGGATGGTAAGGTGACTTGGAGGGGATCTTGCAAGTGGTGTTCCCATGTACCTGCTCAAGGTAAATTCACTCCCCATCTTAATTTTGGTCTTTGGACTCCTTTCATTGAGTCATTCTCCAGACGTCAGCAGTGTCAAACCATTTAAGAGCAAGCAGTGCCACAGTGATAATATTACTGGACCAGTAACCTATAGGGTTGGACTAATGTAATAGAGATATGAATTCCAATCCCACACGTCAGCTAGGGAATCTAATTTCACTGAACTAAATAAATCTGGATTTTTAAAAATACGCTGGTCTGAATTATAAACAAACCTGAGTTCACTGATGCCCTTTAGAAGAGAAAGTCTGCTGATCTGACATGGGACTACAGACCCATTGCAATGTGGTTGATTTTGAACTACCACTGAAATGGCCTGGAAAATGGCTTGGTTCTATCAAGCTATCACAAAAAAAGATAGTCAGCCGGAGAACATGTCCTTTTTAGGTGACCTTGGTGTGCATGAGGAAGGTTGGCAGGTTTCAGGGAGTCATACCTAGGAGAGAACAATTGAAGACAATGGAACAGATTATCAGGAAGACGAGATGGTTAATGGGATCCCATCAGTTTTAGAGCTCTGGTCAAGGCATTTTTCCCCATCAGCTTGTCTGCATTGGAAGGGAATAAGAGGCTTGATTTTTGCAGTTAACATTACAATGTTGCATTCAAGATGGCCTTCAGACTATAGAAAGCCTAATAATGGACTAGATTCTTAGCTCTAGACTTTATTGAACTCTTCCGCTGGGAAGGAGTGAAGGTGGGACGGAGGAAGGGGGCAACGATGTGTAGCAAAACTCATCAGCCATGTATAAAGAACCGAGTTACACTGAATTGTGGCCAAGAGAAATCCTACACCCATGTTTGGAATTCCTATCTCGCAGTCTATTGGTTCTGGCCCCCTGTGGCTCTGAGACTGCTACTTCCTTTAGCTCGTGGCTGCTTCCCTCCTTTGACATTCCACTCGTTCCCCAAAGCAGCCACATCTAAGGCCCAGACTGGCCTCTGCAACACAGTGGGTAACATTCCAGGCTGAGCAGAAGGTTTCTGAAGTATAGCATTGCTTAGGGAGCAATTTATACGTCAATATGTGAGTACGTG
The DNA here is from genome assembly GCF_037043375.1 of Chiloscyllium plagiosum. NCBI lineage: Eukaryota > Metazoa > Chordata > Chondrichthyes > Orectolobiformes > Hemiscylliidae > Chiloscyllium > Chiloscyllium plagiosum. The sequence continues at coordinate 9,567,971 of NW_028270175.1, forward strand.
CTGAAGACGGCGATCCTGTGTTATCCCGGTTTTAAGTGAGGACAGAAAGCCTTCAGTATATTTCTACCCTTTTTTTCTTCTTGTTTAGCTTTTGTTGGACTGTAGCTAGAAGAACAGGCACCCCTGTTCCCTGGTGCTTACTTGAGCTACATTTTAGCCGGTGGCAAGCAGGTCCCTGACAGCAGTCAGCTTCACTTGTGTGTTTGATTTTATTTGTCTGTTCTTCTTGTGGGAGAACTCAAACCCTGAGGTTGATTCCTTGCAGATAAACGCATGTTATCTGTAACTTCTTCCAACACCTAATTTATAGTCAGTGGATGTCATAATGTTTTTGGATTTGCATTCTGATTACCCACTTCTTCAAACCTTTTCGAGATTTCCTTTATATATGTGTTCTTATATCGCCATCCCCAAATCCCCATGAGTCTGTCATTATGATTCCAAAGCCTTACAATTTAAAAAAAAAATTGTGTATCTCTCTTGTTGTTGGTCTATGTTGACTCGCTGTCCAACAATGCTTTGATTTTAAAATTCTCACTCTTATGTTCACATCCCTGTCTGGCTTCACTCTCTCTCCTTGTCTCCTTAATCTTCTCCAGCCCCACAACTCTTCAAAAGAAATCTGCATTCTTTCCCTTTTGGGCTTTCGAACATCCCCAATTTTAATCACTTCACCACTGGTGGCCATGCCTTCCTCTTAACCTTTAGTCTCCAGAATCCTCTCCCAAAACTTTGTCCTTTAAGAGGCTTTTTAAAATTGACTCTTTGGACAATTATCGTTGTCACCTGACATTTCTTAGTGACTTAACTCAGTGTCAAATACGATTTGACACTGAGTCAACAGAATTTGTTCAAAAACGGTCCTGCGAAGCACCTGGAAAGTCTTCAATAGAAACCAAAAGAACTGCGGACGCTGGAAATCAGAAACAAAAACAGAAATTGCTGGAAAAGCTCAGCAGGTCTGGCAGCACCTGTGAAGAGAAATCGGAGTTAACATTTCGGGTCCAGTGACCATTCCTCAGAATCCCACATTGCTGGAAAAGCTCAGCAGGTCTGGCAGCCTCTGTGGAGAGAAATTAGAGTTAATTTTTGGATCCAGTGACCGTTCCTTAGAACCCCACTGATGCTGCCAGACCTGCTGACCGTTTTTCAGCAATTTTTGTTTTTGTACCTGGAAAGTTTTATTGTCTTACTGGCGGTTGTTATGTCAATCTTCCTTCCCACTGATCTGCTCCACCCTCTCCTTCAACCTATCACCTTTACCCCACCTCCATCCACCTATCGCACTCTCAGCTACCTTCCCCCCCAGCCCCACCCCCTCCCATTTATCTCTCCACTCCCGAGGCTCCTAGCCTCATTCCTGATGAAGGGCTTTTTCCCGAAACGTTGATTCTCCTGCTCCTCGGATGCTGCCTGACCTGCTGTGCTTTGCCAGCACCACTTTAATCTTGACTCTGATCTCCAGTCCTCACTTTTGCCGAGTTGTTATGGACCAGGTCAGACCCCCTCAAAACATTTCAAGAAGGTAGCCCAGACCCTAACTTTGCTAGTTATTTTAAGCAGGTGCAAAGTGGATATTCCAGGAGGGATGCAGCTGGTCAAATCACTTAGTTTTAAACAAAACAGAATTTGTTTACAAGATTACCGAATGAAAAACAAATGAAAGAGAACAGAATACAGAATAACTTAACCTGTACAAAAACCCAACAGATTATGCCAACTTAATGATGCTATTCCCAATACTTGCAACAATCCTCATAAACAGCCCTTGGCACAAAAGGTAAAATCAAACATTGTCTTACAGGAGAGAAGTCAGAGAGAGAATACCAGGCTGGGCCTGCTTCTTTGGGTCCAGTAGCTTTTTCCACACTACAGCTAAAACCAAACCAAATCAGAGAAAAGCTGAGCTGGGAGAATTGACCACTCCCCTTTCATTTCACAAGTTTTTTGTAAGACTTGAAAGCCTTCTGCGCGAGGCAGTATCTGTTGGTTATAAACAAATTGGCCCGAGACTCTTCAACCCCAGACTTTTCGGAGTCTGTGTCTTTTATGACCTCTCTGGAAAACAAAAGCCAAGGATAGCATAACCTTATTAAAGGAGCACCCTGTATAAATGCATGCTTTTATAGATTATTTCCTGGTTGGAGATTTAGTGAAGAGAGTCATCAATTGAACACAATCACTGAAAGTCAGGGAAGGGATTAAGTGAAATAGTGAAACTCATTTTCCCAGATGGTTATTCCTTATCCCTTGTGGTATTTGCCACCTCTACCACACATGTCTGAGGTTTTTGTTTAATTTGCCCATCCCTAATTGCCCAGAGAGTAGTTAAGCATTAACCACATAATGCTGTGGCTCTGGAATCACATGTAGGCCAGACCAGGCAAGGATGGCAGATTTCCTACCCTAAAAGGCATTAGAGAACTGGATGAGTTTTTACAATAATTGATTGTGGTCACCATTAAACTATTTTTTTTTTGTTTGGCATTTTTAAAAAAATGAATTTAAATATCACTGTCTGTCATGGTGGGATTCGAACACTTCCCCTCAGAACATTAGCTCATCCAGGGACATTACCACCACACCACCATCTTCCCACAGCTTGGTCCTCAATGCTCCTTTGTCTTTGCTTTGTCATGGGCTAGCCAGTTAGTTATTAGTGGTACCAATGTAGCGTATCTACAGAGGAGGTACTGTTTTTAAGTAGTAAAAAGATTTATTGCATGGCAACAGTTAGGTGGCATGGTGGTTAGCACTGCTGCCTCATAGCACCAGGGACCTGCGTTGTGTGTGTGTGTGTGTGTATCTGAGTTTGCTCCGGTTTCCTCCCCCTGTCCAAAGATGTGCAGGTGAGGTGGATTGGCTATGGTAATTACAGGGATTGGGTAGGGATCTGTGTGGGGTGCTCCTTGGAGGGTTAGTGCAGCTGAATGGCCTCTTTTCACACTGTAAGGATTCCATGATGCAACCACGTTTGGTCAGGCATCATTACAGACATTAGAGAGCAGGTATTGCTACACCAGCTCCCTCTGACAGGCACATTAGAATTCCTTGTCTCCACTCATAGATGATGTGTAACACATTGGGAATGGGAGGAGTCAATATAACATGAACATTAACCCCTTTGGAACATCACGTTCCACAACAACCCAGAGGGAGTGGGGCAATTATGTGCACTTCCAATGCGGAGGGGTGCTTTTTAATGCTCTTTCAATTGGATGTCTTATAATCAGTGCTGGAGAGCAAGGTGACACTTCAGTACATCCAGCTACCTCTAACCCTGCCCTCAGACTGGAACAAATCAATGTCTCCCCTTCTACCTTCCCTCTCCATCTTTCCCACCAGTGCCGGCATGTTGACAACCAGTCCGGCCACAGTTTAAACTGAACCTGGTTGACAGTGATGATCTTGACATCAGTGATGATAACAAATGGACCTAAAACGCAGGCAGAGCGAGATCAGGAGGTGTCTGTATTCCTGTGGAGTCGGAGGGGAGGTGGTGGATAAGGGCGCCGTGTGATTTGCTTCTGAATCATACAGAAAATCTCTGGTTTTGATATCCAATCTGCAGGCAATTAGCTGAAATCAGACAGGATGGCGGGAGGGGGAGATGCAATTAGACTCAGTGACCCTGGGCTAAGGATGCGAAAGAGAAGGAAAAAAGAAATCGCTCCTGATTAATTTGCAGTGACCTGGCCTGCGAGGTTTGTACAGTACTTGGATTGAAGTCAGGGAAGAAAGGCATTGGGTCTCTTAAAAGCAGCAGCCCTCCCGTACTGGGGTTAGGAGCGACCAGTAGAAAGGGTCGTGGGTGCAGGAACATTTGGCAAGTTGCACTAACGTCTCCGGGAGAGGAAGGGGTGCTCATCGGGAGGATTCTGATTTTTGGAACAGCAGCTGACTAATTAAAGGGGTTGATCTGACAGCAAGCTGTGATAATAAAACACTGGCAATTTATTTTCACCGCAAAGCAGTACCCCACATTGAGAGCGCACTGAGGTGACTTGTACTGCTTAGCTGGCTGACCCAATCAGAGCCAGTTCAGGAGAATTTCATGGTCTTTTTTTCAAATTTCAGAAGAACAACCACTGGATATCTTTTCCACCTCACCACACGACACCTTCTCTAGAAAGTTGATCTGCAAAGACATTCATCTTTTCAGCATTACATTAATAGTGGCATTAATGAGGCCCAGTACACCCTGACTAATGGTGCACAGGATATCTCAAAGCCTGGCTCCTGTGGAGACTGTGTTTGACTGACATTTTCCCAAATGCAATAAAGTCTGTGTGAATTGAGGCTCCCCAGTCTGATAGAGTTGACGAGTTGATTTGTGTTAAATTGTCATTTCTCACTGCATGCAGACTGCAGGTATTTGTGCTTCTCTGAAGGGGAGAAGGTGTTCAAGCTCACCTGAGTAAAAACAAAGGGGGGAAAGAGGCGGCTGAGAAATATCGTCGAGAGTACTAGAAAAGCACAGCAGGTCAGGTAGCATCTGAGGAACAGGAGAGTCAACATTTTGGACAAAAGCCCTTCATTTGCCCGAAACGTTGATTCTCCTGCTCCTTGGATGCTGCCTGACCTGCTGCGCTTTTCCAGCACCACTCTCTCGATCTAATCTCCAGTATCTGCAGTGCTCACTTTCGCCTGGCTGAGAAACATTGCCAAGCAATAGGAAATCTGCAGACATGCAATTCTTCCCCCCCCCCCCAATTGAAATGACCTCATTGAGGAGGATGTTTGTGTGGATGGGTAGTGAGGACTGCAGGTGCTGGAGATCAGAGTCGAAAAGTGTGGCACTGGAAAAGCACAGCAGGTCAGGCAGCATCCGAGGGGCAGGAGAATCGATGGTTCAGGTGTAAGCTGTTCATCAGGAATGGGAGGTGGGGGCGTGCTGAGTGGGATGGGTAGATCAAAAGTAAATGCAACTGAAAATGCAGCACCTGCAGGTCTCTTCCCCAGGTGATCATGAGGTTTTTGGGGGGTGGGGGGGGGTGCTTTCCATCCAACTGTCCCAGTGTCAGTCTTGGGACACAATTCCCAGAGCTCAGTGTTACCTGTGCATGCCTGTGACCCCTGAGACAAAAGGATAGTCCAACCCACCCATCAGGTTTCCAACAACCCTAAGGGGAGGTGTCAGTGTGTTAGAAATCTCACTGGACTAAGTAATCCAGAACCATAGACTTTTGGAATACTGTGTTCAGTTGTGGTCCCCCCTGCTACAAGAAGGATATTGTGAAACCTGAAAGGGTTCAGCACAGATTCACAAGGATGTTGCTAGGGTTCCAGGGTTTGAGCTATAGGGAGAGGCTGAATAGTCTGGGACTATTTCCCCTGCAGTGTTGGGGGCTGAGGGGTGACCTTATAGAGGTTTATAAAATCATGAAGGGCATGGATAGGATAAATAGAAAAGGTTTTTTTCCCTGGGGTGAGGGAGTCCAAAACTAGAGGCCATAGGTTTAAGGTAAGAGGGGAAAGATTTAACAGGGACCTAAGGGGCAATTTTTGTACAAGGAAGGTGGTGCATGTACGGAATGAGCTGCCAGAGGAAGTGGTGGAAGCTGGTACAATTACAACATTTAAAAGGCATCTGGATGGGTATGTAGGAACAGTTTAGAGGGATATGGGCCAAGTACTCGCAAATGGGACTAGATTAGGTTAGGATATCTGGTTGGCATGGACGAGTTGGACCAAAGGGTCTGTTTCTATGACTGTATGACACGAATGTTCAAAGGATGTGGGTCTGAATAGAAATTTGAGTTTTACGAAAATCTGGAGTGGAGTGCTGGCTTAATGCTACCACTGTTTGTGCAGTACGAAAACCATTCAGTTCGCATATGTCTTTGAGGGAAGCAAATCTGCTGACCTTACCTGGTCTGGCCTACATGTGAGTCCAGATCCACAGTGAAGTATTGACTCTAATTGTCTTTGGATGATGCCCATATCTTGTAAATGAATTAAAAAAAAATCTTCCTGAGGGAATGTCATCACTGAACAGAAGGAGACAATTTGACCCCTTGAACCAATGACAATTCTCTACAGAGCAACCCAATCAATTTCATTATTCCACCCTATCTCTGCAGCCCTGAAAGTTTATTTGCTTCACAGGCCCTTCAACATCTGTTCAAAATCCTTCTTCACCTCTACTTACAACCCCCCCACCCCCGTAAGCAGCGATTGCACCTCATTCACACTCCTTGTGGCAAAATAGATTCCCCTAGCACCAACTGGACCTTCCAGCCAACTCTTACACTGAGAACTTTAAATCCATCTCCCCGAGTCTTTATATAGTGAAGACACATTTGTCTATCTTATCTAAACCTGCTGTGAACTAATACAGTTCAATTAAAATCTCTGTTATTCCAGGGAGAACAACCCCACTTTCTCCAATCCTAAGATACAGAAGCCAGTCTAGGCCATTCAGCCCATCAAGTCTCCTTCATCATTCAATCGTGGCTGATATGTTTCTCAATCTCAACCTCCTGCCTTCTCCCCATAACCCCCGATCCCCTTACCAGTCAATAACCTATCTATCTCTGTCTTAGATGCAGTCAATGACTTGGCCTCCACAGCCCTCTGCAGCAATGGGATCCACAGAGTCACCACCTGTTGGCTGAACAAGTTCCTCTTCATCTCAATTCTGAAGGATTGTCTCTTCACTTTGAGGCTGTGCCCTCAGGCCGTAGTCTCTAGTGGAAATGCCTTCTCCACATCCACGTTATCCAGGTCGGGTCCTTAGAGCTAACATCCCACATTCCTGGAACCATTCTGTTAAATCCTCTCTGCATTATCTGAAGGACCCTCACACTCTTCCTAAGTGTGTGATGACACCTGCGTGCAATGTTTTATATGGCCTGACCCTTAAAAAAGGACCCTACCTATTTTTGTCCTCAATCTCTTTCATTAGGAAGCCCCCACGTCCCATATTCCTTGCTGACTGCCCCCTTAGTCGACTTGAACTGCCGATGCACTCTAGCTCTAGTTAAAGGGGGCAAACATGACTGGGATGCCAATTAATTTAAGTCAAAGTAGGATTTATCACTATTTGTGTGCTGCAATGTTTCCTCCAGCTCCTGGCCTTCCTGATTGTGTTGACAGCAATGTTAGCGTGTCAATCAGAGTGATTCCCACATGTCACTGTGAGGCAGGCTTTTTCTTTATGTATTCCTGACAGACACATCAGGGGTTTGCTCAGGACAGAGATCGATGCAGCCCTCTCATAATTGGCAGCCAGCCAGGCTTCTAAATTATAAATACCATGGCAACCCAAAAGAAAGAAAGACAACCTCATTTCTTAGATAATTAATTGGAGTAAATAATGAATGATTTTAATTTTTGCCCTCTTTCCTCCATATTGCAAAGAATTGGGGAATATGATCTGTTAGACAAATTAATTTAATGTTTAGATTGTTCAAGTGAGGGGAAAGCTATATAGACCGTCTTCTGTTAGCTGAAAACCAGTCAGTCTGGTGACTCTGTCCTGATACATTTGCCATGAACATTCAATTCCTGGCATAACCCTTCACTTTAATTTAATCGCAGTCCCTGATCCTGATTTTTGAAATGGTGCTAAGCCTCCAAGTTTCAGAAGTGTGGAGTTTGCCAATATAAAAATAATACTCTGCCTGTCGTATTAATTTCATTAGCACACATACTCTGTTCAACACAAATGCCAGGTAAGCAATGAAAGCTATTTTCTTTCACTAGGTTTGTCTTTTCATCAGTACCAAACCATTTGCATACTGAGGTGGAATGAGGGATTTTATAATACAGTAATCTAGCAAGATTAATTAGAGTCGGTTATTTGCCAAACTGGGATCCCTTTTAGAGAAGATGTTGTGAAACTTGAAAGGGTTCAGAAAAGATTTACAAGCATGTTGCCAGGGTTGGAGGATTTGAGCTACAGGGAGAGGCTGAACAGGCTGAGGGGTGACCTTATAGAGGTTTACAAAATGATGCGGGACATGGATAGGATAAACAGGCAAAGTCTTTTCTCTGGGGTGGGGGAGTCCAGAACGAGAGGGCATAGGTTTAAGGTGAGAGGGGAAAGATATAAAAGAGCCCTAAGGGCAACATTTTCATGCAGAGGGTGGTACGTGTACGGAATGAGCTGCCAGAGGAAGTGGTGGAGGCTGGTACAATTGCAACATTTAAAAGGCATTTGAATGGGTATATGAATAGGAAGGGTTTGGAGGGAAATGGGCCGGGTCCTGGCAAGTGGGACTAGATTGGGTTGGGATATCTGGTTGGCATCGACGGGTTGGACCGAAGGGTCTGTTTCCATGCTGTACATGTATGACTCTAAATGCATGATCACAATATTGATCCTAAGTGAAATAACTCTTTGCAGGCCAGTATTCAATCACCACATCTCCCTTTATTTACCATGTGCACAGTACACCGACCCTGACCAGCCAGCTCACAGGCTGTGGCCAGTGTAGTGAGACTCTCTGAAACTCCTGTTTATGTCTGTCAACCAGGGCTCCCTGATTAGCCCAGGTTAACAACCCTAATCAGGGATCTCAAGCTCAATGAGACCAACCTGGCCTTGGTTCCTTTCACTACACTAAATAAATATGCAAATAAAAACATTCCTGTAATACATTTGATGTAATTAAACATCTCGAAGCACTCATAGAGTCCTAGAGATGCACAGCATGGAAACAGACCCTTCGGTCCAACCCGTCCATGCCGACCAGACATCCCAACCCAATCTAGTCCCACCTGCCAGCACCCGGCCCATATCCATCCAAACCCTTCCTATTCATATACCCATCCAAATGCCTCTTAAATGGTGCAATTGTACCAGCCTCCACCACTTCCTCTGGCAGCTCATTCCATACACGTACCATTCTCTGTGTGAAAAAGTTGCCCCTTAGGTCTCTTTTATATCTTTCCCCTCTCACCCTAACCCAATGCCCTTCAGTTCTGGACTCCCTGACCCCAGGGAAATGACTTTGCCTATTTATCCTATCCATGCCCCTCATAATTTTGTAAATCTCTATAACATCACCCCTCAGCCTCCGACGCTCCAGGGAAAACAGCCCCAGCCTGTTCAGCCTCTCCCTCTAGCTCAAATCCTCCAACCCTGGCAACATCCTTGTAAATCTTTTCTGAACCCTTTCAAGTTGCACAAAATCTTTCCAGTAGGTAGGAGACCAGAATTGTACGCAATATTCTAACAGTGGCCTAACCAATGTCCTGTACAGCCGCAACATGACCTCCAAGCGTTACCAAATAAAATATCACACTAGGGACATAAGGTAAGTTTAAGAAAGATGATGAAAGGCTTGGACAATGATGGGTCTAATGATGACTATGAAACTATTGCCAATTGTTGGAAAATCCCAACTGTTTTACTAATGTCCTTTTGGGAAGGAAATCTGCCATCCTTACATGGTCTGGCCTACATGTGACTCCAGACCCATGTGTTTGACTGTTAACTGCCCCCTGGGCAATTAGGGATGGGCAGTAAATACTGGCCTAGCCAGAGATGCCCACATTCTGTGATGAATAAAAAAACAGATGAGGTAGAGTTTAAGGAACAAAAGAGCCAGGTGGAGAGGAGTCACGGTTTTCTGAGGAGAATTTTGGTGGTTCACTTCCAAGAAACTGAAAGCGTAGCTGCCAGTGGTGGAGTGGTGAGAACTTAATCTTTTAATGCCCAGATTTGGAGGAGGGAAGAGATCTTGGAATGTTTTTGTCGGGCTGGGATAGGAGAGGCTATGTCATCGAGGGATTTGTAAATTGAGTTGTTGCCAGGATCAATAACTAATGTAAGTCAGAGAACGCAAGGGAAATGTTTGAACAGGACTTGGTGAGAGTCAGTATGAAAGCAGCAGAGTTTTCAATGAGCTCAAGACAATGGCTAATGCAAGGTGAAAGGCTGTTTGGTTGATTCTAAAGATATAATGGGCATTAAATTCAGCACTCTAAGTTAATCTTGTAATAACTCAAAAGTGACAGCAGAAAAGTGACATTAGTTCAGATGCTGCAAAAGGCACATTTTGGTTTTGGATGTGTTAAACTTTTAAGAAAGTGTAAGAATGTAACTGAGCTGAGATTGACAGAAGTGATCAGAAATGAACGAATAGTTAGCTGGGACCAGTGCTCTGTCTTTTTTTGACAGTTTGAATAATTTGAGAATTGCATCAATTATGAATAGTTAGTAAAATGATCAGTTGGCAGAGCTGCACCAATGGGACTTTAATTGTTGTCATTTTACAGACCGAAGGAAACAAAGTGTAAAGCTGAACGTCCCGAAAACATACATTAAAAGGCTTACTTCAGCCAATCCTGATCTGTTTGTAAGGATTTGCTTTGAACTTATTGTTAGATATTGTAAATTACATTCATGGTTTTTCCATAAATGTATTGTATCTGAGGCTGTACATCCCATCCTCACAGCCACCCCCTGTCCCTCTCTGATTGCTCCCCTTCGATTGAGGCAGACAGCGGACAATGGTGAGCCTCATTTGATACCGTTAACATCAGTCCAGCTGGTGAACGCTACATTCACTGAGAGGTGTAACAAGGGACTGTGTGTCTCTTCCAATGTAAAGCCCCCTTCCATTGCCCCTTAATAACAGCATGAACTACATTTCTGTAGTGTCCTTCACATTTGTTCCTAAAGTCAATTGCAGCCAGTGAAGTTATTTTTGGAGTGGGGTACCACTTGTGTAACGTAGGAACATAGCAGTCAGCTTACACACAGTACACTCCCAGCAATATGATCATGATCAGATTAAGCAACACATCCATCCCACGACAAGTCAAACAGAGACCCGCACGAGAAACCTGAGAAGCATGGCATTCCAACCGGAACTCGATCAACAAACCAGAACTGGATCCCATTTACCGCTCCTGAGAAAAAGAACAGGAAATGACATCACCAACCCAAAGAAACCTAAACACATAAATAAAAAGTGAGACATGCTACCAGTGCTTCACTGGAGGCTCATTGGGGATGTTATCTAGTATGGTGATGAAACATCTGAAACCAAACTTTTCAGCTGAGTAAGCAAACTTACATCCATTAAGCTGTTTGCTTCCTGATGGTTGAGGAATACCAGGCTGATTGCCCACTTCTTTTAAATAATGTCATGGGATGTTTTTTACATCCTGTTGAGAAGGTCTGAAATATCTCACCTGAATGATGACCCAACCAGCAATGCATCATTCCCTCAGTACTGCAGTGGATCATTATGTGGGCAATTTCAATGTTTTTGTTAAGTTAACTTGCTTTCCTGAATCTTGTTGGGACACAAATGCTTTTCCCTCTTATCCAGTGATATACAAAACAAATAATTGCTTGGTAGGACAAAACTTAAATGTTGTCAAAAAGAGACACCAAGCTGAGGCTTTTCATTTTGCATTTGTTAGGACTGGAAGCAAGAAACCAAACTTTGAGAGGGAATATCAATTTATACAGCATAAAAGGTGCTGAGATGTTGGAAATCTGTTAATTGTCAATCTTAGTTGGTTAATTAACTGCAGTCCAGACAGGTAGACTCTGGTCAGGGTGTTGCTATGGGAAATTCAACTGGCTGAATCCAAGAGTGTTTCTGAATGAAAAAGGTACAATGTATGCACAAATATCTTTGGCCACACAGAACAGGGTCCTGTGAGTGAGTATACTTAGCACATGCAAAGGGAAAGCTTTGCAACACAGACTAACGATCTTAGAATGTTAAGTCCATAAGACATAGAAGCAGAAATCAGACCATTCAGCCCATAGTGTCTGCTCTGCCATTCAATCATGGCTGATAGGTTTCTCAACCTCATTCTCCCGCTTTCTCCTGATAATCCTTGATCCCCTTGATGCTCAAGAACCTATCTATCTCTATCTTAAGTACACTCAAAGACCTGGCCTCCACAGCCTTCTGTGGCAATGAATTCCATAGATTCACCCTTCTCTGGCTGAAGAATTCCTGCTTATCTCCACTGGTTACCCACTGTGTTCTGAATTTTGCAGGTGTGGTTGGCAAAGTGCCCTCTGCAGACAATCAGAGAGATAGATGTGTTGTTTGATATAGTCCACCAGTTGTTGAGACATATGTCTTCCATGCCTGGCATCACACGGCCATGGAAACTCATTTACCAGCGAATTCATTTGTCTTACTGGCTTGGTGGCAACATCCTGTACCCACTGGTGTGGTTGCTACAAAGTAGCAGCATGAGACAGGCAACTTCACCTGTTTCTCAAACATTCAAGACACCTTCCCCATCCAGGATAATTGGTGTAGACTTGGTCACCTTCAGGGTCAAACATTGCAACCATAGGCTCTTCATGAGTCTGCATGATAGACAGCAAGTGATGGTTTGATAAGGGCCAGAGGGTGTAGTTTTTAACACAATCTCAATATTAAGCTTACATGGTGAGCCATTGACTAGAGATCTATTCATGAGCTTTCTAATCAGGTTGATTTCATTATGCATGTGATTATAGGAATGTAAACGCCCATATTAGTCAGTCAGTGCAGGCTGGTGAGAGATAACTGTAGAGAACCTGCTGACAAGTTTCTCAACGTGGAGGGAAAGAAGCCCACTTAATTATTCCATGACAGTGTTAAATTTATACAGGATGGATTTTAAAGAGCTGAGCAAACAAATTCTGAACAATCCAACAGGTTCAAGTTACACAAACAGGTCATCTACCCCTTACTGCAGTTATGCCAGGTGAGGAGGTTTGTGGTCATTCTGTTGAAGACGCATTTCTCATGGCAACCAATGGAGATGTTGGCAAGAGCTGGGTTCAGAGGTGAACCAACGGCAACGTTATTCTTTTGGTTATACAAGAGGGTTATTGAAACTGAACTCAATCGCTGGAGTTACTAAACTTCATTGGTTCTATGAAAATGGTTTCAGGCACCATTAACACATCAAGACTGTCCAAGATATAGTGACCTACAGCAAATGTCAATGGCTTCCTGACCAGATACACTTGTGAATAGGTTGGCTCAGCTGAAAAGGCAAGGGAGCACAGTGTTGCTCTCCCTGTAGCTTTGTATGATCTTTGCGAAAACGAAGGAATCCTTCACAATATCTGTGGAAACATGGTTTAAAAGTAGCCTGCGGAACTATTAGACCAATTTATGGCTGTGTAGAATCAGAGATAAATAAAATAAGGTGTTACAGTCCATCACTTCAACATGTCATGGGCAGCCCATTTCTACAGGGATACAGCGGGCTGTAAGGGCGAATCCTGTCATATATACTTTTAGGCAGGTTATCACTCCAAAGCAAGTTCAAAAAATGCCTCTGAACCTTACCCTTGAGTGTGCTCGAACTATCTTGTGCAGTAGGAGATTGAATAGAAATGAACTGGGAACTGTCATCATACACCTTTGTTGATGCATTCACATTTCCTGAATACGGCTCGCCCTGGCCCTTTCTCATGTTGACACGTATGTATGCCAGGGTATGTCCTGAGCTTGTGTAACATGACTAGGTGTTTGTGTTGTGTATGAAGATCATAAGGTCTTCCACAATCCATCAGATCAACCAGACAGTGTCTCAGTATTATCCTGCAGAGATAACTGCAGTGAGAAAAGAGGTTGAATTCAGTGAATACCACTTCATCCTTACTGCAGGATGCCAAAGTTGGAACCATAAGTGAGAACAACCTCTTGTCTTCAGTCTCAGACAGACTCAGAAGACAGTTTTTTGAAGGGATTGAGGAAGTGGTTGTTTGCTGTTGCTCCAGCATGAGATCTGCCGCTATCACACGGCCATGGTATTTATCCTGAACAGTCGTCACCCGGTGTTCTAACGGGTGATCGGGAAAGCCTGCTTCTGAGTTGGTCATGCTGGAAGCTGACCTCGCGTGATATTGACAGGTCACTGGATATTGATGGCAGCTGCATGCCTGTGTCTTTTGCAGTTTGGAGACCTGAAGCCCTGTTGTAGTAACTGCTGTAATGCTATCTGATATTGTCTAATCCACTAACATGTACTGATTCCCATCTGGCTGGCTGAGTACTGCACGTCATGTGGTGGGGTCATAGGATCACAAGATTTGGAACCGCATCAGGTCTCAGCCCATTGGTTGATCATGGCTGATATGTTTCTCGACCCCATTCTCCTGACCTCTCCCTATAACATGCACAAAGGGCACCATCAATCATAGGATAACTTAGAGTGCGGAAAGAGGCCATTCAGCCCATCGAATCTGCACCTACCTTCCAAAGAGCATCCCACCCAGACCTGGTTCCCTACTCTATCACCATAACCACACAAAGATCAAGGTTGAAAACTCTTAGATTTGAAAGTTAGCATCGCTTAGGATGTAGAGAAAGCAAGTTACTGTCCAGTCATATTCACTCTCTTCCCAAAGTGGCTTGTTCTCTTTAGATGATGGCAAAGTCCTGTCTTTGGGCAGAGGTGCAGGAGAGAAGGTTTGTAATGTTGCAGGAAGGTGCCCATGAGTAAGTCACTTCTGCATTGTTTTAAAAGCAAACCAACAGAGAGAGGAATTGACTTGGAATCTAGTTGCACTTCTTCCTTTTGGCAGAATCGTTTGATGTTTTTTTCCATAATTTCCTGATTTGAACTGCGCGGAACTGATAGTATTTTAGCAATTTGGAAATCCCCAGCAGGTCAGGCCTGGGAAGGGACAGAAATCACTGCCCAAATAGACAGCCCTGAATTTGAGCATAGATGCCCCCTGTAGAGCTCCAAGCCCTAGTTTTGGGACCCTGATATACCCTGTGTCCTGGGACCTAGTCAGGCAGCATCTGTGATGAGAGAAACATAGGACACATTTCAGATTATTTTAAAAATCATACTACACCAGGTCATAGTCCAACAGGATTATTTGGAAGGACTAGCTTTTCGAGCGCTGCTCCTTCATCAGGTGGTTGTCGGGAATAAGATCGTAGGACACAGAATTTATAGCAAACGTTTACAATGTGATGTAATTGAAATTACATCTTGAAAAAGACCTGGATTGTTTGCTAACTCTCTCATCTTTTAGAATGGGCATGTTGGTTTCAGTTCTAAACCAGGCAAATTTGAGATGATGCATTTTGGAAGGTCTAATTCTAGAGCCTTGGGAAAAGTTGATGTGCAGAGAGATCTGGGAGTTCAGGTCCATTGTATGCTGGAGGTGGCTGCACAGGTGGATAGAGTGGACAAGAAGGCATATGGTATGCTTGCCTTCATTGGACCGGTTATAAGAGCTGGCAGATCATGTTAAAATCGTACAAGACATTGGTTTGGCCGCATTTAGAATACTGTGTACAGTTCTGGTCGCCACATTACCAAAAGGATGTGGATGCTTTGGAGAGGATGCAGAGAAGGCTTACGAGGATGTTGCCTGGTAGGGAAGGTGCTAGCTATGAAGAGAGGTTGAGTAAGTTGGGATTGTTTTCATTAGAAAACAGGAGATAGAGGGGGTACCTGATTGACGTCTACAAAATCATGAAGGATATAGACAGGGTAGATAGAGATAAGCTTTTTCCCAGGGTGAGAGATTCAATAACGAGAGGTCACGCGTTCAAGGTGAGAGGTGAAAAGTTTAAGGGGGATATACCCGGAAAGGACTTTACACAGAGGGTGGTAGGTGCCTGGAACACGTTGCCAGCAGAGGTAGTAGAGGCAGGCACGGTAGATTCATTTAAGGTGCATCTGGACAGATGCATGAGTAAGTGGGGAACAGAGGGATACAGATCCTTAGGAACTGGGCGATGGATTTAGACAGTGGTTTTGCATCAGCACAGGCTTAGAGGGCCAAAGAGCCTGTTCCTGGGCTGTAAATTTTCTTTGTTCTTTGTCCTTTTAATTTTGTACCCCCCAGTCCAACACTGGCACCTCCAAATCATGTCAGATGATAGGTTTGTACAATGGTTATAGCATAGAATGAGGCCATTTGGTCTATTGTGCCCATGCTGGCTCTCTATAAGAGCAACTCCGTTAGATCCCACTCCCCTGCCTTTTATCTGTAACTCTGCAGGACTTTTCTCTTCCGATAGTTATCCAATTTTCTTTAGAAAGCATATTCCAGATCCTAACCATTCGCCGTGTAACAAAAATCACCCTGCATTGGTGTCCTCTGAATCCGTGACCCTTTTGCTAATGGGAGCGATTCCTTCCTAGCTACTCTGTCCAGACCCCCTTCATTTTAAGATTGAGGAAATTTATCATCACCATCTCTATCAGGTAAAGGGTCGTAAAGGGTTTGCTGCCCTGGTTTACAGCAAATCTCACAATTCAAGAAAGAAGTGAAGCACGATCCTAAGTGAATCTCGCAACAACACATCAGCCCTAATTTAACATCATGGGTGGGGTTGATGTTAGATACACAAGCTGGCTTTGGTTTCTGAGAAAGCTGTAGTAAACTTTTAGAAATCTCACTATGGCATCCTGTGAAATGGAATAAATTGAATGAGAATAAGTCATCCACTACTGCAGGATTGATGTGAAAATTGAAATGTGCCGTTCAGGTTGAACATAAGAAATAGGAACAGGAGTAGGCCATTTGGCCCCTGATGCTTGCCCTAGCATTCTACAAGGTCATGCCCCAGGCTTCAAGTCCTCTGTCATGATAGCTCCTCATAAGGTTTGAGTTATAGTGAGAGGTTGGATAGGCTGGGAGTTTTTTCACTGGAGCGTGGGATGTCGAGGGGTGACCTTATAGAGTTTTATAAAACCATGAGGGACATAGATGAGGTGAATGGCAGGTGTCTTTTCAAGTGGGGGATTTCAAGACTCGGGGATGTACTACTAAGGTGAGCTGAGAAAGATTTAAAAAGATCACGAGGGGCATCTTTTTTACACAGAGAGTGGTTCGTGTGTGGAATCAACTTCCACAGGAAGTGGTGGATGTAGGTACAGTTACAACATGTAAAAGATGTTTGGATAAGTGCATAATAAGAAATATTTGGAGGGATATGGGCCAAGCGCAGACAAGTGGGACTAGTTTACTTTGGGATTCTGGTCGGCATGGACTGGTTGGACCGAAAGGTCTGTTTCAGTGCTGTATGACTCTCTCTCTCTATAATCTTCAACTTCTTCTAAAACATTTTCAATGAACTAGCCTCTGCAACAATGTGGAGGAGGGAATCACAGACGTTCATTACCTTCTAAGAGAAGACATTCCTTTGTATGTAAATGTATGTCCCTCATTCTGTAACTATGTCCCCTGGTTTGTGATTCATCCATCAGTGCAAATAGACAATAGACAATAGGTGCAGGAGTAGGCCATTCAGCCCTTCGAGGTAAAATGAAGGGCTTTTGCCCGAAATGTCGATTTCGCTGCTCGTCGGATGCTGCCTGAATTGCTGTGCTCTTCCAGCACCACTGATCTATTCAGCCCTTCGAGCCTGCACCGCCATTCAACATGATCATGGCTGATCATTCCTAATCAGTATCCTGTTCCTGCCTTATCTCCATAACCCTTGATTCCACTATCTTTGAGAGCTCTATCCAACTCTTTCTTAAATGAATCCAGAGACTGGGCCTCCATTGCCCTCTGGGGCAGAGCATTCCACACAGCCACCACTCTCTGGGTGAAGAAGTTTCTCCTCATCTCTGTCCTAAATGGTCTACCCTGTATTTTTAAGCTGTGTCCTCTGGTTCGGCATTCACCCATCAGCGGAAACATGTTTCCTGCTGCCAAAGTGTCCAATCCTTTCATAATCTTATATGTCTCAATCAGATCCCCTCTCAGTCTTCTAAACTCAAGGGTATACAAGCCCAGTCGCTTCAGTCTTTCAGTGTAAGGTAATCCCGCCATTCCAGGAATTAACCTCGTGAACCTATGCTGCACTCCCTCAATTGCCAGAATGTCTTTCCTCAAATTTGGAGACCAGAACTGCACGCAGTACTCCAGGTGTGGTCTCACCAGGGCCCTGTACAGCTGCAGAAGCACTTCTTTGCTTCTATACTCAATTCCTCTTGTTATGAAGGCCAGCATGTTATTAGCCTTCTTCATTACCTGCTGTACCTGCATGCTTACCTTCATTGACTAGTGTACAAGAACACCCAGATCTCTCTGTACTGCCCCTTTACCTAAATTGATTCCATTGAGGTAGTAATATTTTCTTCACATTTATTCTGCCATTCAATCTAATCATGGCTGATCCTCTATCTCAATGCCATATTTCTGCTTTCTCCACACAACCCTTGATGCCTTTAAAACATAAACATGTATCTACACCTTTCTTGAATATTTTCAGTGACTTGGCCTCCACAGCTGGAGAATTCTACAGCTTCAATACCCTTTGAATGAAGAAATATTGCCTCACCTATGTCTTAAATAATCTATTCTAAAATAACCTGTTAGAATGCCATACGTATCATGCCCCCTCAGAATCTTGTATATTTTGATAAGATCATTTCTTGTCCTACTACACTCCAATGAATAACATTATGGGTGGCATGGTGGCAAAGTGGTTTGCACTGCTGCTTCACAGCGCCAGAGACCCGGGTTCAATTCCCGCCTCAGGCGACTATCTGTGTGGAGTTTGCACATTCTCCCCATGTCTGCGTGGGTTTCCTCCGGGTGCTCCGGTTTCCTCCCACAATCCAAAAATGTGCAGGTTAGGTGAATTGGCCATGCTAAAGGTGCCTGTAGTGTTAGGGGAATGGATCTGGGTGGGTCGCGGGTCAGTGTGGACTTGTTGGGCCGAAGGGCCTGTTTCCACACTGTAAGTAATCTAAAAAAAAACCAACCTAACCTGTTCAGCCTATGAACTCAGCCCCTTCATCCGAGGAATCAACCCAGTGAATCACTTCTGAGCTGCCTCAGTGCCAGTATACACTTTCCCAAATACGAGTACCAAATCTTTACTCTTAGTATGGCTTCTAAAACCCCTGTTGTAACAAGAATTCCCTGTCTTTAAACTCCATCCACCTAGCAATAGAGGCCAAAATTCCATTCCATTTAGAAGAACTGAAAGGTTAGTCACAGTGGTGAAACCTTCAAGCATTCTCTCCCATGGATGAGTAAAGGAGCAGCAGAGGAGTTGCTGAGAGGAGGAGATGACTGCACTTGTGAACTCTGCCCCCAGAGGCAAAGGTTCAGTTTTTGATCCTCTGTGACTCTGTATGTCAAACCAATCCATTTCACTTTTTTAAAAAATATATATTCTCTTGCCTCGGGCACCGAGTGTGTATGTTGTAAACCCAAAATTTCCGTTTACTGCCCAATTAGGTTCAATGTACTTTTAGTGTTTTAGTGGGTCAGACTGTGAGGATTTTGTAAATCTAATATGGAATAAAAGCAGCTAATGGAAAATCATTACAGGGTAAATTCTGGTGGTAAACCCATTACCACTGCTCCTATTTCCGTGAAAGTTTGCATTGATTTCTTTTCACAGCTGTAAAAAAATTTATTATCGCATGAATACCAATATTGGATGCTTGATTTTCCTTCTGGGATGGCTGAAATAAATTAATCTTACTGCCCGTGATCCAAATTGAGGCATTTTGTCAGTAAGTAAGGAAAAGATGTTTCCGCTGGTAGGACAGTTGGTAACTGGAGGACAAGATTTGATGTAATAGCTGGAAAGCACCTGAGGTGGAGATGAGTTTTTTTATATATACAATGCGAGCTGTTATGATTTGGAATGAGCTGTCTGAGAGCAAAGTAGTTTCAACAGTGATTCTCAAAGTGGAATTGGATCTATAAGAAGGAGAGAAAATTGTTGGCAGAGAGGAGGTCACGAGAGCATGAGATGAATTGCTCTTTCAAAGAGCTGGCACAAGCACAGGGGGCTGAGTGGCCTCCTAAGTACTGCGATTCTGGTAATTCAGGAAGTGAAGTGACATATGCATTCTTCCAGTGAGGATGCTGCCAACTGAAATGGAGCCAAAACCTGCATTTACGCAGGATGGTCGCTTTGGAAACTCAAAAACATCATGAATAGGAGCAGAAGCTGTTACTTGCGTTGATTGATTGCGTTAGAACAGGATTTGAACCGAAGGCCACAGGGCATTGATTGCCTCTGCTACTCCCGGAAGGTATTTTCTTCTCTGAGTTCTTTTAATGGAAACCGCCTTTCAGAAGAACCGACCAGGTTTGTAACCTCAGCGGCGAAGAAATTGACAGAGACATAGGCATAGAAAATAGGATCAGGCATAGGCCAACGATTCCTCTGATCCTTCTCCATTATTCAATCTGATCATGACCATCTACGTCTCAGGGCCATACTCCCACTTTCTTCCATACTCAGAGAAGCCTTTAAAATCTAAAATAATTATCTGTGTCTTTCTTGAATATGTACAATGACTTGACCTCCACAGTCTTCTGTGGTGGAGAATTCCTATCCTTTTGAGTGAAGATTTTCCCTCAGCTTAGTTGTAAATGACACACTTCAATTCCGAAAGGTACGTAAGGAATATGAAAAAGACTCAGTTGAGTAAAGTGTTATTGCTAAGGATGAAATTTACAGTCCAAACAGTTACTAATTTTTGCAGCTATAAAGGACATTGGTGAGGCCACACTTAAAATACTGTGTTCAGATCTGGTCTCCCTGCTATAAGAAAGATGTTGTTAAACTTAAAAGGGTGCAGAAAAGATTTACGAGGTGGTTGCCAGGATTGGAGGGTTTGTGCTATCGGGAGAGGCTGAATAGGCTGGGGCTGATTTCCCTGGAGCATCGGATGCAGAGAGGTGACCATTATAGAGATTTATAAAATCATGAGAGGTGTGAATAGGGTAAATAGACAAGGTATTTTCCCCAGGGTGTGGGGTTCAAATATTATAAGGCTTAAAGTGAGAGGGGAACGATTTAAAATGGACCTGAGGGGCAACTTGTTCATGCAGAGGGTGGTGTGTGTATGGAATGAGCTGCCAGAGGAAGTGGTGGAGGCTGGTACAATTGCAACATTTCAAAGGCATCTGGATGGGTATATGAATAAGAAGGGTTTAGAAGGATATGGGCCAAATGCTGGCAAATGGGACTGGATTAATTTAGGATATCCGATCAGTTGGACAGATGGGTCTGTTACTATGCTGTACAACTCAATAACTCTATCACTCTGACCCCTGATGCTAGATTCCCAAAACAGGGAACATCATCCTTGCATCTAGTCTGTCCAGTCCTGTAAGAATTTTATACATTTCAATCACATTCCCTCTGATCCTTCCCAACTCTGGTGAATATAGGTCAAGCGGAACCAATCTTTTCTCATGGGATAGTCTTGTCATCCCTGGTATGAGCCTCGAGTGAACTGCTGCTGCATTCCTTCTATGGCAAGTACATTCTCCCTTAGGTAGGGAGACCAAAACAGCGCACAACATCCCAGCTGTGGTCACACCAAGGCCCTATAGAACTGCAGGAGAAAGTGAGGACTGCAGATGCTGGAGATCAGAGCTGAAAATGTGTTGCTGGAAAAGCGCAGCAGGTCAGGCAGCATCCAAGGAACAGGAGAATCGACGTTTCGGGCATAAGCCCTTCTTCAGGATTCCTGAAGAAGGGCTTATGCCCGAAACGTCGATTCTCCTGTTCCTTGGATGCTGCCTGACCTGCTGCGCTTTTCCAGCAACACATTTTCACCTATAGAACTGCAGTAAGACATCACTACTTCTGAACTCAAATTCTCATGCAATGACGGCCAATATATCATTTGGCCTTCTAGCTGCTTTGGGCACCTGCCTGTCTGCTCCCATTGACTGGTACAATAAAGATCAGGAACACAATATGGACTTTGCTGGTTTCCTCATTTCCCCTCCCCCCACCTTACCTCAGTTCCAATCTTTCAGCTCAGCACTGTCCTCATGACCTGTCCCACCTGTCAATCTCCCTTCCCACCTCTCTGCCCCACCCTTCCTTCTGATTATCACCTCCATCCCCACCCCCATTCACCTATTGTACTCTTTGCTACCTTCTCCACCCTCCTCTCTAACCTATCACCTCCATCCCCACCCCTATTCACCTATTATACTCTTTGCCACCTTCTCCCCAGCCCCAATCCCCCCCACCCCCTAGTTATCTCTCCACCCTGGAGACTTCCTGACTCTATTCCTGATGAAGGGCTTTTGCCTGAAACGTCAATTTTCCTGCTCCTCGGATGCCGCCTGACCTGCTGTGCTTTTCCAGCACCACTCTAATATAGACTCTGATCTCCAGCATCTGCAGTCCTCACTTTTGCCAAAATGTAACCATCACTAGTTGGAGCAGTTCGGGAATGGATTCTTCTAGGAAGTGGCCTTTCGACACAAATAATCTGGTCTCCCTGTCATAGGAAGGATACTATTAAGCTGGCATGGGTTCAGAAAAGATTTACCAGGATATTTCTGGGACCGGAGGGTTTGAGTTGGAAGGAGAGGCTGGATAGGCCAGGACTTTTTTCACTAGGGTGTAGGAGGTTGAGGGGTGACCTTGTAGAGTTTAATAAAGCCATGAGGGGTATAGAAAAAGTGAATGGCAAGTGTCCTTTCCCTAGGGTGAGGAATTTCAAGACTAGGGGACATATTTTTATGATGAAAGGAGAAATATTTTAAAAAGACATGGGGAGAAATGTTTTTGTTTCACACAGAGAGTCCTTCGTGTGTGGAATGAACTTCCAGGGGAAGTGATGGATGCGGGTACAGTTACAATGTTTATAAGACATGAATAGGAAAGGTTTGAAGGAATATGGGCCAAATGCAGGCAAATGGAACTGGTTTAGTTTGGGATTATGGTCGGCACAGAATGGTTGGACCAAAGGGTTTGTTTCCATGTCGTATGACTTTTGTGGATCTTATTGATTAGGCATTGGCTGGTACATACCAAAACCTTATTTCATGCTGGGCGAGTTATTGATTTGTGCTGACGTGGTGATGTTCCTGGCTGGGCTGGACAGCTGACAGGTACTAGTTAGTGAAGGGCAACTACTTAACCGTGAAGAAAGTATTAGCAAATCAGTTGGAAATGTCAGAGCAGAATTGACATGGGAATCCTATTCACCCTTCCAGTGGTATTTCAGGTCAGATTACAAAAAGAAAAAATATTACTCTGGGGTAACATAGCTCTCTGGATGGGTAGAAGTGAATAGTAATTTAAGAAACAATTTGGGGGGGTATTTTTCCTGAGGTTGGGACCCTGATTTCAGCAACATTCCTCAGTCCCCCAGTGTATCATCTTGACTCTTGACACCCAAGTATTTTTATGTGTGTGTTATTTAATGGCCAGGGTTCATGGTCACTATTCCAATTAAGTGGGTTCTGAGGCTACAGAGTCAATAAAAAGCCATGCAACCCTCTCAGACAAACAGAGAGGGTTGGGAGCTGTCAATGTACTGAGGAGAGAGAAAGGGTATCTCTATCTTGAGATGCATCATAAGGACTACTTGAAAATCTTAGACTAAAACTGACTATAACTCTATAATTCATACAATGGAAGGATAGAGGTGTGGCCATCTCATAACTGTGGGCATGAAATGGGGGTATTTGGCAGGAGAATGGGTGACGTTAGGATGTCAAATATGTGTGGGTTTCTCAATCCACTCCCTGTAGATTCTTCCATCCTGGAGACACTTCCAGTTGGCTTTGGTCTTAATAGGTCCCTAATGATACCTGTACCAGCACTTGTTGGCAGATAGTTTCTCACCTCTTCCGGCAAGCTGGCAAGTTCCAACATAGCTTAGTGGTGGCACTTAACCGAAAACTAGCATTGGCACAAGTGGTAAGTAATTGCAAACCATTCTGAAGGGATTTATAGATTCTAACTCTTATTTAGAACTAAGTTACATCAAAAGTATTTCTCTGGTAACGTCTCAACTCTGAGTTCAAGTTTGTGAATTCCACAAATGCTTACACTTGGCTCTGTAGGATTTATATAACCATCCCACAGGTGAGTAAATTGCCCGAGAATGTTACCTTGCTGCATACCTCTTAATTATAAGCTTTATCAACACCATAAATGTCCCAGATATGTTAAGGGTCTAGAATTCCTCTTGCCTGAATGTAT
Source organism: Chiloscyllium plagiosum (assembly GCF_037043375.1). Taxonomy (NCBI): domain Eukaryota; kingdom Metazoa; phylum Chordata; class Chondrichthyes; order Orectolobiformes; family Hemiscylliidae; genus Chiloscyllium; species Chiloscyllium plagiosum. The sequence continues at coordinate 9,591,865 of NW_028270175.1, forward strand.
ACTTCCTTGCTTAAGGATTATATGAAGAGTAGAGTTCTTTGCAGTTGTAACAGAAAAACCTAAATGAAATGATTTATCAATTTAACAATTTTATTAACAAATTACAAACTACACATTATGATCAACAGTATGGCTGTGTAGAAGCTATTAAAAGGTGGAATATCAATTCCAATATAATCCAGATTGATATTATTTTTAACTATTCTGGAATATCTTGGAATGGGTAAGAATAAAGTATAAAGAATAGAATATCCATCAACATTTAAAATAAAGTTTTATGTAAATTCCTCAGCAAGCTGGGCTTATACACTTAATGGTAAGGTCCTAGGGAGTGTTGCTGAACAAAGAGACCTTGGAGTGCAGGTTCATAGCTCCTTGAAAGTGGAGTCGCAGGTAGATAGGATAGTGAAGAAGGCGTTTGGTATGCTTTCCTTTATTAGTCAGAATATTGAATACAGGAGTTGGGAGGTCATTGGGAGGATGTTGTGAAACCTAAAAGGGTTCAGAAAAGATCTACAAGGATGTTGCCAGGGTTGGAGAATTTGAGCTATAGGGAGAGATTGAATAGGCTGGGGCTGTTTTCCTGGAGCGTTGGAGGCTGAGGGGGGCCCTTATAGAGGTTTATAAAATCATGAGGGTCATGGATAGGATAAATAGACAAAGTCTTTTCCCTGGGGTGGGGGAGTCCAGAACTAGAGAGAAGAGTTTAGGGTGAGAGGGGAAAGACGTAAACAAGACCTAAGGGGCAACTTTTTCACGCAGAGGGTGGTACACGTATGGAATGATCTGCCAGAGGAAGTGGTCGATACTAGTTGCAACATTTAAAAGGCATCTGGATGGGTATATAAGTAGGAAGTGTTTGGAGAGGTATGGGCCAGGTGCTGGCAAGTGGGACTAGATTGGTTGGGATATCTGGTCAGCATGGACGGGTTGGACCAAAGAATCGTTTCCATGCTGTACATCTCTGTGAGTCTATGACTCTAAGTATGATGTATTTGCCTAGCGGGAGAAATAGTCCTTTAAGAAGTTCTAAGTCTGCCTTTGACCCCACCTCCACAGTCATTTAAAGATTTGTGTTTCATTTACAAAGCTGAGGTGAGGAAAGCTGGTAGCAACTTGTAATGAAGTATTGTCTAATGCTGCCATTGGTGTGAATCTTGGACCCCATCAACATCTAGGTCAAAGTGAGGTTGGACTACAACACAAACAGATGGTAATTTCAGTCAGCTGGGTCAGATGCCATAGTTCAATGCCATGTTTCACTCTTAGACTAATATGTAGGCTTTCTAAAGGACATTTCTGTTTCAAGAAAGAGAACTGGAACTAAGTTGTTGGAAGTAAGATTTTTATCATATCCTTGCCTTTTAAAATGAATGTACATAAAAGTTTGAGGATTCATGGAGAAGGATAATTTTTTTCATGGTATACGGATATCTCTGTCAAGGCTTTATTTTGTTGCATGTCTATAATTGCCCTTGAACTGTGTGTCTTGCAGTTGAGAAGGCTTTTTAGACCATTTCAGAGGGCTTTTAAGGTCAAGTACATTGTATGGGTCTGGAGTCATGTTAGGCCACGCTAGGTAAGGTCGGTAGATTTCCTTTTCTAAAGAACATTAATGAACCAGCTGGTTTTTCACACCAATCCACAATCGTTGAGACTATCTTACTAATAGTCTTAAAATTGGATTCCATCACAGTCTGTAGTGGGATTGAACCTGTGCCCTTCAAATTAATTAAGCATTAGTCAGTCAGCTTAGACCTCTGGATTACTAGTCCAGCATCATTACCCAGAAGCTGCCATATAGTCAATACTTCCACATGCCAGTGGAAAAGCTGTGCCTGGCAAAAGTGGGAATCATTGAAATTTATAATCCTGGGGCTCTGACTGTTGCTCTCTGTTGCCCATAGGATGAGCCTTTGAGACATAATTGAGCTTGCTTCATATTTATGTCGAATATGCTTGTATGAATGTCATTCAGGTTTAGAAGCTGGATGACAGGAGCTTAACAGGAACCACTTATTGCATATTGTTCATATTTCAGTAAGCAAGGACATAAAAATAATTGTACAGAAGTGAGGCTTTGTTTCATTATCTTAATGCAACATGTGGTGTGATACTGAGCTGAGATGTCTAGAGTTAGTTAAGATGGAGCAGACTAACGGTCGGAGCTTACGGTTGATATCCCATGGGAGATATTCCAATTGTGTAGGTATTCCAGTTGTAAAATATATACATAGAACGTCTCCGTCCCTAACTGCATTCAATTGCCTTTTCTGTCCTTTAGCATCCCTTCACTTTCCTGGTTTTAATATAAAACATGTTTGCCCTCCTCTTTTGATTGTTCAACATTAGCTGAGAAATTATTCAAGAGAGGAATGCATATTGACTGCTATCCTCTAACATTATGGAGTTCTATTTGGACTGTTTAAAAAAAAGTCCCACCATTATCCTGCTTTTCTATTCAACTGTATCTTGCTGGCAGCAGTCCTATAAGACGACAAGGTATAGGAGTAGAATTAGGCCAATCAGCCCATCAAATCTGCTCTGTTTTTCAATCACGACTAATATGTTTCTTAATCCCATTCTCCTGCCTTCTCCCTGTAACCTTTGATCCTTCTACTAACCAAGAACCTACCAACTCTGTCTTAAACACATTCAACTATTTGACCTCCATGGCCTTCTAGGCAGAGTTCCACAGAGTCACCACCCTCTGGCTGAAGAAATTCTTCCTCATCTCAGTTCAAAAGGGTTGCCCCTTCACTCTGAGGCCGTGCCCTTAGATCCGAGTCTGTCCTCCTAGTGGAAACATCTTCTCCATGCCTGCTCTATGCAGACCGCTCAGTATTCTGTAAATTTCAATCAGACCTCCCCCTCATTCTTCCATTGAGTACAGGCCCAGAGTCCTTCACTGTTCTTCATATGATAAGCACTTCATCCCCCAGGATCATTCTTGTAAACCTCTTCCAGACACCCTCCAATGCCAGCACATCCATCCTTAGATATGGGACCCAAAACTCTCACAATATTCCAAAGGCAGTTTGACTAGAGTCTTATACAGCCTCAGCAGTACATCCCTGCTCTTGTATTCTAACCTGCTTGAAATGAATGCTAACATTGCATTTGCCTTCCTAACTGCCAACTGAACCAGCATGGTAAAAACAAGGACTGTAGATGCTGGAAACCAGAATCAAGATTAGAGTGGTGCTGGAAAAGCACAGCAGGTCAGGCAGCATCCGAGGAGCAGGAAAATCGACGTTTCGGGCAAAAGCCCTTCATCACCAACTGAACCAGCATGTTAACCTTACGAAAATTCTGAACTAGGACTCCTATGTGCCTTTATGCTTCAGATTTCTGAAGTCTATCCCCATTTTAAAAATAGTCTACTCCTCTATTCTTCCTACTAAAGTGCATAACTTCACATTTTGCCACATTGTATTCCAACTGCCACTTCTTTGCCCTCTCTCCTAGCCCTCTCTCCTGTCCATGTCCTTCTACAGCCTCTCCACTTCCTTAACACTACCTGTTCCTCCACCTATCTTTGTGCCATCTGCAAACTTAGCCACAATGTCTTCAGTTCCTTTGTCCAGTTCAATAATGTATAACCTGAATAGTTGTGGTCCCAACATGGACCCGTGCAGAACTCCACTCGTCACAGGTTGCCATTCTGAAAAAGGTACCTTTACCCCTACTGTGTGCCTTTTGCCAGTCAGACAAACCTCTGCCCATGCCAGTACCTTGCCCCAAACACCATGAGCCCTATTTGACTTTAGCAGCCTCCTGTGTGGTACCTTGAAAAGAGGTCTTCTGGAAGTCCAAATAGATCACATCCACTGACTCTCCTTTGTCTAACTTGCTCGATATCTCCTCAAAGAATTCTAACAGATTTATCCTGCCTCTGAATTAAAGAATTACAGGTTCCTGGGTCCTGCCTCAAGCATAAGATTCAGGCTGGATACTTGAGGTTGGGGGAGGAGATTGTTCTATGGAACAATGAGTGGTGTCCTTGCCTCTGAGTCAAGTTTAAGTCCTTCTCCAGGATTTGATGGCCAAAGAAGGTGCCTTTGTAACATGGCCAATGTTTTAATTAGCAATTTGTAAATCCTTCCAATATGCATTTGTGGATGTGGATCAATATGTCATGCTCGTCATGCATTAGTGCCAGCTCGCAAACGATCGTCTGGTGAATTGTTTCAGGAAAAGAAAGTCTATCAATGAAAACAGATGTAAGCAGTTTGCCTTGTCTGCATCCACATGCCTCTGGATGTGTGAAGAGGAATACTGAGAGGCTGCTCCAGTACCAGATGTGGGCATCTTCCAGATAAGGGCCCCCAATCTGCACTCTTTGGCAGGTCAGGCAGCATCCGAGGAGCAGGAAAATCGACGTTTTGGGCAAAAGCCCTTCATCAGGAATAGAGGCAGGAAGCCTCCAAGATGGAGAGATAAAAAAGCTCTAGACACTGCCTTTTTGCTGTTAGTGAGAGTTTGGTGTGAAGAAATTACCTGCTGCATTTTCTATAGTACAAAAGTGACGTCTCTTCAAAAAGTATTTCATTGATTTTAGAATGCTTTATGATGTCCTGCGGTGGAAAATGGCATCCTATAAATGGGAGAATTTTTGTTTTCTTGCACAAGGTGTTCTTGCAAGAATGGAACTTTTCCTAATATGTTTTGTCTCCTGTTTTACAAAATTATGTTCCTTGTGATTTATTTTAGCCCCACCTCGCTAATGTTTGTTCTTGTCCGAGTGCAGCTTGGATTTAAGCATAGCGTATGTTTCAAACTTTGGCCAGTCACTGCGCTAGGTAATATGGTAGCACAGTGGTCGCTCTGTCCCTGGCTAAGTCAAACATGGAAAAATGTTTTAAAAACTAAACTGGGGCAAGGGGTGGGGGGAGAAATGAGATCATTTCAATAACTTATGTTCACCAGATGTGTTACAGTCTTTTCACATTAGCCAAGTTGGAGCATTAGGTATTGTGTCTTTAAAGGGGACGTGATTAGTGTCTTGTTTCCTCTGATTATTATCGATTGTTTCAACACACCCTATGCTGTCTGTATGTTCCCTATTAGTCACCAAGTGGAAAGTACATCTTTTTCCTTTGCTAGGCCTGAAACCCAGTATGCTTTTCCTTTAAAGACACGTGATCAGCAGCCCACACATGGTTCCTCTCTCTTCTCATATGTGTGTGTGATGTAAGCACTTATTCTTGAAGCACTTCCAAGCAGCATAGACAGAGTAAGTACACACAGACTTGGTACCATGGGAATTACAATCACCAGCTGACCAGCTTCTTGTGTACCACACCTTGGTGTTAAAGGGACCATATTTAAAATCAATATGTGTTGGATACATTCTGTGTAATGTTAAAATGTCTCTGAAGCCCTCTCCTGAACGTAAACCTACTGTTGTATATTTCCATTTAGCAATGTTAAGGACCTGCTTTTGCTCAGTGGCCATGATCAGTTAGTTGATTTTTGACCCTGTTAGTTTTAAAGTGCTGCCAATTGGGGTGCTCGCAACTGTTTCTTTTCCACGTTATACAGCGGCTCAGATTGTCGAAGGGTACATTGGGTGAAGTTGTTATCTCTGCGAATTGGTTTCTCTCTGTGACAAAAGTAGAAATTGCTGCAAAAGTTCAGCAGGTCTGGCAGCACCTGTGATGCTGAGTTTTTCCAGCAGTTTCTATTTTTGTTTCTGATTTTAGAGCATCCGCAGTTCTTTCGTTTTTTGGTTTCTCTCTGTGGGCATTCCTGGGGATCACTATTAAGCTGGAGTTCTGCTTGTGTGCTTTTTAAAAAAAAATTTAAATAGTGGAATTCAAACTAGGTTTTCGACCCAAGTCAGGACCTGGCTGCTGAGGGGGAAGGTGTTGGTATGTCAGGGAGAGGTGTTTGTTTGGGGTGAGGAGGGGAGAGTTAACAGGTGAACTCAGACACCGCACTTTTTTAAATGGAAGGTGCAGGTAAGGCTGTAGATGTTGCCGTTTTAAGAATGTCATTGCCCTTTTAAGCGGCGGCGCTCTGAGACTGAAGGATAAAAGGGAAGAGGCACATAGTGTGTGGTGTGGGGTGGGGGAAATCTTTGTGGCTGGCCTTTTTTTTGTTGCGTGTGTACAGAGTTCAAACTGAACCTGTAGCTCTAGGCGGTCCAAGTGACTCATTCAGGTGACGCTTGTGGATTAACGGAGAGTTTATTTAACAGTCTGTTGGCAAGATACCAAGTGAGCGAAGTTTGAACAGAAGCAGACGGTGGGAGTGCAGAGTAACTAGATGCAAATGACACTGTGTCGATTTTGGCTTTTAGATTATCTAATTTTATTATCTACAAATGCAATCCACCCTGTTTTTTTTCCCCATCGAGCGGATGCTGTGGTGAAAAAAAAAGGCTTTTTCGACTGCAGCTGTTTCTCTCTGTCCTTCTCCCTGCAACCCCCCTCGGAGCAAGGAGAGAGAGTTGGTGTGTATTCTGAGCTCTCGCCCGGCCTTACTAAGCAATCCCCTTTTGCGTTAAATTAGCAACTTGATAAAAGCTGACGCAGGCAACCGATAAAGGAGGGGTAGGGAGGTGATGCAGAGCTTGAAACTGTCAGAAACTCTCCAGGGTATTCTCTATTCACACAACTGAAGGAGGGGTGTCATTGCAAGCACGGGCCGCTCGGAAACACTGGCCGGCTGCTGTACCCTAAATCGCAGGATAGAATCATAGGCTCATTGTGGAAAGTGGCCGTTCGGTCCATCGAGTCTGCACTGACCCTCCGAAGAGCATCCCACCTAGACCCAGCCTACCCCTGTAACCCTGCATCTCCTGTGGCTAATCCACCTAGCCTATATATCTCTATACACTACAGGCAATTTCCCATGATTATTCCACCTCGTCTGCATGTCCCTGGACCCTATGGGTATTTTCCCATGGCTAATCCACCTCGCCTGCATGTTTTTGAACCGTGGAAGGAAGCCAGAGCACCCGGAGGGGAGACATGCAGACACGGGGAGAACGCTTTCTGCTTAGAACTGGGATGCTGTGATATAAAGCAACCTACAGCGTGTGGCGCAAAGAAGCGGGGGAGGAAGCATCTTGGTGTCTGTAAGCTGCACTGATCTCCTTGACACAAAGGGCAAGCTTCTTTTAATGTGATGCACCAGATGTTCCTATTTACACCCTTCAACAGATTTGGTTTAAGGAATACAGAACTGGGATTTTGATGCTGTAAAGTCGGTGCTGGATGCATTCTGAATGTTGTGACAGAGTGAGCAGCTAATTACCCTGGCAGTAATCACACACCATGGCAGAGGATTAAATGGGTAGCCGAGCTGCTTTAGATGCCTTGGGGGAACGTGACTCACTCAAACAGCATAGCTGTTCCCAAAGCGCATGGCTTAGTTTGGGTGTTGCTGAGCGGCATTTTGTTTGGTCTGTTAATGCTCATTACGGGCTGGTGTGAAGCTCTAGTTAACCTGGGTGGGAAGTGGCTGGTCAAGTTGAGGAGTGGGTAAAGGTGATTGGGGAAGGAGCATCTGGTATTAGTCGCCAGTTCTTATTGGAATTAGACTACCACGTTATTAATGCATTTCCCAGTACATTTAAGCCTCAAACCTGACAAACATCACAGTGACAGTCACCTGGGTGACTCGATTTACTGAAAGTGCTGCCTCTGTTGACAATTCGTGTGTGCCACTAACACATCCCCTTTGGCATTGCTCTTTGTAACATGCGTCATGCTCCTTTGTCTGACTGAGGTTAGGCTACATCTCCTTTTAAGATCACACAACCTCGTAGTGTTCTGATCAGGCGCATCTTGAGGTCAGCCTGGTCCTTCTCCAGGTTGGTAGCAGCTGCAGGTTTGAAAATTCTTGGCCCCTGTCCAAGGTTTCAAAATGAAGCAGCCTGCAGGAAATGACTGGATTATATTTAAAATCCGTAAAATGAAAATGCATGACACTCTTGTGGTGTGGCACCCACTGTGTGATAGACACAAAACCCTCTGCATCTGTTCACACAAGCAGATAGGTAAGTTTTTATTACCACCCCCCCCCCCCCCCTTCACTCAGTTGAATCACTGGCTCTAATGTTATGTGGACTTTACTGTTGGCATTATGTTAGGTTTTTTACGAATTGCAGACGCTGAACAGAGTGAAACAACTTGTTTTAATTTCACATCAAGTGGCAGACATTTGAAGAGAAAATGTATTGTTGCAAAAAATCATAGATTCCCTACAGTGTGAAAGCAGGCCACTCAGCCCACTGAGTCCACACAGATTCTCCAAAGAGCATCTTGCTGAGCCCCAACCTCCCTATCCTAGCCCTGTAATCCTGCATTCCTCATGGCTAACCCATCTAAGCCTGCACACTATGAGCAATTTAGCCTCATAATCTGCACATCTTTGGACCGTGGGAGGAAACTGGGACACCAGGAAAAAACCCATATAGACATGGGGAGAATGTGCAAACTCCACCCAGACAGTCACCTGAGGCTGTGAAGCAGCAGTGCGAACCACTGAGCCATCCTGAAATTATTGTGACATTTTTGCTTTATTTTAGGTAATATATCTTGGTTAGCTCCGTTGGCTGGATGGAAGGCTTGTGATGTAGAGAGATGCCAACAGCTCAATCCCCACACCAGCTGAGGTTACCATAAAGGGCTCTCCTTCAACCTCTCCTCTCACATGAGATGTGGTGACCCTAAGGTTAAACCATCACCAGTCATGCCTCTCTCTCTGCACGGTGACCCCATGCTAAGTCAGGGTTCACCCAGCGTTTTGGGGGTCGTGTGTTAATTCCCTTCATTCAACACTGAATATGGGTTTACTGACTTTGTTAAAAGGATGAAGTTTACTCAAGCTTGGAGGAGTAAGTGACACACTGGTAATGTCACTGGGTTAGTAATCTAGAAGTAATGCTGTAAAGACATGAGTTCAAACCCAATTGTATTTAAATGCAATGAATAAATCTGGAATTAAAAGTTAGTTTCAGTAATGATGACTATGAAACCGTTACCAATTGTTAAAAAATCTGGTTAAGGAATCCCCTTAATAAAAGAAAGGATCAGGTCTATGTGTGGTTGCAGGCCTACAGCAATGTGGTTGACTCTTAGCTGCCCTTTGCAATGACCTAGCAAGCCACTCCGTTGTATCAAGCTGTAATGAAGTCTAAAAGGGATGAAACTGGGGACCAGAAATGGCAATGGCAATGGCCATCTCACTGTAACATCTGGGCAGTTGTGCCTTGATTGGAGCGTTGTCCCACAAACTGATCAAGTTGTGGGCAAATTGTATCTTCTGGACTGTGCCAGGTGTTACCAGCTTCCGTCCTGTGCCACCAGAGTTGGCAGCACAGTGGTACACAGGGAGGAGGGATTTGCTCTGAGTGTCCTCAACATTAACTCTGCATCTAATAAACACCAATCTGTCACCAAACCTGACCAATTAAATCTGATTACTATATTATTTACCTCTAGTCCACCATTCCCATAACAAGCTAGAGATTAAATCTGGTTCAGTGAAAAGTGCAGGGTGATGTGCACCGTGAATATGAGGTCACATCCTGGTGAAGCTACAACGCAGAATTACATGTTTGCCAAACAGCACAATAATGGACAGATCTAAATGATCCCACAATTAACGGATCAGATCTAAGCTCTATTGTCCTGCCACAACCAGTCATGAATTGTTTGGACAATTAAACAACTCACTGAAGGAGGAGGCTCCACAAACATCCCCACCCTCAACGAGGACAAAGCCAGCACACCGATACAAAAGACAAAGTTGAAGCATTTGCATCCATCTTAACCCAGATGTTGGGTGGATGGTCCCTCTCGGCTCTGTCGTGAGGTCCCCAGCGTCACAGATGGCAGTTTTCAGCCAGTTCTATTCATGGTGGAATGGTTCAAAGCACTGGATATCATGGGGGCTGTGTGTCCTGAGCAATAGCCTCAATCCAGCAAGGAGTTTGATACCACTATCCAAGTAATCGGTTTGATTGGTATTCTGTCTGACACTTTGGACATTCATGCCCTTTCTCCTCTGGCAATGTACAGTATGACCCATAATCATAGAGTCATAGAATCTCTATTGTGTGCAAGCAGGCCATTCAGCCCATCAAGTCTACACCGACCGTCCGAAGAGCATCCCACCCTGTAATCCTGCATTTCCCATGTCTAATCCACATAGCCAGCACATCCCTGGATACTGTGGATAATTTAGCATGGTCAATCCACCTAACCTGCACATCTTTGGACTGTGGGAGGAGAACGGAGTACCCGGAAGAAACCCACACAGACACAGGGAGAATGTGCAAACTCTATACAGACAGCTGAACCTGGGTCCCTGGGTGTACCTTCTATAAGACGTATCGCAGCAAGAATCCCATAATAGCACTTTCCAAACCTATGTGCTCCACGAGGGGACAGGGCAGCAGATGCCTGGGAACACCACCATTTGCACGTGCCCCTGCAAACCTCCCCCCTTCCAGACTGTGGACTACATCATCATTCTAACATTGTTGCTAAAGTCAAAATCCTGGAGCTCCCTAAAAGCCCTGTGTCCCTACACCATGTGGACTGCAACACTTTAAGAAAGCTGCTAACACCATCATCTTGAGGGTATTTAGAGAAAGGCATTGAATACTGACCTTGCCAATTGCACTCACCTCCCATGAAAGAATTTTTAAGAATCTTAACTGTCACACATTGGAAGGACATTATCCTGACTCCTGTGTAAAATCAGGTATTGCCTTTTACAACTTCGGTATTTCAAAACAGCTGTTCCCTTTGCCCGCTGGGAAAACTAAATTTGTTTTCCAGCAAGACCCTCATGATACCGTGATAAATCTTACCCTGGGACACTGGGGGCGACTGGAACATCCTCCCGTCTTCCCCCCCCCCTGCCAACGCTCCCACTGCCCAAATCCCCAGAGATCATCTCATGCAGAAGAACCGAGATGCTGGACTGAAAAGGTTTCTGAGTTTCACATCTTCATGCAATTGATATCATTCCTGATCCCTGCTGCTCATCCTGCTGCCAAGTCCCATTTCCCTAGCATCACCGTGCTCATTGGCTTCCAGTGAAGCTGTACTTTAGCTTAGAAATTCTCATCCCTGTGTTCAGAACACTCCACGGCCTTGCCTTCAGGCCTGTCTGCATCTCTTCAGTCCCATAGTCTTCTGGGAAATTTGCACAGATTTAATTCTGGCCTTTTAGGTGTCCCCCACTTTATCTGTTCCACGTGTGGTAACCATGCCTTTAGTTGTGCTAGATCTAAGCCCTGGAATCACCCCTCTACCTCATTCTCCTTTGCTGAAACCCAGGTCTGAGGGGGGATAATTCAGAGAAGAATAAAGTTTTAGATTTGCCAACTTGTGAAAGTATGGGTTAACAGCAGGAGATGAGCAAAGAGATTAAACTGAATTCTCCCAGCTTTAACAGTTTAACAATGTTATTTTCCCAGAGCATTCACTGGTTCTGAAATTGATTGCGTTCAGTTGGCTTTCGATAGTATAATCTTTAATTCATCGTGTTCCAGCTCTCTCATTCTTCAGATGTTGGCCTCATTAACACCAGTAAAAGCTCATTTTACCCAGTGTCGTAACCAAGACTCACTGTTCGAATGGAAATGACAGGAATGAAATTGATGGAGTGGAAACATCAGTAAACTCTTTTTAATTGGCCCATTTTCACATGACAAATACCAGGGAGCATAGGTTTAAGGTGACAGGAGGAAAATTTAAAGGACTTGTACGAGGCAGGTTTTTTTAAATGCAGAGGGTGGTAGGTGCATGGAACCTGATGTTAGGGGGAGGTGGTGGAAGCTGAAACAGTTGTACTGTATATGAGGTATTTAGACAGACACATGAACAGGTAGGGAATAGAGAGATAGGGACCATGTGCAGATGGGATTAGTTGGCACAGACATGGTGGGTCTGTTCCTGTGCTGTACTCTATGTTTTAACAAACTCCTTACAACCCACTTTTGATCCCTGGCCTAAGATGTCCTTCTGTACCCTGGTGTTATATTCTGAACTAAAACACTCCCATGAAGTGCTTTGAGATTTGTTACTCCAGTAAACATGTTAAGTAAATACAAATGATTGTTGTCTCAGTCTTAGATTATGCAGCGCTCATGATAGGACTTATGTCAGCTTCCAGTTCAAAATAACCCATGGGCACTGCCTCTTTGAGGGAAGAAAGGCATGGTGGCTCAGTGGTTAACACAGTTGCCTCACAGCGTAGGTACCCAGGTTTGACTCCAGCCTCGGGCGACTGGGTGGAGTTTGCACCTTCTCCTGTGTCTTGTAGGTTTCCTTTGGATGCTGTGGTTTCCTTCCACAGGCCAAAGGTGTGCAGGTTAGGTGGATTAGCCAGGTGCAAATACCCACAGTGTCCAGGGATGTGCTGGCTAGGTGGATGAGCCATGGGAAATGCAGGCTTACAGGGTGGGATGGTCTTCAGAGGGTCGGTGTGGGAAATGCAGGGTTAAAGGGATAACGGGTGGGGGGTCTGGGTGGACTGCTCTTTTGGAAGGTTACTGGAGCAGCTGGTAATGGTAATGTTATTAGATTAGCAATTCAAAGCCCCAAGCTACTGTTCTGGGATGTGGGTTTGTATTACATGATGGCTGATGGTAAAATCCGAATTCAACAAAAATTCAGGAATAAAAACTAAAGCTAGTTTAATGGTGACAACATAACCACTAACGATTGTTATAAAAATCCAACTGATTCATCAATTTCCTTTAGGGAAGGAAACTGCCATCTTTACCTGGTCTGGCCTACATGTGACTCCCGACCCACAGCAATGTGGTTGGCTGTTAACTGCCCTCTGGGCAATTAGGGATGGGCAATAAATGCTGTCTTAGCCAGTGATACCCACATCCAGTGAATGAATAAAAAATGTTAATAACATCAATCCTAACTGTTAGCAACCATCATGACAATCCATCCATGCCACAACAACGACTGGAATTTCTGTAGTGCCTTTAATTAGTAAGACATCCTGCAGAAATACTACCAAGCAAACTCTGATCCTGACAGAATTCTAGATCGGACAGCACAGGGAGCTGAAGGTGAGACCACTGGACTTGGAGCATTTAAAATCAGGGATGTGCAAAACCCAGAATTAGAGGGGCGTGGAGATCTTGGGGGGTTGAGCTGCAATAATCAGCCAATTCCACCAGGTTGTCACATCCCTGAACACTCTGGGCAATTTCCCATGGCCGGTTCACCTAACCTGCACATCTTTGGATTGTGGGAGGTCAATTAGGATGGTCCAGAGTATCTTTTTAGAGACCCCTTTAGTAATAGCCTGCATTCCATGTTAGTCAAATAATGACATAACACTTTGAGTGAGGCTCTGTTATCACTCTGCCCACTTCTGCAGATGGAATATATTGACTGTAGATTGCCGCGCTGGGGTGGGGGAAATGTAAAGCTGGGATCACAGAAATACAAAAAGCTAATGTTACTGGGAAGAGCTGAGACCTTGGTAATCATAAATGCAAGTGTTTCAGACTGAAAACAAACACTGTGTGCTTTTCAGTGTGCGATGGCTTCTGGCAGTGTATTTATGGTGCTGGTGAAGGGCTGAAGTATTCATATATCTTCGCTGCTGAGGCGGGGAAATGCCAAATAAAAGGAAAATGAATGTTTTTGCCTCCTCGCAGACCTCCTGAGGGCCCGTCAAGAAGCAGTCGTTGCAGTTCGGAACTCCAGTACCATGGAGTCTCACATTCCATCTTCGAGTAATTCATCGAGTCAGAGGAGGAAGCAGGGACTCCCCCAACACAGGGACGCACACTTTAACGAGAGGTCAGTGTCCATTCTGTCATCACCTTGTTGCAACAGGCTCCGTTCTGTGAATACAGAGGTATCCATTGCCTGATTTAGTCATTTGGAACTGTTTGTGTTAAGGAGAAATCCGCATTACTCTACTCTCTGTGAGAGGTAGTGGCAGCATTTGAAAATGTGGCAATTTGTTTGTTTTTTGTTTCCAGTCTTTCTGAAACAGTTGTTCTAACTATAGTTGTGAACCTATGCCAATCCCCGCACCCCCACCTCTCAAATTGGACATGGTTCAGAAAACATTTGCCAGGATGGTGCCAGGAATGGGTTTGAGTTATGGAAATTGGCTGGGACCTCTTTCACTAGAGAGGAGGAGGTTGACCTTTATAGAGGTTTATAAAATCATCAGGGGCATGGTTAAGGTGAATAGCAAGGGTCTTTTCTCTAAGGTGAGTGGAGTTTGAAACTACAGGGCATATTTTTAAGGTGAGAGGAGAAAGTTTTAGAAAGGAAATGAGGGGCAGCCTTTTCACATAGACTGGTTCGTGTGTGGAATGAACTTGCAGAGAAATGGTGGATGCAGTTACAATCACAATGTTTAATAGACATTTAGATAAGAACATGAATAGGAAAGCTTTAGAAGGATATGGGCCAAATGCAGGCAAGTGGGACGAGTTTAATTTGGGAACTTGGTCGGTGTGGACTAGTTGGACTGAAGGGTCTGTGTCAGTGCTGAATGACTCCATGACCCTCCCGTGCCCACATTTACTTTCTTGTTCCATTTAACTGCATTTGCCATGTATTGTTGTCTGACGCACTACCATGAGTTTTAACAGGTTGCGCACTAAATATTGGTTTTATCACACTGAGAGTCAGAGTCCTAGAGATGTAAAGCACGGAAACAGACCCTTCAGTCCAACTCGTCCAGATATACCACGACAATCTAGTCCCACCTGCCAGCACCTGGCCCATATCCCTCTATACCCTCCCTATTCGTATTCCCATCCAGATGCCTTTTAAATGTTGCAATTGTACCAGCCTCCACCACTTCCTCTGGCAGTTCATTCCATACACGCACCACCCTCTGCGTGAAAAGGTCTTTTGCTGCTCCTCGGATGCTGCCTGAACTGATGTGCTCTTCCAGCACCACTAATCCAAAATCTGGTTTCCAGTATCTGCAGTCATTGTTTTTACCTCTTTTAGATCTTTGCCCTCTCACACTACTTGACTGATATTTACATTCAGAAATCATTGAAACATTCAATGGGGTTTTGGAAGTGGAAGTTTTTGGCACCTTTAGGAGTGAGAGGTTAAGAGAATTGATACTAACCTGGCATCAAAGATTCATGGAGCAAGAATGCAATGAGAGCAGTTAGCAATTACTCAGCACCTTTCCTCTGACAAAATGTCCACGGATCCATCATAGGTGATGAAATGGACATACGATTTGACATGAAGTCGAAGGAGGAGGCTGGAAGACCAGTCATTGAAAGCTTAAGGTAGAGACATGGGTTTGAGAGACGGTGAGGTTTAGCAAGGGGATGCCAGAGTTTTATGGGCCTCAGACAGCTGAAAGCTGACAGACGGAAGTAAATGACTTGTGAATAAAAGAACCAAAAGGGAACAGTATTTTGTTTCCTCAAATTTACAGCAGAACTTTGAGTTGCTACCCTTAGAGATGAAAAGCAGAATGAACCCCCTGCAGTCTGGTACAGTAAAGTCCTTCTGTTAACTTCAATAAGGCTATAACCCAGTAAGAACAGTTTATTCAGACTTTTTTTTTCTCTCTATTTTGATTATTTGTTTTATTTTTTTTGCTTTGCAGTTTGATCCTGGGTAAGCATACCCATCTCAGCCTAATGCTCACGATATACTGTGCACCCGATAGTGACTTTTAAAAAAATGTTTTTATTTTGCTGCTCTCCTGTTTCCACATAAAGCTTGGAGAGTTAGGGATATTCATGTGAAGTGGTTTTTGATCCTGGTTCATTGCTGTAGCTTGGAGGCTCTCGGCATTTAAACTGTGTAACTGTGTGTAAAAAGTAATTTGATTTCTACGTAGCCGGGGAGTAAGTTGAGGTTGGTGTGACCACAGACTGGGGAGGCAGCATATGCTTGTCTTAGCTGGCTACAATCTGGAGTGGAACTCTTTCTTTTCCTGGGAATGTCTACCCTTTTAAGTGCTGAGTATCTACTCTGCTACTTTCCCCGAGTTTAGTTTTAACTGGCCGTGTTGGAGCGATTCTCTTAGCGTTTTGGCTGAACAAACTATCCGTTGGGTGCCCTCTTTGGATGCTGTTGACTGTCACACAACACTTCACACACAGCAATCTGGTTTTGTTTACAAATGGAATGGCCAATTTGCCCACACCAAGATTCCTTAACCAGCTGTTGGAATGAATAAGCCATTCCCGCTGATTGTTGAGGGAAGAATGTTCACTGGAATTGGGGCCGTGGTTTAAGCATAAAGGCATTCCCATTTAAGATGGAGATAGGCAGGGATCTTTTCTCCAGAGGTTTGGGAGTCTTTGGTAGAGGCAGATAGATTCCTGACTCATGAGGGAGTCAGAGGTTGTCAGTATTGAGTGTGGAATAGAGACTATATAGTGCAAGCTTGAGGGACTGAATGGCATGCTCATGCTCCTTTTGATTTATTAATATGGGACTCCTTGCTCTTTGTATATCCACCAGTGTAATAGGCAGAGGGGGCCTCAGTATTAAGCATCTTTACTCTCAGATGTCTCCTCTGATGCCAAAAGTCCCTTTAGAAATAAGACGGTAAGAAATAGGAACAGGAATAGGCCATTTGGCCCCTCAAGTCTTCTCTGCTGTTCAATAGGATCATGATTGATCTGACATTTCTTGCCATTGGTATGTCAGACATCAGAGTCTTGAATAGATCTTTTTTAAAATTTTGGTTTTGTTTTGGGTTGAAATTCTTAACATAAGAGAAGGAAAACACATGATCGGGAAAGGGTCTTTCAGCCTTTCAAGTTCGATCCATTGTTCAGCCAGATCACAGCTAATCTGTGACTTCACTCCACGTACCCGCCATGCCTAAACCAACCAAAATCTATTGATCATCTCTTTCAAATTTTCGAGTGAGCCTCAGCAACAAGTTCTGGGTTTCCGCTGGGTATGACCATGAAGGCTATAAGGGCTGGGGAATATCAGGACAGTGCCAGGGAAGGTACAGGGTGGTTTGACCCACGGTGGCTCAGCGGTTAGCACTGCTGCCTCACAGTGCCAGGGACCCGGGTTCGATTCCAGCTTTGGGTGACTGTCTGAGTGGAGTTTGTGCATTCTCCCCGTGTCTGCATGGGTTTGCTCTGGGTGCTCTGGTTTCCTCCCACAACCCAAAGGATGTGCAGGTTAGGTGAATTAGCCAAGCTAAATTGCCCCTAGTGTTCAGGGATGTGTAGGTTAGGTGCATTAGTCAGGGGTAAATGTAGGGGAATGGGTCTGGGTGGGTTACTCTTCGGAAGCTCAGTTGAGTGAACTTATTGGGCCTCATGGCCTGTTTCCACACTGTAGGGATGTTATGATTCCGTTCCGCTAAGACACAGTGGTACAAGAGTTTGTGTAGCAGTGGCAACAAAATGCTAAGTCCGCTTTTAAAGTATGAGTTTGCACAATGATGTCTTCTTACTGTGTCACTGTACATACACACACAGCCACGGGGGATTTGAAGAAAATATAAGCACTACTGCTGGACCCTCTCTGGGTGCAGTGGTAGTGTGCGTCAATTTAAAAAAAAAAGACTCTCAGAAATTCTCACAACTGTAGGGACAGGATCTGAGCTGGCTGGTCAGAGTCGATGTACTGTGCATGTGTAAATAAAGGGAGACTCGCTGATGGGATACCGACCTCCTCCATGGACTTATTTTAGTCGTGACAAGAGAAAACAAGTATGCTCTTAAAAAAAGGGGAAAAGAATTTGAAGGATTGGGTTTATGATTTTGTTAACACAAATTCTTCTTGTCTTAGCCAAATGTGGCCTGTGTTCCAACCCGATTAAATCACTCCTTCCCAGCCTGCTGTGACTTTTTCTGTGTTATTTACCAGTTGTGCAAGTGGCTTTCTCAAATGCATCTGCAGAAAGGCTCACGATGAGGGGAAAAAGTGAAAGAAATCTTTGAAAGTGACCCGGTGACAATGGGGCCATTTATTTTACTGACTTGAGGCAACAGAAGGGATAAGATCATGGGAACTGGAGTAGGCCATTCAGCCCCTCTGGCTTGCTGTGCCATTCAATAGGATCATGGCTGATCCGACATTCCTCACGTCCGTGTTCCTGCATTTTCCCCATAACCCTTAATTCCTCTCCTGATCAAGAGTCTATGTATCTCAGCCTCCTAATATTGTTGATTATAAGATTATACTGATAACCCCAGAATTTTCACAATCCGGGGGTGTCCGAGATCGGAAATATCAGACTCAGGCTGAGAATCAACAGCAGAAAACCAAACTTCAAATGAGTCAATTGTGAGTGGCATGGTGTTGTATTCCAAAAAAAATGTTGACTCAGTCCAACACTGTGTGGACTGCCTTCAAGAAGCAGCTTACTCCACACAATGTGGACAACGTGAGGTGAAGTGTGATGAATTATAGCTTTCCTTGTGTGTTGTGGTGTTTAAAAGCTGTCAGGAATAGGTATGTAATAAAATAGATGAATGGCTCCCACTAAACAAATGTGAAAGCAGAGACTATCAAATTAACCACTAAATGCAATACCTTTCCATCAGATTACAGAATGAAATCGGATTAAAGATTTACAACTATGATGCAGATTTAATAAATCAAATACTTTGGATGTGTATGGAGCTTTTATTATTGATTTTATTTTCTGCTTATTCCAAACGAAGTTACTTTGGTTTTAGCCTCATTTATTATCTGTGCTTTTGAAATCATTTCTTCATATCTATTGCATGTTTTTAAAACAAAACACATTGACTAACAAATATTAATATGTGGTTTGATTTTGAAGAGCAAAATCTCAGGTGCTGGGGTTTTGGAGGGAGGCAGTTTCCACTTAGAGTCATAGAGATGTACAGCATGGAAACAGACCCTTCAGTCCAACCCGTCCAGATATCCCAACCCAATCTAGTCCCACCTGCCAGCACCCAGCCCAGCACCAAACCCTTCCTGTTCATATACCCATCCAAATGCCTCTTGAGGGGGAGCGTAAGACTGTAAAGGGCAGGATTATTTTACAAGAGAGAATTGTAGAACACAGCACGGAAGGAGGCCATTCAGCCCATTGAGGTCACACGGAGCCTCCAAAGTTTATCCTATCCAGACCCAGTCCCCTTTTATATCTCATAACCCCACATTTACCATGGCTAATCCACCTAGCTGGGTACAAAGACAGAACGTGTGCAGAAAGTCATGATTTGTGACACTACAGTTAGCTAATTAAAGCTTTCTAAGAGATTTATTAGTTTTATTTTCAGAAAAGACCTCTTGTTCATTTATCAGCACATAACTGATTTTTGTCATTGACGCTCCTGAATAGGTTAACATCGCTACTTTTCCCATAGCATTATAAATCCACACTTTCATGATTGCATTTTTTTTCAAGAGAAATCTTTGACAGGCCAAAAGCCAGATTGGGAGGGTCTATATAGCAATCAGATACTCCCTTAAAATTCCATGTGTGTGTCCTGGGGAGTGCACCATAGGGAACAGTCTGAGTTGCAAACAGTGGTGTGCATTCTGTGTTTTGCTTTTTCAAAAAAAAAGGAATAATTGCCCACAAAGGAATTCCTGGTATTAGTTACAGCAGCAATACAACCCTCAGCATTACAGGAACAATACATCAGCAACATCGACCCAGTCAAGCCTGGTCCTCAACTGGTTATAACCGTTCCTGGACTTAAATCGCTTGTCAGGGTCTGAACATTAATGGTTACATTTGTTTTTTGTTATTTAAGACAGTCTTGCCTATTGAACAATATTGGTTAATGTGTATAACACGGGAGATGGTTCTGTTCTGCCTCTCCTCCAACAGCGTGTTTAACTTTGAATAGATCAGACCGTTTGCCATCTTTTTATTGCTTAGCTTAATCTCAATTATTTATAATTACTTTGTGTTTCATTTTTTTGCTTTTGGTGACCCAAGGTAAAGAGATGTGAGTCCTGAGGAAGTGAACAGTTTTACATCCAGTATTATTCTCAGCACCGCCGTTCACTCTGCCCCAACGGTATTTCTTAACCGTGACTCTTCCAGAATATTCTCGCCATTGTACTTAATAGAACTTTGCCACCTTTAACAATGGGGCTTTCACATTTGAAACCTGTGCAGAAGGGGAGCCCTGTTTCCAGTGGGTTAGGCTTGGCCATGGCACCGTTGGTAGAGGTTGAGTAGGTTAGGATTGTTTTCATTAGAAAAAAGGAGATTGAGGGCGGACCTGATTGAGGTCTGCCAAATCATGAAGTGTAGAGACAGGGTGAATAGAGATAAGCTTTTTCCCAGGGTGAAGGATTCAATAACGAGAGGTCACGCTTTCAAGGTGAGAGGTGTAAAGTTTAAGGGGGATACACGTGGCAAGTATTTTACACAGAGGGTGTTGGATGTCTGGAACGCGTTGCTAGCAGAGATGGTAGAGGCAGGCACGGTAGATTCATTTAAGATGCGTCTGGACAGATGCATGAGTAAGTGGGGAGCAGAGGGATACAGATGCTTAGGGATTAGGTGACAGGTTTCGACAATGGATTTGGATTGGCTTGGAGGGCCAAAGGGTCTGTTCCTGGGCTGTAAACTTTCTTTGTTCATTGTGACATCAGGGTCTGAAGGTTGAGGGGGCTACGTGAATGACGCTACCCTGTCCAAGATGTTGTCTCACGGCTGAAACCTAAAACTGAGGCCCCCTTTCACCCCTCAGGTGGAAATAAATGCTTCCACGTAACTACTGGAGGTAAAATAGGGAGAGGTCCTCATTAATGCCATGTCCAGCGTCCCGAAGGCAGGTTATAAATACAATTTATAGAATCCTGTATTGCACACTGTGGTTGCTAGGCTTAGAATCATAGAATCCCTACAGTGTGGAAGCAGACCATTCAGCCCATTGAGTCCCCACCGAAGAGCATCCCATCCCTATAACCCTGCATTCCGCATGGCTAACCCACTCAGCCTGCACATACCTGGACACTACAGGTCAATTTAGCGTTGCCAATCCACCTAACCTGCACATGTTTTCGTTGTGGGAACTAACCTGAGCACCCGGGGGAAAACCACACAGACACGCAGCGAATGTGTAAACTCCACACAGACAGTCGCCCAAGGCTGGAATCAAACCGGGATCCCTGGCACTGTGAGGCAGCAGTGCTAACCACTGAGTCACTGTGCCACTTCCTAGATGATCACTGTAACTTGGTGAGAAAAGTACTGTAAGGTGGGATGTCCTGAATAGAGTTCTTTTCATCTCTCGTTTTCTCTCTGCTTCCTTTCTCCTCTCTCCTCCTTCTCTCTCCTTTTTTCTATCATTTCTTGTTTTAATTCTCTCCTCTTTCTTTCTTTTTCTCACTCCCTCTCAGTTGTTCACTCACCTGGATGTGTAAGTGCTGATGTCTAAGGGCATTCTGTTGAGGTGAGGGAATAATATCAAAATGCGAAGGACGGATCATAGCTAACAAAGTATTGGAAGAACAGAGTGGACATAAAAACTGCAAAATGAATCCTTTGGAACTGATTGGTGGAAGAGGCAGTATTGTGTGCTAACCTGATCTTCTGTCTAGTCCTCTTGTCTATGTACATTTCAATAGATGCCAAAGCTTTTCAACTTAATTGTCAGTTACCACGCAGCAGTACAGTGGTTGGGATAACATGTTGTGGCTGTACAGGATGTTGGTGGGGGGGCACTTTTGGAATACTGCATGCAAATCTGGTTGCCCTTCTACCTGAAGGATGTTGTAAAACTTGAGAGAGTTCAGAAAAGATTTCACAGAATCCCTAGTGTGGAAGCAGGCTGCTCAGCCCATCGAGTCTACACAGACACTATCCCTGCATAACCAATGTCTAACCCACCTAGCCTATAATCCACACCAGGTGCTTTCCTTCCCTAAAGGGCAATTGTGAAAAGGATGTTGCTGAGTTGGAGGGTTTGAGCTAGAGGGAGAGGCTGAATAGGCTGGGGCTTTCTTCCATGGAACATTGGAGGCTGAGGGGTGACCTTATAAAGTTTATAAAATCATGAAGGGCAGGAATAGGGTGAATAGCCAAGGTCTTTTTCCCCAGGGTAGGGGAGTCCAAAACTAGAGGGCATAGGTTTAAGGTGAGAGGGGAAAGATTTAAAAAGGAACCTCAAGGGCAACATTTTCACACAGAGGGCGGTGCATGTATGGAATGAGTTACTAGAGGAAGTGTGGAAGCTGGTACAATTACAAGGCATCTGGATTTATAAAACATCTGGATGGGTGTATGAATAGGAAGGGTTTAGAGAGATATGGGCCAAATGCTGGAAAATGGGACTAGATTAATTTTAGATTTCTGGTCAGCATGGATGAGTTGAATCGAAGGGTCTGTTTCCGTGCTATATGACTCTATTAATGGTCCTGTAAAAAATCAGGAGCCTTCATGTGTGTTTATGATAACCTTTCACAGTGTCCCAGTCACCAGCTGAATATCTGAAATAATCCTCATCAAAATCTGGACTCTGATGGTTAACATATTAAGAATTACCACTTGATGCCAAAAGGATTCAGATATTGTGTAACTTTTCCTTAACCAGCCTCTGTGTCTAGTTTCAAATGAATCCAGCACCCACCCTCCCGGCCACCCAAACCCTCCCTTCCTGTCCCCAGCCTTTAGCTGGTACAAGCAACTCAGCAGTTTTAATCTGTCACCTTTGAGAAAAGGTCATGCAGTGAAGTTACAGAATCATATTTCAAAGCAAGAATTTGGGACCAAAGATTTGCATCTGTGAACACTAAAATGCCGAAGTATGTATCAGACAGACCTCACTTGGAGAGTAATCAATGTTTCAAATGGTCTGTTAAATAAAGCAGTCAAGACAAAACACAAGCATCATTCAGAATGAGCATTGGGTTCTCGCATTTGACTGTCAGGATGTGAGAGCCTGAATAGGAGAATAGGGTGTTAGAGAGAGAAGAGGGTACAAAAAGGTGGAATCTCAATCAGCAGTTTGACCCTTATTTAACCTTGAAGTCAGCTGATTCAGTGACCTTTGTTCCAAATGTGAACATCCCTTGGGGCATTTTGGCAAGACTTCTGGGAAAGTGGGGCGACCATATTGGAAGGTGACCGGCAAGGGGGTGGGGAGAGGGTTACAGGCAGCAAAAGCTGACAGCTTGTCTGGTGGAACTGTTCCCTGTGATTACAGCTAATTACAATCACATGTACGCCGCCTCCTCGCCATTACCATGCGGGTTTAATTGAGTGTTATTCATCTGCCGGCTGTCCAGGAAGATAGAAGCGATGGGTAGGCGGCAATTGCTCAGGTCCTGCGGCCTGCCGGGGGCTTGGCTAATTGTGAGCCCTCCGAGATTAGGGCGGGTGATTACACAGTTCAAAGTGTAATTACATAAGCAATGCTCGGCTGCTGCCCCCAGCTCAGAGGCTAAGGTCACAAGCTGCGCTACCTGAGATTAATCTCAGCTGCCAGCAAGTGCAAGGTACTCGCAGAGCACTTATGTGATTAGCATTAACATTCAGTAGCACCAAATCGATTAGTAGCTTCTCTCAGACAGTCCGTGCCGCACAATTAGTTTAGAGCTGCAATGGGAGCATCTTTATTACAGTGCCATCATTTTCATCTTGTCAGATTTTAACACCCTCAATATTAACAACTGACAATCAAACGCCTCAAATCAAAACAGATTTTTAGGGACAGATAGATGGCCCAGCTTAGGAAATGCCTGGTGCTGCAAAATTTTGATTTAAGCATTGCACTCCCTTGGATTTTGCTCGAGAGATGTGTGTTCTCAAAGCCTTTTGTCTCGCACTCATTAGGACCAACACGGGAACACCAATCTTCAGATAATGACACCAACTTTTATGACAGGAGAGAAGGGTTCTAATTGGTTGACAAAATGATTTGGTCAGCTGAGGTGTTGCCTTGGAGAAGCTTCCGGTCAAATTCAAGAAAGTTGCAAGCACTGCACATGTTCCTTTAGTTTACAAGGAATGGGTTCCTGTCTGTGAATATCTGTCACTTCTCGCAAGTGTAAACGAGCAATCTCTGTCTCTACCTGCACTGTAGGGATTCTTTCAACCCACTGAGTCTGCACCAAGCCTCCGAAGAACATCCCACCCAGACCCACCCCACCCCCGCAACATACCATGGCCCATCCACCTAACCTGCACATCTCTGGATTGTGGAAGGAAACCAGAGCACCTGACGAGACCCATGCAGATGTGGGGAGAATGTGCAAACGTCACACCCACAGCTGGAATCAAACCCAGGTTGCTGGGGCTATGAGGCAGCAGTGCCAACCACTGAGCTACCATGATGTGAGCAAAGATACAAGCACAACAGATTCACTAATGTAGCTGCAAAACCAACAACAAAGGTGCACGGGATTGTAATGCTTTCTGGAAAAGTTGAAATCTGCACACCACTCTATTTTTCCATAACACATTTTCTCAAGAACTGAGTAATTTGTGGATTGTTGAATATCTTGACTGTATAGTGGTCTCGTGAAAATACCTGGTTCACTTCCGTGGCCACTGATGGTATGATGGAGTTAAGGTGTAGCTCAGATGTGATCTAATGGGATAGTGAACAGTCTTAGGGGCCAAATGGCCTCCAGCTCCTATCTGTTGGGACAAGCTAGTGTATTCATCGATAGTCACAGGTGAGGTGCTGGAAGACTGGAGATTGGCTAACGTGGTGCCACTATTTAAGAAAGGTGGTAAGGACAAGCCAGGGAACTATAGACCAGTGAGCCTGACGTCAGTGGTGGGCATGTTGTTGGAGGGAATCCTGAGGTACAGGATGTACATGTATTTGGAAAGGCAGGGACTGATTAGGGATAGGCAACATGGCTTTGTGCGTGGGATACCATGTCTCACAAACTTGATTGAGTTTTTTGAAGAAGTAACAAAGAGGATTGATGAGGTCAGAGCAGTAGATGTGATCTCTATGGACTCCAGTAAGGCATTCAACAAGGTTCCCCATGGGAGACTGATTAGCAAGGTTAGATCTCACGGAATACAGGGAGAACGAGCCATTTGGATACAGAACTGGCTCAAAGGTACAAAGGGTGGTGGTGGAGGATTATTTTTCAGACTGGAGGCCTGTGACCAGTGGAGTGCCACAAAAATCAGTGGTTCCTCTACTTTTTGTCATTTACATAAATGATTTGGATGCGAGCATAAGAGGTATAGTTAGTAAGTTTGCAGATGACACCAAAATTGCAGGTGTAGTGGACAGCAAAGCAGCTTACCTCTGATTACATCGGGATCTTGATCAGATGGGCCAATGGGCTGAGAAGTGGCAGATGGAGTTTAATTCAGATAAATGCGAGGTGCTGTATTTTGGGAAAGCAAATCTTAGCAGGACTTATACACTTAATGGTAAGGTCCTAGGGAGTGTTGCTGAACAAAGGGACCTTGGAGTGCAGGTTCATAGCTCCTTGAAAGTGAAGTCACAGGTAGATAGGATAGCGAAGAAGGCGTTTGGTATGCTTTCCTTTATTGGTCAGAGTATTGAGTATGGGAGTTGGGAGGTCATGTTGCGGCTGTACAGGACATTGGTCAGGCCACTTTTGAAATATTGCATGCAATTCTGGTCTCCTTCCTTTGGAAAGATGTTGTGAAACTTGAAAGGGTTCAGAAAAGATTTACAAGGATTTTGCCAGGGTTGGAGGATTTGAGCTACAGGGAGAGGTTGAACAGGCTAGAGCTATTTTCCCTGGAGCGTCTTGAGGCTCAGTGGTGACCTTCCAGAGGTTTATAAAATTATGAGGGGCATAGATAGGATAAATAGACAAAGTCTTTTCGCTGGGATGGGGGAGTCCAGAACTAGAGAACAAAGGTTTAGGGTGAAAGGGGAAAGATACAAAAGAGACCTAAGGGGCAACATTTTCACTCAGGGTGGTGTGTGTATGGAATGAGCTGCCAGAGGATGTGGTGGAGGCTGGTACAATTACAACATTTTAAGAGGCATTAGGATGGGTATATGAATAGGAAGGGTTTGGAGGGATATGGGCCAGGTGCTGGCAGGTGGGACTAGATTGTGTTGGGATATCTGGTCAGCATGGACGGGTTGGACTGAAGGGTCTGTATCCGTGCTGTACATCTCTATGACTCTATGAATTTATGTCAAAGTGTTGAACAACTGATTTTGCCAGTTTGCAGGAAAAGGGCTTAGGACACCTCACGTCATTAATCTGTGTTCATGATATTAGTTGCTTTGCACTTTGGTTTTGCCTGTCCAGGGAGGGAGTTCTTAATTCTCAGAAGAGTTTCTGAGGGCAGTGGTGAGTGAAGTTCCCATGTATTTTCCCAAGTTCAGATACAACTTGAGCAACTTGTGACCAGTGTTTTGGCAACATGGGATTGGTCACAATGCAGAAGACAGCTAATCAGTTCCTCATGTCTGTCCACAGGAACTATTCAGCAAGTCCTACTCCTCTGCACCTTCTCCTTAGCCCTGGTTTTCTCTTCTTTGTAGATAATTTTCCAATTCCCTTTGAAAGTAGTGACAGGACCTGCCTCCACCCCACAGTCAGACAATGCATTCCAGAGCTTAACTACACACTGCATGAAAACTGAGAACAGAGTCAAGAGGTCATTCAGTTCCTCCAACCTGCTACTACACCATCCCAACTTTTTATCAGTTACTAATGAATCTTCCTCCGTGTACCTAGCTGGCATAGCATTCCTGATCATCACAACTCACTTTTTGTTTTAGAAAACAAAAGTTCTTTACTCTGATGAGCTCTTGGGAATGACTTGAGATCTGTAAGGTCTGTGGTTGCCAATCCTCCTGACATCAGGGGGACAGGTAAAGTTGCCAGTGCCCCAGAGGACTAAAGCCTGCTCTCTCGTGTGAGGGAGATGACAAATGATGATTTAACCTGATGGTCACCACAGCTAAGGCAGAGGTTGATGTTAAGAAGGCAGCACTTTTGTGGTAACCCCAGCCAATGCAGGAATTGAACTGTGCATCACAAATCAGCCATTCAGCCAATAGAGCTAACTGACTTCCGGCTGGCAGTAGCAACAGTTTATCTTGATGAAACCCCTTGTGATTTTCTTCACCTATATTTGAATCTCTACTTAACTCTCTCTGCTCTAAGGATAATCCCAGCTTCTTTGGCATCTCAACATAACTAAAGGGCAAGTTGCATTGCAGAAT
Organism: Chiloscyllium plagiosum; assembly: GCF_037043375.1. NCBI lineage: Eukaryota > Metazoa > Chordata > Chondrichthyes > Orectolobiformes > Hemiscylliidae > Chiloscyllium > Chiloscyllium plagiosum. The sequence goes on from NW_028270175.1 coordinate 9,618,959, forward strand.
ACATCAGGTAAAGTTGCACATGTACTTTGTGCACCTTTTCACTATGAGACCCATTAGCACCACCCCCTGCACTTTAAATGGGGTCATTTAGCAGCATATTCTCCTGATTTAATGAAATGTGGAAAGCGGTGAATGAAAGACAGTTATTTTTGCTTCAGAGGTGCACTGTTTATAATTCATGCTTCCTGCAATAATTGCCTCATTAAGCGAAACCAAGCCACGAGGATAAATAACATTTAAATGTAAATTAATGAACAACAGGCAGCTAATGAGGTTTGGCCAAATTTTTTTGAATATCTTTCCATGCTCTGGCTTTAAAACAATGCAGAGGAAACAGTCAATGATTAAGCAGTATAATTTTTGCTACCAGGTCTGTCAATGGGTCAGCAATGGATCAAACTGCACCTTTATTTTTAAAATCAGACCTCCTTCTGTAAAGGGCAGTGGTAGTATCACTGGGCTAATAATGCAGAACACTTGGCTAACGCTACAGGGGGATGCGTTCGAGTTGCATCATGGCTGGTGGTGAAATTTGTATTCATTTGATAATATGGAATACAAAGCTAGCCCTAATAATAACAGCCTTCGATTGTCATTTTAAAAAAAAAATAAACATCTGGTTCAATAATGTCCTTTAGGAAAGGAAATTTGCCATTCTTAAAATAAAACAACTGGTGATTGAAATGAATTGGAGAGCTGAAACAGATGTGCTTTGTGGAACATCTATGTTCAATCTGTAAAAATGACCCCATGCTTCCAGTTGCCTGTTACCTAACACACCACCGTGCTCCCTAGCTAACGTTTTACCTTGGGTCAGCTGCAGTGCGCCACTGAGGCTCAACACAAGGTGGAAGAATAGCGTCTCCTCTTCTGCTGAGGCACCTTCTTATAGTCTTTGATATTGAGTGTAACAATGTTAGAACATGACCACTCCTGATCACCTACCCCACAAGCCCAGGTCCTGTCCAGTAATGGGTTGTGTTCAGCGCAGCCAACCCATTTCCATCTGGACGTTGTCCCCATCATCACCCACATGGCTACACTTTTTTTTAAAACCTGAAAGGACTGCAGATGCTGGAAATCAGAAACAAGAACAGAATTTGCTGGAAAAGCTCAGCAGTTTTTACAGCATCTGTGGAGAGAAATCAGAGTTAATGTTTCAGGTCCAGTGACCACCTTCAGGACTGATGTAGCTGGGAAAATGTTGGTTTTTATGCCGAAGAATCTTTCTTGTTTGGTCCCCTGGCTTACGGTCATCAATCCCTTTGCCAGCCCTTTTTATCTCACTGGACACTCTCGTTACGTATCGTCCAAAACCCCCCTTCCCCAAGCAGCACAAATACCACCATTTTCTAGTTGCCTCAAATCTGCCCATCCTTACCTAGTCTAGCCTCCATGTGACTCCAGCCTGACAGCAATGACTCTTAACTGCTTCTGGGTAACTAGAGATGGCGATAAATGCCAGCATTACCCACATACCTCAAATTACTAAAATGGAAATTGCTCTAACTCTGGTCAAAACTGCGTTTCTGTGGAGTAATAATTCTTAAGTCCGTAAAAATACCGTTCACAAATCTCTTACCCCTCAATCCACTGACATGTTGAAATATTCCCAATTGTCCTTTTTATCAAAATGGCCCTTTACTGTTTTGTTCCTCACAAATTCATTTTGCGTCGAGTTGCTTCTAAGGCTGAGAGTCACTAAAATTTCCATCAGGTCCACTGTTTCTGGTGCTTAACAATCTTCAGTTGTCATTTACCCAGTGGCACAACGTGCTGGAAGGTGACATGGCCCGTGTTCTGTATTCCCCAAACTTTGGAATTGTAACGGCTGTCAGTCTCGATCTGTTATCACTCCAACGGTCACCTTTTGAAATGGGAGCGTATGAAGGGCCACAGGAACAGGGGGCCATCACTCAGCCTCTCAGTTCTGTTCCACCATTCAAGTCAGATCATGACCGATTTTTGTATCTCAACTCCAGCTACCCTGTTTGGTTCAGTAAACTTTACTGCCACTGTCTGACGAAGCCAATCGATTTCAATTTTGACATCTCCAGCAGACTCTCACCAACCTCCTGTCCAGTCACTAAAGCTTTTTAATTATTGGTGGGGACAGAGAAAATTCCAGATTTCTATTACACTTTATCAGTGAGCATGCCCTCCTGTATCGCCCCTGTAACTGCTTTGCTGTCAGTTGGAGGTTGTACACTCTTGTGCTGAGCTCTTGCACAAGAGGAAATAATTTATTTTGATCAATCCCATCATGAAATCCCCTTTCCCTTCCTTAGAATGATATTAAGCTGATATTTCTGTTGAGGAGTGAAGATTTTCCTGGCTGTACATTGGATTGAAGCACTCAAATACTGCTTTGTTTCTGAGGTATTCTGAACTGTACACCGTGTGACTGTGGAACTGGTTCCTACTTCCTATCAGCAGACAAGCTGTTTAACTGTGGAGTCTTATCAGGCTGCGAGAAAGAGTGGGGAATTGGGATTCATTGAATAGTTCTTTCAAGGAACTAGCACCTACTCGATGGGTTGAATTGCCTGCTTCACTCTGAGTCTAAATAGCTGAGTCCGGAGTGCATTGATTTCTAGTCTTTATTCTACCAGGACCCAAACACCAAAATCCAGGCTGACCCTCCAGTGCCATCCTGAGGAGTGCTGCACTGTCAGCGCTGCCATGCTATGGAGGAGATGTTAAATCAATGCCCCATCAGCCTCATGGGCAGGATGAACAAGATCCCACAGCACTATTGTGAAGAAGAGCTGGGGAGTTATCCCTGGCGTCCTAGTCAGTGTTTATTCCTCACTTGACAAGTGTAATAGAAATCTGGAATTGCCATTTAGTGGGATCTTGCTGTGCACAGATTATCTGCTGCATTTCCCACATTACAATGGTGACTGCAACTCGGAATTAATTCATTGGCTGTAAAGTGCTGAGGTTGCAAAAGGTGCTATATGAACGTAAGTCTCACTTTCTTTACTGAGGACTAATAGCTGCAATTAAGCATTACAATCACTGTACTAACGGCTAGCTCTCTATCTTGCTGGCTGTTTAAATTGTGGAATTTGCTCCTTTACAAATCCCTACCATTTCCCCATCTCCTTTTGCAGAAACGGGAATCAGGATTTTATTCTGAACAGCAATGAGTGCTGCAAGCGCCTGATGTAGCGGGGCCTCTTAATTCCGCAGCACATTGTCGGCTGCCAATCTTTGCTACAAAGGTGGTCTCTTTGCACATTGACTGATGATCCTTGCTGGGTGTCGGGTTGACACAGGCAAGCACATTTTCCACTTGCTAGCTAACTAACCACATAGAATAACTGTCTCTCTCCAGTCGTGACATATTGTGAGCTATGAATGTGATGAGGAGGCAGCAGCTGTGCATGGTGAGAATATTGCCTTAGTTAGTTGGCGTCTCAGCTAACCCATTGCGCCTGTTGAAAGGTCCTTGCTAATGACAGTTATTGAGATTGGCTTGCAGTTCATTTGATCTCACATTTTTAAGTGCTGAATATTTTTGGTTGACATATTTTCCCTCATTAGCTCTCCCTAAGTCTGTGTGTCAGGAAGGCTGCATGTTTTATTCAGGATGAATATCCACAGGCACACTAGAGTGTCACTGACCCCCTTGGTCAGTGGTTCTTCCTCATTCCTTTAGAGCCTTAAGGAACTTCTTAATATTCCCACCCTTCACCCACTGCCCCGTCCCCAAACAGCATTTTATTCCATCTTTCCAAACCAATAGTGATGTTTTCTGGGATCTTTGTGTTTCTGTGACCAGCTGCACATCTATCTTCATGACAGATACCAGGTTGCAAACCATGAGAAAGTGAGGACTGCAGATGCTGGAGATCAGAGCTGAAAATGTGTTGCTGAAAAAGCGCAGCAGGTCAGGCAGCATCCAAGGCGCAAGAGAATCGACGTTTCGGTTCCTGAAGAAGGGCTCATGCCCGAAACGTCGATTGTCTTGCTCCTTGGATGCTGCCTGACCTGCTGCGCTTTTCCAGCAACACATTTTCAGCTGCAAACCATGAGAGACATTTTCATTGAGGCCAGGCCTGACTCAGCGATTCACCCAATGCAGCGTAAGCTAAGGGCACATTTCTATACAATTGTACCCAGTTGGACCCAGTCCCAGTCTGCTGCTTTCTCATGCTCTTCCTCTGTCTCACTCTCACTCATTGACTCTCTCTCTCTGTGTTTTTGTGTGCCTCTCTCACGCTCACTCTTCACTGTTTCACTCACTCATGCCCTTGCTTGTGCTCTCTTGCACAGACCCTTGCACTCATTCTCTCGCGCTCTCTCGCTCTCTAACTCCTCCACCCCAAACTCGGCTCCTGTCAGGCAGTCTGATTCTTACAAGTAAACCTGTGTCTCTCTCAGCCATTTAAACTTTCTTTTCAGGTTTGTCAAAGACATGGACTCCTGATGAGATGGGAGATGACTTTTTTCTGAGGCCACTGCCATTGGTATTTCCCGAACCTGTGAAATGATTGGGATGTTTAATGTCATTTGACAGCTTGGTGTAAAGGATAACAGCTTTGTTTGACTGGAATCACTCTTGTCTCTAAGACCAAAGACTCCTAGACCCACTCAGCTGTGATAGGGTTAGGACATACCATTTACTCTTCTTACATGGAAACACAGGAGTGTTCTCACGTCCTGCCCAGATCCATCTCTCATAGTATACTGCTGAAACAGAATAATTGATTGCTGTTTGTGGGAGTTATGTGCAGTTTGGCTGCTGGGATTGCCTACAATACAATAATTCATTAGCTGTGAAATGCTTTGGGAATTTTCTGAAACACACTGCAGAAATGCTTTGCCTTTAGAAATAGAATATCACAGGACCTTTTTGCAGCCAGCGGAACTGGGAGGTGGAACCTAAGCTTAACGCTAATTCTGAAAGGTGACCTGTCTACCAGTGCGGCAATCTGTCAGGGCACTCTGCAATGTCAGCCAAAATCTATGGTGCCAAGTCTCTGGTTTGAGATTTAACTCCGAGTGAGGAGATATAGTCGCAACAACAAGGGGGCAAGAGATAGGCTTGAAATCGAGAATATGGGCATACTGGTAAGTGTATTCATCAATTGACCATTGATGATACAATGATACAGATATTATTGTCTGATCTGAAGGCTAATAGCTCATGTCATTGGAAGTGGTATACAATGCAGTTTAAGAGAAACTGTGAAAGCATTGCAAAGTGGTCAAATTGATCATTCTCCTTTCTCGACCATGTCTGGGTTATTTGTAATGAGTTACAATACTTACCTTATGGATTTTCCTCTGTCTTTCAAGGACAAAAGCTGGGGGACAAAAGGAAAACACATTGCCAGCTATTTTTAAAAGCCATACAGCTCAAAGTTTATTAATGGGGCCCAAAGTAACACCTTTTTGTTTGACGAATAGATAATTGGAGTTGAGATCTGGCCACCTGTGGTTTATGCATTTGGTGTTTAAAGATTTCTCTCTTTCTCTCTCTGCTGTGGAAGTCACAGTCCAATACTGGGGAGCAGTTTTCAGTTAATATCTGGTGCGTCATCCCTGATAAATGTGTGAATGTACAGGATTCTAACCTCCAGAGAATGCAGCACAACCTGATTCCGATCAATTCTCACTGCTTGGGTCCTTTTCTCTCAACAGTGGTCTGTGCTGAAGGGGGTGATGGCTTTCTCTGGCTGTTGTACTGTCTGCATTGTCACCCCACCATGACTCTGATCAGGATTTCACTGCCAAGAGGTTGCCCTTTTATAACCCTTGTATCCCGCACGCTCGAACACAGCACATTATTGAGCTCATGCCTTGTGCCAATAATCTTTAAATTCCCTTTTTTTAAGAAATATCTTCATCTTTTTATTCTGTTTCCTTGTCTTTGGCTGTCGATTGTAGTGTCCATTTTCTAGATTGATGCATCAATCCCCGATGGATTCTGGATCAGTGGTGCTGGAAGAGCACAGCAGTTCAGGCAGCATCCGAGGAGCAGCAAAATCGACGTTTCGGGCAAAAGCCCTTCATCAGGAATAAAGATGAAGGACTTTTGCCCGAAACGTCGATTTTGCTGCTCCTCGGATGCTGCCTGAACTGCTGTGCTCTTCCAGCACCACTAATCCAGAATCTGGTTTCCAGCATCTGCAGTCATTGTTTTTACCTAATCCCCTGATGGACTCCACTCCCTTACCATAACAAGTGTAGCCTCTAAGAACCACACTTCAAATGGTCGCTGTAACGTGATAAATTGCTTCCCTTCCTCTTTAGACGTAATCGTAAAACCCACCATAAGATGCAGAAATGGGTTCATTGGTCCATAAAGTCTGCTCTGCCATTCAATAAGATCCTTACTGATCTGATAATCCTAAACTCCAATTTCGTGCCTTAAACTCATAACGCTACTGATTTTAAAAACCTGACTATCTCAGAGACTTAACAACACACATCTGTAGTAAAGAATTCCACAGATTCATTACTGTCTGAGAGAAGAAATTCCTCCTCATCCCTATCTTAAATGGATGACCCCTTAACTCTGAGATTATGCTGTCTAGTCATGGACTCTTCCACCAGGAGAAACAACCTTTCAGTATGTATCCTTCCAAATCGCCTAACAGTCTTATGTTTCAATAATAATTTGGAGATGTCGGTGTTGGACTGGGGTGTACAAAGTTAAAAATCACACAACACCAGGTTATAGTTCAACAGGTTTATTCGGAAGCACTAGCTTTCAGATCGCTGCTCCTTCATCACCTGAGTGCTCTGAAAGCTAGTACTTCGAAATAAACCTGTTGGACTATAACCTGATGTTGTGTGATTTTTAACTATATTGCAATAACGTCACTTCTCATTGTTCTAAATGCCAATAAGTACAGACTTAACCTGCACTACATCTCTTCATAAGACAATTAACAAACCTGTTGGACTATAACCTGGTGTTGTGTGATTTTTAACTTTGTAACTCCATACCCAGGATCAGCATAGTTCTCTACACAAAAGTACACAAAACATCCCACTGTACTCCAGCTGTGGTCTGACCAGTACCTTGTACAGTTTTAGCAAGATCGCCCTATGTTTATAGTCCATTCCCTTTGAAATAAATGCCAACATTCCATTTGTCTTACCTATTACAGAGGAACCTCGATTATCCAACATTCAATTATCAGAATTTCAGATTAACTGAACAAGATCTTAAGGTCCCGATGCTTAGCTAACTATGTCTTCTGGTATTCAATTAGCCGACCGAAATACTCTCTGCCCCAGGCCTTCAGATAACCAAGGTTCCTCTATATATGCTGGACTTGTATGCTAGCTTTTTATCATTCATCCATGAAGATATCTAAATCACTGTTTTGAAGTTTTCTGCAGTTGTTCGCCATTTAAATACTGTTCAGCTCTCCTATTCTTATCAAAGTGCATAACCTCACATTCTCCCACAATATCTTGCATCTACCAAGATTTTTCCAACTCACTTAATCTTCCTGTCGCCCCTTTTGTGTTGTCCTCACCTATTTTTGCCTGCCCACCTATTTTTATTATCCACAAACTTGACCAAGTCATTAATATACATTATGAATAATAGTAGCCCAGCTACAGGTTTCCATCCTGGAAAATGTCCCATTACCTCAACTCTGTCTTCTATTAATTAACCAATCTTCTATGCATGCTAATATACCAGCCCTTACACTATGGGTTCTTACCTTTAAAATAGCCCAAACCTGTGATACCTTATCAAACATCTTTTTGGAAATCCAGATGTATTATATCTGGTTCCCATTTATCAGTCTCACTCTTTACCACCTCAAAGAATTCTCATAAATCTGTCATGCATGATTTCCCCATCATGCTTGATTTAGGATACATATTTCTAAATGCTCGACAATTACATCCTTTAGTGACATATTCCTAACATAATTCTAATGACAAATGTTAAAGTAACTGCTGTATAGGGACATTTTGTCTCTTTTCCTTTTTGAACAGGGTGTTGCATTGGCAGTTTTCAAATCCTCTGGGATTTTTCTAGAGTCGCAGCATTCTCGTATGATTACAACCAGTGCATCCACTATCTCCCATAGCTAATTCATTTAATATACCAGAATGCAACCTCTCCAGTCCAAGGGACTGATCAGCCTTTAGCCCCATTAGCTTCCTTTTATTCCCTCTTTCCATTTTTCCCTTGATTAATAGCATTCCGAAAATAGTGTCTTCTAGTGTGAAGACTGGTGCAAAGTATTTATTCATCTCCTCTGCTACTTCCTGGCTCCGAATGATTATTTCCATAGCCTCATTCTCTAAAGGCTGATGTTAGCTTTGGCTTCTCTCTTCCCTTTTATATATTTAAAGAAACTCTTGCTGTCTATTTTCATATTACTTGCTAGTTTATCAACAAACTTTTTATTTTCTTCCTGTTTTTTTATATTTTTGGTAATCTTCTGTTGTATTTTAAAACTTTCTCAAACCTCTGGCTTACCGCTAATCTTTGTCACATTGTGTGTGTGTTCCTTCTTTTCAATTTGGTACCATCCTTAACTTCCTTGTTAACCATGGTCAGTTTATTGTTCCTTTTCTAGATTTCTACTTCTCTGCAATGCATCATTATTGTGAGCCAAGAACTATTTTCCTACATATCTGCCTGTGATCTTCAATGGTCTTCTTTGCTGAACCTCTTCACAGTCTACTCCAGCCACCTCTGCCCTCGTTCATTTGCAATCTCCCTTACTTAACTTGGCACTCCACTTTCCTACTCCCAAACTGAATGCTAATTTTTACTATTGTTTAGATCAATTCCTGATGAAGGGCTTTTGCCCGAAACATCGACTCTCCTGCTCCTCAGATGCTCTCCTGACCTGCTGTGCTTTTCCAGCATCACTCTGATCTAAACTCTGGTTTCCAGCATCTGCAGTCCTCACTTTTGCCTAGCTAATTTTTACTATGTTAGAGTCACTGAAACGATTTTTATTTGTCCTTATTCTCTCCTGATTTACTCTCTGTCCTCCAGCAGAGCTATAGTTAGATGCCCTGCAGGTTACCCTCACCAGTACTGTTTTCCCCTTTCTTACCTTTAACCGTATGGACTCTACATCTTCAGGACCAAGGTTATTTGTTGCTATTGTACTTATTCCATCACAGACTATCACCCTTTCCTTCCTGCCAGGCCTTTCAAAAAGTACCCTGAACATTTAATTCCTAACTTTGATCTCCTTGTAATCACCTCTCCGTAATGGATATAAGATCACACCCATTAATCTCTATTTGTGCCACTAAATCATCTTTTTATTCTGAATATTACAAGCATTTAGATAAAGAGCCATTGATTTTGCAGCCTTATCATTTGTTTTCTTCCTTTTGACCCTGTTTACTGTTGCTTTTCTAAGTTGGTACACTGCTGTCTCACAGTTTGGTTACTATTATTCCAATAGCAACCCTTCAGTGCTGCCGCATCCTTTACTTTTCCATTTGCTCTGGAATCCCCTCCCTAACAGGGTGCTAGGTCGACCCACAACGCATGGTCTGCAGTGGTTAGCACCACTGCCTTACAGCACCAGGACCTGGGTTCGATTCCTGCCTCGGGTGGCTGTCTGTGTGGAGTTTGCATGTTCTCACCATGTCTGCGTAAGTTTCCTCCAGGTGCTCTGGCTTCCTCCTACAGCCCAAAGATGTGCAGATTAAATGGATTAGCCTTGCTAAATTGCCCATCGTGTCCAGGAATTTGCTGGCTAGGTTACAGGGCTAGGATTTGGAGGAGTGTGAGGTAGGTCTGGGTGGGATGCTTTTCAGAGGGTCGATACAGACTTGATGGGCCAAACGTCCTCTGCACTGTAGGGATTATATACGTCAACTCCCCATTACCTTCTCAAGGAGAGCTAGAGACAGGCAATAAATGCTGGCCAGCCAGCAAAGCCCACATCCTGTTAGTGAACTTAAGAAAAAAATTGCTTTTGATTTTTCCAATCATTTGCATTTATTTTATACTACATTTTGAATTTTCTTGAATGTTACTTTGACATGAAGTCCTTGTGAAGCTAAGTTGCCCATAGTGTTAGGTGAAGGGGTAAATGTAGGGGAATGGGTCTGGGTGGGTTGTGCTTCGGCGGGTCGGTGTGGACTTGTTGGGCCAAAGGGCCTGTTTCCAAACTGTAAGTAATCTAATCTAATCTAATAGGCATGACTGTCCACGACAAAGGCAAATAACTTTAACCATAAACTTTTGGACACAAAGTCTCCCTCTTTGGTGGGATGCCTGTTTTGCACTTTTCCTATTTCAACCTCTTTGCAATTAAGGTGAAATCAGTTTTCTTGTCTCTGTCCCGTTCTTTTGAGAAACCACACAATTTGCATGGCCTGGTTCCATTGTGACATTTTTACCAAATGTCATTGTTGATGTAAATAAACTGTTTGTGGGTGATATCCCAGGTAATTCCAACCCTGCTCCCAGCTGTTCCTCTGTAAGATGTGATGACGTAGCAATGGGGAATGATCAATGTTGTTGTTTCACACTCTCTTACAACAGCAACACTTGGTTCAGTGGTTAGCACTGCTGCGTCTTAGCGCCAGGGTCCCAGGTTCGATTCCAGCCTTGGGTAATTGTCTGTGTGGAGTTTGCATAATTCTCCCCATGTTTCCTCCCACAGTCCAAAGATAGAGTCATAGAGATGTACAGCATGGAAACAGACCCTTCGGTCCAACCCGTCCATGCCGACCAGATATCCCAACCCAATCTGGCCCCACCTGCCAGCATCTGGCCCATATCCCTCAAAACCCTTCCTATTCATATACCCATCCAAATGCCTCTTAAATGTTGCAATTGTACCACCCTCCAACATTTCCTCTGGCAGCTAATTTCATACACGTACCACCCTCTGCGTGAAAAAGTTGCCCTGTAGGTCTCTTTTATATCTTTCCCCTCTCACCCTAAACCTATGTCCTCTAGTTCTGGACTCACCTACCCCAGGGAAAAGACTTTGTCTATTTATCCTATCCATGCCCTTCATGATTTTATGAACCTCTATAAGGTCACCCCTCAGCCTCTGACGCTCCAAGGAAAACAGCCCCAGCCTGTTCAGCCTCTCCCTATAGCTCAAATCCTCCAAACCTGGCAAAATCCTTGTAAATCTTTTCTGAACCCTTTCAAGTTTCACAACATCTTTCCGATAGGAAGGAGACCAGAATTGCATGCAATATTCCAACAGTGGCCTAACCAATGTCCTGTACGGCCACAACATGACCTCCCAACTCCTGTACTTAATACTCTGACCAATAAAGGAAAGTATACCAAATGCCTTCTTCACTATCCTATCTACCTGCGACTCCACTTTCAAGGAGCTATGAACCTGCAATCCAAGCTCTGTTTGTTTAGCAACACTCCCTAGGACCTTACCAGTAAGTGTACAACCCCTGCTAAGATTTGCTTTCCCAAAATGTAGCACCTCGAATTTAACTGAATTAAACTCCATCTGTCACTTCTCAGCGCATTGGCCCATCTGGACAAGATCCTGTTGTAATCTGAGGTAACCCTCTTCGCTGTCCACTACACCTCCAATTTTGGTGTCATCTGCAAACTTACTAACTGTACCTCTTATGGTTGCATCCAAATCATTTATGTAAATGACAAAAAGTAGAGGAACCATCACTGATTCTTGTGACACTCCACTGGTCACAGGCCTCCAGCCTGAAAAACAACCCTCCACCACCACCCTCTGTCTTCTACCTTTGAGGCAGTTCTGTATCCAAATGGCTAGTTCTCCCTGTATTCTGTGAGATCTAACATTGCCAACCAGTCTCCCATGGGGAACATTGTCGAATGCCTTACTGAAGTCCATATAGATCACATCTACCACTTTGCCCTCATCAATTGTGCAGGTTAAGTGAGTTGGCCATGCTAAATTGCCCATAGTGTTAGGTGCATTAGTCAGAGTGAAACGGGTCTGTGTGGGTTGCAGTTTGGAGGGTCAGTGTGGACTGGTTGGGCCGAAGGGCTTGTTTCCACACTGTAGGGAATCTATTCTAATCTAAACAGCAAGACCATGGAGCGCAATAACTTAACTATTGGCTGCCCTTTCCTTTTGGCAGGTATACGAGCCTAAAATTTGTATAAGACTGTTATGTTTATGTGCCATCTCGTATCCCAATCATAAAAATGATTGTATCTGTGACCTCTCGTTCTCAATGTAATTTGCAACAAAAACAAACAAGGAGGGGGAAAATGTTTTTTCTCTCAGAGCGAGTAGTTGTGTTCTGGAATGCGCTGCCTGGAAATATGTTGGAAGCGGGTTCAATGATGCCTGTTTGAATAGAAATAATATGCAGTGTTATGAGGAAAAGGCAGGAGAAGGGAACTAAGTCACATTCAAAGAGCCAGTGTAGACACAGTGGACCTCCTTCTGCAACATCATAATTCTGTGATATCTCTGATCACACCACAAAGCAGTTCTTTCTGAGAGGGGCATTAATAAAATAGTTTTTGCATGATAGGTGCGATGCCAGCCAGGCCAGCATTTATTAGTCCAGAAGATGAGAACCGCTATATGTATAGTGTAGGTAAACCCATCGTGCTGTTAGAAAGGACTTTTATAGGATTTCTACCCAGTGACAGTGAAGAAGCAACCATATATTGCAAGGAATTTGTCTTTTTATTTTTTGTGAGTTTAAAAACAGTGGATTTCAAATTTGTGACAAAGTTTGGGGGCTCATCCAGGATTTGAATCTGATTAGATTAGATCGATTTGGATTGGAAACAGTCAACTAAGATTTGGGTGTGGTTGGTATATAAAACAGGTGAAGGAAGACATCAGGTTCAGTACTGCATTTTAGGCACGGCATTGGAAGCTGCAAAGGTCTTCCTGCAGATGTTTCTGTGAGCTGTGAATTTGAAATGTTACATCAAGAGATATTTTCAAAGAGAATGAGTCACTCTGTACCTCTTACAAACCAGTGGAAGCCACTAGAGAAAGACCATTGAACACCAGGGGTCTGACCATTTAAAGATGGATCATTTCAACATTGGAATCAGGAAGCAAAAACCACTGAACGGACTTTGCTGTTTCCTCTACCTCAACCAATAATCTAGTTTCCCTGAAAGTAAGACAAAAAACTGTGGATGCTGGAGATCTGAAGCAAAACCAGAAATTGCTGGAGAAACCCAGCAGGTCTGGCAGCATCTGTGAGGGGAACAACAGATTTAATCTTGCAAGTTCAATGACTCTTACTGGAGCAGTTGTTTTGATCATCAGAATATCAAACAGTTATGTTGAAGAATCCATGGACTCAACGTAAACTCTTTTTATTACCCCACAGTTACTGCCAGACCTGCTGAGTTTCTCAAGCAATATATTTTCTGTGTGTGTGTGTCTGTTCTAAGGGGGGAGTTTATAAAGGGATTAGAGTATTAGTTAGTTAGTGTTATATGTCATTGGTTTATATCTGTATAGCTGTAGCGACAGTCTTATTATTTGTAATAAAAATAATTCTATTTAGAATCATAGAATCCCTACAGTGTGGAAACAGGTCCTTTGGCCCAACAAGTCCACACCAACCCTCCGAAGAGTAACCCACCCAGACCCATTTTCCTACATTTACTCCTGACTAACGCACCTAAGCTACACATCCCTGAAATCTATGGGCAAGTTCACATGACCAATTCACCTGACCTGCACATGTTTGGACTGTGGGAGGAAACCGGAGCACCCAGAGGGGATCCACGCAGATGTGCAAATTCCACACAGTTTCCCGAGGCTGGAATTGAACGCAGGTCCCTGGTGCTGTGAGGCAGCAGTGCAAACCAAAGCTGTGCTTGGTCTAAAAGTCAGGTAAGTTATGGTATAGATTTTAAAAAAAAGCTTTTGATATTTAGTTTGATCCCATGAACAGTGTGGCTTGTTTTATGGCACACTACCTCATGATCATAACAATTTCTCCAAGTCCCTCTGGATTTGGAAGTTGCTGATTATTGCATTAATCTTTAGTAGCTGCACTGAGGACTAGGACAGGACTGGTCCCTGAAATTCTGGGTGGCTCTGGCAAAGCAGACAGGAGCACAAGGGAGCCACGTGGCTCACTGAACTCCATTTATGAACAGCAGAGTACTACACACAAGAGCAATCTGAAATAAAAACTGACACTGCTGGAAACCAGTCAGGAGCTTGGAGGGTATCTGGGGAGAGAGAAAATCTGGGGTGACATTCCAGGTCGATGAGCTTTTGCGAGAGTTGAGAATTAGTGGGGATTAACCTCTTTTTTTTTAAAAGAAAAATGGATTCTGTGTAATCCAAGATGGAGGACAGGAGACAATTGTGGCTGTTAAGAGCTCCTCCTTTTTAGTTTTGAGATCTTTTTGGTGTTGGAGTTGATTTCCTCGAATTCTTGGAGCAGTAATTATTGTTTTATAAGCTGTTGCATTCTTTTGGAACTTTGGAAAAACAAGTATGGCAGACAGGGCCCTGCAGTGGTGTGATGATGGAACTAACAAAGGAGAAGATCTGTACAGGGGGAGGGCAAGAGTGACGGACAAAGGGGATGATTGCAGCAAGGCGAAAAAGCGAGTGCAAATAAGACACACAGAATCGGAAGATGGTGGTATAAACAGCCTGAATAGCAGAGGGACAGTGAAACATTATCTTCTGACAAATGGTGCGAAGGTTTCTAAGGCAAATGTTCAGGTGTCGGGCATTCTTTTTGATATATTAGATTAGATTACTAGATTAGATTAGATTACATTGCAGTGTGAAAACAGGCCCTTCGGCCCAACAAGTCCACACCGACCCGCCGAAGCGAACCCACCCATACCCCTACATTTACCCCTTACCTAACACTATGGGCAATTTAGTATGGCCAATTTAGCTGACCCTGCACATCTTTGTGACTGTGGGAGGAAACCGGAGCACCCGGAGGAAACCCACGCAGACACGGGGAGAACGTGCAAACTCCACACAGTCAGTCGCCTGAGGCGGGAATTGAACCCGGGTCTCTGGCGCTGCGAGGCAACAGTGCTAACCACTGTGCCACCGTGCCGCCCATATATAGGGCAGCCCTGTGCAAATAGCAGCTCAGACCACCTTCTCTTCTGATACAGCCATCCTCTATTTACCACTGTCCAGCCCAGGAGCAGTGGCTCAAATCTTAGTCATTTACCTTTGATGTTAAAGCTGTTGAATGTAATTATTTTACACCTTGATTTGTATTTCTCTCCTTCACCAGGACCAGCAAAATAAAAAGTGCAATTGTTTGCATAGAATCTTTCATTAAATAACGACTGTATTGCCCTGCTCTTCGATGCATGTTGTTGCCGAGCTAACAGTTGTTAAGGTTTTTGGTTAGAAGAAGGTTGCAGGCTATTTTAAATATTGATAACACAGGAGGCTTCTCCCTGTGGAGGCCAAGCTCGAAAACTGTCTCGCACACACCTGCTGCTGAGACTGAATTTGTTAATAATTAAACACTCTACATAGAACCTCCAAAATATCGGTGTGTTTCAGGATTGAAGTGTTTATGTTGAATTATAAATTACAACCAAGAGTTTGCTGGCTGTAATGGGCACAAATCTTTCAATTACTTGGGTGCTGTAGTTAATTAACCATCATGTAACTGTTCTCCTTTCCCATTTTATTTAAGGTTTTGACATTTTTTTCCAAGGTGGGGGAGTGGAATTAGGATTTTCCACGTGTGCTGGTGGCCTACCCAAATAGTAAATTACCCCAAACAAATCCTTCCAGTCAATGTTGATGAGGGTATTTGATGGTGGATAGTCTGGTGCTGCTTAAAGTCCTGGTCAGTGGGTGATCTCCAGGACTCTGCTTGATTTTCCTCACTCTCTAATCTTCATGTCCTGCTGCTTTCCTAGCTGACATCCGTTCAGATCGGGAGGATTAACCCCAGTGGCTGTCTACTTGTCTGCTTGCTGAATTATCCATGTACATTGCATTAAAACGTGCAAGTTAATATCGGAACAGGAGGAGGCAATCGAGCTTTCCCCACCATTCAATAGGCTGATCAAACACTTTAATGCCTTTTATTCACCATATCCCCATAACTCCACTGGTAAAACAAGATCTCTCAATCTCTCTGTTAAACATGCACAAAGGCTGAGTCTTCTCTGCCCTCTCTAGTAGAGAATGCCAAAGATTCCTTTAAGGTGAAAGGAGAAAGATTTTAAAAAGACATGGAGGGCAATTTGTTTTTTAAACAGAGTGGTTCGTGTGTGGAATGAACTTCCAGAATAAGCACATGAATAAGAAATGTTTGCAGGGATATGGGCCAAGCAAAGGCAGTTAAGTTCGGGATTATACTGATTTGCAAGGATGTTGCCAGGGTTGGAGGATTTGAGCTATAGGGAGAGACTGAACAGGTTGGGGCTGTTTTCTCTGGAGCTTTGGAGTCTGAGGGGTGACCTTATAGAGGTTTACAAAATTATGAGGGGCATGGATAGGATAAATAGACAAAATCTTTTCCCTGGCTTGGGGGAGTCCAGAATTAGAGGGCATAGGTTTAGGGTGAGAAGGGAAAGATATAAAATAGACCTAAGGGGCAACCTTTTCAAGCAGAGGGTAGTATGTGTATGCACTGAGCTACCAGAGGAAGTGGTGGAGGCTGGTACAATTGCAACATTTAAAAGATATTTGGATGGGTATATGAATAGGAAGGGCTTGGAGGGATATGGGTCGGGTGCTGGCAGGTGGGACTAGATTGGGTTGGGATATCTAGATGGCATGGACGGGTTGGACCGAAGGGTCTGTTTCCATGCTATACATCTCTATGACTCTATGACACAGGTTGGTTGTACCGAGGGGATCTGTTTTCCATGCTGTATGACTCTGACTAGAATCATTTCTTTGCATCCCTGATCAAAGTGGTATCCATCTTATTTCTAAACAGTCTCCCCAGGATTTGGATTCTCCAACCAGGAGGAACATCTACTCTGTTTATGGCTTTCAGATTTTTGGAAGTTTTAATGAGATCACCTCATAATTCTTTGAAACTGTAGAGAATAAGGTTTGCCCAGTCTCTTTCATAGGGCAGTCCCACTATTCCGGAATAAGTGTGTTAAACCTGGGGGTGGAAGCAGGCGCGTTAGCAATGTTTAAGGCATGTCTTGATAGACACGTGAACAGGACGCGAACAGAGAGATAGCAACTGCGCATGGGCAATAAGGAGTGGGTCTAAATAAGGGTTGATGGGCCTGGTCCTGTGTCACTTTGAATTATAGTGCATTCATGATAGAGTCCATACAGTGTGGGCCCAGGCTATTCGACCCATTGAGTTCACACCAACCCTCCAAAAAGCATCCCACCTAGACCCAACTCAACCATCCCATCCCTGTAACCCTGCATTTCCCATGGCTAATCCACCTAGCCTGCACATCCCTAGACACTATGGGGCAATTTAGCATGGCCAATTCACCCAAACCTGCACATCTTTGGATTGTGGGAGGAAACTGGAGCATCCAGAGGGGACCCGCCCAGACACGGGGAGAATGTGTAAACTCCACACACAGTCACCCGAGGCTAGAATCGAACCTGGGTCCCTGGCGCTGTGAGGCAGCTGTGCTAACCACTGAGCCACTGTGCTACTCTGTTGTATCAATTGTATTGTTTGACCCTCCAGTCCTAAAGAAGGGTTGCACCTGAAACACTGAATTCTCCACCTCCTGATGCTGCCTAGTTTGCTGTATTCTTTCAGCCTACTGCTTGTCTATCTTTACTACAATCAATAATATATTTCTTCAATAAGGAGACCGAAACTCTGCACAGTATTCCAGGTGTGGTCTAACCAAACTCCGACACCATTGCAGCAAGACAAAGCCACCATTGTTGACAAATCCACATAGGGTGTAGCAGTACCAGGGGAAAATGTGGCAGAAATCAGGGCAGGTTTGTAGCTTATCGGCACTTAGCAAGGAGGAAGATTTGGAGCAGGGATTTGAAGGTGAAAAGCTAGAAGGGGGCAGTCACCAGTGCAAATGGCCACAGAAGTGACTGGAGTGTTGCGTAAAAATTAATTTTTTCTCTTTGTTTACTGCTTTGCAGGGAAATGTCGCACACAAACCCTTTGCTTTCACCTCAGAATGCACCTCACATCGCTTTAGGGCCTCATCTTAGGCCTCCATTCCTAGGAGTTCATTCGACCCTGTGCCAAACCCCAGGTAAGTGCCAAAACATGGAAATCTGCCTCCAGTGCTGTCAATAGTAGTTAAGTTCACACAGTATAATATTTTAGATATCTCTCTGATACAGGACTGTGGTTGGGACATTTTATAATTTTTTCTGTTTCGTGGGATTCCAAAGTGGTTGCTATAGCAAGGCCAATGCTTTTGCCCGTCCCTAATTGCCCTTGAACTGAGTGGTTTGCTGCGCCATTCCGGCGGGCAGTTGAGAGTCAACCCTGTTGCCGTGGGTCTGGAGTCACATATAGACCAGACTAGATGAAGGACAGCAGACTACATTCCTGACAGAACATCAGTGAACCAGACCCGATGATGATTGTCATGGTCACGGCAACTCAGATTTATTCCAGAATTGCTAATCGAGTTCAAATTCCATCAACAGTTGTGGCAGGATGTGAACTCATGTCTCCCCAGAGCTGGACTCTGGATTAATTAATTTAGTGATGTTATCACTGTGCTATTGTCCCCCACTAAGTCAGGAGGCCCAGGCTTCAGTGGTGAATGGTCTATTGAATAAGCCCTCACATTCCAGGCCGGTGCATGGACTGATTGTGGGAAGTCTTAGCCAGGAAACAATCTGGGTGAGGGAGAGGGAATGTAAAATTTCATGATACGTGTGAGAATTCCACTGTTCTAGCAATCTCCACATCTACCAGAACCTAATTGGGCAACTTTAATGAGATGCGGCAGTATAGAATGTATAAAGCGTATTTGCCAGTAACTCCTACAAACGTGTTTTGTATACCTGATATGAATTATTAATGACTGGAATCCAGCAAACCCAGTGAGCAGTTTGCATAGGGGACGGTCCTCACACCAGTCAGGCAGTTTCTGCTGGTGCTTGTTAAAAGGGGAAATGTTAGGAGAGTCCTTTACTCTGCCTCAAACAGTGAAGGGTATAGTCCCCCTGAGCCTCTGGTATAGGCAGCTGGGCTATCAGGCTGTCTTCAGCACCGCACTGGGAGACTGGGCCTGGATTAATGGCTTCATACATCCTCCTCAAGCAATTAATTGACGGCAAAGAATCACCAAAAAATGAGTGATTGTAAAATCCCACCCGGAATGTTAATGGGAGTGGATTGGGTTTACTAGGGTAGATCCACCCGGAGTGTTAATGGGAGTGGATTGGGTTTACTAGGGTAGATCCACCCGGAGTGTTAATGGGAGTGGATTGGGTTTACTAGGGTAGATCCACCCGGAGTGTTAATGGGAGTGGATTGGGTTTACTAGAGTAGATCACACCTGGAGTGCAAATGGAAGTTGACTCATTTTGCTGTGGTTGGCCACAGTGGATCAGGTTTGCCGTGGGAGGTCACAGTGGATCGGGTTTGCTGCAGTAGATCACAGTGGATCGGGTTTGCTGCAGTAGATCACAGTGGATCGGGTTTGCCGTGGGAAATCACAGTGGATCGGGTTTGCTGCAGTAGATCACAGTGGATCGGGTTTGCCGTGGGAAATCACAGTGGATCGGGTTTGCTGTGGGAGATCACAGTGGATCAGGTTTGCCGTGGGAGATCACAGTGGATCAGGTTTGCTGCAGTAGATCACAGTGGATTGGGTTTGCTGCAGGAGATCATAGTGGATCGGGTTTGCCGTGGGAGATCACAGTGGATCGGGTTTGCTGCAGTAGATCACAGTGGATCAGGTTTGCCGTGGGAGATCACAGTGGATCAGGTTTGCTGCAGTAGATCACAGTGGATCGGGTTTGCTGCAGTAGATCACAGTGGATCAGGTTTGCCGTGGGAGATCACAGTGGATCAGGTTTGCTGCAGTAGATCACAGTGGATTGGGTTTGCTGCAGGAGATCATAGTGGATCGGGTTTGCCGTGGGAGATCACAGTGGATCGGGTTTGCTGCAGTAGATCACAGTGGATCGTGTTTGCTGCGGGAGATCACAGTGGATCGGGTTTGCCGTGGGAGATCACAGTGGATCGGGTTTGCTGCAGTAGATCACAGTGGATCAGGTTTGCCGTGGGAGATCACAGTGGATCAGGTTTGCTGCAGTAGATCACAGTGGATCAGGTTTGCTGTGGGAGATCACAGTGGATCAGGTTTGCTGCGGGAGATCACAGTGGATCAGGTTTGCCGTGGGAGATCACAGTGGATCAGGTTTGCTGCAGTAGATCACAGTGGATTGGGTTTGCTGCAGTAGATCACAACGGATCGGGTTTGCCGTGGGAAATCACAGTGGATCGGGTTTGCCGTGGGAGATCACAGTGGATCAGGTTTGCTGTTGGGGATCACAGTGGATCAGGTTTGCTGCAGTAGATCACAATGGATCGGGTTTGCTGCAGTAGATCACAACGGATCGGGTTTGCCGTGGGAGATCACAGTGGATCGGGTTTGCTGTGGGAGATCACAGTGGATCGGGTTTGCTGCAGTAGATCTCAGTGGATCGGGTTTGCTGTGGGAGATCACAGTGGATCAGGTTTGCTGTGGGAGATCACAGTGGATCAGGTTTGCTGTGGGAGATCACAATGGATCGGGTTTGCTGCGGGAGATTTCAGTGGATCGGGTTTGCTGCGGGAGATCTCAGTGGATCGGGTTTGCTGCGGGAGATCTCAGTGGATCGGGTTTGCTGCGGGAGACCACAGTGGATCGGGTTTGCTGCAATAGATCACAGTGGATCGGGTTTGCTGTGGGAGATTTCAGTGGATCGGGTTTGCTGCGGGAGATCACAGTGGATCGGGTTTGCTGCGGGAGATCACAGTGGATCGGGTTTGCTGCGGGAGATCACAGTGGATTGGGTTTGCTGCGGGAGATCACAGTGGATCGGGTTTGCTGCGGGAGATCACAGTGGATCAGGTTTGCTGCAGTAGATCACAGTGGATCGGGTTTGCTGTGGGAGATCACAGTGGATCGGGTTTGCTGCGGGAGATCTCAGTGGATCGGGTTTGCTGCAGTAGATCTCAGTGGATCGGGTTTGCTGCGGGAGATCTCAGTGGATCGGGTTTGCTGTGGGAGATCACAGTGGATCAGGTTTGCTGCGGGGGATCACAGTGGATCGGGTTTGCTGCGGGAGATCACAGTGGATCAGGTTTGCTGCGGGGGATCACAGTGGATCAGGTTTGCTGTGGTACGTCAGGCAGAATGTCGACTGTCTAACTGGAGGTGTGAAGGTGTTTGTTTGTTCTCACTGATTGATTGCTGACCCCTGAACTGCCGTTGCAGGTTATGGTTTCTTACAGCCAGCCCAGGCTGAAATCTTTGCACGACAGCAGGAAATGCTCCGGAAGCAGAACCTGGCAAGGTAAGCTCAGTACTCAGAGAGGCTGCTGGGGGTGGGGGTCAGCCAGATGTTTCCTGTTGATCACAAGCCGCGAAATGCCTGTGGTCAATAACTGGGTGCCTCTTGTACCTGCCACCGCCTGCCAGAAGCTGCTATCAGTCCCTCTCTCAGTCTCTGCCTTTACTGCTGGAACAACCAGGCTGTATCAAGGCAGCAATATTAATATTCCTGAAAGCACTGTGTCATTTTCAGTGTCTCTTTGTCTGCCCTGAACATCGCAAATTGCTTACAACCTGTGGCCCCCTCAGTCTGCGTTTCCCTGGAATAATCCCAGAGGAAACCAGTCCTTTCAGCCCAATTGATCAGAGCTGGCGTTTACCCTATTCTGATCTCCTCCCATCCCATTGATGTGATCTTTTCTTCCTATCTCCCTCCTGCATTTATCTAGTTTCCACTGAAATGCATCTGTTATTTGTCTTCCGCTGCTCTCTGAGAGAGCAATTTCTCCTGAATTCTTCACAGAAAATAGGAACAGGAGTAGGCCACTCGGTCCGCCGAACCAGCTCAGCCATTCAGTCACTTGTTCCTACTTTCTCCCTGTGGGCTTTGGCACTCAGACTGCTGGTAGGACCCGTCCATTCTCCTACCGCAATGCCAGCATCATTCTAGCAGGCCATAGGACTGCTCTCTCAATAGAGAGAGACAACTGGGGTGGTGATTTAACCTGAGGGTCACCACGTCTTGGGTGAGGCTGAGAAGGTGGGACATTCGTGGTAACATCAGCTGGTGTAGGAACTGAGCCCACACTGTTGGCATCACTCTGTCTCACTAGCTAGCCAACTGAGCTAACCAGTCCCTTTAACAGGTAAGCACCAACCAAACAAGGTCACCGGGATGATAAAGAAAATCTTGCATTTGTATAGAGCCTTTTACAGTCTTTATAACCACACAAACATTTACCAGGTGTAGTCACTGTGGTTACATGGGAAACGTGATAATCAATTTGTGCAAGGCAAGCTCTCACAAGCGGAAAATGTGATCATGTGTTTCCACCATGTTGAATGAGGGTTAAAGAATGATTCTAGACGCCTGGTCTATCTCACCCTTCTCCCCTTCAAAGCTGTGCTGTGGGATCATTTACATCTCCCTGAAATGGCGAGGCACGCCCTCGATTTAGTGTCTAATCTGAGACCTCAGACAGTGCAGTGTCCCCTCAGTGCTGCTCCAGAGTGTAAACTCAGATGATGTGCCCAAGTTCCCGGAGTGGGACTTGAACCCACGATTGTCCTGGCTCAGGAGCGAGAGCGCTACCAACCTGACGCTTGTGGGTGCTGGAGACCTGGCTCAAGAAATGTGCGTTTCAGTGGACTGGTGGCTCCAGTTGATCTACTGGAAAGACTAGATCAAGTGGGTAAAGGCCTTTCTTTATCCCAGAGGATCTTGTGACAGTTTACCAATACCGTATTGTGTTTCGGTTATCTGACGTGTACTGTTTCTGCTGACTGGGCACCAAGAGTGTCCTGTGTGGTAGTTGCCTGATGCTCTCAGCTCTGGCCACAGTGAATTTCCAACACCCTTGAGAGTTTGTAATTAATAGAATCATATTTTTTCACAACAGAAATGTCCCAGTGATCAGATTGGCTGCTGCGAAAGAACACCATGGGTATTGAGCTTTCCATCTGAATTATAGCAGAGATTTTAAGATGCTAGTCATTTTCTGAAAGCTTGCTTCTGGTAGTCGAATAATATTGAGGTTTTCTTTTCCCTTTTTGTTTTGTGTTTGTTCTCTCTTTCTTTCAGACTCGAGATGTCCGCTGAGCTCCTGCGTCAAAAAGAGTTTGAGAACATGCACAGGCAGCGGATTCTCGGAGCCGATCCTTTGTCGCTGCACTCCAGCTTGCCCCCGGACCACCCCGCCCTGCGGAGCATCCACGATGTGCCCGAGGGCCACCCGCTGCGCGAGGAGATCTCCCGCCGCAACGCTATGCTGGTCCTTCGACACAACACGGCTCCACTGCTGTCCCTCAACCACGCCGTGCCGGGCAACCCGCCCCCCAAGGAACCAGGGCGCAAGGGCTCCCGGAAGGTGGCCCACCACAGGACGGAGGCGCATGGCGCCGGTGAGGTCAAGGACCACCTTGAGGCGCGCGGCCGAGACGGGAGCGCCGACTGTAACGACGAGGAGATGAAAGACTCGGAGAGTGACCCCGAGGCGGGTGACGACAAGCCCGAGAACCTGAAGACCGAGGTGATCGGATCAATCCACGAACTCAAGGAGTGCAAAGAAGCCGCAAAGGCTTGTGAGAACATTAAGGAGATGCACGAGGCCACCGGTGTTGCTCAGAACCCCCCCTGTGTTTCTGTGGGCTCCGACTCTCCCAGCCACCTGCTGGGCTCCGCAATCGCTGAAAACAAAGCGAAATATCTCCCGTCTGCTCCAGCTCCACTCCCTCAGCCCCTGCCTTTTGGATTTCCGTACACAGCGAATCCTTACTTTCACACAGGTAAGCTCGAGTCAGCTGTGGTAAGACCTGTCCAATGAACTCCGGTCACAAAGGGCTCCAATTTGAAATGCTGAAGGAAGCTACAAATATTCCCATTGATAAAGATTTGCCGGGAATTGACCTTGCGGTTCACTTGCATTGCCATGGTTTTGCTGAGTTTCTCCACTTGATGAGTATTTCCATCATTTATATAAACGATTTGAATGTGAACATTGGAGAAAGTGAGGACTGCAGATGCTGGAGAGTCACAGTCGAAAAGGCTGGCGTTGGAAAAGCGGAGCCGTTCAGGTGTGAACTTGGGCTGAAGGGTCTGTTTCCACACTGTAGGTAATCTAATATTATAAGCAGCTATGTAGACAGTCTTTAAGATTGAGTTGCACAGGTTTAATAAGGTAAGGCCACTATAAGAATAGGGTAAGCAGGTAAATGGAGTCAAAATCCAGATCTCACTAAGGACCTCAATACTTCTGGGGTTTTGTACCTCTTTTAGGACTCCCTTCACCTGCAATTTCCAGACTTTCGCCACCCAAGCTTTCCACTACTTTATCACTCCAGATAAATTTCCTTCATGAGATAAGGAACTCCAAGAGTGTTGAGGTTCTTAATGTGTCACGTAGCCATGACTTCATCTAGAACAAACTCACAGAGTAACCTGGGGGTGCAAATGTTCAAATCCCACCATTGCAGCTGGGTGAATTTAAATTTAATTAAGAAAACTTGGACCATGGAGCTACCATCAATTAACATTATAAACCTTCCACTACGTCCTTTAGGGAAGGATATCTCCCATCCTTACTTGGTGTGGCTACATGAAACTCCAGGCCAAATTAATGTTATTGACCCCTAGCTGTCCACTGCAATGACCTAATCAACCACCCAGTTCAAGGGAAACTGAAGAATGGGTAACAAAGCTTGGCTTTGTCAGCAGTGGTCACATCCGTGAAAGAATAAATGGTTTTAGAAAATACTAATTTTTGAGGAACTTTAGTTCCACTTCTGCTCTCTCGGCGATACTGTGCAAGTTGTGGTTGGAACGAGGGTCTTTCCGTTCATTCCTTGTTCCCTGGTGCCCTCTGCCAATGCCGTAAAACCTGGTGTATCAGACAGCTTCTGTGCAATTGAATGATTGAGGGATAATCTCATTGCTGTAACAATTTGTTAATTTTTCAATTCTGGATTATTTCAAAAGTGGTGATAGATCCTGCTGCTTTTACAGTTTGTGATGGGTCTTTTTTTTAAACAATCCTCTGCCTACATTAATTTATGCTAAACTTCCTTTGTTCTTTCAGTAACTAAACAACACAGTCATGTTAAGAACAAGTTGGAGGCCATTCAGGTCGTCTAGCTTGTTCCAGACCATCTACCCTGCACCAGATCTTCTCTCAGCTGATCCAAAGTTCATGTCCAGTGAAGTGTTTGAAAAGGCGTTTGTTTTGAAGGTTGACTGATCAGATATTCTTCTCTGATCCATCTCCAAATCTGTGAATGTTTGTTACATGCTGGAGATGCTGCAATTTATTGGCGATTCCTTATTGTCCTCACAGCGCCAGAGACCCGGGTTCAATTCCCGCCTCAGGCGACTCTGTGTGGAGTTTGCACATTCTCCCCGTGTCTGCGTGGGTTTCCTCCGGGTGCTACGGTTTCCTCCCACAATCAAAAAAATGTGCAGGTCAGGTGAATTGGCCATGCTAAATTCCCTTAGTGTTAGGTAAGGGGTAAATGTAGGGGAATGGGTTGCGCTTCGGCGGATCGGTGTGGACTTGTTGTGCCAAAGGGCCTGTTTCCACACTGTAAGTAATCTAATCTAACCTAATCTAATCTATCTTGAATTGCTGTAGTCCTTATGGTGAGTGTATGGTCCACTCCCACGGTGCTGTTAAGCAGAAAAATCCAGCCTGTTGACCCAGTGCAGGAAAACATTGGCGATAGCCGTGAAGTTGCGATAGTGTGAGAGACGTGGGGCTGCCGATGTTCACCTGCTGCTGTACTCCTTCCTGAGTGGTGGAGGTTTCTGGTTTGGGAGTTGCTGTAGTACGTCTTGTAGATAGAACATGCTTCTGCCACTGTGTGACGTTCATGCAGAGAGTAGACGTTGAAGCCAGGAGATGGAATGCACGTGGGAGAGCAATTTAAATTAAAAAAAAAAATCGACTGTGAAGCATTTCTGGTCCTTTCAGTTGCAAAAGGGGTTTTGCCCCAATTACTAATTGCTGTAAAGACCAGTAGACTGCATTTTACATTGGTATTAGAAACTCAGTGCTTTAATAAACTCTTTTCCCCGGTCTGTACGTAGTTGCTGCAGTGTTACTGCCAGCCTCCTGATATAGATTATCAGATGTTAATACAGGTTAAGCATGGATTGGGGGATGTGCACTATTTAATATAATTGATGATGAGGACAAAAGATCAGGTTAAATGTCCAGTGAATTATTTTTTCTCTGGGAATGGACTAGTGTAGATTGTAAACTCTCTGGGTATTTCATATCCTGGTGCTGCGTGCTTTCTCATTGAATTGGCATCCAGTGGCACTGTTGGAATGCGTTGATTTTTCAACTCTTCAGTTCTCTGGCTGCTGTTTAACTTGATAGTAAGCGTGGGATGAGGCACACTTTCGAGGAAGTAGCTCAGCCATTTCCAGGAAGTACACATGTTACAGGAGACCCTTTCCAGTCCAGTGCTGAGGAAATCCAAACTCTCAATGTGTGGTTCCTTTTTGAATGAGTCATTAAACTGCGATCCAGTCTGCCCTTTTAGCTGGCAATGTGAGATCTCACTGAGCAGTAAGACAGTTCCCTGAGTGAAATCTCCAACTGTTGCCTCCTGTGGTTTAGCCTGAAGGCTCCACTCACTCATAAGGCCATAAGACCTAGGAGCAGGAGTAGGCCATCTGGCCCCATCGAGCCTGTTCCGCCATTCAGTAAGATCATGGCTGATCTTTTTGTGGATTCAGCTCCACTTACTCACCCTCTCACTGTATCCCTTAGTTCAATTACTGTTGAAAAATCTATCTTTGTCTTAAAAACATTCAATGAGGTAGCCTCAACTGCGTCACTGGGCAGGGAATTCCAGAGATTCAAACCCTTTGGGTGAAGATGTTCCTCCACAACTCAGTCTGAAATCTGCTCTCCTTTTATTTTGAGGCTATGCCCTCTCGTTCTAGTCTCTCCCACCAGTGAAAACAACCTCTCTGCTTCTATTCTATCCCCTTTATAATTTTACATGTTTCTATAAGGTCCCCTTCATTCTTCTAAATTCCAATGAGTATAGTCTCCGTCTACTCAATCTGTCTTCGTACACCAACCCTTTCAACTCCGCAAGCAGGAGAAAGGGAGGACTGCAGATGCTGGAGATCAGAGTCAAAAAGTATGTTGCTGGAAAAGCACAGTAGGTCAGGCAGCATGCAAGGAGCAGGTGAGATAAATGAGAGCGGGTGAGGCTGGGAGGGAACGTGGCTGGGAATGTGATAGGTAGATGAAGGTGATAGGGTAGAGCAGATAGGTGGGAAAAAAAGATGGACAGGTAGGACAGTTCGAGGGCGATGGAGGGTTCGAGCTGGGATAAGGAGGGGAGATGAGGAAACTGGTGAAATCCACATTGGTGCCATGTGGTTGGAGGGTCCCAAGGTGGAAGATGAAGCGTTGTTCTTCCAGGCATAGGGTGGTAAGGGTTTGGCGGTGGAGGAGACCTAAGGTTTGCATGTCCTCGGCAGAGTGGGAAGCGGAGTTAAAGTATTCAGCCACGGGGAGGTGGGGTTATTTAGTGCATGTGCCCCGGAGATGTTCTCTGAAACATTCCGCAAGTTGGCGTCCTGTCTCTCCAATGTAGAGAAGACCACATCAGGAGCAACGGACACAGAAGATGACATAGGTGGAGGTACAGGTACAGGTTGGATGTGGAAGGATCCCTTGGGGTCTTGTACAGAGGTGAGGGAGTATGGGTGGGCACAGGGTTTACACCTCTTGTGGTGGCAGGGGAAGGTGCTGAGAGTGGAGGGTGGGCTGGTGGGGGTCATGACCCTAACAAGGGAGTCACGAGGGAATGGTCCCTGCGGAAAGTGGATAGGGGTTGGGAGGGAAATATATGCCTGTTGTTGGGGTCCGTTTGTAGGTGGCGGAAATGGTGGAGGATGATGCGTTGTATCTGCAAGTTGATGGGATGGAAAATGTGGGCCGGGCCGGGGGGGCGTGGTTCTGTCCTTGTTGCGTTGGGGAGGTGGGATTCAAGGGCAGCGGCGCGGGAAGTGGAGGAGATGTGCTGGAGGGCATCATTGACCATGTGGGAGGGGAAATTGCGGTCCTTGAAGAAGGAGACCATCTGGGTTGTTCTGTGGTGGAATTGGCCCTCCTGGGAGCAGATGCAGCGGAGACGAAGGAATTGGGAGTAAGAGTCCTACCTGTCCATCTTCCTTTCTAACTACCTGCTCTACCCTCCTCTCCGACCTATCACCATCACCCCCCACACCTTCACCTACCTATCGCATTCCCAGCTACCTTTCCCCCAGCCCCACCCCCCTCCCATTGATCTCTCAGCCCCCTTGAGCCTCCCCCACATTCCTGATGAAGAACTCATGCCTGAAACGTTGACTCTCCTGCTCTTTGGGTGCTTTCCAGCACCATACTTACTCAACTCCAGACTCAACCGAGTGAACCTCCACTGCACCCCCTCCAGTGCCAGTATGTCACTTTCTCAAGGAAGGAGACTAAGACTGTACACAGTACTGCAGGTGTGGCCTCCCCACATATGTATTACCTTATACTACAACAATAGCTGCAATAACACCTCCCTGTTTGTAAACTCCATCCCTCTAGCAATGAAAGGACAATATTTCATTTGTCTTCTTAATTGCCTGCTGCACTCACAAACCAAGCTTTTGTGATTCATGCACAATGGCACCCCAGGACCCTCTGCACAGCTGCGTGCTGTAATTTTCACCATTTAAATAATAGTCCATTTTGCTGCAATTCCGACCAAAATGGATGACCTCTGAAGGCTGATGGGAACTATTATGAATGTGAGAAGTAGGAGGTAGAGCAGAATGTTTGGATGATCTTCTCCATTATTCTTATGGTCTCGCCATATCTCTTAGGTTTTTTCATACCCAAGACTAGAGCATAGATTTGTAGCTGTGTGCTGATTGGGAATCATCATGAACCTCCCCCCAGTATCCGTGGTAGTTATCTGACATGGAGCAGTGCTGTCACGAGCTGGGTAGACTGGCCTCAGATTTAACCCCTCGCTGGCCAAGCGAACAACCCGAAGGAATCAGCCCCAGGCAGTCACACGTGAGATGCAGCCCAGAGATGCTCCAACCCCAGGCGTGAGCTCTCAGAAGACGAAACCCATTCTGTTTCTGAAAGCCTGGCCCACTGCATCTCCCGACATTGGGAGAGAATCAGAGTCTAATGTTTCAGTAGATATGGGAGCAGCAAGTCTAAGCATCCAGGGACATGATTTGGAGGTGCCGGTGTTGGACTGGGGTGTACAGAGTTAAACATTACACAAAACCAGGTTATAGTCCAACAGGAAGCACTAGCATGCGGAGCGCTGCTGATGAAGGGGCAGCCCTCTGAAAGCTAGTGCTTCCAAATAAGCCTGTTGGGCTATAACTTGGTAATGTGTGATTTTTAACTTTGTGCATCCAGGGACAGGTGATGACAAGAAGGCATCAGTGATATTTGATTTAAAATGATCTGTTGTTTGGGTTTGGCTTTGTAACTCTATGCCAGTACACAGTCCTGCCTGGTCTCATTTGGCAGTATTAATTAGGGTTATTAAAAATAGCTATCACTTTTATGGATTGATTGGAGAGGGCCTTGAGGATTGTTGTGATGGATTGCTGTACCAGGAGACACTGTCATTCAGGAAGAAGTAGGTTAAAGATTCCCCGCGTTAATGTCCTTAGCAGACAACTCGGAAGGTCTTTCTGAATACTGGTTCTCCCGACACAGTTCCTGAACCTCCAGATCCACCTAGGAACCCTCCAACCACTCGGGATGAATGTAGATTTCTCCAGCTTCCTCATTTCCCCTCCCCCTACCTTATCTCAGTCCCAACCCCTGGATTCAGCACCGCCCTCTTCCCGATCTTTCCACCCCCACCCCCTCTCCGGCCTATCACCCTCGCCTCCTTCCACCTATTGTATTCCCAGCGCCCCTCCCCCAAATTCCACCCCCCCCTCACCTTTTATCTCAGCCCGCTTGGCACACCAGCCTCATTCCTGAAGAAGGGCTTATGCCCGAAATGTCGATTCTCCTGCTCCTCGGATGCTGCCTGGCCTGCTGCGCTTTTCCAGCACCACAGTTTTCAACTCTGGTCTCCAGCATCTGCCGTCCTCACTGTCTCCTCCAGATCAACCTGTCATTCCATGTTCAGTTACTTTTGAGTTGTGAGGTTTTGAGGGACAATCAGTCTCTGTGTGTCTGACCCACTGGGGAACAGACAGCAGACAGTAAGGCATTGAAACCTTGACTTGGGAAACTCAATGATTCCACCAGTGAACAAATTGGACCTTTCTTTTCATGGCGTTTAGCAGTTGAATGGGGATCATGAGATTTTGAAAACCTTCCCAAGACGTCACTGTCATCCCTGAAATTCTAGACTATTTTGTGACAAACTCCATGGACAGTGCAACCTTGGGAGGGTTTGTCACCTTGGATTATTTCAACAGTAAAGCAGTAGAATCTCCTTTTTATTTAATGGCTTGATGATGAGAGATTGCAGTGTAGCTTGGTTCCTGATGATCAAGCGTTTTATGCTTTTGGGAAAGCAGTGTTGGGGTAGAAAGAAATAAGCCCAGCCTCTGTTGCCTAACTCATTAGCTACAGTTTGAAAAGTGCTGCAAAAGGATTGACTCTCAATAAGAAGGAGATTCAGCCGGTAGATGTGGTACCACTATTTGTTATGGACCAGACCAGGCCAGACCCCCTCAAAACATTTCAAGAAAGTAGCCCAGACCCTAACTTTTCTAGTTTTAAGCAGGTGTAAGGTGTGATGCAGTTGGTCAAACCACATAGTTTTCAATGAAACAATTTATTTACGTTTACCGAATGAAGCGCACACAAAAGAGAACAGAATTTAACCTCTCCGAAGGCCAAACAGATCATTCCAACTTCATTATGCTGTTCCAAACGCTTGCAACAATCCCCGTTACCAAAAGGTAAAATCAAACACGGGGTCTTACAGGAGAGATGGCAGAGAGAGGGAGGATCAGCATTCACCTGCTTCTGTGGGGTCCAGCAGCCTTTTTCAACTCTACTGTTTGCTAAAACCAAACCAAACCAGAGAAAAGCTGAGCTGGGAGAACTGGCCACTCCCCTTTCATCGTACAAGTGTTTTTTTTAAACTTACTGCCTCAGGCAGAAGGCTTTTATCTGTTAGCTATAATCAAATTGGCCCTGAAACCCTTCAACTTAGACTTTTCGGAGTCTGTGTCTTTCCTTTGAAAGAAAAACCAAGGACAACATAACCTTGTTAACGGAGCAGCGTTGTCTCAAATTCTCATTCCTGATAGGGATTAGCAGGAGGAGAAAGTGAGGACTGCATTTGCTGGAGATCAGAGCTGAAAATGTGTTGCTGGAAAAGCGCAGCAGGTCAGGCAGCATCCAAGGAGCAGGAGAATTGACGTGTCGGGCATGAACCCTTCTTCAGGAACGGGTTGGCAGGGCCTGGTTGATCCAGTATGTGGCAGAGGAAAAGCTTTTCAATGAGAAAATGCTCTTGGCTCACACAAGGTGACGTTCAGTGCACAATCCAGTTGGTTACAAGGGTTTGATAGACATTGTTACTATGAGGGAAACCTTGACGTTTGATCTTATTCCTCAGGGTCCAAACCTGTTCAATTGCCTGAGTCCATGTGACATCAATACGCTGGGTGGGGCTTAATGCACTCATCAACATTTATCCTTTCAGACCCATATACAAGACATTCCTGTGGGATAATAGCTGGGAGCTGTCGTTAGCTTTGAGACTCTATAACCGTGCTGTTCAGACAGGTCTGTTACTTTGTTGAAACTGATGCAAAAGTATTGTAGATCGTCCAGAGCTGCTTCAAGGAAGTGAGACTCTTGATGGCTCAGCACGTCATCTGATCTGTCAAGCCTCAATCCTCATTGTGGAGTTTAATAGGGCTTTGGTCTCAAGCTCCTTTAATGCTGCCTGCTCTGTTTCCTTCTCCTCGCTCATTAGAATAGGCAACAGTGGAATCCTCATCAGAGGCCCCACTCTGCTGTCTGTGTAATGGAAACTGCCATCCTTATCTGGTCTGGCCTAATGTGAATCCGGATCCACAGCAATGTAGTTGACTCTTGACTGCCCTCTGGGCAATTAGGGATGGGGAATAAATGTTGACCTAGCCAGTGCTGCCTTCATACCATGAATGAATTTTAAAATAAAGTTGCTGTAAAAGTCCATCTGTCATTGTGAGAAGGAAATCTGCACTCTTGGTCAGGCTGATTGATACTTAATTACTTACTGGTAATATACAACAAATAAATATAAGCCTGGAACAAGACTAGGGAAAACTATAGGCCCAATGTCTTTGAATGAAAGGTAAATGTAAAACTGATAATAGGAGATTGATCTTTTCACGAAGAGTGCCCAATTTCTGTGTTGGACTCCTGGGTTGATGATTCAAGATGAAAATTTGGGATTGGAGCTTTGATTGAGGTGTGTAAGTATAGGAATTTTATCGCTTGCATGGATCTGTGTTATAGGACTGACCAGCTTGGAGTGGGAGAGAGTCAGCAATGAGGGAAGCATCCATGCCTTTAATGGTTAATTTTCTGGCAACGTGTTGTGAAATGGAATAGCTGATGTGAGAGTAACTGGTGTGATGTATGGATGTATTCAGAACACAGTAGTGTGAGTCATAACCAATGTTGATGATTTATCACTATTTCAATATGGGAGCAGCGGATTATATCCCAGAAGGCACTTGTGTTTATATGTCTATTATCTTCCTGTGTGGTTTATGCTTTCTCCAAACATCAATCTCAACATTATAAATTTGGAATCAATTAAAAAAAAGTCAGCCTGTGGGTAAATGCTTTTGTCAGCGTGGTACTTGAGTCACAGCCAATAGCTGGACGGAAGCTGTATCCCAAGTTAGCTGATCTCAGCCAGTTTGGTGATCAAGTTGTCTATAGGTTTCAAGAATCGAAGGACTGAGTGCAGAGACAGGGAAGTGTTGTTGAAACTCTGGCCAGGCTATAACCGACACAATGTCCAGTTCTGGTCACACGTTTGGAGTGACCTTTTGGAGGGTACAGGAGTGATTTATCAGAAAGGTTCGAGGGATTTTTTTCTTCAAGATGTTGATGGAGAAACTGGACTTGTTGACCATAGGACGATGATAACATACAGGAGCAGGATTAGGCCATTCAGCCCATCAGGTCTGTTCAATCATTCGATCGTGGGGGCTGCTATGTTTCTCAACTGCATTCTCCAGCCTTCTCCCTGCAACCCTTCGTTCCCTCACTAATCACTAACCTATCTATCTCTGTCTCAAATACAGTCAATGATGTGACCTTCACAGCCCTCTGCAGCAACAAGGGAACATTAGACTTGAGGTTTTGGGCAAGAGATACGTGAGATGAGGAAGAAATTTCTTTATACAGGAAGACATAATAAGCTGGGAATTGCTGGCATGTGAGAGTGGTGGAAGCGATGGTTGGTGATTTCTAAAGAAAATTGAATGGGCACTTGAGGGAAAATAAACTTTCAGAGGCCGTGGGAATTGAGCAGGGGCTGACTGGATTATTGTCTGAAGAGCCAGCATGTTCTCGATGGATCAAATGGCTCATTTTTGTGCCCTAATGCATCTGTGCCCCAGGGACAGTGATAAGGGAGGATAGAAATCGAACAAAGTTTATAGTCTTGGGCTACTACAGACAGGTACCAGTGGTGAGTCTGGTGAGGACAGTAATTCATGCTGCTCTGCAGCTGATTTACCTGCTGACACTGATTATAATGGACATTCTCTCGGGCAAGGATTGCAGAGAGTGGGGGCTCCCAGAGGACCAGGGGCTGGTGCCTGTGGGTCAGTATTCCTGGAGACCTCCTTTTTCAGAAAAACAGAGAAACTCTGTCCGTAAAACAAACCTGTTCTGAACTGTAACAAAACCAGAAACTGCTGGGAAAAAACTCAGCAGGTCTGGCAGCACTTGTGGAGAGAAATCAGTCAACATTTCAGGTGGAGTGACCCTTCCTCAGACAGCCTTCCTGTTCCAAACATGTCCTGAGCAGGTCTTCCTCAGAAACCTGGACTTCTGCAGCAGCTGAAATGTATACGATTTTCTCTCATGTTGCTTCAAAGAGGCAGAAACAGAATCTGGATGGAGTCAAAGGTGCGACTCTTGTGGATAGTCTGAAGCTTAGTCAGAGATGGGATTTGCCGGGGGTCTTAGATGGGGCGAGAGTGGCCGAAAGCTAGAAGGGTTCAGGGCAAGGATTTCAGAGTGTGGAGCCTTGGCAACTGAAGGCAAGGCCACAGGAAGTGGGACAACAGGAAAGGTCAATCGATACAGATGGAGCGTCAGGTTCGGAGAGATCACAGAGGGTTTGTAGTGCTGATGGAGGTTAACATAAATGAGAGAAGGGCAAAACCCAGAGACGTTTAAACATAAGTTGGATGAATGTTGAAAGGATGAGAGGAACTAAAACTAGGGGACATAGTTTAAATATCAGGGGACTACCATTTAAAAGGGAGATGAGGAGTTTTTCCTTCCCTGAAGGTTGAGACTCAGTGGAATTCTCTACCCTGGAGAGGGGTCATTATTATTTAAGATGTGGAGGAGCTGGTGTTGGACTAGCTAGTGCTTCCAAATAAACCTGTTGGACTGTAACTTGGTATTGTATTTTTTTTTAAGGCAGCAGTATGTAGAATCTATAGGTATTGGGGTTAGGTGAGAATGCGGAGTTGAGGCAACAGTCCGATCAGCCATGATCTTGTTGAGCAGCGGAACAAGCTCTGCGGGCTGAATGGCCCCTACTGCCATACTACGTTTCGGGCCATTGAGGTGCCGGTGTTAGACTGGGGTGGACAAAAGTCAGAAGTCACACAACGCCAAGTTGGTCACCTGATGAAAGAGCAGCTCTCCAAGAGCTTGTGATTTCAAATTAACCTGATTTGGCGATGGCAGTGTTGGACTGGGGTGGACAAAGTTAAAAATCACGCAACATCAGGTTATAGTCCAACAAGTCTAATTGGACGCACTAGCTTTTGGAGCGCTGCTCCCACCAACCACCTGACGAAGGAGCAGTCCTCCAAAAGCTTGTGCTTTCAAATAAACCTGTTGACTATAACCTGGTGTCGTGTGTGACTTCTGCCGAGGTCATAGAGGACGTGGGTGTTGGAGGCTGTTGAATCTGAAGGTGACAAAGGCAGTGGCTGGGATTTGTAGCAGCAGAGAACCGAGCCACGTGTGTTAATGAGGTGGAAGCGGAGAGACGACATGGTGACGAGCCTACGGGCACTGGACATTCAACTCCCATTTGAATGGAACACTGACATTGTGAACAATGTGCTTCAGTTTGTGAGGCAGTGACCAGTGAGAGTCTTTTTTGATGTATCTTGAAGATAGTGGCTTTGGAGGAAATTGTAGCTCATTTGGGAGTTGGTATCAGAAGAACAGAGACAGTGATGTGGTTGAAACATGTGTTGGGGAGATGCAGTTGAGTGCTTTCTGTGCCCATTCATTGGATGTGGGTGTTGATGGCAAGGCTGGCATTTGTTGCCAATCCCTAATTACCCTCCAATTGGTTTCTTTGTTCAGCCATAGCAGAGAATTGGTTACATTGTTTGGGTCTAGAGTCACATGAAGGCCAAATTGACTGTAGATCTCCCCATGTAAAGAAACTCCGTGAACCAGATCTTTTGTGCGAAAATCCAAAATGGTTTCCATTCCAGGTTTATTAATGAAATTTAAGCTCTACTTGGTGCTATGGTGGGATTGAACCCATGTACCCAAAGCATTAGTAGTCTGTTGATAATGCCAGTACACTGCTATCTCTGCTTGTCTAACTGTGACAGCTGAACCCAGGTCTGTACACTGTTTAGCTTCAGGGGGTGGGGGAGTGATGAAGATGGGCTGTCAGCAAGTAGTCCATATCTGTGCAATCTCAGCTTGTCAGTGTCCTGAAGAGAGCGAAGGGTGACTAATGTGTGGGGGAGGTTAGGTTAAATATAATGTTAACTTTCCATGTGGCTATTGATCTGTAGAAATAAATGCCAGGCATGATTGGGGTTAGAAAAGGAAACTCAATACTTGTAAATACTCTCTGAGACCTGGTAAATGGTTCTAAACACCGTCTTATAATGAAATTTATAACAAAAAAGCGGTTTCCGGTTTGACAGGTTTTGTAAGCAGTCATATGTCTCCTTGCTGGTAAAAGGAAAGTGACAGGTGAAAATAAGGAGTAGCAGTGTTCGCAAAATGTCAATACTTAATTCAACCCTGTTCCATTCAGGGTAAGTCGGATTCCAGATGTAAATCAACGCAGTTGCTTGGTGAATCAGTACAATGTTTGAAATGTAAACTCACTTTTGGCTGGCTTCTCACCATTCTGGATGGGACTCACTGACCAGATGTATAACCAGCCAGAAAGGGAGGTGGTTTTAGTTTCTGTTACAGAATCCTCCCTTCCCTGCTGCGCGTCAGACCCTAACTCTCTCTACAGGTGCACTGAAACTTCCAGTTCCTGGGTGTCTGGCTCCACTATACACAGGGTCTTTGTTAGCCCAGTCTCTTGACACTGCGAGCCATTCTCAATGTATCCGGGTTCATACTGTACACACGCTGGGTAGTGAGCTACTCAGACTGCGATATCTCCTCCCTTATCCTCAGAGTCATTGAGTATAGTAGCACATCAAGGGGAGAGGAAAAGCAGAAGATGGGTGGAGTAAAAGGAGCCATTATTATGGAGTTGCCTGGAGCTTAATCAGAGATGGGTTTTACGGAGTGTTTCAAATGGGGCAGGGTAAGCGGTAAGATGGTAAGGTTTAGAGCAGAATGTGGTGTCTCAGCAGCTGTAGGAGAGGCCACGAAAGGAACAGCAGGCTGAATGGCCTCTCTCTATTCTGGTCTCGGGTAACTGATGGCCATGCACTACCCAAGTTCCAATCAGCCAACGTTGCGCAGACCCGCAAGTGAACCCAGTCTGTGTAACTCATACCTGGTTAAGGGGAGCTTGGTGTGTGGTCGGTATCATCAGCATGTGACAGGCTTGATAGAGACATGGGTCTCTCACCATTCAACCCCACTGGCATTTCAGGGATGTTTCAACCCTCCTTTTACCCCGGTTTCAATTTTAAGATTGTCCTTTAGAGATCCCATCCGAACAGCCAGAGATGACACCTTTCCAGTGGGACAGGCAGTTCCCTGAAACAAGAGCTGGCCTTAAACACGCTAACAGGTGACACTTAGGGTCACAGAGATTCACAGCATGGAAACAGACACTTCGGTCCAACTCATCCATGCCGACCACATATCCTACATTAATCTAATCCCATTTGCCAGCATTTGGCTCATATCCCTCTAAACCCTTCCTATTCATAAACCCATCCAGATGCCTTTTAAATGATGTAATTGTACCAGCCTCCACTACTTCATGTGGCAGCTCATTCCATACATGCTCCACCCTCTGCGTGAAAAAGTTGCCCCTTAGGTCTCTTGTAAATCTTGCCCCTCTCACCTTCAACCTATGCCTTCTAGCTTTGGACTCCTCCAACATTGGAGAAAAGTCCTTGGCTATTCACCCTTTCCATGCCCCTCATGATTTTATAAACTTCTATAAGATTTACTCATGCCCCTGAACTTCTGAAGCTCCGTGGAAAATAAGCATCCTGTCAACACATCCCTCTTAGATTGAGTCAGGATGGATAATTTTAATGAACCTGTTCTCAAATCTTGTGACACACATCTGTAGTAGGTCAGACCTGAACTTGGGTCTCCTGCATCAGAGGTAGGGACAATACTTCTGTGTCACAGGAGTCCTCAAAGCAACATTGAAATGGGAAGGACCTGTTCACTGAGTCAAGGATAAATGCTTTCTAATCAACCTATTCAAAGCTGTAGTCATACACCACCTTGGGACTTGAACCCAGGTCACCTGGCTCAGAAACAGGGACGCTACCACTGTGCACAATAATGCTTCTGAGTCAAGGAAAAATAGATTGATACAATGCCACACAGCTGCCTATGGTCGATTGTTTCAAAAAGTAATCAATGATTCTCTCATTTAGCGGTGGGCTCTGGTAACTGCTTTCTGAATGATGCATGCATTAGGTACCTCTGTACAACACCGCAGAGGGGAAAAACAAATCACCAAGTGGGTGTCAGACATTAATTGGCCGACACACTTGCCGGAAACCAACCCATTTTATTTCAATCCCTCATCCTGACACTTAAGAAATCCCAAGTGCAGTGCATTCAAAAGTGAGTCCAATATTGCTCAACGTTAAGCTGCAGAATTTCCCTTATGAAAAACCTTGCTGAACTAACCGGTTTTAATTATATGGTCTTTTTGCTGAGTAGAATTTTCTTTCTTAAACCTTTACAGCGGGGACAATGGTTTGTTGGCATGAGTTAGCCCACTGACTCCTGATTAGCTTAGAAAAATAATGCCAGTGGCCTTTTTAATGAGGCCTGTGACAATGCTTTGTTTTCAAGAGGAAAAGAGAGACCCAGCAAAGATGAGGTTGAAAGAATGAGAGCAGCTCTTGTCGGGTTTCTCGTCTTAGTCGAGGAAAGCTGACGGAAACATGCTCTTGTCCCTACGCCTTCAGAATCCACATCTAATTTGCTCCAACAGACCAGCAGCACGGCAGGTCTGGACGCAAGTTTGTGAGTGCAGAGCTTTGTGGGAGCTGTGCTAAGGTCATTGAGAAGGAATGGTGCTGTGGTCCCAGGAGGGGATATGATTCACTGCCTCAAGCTGAAGAACTTTTTCCACCACCCCCGGGTCATGCAGCAGGACACGTTAGAAAAAAATAAAAGCAGTGTCAGAAGATTTACCTTTTATACATCCTCCTCAGCCTTGGAGTAAACGGCAGAGACTTGAGTTGTTTCTGAATCCGAGTTAACTCTTTACTGTCTCTTTAAATCTGAGGTAGATAAATTTTTGTTATCAAAGGTATGAGGGATAAGGATCAAATACATTAATGGGCGGCACGGTGGCACAGTGGTTAGCACTGCTGCCTCACAGCGCCAGAGACCCGGGTTCAATTCCCGCCTCAGGCGACTCTCTGTGTGGAGTTTGCACATTCTCCGCGTGGGTTTCCTCCGGGTGCTCCGGTTTCCTCCCACAATCCAAAAAAATGTGCAGGTTAGGTGAATTGAACATGCTAAATTGTCCGTAGTGTTAGGTGAAGTAGTAAGTGTAGGAGTATGGGTCTGGGTGGTATACGCATCGGCGGGTCGGTGTGGACTTGTTGGGCCGAAGGGCCTGTTTCCACACTGTAAGTAATCTAATCTAATCTAATCTACAGGTACAGGAAGTTCGGCCACAGATCAGCCTTGATCTCATTTGAATGATGGAACAGACTTGAGGTGCTGAATGGCCTACTTCTGTTCCTATGTTATTTTCATTTGTTTATGTGCAGTGAGTGAGGCTGGCTGGGTTATCATTCCAAGTTGCCTGTTTCACATTCCACCTGGTGTCCACTGTACATCCACAGTGTGGTCAGGGAGAGGGCTACAGGATTATGACCCAGCGTCAATGAAAGTGCGCGATATAATTCCAAGGCAGGATAATGCATGTCTCAGAGGGGAATAAATTGAGTTTGATAGTGTAATTGCTATCACATCCTTCCAGGTAACACCTTATTTTTCCTCTCCGCTCTGCCCCACTCCTAGAGACGCTGATTTGTTGTGCATTTTCACAAGTGGCTATTATCTAACAACATTCTGAAAGTTATTCTTTCACTCTCTCGCTCTCCTCTTTTGCATGCATGCACAACATGCACACACACTCGCATGCGCACACGTTCTCACGCACACATGCATATGCTCTCTTGCTTATGCACCAACTAGCAGACGTGCACGCACACACATGTACACACACACTCTCACAAGCACTCACTCTTACGTGCACACTCTCTCACACAGAGGCACACATTTTGAACTATCTCTTGATAGTGATCAGTGCTGGCACACCTGGGTAATTTTGGTCTCTTTGGCTCTGAGGTACTGAGTTTAATTATTCAGCCTTGGAAGAGATCAACTACCTCAGTACAGACCCAGAATGTCCTGGAGTGTGTCTCTTGGTGCCACATTGTGTATTGGCACTGGGCCAGTGGAACAGCAGGGAGCATTTCATATTAATGTTCATTGCCGTTTCTAAAGCCCATGCCTCCCCTACACCACTCTGCTGCCTCACTGTGCTTTAACACATTGTCTGTCCCTCCCACAGTAATTGAGAAACCCTACAATGTGTCCTTTCTGCAAGGGTTTGTATGCCTGCCAAAGACCGATTATACCTTGCATCAAATGCCTTATCAAGGACATAAATGCACATCTCGCTTTCCAATTTGCAGGTGCCCTGTTTGAAGGAACTGCTTGTCAATGGGGCAGCAATTTATTTAAAAAGGCCCCCTGGTAAATGAAAGGACAGAGACCAGAGTGTTTAAACTGGCCTCATCGATCTGCCACAGAGTTAAACAGCAGTTTGCATTTCGCTGTGTTCTTTTCTTAAAGAAAAAAGAAAAAGCCTAGAACAGAGTGCCTTTCTCCTTTCCAAAATCAGGACATCGAATCAGTCCAAACCACAAAATGTCTCACTCGGTCGCTTTGCTGATAAAAGCGAGCCGGAAGGAAACAGGCAGCAGCATTGAGTGAGGAAGTGGCCAGTTCTTTTTATTTTGAAGCCAAGGGTGACCTCGTGAGATCCCTGTGGATCACACACACGCTGGCAGCAGACAGCTAACTAGTTTCGTATGTGCGGGGATTCGACCTAGAGGAATTGATTTCACTTTGACTTCCTCCGCTCAGTAAACCACAGGAGAGCCTCTGCCACTGCAGCAGGAATTACTGTGCAGGCAGCTGTGCACAAATACAAGGAAGAGCTGAGACTCGTGAGTGGACTGAGGGGGTGAGGAGTCACCTTCTCATTTGTCATTGGCAGCAACTCTTCGCAAACTTGTCTTCTCTGATTTCACCTTCCCCCTTTTTTTGCATCACCCCACTCCTCACACGGGTGGTTTGTTGGATAAGATGTGTGTGGGAAGGATGTTTCCTCATGTGAAGCAGTCCACAGTGAGGGAGGCACCCTGTTAAGGATCAGGGACTGTCCATTCAGGCCTGAGCTGAGCAGATTTGGTTTCCCTCAGAGGATTCTGTGACTTTACAACACTCTGCCCTGGAAGATAGTGGCTGGGGCTCGTACAAATATTTAATTGGGAGTTGGATAATTGTTGGGGAGGCGAAGACCTACTGGTATTATTGCTAAACTGTTAATCCAAAGATTCAGGTAGTGTTCTGGGGGCTGGGTTCACTAATGTCCTTAAAGGAACTAAACTGCCACCCAAACCTGGTCTGACCTACATGTGACTCCAGACCCACAGCAACATAGTTGGCTCATGGGCAATAAGTAATGACCTGGATAGTAACACCCACATCCCGTGAATGAGTTTTTAAAAAATCTTGTGTGGCAAAGGAGTGCAAGGTTATCAGAGTAGATGCCAGTGTGAGATTCAAAACATAAACAGGTCAGCTGTGATCTTATGGGACCATACGCACGTGGCAATTACTTCACACAGAGGGTGGTAGGTGCCTGGAACACATTGCTGGAAAAGCGCATCAGGTCAGGCAGCATCCAAGGAGCAGGAGAATCGATGTTTCGGGCATGAACCCTTCTTCAGGAATCAGGAAGGCTTGTGCTTCTTTCTCCTTGGATGCTGCCTGACCTGCTGCGCTTTTCCAGCAACACATTTTCAGCTCTGATCTCCAGCATCTGCAGTCCTCACTTTCGCCTGGAACACATTGCCAGCAGAGGTGGTAGAGGCAGGCATGGTAAATTCATTTAAGATGCATCTGGACAGATGCATGAGTAGGTGGGGAGCAGGGGGATACAGATGCTTAGGAATTGGGCCACAGGTTTAGACAGTGGATTTGGATCGGCTCAGGCTTGGATAGCTGAAGGGCTTGTTCCTGGGCTGTAGATTTTCTTCGTTCTTTGCTCTATGGAATGACAGAGCACGCTTGAAGGAGTGAATGGCCTCCTGCTCTGACCTTGCATGCTTGTATATTCCCTCCTCGATCATAAATGTGGCGACTTGCTCTGGAAATGCAATTTCCACAGCCACTGGGAATATTCCAGGACTTTGCTCAGTGGCCCTTTTTGTTTCTACCAGTTGACCAGTTATTGGACTGTGGGGGGAATCACAATGCAGCACTGTCCTGTTGCATTTGAGACCAGCACATTGCACACTCCAGCCACTGCATGACCATCAGAGCAAGAAATCTGGCTGTTGTACCAATATAACTACTCAAAAAAGCTTCCCCCTCCCCCACTCCACACCCGTGCACTTACCTTACTGGGTGCTGAGGCATCCAGTTACATTTCTGGTGAATATTGGCAGTATCTGTATTCTGCTTGGGGTGTACTCCATTGTAATTTGAGAAGAATGGGGCTCACCTTGCATTGGCCTCACGTTATGTCTTGGTTGGCTGGACCAGCAATTATAGAGTAGCCATAGAGAAAGTGGGAGTGAGCTGCTTTCTTGAACCACTGCCCTTTAGACCCACAGTGCCCTTTAGGAGGCAGTTCCAGGACTTTGACCCAGTGACAGTGGCAATATATTTCTAAGTCAGGATGGTGAGTTGCTGGGAGGTGAACTTGCAGGGGGTGGGGTTTCCATGTTTCTGCCGCCTTTGTCCTAGATGGAACTGGTCATGGGTTTGGACGGTGTTGTCTAAGGAGCCTTGGTAAATTTCACACTGCTGCGACTGAGCATTGGTAGAGAGAATGGATATTTGTGGATGTGGTACCAATCAAGCGGCTGCTTTGTCAGGATTTGTGTCATGCTTCTTGAGTGTTGTTGGAGCTGCACCTGTCCAGGCAAATGGGGAGAGTGTTCTATCCCCCTCCTGGCTTGTGCCTTTTTGGTGGTGAGCAGGCTTTGTGGGGGGGGGGGGTCAGGGGTCAGGAGGTCAGTGACTCACCGCAGTATTCCCAGACTCTGACCTGTTCTTGTACCCAATGTATTTAAATGGCAAGCCCAGTTCAGAGTCAATGATTGGTCTTTAAATTTTCTTCCCATCTTGAAGGAAGAATCTGTTCGGTGCTTATTTATAACAGCTGAATATTAAACATCTGGAGACCCCGAGGATCTATTCTTTACCCTTCCTGATATCTTTCATCTTCACATTGTCCCTTGGCACATTATTCCAGGAGTACATCACCTGGCTCCTCATGTACACTGGCAGCATTGGAAAATAGTGACCACTCTACTGCGTCCAATTTGTCACTCTTGTTTGGCATTGTGCGTTGAATGATCAAAAATCCTGTCCCTGATTAGATATTGGCAAGAGTGAAAGCCATTGTCTGAGTTCCATAACCATTGCTTCCATTCCTCTCTCTGGCTGCTGTCTGAGATTTAATCAAATCCTTCATAAGCTCTAGCTTCTATCTGACAGGACACTGAGCTTCAGACCATGAGTCTTCCACCTTGAATACCTTGGACACTGTGTACTTTGTATCCACACACAACTGAGTGAACAGCAACAGGCTTCATGAAGGTGACTATCATAGAGGATGGTAAGAGAGGACACCTTCCTTGCACCCTCACAGACCCAGGATCTGGTTAAATCTCTGAGAGCAGCCGAAGAAAGGAATGGAAGCGATGGCTATGGCACCCTTGCAGATCCAGGCTTCATTTCCATGTGATCTCAGCTCACTGTGACCAAGGTCTTTTGCAAATGCTCAGTAACTACAACAAGGCTAAGAAACAATTCCCTTTACTCGTACGTCCATTTTTGTAAAGCCACCTGCCTGAGCTGCTGTACTCCTCAGTCATGTTTCTGCTGCCTCAGGGCTTGACAATTCAGTGTTGTGAAGGAAAGGTTGAGGTGTACCAAATTGTGAGGGGTAGAGGTGCAGTAGACAGGAGGAACCTGTTTCCCTTGGCAGGGAATTTAAAATCCGGAGGTCATAGCTTCAAGCTAAGTGGCAGAAAAACTGGAGCGGACATTGAGGAACAACGTTTTTACGCAGAGCGTTTCGAGTGTCTAGAATTCACTGCCTGAGTTGGTGGTGGAGACAGAGACCCTAAATTGTTTTTAAAAGGTTTCT
Organism: Chiloscyllium plagiosum; assembly: GCF_037043375.1. Lineage (NCBI taxonomy): Eukaryota > Metazoa > Chordata > Chondrichthyes > Orectolobiformes > Hemiscylliidae > Chiloscyllium > Chiloscyllium plagiosum. The sequence goes on from NW_028270175.1 coordinate 9,663,126, forward strand.
GGATCTGCAGCTTAAATGCTGTGAGCTGTGGGCTGTATGCACGGAGGTGGGATTAGAAGGGGCATCTGGGTGTTATTGGGTCAGCAGGACAAGGTGGGCCGAATGTTCATCCTTGTTTTCCAATCTCCTCTTGATCTGTCCCTCCCCCTCCCCACCCCAAGAAAAACTTCCAATCGCTTCCAGCCCCACAAACAGGCTGCCTTGCTCCAATTCCGGCCTCTTGGTACACTCTGATTTCCTTTGCCCTATCATTGGCAGCCCCGGGCATGATGGATTTCATGAGCACTTTTAGGAAGCTAAATGATTACAATTCAGTGGATGGAGCCCTTAATGAGAGAGTGTCAGCAAGCAATTGGTTCGAATGGTGATGCATGTTTGACCTGCCTCCTGTGCTTTGTTCTCCTCATTATCTCCCATAGGCCAGTTCTCCTCATAGTGACGGCAGTAACCATTTGTATGTTAAAAGAACAAAACACAACTTGACCTTTTGTACAAAAGCAGCTAAGTGGATGCTGTGCCTTTTGTGTTATGCACTCCTGAACATAACGTGGGCTGGTGGCAGTGGAAAGTAATGTAGCTGGAGAGGAGTGCAGGTTACAGATAGCTCACAATCTCTCGATATTATACCCCAGCAAGTGAAGAGCTCCCGAGGTATCCATTTAGTTGGCTGTGATTGCTGCTTAGTCCAGACTGAAACTGATGTTAAAAAAAAAAATGGAACATGGAACAGATTTCTCTTGTCTGCTGATTCCAGTTGGAGATGCCCTGAGGCAAAGCAGGGCAAGAGAAAGGAGCTTGTCCTCAATCGGCTGATCTCCGTTCAGAGAGATCTATTAAAGACCGAGATAGATGGGTCCTTGATTAGTGAGGGGATCAAGGATTACGGGGAGAAGGCAGGAGAATGGGGTCGAGAAACGTATCAGCCATGATTGAGCGGTGGTACAGTGGTGGGCTGAATAGCCTAATTTTGCTCCCTATTTATTTAGGTCGCATGTTGAGTGGGGGGTTCTAATTTGTCCCAAAAGCTCACGGCAGTGTACCCAGCACCTGAGGACTGTGGGTGACCACTGGCTCTCTCCCAAGACGAGAGGACTGAGCATAGTTTAGATTAGATTAGATTAGATTAGATTAGATTAGATTAGATTAGATTACTTACAGTGTGGAAACAGGCCCTTCGGCCCAACAAGTCCACACCGCCCCGCCGAAGCGCAACCCACCCATACCCCTACATTTACCCCTTACCTAACACTACGGGCAATTTAGCATGGCCAATTCACTTAACCCGCACATCTTTGGACTGTGGGAGGAAACCGGAGCACCCGGAGGAAGCCCATGCAGACACGGGGAGAATGTGCAAACTCCACACAGTCAGTCGCCTGAGGCGGGAATTGAACCCGGGTCTCTGGCGCTGTGAGGCAGCAGTGCTAACCACTGTACCACCATGCCGCCCACAAGTTCTGAGCTCCTGTCTGGTCAAACGCTTGGCCAACTTTATTCATTCATGGGATGTGGGCATTGTTGGCTAGAACAGTATGTATTGTCCATTCCTAATTGCCCACAGGGCAGTTAAGAGTCAACCACATTTGCTGTGAGTCTGGAGTCCCGTGTAGGCCAAACCAAGTAAGCATGCAGCGATCTTCCGTAAAGGATATGGGTGACCCAGATTGTTTCTTCCCCCACAATCAACATGGTCGTCATAAAATTCTTAATTGGGACACATTTATTGGATTCACATTCCACTACCTGTCATAGTGGGATTTGAAACCAGGTGCCCAGAACATTACCCGGGTACCTCTGGGTTAATTAGCTAGTACCAATACCACTAGGCCATCATTTTCCTGATAACGTTCATCATCTGTGCCTACAGGCAAGGGACAGGTTGGTGCATGTAGAGTGCACCCCAAAAGGAGAGGTAAAAAGGGGAGCGTTAGGGAGCAAACACAGGGTGGGGACATGAAGTGTGTATTTAATACTGGTTGAAGAGCTAGTGAGAGTCCTGTGCTGTCTTCTTTGGGAGAGACCTGCCATTTTAGGCCAGTGGCAGGTCTTCCTTGGGATCTGAGACCCTGGATCAGAAGTGTTGCTGTCTGAGAACTGCCAACCAATCAGTGGCCAAAGGCAATCCATTGCAGTGCACCCTGGGAGAAATCTCAGATTGTCAGCTGCAGATTGACAGGCGGCAGTATGGAGGTCACAGAATGGGTGAATATTTTGGCTGTGTGGGCCCCACTTTCTGGTCAGGTCCTTTGATCAGAGACTGAGCGCCTTCAACTTAGGGCACACCACTCTGCAAGCCCATGACTAAACTTTTTTTTTCCCTGGAAAGGTTCCCCACATAAAGAACAATGTGTCACTTTTATAAAGTGGAAACGAGCCACAATCTAGCTATTAGCATGCTTGGGATTGTTCATCAAGTGTTAGCTAAATTGCAGAATTTGATCTCAGAGTAGACATTCTCTTTTAGGTTTTTGTTTTTATTGTTGGTTGTTGAATGTATGCTGTCTATTACAAACAACTGAATGAATCTACTGTTCCATTCTGTCAGCACATTTTTGCAGCATTTGGTCCACATCCTCAAATGGAGCCTGTTTCAGGATCCTGGGGTATTGCCAGGTCACAGACACATGACAATGCCACAGCTAGTGTCAATGTGTCAACCACTCAGAACCTTTACCCTCAATAGGATAAATAGTTGTGATTGTTTTTGGATTTGGCATTTTTGTGATGGTCCTGAACAATGCAAAATGTAAAGCTTTAAACACATGTTTCTCGTTTCAGCAAGATTTTAGTCTCTGTACAATCAAGTGACTTTTTATATGAATACTTGCCGAATATTTGGGCAGTTGCCAGGGCTTTAGCTTCCAGTTTGGTTATTAATGCATGAGAAGTCATTATGGCACAGAAGAATTCCAATTAACCCATTGAGTCAATGCTAGAGCTCTGTAGAGGCATCACTCAGTTCCATTTCCTTGCTGTACATGCAGGTTAATAATCCTCTTTTGAAATCACTGATCAGTTCCTCTTTCACCACCTTCACTGGGGATGAGTCTCTGGTCACTATTATTCATTGCAGTAAAACCTCCCACAGGCGAAAGTGAGAACTGCAGATGTTGGAAATTAGAGTCAAGATTAGAGTAGTGCTGGAAAAGCACAGCAGGTCAAGCCTTTTATTCCTGATGATGGGTTTTCGCCTGAAATGTCGATTTTCCTGCTCCTCGGATGCTGCCTGTCCTGCTGTGCTTTTCCAGCACCACTCTAATCTTGACTAAAAACTCCCAAAGCCTGGCAACCAATATCTCTTGCGCAAAAACTTGAGTCTGTAAATCTGAACTATTAGTTAAGGGTTTTGGCTAACCATATTCCTCTATCAAATTTCCATTCAGTCCCCTTTACTGCAAAAGAGGCCAGATGCGCTCCTCAAGTTCACAGCTGAAGTTCTCAAATCCCTGCAACCACACAAGTAAATCTCCTGTGTATCCACATGTCCTTCTTAAAGGCTGGACCCCCCCCCCAAACTTGTTCAAAGCTCTTCCAGGTTTTGTTAATACAGTGGCATTAATCTTGTGAAGTACAAGATGCTGAAGTGCACTTGTCTAATGTTTGATTTCCTGTAAGTGATTGAGTGGAAGGACTGACCTTGGCTGACTGGATGATATAGAATACTGGAAGCTCTGTGTTTGGGTGGATATAAAATCTCACATGTTGCTAACAGCCAGCAGCACTATAAATGACAATCCATATTCTGTCCTCCATAAACAGGCAGCATTGGAAGCTTCTTACTGGATGGAGAGGATAGTGCTACAGTAGAGGATATTAGCAAATGGACTGTTGACGATGTCTGTAACTTCATTAATGGTCTCTCTGGCTGTGCGGAATACACACAGGTAAGTGATTTGATCTTTAAAAGCTGTCACAGCCTTCTCTCTGAATAACATTGCCATTCAAACTCAGTTTTAACCCATTGCACCTCAACAGCATCACAATATGAATTTAGCATCTGCATCAGTGTGAATGGAGGATAGGAACAGGTGCCCACAGGTGTGTAGCTTTGATTACCCATTAGGGAAGTGGAGAGGTAAAGCTGTTCTCTATCATGGTTGACATTGCAATTCGGTCTCAGAGACCTGGGAGCATTCCCTGTGAACTCGTGTTAGCCACCAGGTACCATTTCTCAGGTAAAACATTAAATAAGCACCATTCCTCCAGCTTCTCACAGACTCAACACAATCAACCCCTCTTCCCTACCCTTTATGATATGATCTCCTACAGTGTGGAAACAGGCCCTTCAGCCCATCAAGCCCACACCAACCCTCTGAAGAGTAACCCACCCAGACCCATTCCCCTACTTTGTATTTGCAACTGACTAATCGCTTAATACTATGGGTAATTTAACATGGCCAATTCACCTAACCTGCACATCTTTGGATTGTGGGAGGAAACCAACACAGACACGGGGAGAATGTGCAACCTCCACACAGACAGTCACCCAAGGTGGGAATCGAACCCGGATCCCTGGTGCTGTGAGGCAGCAGTGCTAACCACTGAGCCACTATGCCACCCATGTTTAACTTTGTTTAAAATGGAAAGTGAAATTACAAATTGCCAATGGATGATTTCAACTCATCTCATTATAGGTCCAACCTCTGAATTATGAGGTGAGTAACATTACTACTTTATAAAATACTGTGCCCAATAGGGTCTTGTGGCACAGTAGCAGTGTTTCTACCTCTGGGCTAGAGGCTTCAGGTTAAAAATCCAAGTTAAAATGGGGCAGCACGGTTAGCACTGCTACCTCACAGCAACAGGGACCAGGGTTCGATTCCACCCTCAGTTGATTGTCTGTCTGTGTGGAGATTGCATGTTCTCCCTGTGTCTGCATGGGTTTCCTCCCACAATCCAAAGACGTGCAAGTTAGGTGAAGTGGCCAAATTAAATTATCTATAGTGTACAGTGGGAAATACAGGCTTACAGAAATGGGGTAGGTCTGGGTGGGATGTCCTTCAGAGGGCTGATGTGGACTCAGTGGGCTGAATGGCCTGCTTCCAGCCTGTAGGAATTCTGAGGGGAATCCCACCTATGTTATTGCTGTCCTTACCTGGTCTGGCCTACGTGTGACTCCAGACCTTCAGCAACGTGGTTGACTCTTTAACTGCCCTCTGGGCAATTAGGGATGGGCAATAAATGCTCCCTAGCTGGTGATGCCCTCATCCCGTGAATGAATAAAGAAAAAAAACAGGTTGATTGAAGTAACTCTACATGTGCCCAGTGTTATGAATTTATTATAAACCAGGGAGTACAGCTCTCTTCTCGAAATTTAATAGGCTGAACACTGAAACCAGCCGGAAGAGAGGTGTAAGTGCTGTTCTGGTAAAGCTTTGATTTGAACCAACTAGATTTATTTGAAGGGTTCTTGTGGTGTAGTGACAGTGACCATATCTCTAAGCCAGGATACCTGGATTCAAGTCCCACTTACTCCAGATGATATCACTGAACAGGCCATTTGGAAAATTTCAGGACAAAGGATTGGTGACATTGAGCTGAATCAACCAACCCTGACCCTAAACCCCATGGTAGCAGGTAGACATTTACGTGGCCATTTATTATGTTTTTTTGACAGTTTCATTAAGAAGTTAAGTAGCTGATTCACAGCTCTTTACTGATTCCCTTTACTTTTTGCGATTCTAAAATAGCAACCGAGCAAATCTAAATGAACTGGTAAAGGTACGATGGGATGAATGGCCTCCAATGATTTTGCTGCAACGATTCTGTGAAATGTGGGTGGAGACCTTTTACCTGAGCACTGCTTCAGTGAGCACTGACCAGAGAGACATACAGCACGGAAACAGACCTTTCGGTCGAACCAGTCCATGCCGACCATAATCCCAAATTAGACTAGTCCCATCTGCCTGCCCCTGGTCCATATTCCTCCAAACCTTTCCTATCCATGCACTTATCCAAATGTCTTTTCAATGTTATAATTGTATCCATATCCACCACTTCCTCTGGAAGTTCATTCCACACACGAACAATCCTCTGTGTAAAAGAATTTGCCTCTCATGTCTTTTTTAAACCTCCCTCCTCTCACTTCAAAAATGCACCCCCAAATCTTGAAATTCCCCATCTGAGGGAAAAGACAACTACCATTAACTCTACCTATATTTGCTTATTTGATTAGATTAGATTCCCTACAGTGTGGAAACAGGCCCTTCGGCTCAACAAGTCCACACTGACCCTCTGAAGCGTAACCCACCCATTCCCCTACTAATGCACCTAACACTACGGGCAATTTAGCATGGCCAGTTCACCTAACCTGCACATCTTTGGATTGTGGGAGGAAACCGGAGCATTCGGAGGAAACCCGTGCAGACATGGGGAGAATGTGCAAACTCCATGCAGACAGTTGCCCGAGGCTGGATTCAAACCCGGGTCCCTGGCGCTGCGAGACATGCGAACCACTGAGCCACCGTGCCACCCCCTTATTTCATAAACTTTTGTAAGGTCACCTTTCAACTCCCTCTGCTCCAGTGAAAAAAGTCCCAGCCTTCCTTTATAACTCAAACCTTTCATACCTGGCAACATCCTGGTAAATCTCTTCTGAACCCTCTCCTGCTTAATAATATCATTGCTTGTGTTTAATGTGTAGGTCTTCAGAGAGCAAGCGATTGATGGAGAGACGTTGCCTTTGTTAACAGAGGAGCACTTACTGAACACCATGGGCCTGAAGTTGGGACCAGCCCTAAAAATACGAGCGCAGGTAATGATTCTCATTGGCCAAGCTAGTTGAGCACATAGTGTACGTCGCACATTCCATTGGCTTACGTGATGTAATGATCGTCAACCTAGAAATTAGGACCATTCACCCCTTGGAGCCTGCTCTACCATTCACTAGGATCATGGCTGATCATCCAACTCCATATCCTTTTCCTGATTTCTCTCTACACTCTTTGATCCCTTTAGACTGAAGAACCATATCCATTTCCTTCTTGAACACATTCAATGTTTTGGCCTCAATTGCTTTCTGCGATATTATGATAGAGCCCCAGGCTCTCCACTCTCCAGGTGAAGACATTTCTCCTCATCACGGAATCCCTACACTGTGGAAGCAGGCAATTCAGCCCATAGAGTCCACACCGACTCTCTGAAGTGAGTCCCACCCAGACACTGCGCTCTCAGCCTATTTCTGTAACCCTGCATTTACCAAGGTCAATCCACCTAACCTGCACATCCCTGGTCACTACAGGACAATTTACCATGGCCAATCCACCTAACCTGCACATCCCTGGTCACTACGGGACAATTTACCATGGCCAATCCACCTAACCTGCACATCCCTGGTCACTACGGGACAATTTACCATGGTCAATCCACCTAACCTGCACATCCCTGGTCACTATGGGACAATTTACCATGGTCAATCCACCTAACCTGCACATCCCTGGTCACTATGGGACAATTTACCATGGTCAATCCACCTAACCTGCACATCCCTGGTCACTATGGGACAATTTACCATGGTCAATCCACCTAACCTGCACATCCCTGGTCACTATGGGACAATTTACCATGGTCAATCCACCTAACCTGCACATCCCTGGTCACTATGGGACAATTTACCATGGTCAATCCACCTAACCTGCACATCCCTGGTCACTATGGGACAATTTACCATGGTCAATCCACCTAACCTGCACATCCCTGGTCACTATGGGACAATTTACCATGGTCAATCCACCTAACCTGCACATCCCTGGTCACTATGGGACAATTTACCATGGTCAATCCACCTAACCTGCACATCCCTGGTCATTATGGGACAATTTACCATGGTCAATCCACCTAACCTGCACATCCCCTGGTCACTATGGGACAATTTACCATGGCCAATCCACCCTAACCTGCACATCCCTGATCACTATGGGACAATTTACCATGGTCAATCCACCTAACCTGCACATCCCTGGTCACTATGGGACAATTTACCATGGTCAATCCACCTAACCTACACATCTTTAGACTAAAGTCGAGAATGTGGTGCTGGAAAATCACCACACTCTCAACTGTAATCTCCAGCACCTGCAGTCCTCACTTTTGCCTATATCTTTAGACTAGTCTACTCGGTATACTTAAGACTGTGACCCTTGCTCCTGGACTCCCCAGTCATCAGGAACACCCTTTCTGCATTCCCCCAGTCTTACACCTGTTAGAACTTTACAGGTTTCTATGGGATTTCCCCTTCATCTTTCTAAACACCAGTGAATGTAGCCCTGACTACTCCACTCTGTCTTCACACATCAGTCCTGTTGTCCCAGGGGTCAGCTAAAGATGCAACCAATTAAAATAAAGCCTTTAAGAGGCCAGGGCTGCATGGTTTCATCTAGTTAGCTGTCAGTAAGTACCTGATAGACAAGTTTGTTCAGGCACTTACCTCAGATTGGATTATATCCTTGTACATCTCTGAAACAGGCCATTTGGCCTAGCTTGTCCAGATCCTCCTCCCATTCCTCTCGATCTGAATTTATCAATGTGACCAGTCATTCCCACTTCCCTCAAAAGCCCATCTAGCTTCACTTTAAATCCATGCATGTGACCTGCTTCAGTCAGCCCTGTGACAACAAGATCCATATCTTCACCTCCTTGTTCGGTTAGACAGCCCATTCTTTGTGTGTTTTTTTGTTGTTTCTTGTTGTCGTATAATCCTTCACATTGAGCAGCTCCGATAACCCAGCCCTCCATCCTTACTCCATCACTGGGCCAATAGGAATGAAGGAGGTCATTTGGCCCATTCAGTCAGTTAGGACACAAAGCCCTACCATTGCAGGTGTTCCTTGTATGATTCCAGTCCACTCCAGATGCCCATTTCACATGTGCAATTCCTTGCGAAGTTAATTCTTTCCCGGCAGTCCCAATCCTGCCTGTTGTGGCTCTATTTCCCAACTTGTACGATGCGTAAATATTCAGAATAACTTGTCACCTTATGTACACGCATGCCCAACAGTAATTACTGCGGGAGAAATGACCAAGTCCCATCCAGTTCACTTTCTACTGTTGTGGGTACTTGGGGATATAACACCTTTAGATGTGCTAACTCTCAAAAGGACAGCTGCTATTTGCCATTTGAAATGCTTTCCCAGACTCTCATGTAGATCTGTAGGGATTTTATGATCAGGTGTGCTGGGTGTAAAGATCACAAGCGTGACTTTTACACTAGTGAAACTGATGTAACTAATTCAAGGTGCTCAAATATTTTTGCTCAAAGTTCCTTTATCAATCACTGTATTTTTCTCATTATAACATTGTTTAATTCTCACGTCAACTTTCATCCTGCCAGTTACATCTCAGGGGACATAGTGACTGATGGGGCTGTCTTACAGTCTTTGGTTAAACTAGTGATAGCAACAGTGTGTTCTTATTATACTGTAAATTTAGAAGGAAATTATACCCTAACACTTTTAAATAACTGCAAAATTCAGACGATAAAGAAGTTCAAATCAACTCCATCCAATAGAATAATCAAAATGTAATCTTGTGGAATACTAAGGCTTTATTGAAGACTTAATTCTGTGCTTTTGATATTTAAGTAATCAATCAAAGGACAGACTGTAGCTCATTAACAAAGTTAACTTGGTTAGAGAATTTTATTAACTTTTATTAGTTGCAATATTTATTTCACAGTTGCAAAATTGTTTTATGAAATGTTTTATCATCCAGTTCTCCCATAATTTCTTTTAACAATGGTCCATTCCTTTCAAATGCAACTTCAGATGGATGGGAGCTGGTGGGTGTACGGCTCCAATCTGAACTGAGTCTAAATCTCTCCAATGTCCCTAAAACACACAATATAGGAACAGGAGGATGCCATTTAACCCTTGGAACTGATCCTATTTCTAGATCTATAATTGAAATGTACCTCGAATCTATTTTTAACAGGCTTTGAAACCTAAGGAAATAATCTGTTGATGGCGTAAAAGGGTTCAATTCTCTCTCCATCTACTGCCTTTTGAGCCAAGAAGTCTCAGTATCAGCTGAATGTAAGATCAGGCATGGGACATCCATCCCTTCAAGCTACTTTTAAAATACATAGTTCAGATCTGGTTTCCCTGCTATAGGAAGGATGTTGTTAAAATTGCAAGGGTTCAGAAAAAATTTACAAGGATATTGCTAGGGTTGGAGGATTGGAGCAACAGGGAGAGGCTGAACAGGCTTGGGGCTGTTTTCCCTGGAGTGCTGGAGGCTGATGGGTGACCTTATAGAGGTTTATAAAATCATGAGGGGCATGGATAGGATAAGTAGACACAGTCTTTTCTCCAGGATGAGGGTCCAAAACTAGAGGGTATAGATTTAGGGTGAAAGGGGAAAGATTTGAAAAGGACCTGAGGGCAACATTTTCACGCAGAGGGTGAGCTGCCAGAGGAAGTGATGGAGGCTGGTATATAATTACGACATTTAAAAGGCATCTAGATGGGTATATGAATAAGAAGGGTTTAGAGGGATATGGGCCGAGTGCTGGCAAATGGGACTAGACTAGGTTGGGATATCTGGTAGGCATGGACGAGTTGGACCGAAGGGTCTGTTTCTATGTCGTACATCTCTTTGATTCAAAGCCTGTTGTGCTATTTACTAAAATCACCTCTGGTTTAAATGCGGTTTCAACTCCGCTTTCCTGTCCACCTCCCGGAATCTTTGATCTTGTAGAAGACGTATGTGTCTAACACAGGGGACGTACTGCTAGAACTCAGAGAATGATGAATAAACTCACCAGGAATGGTATCATCAGCAAAAAGAGAAACTGTCAAAGTTTTAAGTCCTGTGTGACCTTTTCTTTTGGTCAAAATGTTGACTGTATCTTTCTCCTCTGACCTTCCAGACCTGCTGAGTTTTTCCAGCACTTTGTCCCACTCAGCATTATATATTTATTCTGACTTTAAAATAAAATCAATGACCCAATCTTTATTGCTGTCTGTGGAAGAGAATTCCAAAGTTGCTTTAAAGAGATTTCCCCTCACCTTTTTCTCAAATGGGTGACCCTCTAATTTGAAAATGTGCCCCTGGTTTAATTCTGCTACAAGGGGAAACATCCTCTAAGCGCCTGCCCTCTCAAGTCTCCTCAGTATATTACATTTTAATGAAATCAGCTCATTCTTCTAAACTCCACTGAGTATAGATCCAATCTACCCTCAAATTCTCATCTCAGTGGTGGTTCCAATGTGAATAGTCCCTCCCTAAATAAATGACAAAAGTTGGATAAAGTAGTCTGGATAGGTGCGCTCTCCTCCATGGCTTACACAGTATTACAGAATCTTCCTATTTTGATAATCCATCTCCCTTACAGTGAAGGAAGAAGGGTTTTATAGTTTGGACAGAGACTCCTTTGTAGTAGCAATATCATGCTCTCTCTCCTCTTGGAACAAAAATTTGCTGGAACAGGGAAATTCTCGATCTGCTACTCAGAGAGGACCTTGTATCCAAGCTCAAGATTTGAGAGAGTAATCAAGTTGTTGGACCATGCAAGAAGCATAACTGAAGCTTATGCCCAGAGGTTGTTTGGTTGTAGAATAAGCTCACTGACTGACTTAGCTCGGCTTCAATCTCTTTGCTTCAATCTGCTGCCTTCTGACATGGAAATATATTTCCCATGAGGATGTAGCAGATACCAATGAGGAACTGCCACTGCCTTTGCACTCCCAATTCAGGACAGTGGAAATCTGTTATCCTTGCCCGGTCTGACCTACATGTGACTCCAGACCCAAAGAAATGCGGTCAGCACGGTGACAAAGTGGTTAGCACTGCTGCCTCTCAGTGCCAGGGATGTAGGTTCAATCCCAGCCTCGGACGACTGTGTGTGTGGAGTTTGCTCATTCTCCCTGTATCTACGTGGTTTTCCTCCCACAGTCCAAAGATGTGCGGGTTAGGGTGGATTGGCTATGGGAAATGCAGGGTTACAAGGATGGCGTGGATCTGGGTGGGATGCTGTCTGGAGGGTTTGTGTGGACTTGATGGGCTGAATGGCCTGCTTCCACACCACTATTCCGTGACGCTATAGACAATAAATGCTGGCCTAGCCAGTGACAGCTACATCCCATGAACAAATAAAAAAAACTTCTAAGACTTCTGTTGTTACCCATACCTGAAGCCAACAGATGTTTCTTGGGCAAATATTCCAAGGGATACAGAAACAAGGCGGGTCAGGGGAATCAAGACACTGATCAACCATGATCCAGTTGAACAGAACATACTCAAAGGGCTGAATGGCTTCATGTTGTTCTTATGAGTATGAAATGCTCGCTCTTTCCGTCACTCTGGTCTTGAAGTACTGCCGCAGATGGTAATGTGGATTTTTCCCTCTTTTCCTCCCCACCCCGCTCCCACAGGTGGCCAAAAGGATCGGGCGAGTGTTGTACATGGCCAGTTTCCCACTGGCACTGCCACTTCCTCCTGCTGCACTGCGGCCACCCGAGAGAGACCTTGCCCCCGCCGAGAATCGCCCGTCGTCCACCGGCAGTGTCGCCTCGCCGTACTGTGGCCTCCAAGTCAGCCGCGTCTCCCCGAAGCAAGAAAACGGCAGCGCCTCAGCGATGGGAATCGGGGATCTCACCAAACCACAGTCGTGAGTGGGACCTTCACTTCAGAAAGAAAGTCAAGTTGCTGTTGTTTGAAACCAAAGTATTTATAGGATTGCCAACTTCATTGGTTGACTGCATTCCCTCTTTTGTTTTGGAAGGAAAATACAACACTGCGGCTTTCTTAAACAACTTTTGGCAAAAAGAAAGACAGTCACGCACATTCCCTTTTTTTTCCCCCTTTTCTCTTCAAGACTACAATTTATCCTGGAAAGCTATCGAAAAGTTGCAGAAAACAAAACCTATAAATTGACGGAGGAAGAATACAAAAGAGACAGGATGTTGGTTGAACGGAGGATTGTCTCAGCACACCGACTGGGGGAGAAAAGACCAGACTCAGTTTCTGCTTCAAGCTGAAAGATATTGAGCCAGAAACATTCCCCCCCCCACCTGCCCCCGCCCACCTTGTTTGTTGCTTGCAACTGAGGGGGGGGGAATAAAAATAAACAGAACTGTGCACTTGTACCAAAAAAAATTTCTATCACAGACCTGGGATTAAACATTTAATGTAAAAAAAAATTCATAAGCACTCATTTTGACAAGGAGCTAATGTAATGCTAGTGTCTATGCATTTGTCAGGTACTAAACCAAAGATAATGGGTTGTTGGTCTGTGTTTACAATACATGGTACAATGGTTTTTTTTGTCTGCAGACACAATTTAAAAGTGCCTCACTGTAGAGGTTTAATCACTACTCTCGCACACTTAAATAAATCTGACAGGACCACAACTACGCAGGTATCAAGAGTTTAGAAGGTGGTTTTTAAAATGACCAGTTCAAGATAATAGCTATTCATTACCTGGACAGCAAGTTGTATGAGCAAAACTAATTACAAAGATGATTTTGGTACTTATTTTGTTTTTTTTTGTTGTTGTGTAGTTGCACGTTTTTGAAATTTTTGGGCTGGGTGGGAATAGGGAAAAAGAAATGTAAAAACTGCTAGGGGAAAGTTTCTCATCCTTTTTCATGCTGTTCAAACCTTAATTGCTGCTTTAAAGCAATCAACATAATGAACATTTATGTTATTTATGGAAATTCTGTTGGTAGGTCGACTATGTTTAGCACTATATATATGGTAACATACATCCCTAAAAGGGTGGTATAAGAATAATTAAAAAAAAAATCAAAAAATTGTTGTTCCTTTAGCTGGTTTTGGCCACACAGCGTCAAACGATCATTTAATGTTTTGCAGTTGTAAACAATGAGGATATGGTGATTTGTAAAATAATTTTAGCCTATTTGTTAATTTGCTTTCCTCCTTGTCTTTCACTTTTCGTGAAATAAAGCCCCCCCAAAAAAATGGTACAGTTCAGTGTTTTGTTGGAATATGGAACTTTTCGTTTGGTTGGAAAGCTTTGGTTGTTTTCATGTTTCTCTCTCTTCCTGCTTTCCCCTTTCCCGGGACCATTTCTTTGGGACCACAAACTCCCCTCAGCTCATTTAAAATAACTTGATCCTCGCTGAAAGAAAAGAAACTGAGAAATGCAAACACATCACCAACTCTCGTCATACAAGATCTATAGCTTGTGACAGAAAGATTATACCTCATTTTTCATTGACAACAGGCTTTCTTCTATCACCTCCATCCACACAGGCTGCAGTGCAGTGATACGGGAAATATTTATGAACCAGAAGTGTATTGTCTGCGATTTTCTCCCTGTGCCGACTGAAGTTGGAATCTGGGAGCCAGGATTTCAAAGTTTGTCTTCCACAATTCAAAGTTTCTCAGATGAGTGGGATAGTGTGTTGGAGCAGCAGCGAGACTCCAGTGCTGGTTCCCATGCTAACAAGCACTGTCACGTGCTTTGTCCTAAAGTCAGTCAAACGGTGCAAGCTGATGTATTTGAACTGGTGCTTAAGCAGATGTCCCTCCTCAATATTTAAGTGTGATTGGGAACATCCCACAAATACATGAAAATATCTGGAGCTTGAAATTCCAATGAATCTGTTCCATTGGGGAGGCAATGGACTAGTGGTATTATCGCTAGACTTATTATTCCAGAGAGTGGGAGAAAGTGAGGACTGCAGATGCTGGAGAGTCAGAGTCAAAAAATGGGGCACTGGAAAAGCACAGTTCATCAGACAGCAGCCAAGGAGCAGGAGAGGTGACTTTTTGGGCATAAGCCCTTTGTCAGGAATTCCTACTGAAGAGCTTATACCTGAAATGTCAACTCTCCTGCTCCTTGGATGCTGCCCGACTAGCTGTGATTTTCCAGCACCAGACTGTTTGAATCTGTTATTCCAGAGATCTAGGTTAGGTCCGGAGGATGAGGGTTTGAATCCTGCCACGGCAGAGGATGAAATCTGAATTCAATAAAATCTGGAATTAAGAGTCTAATGATGACTGTGAATCCACTTATTGAAAGAAAACCCCATCTGGTTCACTAATGCCCTTTAGGGAAGGAATCTGCCATCCCTACCTGGTCTGGCCTAAATGTGACTCCAGACCCACTGCAATGTGGTTGACTCATAACTGCTGTCTGGGCTGTTAGGGATGGGCAATAAATGTTGGCTCAGCCAGCAATGCCCTCATTACCATGAATGAATACAAATAAAAATTCTTCTTGTTGCCTATCCTGATGTCCAGAATGCAGAAACTGTGGTGAATTTCAGGACATGCCAGAGATAGGCCAGATATCCATCCATGCATATGGTCAAGATGGATGAGTTACATGAAAGTGTCTGTTTCTGTGCTGTACATCTTGATGACATCCATTTTGAAATAATGGTAGGCAGACTCAGCCAGGCCCCAAATGAAAATATTTGGTTCTGGTCACAGCAGAACAAGACTCAGCCCATAACAGCACTGAGGTCTCTTTGAGCCATTGAGCCATCGATAAACCTCAACTCCACTTTCCTGCCTTTTTCCCATAACCTTTCATTCCCTTGCTAATTAAACCTCTGTCTGTCACAGCCCTGAATATAAAAACCCAGCGTCTACAGCTGTCTGTGGTAAAGAATTCCACAGATTTACTCCCTCCACAGATAAGAAGTTGCTCTTCATCTCTGTCTTTGCTCTCAGCTATTATAGGATTTCAGAGGCCCAGGGAAATTGTTAGGGGCAGAAACTGATGTAGGCCTCAACAAGGGGGGATGGGTTGGTTCCAGATGTTGTAAAAAGTAAAAACGATGACTGCAGATGCTGGAAACCAGATTCTGGATCAGTGGTGCTGGAAGAGCACAACAATTCAGGCAGCATCCGACGAGCAGCAAAATCGATGTTTCGGGCAAAAGCCCTTCATCCCGAAACGTCGATTTTGCTGCTCGTCGGATGCTGCCTGAATTGCTGGTTCCAGATGTTGCCCTCCCAACCACCCCCAATGAATGGCAGGATGGAAACCCAACTGAACTTGATCCAACCACCATCTGCTGACCTGGCAGGTAATTCATCCCAGTTCGAGGCAAGACCTGACTAGAATTTTGGACCTAAATGGATGTATCTATGTAGAATTCTTAGCGTTTTATGATTCAGACAGCATACAGTAAAGGTACGACACTTGAGATTGAGGGGTAGGGAATGCCTGCTTTATGGAAGATGGGTCGTTTGTGGTGAACATAAATAAATGTGGGAAGAGAGTCCCAATCGTAACGCTGGCATTGAGTGGGAATGGGGGGGGGGGGGGGTTCCTGTCAGCTGTGCTCTCCCTTCTCACTGTAAACTTGTTCAAAGTCAGGCCCAGTTGAGGTATCTAACCGGGAGAAAGTGAGGACTGCAGATGCTGGAGATCAGAGTCAAAAAGTGTGGTGCTGGAGAAGCACAGCAGGTCAGGCAGCATCCAAGGGGCAGGAGAGTTGACGTTTCGAGCATAAGCTCTTCATCAGGAATTCCTGATGAATTCTTCATCGGATGCTGCCTGATTATGCTTTTCCAGCACCACACGTTTTGACTGAGGTATCTAACCGTCTACCTTAGACACACAGAGAATGGCTTCTGAGGCTTAGTATCTGCTGTTGACATCTGGGTGTGAGGAAAGATTCCAAATGAATATTCAGACCCTAATGTCAAATCCAACTGTGTCCTAAAGGGCATAACAAACTTTTTGTGAAGACAAAACCAACGTCCCATATTGGCTGGGGAGCAGGGGAACAGAACCAACTTCAGACAAGTTGCTAGGAGACTAGGACCTGAGGGCACAGCCTTAGAGTAAAACGAAAACCTTTTAGAACAGAGATAAGGAGAAATTTCTCCAGCCAGAGAGTGGGGAATCTAGGGAATTCACTACCACAGAAGGCTGTGGAGGCCAGGTCATTGAGTATATTTAAGACAGAGATAGATACGTTCTTGAGTATCAAGGGGATCATGGGTTGTGGGGAGAAAGCGGGAGAATGGGGTTGAGAAACTTATCAACCATGATTGAATGGCAGAGCAGACTCGATGGCTGAATGGCCTAATTTCTGCTCCTATGTCTTATGGTCTAAATGAAGCATAATTTACACAAAAGAAATCACCACTGGGGTGGGTCAGGGCTTTCAGGTACACTTGGTTCACAGTTAATCAGTGAAGTCAAATTGTTCATATCAAAACCTTCCCAGGGCATATAATTGCACAATTAAAACCACTGAACCTCACCCGACCAAGTTTTTACCCACTGTCACATTGCTATTAGTGATTTCTGACAATATTCAAAGGAAAAGCAACCTTGCCGCTTACCTTTCACAAAGACAGCAGGTTCACTAGAATCAGAAAACCTGAGAGGCCACAGGATTGACATGGTCCTTACTGGCCGTGCTCCTGTTCTTCAGACAAGCAGCACCCTTCAGGAGGAAACGGACGTGTTGAAGTGATACAGAAATAAACAGCAACAGAGCCTCTCTGTGTGTGTGTGTGTGTGTGTGAGAGAGAATGTGTATGTAAATGTGAGAGAATGTGAGTGTGAGAGAATGTGTGTGAGAATGTGTGCGAGAGAGTGTGCATGTGCGAGTGTGAGAGCATGTGTGTGTAAGTGTGCGTGAGAATGTGTGTGTGAGAGAGAATGTGAGTGAGAGAGAATGTGTGTGTGAGAGAGAGAAATGTGGGTGCTTGTGTGAGCGAAATAGTAGTTTAAAAATGTGTTGCTGGAAAAGCGCAGCAGGTCAGGCAGCATCGAGGGGAAGGAGAATCGACGTTTTG
Organism: Chiloscyllium plagiosum; assembly: GCF_037043375.1. Classification (NCBI taxonomy): domain Eukaryota; kingdom Metazoa; phylum Chordata; class Chondrichthyes; order Orectolobiformes; family Hemiscylliidae; genus Chiloscyllium; species Chiloscyllium plagiosum. The sequence goes on from NW_028270175.1 coordinate 9,680,853, forward strand.
GGCATAAGCTCTTCTTCAGGAAGAAAGGGCTTATGCCCGAAACGTCGATTCTCCTTCTCCTTTGATGCTGCCTGACCTGCTGCGCTTTTCCAGCAACACATTTTTAAGCTCTGATCCCCAGCATCTGCAGTCCTCACTTTCTCCTGAGTGAGAGATAGTGTGCACTTAAGACACGATGTAGGAGCAAAATTAGACCATCCAGCCCATCACATCTGCTCTGTTATTCAATTATGATTGATATGTTTCTCAACCCCATTCTCCTGCCTTCTCCCTGTAACTCTCGATCCCCTCACTAATCAAGAACCTACCTATCTCTGTTTTCAATGCATTCAATGACTTGGCCTGCTTCTCAGAGCGTGTGTACCTGCGTGAGTAAGTAGGAGAAAGTGCGTATTTTTGTGTACGTCTGTGTGCACACTACCATAATGCAAATCCTTTACCTCCCAAATGAACGCCCATCTTTATTGAGTGTGCATGCAAAGATGGAAGGGTCAGTCAAGGAGAAATGGCCACTGAAATCACCACCTCACTTAGCGACCAACTTTTCGAAGTTTAGAATTCAACAGGTAAGCGAACAAATCCTGACACTCTCTCAACCGCGTCGATTCAATGAGCCGCGGTGCCAGGTTTGCTCAGTTAGTACAACTCAACTCCGAGCACGGAAACTGCAGTCTCTGTGGGAGCCCTGGAGGCAAAGTGATGGTGCAGCCATTTCCATAAGGAGAAGGGAAATCTGAAGCCAGGCTCTTTTAGCCACAGAAGGGAGTCCTACACAACTCCATAGCATCAAAAGCAACAGCTCAGGAAATTTGCCTGCTTCATATGCAAGCTCTTTAACTGACCCAGTTACTCATTCCAAATATTTAGCTCCTTTGGAGCAGAGCTGGTTTCTAGCCTTAAATGTATTCTTAACTAATATAAACTTGCGCTCTTTTGTTTACTAATAGTTTACGCATCAAGTAATTTATATTCTTGCTCTTTATAGATCTCATTATAAAGCAAAACATAGATCCCAAGAGGGAAAACAGCAGTATAATCTCAAAGGTATTACCCCTCTAGAATCATTGAAGCCTGACAGTGCAGAAAGAGGCCATTCAGCCCATCAAATCTGCACCGACCCTCCAAAGAGCATCCCACCCAGATTAGGTTAGGTGGATAAGCCATACCAAATTATTAGAGATTAGAGTGGTGTTGGAAAAGCACAGCAGGTCAGGGATCATCCGAGGAGCAGGAAAATCGACGTTTTGGGCAAAAGCCCTTCATAGCAAATTAGTATCCATGGATGTGCAGGCTAGGTGGATTGGCCATGGGAAATGCAGGGTTGCAGTCATAGTGTAGGGGATTGGGTCTGGCTGGCCTGCTCTTCTGAAGGGTCGGTTTGGACTCGACGGGCTAAATGGCCTGCTTCTACACAGTAGAAATTCTATGATTCTATCTGCTGGTTGGTGAATAGTCATTATTTTGTCCAAAAAACAAACATCAAGCTTGCATTAATTACCAGTGCATTTCAGTCCCGGTGAATTGGCCAGTTGTATTTTGACTGGAGTTCCCATTGTCACTCGGTATGAAGATCCGGTCACTCCCAGGACCGTGTCCACTGAAGGGCAGTGCGATTACCCCACTGTCAGTCCTCCACACGTTGCTGGAATATTTCAGCAGTTCTTGGCCCCAGCAGGATGAAGTAACTGAATTAACATCCTGACATGGTTAAAGTGAGCATCAAATATAATTCGGCCACCTCAAGACATAACCAGTCAATATTCCAAGCCAGATGACCATTTTTGAATTTATAACAACGCGGGGGGTGGGGGGGGATTATTCAGTCTCTTCAGCCTGTCCCACTGCTTAGTTAGAAAGTGGTTGATTTGTACCTCAACCTTATTTATCTGCCATTGTCTCGACACATTTAACTCCCAAAAACCTACTGTCTCATCTGATCCTGAACACTCATTGCTTTTTGGGGGAGAGAGCTCCACATTTCCTCCAGTCTTCGAAGATCTGAGGAACGGGCTTTGTGACTTCATGCCTGATTGGTGAGGCTGTAATTTTAACGTTAGGCCCTCTTCCTCCAGACAGGAGAAATAAATTCACTTTCTCTTTAACATAATTACTACTGATTTCTGATTTCACAACGATGGCATCTTTAATCCTCAGCTGATGAGAAAATGAAAACATTCAAAGGAGGAAGGCACAGTGATTTAGAAGTACGAAAGGGGATCTCATAGAAATCTATAAAATTCCAACAGGACAAGATTAGATTAGATTCCCTACAGCGTGGAAACAGGCCCTTTGGCCCAGGCCAATCAGTCCACACCGACCATCCGAAGAGTAACCCACCCAGACCCATTTCCCTCTGACTAATGCACCTAACACTATGGGCAATTTAGCATGGCCAATTCACCTAACCTGCACATCGTTGGACTGTGGGAGGAAACCGGAGCACCTGGAGAAGCCCACGGAGAAATGGGGAGAATGTGCAAACTCCATACAGACAGTCACCCGAGGCTGGAATCGAACCTGGGACTCTGGTGCTGTGAGGCAGCAGTGCTAACCACTGAGCCACCATGCCGCCCTGACAGGGTAAATGCAGGAAGGATGATCTTGATTGACTGGAGAGTCCAGAAGCAGGGGTCACAGTCTAAGGATACAGGGTAGGCCATTCAGGATGGAGATGAGGAAACATTTCACCCAGAGAGAGGTGAAGCCTGTGGAATTGTCTGCCGCAGAAAGCAGTACAGGCCAAAACACCAAATGTTTTTAAAAAGGACTAAGATATAGTTCTTAGGGCTGAAAGGGATCAAAGGTTATGGGGAGGAAGTTGGAATTGAATTGGATGATCAGCCATGATCAGATTGAATGGTGGAGCAGGCTCGAAGGGCCGAATGGCCTACTCCTGCTCCTATTTTCCAAGTTTCTGTTTCCTCCCAACCTCCTTCATTTTCTATCTCCCAGCTGGGGCCAGGTTTGACAGAGTCCCTCTGCACCAGTGTCACATTCCAGCAGGTAACCTTTGTGGCTGAGCCTAGACTGGGAGGTTGGACAGGCGAGGCCCCAGGCCACAGCTCAGAGCTGCCCTCACTGAGCACCAATACCAGGCAGCTTTCAGCTGGGGTGTCTGGAGGGCAACAAGGTGCTGAAAACCCCTGTACATTCCCTCCCTCCACACATAGGCACACTGAAACTTAACGTAAAACCAACTGCTGATCTGTTTACCTCAACTGCATGAGTTCCACTGCTATATAATCATGGATTACACTCTCAGGCAGAGAGGTACTCATTATAAGTCCTCATAGACCACTCTAGAAATAATGACTCAAATTTCTTTAAAGTGATACAAAACAGCCTCATCAATGCTTTTATTTCAAAATAAAATACCTGCTGGGAAACGACAAGAGTAAGAAAGCACAAGATGCAGTTTGACAATGCTGAAATAAAACTACAGATAGAAGATTGGAAATTGTGGAACAGGGCCATATGTCCAGATTTTACCCAACATGCCACAGTCTCGTCATCAAACTTCCTATGGGTCCATGTTCCTGATCCAGTGGTAACCATCTGGATTACAATTCCAGTGGCTACAGACTTGGTCAATTACTGTACTGGGTTGTTATTGATGTAACTCTTGTAAGCTTGCATATAAAAGGTTAAGGAATACCAGTGGTTGAAGATAATTTGGGCAGATGATCATTTTCACCACTCCGTCTGTCGATGACTGTTCAAGTTTGACGTAAATGAATTCCTTGCACATTGGGTCCTATGCTCCTTTTAAGACAGGACAGCTTGTCCGAACAATAGCTACCAACAAGACAATGGGACAATAAGACCAAGTGTAGAACTTCCACCACAGCCAGGATTCACACGCATCTCTCTCTTCAGTCTTCATCAGAGAACTCCAAATCTTCAACAATATCTTCCTCTCCTTCTGTGAGGGCCTTCAGGTCAGCCTGTGACAACTTATTTGGAGCTTTGCTGCTGGTTTGTGGAGAATCATCTGCATCAAAATTCGATGTGAAAACAGGTCATTAAAAAGTTATAGGATCACGTGGACTGATGCAACTTCACACAAGTCAGATATAAATTCCATAGCTCGCACAGAGATAGAGGAGGATGAAAATACTGATGCCCTCTTTATAAAATGACCTTCATCTTCCTAGTTAAACGCTTTGTCAAAAAAAAAAGTCTACTCTCTCAGGGTGGTTAGTCTGTGTAACTCCTCTTCAAAAGGCAATGGAAGCAGAGACTTTGAATAGCTTTGTATAAGGTGGATGGATTCTTGGTAAGCAAGGGGAAGTGATACGTTATGGGGCTAAGGGCAGGAATATAGGTTTTGAGGTTCCAATCAGATCTTATTAAATGGCAGAACAGTTTCAAGGGACCAAATGATCCATTCCTGATCCTACTCTAAGTTCAATATTGAAGCCCAGTCCCTCCAATTTTAATGTAGGATTCCATATTGACCAATACTTATTTTTTCCTTTATCGGTTCACAGGATGAGGGTGGGCATTTATTGCCCACCCTTACGTGCCCAGTTAAGTGTCAACCACATTGATGTGCCTGGAGTCACATGTAGGCCAGACAAGGTAAAGAGAGCAGATTTCTTCCCTAAAGGACATTAGTGACCCAGATGGTTTTTCCAAAATTGATAATGGACTCATAGTCATCATTGTTAACCTAAATTCTGGAGTTTTTTTGATTGAATTCAAATTCCACCATCTGGCATGGCGGGATTTGAACTTAGGTCTCCAGGACATTACCTGGGTCTCTGGATTAACAGTCCAGTGATAAAGCTACCAGGTCACCACCTCCACTACTGAATAAAACACTAGGTTAGTATCTAGTGCTGTCAATTCAGAAAGAATTCCAATTCTTTTTTGGCCCATCACACAACAGAGGTTACAAAAGGTTTCGGATTGTCCAGACCTTATAAGGAATTCCCCATTACCTCAGACCAATTGTGGTGATTAGACCTTTAAGCTAGATTCCGCCTCTGCCTCATTATCCACACACCAAGCTTCCCCAGCTGTGGATTACCGAGATGGAGATCAAAAACAGGAAAACCAGCTGAATTCTCCCTCCTTTGGAGGAGTGTGGAACATTGGGCTGAATTGCCCAAAATTTGGAATCCACCAACTCAAGTCTACAACTTGATGGTTTCTGTGCCTCAGTGATTGATAAGTACCTTCACTTAGCTACTGGCATGATCTCTTTGTCCATCCTCTGTCACAATCTGCCACCATTTCACCTCACATTTAATTCTGCAGCAGTACAAAGCTCTACTACAGCATTTAGTTGGTAATTGTCTTCCTATTGAACCTGCACTGGCACACATTTGACGGGACCAGATAGGTCACAACATGTAATTGGCAATTCGTCAGCAGCACCACTGAATCTGAAGCATTTAATGAATCAGCCAGATTAATTACTGGGTAAGGCACCATGTTAATCAGCAGCTGGGAAACGCTGAGCTCAATTCACCAAGATCCTCTGACTGAAGACTGTGTCAGTCCAGGTCAAACAGCAGCTAAATGACAACTTTCCCATGATAAAACCATCAATAAGATATCATTGCTGCAAAATTGGCAAACCGGGTGCTTATCATCACTGTGATAGCCCAGCTAAAGGAAACTGGTTACATTTCAAGGAAAAGTCCAAAGCAGTCACCATAATTTATTAGGTCGATAATTTTGCTCTTCAGCGACAATTCTAGTGGAACGTTTCCCATGGATTAGCTTAGGGCAAAGCTCTCTTAATGACTTTACCATATCATTTTTTTCTCCCAAGCTATTATTTCTATTGATGTTCAGCTTAAAACTAGATTCCTGCTTTAAAGTGAGCTGCCACATTATTGGCTTCCCAATTAAAGGCACTCGCTCACAAGAGGCCAGGCGTAGTCGCAGAGCTCAGTCATTTCAAACAGATCTGTCGCTCCATGAGGTGCTGGGCATCACTGCTGCCAGTCACAGGACACTGTGAAACTGTTTAAAGCTGGAGTTACAGCAGAGGAAATGCAAGCCCCTCCGTCCTTCTGACCCCCCAAAAACAGCGTGCTTTGATAACCTGATTAGGGGACCTACCTCATTCCAGGATCAATGGGCTCACCATTCTGGTGGCAACTTTTACAGCTAACTTTGGACATCAGCTAGCTTGCTTGGCTGGCTGGCTGGCTGGTTTGTAACACCGAGTGATGCCAACAGCATGGGTTCAATTCCTGTACCGGTTGAGGTCACTGTAAAGTGCTCTCCTTCTCAACCACACCCCTCGCTCAAGGTTTGGTGACCTTCAGGCTAAACCATCAATAGAGTGAGACAGCTGATCCTCAGGGAGTGTGCTGACCTTACTGTTACCGCTAACATCACATCCCACCGTAACGGAGGGCAGCGTAACTTCACAACGCAATGCTGCAAGTGATTTAGTGGGGAGGTGGGAGTAGCGACCAGGTACTCAGAGGGCAAGATTTATATTCTGGAGAGACAGGTTCAAATCTTACCACAGCAGCTTGTGGAACTGTGAGAGAATGAGAATGTGAGAGTATGTGCACGTGAGAGAGAGAGAGAAAATGTGTGTGCATCTGTCTAGGTGTGTGTGCGCTCACGCCTATGAGTGTGACAGTGAGTGAGTCAGAGTGAATGCGTGCGCTGCAAGTGAGGGTGACAGACAAAGAGAAACAGAGGAAGTGTTAATGTGTGCAAATTAGTGCACAAGAATGAATGTGTTTGAGAGAGAGTGAGGGTGAGAGAGAGAGAGTGAGTGAGTATGGGTCAAAGAGAGAGAAAGAGAGGGAGTGGGTGAGAGACACACAGAGAGAGAGAATGTGTATGGGTGATTGAGAGAGAGTCAGAGAGAGAGAGTGAGGAGGTGTGTGAGAGAGAGAGTGAGAGAGAGAGAGTCAGAGAGACCATTTTGAGAGAGCCTATGTAAAAGTAAGAAATAGAAACTCATTCAACCCTCTCTGCACATCAATTCTGTCAGAAGGACATTTGTTTTTCATTTTGGAACTGTTCAAAATATATTTTCCTTGGAGTTGTTCACTGTCCAGGAGGTCACTAGCTACTACTGACACCATGCAATGTATTCAAACCATGAGGTAATACATTTGGGGAAGACTAACAGGGCAAGGAAATGCACAATAAATGATTGGCTGCAGAGTAACAATGGGGCCTTGTCTCCAGATCCCTGAAGGGAGCTGGATAGATAGAATGGTCAAGGCCTTTATCGCCACAGAATACATGAGCAGAGAAGCTAAACTGGAACTGGACTCAACTCGAGTCAGGCCCTCTATGGTGCAGAGGTTATGTCCCTACCCTTAAACGGGGAGGCTGGGATTCTAGTCCCATCTGTACCAGAGGTGTGTAATAACATTTCTGAACAGGTCGATTGGAAATAATACGTACCTTCTAATTCACTTTCAGAAGATAATACATCATCATCCTCATCGCCCTCTCCGCTCATGTCAGACAGATCCTCCAGGAAGTCTTCATCACCCTCCTTTGATACTCCTGCAAGAGTACAGATAAGATGAAGAGAGTCAAGTTCATTGCCATGCCAACACGGGTTCCACACAAGCAATTCCCCTGCCAACCCTCACACATTGTTGACAAGGTGGTGAGAATGGCTGACCCTTCAGTACAGCTCAATGTGCATTTTGAGGTCTACAAATATCTCTGAGGCCACTACCATCTATCAAACCACTGAGACAACCAACCAGGCTTTCCAATACATTCTCCCCACCTCCATTAACAAAAACAAGGTTGAGACAAGGAGAGGTGCAAAAGGATCTGACGAGGTTACAATACTTGTTTGACCTCAGCTGGATTACTGCGTGTCGCAATGGATGCCACATTATAGGAAGGATGTGAACACACTGGAGAGATTGCAAAAACACTTTACAAGAATGGTTCCAGGGATAAGAAACTTCAGGACAGATTGAAGAAGTCGGGACTGTTCCCCTTGGAGAGAAGGCAGCTGAGAGGGGATCTCATAGAGGTTTCCAAACTCCTGAGTGGGCTAGAGAAATTGTTCCTGCTTGTAAAAGGAACAAAAATGAGAGGGAATTGACCTAAAATGATGTGCAAAATCAGCAAGGGTGATGTGAGAAATGTTGACACACAGGGAGCAGTTACGGTACAGAATGCACTGCCTGGAAACGGGGGTGGAGGTGGGTTCAACTGAGACATTCAAAAGGGCACTGGATGATAATTTGGATAGGAACAATATCGGAGGGTTAGGAGATATGGACAGGGCAGAGCTCAGTAACTGTAACATGGAAAGTTGAATGCCCTGCACACACTGCGATCAGGTAATCATGCTGCAGGCTTTTGTGATTTTAAAAACAAAATCACAAATAGAATCAAAAGATCTCTAAGCTACTGAACAGAACAGTTTGCAGCTTTTCAGGTATTAATTTATTGAGCTCCTTATCATCCTTCATTCAGTTTTTATGTTCATCCTGAAAATCAATTTGATCAACATGCTGGGGGAAGCCAGTGAATTATCTCCAATCCATTTGGAAATGGTGCTAATGTTTAAAAGCATTGTGCCTGGATTGATTATTATCAGATATCTGTGGTTATCACTGTAATAATCACTACAAAAGCCTCCAGATATGTCTTTTCCACAGTTCTGCTTTGCTCCCTAATACTGGGGGGGGGGGGGGGGGGGGGGGGGTTGGGGGGAAGTGGTGCTTATATGATCAGAGTTGTCTTGGAGCATTCCCTGGCCATAGAATGTGAATGGAAAGATTATTCTGCTTCTACGCCCCTCTCACTGTTCCCTGTTGGCTATTACTTTGGTATCAAGGTTCTGTTTTCCACCCCAGCCAACAGTTTTTTTTAAATAACTGCTGCCTACAAATACCTACAAAAACTCTCTGTTAGATGGCACCCTACAAAAAAGACAATTAAGTAAGAGTGTATTCACTAGCCACACGACCCCTCTCACTAGTATCCTCACATACAGATGAGGAAGGATACCACTTTGAGTGGGATAGTACATCCATCCCAGAACAAGCCAAACAGAGAATTTCTAGAAGCTTGGCATTCCAACCAGAACTCTTATCAACAAACACATTGACTTAGATCCCATTTACCACCCCTTGAGAAAAAGAACAGGAAATGGCATCACCACAGGAAATGACATCACCAACCCATGGAAACATATAATAAAGAGCGGGCTGTGCTTCATCTAGAGGTTCATTGATGACGTTACCTCGTGTGGTGATGAAATGTCTGAAACTGAACCTTCCAGCTCAGTGTATTCACTGTTGTAATGCAGCAACCAATTTGTACACAGCAAGCTCCCACACATAGCTACAATGACCAAATGATTTCAGGATGTGAATTATTGGGATAAAGACTTTCCAGCACATTAGGGAGATCACCCCAGTCAAGCAATTGTGCTTCAGGGTGTTTAACGTGTCCCTGAGGGGTTAGACCAGGGCTCGTCCTAACACCTTGCAAAACACAGCAGCATTCCATCACAACTAGAATTTAAGCTGACGTCCTGGGGCTGAGGCTCAAACCCACATGTACTGGATTAGAGATGAGGACACTGCCAACTGAGCCATGGCCAATGTGTGCATGAATGCATCTGTGTGTGCATACCTGTGTGTGCATGTCTCAGTTAAAGAGTCATAGATTCTTACAGCATGGAAACAGACCCTTAGGTCCAAATACTCCATGCCAACCATGTTCCCAAACCAAACTAGTCTCACTTGCCTACATCTAGCCCACATCCAGCCAAACCACACCCATTCACATACTTATCCAAATGTCTTTTAAACATCATAACTGTACCTATATCCAACACTTCCTCTAGCAGTTCATTCCACACACCAACTACACAACTTCACCTGATGAAGGAACAGAGCTCCAAAAGCTTGTGATTTTAAATAAACACGTTGGACTATCACCTGGTGCCACATGACTTCTGACTTTGTCCATCCCAGTCCAACACTGGCATTTCCACATCATTATCATGCTTTACAGAGTGAATCATAGGTTCAGTCTCTCAGTCTTGCTGATAGTACATACCTATGTGTTCTTTGCTGCCTTCCCCTCCCTGTCAGTCAAACCGGCTTTGATTTTCCCCCAAACTGTGACCCAATGCTTTATCTAACTGCTCATCACCCGACTTTACCTCCTGAACACCAGGCATGCAGTCTGTACATGCTTGTGTCTCAGTCAGTGCACACGTGTGTCTGTCTCTCTCTCTCTGTTGGTGCACATGTGTGTATGTGTGCACGCATCTCAGTCTGTGTATGTTTGCGCATGCGCGTACAGGTGTGAGTGCTCACACCTTGCTATTGGAGCCAGACCAGACACAGGAAATTTTGCACCTTGTGTGAACTGATGCTGAATATTCATCACTCTGTCTTCCTGCTCCAAACTAGAACAGCTAACAATGATGGGGCATGGCTGTTTTTAAACTCCTTCCTAATGGAGCTCTGCATGTTGAGTGATAATGTGGGAAGGGTGCAATAAACTTGGTGTGCAGTGATAACCATTTAGCATGCTCTGTACAACAGTATTCCCAATCTATAGCAGCAAGGATTCTTCCTTAGGAAGGGCTTTTGCCCGAAACGTCGATTTTCCTGCTCCTCGGATGCCGCCTGACCTGCTGTGCTTTTCCAGCACCACTCTAATCTAGACTCTGGTTTCCAGCATTTGCAGTCCTTGTTTTTACCCACTATTCACTAGGCACTGATGAAGAAGCAACACTTCGAAAACTAGTGTTTTCAAATAAACCCTTTGGATTATAAAGCAGTGTCAGGTGCTTTTTGATGCTGACTAACCCAGCACCTCCACATCTTGAGAGTACCACAGCCAAAGGATTTTCGGCAGAGAAGCTGGAGCAGAGGAGAGAGTATAGGAGAAAGAAGTTGAAACTTTAATTCTGCTTCTGCAGATCAATTTTCTTCAATCCTTAAGAACGTTACTCAAGTTTTGAAAATAAAAGAAACGTTTGCACATACAGAGCCTCTCATAACCTCTGGATGACTAAAGGAATACTTTGGAATCTTCCCTCACACAGTCTCAACAACGACAATGAGTTAAAAGACCAGTTCACTTGTTCACTGATTGGTTGTAGTGTGGGTTTTTCAGCTCTCGATACAAGTCTGGGCCAGACCTTTTGGTTACAATTGAAGACTATTCCTTGTTACACTGGCCATGACGGGGAGGCTAACGGAGCAGTAGGCTCCAGTACGTGTAGGCTTGGACCTCCAAGTGGAACACCAACAGCTTGACCATGGAGGTCATGGTGAGGTCACAGCTCACCTCAAGGGACTCACTTACAGATTCATTCATGAATAACGTTTGATAGATAACTATTTGTCAGGAAGCCCAGGGGAAACTACTGACACCACCCCCCCTACCCCCTTCCTTGACATCCAACAAAGAGAGCAGCTGAACGCCTCATCCAAACGTTTGGCAAAACCGCATTCCATGATTTTTGGTTTTTGTGTTGGACTGAGATGAAAACTCATGACCTCGTTAACTCAGGCGAGGTCACTACCAACTCAGGCATGAGAGTTCCCACTCACTATGTCAATGCTTCAGAGCAAAAATAAATGCACATATTATTATTATAATACATAAGCATGCTTTATTTGCAACAGTAATTTTGTGCTAATAATACAAGCTAGATCATAAATGCGTGAGCAGACTCCATTGCAAAAGCAACCGCAGTTGGTCATAAGCAGAGGATTGTGAATCTTTCATTGTGCAGCCATCAAATCCACTAGTTTAACCAATCCACACACAGAGGGGAAGGAACCCAGGGACAAATGACAAGAAATCATATTTTGCTGTTGTTACCGAAACCCACATCACAAGGTTTGTTCAGCGTAATTTAATTAAGTTGAAGACATTAACCTCTTCAAATTGCAATCCCCAGGGCAAACTAAGGTTTCAAAACCAAAGAGCTCAATTTAACTTACAAGGTGAAAATCAGATTACAGTACAATTTAACTCCTTACACACTCCAAGGTGCAATGTGGAGTTGGTGAAGATAGAACTTAAATTCACTGAGCCAGCTGATGGCCTTAAAATAATAGCTCTCTTACCCACGTGAAGGAGTCCTTACTAATGTTGACGCCTTGCAGTTCTTATATTGGAGATAAATGCAAAACTCTGCCCTTGCTATTTTAATCAGGCCACTTTTAAACATTGGAAGAAATGTTTAGGAGTTTGGATGCTGGAAGTGCAGATCAACAATAAATCCGGAATCTGCAATTTCTTTTAGAGAGAGATGAACAAATACTTGGAAGGATGAAAAGAAATCAAAACGAATTCTCCTAGCAGCACCACAGTAACCCTTTGAGAGAGATATCACAGACAAGAAGGGCTGAGTATTGTTTATCTTGTATGTACTGAGACCACAGGTAAGTGATGAGACAGTGGAGGGTGCACCCTCTCGATTTTCACTTGCAGAATAGGTGGTGCTCATACGAGACATTTTAGCGCAATTACATAAACAAGTTAAAATATAGAACATTGGATTTGAAACCAATCCAGTGCATTTTCACTGCGGTTTCTCCCTTCTGAAAGCAAACAGATTTTGATCCACTTGGTTGAAACCTCAGATATGACAGCTTAAGCTGATACGTTCACCCCTCAAAGCCTGACATCAATGTCAGGTCATTATGGCTTTGCAATAACTTGTTTTGCTCATGTGGAATGAATTGACATCAAGTACACAAACCACTTCTTCAGGAATTCCACCCAAGAGCAGTTTGGGCTATGGCATCATATGGGCTGTGTTTATTGTGTAACTGTAAGCTGGTTTACAATAGTTTATTAAGTGGCATTATTGCTGGATTGTTAATCCAGAAACCCAGCTAATGTCCCGAGGGCTCCGGTTCAACTCCCACCATGGCTGAGGGTGAAATGTGAATTCATTAAAGAATCTGGAATCGAGGGTCTACTAATGACCACAAATACATTGCTAATTGTCAGAAAAATGCCATCTGGTTCTGTAATGTCCTTCAGTGAAGGGAAACTGCCATCTTTACCCAGTCTGGCCTACATGTGACTCCAGACCCACAGCAATCTGGTTGACTCTTAACTGCCCCCCTGGGCAGTTAGGGATGGACAATAAATGCCTCACCAGTGACGCTTCCATCCCATGAATGAACAAAACAAAAATTAGGTCATGCAGAAGTGGGTTCACGGATACTCTTGCATCTTGAAGACATTGGGAAGAAATGAGGTTCAAAGCAGAAACCATTAATGAACACCTAAAGGTTAAATTAGACATGTTTTTATCTGTTCTAATCATTTTTCACACTTTTATCATTTTAATATTGCTCCATTATTTCCAGAGGAACACGTCCCATTTTAAATACTTGGTTTTCATTCACGAAGTACAGCATGAGATACACCAGCCTGTCACAGGAAATGATCGAGTATAGACTTCAGGTAAAACAGGGTGACGGAGCCGGGGGATTTAGACTAAGGCCAACAGATGTCATCCAGTTCCCAAAGCAAATCCTACTTTCTCTGCTTATTTTTATCTTTCCATATTAAAAGATGTAGTTGCATTGGAGACTATTCAGAGATTAATTACAGTCATAGAGTTGTACAGCATGGATACAGATCCGTTTGGTCCAACTTGTCCATGCCGATCAGATATCCTAAGTTAATCTGGTCCTTTGCCAGCACTTGGCCTACATTGCTCTAAACCCTTCCAAATCACATACCCATCCAGATGCCTTTTAAATGTTGTAATTATACCAGCCTCAATCACTTTCCCTGGCAGCTCATTCCATAAACACACCAATCTGTGTGAAAACGTTACCCCTTAGGTCTCTCTCACATCTTTCCTCTCTTAGCTTTAACCTAGGCCCTCTAGTTTTGGACTCCCCTATCTTAGGGAAAAAGACCTTAGCTACTCACTCTAGCCATGCCCCTCATAATTTTACAAATCTCTATAAGGTCACCACCCCTCAACCTCCGACGCTCCAGGGAAAACAGCCCCAGGTTGTTCAGCCTCCCCCGACAGCTCAAACCCTCCAACCCCAGCAACATGCTTGTGAATCTCTTCTGAACACTTTCAAGTTTAACAAAATCCTTCCTGTAGCAGGGAGACTAAAACTGCATGCAGTATTCCAAAAGTGGTCCAACCAAAGTCCTGAACAGTTGCAACATGACCTCCCAACTCCTATTCTCAATGCATTGACCAATAAAGACAAGTGTACCAAATGCCTTCTTCACTATTCTGTCTACCTGGGAGTCCAGTTTCAAGGAGCTATGAACCTGTATCCCAAGGGGAGAGATGCAAAGCTTGTTTTATGAGGAGAGATTGAGCGGTTTAGGCCTATACTTGTTAGAGTTTAAAGATTAGATTAGATTACTTACAGTGTGGAAACAGGCCCTTCGGCCCAACAAGTCCACACCACCCCGCCGAAGCGCAACCCACCCATTCCCCTACAGTTACCCCTTACCTAACACTACGGTCAATTTAGCATGGACAATTCACCTGACCTGCACATCTTTGGACTGTGGGAGGAAACCGGAGCACCCGGAGGAAACCCATGCAGACACGGGGAGAATGTGCAAACTTCACACAGTCAGTCACCTGAGGCGGGAATTGAACCCAGGTCTCTGGCGCCGTGAAGCAGCAGTGCTAACCACTGTGCCACCGTGCTGCCCACGGTGAGAAGAAAGAAAATTGGGGTATAAGGTACGAAAGGGGATCGACAAATTGGACGTAGAAAGGATGTTTCCTCATGAGGGGTGATCTAGAATAAGTCTTTGCTTTAGGGTAAGGGATAGTAAATTTAAAAACAGAGATGAGGAGAAATTACTTCTCTCAAGGGTTGCAAATCTGTGGAATACACAATCCCAGAGGGGGGTGGATGCTGGGATATTAAGTATATTTAAGGAGGAGATGGACAGATTTTTAATTAGTGACGGGCTGAAAAGTTATTGGGAAATGAACTGGAAAGTGGAGCTGAGGCTGTGATGAGATCAGCCATGATTGTACTGAATGGTACAGCAGGCTGGAGGGGCCGAATGGCCAATTCCTGCTCCCGGTTCTTACCTTAAGTTCCTATAGCTAAGTTGAAGAAAAGAAACATTTCTCTCTCAAGGGTTTTCTTCGACATTCTGTGCGACAAGAGAATTGTCAGCTGGGAAATAAGGCTCCAGATTTCTGAAACTAGGAGAAAGTGAGGATGCTGGAGAGTCAAAGTCAAATTTCTGAAGGAGCCCTGAATGCAAACTCGAGAGACACACAAAGCTTTCTCATTTCATTAAAACAAAAAGACAGGGCACAGTCGCAATCTATGTGGGATTGAGACTCCTCAGAAAACTAGTCATCAACTCTCTTAATCCCATCGCCAAGGGCTTCCCCAGCAGGGAAACCCAGTGCAATAATGGATTTGCACACAGCACTACCAAATGTGGGGAAGCAGCTTGTGAGCTCAGAGGCTCAGCAGCAGTCTTTTGGGAGGCCAGATGTCTCATGAAATGTGTGCAAGCAAATCTGATTCAAGGGTTGACAAGTAAGCATTTGGGCTCAAGACAGCTTGACAAGAGAAGAGGTTTTAAAAGAAAAACACATGCGATATTCAAACTTGGAATGCTTCGTTAAGTCCAACTCATGTTGCTGATTAACTGGAAACCCAATACTCTCAGCTCACCCAACAACGGGACCTTCTCCCTTCCCTGTTTCATGCACTTTCTGTTGGACGCATTGCATTCCTACTTTCAGATGGCGACCATGACTCACCTCCAAGTGGGGGAGATAGAAAGAAGCCTGTTTACAGAGTAACTTTTCCACATCACACCCTGATTGAGAATACCTCAATGCCTGGTTCATAGAACTTTGCCTGAGAGATCTGAATTGGATTCAGTTCATCGTCTTCCATAAAATCAAATATTGGAGACGCCAGTTCATTTTTCATAATGAATTTGGGGAACATTAAATTCAAGCAAATTCTGTCAGTGAATAATCGCTGGAGAATAAAGCCTGTATCTTGTATTAGTGTGCTGAGGTGCAACATGCAGTTAGAATTGAAATATTTTTTGCTGGAATATTTACTTTCAGATTTCTGTTCTCACCCCTCGCTACACTGAAAAGCTTTGAAAATGCTTTTTGAATATTTAACTCCTTAATTCTGGGCAGAATTACCATTCAGTATTTGCATTGGTGTAACAATTATAGAGGGAGGTCACGTGACACAAAGCATGTCAATATCAGGAGGAGATTTTGACATTTATAGGATGATCACTGATGTGTTCGCACATCGCAATTACCAAATTGTCACAAAGATATTGAAAATAATGCTTCGCGGTCATCTTGAGACTCTGTTTAAAACTATAAGGCTGCACTTTATTGAGGTAATGTGGAAAATTAACAGTTGCCACTTAAAACATGTATATATTAACTGTGCCCCACTTTGGAGTGACTACAGAAATGGAACATAGTTTAAGTGTTGAATACAATCCAAACTCTCTGGAAATCATATTGATCCTCCTCTTTATAATGTGTTCTTTGAGTTCAGCGTTACATAATGGGGAAGGAATCAAATTATGGATTCCATCATTCATGTGATCAGGCTTCATTTTTACATATAAATTCAACAGTGTGTCTTTGCGCAGCTGAGCCTAAATTGCTTAAATTCTTTTGTAGGTTTCTAGGAGATCTCCACGCCCCCCCCTCCCATTACTCTCCTAAACGGTAGTGAATGTATCATGTAGACATTCCTACATAATGGCAATAATTTACTGGTTGAAGCACTTGATTTGAAAGTAGCGATTCATGTACAATATTTTGCAATTTTCTAAAGTAGTACAGGCCCTCATATTTCCCTTCAATTTCCACATTTTGCACCAATTTTGATTGTGCATAATGCCAGTTATTCTCCAATCGATATCGTGGATACACCTCACCTTGTGGGGGGGGGGTCAGTTGGCTGGCCGGCTGGTTTGCAATACATAGTGATGCTAACAGTGAGAGTTCAAATCCTGCACCAGCTGAGGTAAATTCACCTTCTCAACCTTTCCCCTGTTCTGAGGCGTGGTGACCCTCAGGTTAACCCACCACAAGACTGACGTACAACACAGAAACAGGCCCTTTGGTCCAACTCATCCATGCCGACCACACATCCCAACCTAATCGAGTCCTATTTGCCAGCACATGAGCCCATATCCCTCTCAACCCTTTGTAATCATATACCCATCCAGATGCCTTTTAAATGCTGTCATTGTACCAGCCCCCACCACTTCCTCTGGCAGATCATTCCATACACACACCACACTCTGCGTGAGAAAGTTGCCACTTAGGTCTCTTTTATATCTTTCCCCTCTCACCCTAAACCTATACCCTCTAGTTCTGGACTCTCCCAACCCAGGGAAAAGACTTTGCCTATTTACCCTATCCATGCCCCTCATGATATTATAAACCTCTATAAGGTCACCCCTCAGCCTCTGCCACTCCAGGGAAAAAAGCCCCAGCCTGTTCAGCCTCTCCCTATAGCTCAAATCCTCCAACCCTGGCAATGTCCTTGTGAATCTTTTCTGAACCCTTTCAAGTTTCACAACATCTTTCCGATAGGAAGGAGACCAGAATTGCACGCAATATTCCAACAGTGGCCAACCAATGCTCTGTACAACCGCAACATGACCTCCCAACTCCTGTACTCAATACTCTGACCAATAAAGGAAAGCATACCAAACACCTTCTTCACTATCCTATCTATCTAAGACTCCACTTTCAAGGAAATATGAACCTTCACTCCAAGGTCTCTTTGTTCAGCAACACTCCCTAGGACCTTATCGTTAAGTGTATAAGAAGTCCTGTTCTGATATGGTCTTCCAAAATGCAGCACCCCGCATTTATCTGAATTAAACTCCATCTGCCACTTCTCAGCCCATTGGCCCATCTGATCAAGAACCCGTTATAATGTGACGTAACCTTCTTCACTATCTACTACATCTCCAATTTTGGTGTCTTCTGTAAACTTAGTAACTGTATCTCTTATGTTCACATCCAAATCATTTATGTAAATCATGAAAAGAAGTGAACCCAGTACCAATCCTTGTGGCACTCCACTGGTCACAGGCCTCCAGTCTGAAAAACAACTCTCCACCACCACCCTCTGTCTTCTACCTTCAAGCCAGTTCTGTATCAAAATGGCTAGTTCTCCCTGTATTCCACGTGATCTAACCTTGCTAATCAGTCTCCCATGGGGAACCTTGTCAAACGCCTTAACGAAGTCCATATAGATCAACATTCACTGGTCTGCCCTCATCAATTCCGTTTTCTCTCTGAAGAGGGAGCTGTCCTATGCTGCAGTATGATGATGGCAACTTTAACTTTACACCTCTCCCACACCAACAGCAAATGATATAAAAACAGCAAATTAATTCATGTGACTTCAACTGCAATTTACTCACTCATAATGGGTAAATTCCCAACAGCAATACACATATAGAGTCAAAAATTAGGTTTAAAGTGATGTGCAAACAAAGCAAATATGATGCAAGAAATAAACTTTCAGCGAGTAGTTAGGGTACGAATGCACTGCCTTGGGCAGTTATAATGTGGGGGCGGGAGGCAGGATAATGGCATTAAGCAATGACGCTCATTTGAGCAGCTCGCGCAGATACAATGGGCCAAATGGTATTCGTCCACACCGTGGTTTTCAATCTTGTTTAACAAACAGGATCCTGCCTGAGCCGTTTCAGGTGATATTGGTTAGAAAGTGGAATGGGAGCAATAATTGGATCAGGGAATTGGCTGGAATTCAGTCCTCATTTTAAAGCCACTATAATTCTGTCACTGTTCTGACTTGTACTACTTTTCATTTGTATTATTTCCTGTTGGAAGGCGAAGCATACAGAAATTTCTCCTCATCTCAGTCCAAAATGGTTTGCCCTATAACCTTCGACTGTGGCTCCTCGGTTCTGGACTCCTCGGTCAGGAACATGCTGCCTATATTTACCTTGTCTGGTCTTGCTCAAATTTTACAGGTTTACATGATTTCCACCCTCATTTTTCTAAATTTCCGCAACAATGGACACCTTGTAGCAACAGAGCTACCTGTCCCCACCAACTAAGCCCTTCCCACTCTCACTGGGACAGTCATAGAGTCATACAGCATGGAAACAGACCCTTCGGTCCAACCAGTCCGCGCCGAACATAATCCCAAACTAAAGTAGCCCCACCCGCCTGCTCCCGGCCCATATCCCTCCAACCCTTTCCTATCCATGTACTCGTCCAAATGTCTTTCAAATGTTGTAACTGTACCCACATCCACCACTTCCTCTGGAAGCTCATTCCACACGCGTACCACCCTCTGTGTAAAGTATTTGCCTCTTGTCTTTTCTTTAAAATCTCCGTCCTCTCAGCTTACAAATATGTGGCACGGTGGTTAGCACTGCTGCCTCACAGCGCCAGAGACCTGGGTTCAATTCCCGCCTCAGGCGACTGAATGTGTGGAGTTTGCACATTCTCCCCATGTCTGCGTGGGTTTCCTCCGGGTGCTCTGGTCCTCTCACAGTCCAAAAATGTGCAGGTTAGGTGAATTGGCCGAGCTAAATTACCTGTAGTGTTAGGTGAAGGGTAAATGTAGGGGAATGGGTCTGGGTGGGTTGCGCTTCGGCGGGTCGGTGTGGACTTGTTGGGCAAAAGGGCCTGTTTTCCACACTGTAAATAATCTAGTAATCGAATCTAAAATGCCCCCAGTCTGGAAATCACCCATCCTTGGGAAAGGACATCGAGTATTAACCCTTTGGAACTGGTATCCCCCCGTGTGTGAGGGTGACGTGGTAGCTATGGCGCCCTGACTGCTGTCCAGCAGTTACCATTACCCTCTGCAGTCTCCCACCTCTCAAACGGACAGGTGGCCCCTTGGGGTAACTAAGTTACTGCGAGATGGTCAGAAAAAGTGGCTGGGCCTCGCACAAACAGCAAAGTGGGTTGGTTACCCTCCGGCTTTTGTTCCTGTCGCATGGGATGACATGGTGGCACAGTGGTTAGCACTGCTGCCTCACAGTACCAGGGACCTGTGTTCAATTCCAGCCTCGGACGACTGTCTGTGCGGAGTTTGCACATTCTCCACGTGTCTGCATGGGTTTCCTCTGGGTGCTCTGGTTTCCTCCCACAGTCCAAAATGATGCGCATGTCAGGTGGATCAGTCAGGGGTAAATATAGGATAATAGAGTCGCGGAATGGGTCTGGGTAGGTTACTCTTCGGAGGGTCAGTGTGGACTTCCTGGGCAAAAGGGCCCATTTATACACTGTAGGGATTCTGTAGATGATGTCGGAATTCCAGCCAGAATCTTCGATGAAGACTGAAGGCGAAAAGGATGGCAATTGTTGTAAGAGACACTATGCCTTTGTTTTCCGATATATAAAAGACAGGTGGGAGTAAAAAGAGAGGGAGGAATTGAAAACAAAACAGAAATTACTGGAAAAGCTCAGTAGGTCTGGCAGCATCTGTGGAGAGAGAAATCAGAGTCAATGCTTCTAAAGAGTCACTGGATGTGAAACGTTAAATTTGATTTCTCTCCACAGATCCTACCAGACCTGCTGAGCATTTTTCTGTTTCTGATTTCCAACATCCAGAGTTCCTTGATTGAGGAATTGACAACACTTTTTCAAAGTTACTGCAATAATCCATGCATTTTATTTAAAATTTGAAGGCCATTATGAGAATTATGAGAGAATTCATTTTAACATCTGTGTTTTCTGATTATCTGGCATTGTAAAGCAGCAAAACATAGACATGACTGCAAATGAATTTCAGAGCTCTCTTCATTGCACACATACACGTGTACACACACCACACACACACAACACACACACGTGCCAACTGTCTGAACAGCCCCAGTCTAACTGCTTTCAGAGCAGCACTGGAACAGCTCAGAGGTGAGGCACTGTTCCCAATTAGCGCAGGGTCTGGACAGAGGTGATTAGCTGCATCTTCCCCATCGCAGCTTCAAATAGGATGGATGAGTAATTGGCAAACAGAGGGGAGAGAGAAAAACAGCTCTCCTTGTGGTAGCTATGACAACTATTTGATCACCTAACCACCTGCAGGAGCTCAGTGGATGCCGAGTCTAAAAGCATTCTGTATCACAGCCACGCGGAAACAAACCCATTAAACAGAGTGCAGCAGGAATTGGGTTTGGCGCAGTAAGATCAGACCCAGGCAACTGCTTCAAATTATAAGGCCCACAGGGATTCCAGTCTACAAAGACAAAGACTTTCTACGAGGTAGAAACCATCATCAAAGCACGGATGGAGAGTGCCTGTACATGCTAGCGAGCTCTTAACAAAAATCAATAATAAATGGGAGAGATGCACGTCCTGATTGAGGCCTGAGCACTGTACTTGACCTGCTTTGAACAGAGGCTCCCAAAGCGTTAAAGTCTTTTGAGGACCAGAAGACATAGGAGCATAGACGCAAGCCATTCAGCCCATCAAGTCTGCTCTGACATTCAGTGAGATCACGGCTGATCTGATAACCCTCAACTCCACTTGGCTGCCTTTTTCCCCAGAGCCTTTGATGCCTTTCCTGATTAAAAATCTATCACAGCATGGAATATGTTTAATGACCCAGCCTCGACAAGCTCCTTCCATACTGACTTCCAAACAACTCATTTGCAACAGCTCTACTCTGAGAAACACTAATCTCCTCTGCCACCTCCAAACCCAGTATGTAAATACAACTCAATCTTCAAACGTTTCGATTAAGATTCAGCAGTGAGGCACTGGAAAGTATAAGTTACAGCTCAGTAAACATTGCCACGATGTCAACTCTCACGAAGAGTAATTATTAAGCTAAGCATTGTCGTCGTGAACCGACCTTCAACTGATCTGCATCTGTACAAATCCAGTGCAGAAACCTCCCCCTGAAGAAAAAGCCTCGAAGCTGAAGCAGGTTGAAGTAACATACAAAAATATAGCTCCTGATTTGTGTGGAAGCCTGAATGCATACATAAAAATTCAGACCCAGAAAATGATCACCCAGACCTTCAGGAAATATACCACTTTGACATCAATGCCCAATACCGCAATTGTCCAAAAGTCAAATCCTTTACCAGAAAAGCCTATGACCAATCAGTTAACCTGTTTCATTTTACCACATGACCATTTAATGTGATTTTGAAGAAAACCAGATAAAAGGATTTCAGAGAGTAAATGATTACTTCAGTATGTGACACACACAAGCAAGCTTAGCCAAGCCTTTTAATAGCTGGTCTCCAGATTAACCTAATGAATCAATCATTATGCAAATAGCCAATAACTAGACTTAAATCTCTTAATCCCCTTTTTTAAACCTCGTTTCCATTGCTACAAATCTCATTCTTATCGTTCCTGTATGTGGACCGAATTCATCTCCCTTCAACGTTTCAGTGCTGTGTTACCAAACTAGTCAGCCTGCAGTTGCACAGCCAGTAATGATGCCCAGCAGATTTACCCCACTTCTAAAGACACAGTTTACATTTGTTTCTTTTTCCTTTAACCTAGTTTTCTAATCAACCTGCTCAGAGCTGTTATTCCACACCTGGAGCAGGTGGGCCTTGCCCCCTGGCCTCCTGGTTCAGAGCTAAGGACGCTACCTCTGTACTATAAGAGGGCAAACAGTGTGTTGATATTGTAGCTTTTCATGCCCTCGAGATACCTCAAGGCACCCTTGCAACTAATTAAGGATTTATGAAGTGTAGGCATTGTTGTAACATTGCCAATTCACACCCATCCCAATGGGGAGGTGATCGCCTAGTGGACTGTTAATTCAGAGACCCAGCTGTAGGGAGCTGGGTCTGAATCCTGCCATGGCAGATGGTGGCATTTGAATTCAATAAAAATCTGGAATTAGGAGTATAACGATGACCATGAATCAACTGTTGGAAAAACTCATCTGGTTCAGTGACATCCTTTAGGGAAGGAAACTGCCATCCTTACCTGGTCTGGCTTACATGTGACTCCAGACCCAGGTTGTGGTTGACTCTTTACTGCCCCCAGGGCAATTAGGGATGGGGAAAAAATGCTGGCCTAATCTGTGAAGCCCACACCCCATGAATGAATTAAAACACACAGCAAACTCTTGCAAATGAGGTTATCACCGACGTGTTTTTGTAATGTTGGTTGACGATGAATATTATTGACCCGAGGCAGCAGGAACAGTTTCCTGGGTCTTCTTGGAAATAGTGCCAGGAGATCTCTCACAGTCTAACTCTAACTTACTGCCACAGAAGACAGACAGAGGCCTCAGTTTTATGCAGGATCTTGTTGAGAAAATAGCTAGACTACGGCATGCAGTTTTGGTCTCCCTGCCCAAGAAAG
Organism: Chiloscyllium plagiosum; assembly: GCF_037043375.1. Classification (NCBI taxonomy): domain Eukaryota; kingdom Metazoa; phylum Chordata; class Chondrichthyes; order Orectolobiformes; family Hemiscylliidae; genus Chiloscyllium; species Chiloscyllium plagiosum. The sequence goes on from NW_028270175.1 coordinate 9,704,149, forward strand.
GTCATACGTGCCTCAGATGGAGCGCAATGTAGGTTCACTTAGCTGATACTGGAATAGCAGGATTGTCATAGGAGGGCAGATTGTTTCAATTGGGCCTCTATTCACCAGAGAGAGGATCTGAGTGAAATGTATAAAGTTCGAACAGGGCTGGACGGAATTGGTGTAGAGAGGGTGACTTTCCCACCCTGTTAAGGAGTCTAGAACCAGGGGACTGTCTCAGGACACAGGCTGTTCGCTGTAACGCAATTGACGCTTTGGGGACACTGTTTCCAAAGCACAAACTTTTAAAACGTGTGTTGGCTGTAAAGCGATTACACCGCCAACCCTTCAAGCACTGTTTCTAAAATGCGATTTATCTATAACACGGGGTTGCACACAAACACAATCATCGCGTTAAAGAAGAACTACCCGTTTAGGGCTGAGATGAGGAAATTTATTCACTCCAAGGGTAGTGAACCTGTGGAATTCTCTACCACAGAAGGCTGTGTGGGCAGTCATCAAATATAATATATTCAAGAGAGAGAAAGAGTTTAGAATTTCAAGACTCAAGAGGAGTGGGGGGGGGGGGGGGGTAGTGGGGAGGAAGAAGTGAGAATATGGCTTTGAGATAAAGGACCAGCCATAAACAGATTGAATGGGAGAACAGGCTTGAAGGGCTGAATGTCCTACTCCTGCTCCTATTTTCTTTGTTTTACGTCTCACCTAAAGGACAGCAACTCCCATGGTGCAGTGCTCCCTCTGCACTTCACTGGAGTGGCAGCACAATTTTGTGGTTATACTCAATGGAGTTTAGAGGGATTGGAGGAGAGATCTAATTGAAACTTACAGAATACTGAATGGCCTGGACAGAATGGATGTTGGGAAGATGTCTCCATTGGTAGGAGAGACTAGGACCCAAGGGCACAGCCTTAAAGGGAAGACCCTCTGGAACGGAGATAAGGAGAAACGTCCTCAGCCAGAGAGTGGGGAATCTACAGCATTCACTGCCACAGAAGGCTGTGAAGGCCGGGTCATTGAGTATATTTAAGACACAGATGGATAGTTTCTTGTTAAGGGGATCAAGGTTACGGGAAGAAGGCAGGAGGATGGGGTTGAGAAACCTATCAGCCATGATCGATGGTGGAGCAGATCCGATGGACCGAATGGCCTAATTTCTGCTCCTGTGTCTGATGGTGGTCAAGTCTCTCAATTGGAAACTTAGCCAACATCCTTCTGGCTCAGAGGTAAGAGCACTACTGCTGGGATATGCCTGACAAGACAGTGCAGACCTGGAGATTTAACTCAGGCAAGAAGTGTACACCCAGCAAGGACTGACCCTGCTCCCTGTAGGAACAATAAGGGAAGGAGCCAGGCCAGAACGATGTGCGGCAATTATTGGAACGAGTGAAACTTGTTTGGAGACTCAATAACCTATTGAAGAACAAGAACAAAGAACATTGCAGCACAGGAACAGGCCCCTCCAAGCCTGAGTTGATCCAGATCCTCTGATATGAAGCTAAAACAGTCTTACCCAACACGAAACCCAGTGTAAACATAGTTGTAAGATCCGAAATAAGGCTGCTAGTTTAAAAGAAAAGTCATAATAATTTGAATTCCATTTATCACAAGCCTTTAATTGAATTGAGTGGCCACAGGTTATCCGATGTCACAAGCTGCCTGAAATGGACATTAGTTCTCTAGCTCGCGACTCAAACAGATTTTAAACAACTTGCTGAGTTTCATATAAATTTGTTGCCAATTCACTGTTACATGTGAATTATGTCCTCAGAGCACAGACATGATTTATAAAAAAAAAGTTGTCAGCTCCTTGTAATTCTGCAGAGCTGCAAGATGCCTGGTCTCTCAGGCCACTCTGAAGTTATAACCTCCACAGTTTTCAATAAAGCTCCTCTATCCCCATCACATTTAGTGAGGTTTAGGATCACAGAATCCCTACAGTGAGGAAGCAGGTTATTCGGCCCATTGAGTATACACCATCCCTTCGAAGGGCATCTCACCCAGACCCACCCTATCCTTGTGATCCTGCATTTCTCATGGCTAAGCCACTAGCCTACACATCCCTGGACACTATGGGGCAATTTAGCATGGCCCATCAACCTAACCTGCACATCTTTGGACTATGGGAGGAAACCGGAGCACACAGAGGAAACCCACGCAGACATGGGGAGAATGTGCAAACTCCACACAGACAGTTGTCTGAGGTTGGAACTGAACCCAGGTCCCTGGCACTGTGAGGCAGCAGTACTAACCACTTAGCTACCGTGTCTTCATAGATTCATAAGATATAGGGGCAGAATTAGGCCATTTGGCCCATCGAGTCTGCTCTACCATTCGATCACGGCTATTATGCTGCGCACTCCAATTTCCCTGCTTTCTCCCCATAATCCTTCAATCCATTGCCAATTAAAATTTATCTCACTCCTCCTTAAATTCACTCACTGTCCCAGCTTCCACTGTACTGTGGGGCAGCAAATTCCAAGGATTCACAACCCTTTGGGCAAAGAATTTAAAACCTCAACTTGGTTTTAAATTCACTACCTTAGGCTAAGGCTATGACCTTTCTCTGGTTTACAGCTAAGCGGTGTGCATATAGCAATGCTATTTCAGCATTAAAAGTGAGTGAAATATAAAAAAAGTACTCTCCCAGACTTAGCTTCCCTGCCACTTCAATTAATTTCACAGGACACTCTTCCTAGAAATCAGCCGGAGATTAATTCTTGATGAGGCTGCAGGGACAAATGTCACAATCCCTGGCTGCCTTATGTAAATGCGGACAACCACCAAGGGACCATTCCACTCCTGAGCTGTGGCTCCACCAGCCAGGACTCCAATTATCACTGGATTAAAATGCCCACCCCTGGAACAGATAGTAAGCCATGTCACAATCCAGGTGACCTCTACTGAGCACGGTCCAGTAATCCAACTGAACCCTTCCGCACCTATCCTCACACCTCGCATTGCAATCAGCTACAAAATGAGCTGCTCACCAAAAACAAATCCACATGTTCTGGAGGACGAGCTCTTTTCACATTGCACAGATATCTGCACGAACAATCTAATCTCCTTTACAGATTAGCAGAGAGATTGGGAAAATATAAATATGTGCTAGTTGGAACACTGGGGCTCTGCACAAGAGAGAGAGAGAAAAAAATCACTTCAACCAAATCCTTCAGGTCAAAGTGCTGCTGTGCTAATCTTCGCCAACTCCTGTTGCTAAGGACATCCTGTTTACTATGGCAACAAGCAAGCTATTCCCCCTGCCCAGCAAAGCTCTCAGGGCTACAGAACTGATCTGTGAGATGCGTGTGGACAGGCATCCACTGCAGCCAGCTTAAATTAATGGTGTGTGCCAGTGTGTAATTCAGTAAACACAGGCTGAGCCAGAGAGCTGAGTACTGGGTCTGATCTCCATCGAGCACAGAGTGCTTTCCTCACCTGTGCAGACTTGCTTTTCAATACCTTGTAATCACTGAAGCACTCAAACACCAAGCACAACATGTACGTAAACTTGACCCCGCAACTTACAAAGTCAAATATGGCAACTCCAAATCTCATTTGTGACCATCAGTACACATTATAAATCGCCCCATTCGAAATGATACAGTCAAACATACATGCAAGAGGAACAGAAATCGCTGAGAAACTCAGCAGGTTTGGCATCTTCTGTGGAGAGAAAGTAGGGGCTCTATTCTGAGGAAGGGTGACTGGACTCAAAGTGTTCCACTCTCCACAAATGCTGTCAGACCTGTTGAGCTTCTCCAGCAATTTCTGTTCTGGATTACTTCAGATTTCCAGTGCCTACACTTCTTTGTTTTATCTTAATCCTTCAAAGCTAAGTTTTGACTGAGCCACAAAACTTGACAGCTGCTTGCAGAGCTGTGCACTGTGTCAAAGGGTTTATTTTAAAAGGAAAGATATTCTGAAATGGCATCACCAGCAAGTCCAAACTTTATTCCCCATCCTTGAACTGGGCGGTGTGAGTGGTTGCTGTGGGTCTGGAGTCATATGTAAGCCAGATCAGATAAGGATGGCAATTTCCTTCCCATAAGGACATTGCTGAACCAGATGAATTTTTGATGACAATTGGTGGCTGCTGTTACCATTAGTTTCCAATTATTCATGCAGAATTAATCATTGAATTTAAAGTCCACCAGCCTCTGGGATAGGATTGGAACCTGTCTCCCCCACCGCATTAGACTGACCTCTGGATTACTAGAGAAATCTTGCTGCCGAATGACATTCACATTCTGTGAGCACAAGGACAAAGGCATTCTTCTAGAACAAAGTCCCATCAACAGGAGAATGGAAGGTGGAAAGGCCACAGGAAAAGACAAGTGAACAACCTGCCAGTGGTTGGCAGGCCAGAGCGGAGTGGGACAGTCAGCGGTCAGTGGGCCCAGAGTGGAGCAGGATGGCCAGTGGTCAGTGGGGCCCAGACTGGAGTGGAATGGCCAATGGTCAGTGGGCCTGGAGTGGAGTGAGCCCATGTGTGGAAAGCTCCCAGTGTGGAGCATCTGCTGGCTATAGAAAGACAGTAATTCTGCCTTTAACTTTATTTCTTTAACTTCCTAATTTAAACAATGAAGAACTGTAATGTAAAACTTTTAGCTTTTTTCTTTATTTCTATATTTGTGTACCTAAAATTTGTAACTAGGTATCTTGTATCTAAAAGGCACTGTGTGCTTGTGACAGTGTATTCTTTCACTGTACTCCGGTACTTAAGTACATGTGACAATGAAATCAAATTCACAATTCTAATATACTTCAGTCAGTTACTAGGATGACAGTGTCCCTCTTGTGGGGATGTCCTTCGTCTCTACTAAAACTTGACATAATTTTCTAAACCTTATCATTCCTATTTTTTGAGATCCTAAGCTTTCACCTAGTCTGTAATTTGAATCAAAGGAGTTTATGTGGGTATTTAAATGGGATTAAATTTTCACATGTAAATAAATCACGCCTTAAGGCTACTTCTATACAGTGTTGCAGATTAAGAGATTCATGTTTGCGGTGTGCAAAGGATGAAAATTAAATGGTATTACTGCTGGGGTAACTTTTAATGGCTAACGTTACTTTAGAACAAAGGCATTCCTAGCCATGTTGGTCACAAAAGTGAGATAAATTACAATGTTGGTGTGCGTTGGAACTGGAGAGCAGAAGCTGAACAAAACATTCCCAATCCATGAACAGTTTGAGCTTGATTCACTTCCTCCAATACACATTTTCCCCCAGCCTCTGGGTTCCTGACTGCCCTACACAATACTCCCAAATCCTCTATCAAACACGCTTGTGGAAGGAATGACAAATTTGAATTTTAACACCCAATTATGGGCCATATTGTTCTGTGTATCAGACCCAAGAGGGAATTAGATCGAGGCTAAACAGATACATTTGACTTGATCATACTAAGTGTGCAAACCTCGGAAATACGGGTTTGCCCAAGTCATCTTGGCAATTAGTCGCTCCATGAAGCCACTCACTATGTTGATGTTATCCTTTCATTCCAAAATGACTGATGAGCATGTCTATGGGATTGTAGCCTCTCCGGTTGCTGTCAATAGCTGCCCAGTAGCAACCTAAAGCTTTCTACAAGAGGGGCAGTGACATCATGCAGGTGGCCACAGAACAACATCACTTTGATTTATTGTCACGAGTGGTTTAAACATCCATGGCAGGGAAAACAAAATGCTTAAAGTTGCCACAGAATATCCCCAGAGTTGAAATAATTGACGCAATGCTTAACTTATGCCAATCAGGTGAGAAGTGAGAAACATGGTCAATTACAGATGCAATACAAATCAAACTTTTTTTTAAAATGTAAGACTTTTAGCCATCAGCATTTTCAAAATGTCCTGCAGGTTCTGGACATGACTAACACTTACCAATCAGCCAGGAGCAAGATTTTTACAAAGTATTTACAAAGATACTATTCAACTCAACATATTCACATTCCACCTCAGCATCCTTAGTTTACTTAATTGATCCCATAAAAGTAATCTCCCAATGGCTTTCTTCCTCGTGCCATAGAGTTGTACAGCATGAAAACAAACCCTTCAGTTCAACTAGTCCATTCCGAGCAGATATCCTAATCTAGTCCCATTTGCCAGCACTTGGCCACCTGTCCAAACAACTTTATTTGAAGCTGAGTCCTTGTGTTCCACAATCCACGCTCTCTTTCGGTGGGACGTTACTCATGTCCCCCCTACACATTAACAGCACAGAGATGGAACGAGTGGAGAGTGTCAAGCTCCTGGGAGTGGTCATCCACAACAAGCTTTCTTGGACTCTTCATGTGGATGCACTGGTTACAAAGGTCCAATAACGTCTCTTCTGCCTCAGGCAGCTGAGGAAATTTGGGCATGACGGTGAATACCCTTGCCAACTTTTATAGGTGCGTCATTGAGAGCATTCTGTCTGGATGTATCACTACCTGGTATGGCAACTGTACCATTCAAGATCGGAGACGGTTACAGAGAGTGGTGACCTTGGCCCAGACAATCACAAAGGCCAACCTCCCATCTATAGGATCCATCTACCGGGCCCGCTGTCAAGGAAAGGCCGTCAGCATTCTCAAAGACCCATCCCACCCTGGCAAAGTTTTTCTACAACCTCTACCACCAGGGAGAAGGTACAGAAGCCTGAACACACACACCAGCCGGTTTCGTTACAGTTTCCACCCTACTGTTGTGAGAATACTGAATGGACTCACAAACTCTTAACATTCACCTGTACCTGTGTTTTTGTTTTTGCTGCTGTTTACCTATTATTTACTTATCGATGCTACTTAACTCTGTGATCTGCCTGTATTGCTCACAAGACAAAGCCTTTTACTGTGCCTCAGTACACATGACAATAAATTCAATCCAATTCTCTCCAGGGAAAAATTATTTCTCCCAAATTCTCCACTGGATTCATCAGTGACCACCTTTAAAGTCAGACTGGCATTTGTGTAGCACCTATAACCACCATGGGAGGTCCCACATTGCTTTGCAGCTAATTACGCACTTTTGAAGTGCCGTTGCTGTTGTATTGTGGAAAACACGAGAGCCAATTGCACATAGCAAGCTCTCTCAAACAGTAACGTGGTAATGACACGATAACCTGTTTTTGTGATGTTGATAAAGAGATAAACATTGGTCGGGAAACTGGAGAAAATGGCCCCACTCTTCATTAAAATACTGCCATGGACTCCTTTATGTAACCCGGAGAGGGCAGGTGGGACCAATGCAGTACTAGACATAGGAGCAGAAGTTAGGCCATTCAGCCCATCAAGTCTGCTCTGCCATTTAACCATGGCTGATGGGTTTCTCAACCCCATTCTCCCACTTTTCCTTTGTAACAGTTGATCCCTTTGACAATCACCAACGTATCTGTCTCTGTCTTAAATATACTCAATGCCCTGGCCTCCACAGCCTTCTGTGGCAGTGAATTCCATAGATTCCCTACTCTCTGGCTGAAAAAATTGCTCCTTATCTCCGTTCTAAAGAGCCTTCCCTTTACTCCCAGACTGTGCCCTCGGGTCCGAATTTTGGGCGACACGGTGGCACAGTGGTTAGCACTGCTGCCTCACAGTGCCGGAGACCCGGGTTCAATTCCTGCCTCAGGCGACTGACTGTGTGGAGTTTGCACGTTCTCCCCGTGTCTGCGTGAGTTTTCTCCGGGTGGTCCAGTTTCCTCCCACAGTCCAAAGATGTGCAGGTTGGGTGAATTGGCCATGCTAAATTGACCGTAGTATTAGGTAAGGGGTAAATGTAGGGGTATAGGTGGGTTGCGCGCCGGCGGGTAGGTGTGGACTTGTTGGGCCGAAGGGCCTGTTTCCACACTGTAATGTAATGTAATCTAATCTAATCTCCTACCAAGGGAAACATCTTCCCAACATCCACTCTGTCCAGAGCATTCAGTATTCTGTATGTATCTCCCTCCCCCAACCTTCTAACTCCACTGAGTATAAATCCAGAGTGTCAAATGTTCCTCATATGTTAAGCTTTTCATTCTTGGGACCATTCCCATGAAGTTCCTCTGCACCCGCTCCAGTGCCAGTACATCCTTCTTGAGATATGGAGCCCAAAACTGCACACAGGATTCCAAATGGTGTTCAATTGTGAATCACATCTAATGTTGGACCCTGTCCTGAGTTTTGTGCTGAATTATGCTGCAATCAATTGAGGACTGTCAAGGAGGCTTGCAATGTGGTGCAATCCGAATACTGTAAACTATATAAATAAATATGCACAGCCCTGTTTGTTGCAGACAGAAAGAACATACCCACACCAGACCTGTTTCAAGTTAACAAAGCAGTTAAGAACCATTCACTGGTTCGTTCCACAGGGCAATGCCTTAACCAATCTGAGTTAACCTGGTTTAAACTGTAACCAGACTCTGGCTGTCAACTGTCAGTTGTCAGTAACTTGGTGCATTCTCTACATTGATGTCTCTTGCCAGCAGATTCTACCTTCAACAGCACTTGCCCGTCAGACAGCATAAATGCTGGCTTCCCTATTAAATTGGTCTTCTTGCGACTTGTCCTGATAAATGCAAGACAAAAAGCCTTGGCAAAATGTCTCTTTCTCAGCAATATTCAAGTTCTGTATTACTATATAACTAGGCAGAACTTTAATATGCTCCAGTGTTGTGCCTATTACTTTGCACTGCTAGCAGTCTATGTACACATCCACACACACCGTCCATCTCTCTCTCAGTTCCTGCCATCTGCTCTGTTCCCTGAGATTGGAATTATTGATTTGGGGCTGTTTTCTTCTCCTTTTAAACAAAACTTGAGTTGTCCCTCATACCCCTGCCCCCACATCCAGTCCATTTTCCAAACATACCTTTAGATTTAAGCACACTGCTTTCATCATCAGAGTCACTGTCAGACTCAAAGAGATCCTTGAACTCTGTCTTGTCTTTCTCTTTTCTCTCCTGCAACTTCCTGCGTTTGATCTCGGGGAAATCCAGGTCTTCCAGCTGGTGAGGGAAAGTGGCGAGAACATGAAATATGAAATAAGCATTTACTACAAAGTCTGCTTTACGTGCACTGACTTAAAACACTGAGAGCGGGGTCTCATCAAAAGGTATTTCCCTATCTACATAGAAGCATTCGTGCTCAAAGATATGCAAAGGTGACATTCTATTAAGACTCATTACTGCTTAGGTTGCTCGGTGTTACCACTGGACACCTCACAGCACGACACACAATGCCTTTTAAACATTGTGGAAACATGATAAGGACAAGATGAAACTGGTATCTCAAGAAACCTGACCAGCACTGCATCCTCTCTGGCACCAGACAGGCAGAAGTGAACCAGAAACATTTGAAAAAAAAAATACACAACTCCCAAAATAATTAATTTCTAGGGAGGCCAGACTGTGGAAACAAACATAACCAGTTGTGTTTCTGGACTAAGTTAGAGTCATAGAGTCATATAGATGTACAGCATGGAAACAGACCCTTTGGTCCAACCCGTCCCTGCTGACCAGATATCCCAACCCAATCTAGTCCCACCGCCAGTACCCGGCCCATATCCCTCCAAACCCTTCCTATTCATAAACCCATCCAAATGCCTCTTAAATGCTGCAATTGTACAAGCCTCCACCTCTTCCTCTGGCAGCTCATTCCATACACGTACCACCCTCTGTGTGAAAAGGTTGCCCTGTAGGTCTCTTTTATATCTTTCCCCTCTCACCCTAAACCTATGCCCTCTAGCTCTGGACTCCCTGACCCCAGGGAAGAGACTTTGCCTATTTACCCTATCCATGCCCCTCATGATTTTGTAAACCTCTATAAGGTCACCCCTCAGCCTCCGATGTCCAGGGAACACAGCCCCAGCCTGTTCAGCCTCTCCCTATAGCTCAGATCCTCCAACCCTGGCAACATCTTTGTAAATCTTTTCTGAACCCTTTCAAGTTTCACAACATTCTTCCAATGTGAAGGAGGCCAGAATTGCAATCAATATTCCAACAGTGGCCTAACCAATGTCCTGTACAGCTGCAACATGACCTCCCAACTCCAAATACTCAATACTCTGACCAATAAAGGAAAGCATACCAAACGCCTTCTTCGCTATCCTATCTACCTGCGACTCCACTTTCAAGGAGCTATGAACCTGCACTCCAAGGTCTCTTTGTTCAGCAACACTCCCTAGGACCTTACCATTAAGTGTATAAGTCCTGCTAAGATTCTACTCCTTTTAAAGCATTCACCTATTTCCAAACTGTATATTCCAGTGACTATTTTTTTTAGCCAAGAACTTCACTGATGAAGTTACAGTTTGGAAAGTTTCACCAAGCTCAATTACTCAAAACAGCTAGTGCAACAAACCTCCGAAACACTGACGCTGATGGGTTAATGGCTCACACAGTTAGGACTTCAAAACACCTTCAAAACCAAGGAGGCTAATCCCATTCGCCCTCTTTGAAATAAAGTATTGAAGTTTGACTTTGCTCTTCCACCATTTGTTTCCCAAAAGCGCCATTGGTGGCTCCGATTTCATTAAATATCCGATAAGAACGAGGTTCTTTTTAATATGAGAGACCCTCTCAAGGAGTAAAGTGGGACTTCACCACCTGTGCAAGAAGACAGGTATTTTAAGTTTAACCAATCTTCTGAATCGACCTGTTCGGAGATGTTACCACACACCTCTGGAGCAGGTGGAACTTCAACTCGGCCCTCCTGGTCCAGGGGTGGGGACAATATTGCTGTACCACAACAAGGCAGGACAAGTATACATTCTGTCCACAATTTGAACCATTTGAGATATATGAGCGACATGGCTGTTTGAGCTCATGTCAAAATCTGCACCGCAGGCCTATTGGATCCACGTAGCTATCTGACAGTTTACACAGAATTACAGCAGGACTACAGCGCGGGGGATGGGCGATTTGGCCCATCATGTCTGGACTGACTCAGCAAACGGCCCACTCCCGCTGTCAATCTCCTGCCTTTCAACTCTGCAATACCTAACTTCTCCCATCAGGGCCTCCTCTCGATAAACCCGAACATGCATCTTCAATACTTACCGTTTGTTTAGGTTTAGAGTCTGGCACCGAAACTCAATGTCCTCAGACTGGATCTATAATTTAGCTAAACTGATGTTGTTGTGCTGCAGGTTTAATAAAGCACAGCCTTTATTTTAAAGAAACAATACTCTACATTCCCAGCCGCTGATAGCCTTGGTTGGGTCGCTTCAATGGCACGCATCCCAAGTGGCTCCATGAACGAGCTGGGCATGTTCAGTATCCAACAATTTGAATACAGAAGCACGACAGTTCAAACTGACCCCATTTGTATTAACAAGCCACTGTAAGCGGCTAGGTGCAAGACACTCAACCATTTCGCCTGCCCCAACCCCTCAGTAACTAACAAGTGCGGCCGTTAACTCCAGCTAGAGGAAGCTGACACTTGGAATCCTCCCAGACTCAGAAACAAAGGCATTCAAGGTTCAGCCGAGTGTTGAGGAGGGAGCTGGCTGCTGCAACGTGAACAGCTGTGAATACACTTGGAACTGGGCGATGCAATAACCACAGGACACATGGACATTGAGAGAACATGACAAAAATCTTACTTGTTGGATGAGATTTGTCCACGGCACTTTTGTAGTGATCGCAACGAGGTTGGCCAGGTGGATCTCACTGATTACGAGTTCCCTGATTGGGGCTGTTAACCTGGGTCGAAAAGTGTGGCGCTGGAAAAGCACAGCAGGTCAGGCAGCATCCGAGGAGCAGGAGAGTCGATGTTTCAGGCACAAGCCCTGCATCAGCAATTGAAGACGACACTCCTGAAGGGCGTATGCCTGAAACGTTGATTCTCCTGCTCCTCGGATGCTGCCTGACCTGCTGTGCTTTTCCAGCGCCACACTTTCCAACTCGGACTCTCCAGCATCTGCAGTCCTCACTTTCTTCCAGTCGCTGTTATCCTGGGGCCAATCAGGGAACTCTGGCTGACAGATATGAACAGGAGTGTCAGAGGGCCTTTGGGGACGGGCTCTGAGCTGGCTGGTCAGAGTTCATGCACTGTGGACATGTAAATAAAGGGTGACTTGGTGACGGGATACCAGTTTCCGTTGAGATATTTCTATGTTCTTTATTGGAGTTCAGTTTCAGGAAATCAGGGACTTGCACAAATTGCTAATCTTTTCAGAATGCCTAAAGTCGTTCACTCTCTGAAACTCACAAATCCTTTTCCCGAAAGAAGATGTGAAGTTGTGTGGAGCAGGATGATACTAAGAACATTTCTCAAGACATTTCTACGTACCCTCTCCTTGCCAGAGATCTCCATTATAATCTCCTTCTCTCTCAGTTTTTTCCAGATGTTGTAGTACTTGTGCAATGGTGTGCCCTCAGCTTTCAGTGTTTTCTCCCACAGAGCCTGATGCACAGATAGACAAAGGGCCGCGTTAGAGCAAAGATAAAACCAGGGACACAAGCCGTGAAAAACCTGCTAACAAAATAATCAAACAATGGTCATTAACCACGACAGGAAAGAAAGAAAGAAGCTTCAGAGAGCCCATGCATTATTATTCACGACTCGTGTTGTGGGATCTCTTCACAACTAATGAAAGTTTACAAACATGGGGAGAAAGCAGGAGATTGCTACTGGGCAATAAAGCTCATTTAACAAGCCAGTGCAGGCACGATGGGCTGAATGGCCTCCTTCTGTGCAATAACACTGTAAAGTACTTTTGTTCTTGTCATTTTGGAATGTGGGCAAACACAGCAACACAAACACACAGCAGCAATGCGATTAACTCCGATTTAACTGGAAATAAAAACAGAAAATGCTGGGAATTCTCAGCAGGTTAGGCAATGTCTGTGAGCAAGAAATCTCAGAGGACCCAGTCTGTCCAGCCTTTCCTCAAAGTAATTCACTCACTTCAGGGATTAGTCTAGTAAACCTCCTCTGAACAGCTGCCAATCCTCTAACATCCTTCTGTAGGTATGACAAACAGGACTGTACAGACTCACCAAATGTCCAGATGCAGACTCACCAATGCCTTGTATAACTGAAGCATAGCAACCGTTCCCTTGCATTCAATTCCCCTCACGATAAAACATAACATCCTATTAGCTCTTCTGATTACTTGCTGAACCTGCATACTAACTTTCTGTGATTTATGCACTAGGACACCCAGATCTCTGTGTATCCCTGAACCTGGTAATCTAGCAGCATTTAGATAATCTGCTTCTGTTTTATTCTTTCTGCCAAAATGGACAATTCCAGCTTGCCATGTTGCACTTCATTTTTCACATTTTTGTCCATTCACTGAACCACCTACACCCTAGTGCAGGCTCCTGAAGTCCTCTTCATAACTCCCTTTTCAATTTAGCTTTGTTTCATCTCAATTGAGGCATGGGATCTGATAATGAAACCTGGGTGGACAGAGGGGGGTCTTAATTTAACACCTCCATTGAAGGATGGTATCCTCTACAGTGCAACAGTTCCCAAGTACTAAAACAAAACATCAGCCTGCACCCATACACGTGGATCTCTGAAGAGGCCTGAACACACACACGCGCAAACACACAAACACGTGCAAATGCGCGCGCGCACACACAAATGCATACATATGTGCAAACATACAAATACATGCAAACGCATACACACGCGCAAACACACAAATACATGCAAACGCATGCACACACTCGCAAAACACAAATACATGCAAACGCATACACGCACGCAAACATACAAATACATGCAAATGCATACACGCGCGCAAACACACAAATACATGCAAACGCATACACACACGCGCAAAACACAAATACATGCAAACGCATACACGCGCGCAAACACACAAATACATGCAAACGCATACACACATGTACAAAACACAAATACATGCAAATGCATACACGCATGCAAACACACAAATACATGCAAATGCACACACATGCACAAAACACAAATACATGCAAACGCATATACACGCGCAAACACACAAATACATGCAAACGCATATACACGCGCAAACACACAAATACATGCAAACGTATACACATGCACAAACGCACAAATATATTCAAACGCATACACACACACAAGCAAACGCATACACACACACAAGCAAACGCATACACACACACAAGCAAACGCATACACACATACATGCAAACGCATACACACACACAAGCAAACGCATACACACACACAAGCAAACGCATACACACACACAAGCAAACGCATACACACACGTGCAAACACAAATACATGCAAACGCAAACACATACATACACAAACACACAAATACATGCAAACATATAGACACACACACACACACACACACACACGGGGTAAACCCTCCTGAACTTAAACCAGCAACAGAGAAAAGATTTATCCCGTGCAGTAACCGGCGAAAATTCGAGAGGTTAAGAACTATTTAAAGCAAAAATTAACAACTTTATTTCTTAAGGTACAACAGAGAATAATTAACTAACAAACATTTACAACTCCTTCCTCTAACCTATTTTTACCTACCCCTTCTACAATACTAGTCTCATAAAAACCCCCGATAAAGATTTACCAAAATTCAAATTTTCAAAACCAGCCAGATGTCAAATCTTCTCTTTGTATCTTCCTCGGTCTTCTTTTCTTCTTCTTAGGGATTTGTGTTTCGCAAGTTACTGATCGATAAAGATACCTGTGAGAGGGCTATTTCTTGGGTAGTCTGTACAGTACATGCGGGTGTCTTGGCAGTTCCCCTCCCAACTGTTCAACTTTCCCCAGTTTTATACTTCCAAAGCATCGGATTGTGTCACTGGCTTTTAAGATTGTCAATATAACAAATTCAAACTTGATTGGAGTTTGGTACTTTTTGGGGTACAATTTAAACTGTTTGGCCAAATTCTAATCAGTTTTGTCATTTCCAGGTAACCTAGCTGCTGGACCACATGTTACATTGTATCTTATTCAGAACACTTGGTGCTGTCAGGAAGTTCTGCTAACTTTTAACTCTCTTAAAGGCACAGTACACCGACATCTTCATAACAACACGCACACAAACACACGCGCGCAAACACGTACACACACACACGTAAACACATACACACACACCTATTTCAAACAGAAACTGTACATTTTCAGCCACTCGCAGCCAATTTGAGGTCAAATGAACGTCAACCATCCAACTGGTTTTGTACACTTGACCTGCTTTCAATAGAAATTCACTTAAATCAATATTTCACATCACATTTGAATCGTGTTCAACAAATGCACAAGCATCTTAGGTTTCCAGCTATTTGCTTGTATATCAGTAAAGTGTTAACTCAATTATGCGTAAACCATAAAACTATATCCTGTCTATTCTTTCAAGATTTCAGTTCATATCCTGAAAAGCCAAAACAAACTTGACTTTTATAACAAAACTGTTCAGTTATCAAGAGTTACAAAACTTTAATTCCATCAAAATATCAGTTATCAGAAATAGATCTTAAAAACTTACTTCGATTTTGTTTATTGTCATTCATGGGGCGAGGGCATCACTGGTTAGACAGTATTTATTGCCCATTCCAGAGGGCAGTTAAGAGTTAACCACACCACTGTTGGCCTGGAGCCACTTGTAGTCCAGAGAAAGTAACAATGGCAGTTTCCTTCCCTAAAGGACATTAATGAGCCAGATGGGTTTTCCCAACAATTAACAATGGTTTCATAGTCATCATTAGATGATATGTCCAGATTTTTATTCAATTTAAATTTCATCATCTGCTGTAGTAGGATTTGAACTTGGGTCCTCACAACATCCCCAGGTCTTTGGATTAACAGTCTAATGATAATACCACTAGGCTGGTGCCTTCCCTTTATTGGCTGCGCCGATTCTCGCCCTTGCCTCACATGTGGCACAGACTGGGATTCAACGATTGGCCCTCACGCCTGGATTCAAGCCTTACTTCAGCTGCTTGAATAACAAAATCAGAAAGTTGCTTGCCCTCCCAGGGCAGTACTGAGGGAGTGCTGCACTGTTGGAGCACTTCTGAATGTGGTTCACACTCAGGTGAATGTAAAAGATTCGCTGATGTGATGTTAAAGAGGAGCACAGTTGTCTCCAGTGTTATGCCCGAGGTGTCACTAGGTGTGCAATTGCCTACACATTTTCTCACATGACAACAGTGGCTACATTTCAAAACCAAGACATTGGCTGTGGACAACTTTGAGATATCTGGTGAGGAAGAGATACATCAATGCTTTTTTAATTCACTTGAGGGATGTGGGCATCTCTGGCTGGACCAGCATCCATTGCCCGTCCCTAGTTGCCCCTTAAGAATGTGGGGGTGAGCTGCCTTCTTGAACCGCTGCAGTCCACCTGCTCTAGGGAGACACACAATGCCGTGGGAGAGAGTTCCAGAATTTTGACCCGAGTCACTAAGTCTTTCTTCTTCAACTGTATGACATTTGCAAATGAGCGTGGACCTGAGGCGATGTGAAGGAATTTTTGTTTAATTCCTTGAACAAGGGCATCACTGTATAGCTCAGCATTTATTCCTCATCCATAACTGCCCACAGGACAGTTAAGAATCAAACACATTGCTGTGGATCTGGAGTCACACATAGGCCAGACTAGCTAAGGACAGCAGATTTCCTTCTCTATCGGACATTTGTGAGCGAGGAGGGTTATCAATTGTCAGAGGTCACATGGTCACCATTTGGCTAGCTTTTTGAATTTCAGATCTGCTGTGGTGATCCCGTGGCCCAGAACATTACTGTAGAAACTGAGAAACTAGGAGCAGGAGCAGGCCATTCAGCCTTCGGTCCTGCTTCACCATTCAATATGATCATGGCTTGTCATCCAATTCAGTACCTTCTTCTAGCTTTCTCCCCATACCCTCTGATTTCTTTTACCTTGAAGAACTATACCACACTCCTTTTTGAAAACGATGTTTTGGCCTCAACTGCTTTTTTGCAGCAGACAATTCCATGGGCTCAAAACTCACTGGGTGAAGACACTTCTCCTCATTGCAGTCCCAAATGACCCTCCTGATATCCTTAGACTGACATCTAGTTCTGGACTCCCCAGTCATCAAGAACATCCATCCTGTGTTTACTCTGACTCAGTAATTAACACTGCTTCCCTCAGTGCCAGGGACCTGGCTTCGATTCCACCTTCAGGCAACTGTCTGTAGGGAGTTTGCACATTCTCCCAGTGTCTGCATGGGTTTCCTCCAGGTGTTCTAGCTTCCTCCCACAGGTACAGAGATGCGTAGGTTAGGTGGACTGGCCTTGGGAAGTTGCCGATAGCGTGCAGGGATGTGCAGGCCAGGTGGATTGGCCATCAGAAATATGCAGGGTTACAGGGTAGGATGCTCTTCAGAGGGTCGGCGTAGACTCGATGGGCCAAAGGGCCTGCCTTCACTCTGTAGGGATTCTGCGATAATTAGCAACCCTATTGGAATTTTATTGGTCTCTATGGGATTCTCCCTCATTCTTCGTTGGGTTCTAGATTGGAGTTCAGTGACATTACTGCCACACCATTAGCAGCCCCCTGAGATTTCTAGACTTGATCATTGTTCTAAGTCACAGCTTTATCACATTCTGCGCAATGGATCCCTGACCAGCCATTATTCTATTCACAATGTCAATCGTGGTCATTGATTACATAGATCACAATCTGTGTATTAGCACACCACAAACAAGCCATCATCAGCATGACCACGGTAGCAGGCATGTGGAGAGTAGCAATATCCATCACTGCCATCTATTAATGTGATCAAATACAACGGATGATGGAGGAAATTCAGGTTATGCAAAACTTCGTGTTTGTGCACAATCATACTCGGTAACGTTTTGTTAAGACAACCTCGAGATAAATAAGGACAACGATTCTCAGATTCACCATAAACACGGTTGTGTACTCGCACTTATCTGCTCATGGTCACCAAGTGCCTTCCTAATGCAATGAATTATTACTGCCTGGTGTAATGCATAATTAAATAATTTCCACTCTGGACCTTAGCTGCTAACATCAGACATGAGGCAGTTATAAATCACGGATTAAGGTTGTTACAGAGAAGCAGGTTTACTTTTGACTTCTCTGCCACAATCTGCTTAATTTATTTTGCGTCTGTTAATTGGTTCATCCCTCTCCTATCCTTTTTATCTCTAGCCAGCTCAGGACACCCTAGCTCTGTAACTGGGGAGGATAATGTGTGCGTGTGTACAAGTGTATACCTGTGTGCATTTGTGCCTGTGTGTGTTACATGTACATGCGTGGGTGTACATGCATGTGGATGTTCATGTGTATGCGTGTGCAAATGAATGTGTGCACATATGTGCATAGGAGTGTGTACGTGAGGAGTGTAGAAATGAACAAAGTCAGCCACAACTCTGAAGATGTTCCATTTTCTCCCTGGCCTGTTGCAATACAAAGGAACAAACACAGATGGGGAACGTTCACTGACGTGACTCCAGTAGCCAGGATGAAGATGAAGCTTGGGGTGGCAGGACCTGCCTCCAATCAGTGATTTTTTTTTTGAAAAACAGTTTGGTTCACAGAGATAGCGGCATTTAATCAGGGCAGGAAGAATCAACCACCTGGCTGTGGGTCTGGAGTCACATATAGGGGAGACCAGCTGCGGACAGCAGATTCCTGTCCCTAAAGGGAACCAGATGGTTTCTACATCAGTCGCTGATAGTTGGGACCATAACTGTGGTATGATTTATGCTCTAGGTTTATTCATTGAACTTAAACTCCCTCAGCTCCCAAGATGGCAATTGAAGCCATATGTCCAGAGAATTACCCTGGGCCTCCAGATTACTAGTCGAGAGTGTGGTGCTGGAAAAGTACAGCAGGTCAGGCAACATCCGTGGAGCAGGAGAATTGACGTTTCAGGCATAAGCCCTTCCTCTTGCTCCTTGGATACTGCCTGACCCGCTGTGCTTTTCCAGCACCTCACTCTCAACTCTGATCTTCAGCATCTGCCGTCCTCACTTTCTCCTTCAGATTTCTACTCCAAAGAATCCTCACTCAATCACTGATTCCCCCCCATCTGTTCCATAAGGCCCCTTGAATTTCCCATTTCTTTCCAGAATTTGTGGCAATTTAGAAGACATTATCAGGCTTCAATTTATTTAAATGTTTAAATGAATGGCTACGCAGTTAAATATTCCAGATGTCCTGCTGAATCCAAATTTCCAATATCTACCAAGGTGAGATTCAAACTGGTCTCACTGGAGCATTACTCTGGGGTTCAGACTGCTAGCCCATTGACTACACCGCTACACCACCAATCGTACAGCTAGCAAAATCTACTTATAAAAAGATTGGGCTCTCGAGAAAATGTCCTCAGGAGTTTAAATCTGAAAGATGATGTGTCTGAATCATTGGAGGTTTCACTAGTGTGGTAAATGGTAAGGACCAACAATTAATCATTACTGTACTCTAACACTTCTCATGTTTAACTGATCGAGATTCAAACGCCGCTGTGCATTATTAACAGCTCAAGCATCTACTTAATTCTATCACCGTGGGCGGCGCGGTGGCACAGTGGTTAGCACTGCTGCCTCACAGCGCCTGAGACCCGGGTTCAATTCCCGCCTCAGGCAACTGACTGTGTGGAGTTTGCATGTTCTCTCCGTGTCTGCGTAGGTTTCCTCCGGGTGCTCCGGTTTCCTCCCACAGTCCAAAGATTTGCAGGTCAGGTGAATTGGCCATGCTAAATTGCCCATAGTGTTAGATAAGGGGTAAATGTAGGGGTATGGGTGGGTTGCGCTTTGGCGGGTCGGTGTGGACTTGTTGGGCCGAAGGGCCTGTGTTCACACTGTAATGTAATCTAATCTAAAAGATGACTGTTTATAGAATCCTGACAGTAGGGCCACCTTGTGGCATGGGGTAGTGTCTCTGCTCCTGGACCAAGAGGCCTGGGTTCAAGTCCCACCTGCTCCAGAGGTGTGAAAGAACATCTCTGAACAAGTTGATCAGAAAAATAGGCTTTTTTAAAAAAACAGTACCTGCATATGGGTCTTATCTTCAAATAGCATCCTTGTATGTGGAAGCAGGATATTGAGCCCATCGACCACCCGAAGGGCATCCCAAACAGACCTGACCCCCCCTACCCTTCCCCTGTAACCCTGCATTACCCTTGGCTATCCCACCCAGCCTGCACATCCCTGGACACTACAAGGCAATTTAGCATTGCCAATCCACCCGAACCTGCACATCATTGGAGGAAACCAGCGCACCCGAAGGAAACCCACGCAGACACAGGGCGAAGGTCTGTGTAGAATATGCACAGTCATCGGAGGCTGTGTGTTAATTTTTTTTCTATGCAACCAAGTTGTATATTTATCGTGCGTGCACAGATACTTGCCATACTGCGTCATTTTAAATAAGGTTCGCAAGCGATTATTCTGGGGGAGGAAAGAAAATTTTCCAACAACTGTCTTTTTAAAATTATCCTGAAAGAGTTAAAGCAGTGTTGGATAATGATTGGTCCGCGCACTGGTGAAACCTGGTAACTTCAGCAAACAGGGTGTAAAGGGGAGATCAGTCAGAGGCACCAGTGCAGATTCCAAGCGTGATTGATGAGAGAAATCCTTCAGGCTCTACATTTTGGCCAAGAATACTAGTATCACCACACTGACACTTATTTCAATGATATAGGAAACCAGTTAAAAATGTTACTCCATTTCCTTGTTCGGTCTCTTGTGCTAGATTTTCCCCAGTGTTCTGTCCATCATTCAGCTTATTAAAGAAAATTCGCAGATTTCCTGGCCATCACCTCACTGCTGTTTGAGGCTCTTGCTATGCATTGTTTGGGTTCCCCTCCCCTTAAGATTGCAACACCTCCATATGACACTGGAGCAGAATACGCCATTCAGCCCATTGAATCAGCTCTACTATTCAGCGAGATCACAGCTGATCTTATAATCCACAAATCCACTTCCCCCGCCTTTTCCCCACGACTTTTACAGATCGGTCTATCTCAGCCTTGAACGTGCTTAAGTGTTACAAGGTGGCTTGGGACATGCTGTGGTGGTGAAAGGTTGCCATATAAATGCAACTTTCCATCTTCCTGGGGGAGAAAACACTGGCAGGAAGACAAAAAGCACCAAACTAGAACTGATGCAGAAGAGAAGGAACAACAAAATCAGGGAGGGGGTGCCCACAAAAACACAGACGCAGAGACATGACAATTTTCAGTGTCCCTGACTCCATCGTGATGGATGCCCTTATTAGATGAACAGGAATTCAAACAGCCCCATTCATCTCTGGAAGATGCTTGTGATAGCATCCATCAGACAGATCTCAGGAGAGACACGAGCCAATTCTCAAGACTTGCCCCTGGGGCAACTGGAAACAATTCGAATTTGTCTCAGAACAATTTCTACAGTTAGTTTCTGCCTGGCATTCATGGTTTTAATAACAGTGTTGGATCGACACTGGCACTGGTCCAACAGCTGCTTTCCATTTAAGTCTAAAAAGTCTGGAAAATCTTTGGAGTTGCATCCCTTGGGCTGATCCATGATAGGACAGTACCATGCTGTTTCACCAGGGGCTGAGGGGCTCAGCAGAGGCAGGATGTTTCCACTTGACGGTGGGACGTTAAATACAATCAAACAATCATTCCTGAGAAAACACACACACACAAACTCATTTCACCGAGAAAATCCTGATCAAACATGCACACGTAATCACTCACGACAGACATAACAGAGACTTGTGTAGACACATGTACACAAGCGTGAACACAGACACACACATGTACTGAGTCACAGCACATGCACTCAGACATGTGTATACATAGACACATGTATACATGGATGTAGGTTTGCTCGCTGAGCTGGAAGGTTCACTTCCAGACGTTTCGTCACCCTACTAGGTAACATCTTCAGTGGGCCTCCGGGTGAAGCACTGTTGATAATTCCTATTTATATGTTTGGGTTTCTTTGGGTTGGTGATGTCATTTCCGGTGGCGGTCATTTTCTGTTCTTTTTCTCGGGGGTGATAGATGGGGTCTAACTCGATGTGTTTGTTGATAGAGTTCTGGTTGGAATACCATGCTTCTAGGAATTCTTGTGCGTGTCTCTATTTGGCTTGTCCTAGTAGTGTGACAAAATGTCTGGAAATGAACCTTCCAGCTCAGCGAGCAAACCTACATCCAGAACCTCAACCTGAGCTACAAATCTTCTCAAAACCCGCTGACATGTATACAAGTACCCAGAGTTGAAAAATGTGATGCTGGAAAAACACAGCAGGCCAGGCAGCATCCGAGGAGCAGGAGAATCGATGTTTCGGGCATAAACCCTTCTTCAGGAATGAGGCTGGTGTGCCAGGCGGGCTGAGATAAAAGGTAGGGGGAAAGGGATTTGGGGGAGGGGCGCTGGGAATATGATAGGTGGAAGGAGGTGAGGGTGAGGGTGATAGGCCGGAGAGGGGGTGGGGGCGGAGAGGCGGGGAAGAAGATTGCAGGTCAAGAGGGCGGTGCTGAATCCAGGGGTTGGGACTGAGAAAAGGTGGGGGGAGAGGAAATGAGGAAGCTGGAGAAATCTGCATTCGTCCTGTGTGGTTGGAGGGTTCCTAGGCGGAAGATAAGGCGCTCTTCCTCCAGGCATCATGTGGTCAGGGTCTGGCGATGGAGGAGGCCAAGGACCTGCATGTCCGTGGTGGAGTCGGAGGGGGAGTTAAAGTGTTCAGCCACGGGACGATTGGGTTGGTTGGTGTGGGTGTCCCAGAGGTGTTCCCTGAAACGTTCCGCAAGTAGGCGGCCTGTCTCCCCAATGTAGAGCAGAATCACATCGGGTGCAACTGATACAGTAAATGATGTGTGTGGAGGTGCAGGTGAATTTGTGACGGATATGGAAGGATCCATTGGGGCCTTGGAGGGAGGTGAGGGGGGGAGCTGTGGGTGCAAGTTTTGCACTTCTTGCGGTTGCAGGGGAAGGTGCCAGGAGTGGAGGTTGGGTTGGTGGGGGGTGTGGACCTGATGAGGGAGTGGTCTCTCTGGAATGCTGATAGGGGTGGGGAGGGGAATATATCCTTGGTGGTGGGGTCTGTTTGGAGGTGGCGGATATGACGGAGGATAATACGATGTATCCGGAGGTTGGTGGGGTGGTAGGTGTGGACCAGTGGGGTTCTGTCCTGGTGACGATTGGAGGGGCGGGGTTCAAGGGCGGAGGTGCGGGAAGTGGAAGAGACGCGGTGGAGAGCATCGTTGACCATGTCGAAGGGGAAATTGCGGTCTTTGAAGAAGGAGGCCATCTGGGTTGTTCGGTATTGGAATTGGTCCTCCTGGGAGCAGATGCGACGGAGGCGAAGGAATTGGGAATAGGGATGGCGTTTTTACAGGGGGCAGGGTGGGAGGAGGTGTAATCTAGGTAGCTGTGGGATTTGGTCGGTTTGTAGTAAATGTCTGTGTTGAGTCGGTTGCCCGAGATAGAAATGGAGAGGTCTAGGAAGGGGGGGGGGGAAAAGAGTCTGAGACGGTCCAGGGGTGGAAGGTGTTAATAAAGTGGATGAACTGTTCAACCTCCTCGTGGGAGCACGAGGTAGCTCCAATACAATCATCGATGTTACAACCTCCTCATGTACATGTACCCAGATGCATGTACATGCTCAGACACTCGCACATACGCACAGACACACGTATATACACAGACACACATATATATATGTAGACAAACACACAGACACATGCACATGGACACGTGTGTGCACACAGACAGATAATAAATGCACTTAGGCACAATGTTCATAGGTGAAAAATGTGTTGCTGGAAAAGTGCAGCAGGTCAGGCAGCATCCAAGGAGCAGGAGAACCGACGTTTCGGGCATAAGCCCTTCTTCATAGTCATGTACACATGCACTCAAATACATGCACACAGACACGTATGCACAGACGTTCAGGCACACATAGTCATGTACACATGCACTCAAATGCATGCACACAGCCCGAAACAGACAACGAAACATTGTGCGTAGCAAAGAAAAATTTCTTGAATCTGATAATGAAAGATTCCAAACTAAATATTATGAGAAAAAAAGTATATTTCAAATTTCCCTCCTGTAATCAAGCTACATTGTATTTATTTTAGGAAATACTAGTAAATCACCCATAGCAATGCTGAGTGTGCAGGTGTCTGGATGAGGATAGAGCAGTGGATGTACTCTGCATGGACTTCATTAAGGTCACAAATGGCCGACTGGTTAAGAAACTAAGAGCCTATAGGATCCAGGGCAATTTGACAAATTAGATCTAAAATTGGCTTGGTGGCAGAAAGCAGGGGGTAATGGCAGAAGGCTATTTTCGTGACTGTGTCTAGAGATGTGTCTTAGGTTCAGTATTGGGACCCTTGATGATTAATGATCATTCATGATCATTCATGATCTGGACATGAATTTAGGAAGAATGACGAGTAAATTCACAGCTTGGCAAAAAATTGGTGGCTGTGGTACACAGTGAGGAGGAAAGCGTTCGACTACAGGATGCTATAGACGAGCTGGTCAGATGGGCAGAACAGTGGCACATGGTGTTATTAATGCATTCTGAAAGGTCTAACAAGGCAAGGGAGTGCATAATGAATAGCAGGACCCAGGAAAGCTCAGAGGGTTTTATGCTGTGCATGTCCACAGATTCTTGAAGGCATATGGGATACTTGTCTTTAATCGTTAAGGCATTGAATACAAGAACGTGGAGATTATGACGGTTAATGTTATTTAGGCCACAGCTAAAGTACTAGTCACCAGACAATCGGAAGGATGGGATTGCACTGAAGACGGTGCAGAGGAGATTCACCAGGATGTTGCCTGGGAAGGAGCATTTCAAAGACAAAGTCAGATTTGATAGGTTGGGATTATATCAGTTTAGATCAGAGAAGGTTGGGGGAGGGGAATCTGCTTGAGGTGTCCGAAGTTCTGAGAGGGATAGACAGGATAAATTGGGAGAAACTTTTCCCTTTATTAGAGGGATTATTAATCAGGGGGTCACAGTTTTAAGTTTGATTCCTGATGAAGGGCTTATGCGTGAAACGTTGATTCTCCTGCTCCTCGGATGCTGCCTGACCGGCTGTGCTCTTCCAGCACCCCATTCTTCGACTCACAGTTCTAAGATAAGGAGCAAGAGGTTTAGAGGGAAAGGATTTGAGGAAAAAATATTTTCAGCTAAAGATGGGAACCCTCAAGACTTTTAAGAATTCGTTGGATGAGCAATCAAAACCAAATAGTTGCAGAGCAACTCTGAATCCATTTCAACATAGCCCGTCCTCAGTATTGCACTGGAGCTGAGATTATGTGCTTGATTGATAAGCGTTTACATCCATGAAACCAACTTTCAAAACAGCATCAGAGTGAAAACTAAAAGGAAAAGGATTTCGTCCCCTTCTAAGTCACCAGGAGAACAGTGCGTGGGAGTGAGGCTGAAGGGTGCTGCCTCACCATTAATCACAGTGGTTGAAAATACCTTCAGTTTACTTGCATCAAACTCCAAACCACAAAAAGAATGTCATCTACAGTTAAAAATCACACAACACCAGGTTATAGTCCAACAGGTTTAATTGGAACCACACTAGCTTTCGGAGCAACGCTCCTTCATCAGGTGATGAAGGAGCGTTGCTCCGAAAGCTAGTGTGCTTCCAATTAAACCTGTTGGACTATAACCTGGTGTTGTGTGATTTTTAAGGAGAAAGTGAGGACTGCAGATGCTGGAGATCAGAGCTGAAAATGTGTTGCTGGAAAAGCGCAGCAGGTCAGACAGCATCCAAGGAACAGGAGAATCGACGTTTCGGGCATAAGCCCTTCTTTAGGAATGAGGAAAGTGTATCCAGCAGGCTAAGATAAAAGGTAGGGAGGAGGGACTTGGGGGAGGGGCTTTGGAATTGCGATAGGTGGAAGGAGGTCAAGGTGAGGGTGATAGGCCGGAGTGGGGTGGGGGCGGAGAGGTCAGGAAGAAGATTGCAGGTTAGGAAGGCGGTGCTGAGATTGAGGGATTTGACTGAGACAAGGTGGGGGGAGGGGAAATGAGGAAACTGGAGAAATCTGAGTTCATCCCTTGTGGTTGGAGGGTTCCCAGGCAGAAGATGAGGTGCTCTTCCTCCAACTGTCGTGTTGCCATGGTCTGGCCATGGAGGAGTGATTTTTAACATTGTAGACCCCAGTCCAACACCGGCATCTCCAAATCATGTCATCTACAGAGCCGTAAGAGCTGTCTTTCTAAGAGCAAATTACTGCAGACACTAGAACCTGTACTGAAAACAACCAATGCTGGAGATCACAGGGGTCACGCAGCATCCATGGAGAGACAGCAAGACAATGTTCAGAGTCTAGGTGACTCAAATCGAAATAGCTCCAATGAAGATCATCTAGACTTGAAACATTGCCTGGCTTTCTCTCCACAGGTGCTACCTGACCCCCTGATTTCCAGCAGTTTGTGTTTCCAGACTATCTTTCTCCGAGTTTGCTGTCAACTCGGAGAAAATCTGACCCGAGTTCTTGTCTTGAAAACCATTGTTATTTACAAAGTGCAGCCCCTCCTCGAGCCCCTCCTGAGATTAAACCAGGGGCTTTCCTTTACCGTATGTATGGCTTTGCTGAGATTCCAATCAGTAAGTATGAGCCGGCCATCGGTTTCTGACATTTTCTTGGCAGGAGGAATCTTCAGATGTTGTGTGGAGGAGTTTGTGGTGGTCGTACTGAGCTGGGACACATAATCAGCTCGCTTCCAGCAATTCGTTCCTTAATGACATCCACATTTTTAACCAGGACGCTGACTGGATACTTTGTAACATTCTGTTCACTCTTCCAGAGAGAAAACAAACAGCGATACTTGGAAATGAATGTATTCATCATACTAGAGTTTCAGACTGAAGTGTAGAAGACGGGTTCAATCAGTATATATGTTCAGAAGTTCTACTGACTGTTTTTCCTTCTGGATGATTACTTATGTTTCCTTTTAAACTGCGACTTGCGTAAATCTGGTGTAATTTTGCAAATCTGGTGTAAAATCAGGTAGTGAGTGGGAATAATGAAGTGCATCATGCTTCTTATGCTCCTGACACAGCACCTTCCGAACTGATGAACGCTACCATTTAGAAGGTCAAGGGCAGCAGATACATAGGAACATCATCCCCTGCAAATTCCCCTCCAAGCCACTCATCATCCTGACTTGGAACTGAGTCACTGTGTCAAAACCCTGGAACTGCCTCCCTAACAGCATTGTGGGTCTACCTACAGCACATGGACTGCAGCGGGTCAAGAAAGCAGCTCACTACCACCTTCTCGAGGGCAAATAGGGATGGCCAATAAATATTAGCCCAGCCAGAAGTGCCCACATCCTAAGAATGAATAGAATTAATGCAGGCTGCTCCAGTGGTTGCTGGATTTACAGCATCAGCTGTTAGTCAAGAAACTGCTTCAGAAACAACGCACACAAATTAAACCAACACTCATCAGCCCCACAGACAAAGGATCTAGTCTGGCATTAACCTCATGCCTGAGGTGGAACTCTTCAAAGTGCATCGCTCAACGTTATCCAGCAAACTTGACAAAACAGTGTACCGTCACAGCCCCTGAGAGAATCAATGGTTCCAGGAATGAGAGAGTCCAGTTTTATGGATAAACTCCTGACTCAAGGATAGCTTCCCTCACTGAGGGCTGAGAGGAGATTTAATTTTTTTTAAAAAGAAGTCTTCAGATTCACAAGAGGTCCAGATGGAATGGATAGAGAGAAGCTGTTCCCATTGGTGAAAGAGTTGGAAACCAGTGGACAACAATCTAAGGTAACTGGTTAAGGCAACCAGTAGAGATGGTGGGAAGATTTTTTTTTATTAATCCAGCAAGTGGTTCAGATTTGGAATGTACTGCTTGGGACTATGGTGGAGGCAGATTCAATCAAGGCTTCCAATTCAAATTTAATCAAGGGAAGAAGGGATCTGCTGGACATCAGGGAAAAGGCCAGATGTGGATCCAGCAACATTGCTATCAAGAGAAGGGCCTCATTGTGCGCCCCAGCCATTTCCTTGACCCAGGGACAAGGAGGATTAGCGCGAAGAATGTTAGACTGCACAGGCATCAAAACATTTTGCCAAGGGCTTTGTTTGATGATGGAAGCATATTCATCGGGCTATAGTTACGAAGCCATGTCAAGTGGCTCGATATTAGAATTGAGCCAAAACTGATCCACCGTACAGGAAGGCGACCTATTTTAAAATCTAACCTGAAAAAGAAACTCTTCTCTCCAAATTCTAATATGTGCACACTTGGCAATTTGCCCTGGTCTCGACTTGACAACAAAAACATCCGATCATTCTCTGCCAGCCAATAGGAAATCTGCTTTCAGCAGGCCAACGTCTACAGGCTAGCGGAACTAGTGAAAAGAATATAGATAGATATTATTGAGGAGAATGGAATTCAAACAGACTGTTGAAAACAGAATGGTTGGTATCAGCAGCCAAACAAATTTATGATCCTGCGTATAAGGTAAGGGAAGTCAGGCTTACAGTTATACCGTGACTCTCACACTCTCAGGGTGCCCCAGCGCATTCTGCAGCCAACATAGTGCCTTGGAAATATAGTCACAGTTGTGGGAAATGCAGCAGCCAGTTTGCTATCTGTCAGAGTTTGTTGTGCACAATGGGTTTTTTTTCATTTGTTCATTGGATGCTGGGCATTGTGGACTTGTCCAGCATTTATTGCCCAGAGAACATTTAAGAGTCAACCACATTGCTCTGACTCTGAGTCACCTTCCCCAAATGAGTATCCGTGCCCCGGGTGGGTTTTGCACGGTGGTTAGCCTTTTGTGTTCCAGATCTTAACTCATTGCAAATTTCACTATCGGTCATGCTGGGATTTGAACCCAAGAATTTTTGCCAGGGGTTCAAGATGACCAGTGCAGCGACATTATTACTCCACCACTGCCTCGCTACTTCCTGCGATGTGTGTCTCATTGGCCGAGCAGCACCACCCCAGAATGCCCCTGAGAAGCTGGAGGGGAGCCATGTTCCTGACCCACTGCGCAATGCTGTTAGGAACGCTGTTCCAGAAATCCAATCCAATGGAAGGAACTACAACATGGCTCCAAAGTGGAGTATCAAATTGATTTGATTCCCTTGTCTCTCTAGTGGCAGAGATCTAGGGTTTGGAAGGTACAGTCAAAAGGAGCCTTGATGCATAGTGTCTTTCAGATGATACAGACTGCAGCCACTTTGTGTTGCTGGTGCAAGCATAGAATGTTGAAGGTTGATCAACATGGTGTTAATCAAGCGGCTGCTTTGCCCGGGAAGGTGTCGAGCTTCTTGAGAGGGAAAGCAAGTCTGAAGACAGACGCAGCGTTTTTATTGAGGTTCACCCATCAGTGATGCAGGACTCTGTGCTGTACGGCCTGTCCCCCAGGATGCACATTGAGACAAACATCGACTGCACCTGGAGGAGCATCAACTCGGTGGAAGATGCTTTTTTGTCTGCCTGAAACTTGTTGGTCTTCCAGGGCAAGGAGCTGACCCCGACTGAATGCTGCAGACTGGCACATTCCAAGGTCCAGGACTACGTGCTAAAGCACGCAAGAAAGCTTGGGGCAGCTGTTGTCAAGGCATGGTGGGGAAAGACCACTGTCTGAGATCTTCCTGCTTAAGTTAAATGGGGATCGATTCAGTTATCGGACCCTCCCGGTTCCTCAAATGCATGTCAATAAAGTCTTGTATGCATAGGGGATGTCTGGTTTGTTGGATAGACTCAAACTCCAAGGTTTCTGTTTCCTTGATTATGCTAATGTACAGAACCGAACTGCGCTGTGACTATGTATATACAAAAGATTTTTTTTAATGAATAAAGTATAATTTTCAAATTAAAACCGTTGTTGGAGCTGCACTCATCCAGGAAAGTGAGGAGTATTCCTGAAGTGAACAGGATTTGGAGTCAGGAGGTGGCTTACTTGCTTTCATAGCCATGGTATTTCTAAGGTGGCTTCAATTCACTTTCTGACTAATGTTAAGCTCTAGGATGTTAAAGGTGGGGGTTTCAGTGATAGTAACATGGAATGTTATATCAGGAACAGTGAGAAAGAAACTCTAAGGAACCTTCTCAAGAGGAAACTTTATGAAGTTGGACCAAATGGGAAATGACAGAAGAACAGAACTAGGTAAACTGATGTTGCAGAGAGCTAGCAGCCAGATAATGGGCCAAATGGTCTTTCACTGGCTGGTCAAAGGAAATCCAATAAATCAACTGGGTATGGGATGGATGAGTTGGACCGAAGGATCTGTTTCTGCGCTGACCTCCCGCAGCAACTGAACCCTGTCTCACTCCACACTCAAAACAAAAAAACACACACACACACACACCCACCCTTTCTCTCTCTCTCTCCCCCAGAATTCAATGGTCAAGATACCCATCAGCCGCCCTTCCCAATGGCTCCAAATTACAAGTTGATCAATGAGTTCAAGTTGCTGTTAACCCCAGATTAGCAAGGGTCACTTGTCATAAACCTCTCTGTTCCTTCCATAGTCAAAGTGCCGTGGATGAAAAGTGAACAGGGACAATATAACAAACTCTTTGACTTACCACGGCCTCCTTATCCACCACGCCAAATGCAGCCTTCTGCCGCCTGCCACTGATGTAGCTGGAGTTTTCCTGTAGTTTCTCCAGCAGTTGTTTGATCTGCTTACAGTAATTGGCCACTTTACATTCCTTGAGGAAAGTTTTCAGCTGTCAGAATAAAAAGACCGTGTGTATCAGGGCAAGGCAGCTACTGTTTGACGGACTCATTATGTTCCCGAATCACAATTACCCAGTGCCCACCCTCAACACAAAAACCTGCCATTCTATTCTACACTTCCCTGATTCTGCCTTCAATACCTCGCTCAGGCCTCACCTCCCGCTAACTGGGCAATCTTTTGATGTGGTGAGCAGTATGCCCTTACCGTTAAGTATTGCGTGAAGCACTAATGATTAGCATTTGTTCTGGCACATGCTTTAGGAAGTGCTGATGACATTTTCAAAGTGTAGTACAGAAAAAAGCGAGAGAAATTTGGCACAGAGAAACGGAACAGCAGCCAAATGCTGATCCTGTGTCGTGGAACAATTTGACATGACTCCCAAATAGGATGAACCTCTTGCTCCTTCTGCTCTTCCGATTAAGCAGCGAGTAAAGATCACACGCCACTGGCTGGTGGAAAATTCAAGCAAGCACGGTATTTTACTTTTCAAATCTCCAGAAATTGTATCCATCTGCCTGGCACTGCACCATCAATCATTTTCCTGTTATCCTTCTCCAACCCCCATCCAAAATGCCTTCAGTGTGTCAATAATTTTGTAGTTATGGTTTGGCAGTCTTGCTGTGGAGCTGTCTCAGCCAGTTACCTTGAGCAACCATTTGACCTACCTCTTTGAAGCTACACTACAGTAGTGGAGGGTCCTAATGCAACAAGGAACCAGAGATAGCACATTTTCACTTTGCAAACACTATGACGCTTTGCTCTCTTCCCAGTGTAGCGTGCAATGTCCTAAATCTCAAACTGGCATGCGACCCTATTTTTGGGGAACTGCATCAGTTAAAAATCCAAGTATTGTCACTCTCAGAATATTGTAGCAGCTCTGAGAAATCATCTTGGCGGAAGGGGGGGGGGGTGGGCAGCTGTCTCTAGAATGAGATTTCAAGTGATGGTAGTTTACTCAGGTGTCTGGACGATGGTGTGGATCAGACAAAGGCTAGAGCTCGATTCTGGATCTGAGTGCGGTACACTCAAAACATAACCATAGAACAGTATAGCACAGTACAGGCCCTTCGGCCCTCGATGTTGTGCAGACCTTTTGTCCTACTCTAAGATCAGACTAACCTACACACCCTTCATTGTACTAACTTCAATGTGCCTATCCAAGAGTCGCTTAAATGTCCCGAATATATCTGACTCTACCACCACTGCAGGCAGTGCATTCCATGCACCCACCACTCTCCGTATAAAGAACCAACCTCTGGCATCACCTCTAAACCTTCCTCCAATCACCTTAAAGTTATGGTCCCTTGTGATAGCCATTTTTGCCCTGGGAAAAAATCTCCTACTATTCACTGTATCCATTACCTCTCATCATCTTGTACACCTCCATCAAGTCACCTCTCATCCTTCTTTGCTCCAATGAGAAAAGCGCTCGCTTCCTCATATTTTCTCCATAAGACCTGCTCTCTAGCCCAGACAGCATCCTAGTAAATCTCCTCTGCACCCTCTCTAAAGCTTTCACATCCTTCCTATAATGAGCCGATCAAAACTGAACACAATATTCCAAGTGTGGTACAACCAGGGCTCTACAGAGCTGCAGCATAATCTCACAGCTCTTAAACTCAATCCCCCTGCTAATGAAAGCCAACACTGTACTCCTTCTTAAAAACCCTATTAACTTGGGTGGCAACTTTGAAGGATCTATGGACATGGACCTGAAGATCCCTATGTTCCTCCACACTGCCAAAAATCCTGCCTTTTACACCGTATTCTGCATTCAAATTTGACCTTCCAAAGTGAATCACTTCACACTTTTCCAGTTGGAATTCCATCTGCCACTTCTCAGCCCAGTTTGCACCCTGTCAATGTCTTACTGCAATCTATAACAGCCCTGCACACTATCCAGCACTCCACCAGCCTTGGTGTCATCAGCAAACTTATTAACCCACCATTCCACTTCCTCATCCAAGTCAGTTATAAAAGTCACAAGGAGCACAGGTCCCAGAACAGACCCATGCAGAACACTAATGGTCATCAAGTTCCAGGCTAAACACTTTCCATCTACCACCCTCTGTCTTCTATGGGTCAGCCAATTCTGTATCCAGACAGCCACATTACCCTGTATTCCACACTTCCTTATTTTCTGAATGAGCCTACCATGGGGAAACCTTATCAAACGCCGTGCTAAAATCCATGTACATCACATCCACTGCTCTACCTTTATCAATGTGTTTTGCCACACCCTCAAAGAATTCAGTAAGGTTTCTGAGGCATGACCTGGCCCTTACAAAGCCATGCTGACTATCTCTAATCAAACTATGGTTTTCCAAGTAATCATAAATCCTGCCTCTCAGAACCCTCTCCAATATTTGCCCACCATAGACACGAGACTGACTGGTCTGTAATTCCTTGCCAGTGGACAGTGAGGACACAAAGACCATTGCCAAAGGTGCAGCAATCTCTTCCCTCGCTTCCTATAGTAACCTTGGGCATATCCTGTCTGACACAGGGGATTTATCTATCTTCATGATTTCAAAATTTTCAGCACATCCTCCTTCTTAACATCTACGTGTTTGAGCATATCGGTCTGTTTCACGCTGTCCTCACAAATGACAAGGTCCCTCTCAGTAGTGAATACTGAAGCAAAGTATTCATTTCCGACATCCCCTTCCTCTCTGACTCCAGACGCAAGTTCCCTCCACTATCTCTGATCAGGCCTACCCTCACTCTTGTTCCTCACATAAGTGTAGAATGCCTTAGGGTTTTCCTTAATTCTACCCGCTAAAGCTTTTCCATGCCCCCTTCCAGCCCTAAGTCCATTCTTCACTTCCTACCTGGTTACCTTGTAACCCTCTAAAGCCCGGTCTGATCCTTCCCTCCTCAACCTTAACGAAGCTTTCTTCTTCCTCTAGACTAGGTGTTCCAAATCCCTTGTCACCCAAGGTTCTTTCAATCTATCACCCCCTCCTTGCCTCAGTAGGACAAAGCTGTGCAGCACTGTTAGCAAGTGCTCCCTAAAAAACCTCCACATTTCTGTCATGTATTTCCCAATTTAGATGTCCCAGTTCCTGTCTAAGAGCACTATAATTCCCTCTCTTCCAATTAAATACTTTGCCAAACCGTCTGCTCCCATCCCTCTCCATGAGTATAGTAAAGGTCAGGGAGTTGTGATCACTATCACTGAAATGCTGTCCACAGGGGTGGTTCAGCAAATAACCAAAAGAATTCCTCTTGG
The DNA here is from genome assembly GCF_037043375.1 of Chiloscyllium plagiosum. Taxonomy (NCBI): domain Eukaryota; kingdom Metazoa; phylum Chordata; class Chondrichthyes; order Orectolobiformes; family Hemiscylliidae; genus Chiloscyllium; species Chiloscyllium plagiosum. The sequence continues at coordinate 9,738,011 of NW_028270175.1, forward strand.
ACAGAGAACTTAAGTCAACATCCTTAATAGTATTCAGTCTTCCAATCAATAGTGTTAAGTTATAAATGGTTAAATTCCGAGTTTTCAAAGTAAAAGGTGCCACCTTATATCTGGTACAATTTTATGCTGGAGTTACCAGCAATAAAGTAAACGCAATACGTGAGCAAAGACAAAATACCGCAGATGCTGGAAATCTGAAACAAACAAAAAGAATGCTGGAGAAACTCAGCAGGTCTGGCAGCATCTGTGGAGAGAGAAATCACAGATTTGTAGAATCCCTACACGGTGTGGAAACAGGCCATTTGGTCCATTGAGTCCACACCAACCATCCGAAAAACATCCCACCCAGACCCACCTCCCTACCCTATCCTTATAATCCTGCATTTCCCATGACTAATCCATTTAGCCTGCATATCCCGGGACACCGTGGGCAATTTCCCACGACCAATCTATCTAACCTGCTCATCTTTGGACTGTGGGAGGAAACCAGAGCACCCGGAGGAAACCCACGCAGACACAGGTAAGAATGTGCAAACTCCACACAGACAGTTGCCTGAGGCTGGAATCAAACCCGGGTCCCTGGTGCTGTGAGGCAGCATTGCTAACCACTGAGCCACCGTGCCGCCCACAGAGTTAACGTTTTGAGTCTGGTACAACTCCTGTTCCGAACTACTAATCTCGGCTGAGTTGCTCCAACACTCTTGCTGTTTGTATTTAATACTTGAACATCAGACTGTTAGTGAAGGAAATATGTACAGCAGGCTCCAGACAGAGATGAGTTTAATCTCCGAGCTTCAGAAAATACACTCAACTTGAATGAGAAATTCTATAGCTAAATTAAAATGTACGAGCAACCGAAAGACACACAGCTTTCACTCACTCATCAGCTATTTCCTACCTGAATGACAGCAGGCAATACCAGCTCTGGAAAACCGATGGTATGTGCCTGAGTACGATAATACTCCAGAATCAGGTCATACAGCTGTTCTATTAAACCATCCTGCAATGCAAAACAATACGCTTTAAAAGATCATCTCAAAACCATTTGTGTTCAAACGCAACATTTGAAACTGCAGATAATAATCTGTTTAATAACACGGATTTCTTGTCTTGGTAATTGTAGTTTACACACCTGTGCTACCTGTGTGGTCTCTCTATAATACTTATCATCTGGTAAAAGACTGGACTCAGCATCTAACAAAATAAGTTATGGAATATCATCTCTGCAAGAACCAGACAATTTCTTAGCGCAAATTGGAGCAAATGGTTGGTACAACAGATGATTTGCTGTCGCCCAGGTACTGACAGGTTGACTGCCTCTGGGACTTTTAATGCATAACTGTGGTACTAGGGCAGGAAATCACATTAAGTGCAGACATTCACAGGATTTGTTACTGGATGTTGCACTGCAACAAATCATTTACCGGACCTACTGTGTGCAAGGACTTGATGTGGCTCTCTCCTCAGTTATTCCTGACAGAGGCTCTAGAGTAGATTAAAATGATAGAACAAAGGACTCGGAGAAAATTATTAAGCTCAGAGGACTATAAATCATAAATGCTTCAGAAAGGAAAGGCACTGAATGCAAATTTCACATGAAGGATTCAAAATAGCCTACTCTTAACTAGTAATGCTGAACTTATCATAGGGATAACAGAAGGAGATAGATTTCTTCTTTCAAATGGTCACAATGGGTTTATTTCAAGTCTGTCACCAGATTTAGATTAGATTAGATTCCCTACACAAGTCCACACTGACCCTTCGGAGAGTAACCCACTCAGTCTCATTTCCCTCCGACTACTGCACCTAACACTACGGGCAATTTAGCAATTTGGCATGCCAATCCACTTGACCTGCACATCTTTGGACTGTGGGAGGAAACCCACACAGACACGGGGAGAACGTGCAAACTCCACACAGACAATCACTCGAGGCTGGAATCGAACCTGGGACCCTGGTGCTGTGAGGCAGCAGCGCTAACCACTGAGCCACCGTGCTGCCCTAATTGGCTTCCTGTATATAAAAACTTTTAGGCAAAAGGTTGAGCTGCACACAAGTAATATTTTGAAGGATCTGAAAGCCACTCATCTAATCGCTTTGCTATCACAGAGTTGCCTAATTCGAGACTAGCTTGCTGTGCTAGTATTACCATGAGCTGGCCTCACAACAAAGACCAAGTTTTGTGACCAGAAAGAAACTTAAAAACGCACGGGAGGTTGGTTGAAATTCCAACATCTACAAAAATAATACCCTCTTTCATCAGAGAGGAGGAAGTGGGACGCTGTCTCACAAAACACATAGCCAAAGGCCACAGCAGGTACGGGAACACTGCCAAAACCTAACACTGACTGAGCCCACAGGAAGATAGGATTGGAATCTATGGAAATGGTTTACAGACTAAAATAGATCGACAGAGTTCAGAACTCTGTTGGTTATTTGAGATTTGTTTACATTTAAGTGTCCTTCGCCAACCTGGACAGTAGTCTGTCAGCAAGGGCTGATCAACCTCCCAGCCAGAGCATAAAGGCTGACGATAGCTGCTGATGCATTTCAGGAAGCTCTGTGGTCCAGTCTGGTCAAGTAGTCTCTATACGCAGCATTCCTGATGAAGAGGTTATGCTCAAAACATCAATTCTCCTGCTCCTTGGACTGACCTGCTGTGCTTTTCCAGCGCCAAACCTTTGACTTTGATCTCCAGCATCTGCAGTCCTCACTTGTTCCATCAGGGGAGAGGTGGACTAGGTTAAGATTGTTTTCACTAGTGTTCAGACGAATGGGGGGGGGAATCTCACAGAGACGTATAAAATTCTAACAGGACTAGGGAGGGTAGTGCAGGGAGGATGCTCCTGATGGTGGGTGCTTCCAGAACCAGAGGTTACAGTCTGAGGATTCGGGGTTGACCATTTAGGACGGAGATGAGGAGACATTTCTTCACCCAAAGAGCGATGAGCCTGTGGAATTCATTACCACAGGAAGGAGTCAATGCCAAAACATTGAATCTATTCAAGAGGCAGCTGGATATAGCACTTGGGGCGAACGGGATCAAAGGTTATGGGGAGAAAACAGAATTAGGCTATTGAGTTGGATGATCAGCCATGATCACGATGAATGGCGAAGCTGGCTCGAAGGGCTGAACGGCCTCCTCCTATCTTTGATGTTTCAAGCAGTTGAACAATGGCATGCTTGAATGGAGTGTAGTGAAATTTATGAAACTGAGGAACATATCTTGCTCCATTTAGTGACTTAAGCGTTAATAAAGTATATGCTCATGAAGTAACAATTTGCTTGATGGTTTCAGAGCCAGACACACATTGAGGACAGTTGTCTATGCTAAGCCTCACCTATGCTTCTGATCAGGATGCCATGGAAGAGCTGGGTTAAATTTGAACCTATCTTTTTTAAAAAAAAATTCTTCACAGCTGGCTACTGCATTTCTGAGAGCATTTAAGAGTCAAGCACATGGCTGTGGGTCTGGAGTGACATGTAGGCCGGACTGGATAAGGACATTAGATTCCTTTCATTATAGGATTGACTTTTTGTTATGACAATTGATAAAGCTTGCATGGTCTCCATAACGAAGACAAGCTTTTCTTTTAAATAGCCCAGGTTTATTACAGTCATAGAGGTCTACAGTGCAGAGAAAGGCCATTCGGCCCATTGAGTCTGTGCCAGTCAAAGACAACCACCTAACTATTCCAAACCCATTTCCCTGCAAGTTGCTAATGGCTCTGTAAGCCTGGGCATCACAAGTGCATAGCTGAATATTTTCTCAGCGTTATGACAGTTTATGCCAAGACCACCTTACAGCCTGTGGGTTCCAGACTCCCTCTGCCCCTCTGGGTGAAACATATTTCCCTCACATTCCCTCAGCTTAAAACCATGCTCCCCGGTCATGGATCCCTACACCAGTTCATTCACCCGGGATTGGAGCATTCCCGGTGCATTCACCGAGGACTGGGGCTTTCCTGGGAGGTTCACCTGGGATTGCGGCATCCCTGGTGTGATCATTCAGGATTGCGGCATTCCCAGTGCATTCAATGGGATTGTGACATTCCCAGCGTGTTCACCCGAGTTTGGAGCATTCCCGGTGTGTTCACCCGGGATTGTGGCACTCCTGGGCCGTTCACCCAGGACTGGGGCACTCCCCGGTGCATTCACCTGAAATTGTGGCATTACTCGGTGCATTCACCCTGGATTGCGGCATTCCCAGTGCGTTCAGTGGGATTGGAGCATTCCCGGGGTGTTCATCCAGGATTGGAGCATTCTGTGGTGTTTACCAAGATTGGAGCATTCTCAACGTACCACTTTAGACTCTCTGTGGCTATCTGAATGTGTTGCAATGATCAAGCCTCCCAGCTGTGAGGTCGATGTTCCTGTGCTCTCTCTGACAACACCTGCCATCTGAAAAGCTAGCAAAACCAAGTTTTGAACAATCTCTGGAAGCAACTTGCGATGTGATAAGCACAGACGACCTTGAGAAGGTGATCCTCAGATTGTAGAGGGGGAAGCTCCAATTAACCTTGAATGGGACGGCTCAGTGTGTCACGAGGCACTTGAACTGAGACCATTGGACAAGATGGGCACTATACAGGTCACCATGATGTGGAGATGCTGGCATTGGACTGGGGTGAACCTCATCTGAGGAAGCAGCAGTGCTCTAAAAGCTCGTGATTTTAAATATACCCGTCCGACTGTAACCTGGTGTCCTATGACTTCTGACTGCTCAGGTTGCAATTGGACTGAGAAGCAATTGCGCTTTGTTTTAAATTCACTGGATGCAAAGGGAACCACAGCCGAGATTCATTTAGATTAAAGTAACAGTACACAGGACAGAATCGTATAGCTGTGTTAAGGTCCCGGGGCAGAGATGGACGTTTGTGTGTGAGAGCTCGAATTCATGTTACCGGTCAAACACCAAGCATCAAACAAAATGCTGTTCCCGAAATCACTCTCTTTCCTGTTTTGAGGCAGGCAGGAAGATGTTCTAATGTATTACAACTCCATGATGATAATCCTTATCATCCCATTAGTGAGGCACCCGGTCACACAGACAAGCAAGGTTACCCCTTAGTGCACGACTTACTCTGAAAGCTTTCTCATGTAAATTTGCAGAGGACAACTTCAGAATCACAGTGAAGTTGATTGGGCGAAAACTCATCCTGCCAGGTTTCTTGTTAAAATCAACCTGTTGGAAAACCTAAGGAGACAATCACAAGTATAATTCAATTGAATTATGTTAATAGATGATATTTGCAAGGTTTGGAAATCATTTGAAGTTTATAATTTCAGCCAGAATGAAACACTCAGATTGTGAATTTGGGCGTTAGATGTGGTTCACTCATTGTTTAAAACCAAGCTTCTTTCTCCTGCCAACATGGGACAATCACCACAGAACTCTTCAGCCACATGAGAATTTCTTCAATTGTTAACTAATCAAGTCAAATCTTTTGGCCTAAAACATACAGAACATACAAAATGAACTGCATCCTTTACTCAGTCACATGTAGAGACTGAGAAAAGGACATGAGTAGCCTCAACTCTCCACCCCCCTCCCCGCCACCCCCACCTCTGCACTCCCCCTCTCTCTCCCTCCCCCACCTCCGCGCTTCCCTTCTCTCTCCCCACAACGACACTCTCTCCACCTCCACACACACACTCTTTCTCTCCACCTCCACCCTCTGTCCGTCCCACCCTGGACGCTTGTGAATGCTAACTTATAATTTTATATTCGCTGAGAATTTAGGACTTTTTGCAGTTCCAATGTCAAAGGTCACTGTACTGATTATAATGAGGTCAGCCAGGTGAGTTCCCTGATTGGGGCTCTTAATCTGATAGAAACAGGAGTATCAGACATCCTGACACCCACGAGTTGACTCTGACGAGTCTATACCAGAGTCAAGGATTTTGCACATTAAAAGAAACGGTGACTTGTAGAGATGTACAGCATGGAAACAGACCCTTCATTCCAGCTCGTCCATGCCAACCAGATATCCTAACCTAATCTAGTCCCATTTGCCAGCATTTGGCTCATATCCCTCCAAAACCTTCCTATTCATGTACCCATCCAGATGCCTTTTAAATGCGGTCATTGTACCAGCCTCCACCACTTCCTCTGGCAGCTCATCCCATACACACACCACCCTCTGTGTGAAAAAGTTGCCCCTTAGGTCCCTTTTAAATTTTTCCCCTTTTACCTCAAACCTATGCCCTGTAGCCTGGGATTCACCCTAAGAAAATGATAGAACATAGAAAAGTACAGCACAGAACAGGCCCTTCAGCCCATGATGTTGTGCTGAGTATTAATCCTAAAGTAAAATAATCTTGTCATTTCACCCTATCCCAGCCCCTCATGATTTTATAAACCTCTATAAGGTCACCCCTCAGTCTCCGATCCAGTCTGGCCTACACTTGACTCTCCCTAAAGGACATTACGGCATTAATCCAGAGGCCAAGACTAATGCACTGAAGACACAAGTTCAAATCCCACCACGGCAACTGGTGGAATCTCAATTCATCAGTCTGGGACATGAAGTTGGTGTCAGCATTATCAAACACACCCATCATCAATGGACGTTCACAGATGCCTTCCAGAGAAGGAAATCAGCCACCTTTACCCAGTCTGGCCTACACATGACTCCCAACCCTCAGCACTCTCTGAAATGGCTGGGCAATGAGGGATGGGACACCCACATCCAAGGGAATGATAACGTGCGCCATCTTGCTTCCTTTGAATAGAACCGCGCCAGTCGATTCATTGTCCACAGTTTGATGGTCCAGCTTACAGGCCACAGAACAAGAGCAGCAAGTGGATAAATGTGAGGCATCGCCTTCTGGTAAAACAACCAAGGGCAGGACTTGCACAATTAAATGTAGAACTTTGGGTAGTGTTATAGAACAGAGGGTTCAGGGACATAATTGTTCAATATTTGCATCACATATAGACTGGGTGGTTTAGCACACTTGCCTTTATTGCTCAGTCCTTTGCAGTATAGGAGTTGGGATGCCATGTTGACTTTGTACAGGATGATGGGGAGGCCTTGTCTAGAGTACTGTGCCTAGTTCTGGGCACCCTTATATAGGAAGGATATTATTAAACTGTAGAGGGTACTGTATAGATTTATCAGGATGTTGCCGGGAATGGAAGGTTTGAGGTATAAGGAGAGGCTGGACAGGCTGGGGCTGTTTTCAGTGGAGCGTAGGAAATTGAGGGGTGACTTTATTGAGGTTTATAAAATCATGAAGGATATAGGGAAGGTGAACAGCAGATGCCTATCTCCAGAGTGGGGGAGTTCAAGACCGGGTATATTTTTAAGATGAGAGGAGAATAATGTTAAAAAGGACATGAGGGGCAACCTTTTTACACAGAGGGTGGTTCGTGTGTGGAATGAACTGCCAGAGGATGCGGGTACAGTTACAACGTTTAAAAGACATTTGGATAAGTTCACCAATAGGAAAGGGTTGGAGAGAATAGAGCTATCCAAAAGATGGGGTGTATTAGTAAAAGGAAAAACAAGACTTCGAAGCAGCATTGCTGCGGGACATGTTGAATCGGCTGCTCCTGTGGGACTGGAGAGTTTTTAAAAATCTTTTTCAAAAAGAAAGCCTGACCTTGGCTCCAGGGAACACACGCAGTCAGAGGGGGAAGTGCTAACATCAAAGGGAACGAGAAACTTAAAGAGAAGACAGATGATGTTGGCAAAGGAGAGGTTATCTGAGGAAAGTGAAATCTTGGACTGACCGTCACAGGCCACGGAAAAGAAAAACTCCAGTTTATTATTCAGAAAAGTAAAAGGACACTTTTCATGCACTGAGCTAGCAACAGTTCACTCAGTGAAGAACCCACAAGCCCAGGACCTGCATCCTCCGTGACCATTCCTGCCTCTAATTATAATAGCAAACAGGACAGACGAGAGAGAGAGAGACAGAGAGAGAGACACACAGAGATAGATAGACAGAAGGGGGGGGGGGGGGGTGGAAGAGAGGGCGAGCACAGCAGGTGAGGGAAGACAGCAAGAAATAAGAGAGAAACAGGGCAGAGAGAGGAGAGAATGAGAGGTTAAAGCAGGGGATGTTGTAGGGGAGGGGAGGGGAGAGAGAATGGGGACAAAAGAGAAAAGGGAGAAGGGACAGAGAGTGGGTGGAGAGAGAGGGGGGAGATAGACAGAGAGACAGAGAGAGAGAGAGAGAGAGAGAGAGAGAGAGAGAGAGAGAGAGAGAGAGAGAGAGAGAGACAGAGAGAGAGACAGAGAGAGAGACAGAGAGAGAGACAGAGAGAGAGACAGAGAGAGAGAGACAGAGAGAGAGAGACAGAGAGAGAGAGACAGAGAGAGAGAGACAGAGAGAGAGACAGAGAGAGAGACAGAGAGAGAGACAGAGAGAGAGAGACAGAGAGAGAGAGACAGAGAGAGAGAGAGAGAGAGAGAGAGACAGAGAAACACACAGAGAGAGAGAGAGAGAGAGAGAGAGAAAGAAACACACAGAGACAGAGAGAGAGAGAGAGAGAGAGAGAGACAGAGAGAAAGAGGGGGCGAGAGAGAGAGAGAGAGAGGGAGGGAGGAAGGGGAGAGGGAGGATGGGGTAGAGTGAGTGCTGGGGAAAAAAGAGAAAAGTAGGGAGAGAGGAGAGATGTTTGTAAAAGTGCACATTGCCACAGAATCCCAGGCTCTCTGAGTGACCTATGACACAACACCATCACTGGTACTAAGTGGTGTCACAGGAGAATTTGTTTAATTGGACACACTCTATCGGAGACAGATGCCAAGCTGGAAGACCAGCAGATGGAGGAAACATCTTGCAAGTTTTACTGGGTCTCTTTATGTCTCTGAGGTTTATCTGTGCCCCTCGGTGCTATTTCAGGATTGCAGACCTGTTCCTTTTTTAAACAACCTGTTGCTGGTACAGGAGCTGGATTATAATTCGGAAATTAGGCCAGAGGAAGCGATTGGACAAAGAGGAATATTTTCACACAGACGCTCATGAAGGCCAGTTTCTACCTCAATGGGACAGGACAAGTTGTATTCTCTGTCAGTTAGGACCCAAAAATCACCCTCACCTCGGAGTCCAAATGCTGTGGGTTCAGGTGCCACTCCAACAACAAGGGAGTGCTACTTTCTCAGATGCACTGTCTAACAGGTGTAACACCAATGTCCAGTCTCAGTTGTGTTTGTGTCAGGGATTAGGACAGTGGAGAAATCCTGTGCTGGTGTCACAGAGCTGTACATCACTAGGTATAAATACTAAAGAGTAGGTGGAGTTAAAACTGGCTGGACATCCTGGAATGTGAGACTCTCTTAATGAGACACAGAGCACGTCAACAAAAAGAAGATGGATTAGAGCTATTCACTCATTAGTCAGAGTCTGATACTTGTTAACCTTGAGTAATAGTAGTCTGAGCCACAATCAATTATTTTAAAAGTTGTTTTGAAATTTGATCCTTAAGATAATTTCTGACTTTGTCTTCACCCTGGCCATTCTATAAAAGGAGCCAAACCCGCTGGGTGGCACTGAGCACATGAAAAACTGTGGCATCAAAGATTCAAGGCATCACTGCAAGGAAGTGCAGGGAAATTTGCCCTGGCGTTCGGGCTAATATTTATCCCTCAACCAACTTCATTCAAATAGATTATCTGGGGACCACTGTGTGTGGCTATCTCCTGCACTTCAATTGAATCCATTGTCAGTAGCAGGGAGCTAGACCAATGCAAACCTGCCTTTCTTTTTCTGGGAATTTGCAAAGCAGCCCCTTGAAACTAAGGCATCGTCCTCGGTGATGTAACACAAGTGAAAATATTAACTCGTCGCCTACCTGTGATCAACTTCAATGTACTGTAAACACATACTTGTACATGCATGTTGCAGTCCACAGCTATGGATAATGATGGAAGAGGCTCCATTTTCTTTCCATAACATGGCCAACCAACAGTCTCTTCCACTCCTACTGTCTGCCATTGACTGGTTCTGGGTAGGGTCAGGGTTAGGGTTAGGATTAGAATCAGGATTTATAATAGATAGAGACACTAGGGGTTGGTGTCATGAATGGACTTCTCTGCTTGGCCAGCACAGTAATGTTGTTGGCCTATATAATTCTTGCGACATTTGTAGTTGGCTTATGTGAACGGATTGAAGATAAATTAGCATTGGGGTCAGGGACTAGGTTGAGCTTTAAAAGAGATCGGTGAATGTTGGGGAACACAAAGTTTAAAGGTAGGGAGGTACTGAAAGTAATCAGTATTAATAGGGAAATGGTAACAGGGAAATTGAATGTGATCCAAGCTGGATAAATCGCCAGGGCCTGATCAACTACATCACAAACGACTTAAGGAAATGGCCCAAGAAGTAGTGGAGGCATTGGTGGTCATCTTCCAAGATTCTACAGACTCTGGAACAGTTCCTACAGATTGGAGGGAAGCAATTGTAACCCCTCTATTTAAGAAGGGATGTCAAGAGAAAACCAGAAATTATCGTCCAGTGAGCCTGACATCAGTAGCAGGGATAATGCAAGAGTCCATTAGAATGAGTTAATAGCAAAGCACTTGGAAAACAGTGACAGAATCGGACTGAACCAACAGGGATTGATGAAAGGACAATCACGCCTCATACCTACTAGAATATTTTGAGGATGTAGCTAGTAGAGTTGATGAGGGGGAGCCAGTGGACTTTAAGTTTTTGATAAAGTCCCACATGAGCATGTAAAAGTAAAGCAATCAGGACTGGGGGTAGTGCGTTAAGACAGATAGAAAACTGGCTGGCAGACAGGAAACAGAGATGGAATGGAGGGTAGTATCTGCTGCTGTACTGTAGGTATCAGTGCCTGGACCCCAACTATTTACAATATATAATAATTATTTAGATGAAGGCACTAAATGTAATATCGTTAGATTTGCTAATGACACAAAGCTGGGTGGGAAGCTGAACCGTGAGGAAGATGCAGAAATATTTCAGTGTGATTTGGACAGGCTGAGTGAGTGGGAAAATGCACGGCAGATAAAGTATAATATGGACAAATGTGAGGTTACTCACTTTGGAAGCAAAAAGGAAGACAGATTATTATCTGAATGGTTGTAAAATGAGAGACAGCATGTTCCAGTAGATATATGAAGCATGATTGTCCTTTCCCCGATCCATGCTAATTCTGTTCGATTTTGTCACTGTTTTCCAAGGCTCTGTTATTAAGTCTTATATTGGACTCTTGCATTTCGGCAAAGATGTTACTTTTGGGGGGGGTGTTACTCATGCCCCCCTACACATTAACAGCACAGAGGTGGAATGAGTGGAGTGTCAAGCTCCTGGGAGTGGTCATCCACAACAAGCTTTCTTGGACTCTTCATGTCGACGCACTGGTTACAAAGGCCCAACAACGTCTCTTCTTCCTCAGGCAGCTGAGGAAATTTGGCATGATGGTGAATACCCTTGCCAACTTTTATAGGTGCGCCATCGAGAACATTCTCGATGTATCAGTACCTGGTATGGCAACTGTACCATTCAAGATCGGAGACGGTTACAGAGAGTGGTGAACTCGGCCCGGACAATCACAAAGGACAACCTCCCATCTATAGAATCCATCTACCAGGCCCGCTGTCAAGGAAAGGCCACCAGCATTCTCAAAGACACATCCCACCCTGGCAATGTTTTCCTACAACCTCTACCATTGCTGAACTGAACACTGAACACACGCACCACTGGTTTTGAAACAGTTTCTACCCTACTGTTGTTAGAATACTGAATGGACTCAAACTCTTAACATTCGCCTGTAACTGAATTTTTTGTTTTTGCTGCTGTTTACCTATTATTTACCTATCGATGCTCCTTAACTCTGTGATCTGCCTGTATCACTCACAAGGCAAAGCTTTTCACTGTGCCTCGGTACACGTGACAATAAATCCAATTCAATTCAATTGCATTATCCCCACCACTGACGTCAGGCTCATTGGTCTATAAATTTGGTTTTCTCTCGACCACCCTTCAAAAATAGAGGGGTTACAATCTTGTATACCAGTCGCTGAAAGTAAGCGTTGCAGGGGCAGCAGGCAGTGAAGACGACAAATGGTATGTTGGCATTCATAGCGAGAGGATTTGAATACAGCAGCAGAGAGGTCTTGCTGCAATTGTATAAGGCAGTGGGGAGACCCCATCTGAAAATGCATGTGCAGTTTGGTCTTTGCCTGAGGAAGAATGTTTTGGCTATACAGGAAGTATAAAGATTTGCCAGACCGATTCCTGGGATGTCAGGACTGTTGTCTGAGGAGGGGATTGAATCGGTTAGGACTATACAAGGAGAATTGGGGTTAAAAGTCTAACAGGACAAGACAGAATATATACAGGAAGGATGTTCTCAATGGTTGGTTGGGGGAGTTGGCGGGGGCGGGGGGTGGGGGAAGAGAGGGAGAGAGAGAGAGAGAGAAACAGAGACAGAGAGCTGGTAGTGTCCAAAACCAAGGGTCACAGTCCACGGGTGTGTATAAATCATTTAGGACCGAGAGGAGGACAAATTTCTTCATCGAGAGAGTGGTAAGCCTGTGGAATTCACTGCCACAGAATGGGTTTGAGGTCAAAACATGGACATTTTTCCAAGGAGTTGGATATAGCACTTGAGGCTAAAGTGATCAAAGGATATGGGGGAGAAACCAGAACAGGCTATTGAGTTGGATGATCAGCCATGAACATGTTGAATGGTGGAGCAGGCTTGAAGGGCTGAATGGCCTACTCCTGCTCCTATTTTCTATGACTTGAAGGTGCCAGTGTTGGACTGGGGTGGACAAGGTTAAAAATCGCACAACGCCAGGTTATAGTCCAACTGACTTACTTGGGAGCATTAGCTTTCAGAGCACTGCTCCAATGAACCACTTGATGAAGGAGCAGCGCTCGGAAAGCAAGTGCTTCCAAATAAATCTGTTGGATTATAACCTGGTGTTGTGAGATTTTTAACCTTGTCTTATTTTCTATGTTTCTATCAACAAAAAAGAAAATGAACAAGAAATGATCCTGAAGATGCCACAGAATGAACCAAGAACAGATTCCCTACCTCTTTTTTTGTAAAAAACATATTTTCCCTGTAATTGCTTCTGTATAGACTGTTAAGCATTGTAGCAATCTTGAGGTGGTTCTAAAATGTCCTTTGACTGCAGGAAAAACTTAACGAAGGGATTTATCCATAACATAAACTATATGGAGTACATTCCTGAGTGTGACTCCAATGCCACAATCACTTTTGTAATAACTGTGCCAAATGCCCCATCGTCAACCAACCGTAATATATTGCCTCTTGGCTCTCTCAATCCTAAATTCAATCCCATCCCAATGGCCACATATAATCCAGCAATTATTCTGGATGCAGGAATAACGCACGTTGCTTCAGGGATCACTTACTGACCCATTGCTGCTCCTATTTCTAATGTTCATTGTGTAGGCTTTCACTCTGAACAGTACCGAAGCATGATGCCCAACTGTGACCATTCCCAAACATATTCTGGTGAATGCTAATGGTCCCAGGGTTACGGTTTGAAGATCGGAAAAATGGTCCCATGTTTTGACCAACGCTCGTTCCTTGAAGCAACTATCAGAAGTCAAATCAAGTGCTACCTCACCTCAGTCGTAACTGTGGGGAGTTTGCACTGTGTATAAAATGGCTGTCTAAAGAACGATGGATAATAGTACCTTCTTTGTGAAGTGCTCTGTGATGTTTTAAGAAGCTTAGTAGGTCATTGCATGTAAATGTAAGGGCTTCTTTTCTCCACTAGATTACTGCTGAGTGGTCCATGGCAGCAGTCCAAGGCCAGCTATGGCTTTGGGAATGAGCCAGCCCATCTCTTGGGTATTAATTAAGGAAAGGAGGGGATAAAGAGAGAAAGATAAAGGGGAGAAGATGCAAAAGGGATCTCAATACGTCTGATATGCAAAACCTTTCGATGTGCGTTAAACTTTAAAATCCCTCAGAGGTATGCACGAGTAGGTTTCATTCAAACTCATCCATGGAGCGAGCTTGTTTCCCTGCTATCAGTGTAGCCTCTTCAGGCTTCCAATCCATCTGGGGCTCTGCTTGTTCCTCAATATGACCCTGGCGTCTCTCCCACTTCCCCCAACCCCATTGCTTGGTGGCTGTCTTTCAGCTGTCCAGGTTTCAGGGTTAGCAGTCCCACCTTAAAATAGTTTTCTTCTGTCTCCAATTTTAAGATGTGTGTTAAAACAAGCTACTTAACTAAGCTTCTAGTCATGGTTGCTAATGGCTCTTTCTTTGTATCAATGTCAAATATTCCTTTAAATATCCTGCGTTACATTTTGTGATGGTTTACTATATTACTGGCCCTTTGTAAATGCAAGTTTGTTCACGGAGCAATCTTCCCCTTGTTCAGCCCAGACCACTCTCATTTCACCCCATTAAAAGAAAGATGAGAAAAGACCATTAAGGCTCATCATCACTCACCTTATTGATCAAACACTACAATTTGATTACTCCTACCCAGTCTCTGCTAAACCTAACTCTTGGCGCAAGACGCAAAATTAATGCCTATTTTTGTCTGAATTCAGGAACTCGTTGTAGAATTGAAGGCACAAATAAACTGATCACTGTAGAGTTGTAGAGTCATAGAGATGTACAGCATGGAAACAGACCCTTCGGTCCAAATCGTCCATGCTGACCAGATATCCCAACCTAATCTAGTCCCATTTGCCAGCACCTGGCCCATATCCTTCCAAACCATTCCTATTCATATATCCACTCAGATTCCTTTTAAATATTGCAATTTCGACTGAGTGAAGATGGCTTTGGTAACCTTACAGAAACTCAACCTTCTCTCTATAGAAAGGAGAAACCTCAGGCATGAGAGTGCTCTTTCTCTGGTACAGTTCCAAAATGTGAGCCTGTGCATTAGTAATTTGTACTGTAACGTGTACAGTGACTGTTGCTTCAAGGGCAGTGCAGTAAGACTTTAATGAAATTCCATTTTGCAAACTCTCTGCCAATGTCTAATTTTAATTTCTTTCGGAAAAAGAAAACACTATCGTTCAAACCACAACCGCCCCACCACAGGAACAACTCTCTCTTTGTCTTCAATACTGAAAGTTACAGACTGTAAAACATTCACATCTGCAAGGGGTCAACCCTTGGTGCAGATACCACTGTCTGAATGATTGCATTTACCACACCTCCTTTGTGTGCCATTGGTACATGGAGACCAAGGATTCCAGTAAACTATAAACATATTTACACATCAGCTTAATGTGATGCATGGTTTAAACCACTGCTGGATCTGAACGGATGCTACATACTAACTTGTGGTTTAAGTGATTAATCCCACATTGTTTAAACGCAGCACCACACTGGCATCCACTTGTCACCATATGTTTTTAAACAACAACAATTTGCATTTATCGTGATACCTTTAACATAGAAAACATCCCAGAGGGCTCTTGCAGAGGCGGAAACAGAGAAAAAGATATCGAGACAAAGGATTAGTGAGATTAGGATCGGGGACGAAATGCCTTGTCAAGGAACAGAAAATGTTGGAGAAACCTGAAGTAGTTTAGGGCGGCACAGTGGCTCAGTGGTTAGCACTGTTACCTCACAGCACCAGGGACCCGGTCTTGATTCCAATCTTGGGTGACTGTCTGTGTGAAGTTTGCACATTCTTCCCGTGTCTGCGTGGGTTTGCTCCGGGTGCTCCAGCTTCCTCCCACAGTCCCGAAGATGTGCAGGTTTGGACCTCAATTAGGCAGTTGAAGTTGAATCCTGCGCTGGTGTGGTCCCAGTCGGGTGCTGCGCTCACAGGGAATACTGACCCATCAATTGGGGGTCTTAAACCCTAGCCCCACTTGAATACAGCACAGTGAGGCTTTGTCAGTCAAACTACAACAGTGCTCAATCACCCTGTAGTAAAGACAGAAGGGAGGAGAACAGGAGCAGAAAGATCATTTAAAGCAGACCAGTGTGTCTCAAAATGGGACATTTTTTGTCATAATTAACTACAGGAGCACAATGGTAACATCACTGGACTAGTGGAGTTCAAATCCCACTACAGCAACTGGGGAATGGAAATGAATGAATAAACCTGGAATAAAATGACAGTCTTGGTTACTAAGGACCATGAAATGATCAGATTGCTGTTAAAAACCCATCTAGTAAACTCCCGTCTCCTCCTGCAGTGTGGGAAATCTGTCATCCTTTCCCTGTTTGACCTCTGACCCAGAGCAACGTGGCAGAAACTTTACCCCAAAACCGTGGGTGTCCCTACAACTCATCAACAACAGCAATTTGGGGGTGTGGAGGGGTTCTCACCACCACCTTTGAAAGGGTAGTAGTTGTGGGCAATAAATAGCAAGCAGAAGAGTGCCAAATATATTTGGAATACTCAACATGATGTTGAATATTTAGTGATAGGAATAGGGTGAGTCATGGTTAAGTGTTAATCCCACACGGACATTTCTAACATGTGGTAGTGTAAACATGCCTCCTGCCATCTGGTATCCTAGCTGTTCAACTCAATACAGCACAGAGAGGGGCCCTTTGGCCCAAACTGGTCCATGCCAATCAAAATGGCCATCCACTCTAACCCCATTTCCCTGCACTTGGCCCATATCCTTCTAATCATTTCCTATTCATGTATTTGTCCAAATGTCTTTTAAATGCTGTTAACGTACCCACCTCAACCACATATGCGTACCACCCTCTGTGTGAAAAAGTTGCTCCTCAGGTTCCCTTTTATTCTTTCCCCTCTAGTCCTCGATTCCCCAAACCTTGGGAAAAAGATTGAGTGCATTCACCCTCCCTATGCCTCTCGTGAATTTATACATAAGATCCCCCTCAGTCTCCTATGCTCTAAAGGAAAAAGTCGTAGCTTGTCCAACCTCTTTCTATAACTCAGTCCCTCGAGTCCTGACAACATCCTTGTAAGTTTCTTCTGCACTCTTTCCAGTTTAATAACATCCTTCCTACAGCAAGATGACCAAGCCTGAACACAATACTCTATGTGTGGCCTCACCAACGTCCTGTACAACTGCAACATAACTTCCCAACTTCTATACTCAATGCCCTGACTGATGAAGGCCAGTGTGTGGACACACCAGTCGCGTGGAACCGAAACCTTCCATCTCTCTAATCAAAGTGCCAGGCCAGAAATGTTCCCATCACTGTTAACAGTCACGTCCATTTTAAGGCAGAAATGCTTCGCTTTCTACACATTTTCTAGGGACACTAAAATACGGGCCTGGGGGTGCTCTGGGAAATGGCAGAGAAACAGGCCAGGAACTCGCGTACAACCATATCTGAACGCTCAGCAGAACTTTGAGAGTGGGCAAAGGTGAGGACTGCAGATGCTGGAAATCACAGTCTAGATTAGAGTGGTGCTGGAAAAGCACAGCAGGTCAGGCAGCATCCAAGGAGCAGGAAAATTGACGTTTCGGGCAAAAGCCCTTCATCAGGAATCCAGATCTAATCCTTCATCTAATTCAGAGCTTTGAGAGTGGCCCATTAAAGAGTTAAGCTCAGCACTGAAATGGTTGGAAAGTAAACAAAGAGAAAGCACGAGGTGGGACAGTTCACACTGCAAACACAAATAGAACATAAGAAACATGTCAGCCCCAGACCAGTAAAGGGGGTGGGGGGAAGGTTTTGTTTTTACAGCAGCTCACTATTCTCAAGCAACTGGCAGGCTGAAAATAAAAAGCCAATTTCGAGTGTATCGGATGTGGTTAAGGCGAGTGGAAGCCAAGAGGAAGCACAGGGTGGAGAGTGGTAAGTCTGGACCATACGTGATATACCACACTGTGTTACAACAAGCGGAAATACGTTACCTTGAAACACACTACAGCGGCAAAAGAGGGAGCAAAAAAAAAAGGCTACTGTCACCAAGTAAACTGGCAAACATCTTGAGAGAAGGAAGGAAGCTAGTGAACGGCAGACTAGTATGTATGAGCCAAAGGGGTGTTAATACATGTCACTGCTCTCCACAGGCCAGCAGGATGTGGGCTCACGGAGGCGTGTGCAGCCAAATTGAAACCGCACAGCACATTTTTCATCTGCAGCCGGTTAGGCAGCAAGCAGCACGCTCTCAGCACTAAGCTGATGAGCAAAGTTAGAAACAGCAGATCCCCCTAAACCTGCCTCTTAGCGTGTGGCCTTAGCCATCTCGGTCTCCCTGCTGATGTTCTCACCGTCTCAGCCCCAGCTTCTCGATGCCTCGAAAGGGGAGAGTGAGAAACGCTGCCCCCGCAGGCCATTCGCATCAGTGCTGTCCCTTTATCAGTGCTTCTCCCCCACTTCGCTGCTTTTCTCAGAATCTCATAAGTCAGTCCTACTTGCTTGTGTCGCTGCGATCGTTTGCATGCTCCTGGGGTAATCTGGATCCAGCAGCTTCATTTTAAGGGAGTGCACCCTGTAATGGCCCACATGAAACTATTTCTCCTCCGTTTGTTTTTAAGAGCAGAGTTTGCGAATGAGCCAAGGACCAGAATAACCAGCAGCCCAGAGGAGCACAGGCAATGGCAAGTTTGACTCGGGATACGTACACAAGTTACTCTGTAACTGCAAAGTTAATCAGTTTATCTGTTCAATAAACCTACGCAAGGAATGAAGGGATATGGACCAACGGCAGGCAGAAGGGATTAATTTAATTTGGCGCCATGTTCGGCACATGGTGGGCCAAAGGGCCTGGTCCTGTGCTGTGCTGTCCTATGTCCTAAACCAGCTCGTAATTTGGGCGGCACGGTGGCCCAGTGGTTAGCACTGCTCCCTCACAGGGCCAGGGACCTGGATTTGATTCCAGTCTCGGGCGACTGACTGTGTGGAGTTTGCACGTTCTCCCCGTGTCTGCATAGGTTTCCTCCGGGTGCTCCGGTTTCCTCCCACAGTCCAAAGATGTGCAGGTTAGGTGAACTGGCCATGTAAATTGCCCATAGTGTCAGGGGTAAATAAAGGGTAGGGGAGTGGGTCTGGGTGGGTTATGCTTCAGAGGGTCGGTGTGGACTTGTTGGGCCGAAGGGCCTGTCTCCACACTGCAGGGAATCTAATCTAATCTGATCTTCAACTACGTTGTAGCCAGGCAACTCAGTGAGCCAATATAAGGGCTGTGAATGAATTTTTTTTAAAGTGGCGATTCAGTGTTAAGGAACACAATAGGAGAGTAGAACATCTTTTTCAATTCCATTTTAATACATAACTCCTGGTTCCCAGGGCCATCTGCCACAGAAAAGAGTTTCTCCCCAGTAACATAGAAAGTAGGAATTTCTAATAGGGAGATCATGTTGTAGCTGTACAGGACATTGATGAGGCCACGTTTGGAATATTGTGTTCGATTCTGGTCTCCAGCCTATTGTTGGTAAACTTGAAAGAGTTCAGACAAGATGTACAAAGACGCTGCCAAGTTGGAGGATTTAAGCCACAGGGAAAGGCTGAAGAGGCTGGGACTGTTTTCCCTGGAGCGTCAGAGGCTGAAGGGTGACCTTATAGAGGTTGATACAATCATAAGGGGCATGGATAGGTTAAATAGACTTTTTCACAGGGTAGGCGAGTCCAAAACTAGAGGGCATAGGTTTAGGGTGAGAGGGGAAACGATATAAAAGGGACCTAATGGGCAACTTTTTTCACGCAGAGGTTGGTGCATGTATGGAATGAGCTGCTAGTGGGAATGGTGGAGGCTGGTACAATATTTGAAAGGCATCTGGCTGGATACATGAATAGAAAGGATTTAGAGGGATATGGGCCAAATGCTGGCAAATGGGACTAGATTAGTTTAGGACATCTGTCAGTATGGACGAATTGGATTGAAGGGTCTGTTTCCGTGCTATACATCTCCATGACTCTGTGAATTAGGGAGGTGAAGTTTGAGAGTAAACATCACTATAGTTCAATTTGCCCCAAGCTTTTATATCTGTGCTGTAAACTGTGTAATACACATTACACAGAAAGTGGCATTAAATAAATATCGAAGGTTGGTCTGAGGTAATTCGCACTAAAGTATAACGAGAACTCTCTTCGAACTGAAAGAGATAGAAAAAGCTTGCAACCTCCGGTACCTGACATGACCATCGGACTCTTGGATTGCTTTCCAGGGTAAAGTGTTGCAAAGCAGCAGCCAATTTGGGCACAGCAAATCACGTGAACCAGCAAGAATAACCAGAT
The DNA here is from genome assembly GCF_037043375.1 of Chiloscyllium plagiosum. NCBI lineage: Eukaryota > Metazoa > Chordata > Chondrichthyes > Orectolobiformes > Hemiscylliidae > Chiloscyllium > Chiloscyllium plagiosum. The sequence continues at coordinate 9,758,121 of NW_028270175.1, forward strand.
CACTTGTACTGTGATGTTACCTGATGGATTAATATTGACCAGAACATCTTGAAAATCTCCCCTGCACTTCTTCAAAATAAGGCACTGAGATCTTTCACAGCCACCCCAACAGGCAGATTAGAATTAGATATTGTTGCCCCGTGTACCAGAGTATAGGAACGCAGGAGTCCAGTGAAAAACGGTCAAAGTCGCCATTCTCCAGCGCCATCTTGGTTATAAAAACCAGAATTTTTCAGAAATAACAGAGAGCCAAAAAGGAAGAAAAACATTCGGATCACAAAGTTGAAAGTTGTTCTCTCTGTCAAGGTTGTTTGGAATGCACAGCCACTGATGCAGCCACGGCCTGGACGGACCAGGTCAGTCTGCAGGTCTTGTGTTGGTCACCAGGGTGAGCTACGTTCTGACCCACTCTTGCTGCTAATACCATTCTGCCTTCGATCGCCGGGAGGAACCATATCCGCCACCTCTGATTGCGCCGTAAGGAAGCATATTCGCTGCTTCTAGTCGCCGGGAGGAACGACAATGGCCACCTTCACCTCTGACAGTGCAGTGCTCCCACAGCACCATCCTGAAGCATTTGCCTAAATGAAGATCTCACATGACCAAGAATGTCATGACTCAAAAGGCAAACATACGAGCAACCTGCCACACTGCAGCTAACTAGGGATGGAAGACAAACTGCAAGATGAAATGGAAGAAACTTCCTACTTTGAAACTGTTGTACATCTGGCCAACACATACATACTCTGGGCACCATAGAACACTTTCTTTCACCTAAAAAGCTCCCTATTTCCTGCAAAGCTCAAGTTCTAGAATTCTTCCATAGTATTCCAGCACCACTCAAAACAAACAAAAATGATTTATCATCAAACCTCAAATATGAAAATAACTTCTGAATAATTGTAAGATTTTCGCAATAGTTTATTGGGCAATGTCATCTAAAAGATGATTTCCCTCAGATTTTCTATATATGCTACATACATATTTAGAAGCAAAACAAGACAGAACTGGGCCAACCCTTCAGTTTATTCACTCAATGTTCTGTTCCGAGACAATGAATCAGATTTTCTGCATTTGCTGGATCATTGGACACACTTGCTTTATGGAAAAATGCAGCTGAATATCTTGCCTTACAGTCCAAAGACTACACTCATACCTCCTTCAAATATCCGTCCTGGTCTGATAGTCTGGCAAATAAAATACTTCAGCTTTGTTTTAAGTCATCATGTACTTTTCGTAACTGTACCTGGCTCACACCATTTCAACTTACAAAATGCCAGAGTGCAGCAGTGAGACCCCTTGGTACATCAGACTGATTGAGAACTTTGATGGTGAGGCCATAATGGAGACAGTATTAACATTGGCCCAAGTGTGGACAGTGCCAGGAACTCCATTACCAATGCACGGGAACATTTTCAACATTACAATAGGGGGACAGAGATCACGGCTGCTGCTCAAAATACCACCCCAAGCTGAAAGTGCATGAATCCATGTGGATTGTCAGGCCCAGGGACTTGGAGAAAGTGAGGACTGCAGATGCTGGAGACCTTCAGGAAGAAGGGCTTACGCCCGAAACGCCGATTCTCCTGCTCCTCGGATGCTGCCTGGCCTGCTGTGTTTTTCCAACACCACATTTTTCAGGCCCAGGGACTTTCCAATTATAAAAACTAGCTCTGCGCCAACAATGCCACATTTAGGAAGCAATGATAGTTGGTGCCCTTATTCCTCGGAGATTCGTCAGCAACAATTTTTTGCTGCCTTTTGTTTTGTATTGTAAAGAAACAGTGTCACAGTCCCACTCTGTGTAACAGGCTTTCTCTAAAAAGGTAACAGGAGTTAAACTGGCTTAGCTTAATATGTGTAGCAAGGTAAGAGTTGGAATCTTTAAAGAGGAAGTAACCAATCATTGGCTGAAGCGAAATTTATAAAAGTAACCAAAACAAGATTTCATAATGGCCGTGTTTGCAAAAAGTGATACAATTGTTTAAAGTGTTGACAAGGTTGATGCAGTGGATGTGGTATATGTGGACTTTCAGCTCGGTTTTGGCAGGTGAGGCTGCTGGAAGCTATTGGAGAGGATTAACAGACTTACTCTTGAAAAAGCAGGTAACAGTGAAGCCAAGCTGCTTAAACGGGCAAGAGAGTGTGTAGAGTTTAAAGACAGCTTCTTAGAACTGCTGCAGGAAAGTAGTAATAGATCAATTCTATTCTGGAACTTTTGATTAGATTAGATTAGATTACTTATAGTGTGGAAACAGGCCCTTCGGCCCAACAAGTCCACACTGACCCGCAACCCACACAGACCCATTCCCCTACATTTACCCCTTTACCTAACACTACAGGCAATTTAGCATGGCCAATTCACCTAACCTGCACATTTTTGGACTGTGGGGGGAAACCGGAGCACCCGGAGGAAACCCACACAGACACGGGGAGAATGTGCAAACTCCACGCAGTAAGTCGCCCGAGGCGGGAATTGAACCCGGGTCTCTGGCGCTGTGAGGCAGCAGTGCTAACCACTGTGCCACCGTGCCGCCCACAAACTTCTTTTGTTTACTGCCAGTTTCTGAGTGAGAGGTGCAAATGAAACTCAGAGCACACAGGAATCACCAGGACTCATAGTACCACTGCCTTCACAGTTATCATTTAGAAGGAGGTCTGCAATGTACTGAGACTAAACCATGACAAGATTTTCTCCATTCTCCAGATTACCCATTATTATATATCATGTGCTGCATTATCAAATGTCACATGGCACCAGGTTATAGTTCAACAGGCTTATTTGAAAACACACGTTTTTGGTTCAGGAGTGGGACAATAACCTGGTGTCGTTTGACTTCTGATCTTCTCCATCCCAGTTTAACATCAGCACCTCTACATCATCACATTACGTTATATTACCGAATTCATCAGCAGGAGTTTCAATAGTAATTGGAACATCACTGGAAATCACTTCCAAATGATGCACACACTATGAATCTCCAATGATGGTATCAACCCCAGGATTAGATTAGATTTCCTCCAGTGAGGAAACGGGCCATTCAGTCCAACAAGTCCACACCGACCCTCTGAAGAGTAACCCCCTCAAACCCACTACCTTCCGACTAATGCACCTAACACTACGGGCAACTTAGCATGGCCAATTCACCTGACCTGCACATCCTTGGAATGTGGGGAGAAACTGAAACATCCGGAGGAAACCCACGCAGACACAGGGAGAATGTGCAAACTCCACACAGACAGTCACCCAAGGCTGGAATTGGATCTGGGCCCCTGGTGCTGTGAGGCAGCAGTGCTAACCACTGAGCTACCGTGCTGCGCCCAAAGGATGCTAAATTACACACAAATATAACAGAGTACGACTGACAATCACAAAGTACTTGACATGTATCCATGCAAACGCAATTGAATAGAAACAGCCCAAAAAGAATAGCAAGAAAACTGCAGAGTATTAGTCACTCATCAACAATAAGCAGACTTGATGAAGTAGTCAGCAACTATAATCTGTGATTAAAAACTCATCCGTAAGAGAAATTGGAAGGAGAATACGAGAGAGTGTGGAATCATTGTCAAACTGGGTTAATTTATGGCAGATGTTAGAGAAAGAAAAATGCTGAAAAGACACCTCCTCATAAGGTCACCCCTCAATCTCCTACACTTCAGTCATGTTGACGCTGATCCACTCCCCCCCCACTCTGTAAAAGGATGAGAGATTGGGGTGGGGGACATTGAGAGTACTGGGAAGACACTGGGAATACTGCAAGCGAGTAACTCATCTCCCAACTCCTCAAAGCTTGTCCACCATTGACAAGGCACACGTCAGGAGGGTGATGGAATACTCAGATGGGGTAGTGTGAATCTGGAACTCCCTGTCTTTAAGTGCGGCAGAGCTGAAACTCTCATAGCATTTCGATAGGCACTTGTGAAGCCAAATGCTGGAGAATGGGATTAGAATAGTTCGGTGTTTGTTTTTGACTGACATGTGATGGGCTGAAGGACCTGTGTGATACTGCAACATCTCTATGACTCTAAGCACAGCTTTGAAAGAGTTTTTTCATAAAATGCCTCCCGTGGGGAAACAGGCCATCAAGTCCACACTGACCCTATGAAGAGTAACCCACCCAGACCCATTCCCCTATGCTATTACTCTACATTTCCCCCAACTAATGCACATAACCTACACACCCTGGACACTATGGGGGCAATTTCCCATGACCAATCTGCCTAACCCGCACATCTTTGGACTGTGGGAGGAAACTGGAGCACCCAGAGGAAACCCACGCAGGGTGAATGTGCAAATTCCACACAGTCAGTTGCCCGAGGCTGGAATTGAACCAGAGTCCCTGGTGCTGTGGGGCAGCAGTGCTAACCACTGAGGCACCGTGCTGCTTATAGTTAAACACTCATTTAGCAAATGGACAAACAAACGAAAGTTCTTCAGCATTCACCAAAAAAAAAGGTGCTATTTGCAGGATAGAAACACAGCAGCCCCCACAAATTAATCTTTTCAGCATCAATCAAGGTGCAGGCTTACTTCCAGAATGAAAGGCATGACTGGAATGAAGGTGTGGGTACAGTCGGAGAGCAGAGTCAGTGCACGGACACAGTGTAATCGCAGAGGGAAGAAACGGGCTGTGGGCACCAACCTGAAAAACAAATTCAAGGCAGAAAATAATCACTCCTGTTCCCCAACAGTATTAATCGTGTACACACACACGTGTACACACGCACACGTGTACACACGCACACGTACACACACACACACGCCTGCGTTGTCTTTATTACAGGGTTATTACATAAAAGAAGGCATGCAACAAATCAGCTTAAACCTTTAAGGCTGCTTTGGTCATTTTTAACCCCGATTCCAATAAAATTTAACGTGTAAATGTTTCACATTTGCATTTGAAATGCATTTTATTTTATTAAGTCCTGTCACTGGATTTATCTGCTCATTGATCCTTCTCCTCCTCGGCTTCAGATTAATGAGTGTAGCTGCCTGGTGGACCAGGAGGGCACAAGATGATAATTACACATTTAACTGGGCCCTGAATGTTGCCTTTTTTTTTTTATAGAGTCCCTTGTGTGGAAACTGGCCATTTGGCCCATCGAGTCCATACTGACCCCACTGAAGAGCATCCCACCTGGACCCACCCCGCTACCTTATCCTTGTTACCATCCCGCATGGCTTATCCACCCAATGTAAACATCCCTAGGGGAACACTATTGGCAATTTAGCATGGCCACTCCACCTTAACCTGTACACCTTTGGACTGTGGGAGGAAACCGGAGCACACGCAGACAGGGGGAGAACGTGCAAACTCCACACAGACAGTCGCCCAAGGCTGGAATCGAACCCGGGTTCCTGACGCTATAAGGCAGCAATCGAGAGTGTGGTGCTGGAAAAGAACAGCAGATCAGGCAGCATCCGAGGAGCAGGAGAATTGATGTTTTGGTCATAAGCCCTTCATCAGGAAAGAGGCTTGTGGCCTGGGGCTGAGAGATAAATGTGAGAGGGGTGGGGTTGGTGGGGAGGGGGAAGGAAGCTGAGAAAGGGGGATGAAAGTGAGGGAGAATGTGATAGGTTAGAGGGGGAGTGATGGACAGGTCCGGAGGGCAGTGCCGAGTTGGAGGCTTGGGACTGAGATAATGTGGGGGGGGGGGGGAAGGGAAATGAGGAAGCTGTTGAAATGCACATTTATCCTGTGTAGTGGCAGGGTCCCAATGATGAACATGATGCGTTCCTCCTCCAGGGGTCGGGTGGTAACACCTTGGCGATGGAGGAGGCCCAGGACCTGCATGTTCTTGATGGAGTGGGAGGGGGAGTTGAAGCGTTCAGCCACAGGGCAGTGGGGTTTGTGGATGCGGGTGTCCTAGAGATGCCTGGGAAAGTGTGGCTCTGAGCTGTGAGGCAGCAGTGCTAACCACTGAGCCACCGTGCCACCCTTTAATTAGCCTTATTTTCATATTTGGTGTCATGGCTTATCAGCAGTTGTCAGAGTCACTGGTCTGCTCTCGGCCTCTTGACATCACCGAGGGGTAGATGGGAGTTTAATTGGGATAAGTGCAAAGTATTGCATTTCGGGAATACAAACAAGGATTGGTCTTATACAATTAATGGTCGGGCCCTGGGAAGAAGAGAGTCCTAAGGACTGAGGGACATAATTCTTTGAAATTTGCATCACGGATAGACAGGGTGGTTAAGAAGGCATTTAGCACACTTGCCTTCATTGAGTATAGAAGTTGGGACATCACGTTGTACAGAAAATTGGTGAGGTCTCTTCGGGAGTACTGTGTACAGTTCTGCTCACCCTGCTATAGGAAGGTCATGGCATTAATCAACTTCAGCCTCCCCACTACTCCTGACCCACTCCAATTTGCCTATCGGACCAAAAGATCCTCGTTAGATGCCATATCACTTGCCCTTCACTCCTCCCTAGAACATCTTGACACCAAGAACAGCTACGTAAGAATCCTACTCATTGACTACAGTTCAGCCTTCAACACTATTATCCCCTCGAGACTGATAACTAAACTTAGTGATCTCGAACTAAGTCCCACTCTCTGCAACTGGATCCTTAGCTTCCTGACCCACAGGCCACTATCAGTGAAGATTGGGGACAATATTTCATCCTCACTAGCACTCAACACTGAAGCCCCCCAAGGGTGCACACTCAGCCCCTTACGGTACTCACTGTATACCCATGATTGCGTTGCCAAATACCAGTCTAATGCCATCTACAAGTTCGCTGATGACACCACCATGGTCAGTCGAACTTCAGATAGCGTCAAAATAAACTACAGAAGGGAGGTGGAAGACCTAGAAAAATGGTGCACTGAGAACAACCCAGCTCTCAATACCAGCAAAACCAAGGAACTCATTATTGACTTTCCGCAGGATGTAACTCATGCCCCCCTACACATTAACAGGACAGAGGTGGAAAGAGTGGAGAGTGTCAAGCTCCTAGGAGTGGTCATCCATAACAACCTTTCGTGGATGCACTGGTTACAAAGGCCCAACAACGTCTCTTCTTCCTCAAGGAAATTTGGGCATGACGGTGAATACCCTTGCCAACTTTTATAGGTGCACCATCGAGAGCATTCTGACTGGATGTATACCGCCCCCCCCCTCCCACCCCTTCTCCGGCCTATCACCTTCACCTTAACCTCCTTCCACCTATCGCATTCCTAACGCCCTTCCCCCAAGTCCCTCCTCCCGACCTTTTATCTTAGCCTGCTTGGCACACCTTCCTCATTCCTGAAGAAGGGCTTATGCCCGAAATGTCGATCCTCCTGCTCCTTGGATGCTGCCTGACCTGCTGCGCTTTTTCAGCAACACATTTTTCAGCTCTGTATCACTAAATGGCAACTGTACCATTCAAGATCGGAGACGGTTACAGAGAGTGGTGAACTCAGCCCGGACAATCACAAAGGCCAACCTCCCATCTATAGAATCCATCTACCAGGCCCGCTGTCAAGGAAAGGCCGTCAGCATTCTCAAAGACCCATCCCACCCTGGCAATGTTTTTCTACAACCTATACCACCAGGGAAAAGGTACAGAAGCCTGAACACACACACCAGCCGGTTTCGAAATAGTTTCCACCCTACTGTTGTTAGAATACTGAATGGACTCACAAACTCTTAACATTCGCCTGTACTTGTGTTTTTGTTTTTGCCGCTGTTTACCTACTAGTTAAATAGCATAGATAAGTAAATATGTGATCTGCCTGTATTGCTCGCAAGACAAAGCTTTTCACTGTGCCTCAGTACATGTGACAATAAATTTAGTTCAATTCAGTTTCCTCTAATCTCCTGCCCTTTACCTTAAATATGCCCCTGCTTTTTGGTCCCTTAATGAAGGGGAAAAGCTCCTTCTTATCCACCCCATCGATGCCCCTCAGAATTGTATATGTCACAATCAGGTTCTCCCTCAGATGTCTCTGCTCCAAGGAAAACAATCCAGTCTGCTTTGTCTTTCTTCAGCACGGAATCTCTCCAGTCCAGGCAACATCATGGTGAACCTCCTCTGCATCCTCTCTAATGCAATCACATCCTTTCAGTCAAATTATTTGTTTATTCATTCAACATTGAGGACATCACTGGCTAGAACAGCATTTATTGCCCATCCCTAATTGCCCAGAGGGCTGTTAAGAGTCACCCAAATTGCTGTGGGTTGGGAATATCTGAGCAGGGAGATCATGATAGAGCTGTGCAAGATGTTGGTTAGGGCACAGTTGGAGTACTGTGCGCAGTTTTGATCACTGGGGGGACGCGGTGATGGCCGGGTGGAATTGTCACTGTACTGTTAATCTAGAGACCCAGATTAGGCCAGGCCAGATAAGGATTGCAGTTTCCTTCCTTAAAGGACATTAGTGACCCAGATGGGTTTTCCCCAACAATTGGCAGTGGTTTCATGGTCATCATTAGACTCTTAACTCCAAATCCTTATATCAAATTCAAATTCCACCATTTGCCAAAGTGGGATTCAAACCCAGGTCCCTAGAATGTTACCTGGGTGTCTAGATTAATAGTACAGCAACATTACCAGCCAGCCATCAACCCCCCCCCCCCCCACCCCCCACCCCCCCAACCTTGATCAGAACTGCACATAGTGCTCCAACTGTGACCTAACCAACATCTTACACAGCTCTAACACTCATATACTCAATGCCTCGACTAACAAAGGCAAGTTTTCCATTGGCTATTTTAAACATCTTGCCCTGCTGCCCTCAAGAATCTATGGCGAGTCCAACAGTGTATTGAGTTCTCTCCTTGCCTTGCTCGCCTGCCCTAAATGCATCACCTCACAGTTATCAGGAATAAACTCCACTGTTCAGCCCTCTTAGAGCACATGGCTTCCATCCTTGTTATTTATCCACCCCCTCCCCCCAAGCATTTCCATTCTCACTCGTGGTTCCCCTTTGACCAAATATCCAGTAGCCTGTTCTAATACTTCATTGACTCCGGGCCAGGTTCTAACTCTGTTAACAGGTTTTGAGCAAGTCAGCATCAAGCCCTCAGGGTCAAACCTCGTTTAACATTGCTTCTGTGAAGTGCCTTGAGACAGTTCACTACATCAAAGGCGCTATATCAATGCACAGTGTAAGCGAATTTAACAACCACCATTGGTTAAGGTGGCAGCTGCAACCACGCATATATTTTTGGAGTAGTGCTCACCTTCACATTGAGAGGAGACACTAAGAAGATGAAAGGCAACTAGGTTAAACATAAAGCAGAGATACACACTTCTTTTAGAGATCAGGTTATTATCACAGCAGTAAACTGTTCTGTGTGTTTGATGAAGTTGCTACTGGAAAATTCACATGTTTACAGTCATACTGCATGAGCATAAAGTGCACAGAATTGCTCAGCTGAAGGAGACAGAAATTTCCCTCCATTGACCAGCAAGCTATGGGTTAATCTTGGCTACACTCCCCCATAACCGACCTCGTAATATTAATCATCAATTCCTTTTAGCCGCACTGCTTGTAATTAAGACGAGTGTCAACTTGCATCACAATCTCGCCATTTCTTTTCTCATGGAAAATAAAGATGACCCATTTGTAGCCCTCAGTGTTGTAGCCAGACTGTTCGTCTCGCTGGAAGAAACGACGTACTCCTTCAGTTAAACAAAAAAATCACACGACACCAGGTTATAGTCCAACAGGTTTATGTGGAAGTACAAGCTTTCAGGGCACTGCTCCTTCATCATCAGGTAGCTAGTGGGGCAGGATCATAGGACACAGAATTTATTGTAAAAGCTCAAAGTGTCATCCAACTGATGTAATGCATTGAACAAACCTAGATTGCTGTTAAGTCTTTTATCACTTTGAAAGGGAAGGCGGGTTTCGATTAAAGACTTAACAGCAATCTAGGTTAGTTCACTGCATCACAAAGTGTGACACTTTGATCTTTTACTATAAATTCTGTGCCCTATGATCCCGCCTCACCGGGTACTTGACAAAGCAACAGCACTCCGAAAGCTAGTGCTTCTAATTAAACCTGTTGGAGTATAACCTGGAGTTGTGTGATTTTTAACTCTGTCTACCCCAGTCCAACACTGGCTCCTTCACATCATTACTCCTTCAGGAAATAGCTGACAGCATTCAATTCACACAAAGCAGAAACATCTAGACCGGAGTTGGACATGCTAAAATGTATGTAACAGGATGGGACCACAGCCCCAAGATTTAGATAATGGGGAGAGATTCTGTACACAAGATGGGTATTCCATGGAGTGTTGTGATTGAACATTTTTTGTTTTGGATTTTGGATGGAGTTGAAACACCAGGACCTTTTCCAGCATAGGAGATTGGGGTATGACCTTTTTGAGGTTTAGAAAATCATGACGGGTATACATAAGGTGAATGACAGGAGCCTTTTCCCTCAGGTGGGGAGAGTTCAAGATGAGCGGACAGGTTTTTTTTTAAGGTGAGAGGAGCAAGATTTAGAAGGACAAGGGGTAACTTTTTTTACACAGAGATTGGTTCGTGCGTGGAATGAACTGCCAGAGAATGTGGTGGACGCAGGTACAGTGACAAAACTTAAAACATTTTTCATTCGTTTGAGAAGAGGAAAGGTTTGGAGGGATATGGGCCAAGCGCAGGCAGGTGGAACTAGTCTAGTTTGGGATTATAGTCGGCATGGACTGGTTGGACCGAAGGGTCTGTTTCAGTGCTAGATGACTTCATGAAAAGATAGAGAAGAGAAATATAAGGTGACATAACTCTAAAATCAGACTGAAGTCATGCGGGAAACATTGCCCATCCATCAGGTGAAGAAAAGAGTGGAACTCCATTCCAAAATAAAAAGCAGATCGTAACTCAATAATTTCAAATACACTGTTGCTTGACATGTCAATTTTAAGGGATATGGAGCCAGAGTGGATGGGATTAGGACACCGATCAGTAACGAACTCACTGAATGATAGGCCTTGTTAACTATCAGCACAGGAAGTTTCGAGATATTTTCTTTCGGAGCACATGACCAAGGAGGTGTATTTTTAATGCAATCACAGCTCAGCTGCAAGGCCACAATCTCAAGCCTCAAAATCCAACATGCGCCTGTCCAACATGCTGTCTGCCCAATGCTCATTGGGACTCTTCTGGTAGCTGGTGAGGCATTGGTACATACGGAGCACATAGCAGCAAGCCCTTTGGCTGACTGCAGATGTTTCACAGGAACATGTTGTGCGTATCCAAGACTCACTCTCCAAATAGAACAAAATGTCCATGCACCTAAAATGCACGTTTCAAACAGAGGTCACAGTGTCAACATTAGTTGAAGGGTAATAGTCTCAGGATGACTTGCAGTCCCATGCTGTCATCCATTTCCAAAGAGAAAGATAATTAAGATAAATTTGTAGTTGAGGAAGTGGCGTAAGAGGAAGAGGCAGAATGCTTGCTATACTGGAACTGTTCAAGGATATTATTGATTGGGACAGGATGGGTGAACTGAGCTGAAGCCATTTTCCTTCCAGAGTGTAAATTATAAATGGCAGAGCAACAGCTGAACTGGGCGTGGGAACACCGGAACAGTCCAAAGAAAACAGACAAGACAAAAACGCTAGAGCTAAGGAAGAGGTTTCAAAAAAGAAACAAAACCAACAAAAAGGAATGATTGAAACAAAGCATGTGAATCCAGAAAACACCCAAATGAGAGCTGGAAGCCTTACGAACGTGGATAAATGGAGAGGAACAAAATTGTAATTGAGGATCGACAAGTTCAATATTTCTAGCTGTGCAACCTGCAGGAAAGACAGGTAAAAGGGAGAAAGGATGGCAGTATTGGGAAAGGAACCTATCACAGCACAGAATATGAAAGTACTCTACACAGTTATGTTAAAATTAATCCACATTCAGTTAAGAGCAGGAAGGGAAATGTGGCAATTCTTAAGCGGACTAGAACCGCCAGACGATAGCTTCTCGATTGGGAAAATTTGCAGATGGTTGCCAAGATGTCGAGAACATAGCAATCACAATGTGATTTCAATTGCAGGCGAGGTAGGGAACGTTTGTAAAATGCACTAAGACTGTTTCATTCCTGGACCAACATTTTTTTCTGCACTGACAGAGAAAAGAGCACTGTATGCATTTGCTCTGGGAAATGGAAGGTGGACACACACATGCTGTAACAGTAGGAACACAATTTGGAAATATCAGCTCCGATAGGATTCAATTCGGTTTAAGAATAGAACAAGGTAATAGAGAGTCAAAGGAGAAAGTGCAGGATTGGACAAAGGCTAAAAATGAAAAAGCAGGAAGGGATTTGGCTTGATGTAACTGGGTAGAAATCTGGGCAAAGACTGAACTGTAGAGAGAGAAACAGAAAAGATCGCAATATTTAAGATCTGCCTTCGAGAAGAGTGCTCCTTTGGATCTGAGTGTAGTTAAGGTAACGTGCGTGGTTATAAGGACCAATTTGTTTCACCCGAGGGCACTTTAAGAATCCATGGGAGTGAATTTCCAATGGTTTCCCCCCCCCCCACCTGCTCACTGTCGTCATGGCAACAAGCTACTGAAACAACAAAACATACAGGAATTTACCCTTCCCCGAATTCATACCAAATTAGCATCCAGCTAACTCCACATGGGACAACAAAGACAAGGCAATGTGTGCTTGCTGAGGGCATGCCGCGATGGATGTACATGAAGGAACTGGCTGGTTGTACTGACCAAGGGAATACTGTGGATATAAAGTTGGGGGATTTTGGGGGCATTCAGTACAAGGTCTCTCGGAAGGCTTGTTCTAGACAAATGCCCCATGAGATGACATAGCAGGTTGGCAACAGAGCTGTCGGACTGACTGGAACCAAAGGGTGATGCTTAACGCTTGAGCTGGAGAACTGCTTGCACGTCGTGCATCCCAGGGGTCAGTAAAGGGTCCTCACGGACTTGGACATTGAGAGTGCGATACGAAGTTTGCTCACTACACTAAAGAAAGGACTTGTAAGACACATGGAAGGCCAAAGGAGACCTCAGGGGAACACCACTTAGCAGGACGGACAAGACAGGAGTGGATGCGATATAAATATTCAGAAAGCATGCAATGATGTCATTAGGAGAGGCTGGGGCTGTTTTCCCTGGAGTGTCGGAGGTTGAGGGGTGACCTTAAATAGGTTGATAAAATCATGAGGGGCATGGATAGTGTAAACAGACAAGGTCTTTTCCCTGGGGTGGGGGAGTCCAAACTAGAGGGCGTAGGTTTAGGGTGAGAGGGGAAAGATTTAAAAAGTATCTGAGGGGCAACTTTTTTCACGCAGAGAATAGTACGTGTATGGAATGAGCTGCCAGCTGAAGTGGTGGAGGCTGATATAATTATAGTATTTAAAAGGCTTCTGGATGCATATATGAATTGGAAGGGTTTAGAGGGGCATAGGGCCAAGTGCTGGCAAATGAGACTAGATCACAATGGGATGTCAGGTCAGCATGAATAAGTTGGACTGAAGGGTCTGGGGGGGGGGACTAGTTTAGTTTGGGGTTATGATTGGCATGGACTGGGTGGACCGAAGGGCCTGTTTCCCTGCTGGCTTGAAGGGCAGAATGGCCTACTCCTGTACCTATTGTCTAACTGTGCCCTGCTGTTCCAGTCCTTTTTACCACTAGGGAGCAACAAGAGACAGCAGTGTATTTGTGACTCCAGTCCCTTTGGCTCATTCTTCTGATGAAGACAATGACCACCAGAACCACGCCATCGTCCACTTTAAATAAGCAACGTACCAGAGAGACCGATTCATCACACACTATTGCCCGCATGGGACTAAGATGGCATTTAGACACACCACGCTCCCAGGGAATAAAATCACTCTTCACAGATAGTGAGCCAACATTAAATCAGAAGCAGCTACAAGTATAAAAACAACAACAGCTTAAAATTTGCAATTATTACTAAACTGCTCAAGGAGGAAAATGATAACTGGACTACAACAAAGTGCGTCCCTGATTTATCCTTGGTGCAGCTGAATTGAAATAAACACACAACTGATTTAACTTGCTTGACTACTCCACTGAGGATTGCGCTGTGCAGTGGATTAAAATAGACAACGTACAACTTTGGCTGCGATAGCCCTTTTAATTATTTATTCAGAAATCTGGGACATTTTACACAGAAGAATAATCTTCGACTGCCTCTAAAACGTGGCAGTACTCTGCCTCTTCCACTGAGTGTGAACTAGTTGTTCAGGAAGGGGTTCCACTGCAGCTGGGACCGAGCTGTTAGAGAGAGAATCAAAGTGAACGGCTCCAGGAATGAGGAGTCTCACTGAGGAGGTTAGATTGAAGACATTGGGACTGCTCCTCCTGGAGGAGGAGGCAACTGACAGGAGATCCAACCGAGGTGTTCAAAATAATGAGGTTGCTGTGTAGGGCAGATAGGAAGAAACTGCCCCCATGGGTAAAGGTACCATAGAATCCCCACATTATGGAATCAGGCCCATCAAGTCCATACCAATCTTCCGAAGAGTATCCCATCCAGACCATTTCCCCCGTCTAATGCACCTGACCTACACATCCCTGAACACTATGGGCAATTTAGCATGGCCAATTCACCCTAACCTGCACATCCTTGGATTATGGGAGGAAACTGGAGCACCCAGAGGAAACCCAAGCAGCATGGTGGCTCAGTGGTTAGCACTGCTGCCTCACAGCACCAGGATCCCAGGTTCGATTCCAGCCTCGGGCGACTGTCTGTGTGGAGCTTGCACATTCTCCAGTGTCTGCTTGGGTTTCCTCCGGGTGCTCAGGTTTCCTCCCACAGTCCAAAGATGTGCAGGTCCGGTGAATTGGCCACGCTAAATTGCTCATAGTGTGACGTGCATTAGTCAGAGGAAATGGGTCTAGGTGGGTTACTCTTCGGAGGGTCGGTGTGGACTGGTTAGGCCGAAGGGCCTGTAGGGAACCTAATCAGACACGGGAGAACGTGCAAACCCCACACAGTCACCTGAGGCTGGAATCAAACCTGGGTCCCTGGCGCTGTGAGGCAGCAGTACGAACCACTGTGCCACCAAGAACAACAGGGCACAGATAGAGTCATACAGCACGGAAACAGACTCTTTGGTCCAACCAGTCCATGCTGACCATAATCCCAAACTAAACTAGTCCTACCTGCCTGCGCTTGGCCCATATCCTTCCAAATCTTTCCTATTCATGTATTCATCCAAATGTCTTTTAAATATCCACATCCACCACTTCCTCAGGAAGTTCATTCCACACATGAACCACTCTGTGTAAAACAAAATGCCCCGTCCCCGCATCTTTTTTTATTTCTGTCTCTTCTCATCTTAGAAATATGCCCCTTAGTCATGAAATCTCCTACCCGAGGGAAAAGATACCTGTCATTCACTTTCTCTATACCCGTCATGATTCTATGTACCTCAACAAGGTCACCTCTCAGCCTCATACGCTCCAGGGAAAAAGTGTTTCAGCCATTCTAATTTCTCCTTATAACTCAAACCTTCCATGTGGGAATGAAATGCAAACCAACCACAACTTGTGGTTTGGGGTTGGAATGTAATGTCTGAAAGTGTAGTGGTGGGAGGCTCATTTGAGGAATTCAAGCAGGAATTCGATGATTATTTAAGTAGAAATAATGTGCAAAAGGCTGGAGAATGGTGCTAACCTCACAAAGCCAGCATTTGTTTGCTCGTGAACTGTGTTTTCGCAGTAATTAAAAATTCACCACACATCTGGAGTCACATGGAAGGGTGGCTCAGTTCCTTCCCTGAAGAACATTCACCAACCAGATCAGTTATCAACCTGGTTACGGTGTTCCATAGAACCCTGACAGTGTGGAAGCAGGCCATTCGGCCTGTTGAGTCCACACTGACCCTCTGAAGTCCCCACCCAGACCCGCCCCATCCCTGTAACCCTGCATTCCCCACGGCTAATCCACCTAGCCTGCACACCCCTGAACACTACGTACAATTTCCCCTGGCCAATCCACCCTGACCTGCACATCTTTGGACTGTGGGAGGAAACCGGAGCAGTAGCTGTCTTTTCCCTGGGATGGGGGCTTTCAAGACATGGGGACACATTTTAAAGGTGAGGGGAGAGAGATTTAAAAAAAGACAAGGGGCAATTTTTTTTTTTAAACACAGAGTGGTTAGTGTGCGGAATGAACATGCAGAGGATGTGGTGGATGAGGCATAGTTACAATTTGGATAAGTTCATGACTAGGAAAGGGTTTGGAGGGACATGGGCCAGGAGCAGGCAGGTGGGACTAGGTTAGTTTGGGATTCTGGTCAGTTGAACCGAAGGGTCTGTTTCCATGCTGTATGGCTCTATGACTATGACACAACACCGATGATGTATCTAATAAGGGGATAAACACAGATTAGATACATCGAGGATCATGTAGCTGACATGTGCAAGCATCTCACAAAAGACTGAGGAAGAAAGTGTGACATGGCAAATGAAAATTAAGCACCTTTCTCTAACCATTACCACAGAAACACAAAAAAAACAGGAGCAAGAGGCTGTTCAGCCCTTCGAGCTTATTCCATGATTCAATACGATCATGGCTGATCATCCAGCTCAATAACCTGAGCTTCCTGCTTTCCCCCCCACAATATCCTTTGACCTCTTTCGGGACACTGTCCAATGTTTAGGCCCTGACTGTTCTCTGTGGTTGTTGGATAACTGCTGATTTGGTCCCCATGGGTGTGATGGTTTGAGGATTCCCACCCCCACACTCGGCAGCAGCCATGTTCCCCCTCAGCTTCCTGGTGGCTGGCTGAGCTCTCACTGTAGCTGCAGCTTCAGGGATGTCAAGGAGCCGCACACGACGGGCTGTGCGCATGGACCGGTGCGGCCGGGCTGTGCGCGTGGACCGGTGCGGCCGGGCTGTGCGCGTGGACCGGTGCGGCCGGGCTGTGCGCGTGGACCGGTGCGGCCGGGCTGTGCGCGTGGACCGGTGCGGCCGGGCTGTGCGCGTGGACCGGTGCGGCCTGGAAAGAGCATTGCTCAGCAGCTCAAAGCCAAGCGGTGGAAATCTGTGAGCTGGAATCGCAGAGACAGGAAATCCCAGTTTCCAACTTTCAAATCTGGTCCCCAGGCTGAAGGAATGTGGATTCTGCTCAGCTCAAAGTGTGGCCTGCGAAGCCACAGAGAGAGTGGGGGAGAAGCCAAGCCACATTTCAGCACCGTTTTCTCAAACACACAGGCACAGTGTCATTTTGCCAGTCACAGGCATGGATGGCCAGAAACTGTTCAGCATTCCAAAGCCACTGGGACCTTTGGAGAAAGGAAGGCCGGCTCGTTCACGATAACAAACAGAATGGACAGAGAAAAGTTGCGGAAAATTCCTCTCCGACTCCCCAAAGGGAAAGGAGGGAGCCCGAGGGAATCACAGCAAAGCATGGATACCAGGGGGTCAAAGGGGAAGGTACGGTCACCACAGTCTTCTCAGAGCACAGAGAGCTCTCTCGTTACAGATTGAGAGAGCGAGTGAGAGTATGAGAGAGAGAGAGCGAGCGGGCAAGCAATATAGAGAGAGAACGCAAATGAGCAAGAGATAGAGATAGAGAGATAGTCATAGAGGAAGACGGAGAGAAAGACAGTTATAGAAATAAACAGAGACAGACAGGGAGAGACATCACTCAGCAGCCTATAGCCAAGAGGTGGAACACTGAGCTCAAATTACAGGGGCAGGATATTCCAGGTTCCAAGTTTGCAGAGACACAGAGCAAGACATGCGAACAAGTGAGAAATAGAGATAAAGGGAGAGAAACAGAAATAGGGATAGACAGAAAGAGACAAAGACAGCAAGAGAGACAGACAGGGAGAGACATCACTCAGCAGCCCAGAATCAAGTTGTGGAACACTGAACTCAAATTACAGTGACAGGATATTCCAGGTTCCAAGTTTTCAGAGAGAGGGAGAGAGAGAGCAAGGGAGAGAGAGAAGGGACAAAGACAGAGATGACGAGTGGTGGTTTAATCTGAGGTGAGGGGAGAGGTCGAGAAGGACAGTCCTTCCGGTAACCTCAGCTGTTACGGGAACAAAACCCACGCTGGTGACATCACTCTGCATCGCAAACTAGCCATCCAGCCAACTGAGCTAACCGACCCCACCAAGTAATACCCAGGCCAGAACTACCGATCAGATCCTGGGTGAAAGGTCAAACGATGTGACATCAAGTTGCTTTTACTAACATCATCGTCACTTAACCTCCCCCCCCCCGCCCGCCCTTCTGTGCCAGCCCAGTAATATCTGGCAATGTTGAGATCTCAGTTTGCTTGCTCTTGGTTTGCCTTTACAGGCGTGTCTAGATTGGGTCCGTAAACGGGAATGTGGTGGAAGAGCGTGGAGTAATTCTGCAGTGAATTATCTGAGGTTACCCGGCTGGAGGGAGAACAGAAACAACAAAAAAAAAACCACACTGAAGGCACGTTGTGAAACTTCCACTCTGAGTTCAGGCCTCCCAACCATCAGTATTAAACCGGGGTCGGGGGAGTTCCCCACAATTCAAAGTAAACAGATGATTTGAAATGAGGAGGTGGTTTAACCAGGGGAAGTTACCAGGGTCCTCCCTCAGTACATGAGGCACGTGGGCAGAGCTTCCTGTTTGAAATGCAACCCCTACAGGCCACCATCCTGTTAGAAACCAAAACACCACCCACACTTTCAAATCACCTCGTGGCCGTTTTCCAAACATCTCCGCAGTTGCTAGATGGCTGCCAGCTCTCACAGGGCTCTCCAGTGGGAGGCTGTGGGCAGCTGGCCCTAACTAGCCAAGAGCAACCCCAGTGCAGGAATGTGATGTGGTGGCAGCGAAGCCTGGACGGGCACAGACAGTCTCTCTCCCTCAGGTTTCACTCAATAGCTGGCACTGACGTGGACAGGGTGGAGACGCTCAGGAGGGCTGGCTGGTTCACTCGGATTGGCCACGTCCTTGAGATTGCTCGGGCTCTGGGTTCAGCTGGTGAGGCCTCGGAGTCCCCCTCCCCCTCCCCGCAGCATTGCTGCTGCTTTCCTGCCATTCTCTTACCCGTCACTCTGAGCGTCTGGGCGGGTAGGGGTGCCCGACAACCAGGCAAACTTGTGGGCAAGTTTACAAAAAGGAATTGGTCCGGGGTGCACGGTTTGGTGGGGGCAAGAGAGGGAGGGATGGAGCGAGGACAAGAGAGAAGGGGGAAAGGAGGGCGAGAGAGAGGGGGTAGGGAGGGTGAGAGAGACGGGGGGGGGGCGAGCGGGCAGGTTTATGAGAGAGAGAGAGAGAGAGAGAGAGAGAGAGAAAAAAGGCAGAGTGAGGTGGGAGACAGGATGTGTGTGTGTGGGGTGTTGAAATAGGGAGAGACGTGAAGGTGAGTGAGAGAAAAAAAATGAGTGTGCGTGTGTGAGAGAGTGAGAGAGAGAGAGTGAGAGAGAGAGAGTGTGAGAGAGTGAGAGTGAGAGTGAGGGAGTGAGAGAGAGAGAGAAACAGAGACAGAGGAGGGGGAGGAGGGTGGGGGGGGGAAATGGGGGAGGAAAAGCATTGCTATAAGAAATGCATAATATTGTTGATGCTGGTAGCACCTACAGAGAGAGAAACAGAGTTAATATTTTGAATCCAATGTGACTGTTCACCAGAACGGTTCTGAAGAATCAGGTCAGACTCTGCTCCTCTCTCCACTGAGGCTACCAGACCTGCTAAATTTCTCCAGCATTTTCTGCTTTTATTTCTGACAGAAGTGACTAATCTCTTAAGGCAGGAGTTTGCCCAGAAGTGGATGCACAGGACAGCGAATCAGAGCAGCACAATTCTCCTGGATGTTAAAGGTTAAGGCTGAAGATTATTTCTCTGCAATATTCAGCATGCCTTTTGCCAAAGGCAGAAGTTCGTGCTCGGTCAGAATTGAAAACAGCCTCCTGAATACATTCACTGGTCTCCTTCTCCTAACAACAGGCAACGTAACCTGTCGTGTTAGATCCTGCTATTACCAAGACCCAGATCTACAAGGAATGCTGCAGAAAACACGGTTAGCATTCACAACACTCGAGTCAACCTCCCCCCTTGATGCCATTTAGAGATTGAACAGCTAAGCAAAAACAAGGGCAAACCCTGATTGTAAATGCTCCTTAATTGTCTGGATTAAGAGGCAGTTTCTTCTGATCACCAAACAGATAGGGTCAATGTTTTTAACAAACGTACAAAACATCGCTACCTGGTATGGCAACTGCACCATTCAAGATCGGAGACGGTTACAGAGAGTGGTGAACTCAGCCCAGACAATCACAAAGGCCAACCTCCCATCTATAGAATCTATCTACCGGACCCACTGTCAAGGAAAGGCCACCAGCACTCTCAAAGATCCATCCCACCCTGGCAATATTTTTCTACAACCTCTACCATCGGGGAGAAGGTACAGAAGACTGAACACACGCACCAGCCGGTTTCACAACAGTTTCTACCCTACTGTTGTTAGATTACTGAATGGACTCTCAAACTCTTCACATTCGTCTGTACCTGTGTCTTTGTTTCTGCTGCTGTTTACCTATTATTTACTATCTATGCGACTTAACTCTGTGATCTGTCTGTATTGCTCGCAAGACAAAGCTTTTCACTGTGCCTCGGTACACGTGACAATAAATTGAATTCAATTCAAATCAAAACATAAGAAAGCCTTGCATTTGTGTAGCACCTTTCATGACCACCTCAAAACACTATACAGCCAATGCAGTAGTTTCATTGCATAGCTGGGGAGTGTGCTTTTGTTTTTGTGATGCTGATCAGGACACAGAGGATACCTCCCCTGGGACCGTTTACATCCATCCAAACAAGCCCTCAGACAAACAGCAGCATCTCCAACAATGCAGTATCCCATCAGAGCTAAATTTGTGTGGCAGCCTACATGTTTGTACCCAAGCCCTGGAGTGGGACTTGAACCCAGTACGCTGTAACTCAGAGCTGAGCACACTGGTCATGGAGCTAGAGCTGGTATATACACTTCTTCAGGAATTCCTGAAGAAGGGCTTCTGCCCGAAACGTCGATTCTCCTGCTCCTTGGATGCTGCCTGAGCTGCTGCGCTTTTCCAGCAACACATTTTTCAGCTCTGATCTCCAGCATCTGCAGACCTCACTTTCTCCTAGTACATACACGTCAGAGACGAAAATGTACCAGTCATTATTAAAGCGTTCACATCTAGTGCTGACTGGAGTTCTGTCAGGTGGCTTTTCATATTTGTAACGTTTCATATTTGTTACAAACAGTAGATTCATCACCGATTCAACATTTACAAAGTGATTCCATTTCAGAAACTGTAAAAGTAAGGAAAATGTGGATCAAGATGCCAATGTTTACAGCCAAATCAGACAAAGGTGGTAAATGGTAGGAGGTAGGATTCCAGCTCTTGTTCAAGATTTTATTGCTCTCTAATGGGTTACAAGTCCCAGGCCTGGGGTTACACTGTCAGAAAACCTTGGCCCTGTATCTCTGGGCCTTTCAGGTGGCACAAACTGATGTCTAAAAGGACGGTACCAGAATCCAGGGCTGCAACTTCTGGGGAAGGTCGAACAGGTCGGGGCCTTCTCTAGAAGTGAGAAAGCTGAAGGTTTACTAATTAAAAAACCACAGAATCCCCACAGCGCGGAAGTAGGCCATTTGGCCCATCGGGTCCACGCTGACCCACCCAGAGCTGCCCAATCCTCAATTCCTGTAACCTGGGATATCCCACAGCTCGCCTGCACGTCTCTCAACACTACAGGGCAATTTAGCCTGGTCAATCCATCTAGTTTTAGGAGTGTGGGAGGAAACCGGAGGACCCAGAGCAAACCCACGCAGACACGGGGAGAATGTACAAACTCCACACAGACAGTCGCCCGAGGCTGGAATCGAACCCGGGTCCTTGGCGCTGTGAGGCAGCCGTGCTGACCACTGAGCCACCGTGCCAGCCCGAGTACTAGCACTTCAAAATCACAGAAGGATTTGAGTGCAGCAGGAGGCCATTCAGCCCATTGTGCTTGCAATACTTTTTCAAATGAACATCACCGCCAAAAGCCAATTTGCTGTTTCTCTCCATATCCTCGCCAGTTCTTTTATCCAAATAGTTATCCAGCACTCTCTGAGCATGGGATCTTACGTGGGAAACAGATCTGATGGGGCCCTTTTGTGAAGGGCACCAAACCCAAAGGACTTAAAACACCAAAAAAAAAGCCCACTGAAGAAGTCAAGAGAAAGCTCATTCCTCAGCGCGATGAGAATATGGCACTTTCTACCACATTCAGGTGAAAAGCCAAGATCTCTTTGAAGATAAACCGTTGAGCTTTTGACGGAGAAGGGAACGGAAGATAACGTTGAAAGAGTTTGATGATGTCGAGTTCGAGGACACACAAATACCGGCAGAAACCAGATGGGCTGAATGGTCGGCTCGTCTCCAGTAAGGCTCGCGCAATTTGTACAGCTCACCTACAACCTCGGGATCGAGGGTGACCTTTTCCGCTCGGGTCATGTGGGTCGTGAGGTGTGTTAACAGAATGACCCTGGAACTGCAGGCCCTGGTGCAGGAAGTGCTTGAGGAGGTTGGGGGGTGGGGGCGTGAGCAGAGTAGGATTCTCAGGTTCTCACACACCCTCTCGCTTGGCCTCTATCGGGTTGGAGACCCTCAACACAATAGACCCCACCCCTCCCCCAGTTCCCGCAGACTGCAGCAGGAAATAACCACGAGTCACTGGATTCTTCTCGGGCACGAAGGATATTCTGGAAGATTCTTCTGCACTCCCCGTCATAATGAAAGCCTGGAGTGGAGAGTTCATTCTGGGAGTCACGTGGAAGCTGTGGTCAACCTGACCCAGCTCAGTGACTGAGCAACGCCTCAACACCAGGGGATCGGGTTGGAGAGAAGATGCCGATAATGGAGCTGGTGCCCGGACAGCGGAATTTGCACAGGCCTCGCTGGTGAATTGCCCAGGGCTTTGAGACATCTCAAAAGGCTGTGCCGACACACTGTTCAACTCAAGCACCTATGACCTGCCCTTGGGAGAGGAGGCTCCCACAATATGGCAAAGCGATTCCCACTGTGCAGTGGCTCACTGTGGATTCACCAACTTCAGGGAGAAGAGTTAAAAATCACACAACACCAGGTTATAGTCCAACAGGTTTAATTGGAAGCACACTAGCTTTCGGAGCGCCACTCCTTCATCAGGTGATTAGTTGTGCAGTGGGAGCAGGTTGGAGGAGGACTCTCTATTCCCTCTTGTGATTGGTACAGATAGCTAGCTGCAAATCACTGCACAGTTACTCTCAACATACTCGGTTCATGGAGCTCAGCAGTCAAATATTCCTGAAGAAGGGCTTTTGCCCGAAACATCAATTTTCCTGCTCCTCGGATGCTGCCTGACCAGCTGTGCTTTTCCAGCACCACTCTCTTGGCTCTAATCTCCAGTATCTGCAGCCCTCACTTTCGGCCAGCTCCTGACGTAGTCAGACTGGACTTTGGGGGTGGGGGGCAAGTCACCGCTGACTATGTAACCATTCCGTGGTACGGGGGCACTAATTTTGTTAAAATGGTGGGAGGGGCAGCTTCACAGAGGAAGCAGCCTTCACACGCTTGCAACAGGTCACCTTCATAACAAGAGGAATTGAGTATAGAAGCAAAGAGGTGCTTCTGCAGCTGTACAGGGCCCTGGTGAGACCACACCTGGAGTACTGTGTGCAGTTCTGGTCTCCACATTTGAGGAAAGACATTTTGGCTATTGAGGGAGTGCAGCGTAGGTTCACGAGGTCAATTCCTGGAATGGCGGGATTACCTTACACTGAAAGACTGAAGCGACTGGACTTGTATACCCTTGAGTTTAGAAGACTGAGAGGGGATCTGATTGAGACGTATAAGATTATGAAAGGATTGGACACTCTGGCAGTAGGAAACATATTTCCACTGATGGGTGAGTCCCGAACCAGAGGACACAGCTTAAAAATACGGGGTAGACCATTTAGGACAGAGCTCAGGAGAAACTTCTTCACCCAGAGAGTGGTGGCTGTGTGGAATGCTCTGCCCCAGAGGGCAGTGGAGGCCCAGTCTCTGGATTCATTTAAGAAAGAGTTGGATAGAGCTCTCAAAGATAGTGGAATCAAGGGTTATGAAGATAAGGCAGGAACAGGATACTGATTAGGAATGATCAGCCATGATTATATTGAATGGCGGTGCAGGCTCGAAGGGCTGAATGGCCTACTCCTGCACCTATTGTCTACCTGACAACAGCAACTGCACTGCATTGGCTTATAAGTGCTGTGGCATGCCATAAATGGTGCTACATCAATGCAGCCTGCTTCTCCACACAGCCACCATACCAACTGATGTTGAGAGTAGTGTTTGGAGATCTGTTGACATGATTGGTGTCCATGATATTTTAAAAGTGAGGAATGGGCTGAGAGACCACCTAGTGATGGCCCTTTTGAAGATGTTTTGTTTGACAGTTTTTGTTGTGGAAGACAGAACTCCACAAGACAGACAGACAGCCCCTCCCAGACAAACCCCAGTTCATCAAATATAGCAGCAGGACAGACAATTTTTTTTCCAAATGCACTGTAGAATAGAACGTGATTCTACACACAGACATTCACTCACACACACCCACACAGACACACACCCCCACAGACACACACCCCCACCCAGACACACACCCCCACCCAGACACACACCCCCACCCAGACACAGACCCCCACCCAGACACAGACCCCCACCCAGACACAGACCCCCACCCAGACACAGACCCACACCCAGACACAGACCCACACCCAGACACAATACATTCACTCAGACACATACTTTCACAGTCACAGAGACACACACGCACAGACACAGACACACACTGACTTACACACACACAGGCAATTACAAAATACATTACAACTGCAACTACACCTGAAACAAATACTTTTCTGATTGAGAGGGACTTAGGGACGTTCTAAATGGCCTGAGAGATGCCAGAAAATGTGAGTTCTCTATTTCTCCATTTCTTTCATGATTGTTTCAGACACACACACACACCCCCACCCACACACCCACCCACACACACACACACCTACTCACTCTCTCACAGACTTCAGTTTGACTTGGGGAACCGTGCGCACTGTGCAAGATGATTCATCTGTGCTCTCCCCACTGCATCTCCAATAGCTCAGGAGGATTTACTGGGTCACCTCCACTGGACCCCACCATATTACCCCTGACCTGGGTCACTTCCGATTGGGATTCCAAGGTAATGCCGGGACAAACGGAGGCATGGTGAATGACAGGGAACAACCCACCGAGCGAGCAGAGATCACAGGACTCTGCAGAAGCTGTTAGCATTGGGAACTCACTTGGTGAAACTCATCAGGGTCAAACCTTGTCTACATCATGCCCGTCACTACACAGTGACATACAGCACATCAATACAGGATTCTGTACGGACACGTCTGCCGTCAGGTTTTCCCAACGCAACTTTCCAAACGCCACGTTGGACCACCGCATTTCACCAACTCACTGCAACAACAGCTTTCATTTATATAGCACCTTTACTGCAACGAACAGTCTCACACTGTCCCACTGTCAAATAAAATCTACTGTCCAGTCGTCTGACGGGTTATTTGGGCAAATGACCGTCAGCTGGGCGAGAGAGATGGGATTTAAGGAGAGGCTTGGAAGAGGAGCGAGGGAAATGAGGAGGTGAATTGCAGCTGTGGATGGGACAGACACAGCCAGCGAGAGTCACAGAGTTATAGAGCACGGAAACAGACCCTTTGGTCCAACACATCCATGCTGACCAAGTTTCTGAAATGAAACTAGTCCCACTCACTTGCATTTGGCCCATATCCCTCTAAGTCGAGAGAGTGTTGCTGGAAAAGCACAGGTCAGGCAGTGTCCGAGGTGCAGGAGAATCGACTTTTCAGGCCGGACACCTTCATCAGGAAAGCCCTGATAAAGGGCTCTGGCCCAAAATGTTGATTTTCCTGCCCCTTGGATGCTGCCTGACCTGCTGTGCTTTCCAGCAACACTCTCTCAACTCTGATCTCCAGCATCTGCAGCCCTCCCTTTCTCCATAATCCTCTAAACCTTTCCTTTAAAGTCCCTATCTAAATGCCTTTTAAATGCTGTACCTGGACCTCCATTCACCACTTCCTCTGGCAGTACCTTCGACACACTATCCACCCTCGGTGTGTAAAACTTACCCCTCGGCTCCCTCAGTCATGTACCACATGCCACACAAACACTGAACAAAGGGAACTTTCTCAGCTCTGTGAACCTGCCTCTCCATTCCCTATGATCGTGGCTGATTGTCCAGCCCAGTTCTTGGTTCCCGATTTCCCCCGAGATCCTGTGATTCCTTACGCTATAGGAATATATCTAACTCCTTGTTGAGCATTCAATGTTTTGAGCTCAACTGCTTTCATAGAACATAGAACATAGAAGAATACAGCGCAGTACAGGCCCTTTGGCCCTCGATGTTGCGCCGATCCAAGCCCACCTAACCTATACTAACCCACTATCCTCCATATACCTATCCAATGCCCGCTTAAATGCCCATAAAGAGGGAGAGTCCATGACTGCTACTGGCAGGGCATTCCATGAACTCACGACTCGCTGAGTGAAGAACCTACCCCTAACATCAGTCCTATATCTACCCCCCCTTAATTTAAAGCTATGCCCCCTTGTAATACCCGACTCCATACGCGGGAAAAGGTTCACACTGTCAACCCTATCTAACCCCCTAATCATCTTGTACACCTCAATCAAGTCACCCCTAAACCTTCTTTTCTCTAATGAAAACAGCCCCAAGTGTCTCAGTCTTTCCTCATACGATCTTCCTTCCATACCAGGCAACATCCTGGTAAACCTCCTCTGCACCCGTTCCAGTGCCTCCACATCCTTCCTATAGTATGGCGACCAAAACTGCACACAATATTCCAGATGCGGCCGCACCAGAGTCTTATACAACTGCATCATGACCTCAGGACTCCGGAACTCAATTCCTCTACCAATAAAAGCCAGTACGCCATATGCCTTCCTCACCGCACTATTTACCTGGGTGGCAACTTTCAGAGATCTGTGTACATGGACACCAAGATCCCTCTGCTCATCCACACTACCAAGTATCCGACCATTAGCCCAGTACCCCATCTTTTTGTTATTCTTCCCAAAGTGAATCACCTCACATTTAGCTACATTGAATTCCATTTGCCACCTTTCTGCCCAGTTCTGCAGCTTCTCTATATCCTGCTGTAACCTGCCACATCCTTCCTCGCTGTCAACAACTCCTCCGACTTTCGTATCATCCGCAAACTTGCTCACCCAACCTTCTAACCCCTCTTCCAGGTCATTTATAAAAATGACAAACAGCAATGGTCCCAAAACAGATCCTTGCAGAACACCGCTAGTGACGGCACTCCATGAAGAAACTTTGCCATCAACTACTACCCTCTGTCTTCTTCCATCCAGCCAATTCCTAATCCAAACCTCCAGCTCACCCTCAATGCCATATCTCCGTATTTTCTGCAGTAGCCTACCATGGGGAACCTTATCAAACGCCTTACTAAAATCCATATACACCACATCTACCGCTTTCCCCTCATCAACCTCCTTCGTCACCTTTTCAAAGAATTCAATAAGGTTTATGAGGCACGACCTGCCCTTCACAAAACCATGCTGACTATCCTTGATCACATTATTCCTATCCAGATGTGCATAAATCCTATCCCTTACAATTCTCTCTAAGACTTTGCCCACAACAGAAGTGAGACTCACCGGCCTATAGTTACTAGGGCTATCCCTACTCCCCTTTTTGAACAAGGGAACCACATTTGCTATCTTCAGTGGCAGAGAATTCCACATGCTCACCCCTGACTGGGTGGAGACATTTCTCCCCATCTCGGACCCCCTCCCGCACCCCTCCCGGTCCCTGTCCCCATCCCCATCCCCCTCCCCCTCCCCAACTGGTCCCTGAAGCTGAAATGAGCGACCCTCCTGCCAGTGGACCTGAGGATGTGTAGATCAGCTGAATCTCACCGACTGGGGAAGCAGCTACAATGGGCTGAATGGCCTGCCCTAGCTCTTAAGGCATCAATTGTCATGAACCCAGGCAGGTCTTTGGTCACAATCCTGATGTCAGGAATTGTCGATGGTAGAGGAGTCCCCCGACTTGCTCGGCCTGAATCCGGATCAGATTCCGGCCGGGCTGGATTCTGACGATTTCAGCAACTGCTGGAAGAGCTGAAGGTGACGGGGAGAAGCCACAGCCTCCTCCTTGTTGGCTCTAATCAGGTTTGGCTGTAACGTGGACGGCAGCTGCTTCAGTCAGAGTCACGTCGGATCTCGAGTGAACGGCTGAACTTCAAACCCACCGTCGGTCACAGCTGGAGATGGCGTTAAGGAGCTCCTGCTCCCCTCCGAGGAGTTCTGAGTAACACACTCAGACCCATTTTATTGAATTAGCCAGAAGAGGACAACATGAAAGTCTACCATCTGCAGCTGGCTGTCCAGAATGCTCTGGGACCTTGCATTTGACCCAAAGACTCATGAACAGCCTCCTCTAGCACATCTCCCTGTCAGAAACTCTCACTGCACAAAGATACCATTCCAATGACAAAACTGAGATCCGTCTTTCAATCCAGACCTTAAAGCAACTTCACCTGATGGACACCAATGAGGATAGAATCAATTAATCCAAACTAGAATTTATACTGCGGGGGAATAAAAAATCAAATGGACTGGAAATCATAACCTGAGATGCTCAATAGGGGCTGTCACATCTCATTCACCTGGAGAAAGATTCAGTTGGGTTTCAAAGCAGAACCCACCTTGATGTTTTCCATTCTTTAAGCAGAGCTCCTTGTGCCTGGTTCAGAGCTTGAGTCATAACTCAATTCCTACAGCTCCTGAAACGCTGACAGTTCATGCTCTGCTAATTTTGCAGCTTTCCTTGGGACCTGCGAGACTGTATCGCCAACCACAAGCAGCCACTGCCCCCTGGTGCCACTGCTCAGTACTAACTTGGGTCAATACTCTGACAGGGGCTTTGAAAATAACCAACGTGCGCATGACACTCCATCGGACAATGACAACCCCACCCCCACCCCAACAACTGAAAGAGAGGAGTGGGAGGGGTATTGAAGGCCGGACCACCATCCCCTCAATATTTATAAACACTGCACTGAGAGGAAAGGGAGCACGAGGCAGGGAAGGGGTGTTGGGGAAGTCGAGCAAGGAAGGGAGATGAAAGTGGAGCCTCAGTGAAGGGTTGGGGAAGAGAAAGTGGGTGGAGGGGCCGGGTGAGCAAGGAAAGGCAATTGAGGGAGCAGTAAGAGAGGGGGTAAAGGGATTGGAATACATGGCAGTGAAACAGGGTGCAGAGCAATGGGAGGAGGGCAAGGATCATAGCCAAGGACCAAGGGCCGAGAGGGTGAGGGTGGGGAGCGCAGGTCAGAGAGAGGGGGTGAAGGTGGGGACGCAAGGCCGAAAGAGTGGGGGCGAGGGTGGGGACGCAGGGCCGAGAGAGAGAGGGGGTCGAGGGTGGGGTTGCAATTCCGAGAGAGAGGGTGTCGAGGGTGGGTCGCAGGGCCGAGAGAGAGGGGGTGAGGGTGGGGACGCAAGGTCGAGAGAGAATGGTTGAGGGTGGGGACGCAGGGCCGAGAGAGAGGGGGCGAGGGTGGGGGCGCAGGGCCGAGAGGGCGGGTGCGAGGGTGGGGGCGCAGGGCCGAGAGGGCAGGTGCGAGGGTGGGGGCGCAGGGCCGAGAGGGCGGGTGCGAGGGTGGGGGCGCAGGGCCGAGAGGGCGGGTGCGAGGGTGGGGGCGCAGGGCCGAGAGGGCGGGTGCGAGGGTGGGGGCGCAGGGCCGAGAGGGCGGGTGCGAGGGTGGGGGCGCAGGGCCGAGAGGGCGGGTGCGAGGGTGGGGGCGCAGGGCCGAGAGGGCGGGTGCGAGGGTGGGGGCGCAGGGCCGAGAGGGCGGGTGCGAGGGTGGGGGCGCAGGGCCGAGAGGGCGGGTGCGAGGGTGGGGGCGCAGGGCCGAGAGGGCGGGTGCGAGGGTGGGGGCGCAGGGCCGAGAGGGCGGGTGCGAGGGTGGGGGCGCAGGGCCGAGAGGGCGGGTGCGAGGGTGGGGGCGCAGGGCCGAGAGGGCGGGTGCGAGGGTGGGGGCGCAGGGCCGAGAGGGCGGGTGCGAGGGTGGGGGCGCAGGGCCGAGAGGGCGGGTGCGAGGGTGGGGGCGCAGGGCCGAGAGGGCGGGTGCGAGGGTGGGGGCGCAGGGCCGAGAGGGCGGGTGCGAGGGTGGGGGCGCAGGGCCGAGAGGGCGGGTGCGAGGGTGGGGGCGCAGGGCCGAGAGGGCGGGTGCGAGGGTGGGGGCGCAGGGCCGAGAGGGCGGGTGCGAGGGTGGGGGCGCAGGGCCGAGAGGGCGGGTGCGAGGGTGGGGGCGCAGGTCAGAGAGAGAGGGTGTGGTGGGGACGCAGGGCCGAGAGAGAGAGGAGGCAAGGGTGGGGACGCAGGGCTGAGAGGGAGGGGGCGAGGTTGGGGACGCAGGTCAGAGAGAGGGGGTGAGGGTGGGGACGCAGGGCCGAGCGGGCAAGGTTGGGGGCGCAGGTCAGAGAGAGAGGGTGTGAGGGTGGGGACGCAGGTCAGAGAGAGAGAGAGAGAGTGTGAGGGTGGGGACGCAGGGCCGCGAGAGATGGGGTGAGGGTGGGGACGCAGGTCACAGAGAGGGGGTGAAGGTGGGGACGCAGGGCCGAGAGAGAGGGGGTCGAGGGTGGGGATGTAATTCCGAGAGAGAGGGGGCGAGGGTGGGGACGCAGGGCCGAGAGAGAGGGGGCGAGGGTCGGGGCGCAGGGCCGAGAGAGAGGGGGCGAGGGTGGGGGCGCAGGGCCGAGAGAGAGGGGGCAAGGTTGGGGACACAGGGCTGAGAGAGAGGGGGCGAGGGTGGGGACGCAGGGCTGAGAGAGAGGGGGTGAGGGTGGGGACGCAAGGCCGAGAGGGCAAGGGTGGGGGCGCAGGTCAGAGAGAGGGCGCGAGGATGGGGATGCAGGGCCGAGAGGACGAGGGTGGGGACGCAGGTCAGAGAGAGGGGCCGAGGATGAGGACGCAGGGCCGAGAGAGAAGGGGTGAGAGAAGGGACGCAGGTCAGAGAGTGGGGGGGCGAGGGTGGGGACGCAGGTCAGAGAGAGGGAGTGAGGGTGGGGACGCAGGGCCGAGAGGGGGTGAGGGTGGGAACGCAGGTCAGAGAGAGGGGTTGAGGGTGGGGGTGCAGTGCCGAGAGAGGGGGCTAGGGTGGGGACACAGGTCAGAGAGAGGGGGCTAGGGTGGGGACACAGGTCAGAGAGAGAGGGGGTGGGGGGGGGGGGGGGGGGTGACGCAGGGCCGAGAGAGAGGGGGTGAGGGTGGGGACGCAGGTCAGAGAGAGAGGCAGAGAGAGTGGGGACAGGGGAGGGGGCGCAGGGCCAAGAGAGAGTGGGTGAGGGTGGGGACGCAATTCCGAGAGAGAGGGGGCTAGGGTGGGGACACAGGTCAGAGAGAGGGGGCTAGGGTGGGGACACAGGTCAGAGAGAGAGGGGGTGAGGGTGGGGACGCAGGTCAGAGAGAGAGGGGGTGAGGGTGGGGACGCAGGGCCGAGAGAGAGGGGCTGAGGGTGGGGACACAGGTCAGAGAGAGAGGGGGTGAGGGTGGGGACGCAGGACCGAGAGAGAGGGGGTGAGGGTGGGGACGCAGGTCAGAGAGAGGGGTTGAGGGTGGGGGTGCAGTGCCGAGAGAGAGGGGTTGAGGGTGGGGACGCAGGGGCAAGAGAGAGGGGGCGAGGGTGGTGGTGCAGGGCCGAGAGAGAGGGGGTGAGGGTGGGGACGCAGGTCAGAGAGAGGGGGTGAGGGTGGGGACGCAGGTCAGAGAGAGGGGTTGAGGGTGGGGGTGCAGTGCCGAGAGAGAGGGGTTGAGGGTGGGGACGCAGGGGCAAGAGAGAGAGGGCGAGGGTGGTGGTGCAGGGCCGAGAGAGAGGGGGTGAGGGTGGGGACGCAGGTCAGAGAGAGGGGGTGAGGGTGGGGACGCAGGTCAGAGAGAGGGGGTGAGGGTGGGGACGCAGGTCAGAGAGAGGGGCCGAGGATGAGGACGCAGGGCCGAGAGAGAAGGGGTGAGAGAAGGGACGCAGGTCAGAGAGTGGGGGGGCGAGGGTGGGGACGCAGGTCAGAGAGAGGGAGTGAGGGTGGGGACGCAGGGCCGAGAGGGGGTGAGGGTGGGAACGCAGGTCAGAGAGAGGGGTTGAGGGTGGGGGTGCAGTGCCGAGAGAGGGGGCTAGGGTGGGGACACAGGTCAGAGAGAGGGGGCTAGGGTGGGGACACAGGTCAGAGAGAGAGGGGGTGGGGGTGGGGGGGGGGGGGTGACGCAGGGCCGAGAGAGAGGGGGTGAGGGTGGGGACGCAGGTCAGAGAGAGAGGCAGAGAGAGTGGGGACAGGGGAGGGGGCGCAGGGCCAAGAGAGAGTGGGTGAGGGTGGGGACGCAATTCCGAGAGAGAGGGGGCTAGGGTGGGGACACAGGTCAGAGAGAGGGGGCTAGGGTGGGGACACAGGTCAGAGAGAGAGGGGGTGAGGGTGGGGACGCAGGTCAGAGAGAGAGGGGGTGAGGGTGGGGACGCAGGGCCGAGAGAGAGGGGCTGAGGGTGGGGACACAGGTCAGAGAGAGAGGGGGTGAGGGTGGGGACGCAGGACCGAGAGAGAGGGGGTGAGGGTGGGGACGCAGGTCAGAGAGAGGGGTTGAGGGTGGGGGTGCAGTGCCGAGAGAGAGGGGTTGAGGGTGGGGACGCAGGGGCAAGAGAGAGGGGGCGAGGGTGGTGGTGCAGGGCCGAGAGAGAGGGGGTGAGGGTGGGGACGCAGGTCAGAGAGAGGGGGTGAGGGTGGGGACGCAGGTCAGAGAGAGGGGTTGAGGGTGGGGGTGCAGTGCCGAGAGAGAGGGGTTGAGGGTGGGGACGCAGGGGCAAGAGAGAGAGGGCGAGGGTGGTGGTGCAGGGCCGAGAGAGAGGGGGTGAGGGTGGGGACGCAGGTCAGAGAGAGGGGGTGAGGGTGGGGACGCAGGTCAGAGAGAGGGGGTGAGGGTGGGGACGCAGGTCAGAGAGAGGGGGTGAGGGTGGGGACGCAGGGCCGAGAGAGAGGGGGTGAGGGTGGGGACGCAGGTCAGAGATAGAGGGGGTGAGGGGGGGGGGGAAAACGCAGGGCCGAGAGGGGGTGAGGGTGGGGACGCAGGTCAGAGAGAGAGGCAGAGAGAGTGGGGACAGGGTTGGGGGCGCAGGGCCAAGAGAGAGTGGGTGAGGGTGGGGACGCAATTCCGAGAGAGAGGGGGTGACGGTGGGGACGCAGGGCCGAGAGAGAGGGGGTGAGGGTGGGGACGCAAGGCCGGGAGGGCGAGGGTGGGGGCGCAGATCAGAGAGAGTGGCCGAGGGTGGGGATGCAGGTCAGAGAGAGAGGGGGCGAGGATGGAGATGCAGGGCCGAGAGAGAGGGGGTGAGAGAAGGGACGCAGGTCAGAGAGTGGGGGGCGAGGGTGGGGACGCAAGGCCGAGAGGGCGAGGGTGGGGACGCAGGGCTGAGAGGGAGGGAGCGAGGGTGGGGACACCGGGCTGAGATGGAGAGGGTGGGGACGCAGGTCAGAGTGAGGGGCCGAGGGTGGGGATGCAGGTCAGAGAGTGGGGGGCGAGGGTGGGGGCGCAGGTCAGAGAGAGGGCGCGGGGGTGGGGACGCAGGGCCAAGAGTGCGAGGGTGGGTGCGCAGGTCAGAGAGAGGGCGCGGGGGTGGGGACGCAGGGCCAAGAGTGCGAGGGTGGGTGCGCAGGTCAGAGAGAGGGGGCGAGGATGGGGACGCAGGTCAGAGAGAGGGGGCGAGGATGGGGACGCAGGTCAGAGAGAGGGGGCGAGGATGGGGACGCAGGTCAGAGAGAGGGGGCGAGGATGGGGACGCAGGTCAGAGAGAGGGAGCGAGGGTGGGGACGCAGGGTGGTGGTGGTCACACTGTGAGATGAGCCAGGTTTCTTGTTGGGTGATGCAGGAGATGCTATTTCACACGACACTTGCTGAAATCATTGCTCTCAAGTTTCAACGCTTTTGCGGTTACTGCTCAGTTTACGTCACTGTCCTTCTGTAAAAGGCCTCCACTTTAACCAACATTGGGTCAGCGCTGCGATACCCTGGGGTGTGGTGTCGGGGGCTCCGTAACTGACCACCTCCCACGCCCTCCAAGATAGAACATCTCCATTCCGTACCTCGTCCACAGCCCGATTCACACACATCCAAGCCAGCCCTGGATCATGGGTAACACGGCCAACACCCACAGGAAAAGCATGTCACAATTCACATTATAACCACCACCACCAGACAGGCTGCTGCCTCAAACTGGTGGCACAGGGGCAGTGCCCCTACCTCTGGACCAGGAGACCCCCTGGGTTCAAGTCCCATCTACTCCAGAGGTGCACAATGCCATTTCTGAACACGGCGATCCTGAAAATATCTCGAGAGCTCAGCATGAGACAGCAGGGAGGAAGGATGAGAAGTCAGAATCAATTCTGTATCCCCTCGATCTCCAGACTCTACACAGCAACTTACAGTCGGACTCTGTCAATCCATTTCTAACACTGCTGTTCTCAAGGTGACGGGGAAAACGAGACTGAGAGCTCCTGCGCCACCGTCAATGGGTGAATTGTTCACCTGGGTTCCCTTTCCATTTCTCGCCCTTCCCTTTCTTACACAGGGAGTGAACAGAAACTGCAGCCACTGAGGGAGATGGGTGACACAGGGAAAGCCGCCGCAGAGAGGTACCTGTGTTTTCTGCCTCACACTGGCTTAACATAACTGAGCTGCAGTAAAACTACCATCGGACCCCTGACCAGCCGCTCCCAATCTGACTGCTGCCACGCACTGCATTCCAGTAGCACCCTGCGTCACAATACAGGACTCTTGTTCTTTCCACAACACAGGCACCTGCCTCTTACTGGTTAGGTCACATTTGGAGATCTGTGTGCAGTTTTGGGCCCCATATCTCTGGAAGGATGTACTGGCCCTGCAGCATGTTCAGAGGCGGTTCACATGAGAATGGCCCCAGGAATGAAAAGCTTAACGTATGAGGAATGTTTGAAGACTCTGGGTCTATACTCGATGGAGTTTTGAAAGATGAGGAGGGATCTAATTGAAATGTACAGAATACTGAATAGCCTGGACAGAGTAGATGGTGGGAAGATGTTTCCATTGGTAGGAGAGACTAGGACCCGAGGGCACAGCCTTAGAGTAAAGGGAAGACCTTTTAGAACGGAGATAAGGAGAAACTTCTCCAGCCAGAGAGTGGGGAATCTATGGAATTCACTGCCACAGAAGGCTGTGGAGGCCGGGTCATTGAGTATATTTAAGACTGAGATAGATAAGTTCTTGAGTATCAAAGGGATCACGGGTTATGGGGAGAAAGTGGGAGAATGGAGTTGAGAAATGTATCAGCCACGATTGGTGGAGCAGACATTGTGGGCTGAATGGCCTAATTTCTGCTCCTATGTCTTATGGTCTTACTAATGTGGCCATAAGACATAAACCAGGAACCTCCTTGATCCTGAGACGTCAGTCACATTAAGATGCACAGCTGAAGTGGGTTGCTTAATTCAGTACATGGGACACATGTAAAGAATGATCACTGCGACAGGGTGTGTAGTACTCAGTATGTGTCAGACACGCACCATGTTGCATTCTGTAAACAAACCCACCATTAGGGTAAGAGAGGCAGTTTCATATCCAGAGAGGGGTAAGCCTGTGGAATTGTCCCAAGACGGGGTTGGATATAGTTCTTAGAGCTACAGGGATGAAAGGGTATGTGGTAGAAGCAGGAACAGGTTTGATGATCAGCTGTGATCATAGTGAGTGCTGGAGCAGGCTCGAGGGGCTGAAGGGCCTACTCCAGCTCCTAACGTTTACGTTTCTATGTCTTAACGCCTGGTTCTAACCGATACAAAGTATTCAGGAACAACGGGTACCCGATAAGTGCAGTCCACCGATTCCTACATAACAGGCCGAAACAAGACACAACACACCCAGAGACACTAGCCACCCTGCCATACATTAAAGACATCTTGGAGATGACGACCAGATTACTCCAGCCCCTAGGCATCATGGTAGCCCACAAACCTACCACCACAGTGAAACAGCTCCTGATGAATTTAAAGGAGACTGTACCAATAACCAGCAGAATGAATGTCATATACAAAATACCCTGCAAGGAGTGGAACAAACATTACATTGGACACGATGGGAAGGAAACTAGCCACCAGGATACATGAGCACCAACTAGTCATGAAAAGACATGACCAATAATCACTGGTATCCACACACACAGGCGAAGGAGGGCACCAGTTCAACTGAGATAATACATCCATCCTGGGACAGGCTAAACAAAGGCACGCATGGGAATTCCTAGCGGCCTGGCATTCATACTAGGACTCCATTAACAAACACATCGATTCAGGCCCCATTTACCAACCTTTCAGAAACAGAACTGGACATGATATCACCCACCACAACAGACGAAGACACAAAAATAGCAAGTGGAACAGAACATCAGTGCTTCACTGGACGCTCACTGACGATGTTACCTAACATGGCGACAAAACGTCTGAGAACAAATCTAACGGCTCAGCGAGCAAACTTACAACCTGATCCACGACCTGAGCTAGATCTCTTCTCCAAAACTGCAATCACATTAGTGACTCAGATGGTTTTGTATGTCAATCATTGGCAGTTTCAGGTATTATTGTCAAGACTAGATGTTATTTTCTAGATTTATTAAATAAATTCCCAAAGCGTAGGCCTCGGGATGAACAATCCACTTGGACAAAGGACAGTGTCATTGCCTCAGCCCATTACGGCCCTTGAGTAGCTCCTGACTCACTTTGCCTTCTCTCTCTCAGCTACCAGGCACAGTCCTGTCCCTTTCCATCCTCCTGTCCTCTCTCCCTGTCCCACTGTGAATGCACTTGATTCTGGACTGGAGCAGAGTGCGTTCTCCATTCACCTGTCCCTCTACACTCACCACACTTAAGCCAACACAACTCCCCACCCACCCCCAGCTTTCCATCGAACCGGAGAGATTCTCACACCAGCTCTCCATGTGAACCTCTTCAATACAAGAGGCGCACTGGGAGGCAATGTATTCAACTTTCTCATTCCGGGAGAAACAAAAGACAGACTCAGAATACAAAATCCACATAAAAGCAAAACACTGCAGATGCTGGAAATCGGAAACAAACAGAGAATGCTGGAGAAACTCAGCAGGTCTGACTGCACTTGTGAAGAGAGAGAGAAACAGAGTTAATGTTTCGAGTCCAGCGTGACTTCAGAACTGAAGTGGAGTCATATCGGACTCAAAGCATTCAGTGTTTCTCTCTCCGAGGTGCTGCCAGGTTACTCCAGGTAACTTGGCAGCAGTTTGCAGTTTGTACACAGAAATCCTACAGTGTGGAAACAAGCCATTTGGCCAATCGAGTACGCACCGACCCTCCGAATCCTACCCACCACCCTATCCCTGTAACTCATTTCCCATGGTTAATCCACCCAGTCTACACATCTTTAGACTGTGGGAGGAAACCACAGCACCCGGAGGAAACCCACACAGGCACGGAGAGAAAGTGCAAACTCCACACAGACAGGCACCCGAGGCTGGAATCGAACCCAGGTCCCTGGCGCTGTGAGGCAGCAGTGCTAACCACTGAGCCACCACGCCACCCATTACATTAGATGGAGTCCACATAGCAGTGCAAATGTCCAACAGTGTGTTCCAGTACTCATTCCCGTTTGAGTAAACGCAGCCCTAATACAGTAGCAAATGAAGCAACATATCACCAAATATAGCAGACAAGATGGCATTAGCCAAGTAAAACTTGTAGGTGCATCCGTCACTTGCAAATGCTGGGCATATCAACCATGCAACGTTGGATTATTTTATGCATCACAATTGATGGGACAAACTCATTCCGAGTATTTGACAGTATGTGGTTTCAGCATTGGGAGAACTGACCGTAAAGGCTGTGCAATCCACAGTGAAGAAATGAAAAGAAAAATAGCGTTGGAGAAGACACTTAATTACATGAAAGTATTTCAAACAGCATCACAAAAATCCATATTCAGATCAATGGGAAACCAGAGGACATTAGCTGATCAGCATGGATGTGTTTACTTAGTCAGACAAGTACATCTCTCACATGGTTTGGTGGTGATTTAACGGGACGTTTTACATGCAATCATTCCACAAAGTCTAATCCGACAGGATGTTGCCGGGCCCACACAGAGGGTGCACCACCCTGGTTTTACAAACTTTCCAAATCTCCAACCTTCAATTTTGATTTTTAGAAGCAAAACAAGTGCCGATGACAGCCAGAGGAACAATGCCCAGCCCTCAGCAACACGGCACAGACCACCCTAAGGCATCCTCTCCTTTCGATCTCATCAGGATTTGATCCTCCGCATTTCAGGAAGGGTGAGTGAGGGGGGGCTTTAGGGTTGGACTGTGCTCTGGGACAGTGCCAGGAGCACAGGTCTTCAGTGGACGTGGACAGACTGCAGGAGCTGGGATTGTTTCCTGAGAGCAGAGAGCATTAAGAGAAGGCTGCACAAAGATTAGATTCCCTACAGTGTGGAAACAGGCCCTTCGGCCCAACCAGTCCACACCGACCCTCTGAACAGTAAGCCACCCAGACCCATTTCCCTCTGACGAATGCACCGAACACTACGGGCAATTTAGCATGACCAATTCACCTGACCTGCACATCTTTGGACTGTGGGAGGAAACCGGAGCACCCAGAGGAAACCCACACAGACAATGTGCAAACTCCACACAGGCAGTCACCCAAGGCTGGAATCGAACCTGGGACCCTGGTGCTATGAGGCAGCAGTGCTAACCACTGAGCCACCGTGCCGCCCCTTATGTTTATATTGTTTAAAGAGAACCTTATTTTTAATTCACTTGTGGCACATGGGGACAGACATAGATAGCGATTAGGATAAATAAACGCTATATTATATGGAAAAAGCTGTTCCTTTGGCGAGATTTGTGGTCAGGCATTTTGTTTATTCATTGCCGGAATGAGAGTTTCATTGGTAGGACAGGAGTAACTGCCCTAAAGGAGGAGATGGTGATGGTGGTGGTGGTGGTGAGCTCTATTCTTGCACCACTGCAGTCCCCAGACCGGTAGGGACACCAACAGGATCACTGGGGAAGGAATACCAGGATGTTGATCCAGCAACAGCAAGGGAATAAGGACATAGTTCCAAGTCACGATGGTGTGGGGGCTGGAGGGGAAATTACCGACAATAGTGTTCACTCTAATACAGCCCATGGCAAGTTAATTGCCTTTAGGATTAATGGGCGAGATGGTTTCAAAGAGACTAACCACCTCTTCTGAACCCATCCAAGTCTGCAAAGTGACGGCGATGGGAAAACGAGCAAGCTCCCAATTCCTAACAATTATTGTTTCCACCAACTCTCTCTCTCTCTTGGCTGCTCTCAGCACAGAGACAACATCACACATCACAGGTACTCACTTGATACAGCCAATGGTAACTTGAGTCAGTGGATAAATGAGTGGCTCCAGAACTTCACTGGGATAAATGGTACTCAACACACGACACCAAAGGTACAGGCAATGAACGAACTGCCAGTTGTAGACGGACTGATAGGTCTCCTGAACACAAAGAAAGAACTGTGAGCGGGAGAAGAAACAGCAGATGCTTAAAGATGCCAAAACCGCTGAGCTGGGATTCATTGTAACCCAAAATACGGCCACTGCTCCTTAAAAGGCACTTGTATTAAAA
Source organism: Chiloscyllium plagiosum (assembly GCF_037043375.1). Taxonomy (NCBI): domain Eukaryota; kingdom Metazoa; phylum Chordata; class Chondrichthyes; order Orectolobiformes; family Hemiscylliidae; genus Chiloscyllium; species Chiloscyllium plagiosum. The sequence goes on from NW_028270175.1 coordinate 9,797,863, forward strand.
AGTGTTTCGCATTTCTCTAGGGCCTTTCTCAACCTCTGCACCTTCCGGCCAACGAAGCACCTTTTGAAGAGTGGCCACTATGGTATTGCAGCCAATTTGTGGACAGTAAGATCCCATAAACATCAACCAGGTGACCGGTTTCAATCATCTGGAACACAATGCCTGAAAGGTTACTAGAAGTCGGTGATGGGCTAAATATTGCCTGGGTTAGTGAGTAAATATTGCCGCGGTCAGTGAGTAAATATTGCCTGGGTCAGTGAGTTAATATTGCCTGGGTCAGTGAGTTAATATTGCCTGGGTCAGTGAGTAAATATTGCCGAGGTTAGTGAGTAAATATTGCCCGGGTTAGTGCGTAAATATTGCCTGGGTCAGTGAGTAAATATTGCCTGGGTTAGTGCGTAAATATTGCCTGGGTCAGTGAGTAAATATTGCCTGGGTCAGTGAGTAAATATTGCCGAGGTCAGTGAGTTAATATTGCCTGGGTCAGTGAGTTAATATTGCCTGGGTCAGTGAGTTAATATTGCCCGGGTCAGTGAGTAAATATTGCCGAGGTCAGTGAGTAAATATTGCCGAGGTCAGTGAGTAAATATTGCCTGGGTTAGTGAGTAAATATTGCCTGGGTCAGTGAGTAAATATTGCCTGGGTCAGTGAGTTAATATTGCCTGGGTCAGTGAGTTAATATTGCCTGGGTCAGTGAGTTAATATTGCCGAGGTCAGTGAGTAAATATTGCCCGGGTTAGTGCGTAAATATTGCCGAGGTTAGTGAGTAAATATTGCCTGGGTTAGTGAGTAAATATTGCCTGGGTCAGTGAGTAAATATTGCCTGGGTTAGTGCGTAAATATTGCCGAGGTCAGTGAGTAAATATTGCCTGGGTCAGTGAGTAAATATTGCCTGGGTCAGTGAGTAAATATTGCCTGGGTCAGTGAGTTAATATTGCCGAGGTCAGTGAGTAAATATTGCCTGGGTCAGTGAGTTAATATTGCCTGGGTCAGTGAGTTAATATTGCCTGGGTCAGTGAGTTAATATTGCCTGGGTTAGTGCGTAAATATTGCCTGGGTCAGTGAGTAAATATTGCCGAGGTCAGTGAGTAAATATTGCCGAGGTCAGTGAGTAAATATTGCCTGGGTTAGTGAGTAAATATTGCCTGGGTCAGTGAGTAAATATTGCCTGGGTCAGTGAGTAAATATTGCCGAGGTCAGTGAGTAAATATTGCCGAGGTCAGTGAGTAAATATTGCCTGGGTCAGTGAGTAAATATTGCCTGGGTCAGTGAGTAAATATTGCCGGGGTTAGTGAGTAAATATTGCCTGGGTCAGTGAGTAAATATTGCCTGGGTCAGTGAGTTAATATTGCCGAGGTCAGTGAGTAAATATTGCCTGGGTCAGTGAGTAAATATTGCCGAGGTCAGTGAGTAAATATTGCCGAGGTCAGTGAGTAAATATTGCCTGGGTCAGTGAGTAAATATTGCCTGGGTCAGTGAGTAAATATTGCCTGGGTCAGTGAGTAAATATTGCCTGGGTCAGTGAGTAAATATTGCCGAGGTCAGTGAGTAAATATTGCCTGGGTTAGTGAGTAAATATTGCCGAGGTCAGTGAGTAAATATTGCCTGGGTTAGTGAGTAAATATTGCCGAGGTCAGTGAGTAAATATTGCCTGGGTCAGTGAGTTAATATTGCCGAGGTCAGTGAGTAAATATTGCCTGGGTTAGTGAGTAAATATTGCCGAGGTCAGTGAGTAAATATTGCCTGGGTCAGTGAGTAAATATTGCCTGGGTCAGTGAGTAAATATTGCCGAGGTCAGTGAGTAAATATTGCCTGGGTCAGTGAGTAAATATTGCCTGGGTCAGTGAGTAAATATTGCCGAGGTCAGTGAGTAAATATTGCCTGGGTCAGTGAGTAAATATTGCCTGGGTTAGTGAGTAAATATTGCCGAGGTTAGTGAGTAAATATTGCCGGGGTTAGTGAGTAAATATTGCCGAGGTCAGTGAGTAAATATTGCCGAGGTCAGTGAGTAAATATTGCCTGGGTCAGTGAGTAAATATTGCCTGGGTTAGTGAGTAAATATTGCCTGGGTTAGTGAGTAAATATTGCCTGGGTTAGTGAGTAAATATTGCCGAGGTCAGTGAGTAAATATTGCCTGGGTTAGTGAGTAAATATTGCCGAGGTCAGTGAGTAAATATTGCCTGGGTTAGTGAGTAAATATTGCCGAGGTCAGTGAGTAAATATTGCCTGGGTCAGTGAGTAAATATTGCCTGGGTTAGTGAGTAAATATTGCCTGGGTTAGTGAGTAAATATTGCCGAGGTCAGTGAGTAAATATTGCCTGGGTTAGTGAGTAAATATTGCCGAGGTCAGTGAGTAAATATTGCCTGGGTTAGTGAGTAAATATTGCCGAGGTCAGTGAGTAAATATTGCCTGGGTCAGTGAGTTAATATTGCCGAGGTCAGTGAGTAAATATTGCCGCGGTCAGTGAGTAAATATTGCCGAGGTCAGTGAGTAAATATTGCCGAGGTCAGTGAGTAAATATTGCCTGGGTCAGTGAGTAAATATTGCCTGGGTCAGTGAGTAAATATTGCCTGGGTCAGTGAGTAAATATTGCCTGGGTCAGTGAGTAAATATTGCCGAGGTCAGTGAGTAAATATTGCCTGGGTCAGTGAGTAAATATTGCCTGGGTCAGTGAGTAAATATTGCCGAGGTCAGTGAGTAAATATTGCCTGGGTCAGTGAGTAAATATTGCCTGGGTCAGTGAGTAAATATTGCCGAGGTCAGTGAGTAAATATTGCCTGGGTCAGTGAGTAAATATTGCCTGGGTTAGTGAGTAAATATTGCCGAGGTTAGTGAGTAAATATTGCCTGGGTCAGTGAGTAAATATTGCCTGGGTTAGTGCGTAAATATTGCCTGGGTTAGTGCGTAAATATTGCCTGGGTTAGTGCGTAAATATTGCCTGGGTTAGTGAGTAAATATTGCCTGGGTTAGTGAGTAAATATTGCCGAGGTCAGTGAGTAAATATTGCCTGGGTTAGTGCGTAAATATTGCCTGGGTCAGTGAGTAAATATTGCCCGGGTTAGTGAGTAAATATTGCCGCGGTCAGTGAGTAAATATTGCCTGGGTCAGTGAGTAAATATTGCCTGGGTCAGTGCGTAAATATTGCCTGGGTTAGTGCGTAAATATTGCCTGGGTTAGTGAGTAAATATTGCCGAGGTTAGTGAGTAAATATTGCCTGGGTCAGTGAGTAAATATTGCCTGGGTCAGTGAGTTAATATTGCCTGGGTCAGTGAGTTAATATTGCCTGGGTCAGTGAGTAAATATTGCCTGGGTTAGTGAGTAAATATTGCCTGGGTCAGTGAGTAAATATTGCCGAGGTCAGTGAGTAAATATTGCCGAGGTCAGTGAGTAAATATTGCCGAGGTCAGTGAGTAAATATTGCCGAGGTCAGTGAGTAAATATTGCCTGGGTCAGTGAGTAAATATTGCCGAGGTCAGTGAGTAAATATTGCCGAGGTCAGTGAGTAAATATTGCCGAGGTCAGTGAGTAAATATTGCCGAGGTTAGTGAGTAAATATTGCCTGGGTCAGTGAGTAAATATTGCCTGGGTTAGTGAGTAAATATTGCCTGGGTTAGTGAGTAAATATTGCCTGGGTTAGTGAGTAAATATTGCCTGGGTTAGTGAGTAAATATTGCCTGGGTCAGTGAGTAAATATTGCCTGGGTCAGTGAGTAAATATTGCCTGGGTTAGTGAGTAAATATTGCCGAGGTCAGTGAGTAAATATTGCCGAGGTCAGTGAGTAAATATTGCCGAGGTCAGTGAGTAAATATTGCCTGGGTCAGTGAGTAAATATTGCCGAGGTCAGTGAGTAAATATTGCCTGGGTTAGTGAGTAAATATTGCCGAGGTCAGTGAGTAAATATTGCCGAGGTCAGTGAGTAAATATTGCCGAGGTCAGTGAGTAAATATTGCCTGGGTCAGTGAGTAAATATTGCCGAGGTCAGTGAGTAAATATTGCCGAGGTCAGTGAGTAAATATTGCCGAGGTCAGTGAGTAAATATTGCCTGGGTCAGTGAGTAAATATTGCCTGGGTCAGTGAGTAAATATTGCCTGGGTTAGTGAGTAAATATTGCCTGGGTTAGCGAGTAAATATTGCCTGGGTCAGTGAGTAAATATTGCCTGGGTTAGTGAGTAAATATTGCCGAGGTCAGTGAGTAAATATTGCCTGGGTCAGTGAGTAAATATTGCCTGGGTCAGTGAGTAAATATTGCCTGGGTTAGTGAGTAAATATTGCCGAGGTCAGTGAGTAAATATTGCCTGGGTCAGTGAGTAAATATTGCCTGGGTCAGTGAGTAAATATTGCCTGGGTTAGTGAGTAAATATTGCCTGGGTTAGTGAGTAAATATTGCCTGGGTCAGTGAGTAAATATTGCCTGGGTTAGTGAGTAAATATTGCCTGGGTCAGTGAGTAAATATTGCCTGGGTCAGTGAGTTAATATTGCCTGGGTTAGTGAGTTAATATTGCCGAGGTTAGTGAGTAAATGTTGCCTGGGTTAGCGAGTAAATGTTGCCTGGGTTAGCGAGTAAATGTTGCCTGGGTTAGTGAGTAAATATTGCCGAGGTCAGTGAGTAAATATTGCCGAGGTTAGTGAGTAAATATTGCCGAGGTTAGTGAGTAAATATTGCCTGGGTTAGTGAGTAAATCATCCCTGTTCTCTTGTGGAACTGCTCCACGTTAAAAATTGTTTTTAATGGCCACTTAGATGTGGCCCTACAAAATCGGGTTGCCCTGGCATCGGAAGGATATGGAGAGAATGCAGCAAAGGTTGACAGGATTAGTGGTTTCGAGTTAGGGGGAGAGGCTGGATAGTGTGGGATCCTTTTTCACCAGAGTGGAGCAGGTTGAGAGGGGAACATTATAGAGCTGTATAAAATCATGATGGCATAGAGAAGGTGGATAGCAAAGGTTTCTCCTTCAGGGTAGGGGAGTTCAAAACTAGGAGGCATTATTTTAAGGTGAGAGGAGAAAGACCTAAAAGAGACCTAAAAGAGTTTTCCACTCAGAGGGTGGTTCAAATGTGGAATAAACTGCCAGAGGAAGGTTTAGAGTCAGGTACAGTTACAACATTTAAAAGACATTTGGACAGGTACTTGAATAGGACAGATTTCGAGGGAAACGGACCAAGCACAGCTAAGTGGGACTAGTTCAGTTTAGGAAACTTGGTCAGCACAGACGGGTTGGGCCGAAGGGTCTGCTTCTCTGCTGAATGTATAATATCGGTCAAAGAGCTGATGCCCTCGGGGAGTATGGACAAAAACAACTTGGCATCTTAAAATAAACCAGGTGGTGGGAGATGGGGTAATAGAAAGTGTCACAGGAAGTAAACAACAAGCACATCCAACACTTTGCACCGGTTTCTCTTTCCATATCCTGCTTGTACGTTCGACTCTGCCACTTGAACCCAGTACAAATGGGGAGAACTGAAACTTTAACAAGCCATCACAACGTAAAAGAAAAACAAAAAAGAAACTGTTACCTTTTTCTTCATCACCATCGCATTTCGGAGATGGATAGCCAGCTGCCTGATGTAAATGAAGGCATGTTGGTATGTCACCTGGGTGTCTAATGCGTACATCTCAGTCAAAGTGCGCTGCATGAAGTTTATGAGGGGAAGCACGTTTGGTGACGTGAATTTGCAGTTCTTCACATAGGCGACATACATTTGCTGCAGACAGCGAGAGAAAGACAGAGCAAGGCAACAGGATAAATAAATGTCCCTTATGTAGCCGTTAACGTATCCTCCCATCGAGTTTCTGCTCAGGTTTTGCTTTGTTCACACGTCTCTCAGGCAACATCTCCCCCTCCCACCTCCAACTGGAGTCAGCTCTCCTTGGAGTCACCAGCCTAGGTGACCCATCGTTAATCCTAAAAAGTTCACACTTGAATCAGGACAATCTACACTGATGGAGGATTCTCTAACACAGCCAAAAGCACTCTCACATTGTGAAGACACGAGATGAGGAGACATGTCTTCTCTCTGAGGGTTGCTCGTCTCTGCTCAGGAAGCAGTTTGGAGGCTGTGTTTTTCAAATTATTCGACTGAGGTATATCGGTAATCAGGAGGACAGGAAAGTGGAGTTGGGACTACAACCAGATCTTATTCAACAACAGATTAGGTACAAAGGGCCTATGCTCCTGACAAAATTGCCACATTTTTAGCGAATGCTGCTATTCAGAAAGAGGTGGCGATACTCCACTTCCTAACTGGGGAGTTCCTCCCTTACCCCCCACCTCAGATGTTTCTTTGTTCTTTCACAGGATGTAGACAACACCTGCATCGTGTTTTTATAACCATCAATGATGGTCACCATTACAGAGACTAGGAAACCATTTTTACATTGGCCATCCCTAGCTGCCCTCAAGGTGACAGTGCTGAGCCACCTCCTTGACCACACTGGGCCATTTCTAAACCCCCTTCCGAACCGAGCACCATTGCAGTTTGTTTGTAGTCACATGGAGCCCAGACCGGGTAAGGACGGCAGATTTCCTTTCCAGGAAGATATACATGACCCAAGTAAGTTTTTACAAGCAATCAATAATAGTTTCCGGGTCACCATCACAGAGACTGGCTTTCTATTCCAGATTTAAGTTAAAAGTCACACTACACCAGGTTATAGTCAACAGGTTTATTTGGAAGCACTAGCTTTCGGAGCGCTGCTCCTCCATCAGGTGGTTGTGGAGTGTAAGATCGTGAGACACAGAATTTATAGCAAAAGTTTACAGTGTGATGTAAAACAAGTTTTGCGATTTACATATGAAAGAAATGAAACCAACATGGTCATTCTAACAAACAATCCAGGTCTTTTTCAATATATAACTTCAGTCACATCACATTGTAAACTTTTGCTATAAATTCTGCGTCTTATGATCTTATACTCCACAACCACCTGATAAAGGAGCAGCGCTCCGAAAGCTAGTGCTTCCAAATAAACCTGTTGGACTATAACCTGGTGTTGTGATTTTTAACTTTGTACATCCCAGTCCAACACTAGCATCTCCAAATTATTCCAGATTTAGATATTTTATGACCATCTGGCTCAGAGATGTTATGACACACTTATGGAGCCGGTGGGTCTTGAACTCAGACCCCCTGGTCTAGGGGTAGGGATATTGCCACTGTACCAAAAAGCCTTCAATATTCCGGATCTTTTTGATTGAATTTAAATTCCCTAGGTTGTGTTGCAATGATGGGGACTTGTGTGTCCATCTCTAGATGACTGATTCAGTAACATAACCACTGTGGCCATTAAGTTTGAGATGGAATATGCCCACAGAGGCTGAAGATTCATCTTCACAGTTTTGTTATTTTGTGGATAAACTTACTGAGCCATAGGAATAAATTTTGCTTTTTTTTTTTTAAAAAACATATACTTCAGATAGTGAACAAAACTGCAGCACCCCAGACATCGCTGCTCCTTAATCAACAGAACACCACCAATTATTCCGAAATAACTCTCTGACCTTTTAGCAGATTACCCTCGATCTTCAAATGCAAAAAATGCTCCAGTAAGACCCGAGGTTACAACTTAATCTAAATAAATCAGAAACTACTTTTTAAAAAACTTTGCAATGATCACTTTTTGTTTAAACTAAGTTTCTGCAAATAGGTCTGGCCCTCTTAGCTAATTTTAAACATTTTAAAAGGACAGGGAAGGGTGGGGTCTCAGTTCAAGTCCCAACTGTGCCTCACCACCCTGAGGAACGGGATTAGTCTTTTAATCTAGTGCTCATGTCTGTTGCTGAACCAACCAACTGTCCATCGACTGCTAAAGAGAGAGGCTCTTTAAAAGCAGGAAGAGAAGAGTGTAGACACCTAATGTCATGTACGGTATTTTAAAGAGAGCTTGCCCTTTCTGAAACAGATAACAGTGACCCCCCTTCTGCTGTTTACTTGCTGAGAACTCTCTCTCTCAGTGGGGAGTTCTAAAACGCCCTGGATTCGAGTTATACTCCACCCAGGGCAATGTCCGAATGCTAAGTGCTAACTTCAGTGTCACCTCCAACCTTGGGGCAGGATCTGCCAGCCAGGTTACTTTGCAACCTTTCAGACCCGTGTACAAATCACTGCTGCTTCTCATTGATATGGAAACAGTGGAATTACCTCACAATGAGCAAGGGAACATTGCACATTTACCAAAAGCCTCACATTTTCTGGTAACTTAGCAAGAAAAATAGTTATCCCACAATGTAAGTGCATTTTCACATGCACTATAATTACCTTCAGCACTGGGTCCAGATAAACATCTTGCTTGTATCTGCATATTTTGTTAAGAATTAGGAACGCCAGAACTCGCACAATCTCCTCCCCTGTGCTCCACTGCTTTATGGTTTGCTGAGGGTACACAAAGACATAGCAGGGAGAAGCTGTCAACCCCAATAAAATGGTTAAGACGTACTTCAAACTGCGATGATCACAATCAGTGCAAGGTAAACTCCAATTTGGGCGTGAAAATATTCCAGGATTTTATTTCCCCACAGTGCCAAAAACAGCTGCTCGCCTTTAACCACATCACACTCACGATAGAATCCCGGCAGTGTGGAAGCAGGCCATTCAGCCCATCAAGTCCACACCAAACCTTCAAAGAGCAGCCCAGCCAGACTCCCCTCCCTTCCCTATCACCCTGTATTACCCATGGCAAACCTACCTGCACAATATGGTCAATTTAAGATGGTCCATCACACCTGCACATCTTTGGACTGTGGGAGGAAACCAGAGCACCCGGAGGAAACCCACACAGACACTGGGAGAATGTGCAAACTCCACACAGACAGTCGCCTGAGGCTGGAATCGAACCCGCACCCCTGGTGCTGTGAGGCAGCAGTGCTAACCACTGAGCCGCCTAGAGATTCCTTTACACAAAAATCTAGCTTGGAATCTGAAAGTTCCATCTCTTGATGGAGGCAAGTCCAGCAAATTCTGTTTTAACCAGCACCTCCTGAACAGGCACTCTTGGCAAACCGGCAAAAAATTAAAAACCCCAAATACCAGAAGTTTACTGTATTGTTGCGATCTTCATGATGTTCGAGTCGTCAGTGGAGGGAGCGTGAGAGAATGCTCCCTGCCAGTAAGTTATTATTTAAGTGATCAATGCTGTGAATAAAGTGTAACAGTGATGGATATACCCCCTGCATTACTTGGTGTGAGTTTTTACATGGATCTCTTGATCAAATGGAACATTTGGGCCACTGGCCCCATAGATTCCAATTAACAAAATGTTTGCTGCACTCTTAAAAAAAATAAATCTCAACACACAAAGTGATCCAGTGGGTTAAGATGCTCTTTCAAAGTGTGCGAAAACAGCACCAGATTAATGAAGAATCCAGCTCAGGGAACCACATCACTCAATCCAGAGGAATTCTTCCAAGTGGCAGGCAAGGGGCACTGTGTTGGTCACTGACTCTGTTTCCTGTGCCTCACCACTGAGCAGAAGAACTGGAACGAGAGCCTTCCAATCTAATGCTCATACTGACCCAACCAACTTTGCATCGACCACTAAAGAGAAGCTCTTCAAAAGCAGGAAGAGAGCAGCGCTGATGCCAAATGTCTTGTGCGGGATCATATTTTTGAAAATAGGCAACAGCACAAATCACTCAGTGAAGGCGTCGAGAGGTTTGCCCATACTGGTCTTGATGTGGCAGGCGCACACATTCTGCCAGCTCCTCTTCAGCTGCTAGACCAAGAAATGGATTGTCAAATGACTGGACGCCTCCTAGCAGAGCGCTTTAGGGAACATCGCTGGGACACCCGCACCAATCAACCCCACCGCCCTGTGGCCCAATATTTCAACTCCCCCTCCTACTCTGCTGAGGACATGGAGGTCCTGGGCCTCCTTCACCGCTGCTCCTTCACCACCAGACTCCTGGAGGAAGAACGCCTCATCTTCCGCCTCGGAACACTTCAACCCCAGGGCATCAATGTGGACTTCAACAGTTTCCTCATTTCCCCTTCCTCCACCTCACCCGAGTTCAACACTTCCAGCTCAGCACTGTCCCCATGACTTGTCCTACCCACCTATCTTCTTTTCCACCTATCCACTCCACCCTCCTCCCTGACCGATCACCTTCATCCCCTCCCCCACTCACCTATTGTACTCTATGCTACTTTCTCCCCACCCCCACCCTCCTCTCACTTATCTCTCCACCCTTCAGGCTCTCTGCCTGTATTCCTGATGAAGGGCTTTTGCCCAAAACGTCGATTTTACTGCTCCTCGGATGCTGCCTGAACTGCTGTGCTCTTCCAGCACCACTAATCCAGAATCTAGTTTCCAGCATCTGCAGTCATTGTTTTTACCAAAATAAATATTGTAGACAAATTCATCCTTAATAACTCTAACGCGGCCCATTGCAAATGTGCTCCAGCACAGCACAATGCTCATTTAGAGTTTGGAGGTTTATAGGACTTTGGTTAGTATGTTCTCATTGAGAGTGAGGGAAGGGTATTTGCCATCCTTATTCAGACCCAGATCCAGAATACGGAGTAATCTGCTTAATAAGCGACTCTGAGACAAATAAGGCATTGTAGCCCTGTGCTAGCTCCTTGACCACCATCTTGTTTCTATTCAGCTTCTCGAGAGCTTCAGTGGGAGGGAAACCAGCAGTGTTTGCTGGCTGCCAGGCACCACACACACGCACTCTAATCTGGCAGTACCAGAGAGATGCCTGTCCTTTTGAGGGACCTGGATTGATTTGCAGCTCCACAGCTTCCAAGAACTTGTAGCCTGGACAGCTTTGTACAGGCTATGGCCAGGCGTCACTGCTCATCCTGTCAGTGACTGTGAAAAAAAAAACAGCCTGTCCAACCAGGTAGCCACGCTGTGGAGGTGCCAGTGTTGGGCTGGGGGTGGATAAGGTCAAGAATCAGTCAGGCAAAAGTGAGGACTGCAGATGCTGGAGATCAGTGTCTAGATTAGAGGGGTGCTGGAAAAGCACAGCAGGTCAGGCAGCACCCGTGGCGCAGGAAAATCGACATTTCAGGCAAAAGCCCTTCATCAGGAATGAGATCAAAAATCACAGCACCAAGTTATAGTCCAACAGCTCCTTCCTCAGGTGTTGTGTGATATTTTGACTTTGTCTAAACAGAACAATCCTAGCAGGGTGGGGGCAAGTGCACAAAAGCTTTGAGTGACAGCAACCCTGGGAGAGACATTGAGGCTGCATTTCCAGAGGACTCAGCAGAGAGTTAATACTCAGCCAGAGGGAAGCTCAATTCAGCTGGTAACCCATACACCACAGATAAGCCAGTGCAGTAGAGGAGCTGCTGCAATTAAATATTCCAATCCATCACCCATTGTCATTAAGCACAAGATATCACAATGTATTTCAAAACGCCGGCTATGTGAGAACATTTATATATTTAGATGACTGCGCTCATTAACTAGCTATGGCGAATTAATATATATCAATGCCTATGCTATTTATGTGTCACAGCACTGTTTTTAATGATCAGTATAATCTGCTCTAGCTAGGCTCTTTGATGCAGAAACGCATAGGGGTAAGGGTAAGGGGAGGGAGGAGGAACCTGGACATATTTCTTTTGCAACAACAACAACTTATGTTTTAGTAGCACCCTTGGCATAATAAAACATCCCAGGGTGCTTCATGAAAGCACGGGTTTGTTGGGGGTAGGGGTTCAGTCTCCATTCTGTCCAACCGATGGGAAATGGGAACAATTGTGTCATTCCAGTCACCCAGCACATCAAGATCAAGAGATCCCGTCTCACTTACGGGCGCAAAAGCAGAAGACCTTTCTTCCTCTCTGCATTCTGTCCCATCAACGGTAAAAGGAGCCAGGTCACAGAGTATATTCAAGGAAGTTATTGTTAAAAGGCATCAAGAGGAATGGAGAGAAAGCAGAAATTTGGCATTGAGATGGAGGATCAGCCATGTTCACGGTGAATGGCAGGGCAGTCTTGAGGGACCGAATGGCCTATTCCTGAGCCTAGGTTTGGTGCCTCAAACCCTCTTGTCCATTTCTCACAACACTGTGACCTTGCGTGAAAATGCCATCTTTGGAGTCATGATCAAACCTTTAGGTGGACTATAGGTTTGGCTGGCCCAATCACAATTCAGAGAAATGGGCTGAGAGGTCGCGGTGGGGGTGGGTGGATGGTGGTAGATGGCAGGGATACGTTGGATTGTTTTTTTGTCTTCGTTCACGGAACGTGGCCATCACTGGCCAGGTCAGCATTTACTGCCCATCCCTAATTTCCCAGAAGGCATTTAAATGTCAACCCCATGGCATGGAGGTCAGAACAGCAGATTTCCCTTCCCAACCAGCATTAGTGAACCAGATGGGTGTTCACGATAAGTAGATAAATTGAACAGGAAAATCCTGGGTCATCCAAAGATTTGCAGAATCGTACAAAAGAGGCCCCTATGAATCCACCCGACGTACAGAAATTACTAAACCTACACTCATCCCACTTCCCTGTAGCAGGCCCTTATAATGTTTCAAGTGCTCAGCCAAGTACTTGTTAAAGATCGTGAGGGTTCCTGTCTCCATTCCCATCCCAGGCACTGCATTTCAGACCCCCACTGACCCTCTGGGTGAAAAAAAATGTTCCTCAAATCCCTTCTAACCTTATGTCCCTTGTTATTGACCCTTCCATAAAGAGGAACAGCTGCTTTCCATCCACCCCACCCATAACCCTTGGAAGCTTATACACCTCTATCAGATTCCCCCCTTCAACCTTCTCTGCTTTCAAGAGAACAACTGGGTTTATCCAGTCTCTCTCCAGCCGGTTTACATGGTGGGTGCATAGAGCATCTTCTGCGCGGTCAGAGTCCTCCCGAAATTTTACCCTGTCTTTTCCTGGTATTACCATAAACCACATCCAGGATTTTGTACATCCCCACGAACGCCTGTGGATTCAACATTTGACCGATAACCCCCTAGGTTCATACTGTTGCGCACATGCCCTCCATACGAGTCTCAATAGTTTATGATCCCCACATTTATAACGGGATGAGACAGGTCTTACCTTCAGAAGGAGTCGGCACTGCTTCGGGAAGCACATGTAGTAAGACACTAAACAAAGCACGTGCTGCAGAACAGCATGAACAACAGTGGCCTCCGTCAAACTCGATAGGAGCTGAAAGGAAAAAGGGGAGGACAATGACTCAGTTTCTTTCCAAAGATCTCTCGCTAACACTTTTGAGCTCAGCAAGGAAACACACCACCGGTGAGAAACGTTGGGGTGGTGACTGACAGCGAGAGTAAATCTCACGCTCAAAACAGAAAGGAAGAGGGAGGTACCAGCAAAGTGTGGAGTTACCGGCATTAGCAGAGGTTCACCAGATCAGTTCCTGAGGAGGCACATCTGTCCGACAAAGGGAGATCCAGGAGACTGGCCCCCTGCATTCCCTGGAGCGGAGGAGGAGGAGGAGGAGAGGTGATCCCATTGAAACTTACAAATTCCTTCAAGGATTTGACAGGGGTGATACAGTCTGGATGTTTCCCCTGGCTCCGAGGATTCAGAATGGAGACAGACGTTTAGGACAGAAATTAGGAGGAACTTCTTCACCCAGGGGTGAGGAACCTTGAGAGTTCTCTATCGGTCGAAAGCTGTGGTGGCTCTGTCAATACATTCAAGGCTGAAATCAAGATGTCTAGGCAGTGTTTACATCAAGGGATGTGGGGATATCATCAGATGGCATTGGGATAGATAACCAGCTATCATCTAGAAAGGTGGGGTAGATTTAAGGGACTAAATGGTCCACTCCTCATTCTACATCTTTATGTTTAAGTGACAGTTAAAGGTAGGAGATCGCTGTCGCCATGACGATAAATCAGAAACCTGAAGTGCCAATGAACACTCTTAACTACAAAATCCAAAATGCATTTTGTAACAGACGTCTGCAACAGCCAAAATATTGAGTGCATCTGTAACTTGCTACAAGGTTCTGTACATATCCATGAAATGTCGCATCTGGGGAGTTTCAGGGAAATATCAAAAGGGAGAGAAACGTAATCCAAAGAAAGAAAAAGGAGGCTGACTGTCTTCCACCCATTTCTCAGCAGGGAGCCACCTCTTGAAGAACTGCGAGATTTTGACCTCCCCACAAAAAAAAGTCAAAAACTGACTGCAACACTAAGTAATGCTACTTTTCCTTTTATTCCTCTTCTGTATCAAGATTTCTACCAAGTTACTTGTACCCAAGATGGCGCCATTGGAGTCAGCCACTGTCAAAAACTTTCACTGCACTCCTACACGGGACAATAAAAGGATATTCTATTCTATATTGTGTGTGTGGTGGTGAACTGATTACCTAGAGTGTGGATCAGTTTGCTGCGAGGGTCACAGATTTGAGAACGGTCATTTAAACAGCCCTGCATTGCACGCAAAGGGAGGAAGCAACACTCTCACTCACTGAGTGTTGCCAGGCAGGCAGTGCTGAAAGGCATCAGGACAGGAGTTTATTTCGACTGACAAAGCCAACTATCAACACCCATGCTACTGCTGACAGCCACTGCTACAGGGACAGTGTTCAACCATCTTTGCTTGGATAATGCAAAGTTTCTACTAAATGGGTTAAAGTGATTTTCTATTAGTGATCGTCTACAGCCTGATTTTCTATAGCAGTTTTCCATAGCGCGAGGTGACAGAGGAACCCTACTGTTGCTTTATAGCAGAATGACCTGAACTTTTGTGTATTTGACAAAGCCTGAAACTGCTCCTTCAAAATCCTAAGTTTGTTTGGGTCTGGGAGACAGGAATTCACAGAGAAGGGATCCTCGTCACCAAGTAACCTTGTGGCCAACTGAGAGTGTGGATAAATAACTGAGAGGAGTCTGTTTACTCGTCCTGGGAACTTAACAGACTGAGACAGGCCAACTGGAACTGAACAAGTTGGGAAACCTCACCCAGGGACTAATCATAACTCAGCATATCGCTTACCGTCTTACATTTTATTCTTCACATACATGATTTAAATTGTTCAAATGCAGAGGGCTATATGGCTTGTTCATCTGCTGACTCCGGCTGACTTGAATCAGCAGGAGGTCAAGTTTATTCATCCATGTCGATGGGGAATGATTTGTGGTTCTCTGATCAGCTGCACAACTCGAGATGGAGCAAACTCGAATTTACATTCCATCACAGTTGTGAGCCCTCGCCGTCGGGCGAGCGGTTAAAATATTTAAAAATTCAAAAAACCTCCCGTTCAAAGATTTAAAAGATTTGACCAGCCAATCCACCGTCAGAAGTGAAATAACTCCACAGGGGCCAGTATCCTGTCCTCACAGCAGCCTGCATTTACACAAGGAGAGGCCTGGACGTTGATCCAGCTCCCTCAGAGCCAACTCTCCGAGTGAACAGAACCTCTGTTTATATATTTTATTAACCCTTACAAATTACAAACAAACGGTTAACATGAACAGCTGTATAAAAGAAACAATTTAGAGGGGAAAGGGGTGCATTCCTGTTTTTTTTCAATTTTTTTTCTTCAGCTGCTGAACTGAAAATCTAATCACTTTATTCTGATTAACTGTGTTCCCACTGCCCAGTATTAATACAGTTCTTGCCCAAGCTCCAAACGTAATTGAAATTTGGCCTTTGAAAGAAAAATGTGCATCATCTTAACAGCCGAACTTGCAAACCTTTCATCTGTTATGCCTTTCAGCTTAAAACGTATCGAAGTCTCACTGCTGGCCAAAACCCTTAGCCCTCTGGGTCCAGATCTCACAAACACCCCCTTCATCTCACGACTGGTGCCTATACCAAAAGGGGTCTAAAACCGACATTGAAATAACCCCGCAGAGCCCAGTAGCCTGCCACTTATATTTACACGTGGAGGTTACTTGATACTGATCCAGCTCCCTCAGAGCCAGCTCTCCTAGTGAACAGAACCTCTGTTTACATATTTTATTAACCCTTACAAATTACAAACAAACGGTTAACATGAACAGCCATATAATGGAAACAATTTAGAGGGGAAAGAGGTGCATATCTGTTTATATCTGTCAGCCAGGGCTCCCTGATTGGACCAGATTAACAGCCCCAATCAGGGAACTCATATTCTCTGAGGTCCACTGGGCTGATCTCATTACAAAAAAAATTACTAAAAGCTTTATAAAGAAGTTGAGTATCTCGGTGTTAACAAGGTTTTCACTTTTACTCATGGTAGCAGATTGGTCTCACCTTGGGAAAGTCAGGAGCTAACAGACAGGAGAAGAGCTGAACCCGTCAGGGAAGAGATTGTGAAGCACTACTTGTGGGCCAAGAGGAATGGAATGATTCCCCAGGCCAAATAAGCCAGTCTGTAAGTCACCAACATGTCTCAAACTGTCTGTCCCCATTCCTTTACCCACGCCAACACTCCCAATCATCAACATGTGACCATTCTCCTCTGCATTCAACCAACACTCCATTCCACCAATCCCATCCAACCTCGGATCCCTGGTCACCACGCTGTCCCTCAGGATACCTGCCCGTCTCTTACGAAGTTTGCCCTTTCACAGACATTTCCCATCAGACAGGTCACCACACGGGTTGGGAAAAAGGGTTGGGAATGCCTTGGAAAACCCAGAGTGTGTGGATTCCCCATTTATAATGGTCCAAGCTCACTCCTCTGTCAATATATCAGGGTCATCACCTCCATTCAACTGTTCAGTCAGTTGCTCTATGTCTAACAAATGCCGGACGTGCCCGAAACCACTTTCTGGAGTAAAACTAAAAATATACAATTGCTGATTTATGTTAACCTACCTGAATAAGACCAGTCAAGTAAGTACAGACATCCTGTCGGATCTTGGGCCACCGTGGACTGCTGGAGGGCATTAACAACCTGGCAAGTACATCAAGAGCCTTTTAAAGGTGGAACGTAACATTGCACAAACATTGCAGCCATCACAGAGAGCTGGGTAAACACCGACTGAAGCTGTGAATCCCAAAGCCTACCCAACACATTGGTGAAAGGGCACAGAGTGCTCCCTCTCAGTCCCCAGTTCCTGCCCCACCATGCACCACTTCAAGGTGACCAACTTCTAGTGCATCACCCGTGTACTCTTCAATACGGGTGAAAGACCAGGCACAAATAAATAATAGACTGACATCCAAACAGAGGGAAGACCACATCAGATCGTCACTGGACAGATGCTTTTCTATTATCCAATTGTTTCCATTCTGTCCAGGAGTCTCTCGCCTCACTCTCTCTCTCTCACTGTACTGTAAATCTGGATGGAGGTTGTGAGGGAAATGCCCGACTGAAAAATGAATGAAACATGAGGAGTTGGCCCATCTATTTCCTTCCCTGGTGCCTTCCCCCATTTCCCCAGCCCACGCCCCCAAACCCCGACCCCCAACTCTTCAATATATTATTTCCAGGGACAAGGTGGGGTCACTGGCAGGACCGACCACTTTATTGCCGATCCCCCCCCCGCCCTACAACTGCCCTTGAGTAGATGGAGGTGTATGCTGCAATCTTGGATTCTGGCGATGGGCACCGCGGGGTGGGGGGGGGGGGGGGGGGGGAAGGTGTGACAGGAAGTTTCAGGATTCTGACCCAGCGACAGTGAAGGAGCAGCAATGTGTTTGCAAGGCACGATGGTCTTGGAGAGGTCACCAAAGGGCATGATCTTCCCTTGACGTCTCAATGGCAGAGGTCACTGGTTTGTACATTGCAGTCAAAGACACTTTGGTGACTCGCTGCAGCCAACTTGTCTACAGCACAGAAACAGGCCCTTCTGCCCATCAAGTCTGTTCCAGCCAAAGACAACCACCTACACACTCATCATCCTATTTTTCATCACTTGGTCCATAGCCTTGTATGCCTTGGCATCGCCAGAGCACATCCAAACACTCCTTAAATGTTGTCAGGTTCTGCCTCTACTGTCCTTACAAGTAGGAAGGTCCAGATTTCCACTATCTCCTTTAAACCTCCTGCCCTTTACCTTAAACCTACATGCCCTGATTCCTCTATCAAGAGAAAAGAACAAAGAAAATTTACAGCACAGGAACAGGCCCTTCGGCCCTCCAAGCCTGTGACTAATCCACTGTCTAAACCTATCACCCAGTTCCTAAGGATCTGTATCCCTCTGCTCCCACCTACTCATGCATCTGTCCAGACACACCTTAAATGAATTTACCATTCCTGCCTCTACTAACTCACACCACGTTCCAGGCACCTACCACCCTCTGTGTAAAGTACATTCCAGGTGTATCCCCTTAAACTTTTCACCTCTCACCTCGAACGGGTGACCTCTCGAATCCCTCATCTGGGAAAAAGCTTCTCTCTATCCACCCTTCCTATACCCTCCATGATTTTGTAGACCTCAATCAGGTACCCACTCTATCTCCTGTTTTCTAATGAAAACAATCCCAACCTACTCAACCTCTCTTCATAGCTCGCACCTTCTCTACCAGGTAACATCCTTGCAAACCTTCTCTGTACCCTCTCCAAAGCATCCCAAAACATTCCTTCCTACCTACCGTGTGTGTGCCCCTCAATTTGAAACATCTCAACCATGTCGCCCTACTCCCCCCGCTGCTAACCCCCCCCCCCCGACACCATCCAGGACAAAGCAGCCCGCTTGATAGGCACCACATCCACCAACATCCACACTCTCTACCCTCAGTAGCAGCAGTGTGTACCATCCACAAGATGCACTGCAGAACCTCACCACAGATCCTCAGCCAGTACAATCCAAATCCACAATCACGTCCATCTGGAAGAACAGGGCAGCAGATACTTGGGAACGATACTGCCTGCAAGTTCCCTCCAAGCAACTCAGCATTCTGACTTGGAAACATATCACTGTTCCTTCACTGTCGCTGGGTCAAAACCATGAAATTCCATAGGGCATTGTCGGTCTACCCACAGCCGTTCAAGAAGTCAGCTCACCACCACCTTCTCAAGGGGCAACTGTGGACAGGAAATAAATGCTGGGCCTAGCCAGTGATGCCCTCATCCCACAAAATGAATAATAAATAAATAAATAAATATTTGTTGTGTCTGTCTAAACTGGGCCCCAGGAAACAGTCTTTGGCTTTTAGATTAGGGGAATGTGAAAGTGGCCAGGTGAAATGTTGCTGAGAGGGCTTGGAGTGGTGGGCTAAGACACTGAACAAAAGGAGCTGGGAGAGGGAAGAGAGAGATGGAGACAGAACTGACCACACAAGGTGAGTGAGAACCATGACAAGGGCCCTTCAACCTACACGCCCTCTGATGGCCAATGAGAAGTAGTGCAGGTCTGCAATTTAAACCAGAAATTCAAGTGCTGCTGCTCCTTTAAATAATGACAGATTCACAGATGTACAGCACGGAAACAGACCCTTCCGTCCAACTCGTCCATGCCGACCAGATATCCCAACCTAATCTAATCTCATTTGCCAGCATCCGGACAATGTCCCTCCAAACCCTTCCTATTTATATACCCATCCAGATGCCTTTAAATGTTGCAACTGTACGAGCCTCCACCACATCCTCTGGCAGTTCATTCTATACACACACCACTCTCTATGTGAAAAAGTTGCCCCTTAGCTCCCTTTAAAATTTTACCCTCTCACCTTAAACCTATGCCCTCTAGTTCTGGATTCCTCCATCCCAGGGAAAAGACCTTGTCTATTGATCCTTTCCGTGCCCCTCACGTTTTATAAATCTCTTAATAAGGTCATCCCTCAGCCTCCGACGCTCCAGGGAAAAACAGCCCTAGCCTATTCTACCTCTCCCTATAGCTCAAATCCTCCAACCTTACAACATCCTTGTAAATCTTTTCTGAACTCTTTCAGGTCTCACAACATCCTTCTGCTAGGAAGGGGACGAGAATACCACACAATATTCCAAAAGTGGCATCGCCAATATCCTGCACAGCGGCAATATGACCTCCCAACATGACCTCCCAACTCCTGTATTCAATACTCTGACCAATAAAGGAAAGCATACCAAACGCCTTCTTCATTATCTTACCTACCTGCGACCACTTTCAAGGAGCTATGAACTTGCACTCCAAGGTCTCTTTGTTCAGCAACACTCCCCAGGACCTTATCATTAGTGTACAAGTCCTGCTAAGATTTGCTTTCCCAAAATGCAGCACCTCAAATTTCTCTGAATTAAACTCCATCTGCCACTCCTCAGGCCATTGGCCCATCTGATCAAGATGCTGTACTCAGAGATAACCCTCCTCGTTGTCCACTACATCTCCAATTTTGGCATCATCTGCAAAATTACTAACTATACCTCTTACGTTCACATCCAAATAATTTATGTCAATGATGAAAAGTAGAGGACCCAGCACTGATCCTTGTGACACTCCACTGGTCACAGGCCTCCAGTCTGAAAAACAACCCTCCACCACCACCCTCTGTCTCCTACTTTTGAGTTAATTCTGTATCCAAATGGCTAGTTCTGCCTGTATTCCATGAGATCTAGCCTTGTTAACCAGTCTCCCATGACATTTTAACATCTTTTGTAGGAAGACAAAAAGAGCAAACACATGAAATTTTGTTTTAGCCTTAAAATCTGTTACACATAAAAGGGAAAGCATTTTGTAGAACAATCAACAAGATTTTTTAATAATCATAAAGGTTTGACTGACATTAACAGAAAATATAATTGCTTCTCAAGGATAAACACGGAGTTTAAGCGACTTACTTTTTCTGGTCCCCAGCTGGTTTTAATTGAAGGAGCTTCTGTACGGCTAAGAGGAGATCGCGGATACAGAATGACACCAGGCTATTGAAGACTGTAAAGGAGCAATAGGCACAGAGTCACTTCCTTAGAGACTGTAGCACCAACACCATAGAATCATGGGAATTTTCACAGCACAGGAGGCCATTCAGCCCATCGTGTCTGCCATGATTCTATCAACTACTACTTTCACTGGGAATTTAATTGAGCATCCAAATTGTTTTCCTCATGTAGGTACATGGAGTGGATTTGATTGTCCTCATTCAAGTAGAAAAATTCAGGAGAACACTACTTTCGTTAAACCAAATATGTTTTCACACAACAGTGCAAAAAGCTTTTCTTACGTTATACTTTCTTACGGGCTTCCATCCCGAAATATCTTCTCAGCACCTGAATGTTGCAGTAAATGTTATCAGCCCATTAGTGGTTATCAAACACGCACACAGTTTGATCAACTTGACAATCACAACAACCACCTTTGGCAGAACAGCTGAAACAGTGACAAAACTCTCCAAAAATGGAGCTAGAAATTTCCAGTCAATTGAATCGGATCAGTTTAATAACATAATACAGTGAATGTGTCATCAAGGTAAAGAACATTTTTTTTTAATACAAGCGACAAGATTAATTTATCACACTTGGTTGCCGTGGACGAGTTGGATCAAAGGATCTGCTTCTGTCCGGTACATTTCTATGATAGACACCTAATCTACAGTATCACTTCCCAACGTACAAACTCAGGGCTTTCTCTCATCCTCTGCAACCCCAGCAAACACTGCGTCTCTTACTTCATACTTCTTCAGAGTCATCAGGCCAATGTTTTAAAGATAGTTGCGCCACGTCAAGAGCAGAGTTGGGTTAGGGTTTACAGTAGAGAAGGTAGCAAAGGTATACAGGCGACACAAGTAACAGAGGAAACATGTGCAATGTTTGGTGCAGAGATCATCATACCATCAACATCTCTGCAGGAATTTACTCCTCAGTGTTTCTGTAGCCATGGTGATTCTTAAAACAGTTTGAGAGGTGGCTAGTTATTAGAACCTGATAGGTTTTAAACCATCCCAAGGTAAATGAAAACCTAAAAGGTGAACAAGTGTATGTCAACCGTATATTAAAAATTCCTGGGTTTTTAAAACATTTAAGCGGACACACTCATAACTTAGATAGAGAGACCTTTTCAGTTTTACTTGCAGTTTTAAACAGTTCTGCAGAAGTTTTCATACATAGAATTGCTCCTGAGAAATGGAGAATATAGTTAGAGTTTTTAACATTCAGTTACCTTAGAGTAAAGAGTTTTTGATAGTCCCAGACTGGAAGTGTTTGGATAAAACCCAGAAGAGATTATTTGAAGCAGAGAATATTTAGACTCTGGCGTATGACAACTTCTTCCTGAAGGTATTGGCTTATCCAGACTGGGAGTTAAAACCAAAATAACACCATCAAGGTGTTATAGAAAGGGATTTTTGGTCTGAATACTAAAAAAGGTGCTTTTTGCTATCGGACTGGGCTGTTTTGAGAATTGGTAAAGAATTGTTTTTGAGATGAATGGCATTATATTTCATTGTATATTTAAAACCCTTTGTGTGTTATAAATAAATAGTCCAGCTAATTCTATTTTTTCTTGATTTGTTTGGCCTAATAAAGCTCTTTTATTGTTAAAAACAAACTCACAACATTGCCCGCTTATATTTCAGCAAGAGACCACCCAATTAAAACCAGAAACAAACAAAACATGATCTATCAAGCCAGATTTCAGTCCGCGATCTGACTTGGTTTTGGGATCAAAACAAAATACAATAAAATGAGCCCACAACTGGCAAGTCTGAAAAGCTACAGGAGGGATATTGTAAAAAAAAAGGGAAAAAGCATTAAGCTTGTGCAGTAAGCTGGACTGAGAGAGAGGCAGAGGTGAGGGAGTTTTACACTGAATCCATCTATATAATTTCTTCCCATTTGTTCTTGGAATGTTGATACTTCCTGATCCTGGCATTCACACTCTTATCTGCTTCCTCCGACTTTGCTTTCCACGTAGGCCACTGCACTCCCCATGATGACGCCACCTTCCACTGGGTAATAAGCAGAGAATAGCTGGGTAAAGTCCAACAATCAAGGAGCCTGACGCATAACCGAAGTCAAGGTAGGCCATGATTTTTTGCAGGTGGCGTGTCTTGAGTCCAGTGGGTTGAAACATTCATCAAGTGGATAAATCAATGCTGGACAGACAGATGAGAACTGAATGGTAATGCTTATTGGAACCTTAGCCATAGACTCGGTTTCTCCCACTCTTCCAACCTCGGTTTAAAACAACCTAAAAAGTCACATTTTTCTCCTGGGCAGAGCGGATGAGAGAGATTTAAGAGAAATGTAGGCAAACATTTAAAGATGCTGGAAATGGTTGTGGGATTAGCAATAGACCACTGCAGCACGCACAGCCAAATGACCTCACTGCGTGATGAACACTCTGTAGCTCTAAGAGGGGCTGAACTGTCTAAAATAAAAATGAGAAACAGGAAGAAAACTGGAAATAAAGATGAGCAAGTCATAAGGAGAAGAAAATGTTCTGAATTACAGTCAACGTGGACCATCCAGGATTAAATATGAGTAAGTAGTAAATGGTGGCACGGAGCAGTTGGGAGTAGGTGTTTTATTGAACCTTCTAACTGGACAAATGTCGTGTTGTAAATGTGTGAATGCAATGGCTGCCTTGCGAAAAGCCAACGCAACTACACTTCCTGTAAATCCCACAGCTCTTGGCCACGTGACCTCAAGAATGTTTTGAGCTCTCGGTTCTTGGATTTATTCGATTGCTACAAATCAAGCCAAAATCGATTGAAGGGGAGTTGGCTTAAATTCAATGCTAGCAATAAGATGGAACTGTAAACCAGTCTGCATTGACCTCAATAAAGCATCGAGGTTAGAGGCATTGGATAAGAACCCATGTCTGTTGTGTTGAATGTGTATCAATTTTACAGGCATAATTAGATATTGATATTCAGCTCCTTTTCCACATTGATTGGAAAGGAGAGCAATGTACAAACTACTTCTCCCTGTCTTTAGTCTTCAGGGGCCAGGTCAAATTTCACTTTGCAAGTTATATATAGATTTAATGGGCGTCAGTTTAAATTAAACCACTATAAAATGCAATGCAAAGTGCTTAACACCAAATCTGTAATAACCTTTAAATTAACTGAACAACTTAATAATATGGTGAGTGTACACTTGCTGTATCGAGACAGACAGACCAGGCTACCCAACTGGAGATAAATCCATCCCAACCCAGGGAGGCAACTCAACCGATGGAGTGACCCTATTGTTGGTCTCTTCACCTTACCCCCACCCCAAATTAGCCAGCACCCTTCAACACCACCTGCCAGCGTTTGAAAGAGAAAACCACAACGCCATAAACAAACACATAGATCTAGATACCATCTCTCAACCCCTCAGAAAACGAACAGGAAGTGACATCACCACAAACCCCAGGGATCCCATCCAGGACAAGCCTATAAATAGAAAGCAGGAGACAACATTCACTTGGGGGTCGCCACTGATGATGTTACCTGGCCAGGTAATGAAACGTCTGGATATCAAACCTACAGCTCAGCGAGCAAAGCTACACCCTAAACCTCAACCTGAGCTACAAACCTTCACAAACCTTGCAGAGAATGCATTCCGATCTGTTGAAGGGCAGTGGGATATTCGCCCCATGCCTACCATTGCTGGCCAGCACAATGAATGATATACCTTGAGAAAATAACACTCAGGTTTCCAAATGTGACAGGGAACGCTCTTTGTAAGTTAAATATGAAGCAATCTGTTCAATGACTGGAGTAGGTGGGACTTAAACCCAGACCTCCTGCTCCAAAGATAGGGACATTACCATTGTGCCAGAAAGGCCCCATACTCAGAATAATTTACAGCCCACAATGGGCAGGCCAGCATTTATAACCCATCCTTAATTGCCCAGACAGCAGTTAAGAGCCAACCGCATTGCTGTGGGTCTGGAGTCACATGTAGGCCAGACCAGGTAAGGGTGGCAGACTTCCTTCCTTCGAACTATGTCCACACCCCACGTGTGAATAAAAAGAAATTCTCTTTTTTCCAGAAAAGAGGACATTAGTCTGGTGGGTTTTTCCTGACCATGGGCTCATGATCACCATTAGACTCTTAACTCCAGGCTTTGTTGAAGTCAAATTCCATCATCTGCCGTGGCAGGATACCAACCCAGATCCCCTGAACATTGCCTGGGTCTCTGAATTAACAGCCCAGCCCTACCCACGTTTATGGCAAACTACGTCTCAGACGGTGTCTAGATTAGAGCGGTGCTGGCAAAGTACAGCCGGTCAGGCAGCATCCGAAAAGCAGGAAAAACGACGTTTCGGGCAAAAGCCATTCATCAGGACTGAACTTTTGTCAATGTGTCAGACAGTGCCCTTTCTCATTTCTTTGCCTGAATTATTGTCTTTGAATGTTTTTGTTATTTAACTCCTACGCTTTCCTGGAACCTAGAATTCGCACATTTCAGGAGGGGAACAAAATTTTGCATTTGCGTGGCGCCTTTCATAGCCTTGTGAAGTACTGAGGTGTTTTATATCAAATCGAGTACTTTTGGAGTGTAGTCATTGTCGTGATGTAGGTTGTACTGAAAATAAAACCGTGCAAAGCCTCACTGCCTAGACCCTGCAAACTACAGGTCATTCTGCCATAACGTGCGTTTGGTTAACGTGTATTCACTGTAACGCGATTGATGAATAGGGGATGCTGTTTCTAAAGCGCAAACATGTGTTGGCTGTAACGCGATTACTCTGCTAGCCCTTCAAGCACTGTTTCTATAGCGTGATTCTTCTACAACATGCAACCATCGCGTTATTGAAGCGGTACATGTACTGAAGAATTGGTCAAGCGGTGCGCTCTCCAAATCCAGCCCAAAATCCTGCACAAACCTTCCTCTGGACTGATCAATACAGCCAAAATACAAAACGGCAAAAATAATAAATGGCTGACTCCAGGGGAAAGAACCACAGACAAAGGTAATATTTGATTCACCAGCTGTAATGATTTTTGAGTGGAGGCCAGATATCTAAAGAGTTTTATCAATCCTGGAAATGGAGCTGGGGGACATACTGATATCCACAAGAAAGTTCACAGCACTTCAACATCAGTGTCTGCAATTTGCTAACGATTTTTTTTTTTAAATCGAATTGTGCAGTTTAACTGAGCTCACAGCACAGACCAATGACCGTTTTGTGAAATAGCTTGACTTCACAGAGAGAGAAATGCAAAAAAAAACCAAGCCCTGAGATTTCCTTGTCGATGACTGGAACATTGATGACACTGACATGAAACAGAATGTTTCCATTCGTCTTCCGAATACAGCGGGTCCTCAATTTCCAAAAACCCATTTACAAACATTGGTACTAACAAACGTGATCCCACACAGGGGTGTGAGAGCTGACAAACTAACATTCCCTGCTCTTACAAATGGCCACTTGCATCCTGTTGCATGCTGACTTGTGTAGAAATCAACTTGCAAACAGACTCCAGAACAGAACCAGGTCACCACCCAGACACTGCCTGCACCGTCACTGATGTCTGATGATGGAATGCGTTCTGCAGATGCTCGATCCATCTCTAAAGTGAGCCCCTTTTCAAGGGTTCACCAGACATTTTCCTGGGCTCAAGGGCTTTACCTTATGAAGATGGACAGGTTGGGCCAATACCTATTGGAGTGTGGGAGAGGGAAAATTGATCTATTGAAATGTGCAAGAGTTTGACAGGACCAGATAAAGTGGATCCCCCAGATGATGTTTCCTCTTGTGGGAGAGATTAAACCAAAGGGATAAAATTTAAGAATTTTAAAACAGAGAATGATGAGAATCATTCTGATCTCTGAGGATAGTTAAGAGTGGAATGTTCTTCCTCAGTCGGTTGTGGTGGCTGGATCACTAAACATATAGCTCAGAGTACAATGGGACCTTGATCAGATAGGCGGAGAAGTGGCAAATGGAGTTTAATTCGGATAAATGCGAGGTGTTGCATTTTGGGAAAACAAATCTTAGCAGGACTTATACACTTAACGATAAGGTCCTGGGGAGTGTTGCTGAACAAAGAGACCTTGGAGTACAGGTTCAGAGCTCCTTGAAAATGGAGTCGCAGGTAGATAGGATAGTGAAGGCGGTGTTTGGTATGCTTTCCTTTATTGGGCAGAGTATTGAGTACAGGAGTTGGGAGGTCATGTTGCGGCTGTACAGGACATTGGTTAGGCTGCTTTTGGAAAATTGTGTGCAATTCTCCTATCGGAAGGATGTTGTGAAACTTGAAATGGTTCAGAAAAGATTTACAAGGATGTTGCCAGGGTTAGAGGACTTGAGCTAGAGGGAGAGGCTGAATAGGCTGGGGCTATTTTCCCTGGAGCATTGGAGGCTGAGGGGTAACCTTAGAGGTTTATAAAATCATGAGGGGCAAGAGTAGGGTAAGTAGACAAGACAAGACTGGAGTGGGGGAGTCCAGAGTAGAGGGCATAGGTTTAAGGTGAGAGGGGAAAGATATAAAAGAGACTTGAGGGGCAACTTTTTCACATGGACAGTTGTGTGTGTCTGGAATGAGCTGCCAGAGGAAGTGGTGGAGGCTGGTACAATTGCAACATTTAAAAGACATCTGGATGGATATATGAATAGGAAGGGTTTGGAAGGATATGGGCATTTCTGTGCTGTACATCTCTATGACTCTATAGACAAGGCTGAGTTAGATCGATTTTCAATAAATAGGGAGTTGAGGATTAAAGGGTGGGGTTGGGCGGGTGAGACAGCAGCTTGAGCTTACTGAATGGTGGAAGAAACCACAACACCCAATGGAAACCCACGCAGATACGGGGAGAGCGTGCAAACACCACACAGACAGACAGTCAGTCAGGCAGCCAGCCAGTCACCCTGGGTCCTTGGTACTGTGAGGCAGCAGTGCTAACCACTGAACCACCAGTAACGTTGAACTGTATTGACCTTCCTCCAGTCTGACACTGTCTCAGGATATGCGGATGGAGAAACAGTTATTGTTGCTCGAGCGGCCAAAGCTGACAGATGTGACATACTGGACTTCTGGTACTTTTCATTATGCCAAACAAGTTCATGTTAATTGTGCTGATTGGCGTCATACAGTAAATTGCTGAGGCTCTCTCACGTCGTTTATCTGCCACCACTGACAATCTGCTCAACAAAACCGAATGGAGGATTGGGGGCAGTGAACCACACTAGAGATTGGTAACCAGATGGTAACACTTCTTTTGTTTTTGTTTATTAATTCACAGGATGAGCTAGGCTAACATTTATTGCCCATCCCTAATTGCCCAAAGGGCAGTTAAGAGTCAACCACATTGCTGTGGGTCTGGAGTCACATGTGGGCCAGACCAGGTAAGGATGGCCGTTTCCTTCCCTAAAGGACATGAGTGAACCAGATGGGCTTTTCCCAATACTTGAGAATGGATTCATGATCTTGGATGTCGGTTTGCTCGCTGAGCTGAAAGGTTTATTTCCAGACGTTTCGTTACCTTACTAGGTAACATCTTCAGTGGATCTCAGGCGAAGCAATGCTGAAAATTCTTGCTTTCTATTTATATGTTTGGGTTTCTTTGGGTTGATGATGTCATTTCCTGTGGTGAAGTCACTTTCTGTTCCTTTTCTCAGGGTATGGTAGATGGGGTCTAACTTGATGTGTTTGTTGATAGAGTTCTGGTTAGAATGCCATGCTTCTAGGAATTCTTGAGTGTGTCTCTGTTTGGCTTGTCCTAGGATGGATGTGTTGTCCCAATCAAAGTGGTGTCCTTCCTCATCGTATGTAAGGATACTAGTGAGAGAGGGGCATGTCTTTTTGGGGCTAGCTGGCGTTCATGTATTCTGGTGGCTAGTTTTCTGTCTGTTTGTCACAGTCCTTGCACGGTCTTTTGTAAATGACGTTAGTTTTGCTCATAGACCCTATAAGACATTCAAGTTCATTAGCAGCTGTTTTAGTGTGTTGGTGGGTTTGTGCGCTACCATGATGCCAAGGGGTCGGAGTAGAAAATGTGTTGCTGGAAAAGCGCAGGTCAGGCAGCATCGAAGGAGCAGGAGAATCGACGTTTCGGGCATGAGCCCTTCTTCAGGAATGGAGTCCTCACTTTCTCCAAGGGGTCTGAGTAGTCTGGCAGTCATTTCCAAGAAGTCTTTGATGTAGGGGAGAGTGGCTAGGGTTTCTGGTCGTATTTTGTCTGCTTGTTTGGGTTTGTTGCTGAGAAATCGGCGGACTGTGTTCATTGGGTATCCGTTCTTTTTGAATACACGGTGTAGGTGATTTTCCTCTGCTCTGCATAGTTCCTCTGTGCTGCAGTGTGTGTTGGCTCATTGAAATAATGTTTTGATGCAGCTTCATTTGTGGATGTTGGGATGATTGCTTCTGTAGTTCAATATTTGGTCGGTATGTGTTATTTTCCTGTAGACGCTGGTTTGAAGTTCCCCATTGGCTGTTCGCTCCACTGTGACACCTAGGAATGACAGTTTGTTGTTGTTTTCCTCCTCTTTAGTGAATTTTATGCCAGTAAGGGTATTATTGATGGTCTTGAAGGTTTCCTCTAACTTGCTTCGTTTCGTGATGACAAAGGTGTCATCCATGTGGCGGACCCAAGTTTGGGTTGGATGGTTGGCAGAGCTGTTTGTTCGAGTCTCTGCATTACTGCCTCTGCTAAGAACCCTGATATCGGAGATCCCATGGGTGTTCCGTTGGTTTGTCTTTAGGTTTTGTTGTTGAAGGTGAAGTGGGTGGTAAGGCTTAAGTCCACCAGCTTCATGATATTCTCCTTGTTGATAAAGTTAGTGGTGTTTGGTGTATGTGTCTTTGGGTCTTCTAATAGTGTAGTCAGTGTTTCCTCGGCCAGGATAATGTTGATTGAAGTAAACAGGACTGTTACATCAAAGGAGACCATTATTTCATCCTCTCCTATCTTTGATGGTCTTCAGGAATTCTTGGGTGGGGTGGATGGAGTGGCGGGAGTCTTCTACTCAGCGTTTTAGTTTTTGGCGTAGCTCCTTGGCCAATCGCTAAGTTGGTGTTCCCGGTAGTGAGACTATGGGTCTTCAAAGTTTGTGAGAAGATTTGTAGCTTGGGTGCTCGTTGTTGTGGTTCTGTTCACCGAGCCGGGAATTTGTGTTGCAGACATTTCAGACTATGGCTCTGGTGAGGGGGGGGGGGGCTCCTAGTTTGTGAATTTTGGGTAATCCGTAGATGTGTAGTGTGTTGGATCCGTCTGGTTTCATTTTTTGGAAGTCGGTCTTATTTATTTGTCCAGATTTCTGAAGTTTTTTGAGAAGGGCTGTGATTCGGTTCTCTAGTTGTGGGGTCGGGTCTGTCGCTGCTTGTTGGTAAGTGTTGGTATCTGTAAGTAGTGCGTTTGCTTTTTCAATATAGTCTCTTTGATTTAGAAGACATGACCCTCTCACTAGTATCCTCACATACAGATGAGGAAGGACACCACTTCGACTGGGACAATATATCCATCCTAGGACAAGCCAAACAAAGACACGCACGAGGACTCCTAGAAGCATGGCATTCCAACTGGAACTCTATCAACAAACATATCGAGTTAGACCCCATCTACCACCCCCTGAGAAAAGGAACAGGAAGTGACTTCACCACAGGAAATAACATCACCAACCCAAAGAAACCCAAACATATAAATAGAAAGCAGGAATTTTCAGCATTACTTTGCATGTTATCTAGTAAGGTAACGGAATGTCTGGAAATGAACCTTTCAGTTCAGCGAGCAAACCTATATCCAAAACCTCAACCTGAGCTACAAATCTTCTCAAAACTCTCTAGGATTCATGATAATCTTTAGAGCCTTAATTCCAGAATTATTTTTTGTTAAATTCAAATTCTACCATTAGCTGTGGCAGGATTGGAATCCTGCTACCCCAGAACATTATCTAGGTCTCTGGGGTAACAGTCCAGCGATAATACCACTAAGCCATTGCCTCCCCCCATGCTAGTAGCAGTGGGACCTGTGAATACAACACTGCGATACTTTGCACTTCAGCCCATTGACACATGCACAGCTGATGTGAAAATTATACCTCAGTGAAAGTTGATGCATTAATTATAGTTCAGTTCCCTTTCCCACCATTATCATGCTGAAAAGAACTGTTTTTACAGAGTGGAACTGTGCTGCATTCTAGCAGCTTTCCAACACTCTTGAAACAAAGCAAGGCTGCCAAGCTTCTCAATATTAATTACAAACCTATAATCTAACACCCAGTCGACTGTCACATATTCGCTCTTAACAATGCAGTAGCTACTTCACAGAAAGCTGCAGAGATGCACATTTGTAATTATGCTGGCACCGTGACTAATAACAACACAGAATATACCCACAGAAATGGCTGGTGAAACTCAGCAGGTCTGGCACGTCTGTGGGGAGAAGGCAGAATTAATGTTTCTGACAAAGAGGCACCAGACTGGAAACATTAACTCTGCTTTCTCCCCCTCATAGATGCTGCCAGACCTGCTGAGCTTCTCCAGCAATTTCTGTTTGTGCTTCAGATTGCCAGCATCCGAGGAACAGGAGAGTCGATGTTTCATCAGGAATGTGGATGATGAAGAGCTTATACCTGAAACGCTGACTCTCATGCTCCCCGAATGCTGCCTGACCTGCTGTGTTTTGCCAAAGCCACCCTTTTCGACTTGGACTCTCCAGCATCTGCAGGCCTCACTCTCTCCTAGATACAAGTACATGAATGGAAAGTGGAGCTTGGAATAACCTGTGACACTCAGAGTCCAATCCATGTCAACACTTAACTAATATTTTCAGCATCAGGCGTTAATTACATCATCTGGTGTTTTTCCAAAAAGTGCAGCATGATGCATGTTCGAACACCGTCTCCAAAATAGAGTAGAGACCTCATGAGTTTCCAGAAGTGGGATTTCAGATCAGTGCCAGAAGCTGAACATTGCTGAACAGCTCTGAAATAAGCTGAGGCGTTACTTCTTGCCTAAGTTAGTCACCTTAAAAATAAGATGGAGCAGGCATGCTGAGTCAGATTTAGGAGACTGTTAAATTCTGTGGTACTTACAGGACTGGATTCTCAGCACAACCCAATCTCAAAAAGGAGGCCCTCTCTTCTCACACTGAGTGGAAAAGGCAGAAATGATACATCAAGCAGCTCAGAGCAAAATTACAATGAAAAAGGAGCTGATAGGAAATAAACAAACCCATAACACAGCACCTCTTTGGGTCTTTTATAAGAATGAGATGCTAGTGTCGCTGCTACAGAAGCACTACTACCCTTGAGAAAGGAACAGAATGCTCCCTCCATTATCTTGATACAGGGTCAAACTTCATTTTAAGCTTAGAACACCTCTTGTAAAATAGCAGAGAGTTACTTGATAAAAACAAATAAATCAAAGTGACTGGTTGTTCTGCCTCATAGAGCGATACAGTACAGAAGAGGCCTTTCAGCCCATCAGGCTTGTACTTAGTGGGATAAGGTCAGACAAACCAATGCTACCCTCAGTCTGTTCCCATAGCGAGAGGCTGCTTCATCGCTGAAACACTGAACAGAAATGTGAAAATCCCACATGAATTGATTAATGAGTGAATTGGATTGATTGATGAATTTGGGTAAAGGGATATTTCAGCACATTCTTCAGCTGCTGTCTTAATCTGGGTCACGGCATAAATCACTGTGTTCGTGCAGCAATTGAGGAGCTGCAGCATGAAGCCCAATTCCAGCACAAACCAATCTAGATACACAGGGGTATCCACAATCCAATACATCCGTCTCCATATAGAAAACACCATTAACGTTGACCATAACTGGATGAAATTGACCGAAAATATATTACAACAGGCACTTTCTCGCACCAGGCCCATTGACTCCAAGGTTATGTCACTTTGAGTGGCCATCCAAGCAGTTTTAAAAGGTAGTGAGGTTTGCAGCTTCATCTACCCTCCCATGCAGTGCATTCTAGGCCCTCAACACCCTCCGAGTGAAAGGGATTTTCCTCAAACATCTTGTGAATCTCCTGCCTTTCACTTTAGAATTCTGCCCCCTTGTTACTGATCTGAGAACCAAGGGGAACAAGCTGCTTTCTATCCACCATATCTTTGCCCCTCAATCTTATCCAGCTCTATTAGGTCCCCCTCAACCTTCTCCATACCAAAGAAAACAATCCAAGCTTATCCAGCCTCTCTTCCTCACTGAAATGCTCCATCCCAGGCAATGTGCTGGTGAACAGTCACCAGATTCGAAATGATAACTCTGCTTTCTTGCCAGAGATGCTGCCAGACCTGCTAGCTTTCTCCAGCAATTGCTGCTTGTGTGTCAGATCTCCAGCTGCTGCAGTTCGTCATTTTCTAACATTCTGGGGAATCCCCTCTGCACCCTCCCTGGTGCAATCAAATCTGTCCTACAGGGTGGCGACCAGAACTGCACACAGCACTCCATCTGTGACCTAACCAAAGTTCTGTACAGCTCCAACATGACCTCTCAGTTATGATGTCAGTACACCTTTAAGAGATAAGCTCACAATATAAACATTGCATGGTAGCTTATGACCTCAGGGGTTAAAGATCTCAGACTCCATCTTAAATCAGGCCACTTGAAACATGGCTACTTTGCCATTGAACAGTCTAATGCTAGCCCAGAGACTGATTGTGAATCTAAGGTTTATTTATAAATAATAAACTGTTCTGTTAGTTTCTTCAATACCATGTGATTGACAGCTATTCTTCTGTCACCAGGGATAACATAAACATTGCTGTATTGGGTAAAGATATCCTCTGGAGGGAAAAAAAACACACATTAGCTGGAGAGAGAACATAGAACATAGAACAGTACAGCACAGAACAGGCCCTTCAGCCCACTGTGTTGTGCCGACCATTGATCCTCATGTAAGGTAAACCTAATGTACAAACCCTCACATTTCTGTGACCATATGCATGTCCAGCAGTCTCTTAAATATCCCCGATGACCTCGCTTCCACAACTGCTGCTGGCAACGCATTCCATGCTCTCACAACTCTCTGCGTAAAGAACCCACCTCTGACATCCCCTCTATACTTTCCGCCAAACAGCTTAAAACTATGACCCCTCGTGTTAACAATTTCTGCCCTGGGAAAAAGTTTCTGGCTATCAACTCTATCTATGCCTCTTATTTGTTGATGGAATCCACACTTTGATTTATTGCTGCAATAAACACAATGGTATTTGCATTCCAAACCCAGCTGTACCCATCATTTTAGCTTTTAAGCCAATGCACACATTCATCTATTCAGTCAATGGAGCTCTAAATTCATTTAGAACTCCAAAATAATTTGCAAGCAATTAATAAAGATATGCTTATTTGCGGAAAACCTTTCATCTCACATCCACTCGCTTAGATGTTTGGTGTGCATGTTCACTCCATTAATGGGCTACATTATTCAGATTCTTGACAGACTCACCCAAACTGTCTTCAACTTTGTATTTTCCGGGATCC
The DNA here is from genome assembly GCF_037043375.1 of Chiloscyllium plagiosum. Classification (NCBI taxonomy): domain Eukaryota; kingdom Metazoa; phylum Chordata; class Chondrichthyes; order Orectolobiformes; family Hemiscylliidae; genus Chiloscyllium; species Chiloscyllium plagiosum. The sequence continues at coordinate 9,832,023 of NW_028270175.1, forward strand.
CCACTTGCATCCCCTCCTTTTGTGGTAGAAACAGCAGCTTTAAATGCCATCACAATGTCATGGAACAGCTTGAAGGTCAACTTGTCCTGCAATCAGAGAGACGTGGGACATTGTCACAACACAGAAACGCACACTAAACCAGTGTCGGTGGTCACACCGCAATCAAGGACGTAAAGCGACCACAAAACAGAAATTGCTGGAGAAGCTTAGCAGGTCTGGCAGCATCTGCGGAGAGAAAGCAGAGTTAATGTTTCAGGTCTAGTGACCATTCTTCAACACTGAAGATGGGTCATTGGAATTGAAACGTTAACTCTGCTCCTCTCTCCACAGATGCTGCCAGACCTGCTAAGCTTCTCCAGCAATTTTTGTGTCTGTTTCAGAATTTGAGCTTTCACAGTTGTTGGTTACTTTATGTAAAATGTCCACTTTACTTGACGTCAACAGGTAAAGCTCCAGTTTCAGGTGACATGTGTCCAGTCCTAGCTTGCTGTTTAAGGGCAGATGATAAACATTGGTGTGTCAGCACACACCAACAAGAATCTGGGCTATCAACGTCCCTGCCATTGCCTTGTAAAGAGGCAACATTCCAAACAAACGTGCAATTAAAGCTCACTTTTTCCATGACTCACTTTAAAAGCACTCACAATGTTATTATGTGACTTTCAGACAATTTATTGTAGACATAACATCAGCGAAACATTTCCTGTGCTTTGGAATCAGAGCCACTTGGCCCATGAAACTTTCTTCTCTGTCCAATATGATTTTGGGTTTCAACTCCACGTGCTCCCTCGATTTCCTGAAAGATCAAAGATTGGTCCATCTTTGCCCTAAATATATTCAAAGATAGAATGGCCACATACCAGCCCCAAATGATTGTTGCTCCCTACATATCCTGAAATTGTGCCCCTTGTGCCAGATTCTCCAGCTCAGGAAAAGCAACCTCTTGGGACAAGTATCCCCTACTGTAGAGCGTTGCGATGAAACCCTTTCGGAAGCCAAAATGGCGTAGAGCGAAGAAACATTAACGTAAATGGGAAAAACTTCACAGTTTCCTGTAAAAGCTAAACTCCTCTCTTGACTCGCAAAAGCAGGTACTAATATGGGTCTTTCATATAAGCAAAGTAACGTAAAGCAAACTTTCAAAAAGTGGGGTCTACCTGTATCTGCCCCAAGGGGCCCTTTCAGAATTTTGCACATTCCAAGGCCATCTCTCGTTTGTCTGAACACCAGGGAATATTGCCCAATTTCCGCAACCCCTCATGATAGCAGAACGCCACCCCACCATCCAAGGGATCATACAGCACAGAAACAGGCCATTTGGTCCAACCACTCCATGCTGACCATGTTCCCAAACTAAACATTGTCCCACCTGCCTGTGGCCTGGCCTCTTTCCCTCCAAACCTTTCTTAGTCATGTATCTATCCAAAAATCTTGTAAATGCTGTCACTGTAACGCCATCCACCACTTCCTCAGGACGTTCATTCCAAATGAATCAGTCCTCTTTGTACTGTCTCCAATACACGCAAGTCTGGTTTTGAACACGGAGACCCAAAGTGCCCACAATATTCCAGAGGGGGTGAGAATTTAAAGTCCTGAACCAAGGCACCACAGTGTCATCTGAGAATCTGATCGGGACAAATAGCACCCCCAATTACAAAACCCCTCCAATTGGTCAACACCCCATTTTTATTTATTTTTTGACTATTCATTCACAGGATGAGGACATTGCTGGCTGGGAAAGATTGATTGACCATCCCTAATTACTCAGAGGGCAGTTAAGAGTCAACCTCAATGCTGAAGGTCTGGAGTGGCATGGAGGCCAGACCAGGAGAGGACAGGAGTTTGTTCCCCTAAAGGACATTAGCAAACCAGATAGGTTTTTTCAAAAATTGGCAATAGTTTCATGGCCATTGTTAGACGCTTCATTCCTGATTTTTATTCAAATCACATTCTACCATCTGCCGAGGTGGGATCTAAACCTGGGTCCCCGGATCATTACCTCTGGATTAACCGTTCAGCAAGAAAATCACTAGGCCATTGCCTCCCCAGGTTGCGATGTGTGTAGGAAGGCATTTTGGTCCATTTCTATTCTGCCTCACGTTAACAGATCTTACTCAGTTAACAGGAGTGCTGCACCTTCCCTCAAGCAAGGACAGGAGTTGAAAGGGAGGACAACTGGGGGCTTTTCAAACCCGGCAGCCGTGCAGTGACCCTTTCGGGATAGATATTTACAAAGTGGCAATCACCGGAAAAGAAGCTAAGCTCAGCTGCAGCATTGTTTACGAAAGCAGAATCCAATAATTCAAATGCTCTCTGACTTGTACCTGAAGAGGGGTCTCCTGGCTGAGGCACTCCCACCCTCTGAGAAAGTGCACCTCACGTCAAAGCCCAGAAGAAATTATTGGGGAAAAAGAAAAATGAATCAAACTCGGATCGGCGCAGATCGAGTTCAGGTCACGTTTTGCAATTTACAGTTAAATCTCTGTGTTAACAGCCACGCTTCAAGAACATTTTGTTCTTCGATTTGAAACACTCGAACAGTTTGGAACAATGTTATAAATTATTTCACATAATTTAAAAAGAAAGAAAAAGAGAGTTTGAAATCCAGGTAAGGCACTTTGTTTCAGACTCCAACCTCCACGGGGACTGGATGCTCTGACAAACATGATTTTTCTTCAATTACTGCGCTCTGTATCAGGCTAACGTCAGCTGACATCAACCGACGTTACTGACTATGAGAGCCCACCTCATTGATTTATCTCTAGCTGTTGATTGCCAACGTCGGAGCAAATTGCTGCGGATGCTGGAATCTGTACTGAAAACAACAAATGCTGGAGATAACAGGAGGTCAGACAGTCCCCATGGACAGAGAGCAAGCTAACGTTTCAGCTCCAGCTCCAAGTGAACAGTCGAAACTTTATTGCTGGAACAGCACAGCAGGTCAGGCAGCATCCAGGGAACAGGAGATTCGACGTTTCGGGCACAGGCCCAAGTGAAGAGTCATCTAGACTCCAAACGTTAGTGTGCTCTCTCGCCATGGATGGTGACTGGCCCACTGTATTCCCCAGCATTTGCTGTTCCTATTTTCTATGTTTCTGTGAGGTAAACAAAGAAAGGTTCTTTCCAATATCTGACAGCGCAGGCTCAAAAGGGACACAGATTTAAGGCTTTGGGTAAGAGACACAGGGTTGAGGGAAGTTGATAACACTAATATCCAACTCTAAAATCCAACTCCAATTCCCCGACTTTTTTTAAGATTCCCTACAGTATGGAAACAGGCCCTTCGGCCCAACAAGTTCACACCGACCCTCTGGAGAGTAACCCACCCAGTCCCATTTCCCTCTGACTAATGCACCTAACACTATGGGCAATTTAGCATGGCCAATTCACCTGACCTACACATCTTTGGATTGTGGGAGGAAACCCACGCAGACACGGGGAGCTTGTGCAAACTCCACACAGACAGTCTACTTGGGACCCTGGTGCTGTGAGGCAGCAGTGCTAACCACCAAGGATTTCTCCCTCACCTCATGGTAGGGATGACTGGAGCAGAAATTAGGCCATTCTGCTCAATGACTCTGCTCCGGCATTCAATCACGGCTGATAAGTTTCCCAACCCCATCCTTCCCGTAACCCTTAATACTCATGAACCTATCTATCTCTGTCTTAAATATATTCAATGACCCGGCCTCCACAGCCTTCTGTGGCATTGAATTCCATAGATTCACCACTCTCTGGCTTGAGAAGTTTCTCCTTATCTCCATTCTAAAAGGTCTTCCCTTTATTCTAAGGCTGTGCCCTTGGGTCCTCGTCTCTTCCAACAATGGAAACATCTTCCCAACATCTACTCTGTCCAGGCCATTCAGTATTCTGTACGTTTCAATTAGATTCCCCCCCTCATCCTTCTAAACTCCATTGAGTATAAACCCAGAGTCCTCAAACGTTCCTCATATGTAAAGCTTTTCATTCCTGGGACCATTCTCATAAACCTCCTCTGGACCCGCTCCATGCCCAGTACATCCTTCCGGAGATACGGGGCCCAAAACTGCACACAGGATTCCAAATGTCATCTGATCAGAACCTTATAGAGTCTCAGAAGTACATTTCTACTTTTACATTCAAGTCTTTTCAAAATAAATGCCGTCATTGCATTTGCCTGGTTACTTGAGGGAACTAAACCTACAATTCCACAACAGGAGGAATGGGACTAACTGGGTTGCTCTACAGAGAGCAGGCATGAACTCAATGGGCCAAATGGTCTTCTGCTGCCACACTAATTCGATGACAGTCACCGTAGAGGAATGAGGCACCACGAGAAGGTATGATGAAAATGTCAGCATCACATGGTTATTCGGGAAAACTGAAGGGAGGACAAACACTGGGAGAGAATCACCAGAATGAATACATCTACAATGTAGATGATGAGAAGCTTCTATGCAAAGCAACTAGGAACAAATAGCAGTGTTTGGGAGACCCATTGCAGTTAGACAGGTACGTGTGATGGAACATACACCACATCGACTTCAGTGCTTCACAGTTACAGGCATGCAATAAATGTCCAGCCAGCAACACACACGATTTAGAACAAATAACAGGCAGTGTAGTTCCTAAACGAGTCAGCAAGATCAAAAGTGTAACTAACTGATAGAACCAACTCCCCAGTTAAGACTTGATATTAAAGCCACTGATGGGATTAAATGAAGAGTGAGTCATAGTCTTCTACATCAACTATGGAGCTCAACTTTATTGTGTACTTAAATCTGGATATTTTACAGTACAATCTGAAGCTGAACAACACATCAAACAGATTTGTCCCCAAGGCCACATTCCAATAGGATTTACATTTATCATGTAGCTTCCTGGCAATTATAACGTACACTCTCAAACAACATTATTCAGTACTCAAAATACTCTTAAAACCAGTTGTTTTTAAGTCGTAAAATTCATAGCTGATATTAGATTACATCTAAATCATGCAGAAAATAAATACTAAAAGGAACAACTCCACATGAAGTGTGCTTGCCAGCACAAAATCTCAATTTTGTTTTAAAAAATAGTAGTACATGCTCATCAGTTTAAGATTTACTGACCTCTGCTGCCGCTTTCCAATTCTCTACCATTTGGGTAGTCACTATTATTAAGTCCCCTGCTTTAGTCCTCTTGGTCGGCTGTTTAATATCTTCCTCATCATCACTGGCCAGCTTAAATGAAAAACAAACACAAGAAATAAAAAAAAGTTTTGTATTTTTAAACTAAGACTTTCAACATTCATCCCTATTTATCAAGAACTCTTAACAATGCAGTGCTCCCTCCCATTTAAGGTCATAAAAGGAGCTGGAATTTGCACATTCCCTCAGTGTCTGTGTGGGTTTCCTCTGGGTGGTCCACTTTCCTTCCACAGTCCGAAGCTGTGCAGGTCAGGTGGGTTAGCCACGCGAAATGTAGGTTCACAGGGATAAAGTAGGGGAGTGGGTCCGGGTGAGATGATCTTCGGAGGATCAGTGTAAACTCGATGGGATGAATGGCCTGCTTCCACGCTGTACGGATGCTTTGATTTACAAAGTCAACGCTGTCTGCCCAAAACAAAAGCAACCTTGGGGCAATTTGTGATTATGATGTGGTGGTGCCAGTGTTGGATGGGGGGGGTGGTCAAAGTTAAAAATCACACAAAACCAGGTGATAGTCCAACAGGTTTATTTGGAAGCATTGGTACGCAACCCTTTACCCGAAATCTGAAGATTTTTCGTGACTTTTCTTTCCCTGTATAACAAGGTTGTTTGACGTGTGAACAGTTACCCAACTCCACACCCACTCAACCCACGTTATTCAGATGTGATGTGGCAGCATGGCCCAGCACTGGTAGGTGTCAAGTGTGTCTCTGTGCTCACACTATTCACACGTGGGTCTGCTGTTTGGGAATTTCTTTCTTTATTTCACTGTGAAAATGTCATTAATTCTGAAATCCGAAAAACTTTTGAAAGCTGAGAAACAATCCAAGGATTTCAGATAAAGGATTGCGTATCTGTGCTAACTTTCAAAGCACTGCTCCTTCATCAAGTTGCTAGTGAAGGAGCGGCACTCTGAAAGCTAGTGCTTCCAAATAAACCTGCTGGACTATAACCTGGTGCTGTGTGAATTTTAAATCATTCGGAACACCACTCATGAAAATCAGGTCACTCTTTCTGCCGCATTGTAAGTGCTGGTCCGTTCAAACGCACATGTGCTTTGCGTTGGGGATGCTCTCAGTTGGATTTAAACCCGAACCCAAAGCCTTGCTTGAACCAGAGATCTGAAGGCAGCGAGTGGGTCACCTCGAGTTTCTCTGGCAGCGTGTGCAGCTCATTTTCATCATCCTCGGAGCTGTCGGTGTCTTCGAAATTCAGCAACTTCTGGTCGTTTTTCTCCAGGAACTCGAAAAACTCCGGGTCCTTCTCTTTCAAACGCGAGAGCTGCTCTTTGTGTTCCTGGATGGAACTTTTTTGTTTCACCTTCCTAACGAGAGAAAGAAAGAAACGACTCTTTAATCTTCATTACATTGGAGGATTAAAAAAAGCCCGACTTTATTCTGCAAAAAAATAACAAACAAAATCTGCTGGATGAGAAACGTCGTAGCGAGATACGACCCACTTGAAACAAGAACATCAAGCGATTAATCAAATGGAGTCTCGCCAAATCATTAAAAAAGTTTCAGATTTGTTAAATGGAAAGGGATGAGTTGAGTTGGGAGTCAGTTATATATTCAATGAAAAGTTGCACTTTTCCAGCAACACATTTTCGGCTCTGATCTCCAGCATCTGCAGTCCTCACTTTCTCCTTGTGAGTCAGTTAGCTCAATTGGCTGATTTGTGATACAGTGACACCAATGGTATGGATTCAATTCCTGCACCGGCTGCAGTTACCATGAAGCACTTTCCTTCTCAACCTCTCCCCTCGCCTGAGGTGAGGTGACCCTTCACCTCTCTAATAGGAGAGCAACCCTACAGTCCTCTGGGACTATATAGTTCAAGTCCCCCAGATAGGAAGGCACAGACTTGGTGGGCCAAAGGGCCTCTTCCTTGCTGCATGACAATGAAAATAGAGAGCGGAGATCTCATATCCAAACCCCAACTTCCCCCAACACGCTAAAACCATATTGGGCACAGCTGTCTGGCTGGAGAAAATGGTTTAGCAACGCGTTTCAGTTACTTACAGGTGTGTGTGACAGAGTGTCTTTATTTTATTAATTAATTCACAGGATGTGGACATCACTGGCTAGACCGGCATTTATTGCCCATCTCTAATTACCCAGAGGGCAGTTAAGAGTCACCCACATTGCGCAGGGTCTGGAATCACATGTAGTCCAGACCAGGTAAGGATGGCAGATTTCCTTCCCTAAAAGGACATTCGTGAACCAGATGGGTTTTCTGACAATCAACAATGGATTCAAGGTCATCATTAGGCTCTTCATCCCAGGATTTTTTCTTACTGAATTCAAATTCCACCGTCTACGGTGGTGGGATTTGAACCTGGGTCCCTAGAACATTACTGGGGTTTCTGGATTAACAGTCCAGCACCTCCCCAGCGAGATGGGTCTACAGGCAGAGTGTGTCTATCCTGATGGTCTCCTCTCCAATGACAGACAGATAGTCAGCACACCCGGTGATGGAACTACCTCTTCGCTTTATTAAATTAAACTTTATTTTGCAGACTCACCCCCCCCCCCCCAATTAATCCCAGCAAGTCCTGGCTAAGCCCAGTTTGCGAATGACTGCAGTCAGTTGATTCATAGATCGAGCGGTGCCCCATTTATACCGGTCAATCTGAACCGCAATCGAAAGAATTATCAACTTGGAGCACCTACACAGACCTCATCTGTGCCTTACAACTGGAAGGCTTTCCTAACCCACCAGACAGACTGCACAATGTGCACGGACAAGGCAAAGGGAGCAGGGGGCTTCCCTCCTGATCGTGACCTCCTGGTGCTCAGATGTGGTGACCCTCACTGCTCCCTGGAGCTACAATACCTAACTGTGAAGTGCCATCCCCGTTACCCACTGCGGGAGTTCATCTCTGCTGTCCTGACTGCAGTTTACATCCCATCCCACACGGAAGTGAAAAGCACACTCGAAACGTACACTGCCAACAAACGGCCTGGCGATGGAATCCTCCCTCCCTCCCAGAGACGTTGTTCACCATAGCCAGTGACTTCAACCAGGTCAATCTTAGGAACGTGTCAATGATATTGTGGTAACACATCTCCCCCGTCCCACCAGAGGCCAGCACATCCTTGCGTATTACTACATAACCAAAAATGCCTCCCTCTCCATCCCCCCAAGTGATAAATCAGACCACCAGACTTCGCTCCTTCTCCCGGCTTACAGAATGTGAAGCATGAGGATCCAGGACAGAAAGTCAGACAGTGCAGGTCTGAGCTAATGGACGAGCTCCTTTATGACATAGCATCCCTACAGTACGGAAACAGGCCATTTGGCCCAACAGGTCCACACCGATCCTCTGAAGAGTAACCCAGCCAGACCCATTCCACTACCCTATTACTCTACATTTACCCCTGACTAATGCACCTAACCTACACATCCCTGAACACTATGGGAAATTTAGCATGGCCAATCCACCCTAACCTGCACATCTTTGGATTGTGGGAGGAAACTGGGGCACCCGGAGGAAACCCACGCAGACACGGGGAGAATGTGCAAACCCCACACAGACAGTTGCCAGAGGCTGGACTTGAACCCGGGTCCCTGGTGCTGTGAGGCAGCAGTGCTAACCACTGAGCCACTGTGCCGCCCTTCATCAGTAGGGGTGTAGAGGTCTGCGTACCAAAGTTAATCTGTGTTTCCCAACTGAAAACCATAGATGAACTGGGAGATCCTCTCCCTACCGAAGTCCAGGTCTGAGGCATTCAAGTCGGGTGACCTTGCCCTATATAGGAAATCTAGATATGACTTTCACAAAGCGATCAGGAATGCAAAGAGTTAATCCCAGACAAAAGTAAAACCCCAGGATAACCACACATCGCCTATGACAAGGCTTACACAATACACTGGGCTACAAAGCGAAGCCATGTAGAATCACTAACACCAGTACATCCCTCCCCGATGAGCTCAATGCATTCTGTACTCATTTTGAACAGACAGTCAGTGAAATGATGTCACCTGCTCCAATAGCCTCTGGTACACCTGTACCCACAGTCACTGCTGTAGACCCTCGATTGGCTTTCTCGAGGGTGTACCCGTGGAAAGCGACCAGCCCGGATAGAATCCCCGGCTGTACACTCAGACCCTGTGTGGACCAGCTGGCCGGAGTATTTGCTGACATCTTTAACCTTTCCTCACTCTGAGGTGAGCTTCCCACCTGCTTCAAGAAGACCACCATCATCCTGGTACCAAAGAAAAGTCATGCACTTATTGAATTCTGTGTTGGTAGTGGCATACTCATTTAGACTGGCCACTGAGTTCTTGAATATGGGCCAGTTCACCAACTCCAAGCAGTCATGTAGGAGCTCATCCATTACCACAGCGTAGCACTGATTACCGTTCAAGGGCTCTGACATCGTTACCACAGACCGGCACTGATTACCGCTCAGGGGCTCTGTCATCAATTGTTGTGAAGTACATCGAAAGGTTAGTCATGGCACACATCAACTTCAGCCTCCCAGATTGCCTCGACCTACCACAATTCACCGACCATCGGAACGGGTCCACGGCAGACACCACCTCCCTGGCCCTACATTCATCCCTGGAACATTTGGCTGCCAAGAACACCCACATCAGGCTCTGACTTATTGCCTTTAACTCTGCCTGCAAGACCATAATTCTAACCAAACTCATCTCCAGACTCCAAGACCTTGGACTCTGCTCCCTCTGCAACTGGATCCTCCACTTCCTGACCCACAGACCGCAATCAGTAAGAAGTGGTTACAACACCTCCTCCACGATAATCCTCAACACCAGTGCTCACAAGGCTATGTACTCAGTCCCTTACTATACTCCCTATACACTCACAACTATGGGGTTAAATTCAGCCAGAATTTCCAAATTTGGTGATGACACCACCATTGTGGATTGGATCTCAAATAACGACGAGATGGGGTACAGGAAAGAGATGGACAGCTTCGTGCAATGATGTAATGACAACAATCTCTCCTGCAACATCAGCAAAATGAATGAGATGGTCATCGACTTCAGGAAGCAGAGTGGAAAACACATCCTGTCTGTATCAATGGTGCTGAGGTGGTCAAGAACTTCAAGTTGCTCAGAGTAAATGTCACCAACGATCTGTCCTAGTCAATCCACGTCGACACTATGGTCAAGAAAGCATATCAAAGCCTCTACTTTCTCAGAAGGCTAAGGAAATTGACCATGTCTACAATGATTCTTACCAATTTGGATGGCTGTACCATAGAAAGAATCCTATTGAAATGCATCACAGCTTGGCATGGCAACTGCCGCCCAGGACTACAAGAAATTACAGTGAGTTGTGAATGCAGCCCAGTCCATCACAAAAACCAGCCTTCCTTCCACGGACTCCGTATACACTTCCCACTGCCTCGGGAAAGTGGCCAACATCATCAAAGACCCCTCCTACCACAGTTATACTCTCTCCCATCCTCATCCACTGGGTAGAAGACATAAAAGTTTGAAAACACATACTAACAGACTCAAGAACAGCTTCTTCCCCACTGTTATCAGACTTATAAAATGGACCTCTCATATTATAATTGATCTTTCTCTGCACCTTCTGTGTAGCTATAACACTATATTCTACATTCTGTTCTATTACCCTGACGTACTTATGTAAGGCAATAATAAACCTAATCTTTCATTCAGGAACAGAAATAACTCCAGAAAGTCAACACAAGCCAATCTCCACAGGCACTGGTTGGACAGTCCAAATCCAAGCATTAGACAGATTACACATTATAATGGAAAAACCCAAGGTAAACAGGCAAGACACAAAGATTTGAAGAGTGAAATTATACTGTTGTGAAGAAAACATGAATGTAAACAGCAGAGAGCGTGAGAGAAGCTAAGATGCTTCTTCATTTCCAGACACTGGAATAGGATGAACTAAGTGAGAGTCAAGTCTCTATTTCAACTGATTTGAAAATGGTAAATTCAACGTACAGAGGAACCTTGATTATCCAAATTTCTGATTATCCAGCAAGTTTGCAAAGTCCCAATGCTTGGCTAAACTACGTTTATCCAGAATTCAATTATCTGAGTGAAATACTCTGCTCCTGTGTCCTTTGGATAATCATGGTTCCTTTGTATAAAAGATGTTGAGATGCAGCAGCAATGATCTACCGTATTATCTCAAGAATGAAACAACATTTTTCTTTATTCTTTCTTGGAATGTGGGTGTCACCGGCTAGGCCAGCATTTATTGCTCGTCCCTAATTGCTCAGACGGCAGTTAAGAGTTAACCACAATGCTATGGGTCTGGAGTCACATGTAGGCCAGACCGGGTAAGGAAGCATATTTCCTTCCATAAAAGGAGTTAGTGAACCAGATGAGCTTTTACAACAACTGACGATAGATCTCACAATTGACATGACTGAGACCTGCTTTATTATCTCAGATTTGTCAATTTGCTTTGAATTTAACCAGCTCCCATAGTGTCATTTGCATCTGTCCCTTGGGGCTCTGGGTAACCAGGGTCACTGACATAGCCAATCTTCCAACATTTCCCACAACTTACATGGATCCTTCACAAAGCAGGATGTTCCCCAACTCTTCAGGGTTATTACCGAGTAGGAACTGTTGCTCTGAGTGCGGCAATGATGGTGACATCTGCTCAGATGACAGTTGTGTTCATTTACATAAAAATGTTGAAAAAATACGGCAATTGTCTGTATCTCTAACATGCTCTAACAGCTAAGGTTAGAGAGGCGGATATGTTGGCACTGCACCTGGAATACATTGGGAACCAAATTGTTTTTTTAAAAAACATTGCAACATTATGAAATTCTACATGTGGAAATTAAAAAAAAAATAGTAATCCAGTTGTACACCTGCCTTTCTCATCTGCTGTGTCTTCTGAAAATACAATTTCTTTTTTCATTTAAAAGGAGTCATTAGGGTCTCAATAGCTAGGCAAATTAAATCGAATGGCACTTTGGCAATGATGTGGAGACATTACTTGAAGTCTGATCTTTTGTGAGTGTCAGAATGCCTGTTGTAAAAAGGAGCCTGGAGTTAGCGCCTCATTGTATAAATTTTGCACACAGTCTTGAAATATATTGTAACATTTCTATTTAGATTAACTCGCCATGCAATCAAAGGATAAGATCTTGCATTTACAGAGCACTGTTTAGAAGCACAGCCTGCCCCAGAGCATGCATGGTACATTGAAGGATTGTTCCCATTCCTTGAAGGGAAACACAAGCCAGTTTGCGCACAGGAAGATCCCAAACATAGCAACACGACAATGGCCAGATATAACCTGTTTTAGTGACGCTGACAGAGATAATTAGTAGTTCTGAGCACCAGGAGGTCTCCCCTGCACTTCTTCAGCATACTCCCGTGGGATATTGTACTCTGAAAGTACATAGTACACACCCCTGAACTAACTCAGTGAATGGCACAGACAATCCAAATCTCAACAAAGTTGCTCGAGCACCTCTCCCTCCCACACAAACAGATTGGAATTTCCCCAGGAGCTAATTAAAGTCAGCGATCAGAAGCTTTCCATTCCCAATCAGAAACCTGGCAAACCCTTGACGAGGAGGCCAGGGCAGCGGATACATGGGAACACCATCACTTGCAAGTTCCCCTCCAAGCCACTCACCATCCTGACTTGGAAATACATTGCTGTTCCTTCAGGGTCACGGGGTCAAAATCCTGGAATTCCCTCCCCAAGCACAACAGAAGAACATAAAAGCTAGGAGCAGGAGTAGGCCGTCTTGCCCCAGCGAGCCTGTTCCACCACTCAATAAGATCATGGCTGATCTTTTCATGGACTCAGCTCCACTTACCCAACCTCTCACCGTAACTCAGTTCCTTTATTGTTCAAAAAAGGATCTATCTTAGCCTTAGAAACATTTACAGAAGTAACATCAACTTCTTCACTGGGCAGGGAATTCACAAACTCTCTGGGGGAAGATGTTCCTTCTTAATTCAGACCTAAATCTGTTCCCCTTAATTTTGAGGCCCTCTTGTCCCCAGTGACTGCTGCACTTCAAGAGACACTTCACCACCATCTTCCCAAGGGCAACTAGGGACAGACAATAAATGCCAGACAGCAATACCCACGTCCCACAGTGGACTAGACAAAAATAAAGAGAATCCGCTCGGTTAATCACTTCAGGTTTGTACACCAGTGTGCCACATAAGCCAGCCAGCAATCACATGCGCCATCCACTGACTGGATACTACTCCCAAGCTGACAAGTAGCCATCAGAACTGCAGCATCATTGTAACCTGACCCACTCCCAGCTCCATTTCCATTCAGAACACAGTCAGGACAAGTGTCACTCGCAGCAGTCACAAACGTGGTCAGCAACTACAAGCCTACAAGAAACATAACCGTGAGATTTGACCAAAGCAACAGCAGCTATCCGCATTCAGTTATCGAAAATTAGCGGGGAGCCAACGACCTAGTGATATCATCACTAGATTATTAATCCAGACACCCAGGTAAGGTTCTGGGGACCTGGGTTCAAATCCTGCCATGGCAGATGGTGGAATTTGAATTCAATGAAAATCTGGAATTACGAGGCTAACAATGACCATGAATCCATTGTTGATTGTGAGAAAAAAAAACCCATCTGGCTTATTAATGCCCTTTAGGGAAGGGAATCTGCTATCCTTACCTGGTATAGCCTACATGTGACTCCAGACCCACAGCAGTTGGTTGTCTCTGAACTGCCCTCTGGGCAATTAGGGATGGGTAATAAATGCTGGCCCAGCCAATGATGTCCTCATCCCATGAACGAATTTTTAAACAAATCCGTATGTGCTGTGAATTCCCAGCCCCAAAAGGCTATGTCTCTGGTGAGATACAACTGTTTGCAAAAGAAATGTAGGCAAGGAATGCTGCAACTTCTGCATCTTAAACACAGAGGGACACAGCTCTGGGAGTAGGTCACTGATCTAGCAGCTTGCTCCCTGTAGGGCATTCTAGAACGAAAAGGTCAGAGCTTTAGGATAAGTCACATATTTAAAACAGTGAGAAGGAGAAATTGCTTCTTTCAAAGGTTCAGGAATCTGTGGAATTCATTACCCCAGAATGCCGTGGACTCCGGGACACTGAGTAAACTTAAGAAGCAAATTGATAGATTTTTAATCAGTAATGAGTTGAAGTGTTATAGGGCATGGGCAGGAAAGTGGAGTTGAGGTGGAGAGGAGACCAGTCAGGATGGTGGAGCAAGCTCAAAAGGGCTGAATGGCCTCCTCCTGCTCCTGGATCATATGAATCCTGGGGCGAGATAGATTTCAGAAACCGAGAATACAAGCTTGTGCTTACTTGGAATCAGAGTTGAGAGTGTGGTGCTGGAAAAGCACAGCAGGTCAGGCAGCATCCGATGTGTCGATTTTCCTGCTCCTCGGATGCTGCCTGACCTTCTGTGCTTTTCCAGCACCACACTCAACTCTGATCTCCAGCATCTGCAGTCCTCACTTTCGCCCTTACTTGGAACCTACCTAGTGCAGCATAATCTCTCATTTTGTCGCTATTCTGATGAATAATCTCTCATTAATGAACACCACGAGAGACATGGAAATGGAAATGAAACAGCAACATGAAATGAAATGCAAAATTTTAAAGGTATGTTTTGAACATGAGTTAAGAAGCTCACCATTAATCTAGTCTCAACACTCACACCACTGTCGTTTGGTGGAGGAAGGCTTCACTGAGACATTCAAAAGGGAATTCAATGATTATGTGAAAAGATATGCAGGAGAAGGCAGGGAAAAGATACTTCAGAGTCACAGAGGTGTACAGCACAGAAACAGACCCTTTGGTCTAACTCGACCATGCTGACCAGATAGCCTAACCCAATCTAGTCCCATTTGCCAACACTTGGCCCACATCCCTCTAAACCCGTCCTATTCATATGCCCATTTGGATGCCTTTTAAAATATTGTAATGGTACCAGCCTCCATCACTTCCTGTGGCAGCTCATCCCATACATGCATTACCCTCTGCATGAAAAAGTTGCCCCTCAGGTTCCTTTTATACCTTTCCCCTCTGACCCTAAACCTGTGCCCTCTAGTTCTGGACTCCCCCACCCCAGGGAAAAGACCTTATCTATTTATCCTATCCATGCCCCTCATGATTTTCTTTGCAACATTTGGAGAACAGTAGTCACCATGGGCCTAATGGCCTCCTGCTGTGCTGTAACAATGTAAAACAGATATTTCTGATGCTGTATAAAACAGACGAAAGCTGATCACTGCACTTTGTATTTTACTTTACTCAGCCGGCATTTGAACTCTCAAATTAAAAACCAATGCCCAAAATATTCAAAATTTAATGGCCAAAAGATCTTACTTTTGTCCCCGCACTTCCAACAGTGGCTCTTCCTTTTTGTTTCCGCCTTGGATTTCTCGTTTGCCACCTTTCTTCACGTCTGTGACTGCAGTCTCCTCCTCGTCTGAACTGCTGTTACTATCCGTGTCAAACGTGGAGGTTAAAAACTCATCAACGCTGAGCTGGGCAAGTTTTCTGAAACACACAAATCTCCAAAGTTAATGGCTAACAGCAAAGAAAGAGCAAGGAATCTATTTTTGCAACACTGGCCCCTCTGTTTTAAGAGTTCCTTCCGTGAAGTTCTCCACATCCCCCTCCCCTCCTTAAGTTGAGTACACCCTCAGACAACATGGGAGCTCTTACAGAAAGACTGTACTGTCTATTTTTTTGGCTTTATTTATTTTCCTAACTTATACTTCACATACAGTTGGTTCTGATAAAACATGAGGACAGAGCTATCTGGTTATAAGAAAATCGCATAATAGCCAGACCATTTAAACTAATGGACCGGAATCTCGTTATAGCCATTACAGGTAAGGTAGGTTAACGCTCTACGAATCAATGGTCTAAACCATTCGATTGCGTGAAAACCAATTTGCATTGAAGAAACGTGTTTTATAGCAGAAATGACTATCTAGAATGTAGTGTAACTTTTTTCTTCTGTTATGAAGATGTGGGTGTACTTTAAGAGAGTCAAGATTAGAGTGGTGCTGGACAAGCACAGCAGGTCAGGCAGCATCCAAGAAGCAGGAAAAATCAACGTTTCGGGCAGGAGCCCTTCATCAGGAATGTACTTTAAGAGAGTTAAAAGCAGCAGAACTACGGACACAGCACCAAGTGTTCTCAAGAAGGTAACAATGTAACACTTGGTCGAACAACTTGATTAGCTCATTGCCTGGAGACAAAAACAAATTCGAATTCAGCCAGTTTAAATTATACCTCTAAAAATACCAATCTCCAATCCAGTTTGAATTTAGCATATTGACATTCTTAGAAGCCAATGACATAATCTGATGCTTTGGAGGTATAAGACCAGGGAAATTGAACAGTTAGGAGGAGAACTGCCAAGCCCCAGCTAGTAAAAGACTGCCTGAAAAATAGCTCTCTTAAAAGTACCTTTTTCAATCAGTAACATGCGACATAGAAATTCCTAAGAAGAAAACACACAGGAAGATCCAAATAGAAGAACTGAAAGCTGCCTGGTTCTGAGAGGTGTTGTTTTGCAAATCTTAATTGGGAGTTTTATCGGACTAGTGTTTTAGAAGGGAAGGTAAAAGATAGGTTAGAGTAAGGACTTGTATATAATTATTAATTAATTATTCTCTGTTATACTTTAAGAAATAAAGTTGTTCATTTTTACTATAAGTAGTTCTTGGACACTCAAACTTTTACAGGTTGCTTAATAAATCTTTTCTGTATTGCTGGTTTTAAATTAAGTAGGAGAACTTACCCCGTGTCATAACACTTTATTTACTCTTTTTTTTAAAAATACCTAAGGTTTGTACAGAGGTACTTTGAACCTAAGATGGTGTATTAGTGACACTGTACACTTTTCACTGTACCCCTGTTCTTTTGTAAAAGATTTACTGTCACAGGTACTCCAAATTCTAAATTCTAATTCTAAAATTCTTCTTTACTTATCAAGGATGTAACCAACCCTGCCTTTAAAGACTCTGATTCCACTGCATTTTGAGGAAGAGATCTCAAAAGACTCGTGACCCTCTATGGGGTAAAAAGAAATTCCTCCTTATCTATCTTAAATCCCAAATTCTACATCCTTCCCACATCTATCCTGTCAGACTCTCTCAGAATCTTATGTTTCAAACAACTTGTCTCATGCTCTATGTCAAAGTCAGACATTACAATCTGACACTAACTTGTAGAAACTTCCAACTGCAAAAGACAAAGTAGGGCAACACTGTCACCAAATATTAAATATCACCTCTTAGACTCTAGTTGAAATTTTGATAAGAACAAAGAATAATACAGCACAGGACCCTCCAAGAATGCGCCACTACATTGTAAACCTGTCTTCACTTTCAGGATCTGTAATCATCTAGTCCCTTCCTATTCACGTATTTGTCCAGGTGTTTCTCGACTGCTGCTATTGTATCTGCTTCCACCATCTTCTCTGGCAGCGCGTTCTAGACACACACCATCCTGTGTGTGAAAAACCTGCCTCGCACATCTCTTTTAAATGTTCTGCCTTCTGCTCCTTGAACCCGTGTTCCCGAGTAATTGACTGTCCACCCTGGGAAAAAAGCCTCATACTTCCCACTCTATCCATGCCATTCATAATCTTATAAACATCTATTAGTTCACTCCTCAACATCCTGCATTCCAGTGAAAACAAACCCAGTCTATCCAACCCTTCTTCATAGCTAAGCTCCCCCATACCAGGCAACATCCTAGTAAACTTTTTCTGTACCCTCTCCAAAGCATCCACATCCTTCTGGTAGTGTGGTGACCAGAACTGTCCGCAAGATTCCAAGTGTGGCCTAACTAAAGTGCTATAAAGCTGCAGAATAATTGGTCTGTCCTTAAACTCAATAGAAGTGACGCACCTCATTCTTCTACTGCAATGTTTAGGAAACTAAATTTTCTGTGAAATCTTCTGACTAAAATTTAGCAATTGAATTACAACCAAATAACTTCTCAGGGACTAAATGTACTTCTGGTTTTGAAACATTTTGATTCAAAGCATCACTTGGGAGTGGAACTGTGCAAAATAAAAAGCTCCTGTACTGTATTATTTAAACTATTTAACTGACGGATGGTTCAATTTTCAGATATCTCTCCGGTTAAGTTAATGAATTTAGTTCACTCATAGGATGTGGATGTCAATGGCTGGGCCAGCATTTCTTACCCGTCCCTAGTTGCCCTTGAGAAGGTGGTGGTGAACTGCTGTCTTGAACCACTGCAGTGGTTCATCTTCTGTTGGTAGACCCACAATACTGTTAGGGAGGGAATTTCAGGATTTTCTCTTCTCAGCTTTTAAACTCTAACAAGTATAGGCCTAAACTGCTCAATCTCTCCTCACAAAACAAGCCTGTCATCTTTCCCCTTGGGATACAGGTTCGTAGTTCCTTGAAAGTTGAGTCCAGGTAGACAGTATAGTGAGGAAGACATGGTACGCTTGCATTTATTGGTCAACGCATTGAGGTCATGTTGCGGCTCTACAGAACATTGGTTAGGCTACTTTTGGAATACTGCGTGCAATTCTGGTCTCCCTGCTATGCTATAAGAAAGATGCCATCAAACTTGAGGGTGCTGTAAGGATTTGCAAGGATGTTGACACGGTCGGAAGTCTGAAGCTGGAGAGAGAGGCTGAGTAGGCTGGGGCTGTTTTCCCTGGAGAGTCTGAGGCCGAGACTTGGAGGTTTATAAAATTATGAGGGGCATGGATAGGGTAAATAGACAAGGTCTTTTCCCTATAGGAAGGGAGTCCAAAACTAGAGGGCATAGGTTCAAGGTGACAGGGGAAAGATTTAAAGGGCACCTAAGGGGCAACCTTTTCACACAGTGGGTAGAGAAGGAATGGAATGAGCTGCCAGAGGAAGTGGTGGAGACTGGTACAATTACAGCATTTAAAAGGCATCTGGATGGGCATATGAATAGCGATGGTTTACAGGAATATGAGCCAAGTGCTGGCAAATGGGACTAAATTAATGTAGGATATCTGGTCAGCATGGATGAGTTGGACCGAATGGTCTGTTTCCATGCTGTACTGTCTATGACTTGATGACTCTTCAGCAACTGCTTTAGTTTGAATCTGTGCTAAAGGATCTGACAACTCGTACAACCTCTGGGAACATGAAAACATACTCAAGTAAAACAAAGAACTGTGGCTGCTAGTACTCTGAAACACAAACAAAGTGCTGGAGAAACTGAGCAGGTCTGGCAGCTTGTGTGGAAAGAGAAACTGAGTTAACACTGAGTACAGTGGTTCTGAAGGGTCAGTGGACAAAAAGAGTGAGGATTGTAGATGTAGAGATTAGAGTCGAGAGTGTGGTGCTGGAAAAGCACAGCAGGTCAGGCAGCATCTGAGGAGCAGGAGGATCGATGTTTTGGGCAAGAGCCCTTCATCAGGAATGAGGCAGGGGGCCTTGGGGTGGAGGGATAAATGGGAGGGGGTGGGGCTGGGGGAAAGGTAGCTCAGAGTGCGATGGGTAAATGAAGGTTGGGTGGGGGGGGGGGAAAGAGAAAGGTGACAGGGTGGAGTGGATAGATGGGAAAGGTGATGGACAGGTCATGAGGGTAGTCTCCCAAGTTGGAGGCTTGGGACTGGGATAAGGTGGGGGGAAGAAGGGAAATGAGGAAACTGGTGAAGTCCACATTGACCCCGTGTGGTTGCAGGGTCCCAAGACGGGAGATGAGGCGATCTTCCTCCAGGCATCGGGTGGTAAGGGTTTGGTGACGGAGGAGGCTAGAAAACTTAACTCTGCTTCCTCGCCACAGATGCTACCAGATATGCCGAGTTTCTCCGCAATTCTCATTTTTGTTTCATGAAAATATACTCGTTGTTTGCCCCCACTTTATTTGGTGCAGTTAACAGGTAATAATCCATGGGAAACTGTGTAGTATTTTCACAATTCAATCACATTGAAGATTGATTTTTACATTTTCACATTAAATCATACGCAAAACCTTGAAAATATACTCCAGCGTTAAAGGGCCTCAGCTGGAGCACTCTTTGCCTTCGAATCAGAAGGTTGTGGGTTCACAGCAGAGACTAGAAGAGAAAATTTAGGCTGACACTCCAGCGCAGTAATGAGGGGGTGCTACGCTGTCAGAAATACCAGCTGTCCAAAGAGAGGTCTCATACTCAGACAGGTGCAATACTTGAAAGAAGACCAGGGGTTGATCCCTGACAATCCGGTCAATAGTGTGTCTTTCATCAACATCGCAGATAAAGATCTGATCATTGACATTCATGTTTGACAGACTTTGCTGTGAGCAAACTGGCTGCCACATTCCCTACCTAACGACAACGTCTACACTTCAAGTAGTAGTTTGGTGGCTTCAGAGTGCTTTGGGCTCTCTCATCAAAGTGGGCGCTACATAAGTGCAAAGACTTTAAAATCAAAATAATTCAGTCAGCTTGCCATGGGGCAGCACAGTGGTTCAGCGGTCAGCACTGCTGCTTCACAGGAGGGAGCCAGGTTCAATTCCAGTCTCTGGTGACTGCCTGTCTGTTAGTCTCATTTTTAACACAGTCAAATGAATCAGCTGCCTGCCTGATTGACATCACTCTCAAACACGAGCAGAATTAACATGCGTTTCTTGCCACCAGAGGTGGTGTTAATGTGGCATACAGTCAGGACAGAGTGACTCCAAAGCCCATGATGCATCATGGCTTCAGGTTAAATATGGTTAGAGACAAAAAAAAAACTGCAGATGCTGGAATCCAACGTAGACAGGTCAAACATGGGCAAGGAATCTCACGCTGTGCCATTCTACCTTGACTAAAGAGTCAGTACTCCTCCATATTGAACATCATTTGGAGGAAGTACTTAGTGTCAAGAGCTCAGAATGTACTCTTGTTGGGGGACTTCAACACCCACACCAAGAGTGGCTCAGGACCATCATTAGGGGCAGCCGATTGGTACTTTCGCTGGACTGTTAATCCAAAGACCCAGGTAATGCTCTGGGGACCTGGGTTCAAATCCCACCATGGTGGATGGTGGGACGTGATTTCAATGCAACTCCAGAATTAAGAGTCCAATGATGCCCATGAAGGCATTGCTAGTTGTCAGAAAACTCCATCTGGTTTGCTAACGTCCTTTAGGTGGAGGAAATGGCCATCCTTACTTGATCTGGCCCACACTGTGGCTCAGCAGTTAGCACTGCTACCTCACAGCACCAGGGTCCCGGGTTCGATTCAAGCATCAGGTCTGTGTGGAATTTGCACATTCTCCCCGTGTCGGCGTGGGTTTCCTCCGGGTGCTCCGGTTTCCTCCCCCAGTCCAAAGACATGCAGGTTTGGTGAATTGGCCATGCTAAATTGCCCCGTAGTGTTCAGAGATGTGTAGGTTAGGTGCATTAGTCAGAGGTGAATGTAGAGGAATAGGGCAGGGGAAAGGGTCTGGGAGGGTTACTCTTCGGGGGGTCGGTGTGGACTTGTTTCCACAGTGCAGGGATTCTATGATACATGTGAATCCAGACCCACAACAACGTAGTTGACTCCTAATTGTTAACAAATGCTGGCCTAGCCAATAACACCCTCATTTCATGAATGAACAAATTAAACAAAATTACTGATCCAGCTGGTTGCTGCTGGGTCACCAAGAAGAGGGAAAATTATACTTAATCTCATTCTCACCAATCTTATGGCTGTAGATGCACTGTGTCAGTTAGAGCAACACCACACAGTCCTTGAAGAGACAAAGTCCCATCCTTCATAATGAGAATAATCTTCATTGTGTCATGTGGACAGACTTTAAACAGATACAGCAACTCCAGACTGGGCATCCATGAGGCGCTGTGGGTCGTCAACAGCAGCAGAACTGTACTCCAGCACAATCTGTCACCTCATGGCGCGGTATATCCCCCACTCAACCATTACCATAGAGCCAGGGGTTCAACCCTGGTTGAATGGAGAGTTCAGGAGCACATGACAGGAACAGCACCAGGCACGTGTAAAAATGAGGTGCTAACCTGGTGAAGCTACCAAACAGGACTACTTGCATGCCACATCGCATTAGCAGCAAGTGATAGACAGAGCTGAGGGATCCCACAACCAATGGATTAGATCTAAGCTCCGTAGTCCTGCCAAATCGAGCCATGAAAGATGGTGGACAATTAAAAACTTAGTGTAGGAGGCAGCTCCACAAATATCCCTATCCTCAATGAAAGGGAACCTCAGCACATCACTGTAGAAGATAAGGCTGAAGCATTTGCAATAATCTTCAGCGAGAAGTGCTGAATCTTGGCTTCCACCAGACATCCCGAGCATCACAGATACCAGCATTCAGCCAATTCAATTCACTCATGTGATAGCAAGAAATGGCTCGAGGCACTGGCTAATGCAAAGGCTATGGGCCCTGATAACATACTGGCAATGGTACTGAAGACTTGTGCCCCAGAAGTAGCTGTGCCCCGAGTCAAGCTGTTTCGGTACAGCTTCAAACCTGGCATCTTACTAACAATATGGGCAATTGCCCAGGGATGCCCTATACACAAAAATCAAGACAAATCCAACCCAGCCAATTACCATCCCATTAGTCTATTCTCGCTCATCAATAAAGCAATGGAAGGGGTTAATGGCTTCTTAACAACCTGCTCACTGACGGTCACTTTGAGCTCCGCATGGGTCATTGAACTGACATCATAGCCTTGGTTCAAACATGGACAAAGGGCTAAATTCGAAGATAAAGTGACAGCCCTTGGCATCAAGGCTGCATTTGACTGAGTGTAGCATCAAGAAGCCCTCGCAAACGGAGAGCGAATGGCGATTAAGGGAACACTTTCTGCTGGCTGGGGTCATACCTAGCACAAAGGAAGATGGTCGTGGTTGTTGGAGGTCAGTCATCGCAGCTCCAGGACATCTCTGCAGGACTTCCTCAGGGTAGTGCTCTTGACCCAACCATCTTTAGCTGCTTTATCAATTACCTTCCCTCCATCAGAAAGGATGTTCCCTGATGCTTGCATGATGTTCAGTACTATTGACATATCCTGAGATACTGAAGCAGTCCACGTGTCCCAAGCAGTAAAACCTAAATAATATCTAGGTTTGGGCTGACAAGTGGTAAGTAACATTCCCACTTCACAAGTGCCAGGCAATGATGGTCTCTAACAAGCGAGAATCGAAAATTAGATTAGATTCCCTACAATATGGAAACTGACACCATCCAGAAATAGCAGCTCATTTGATTGGCACCATATCCACAAGAATCCACTCCCTCCACCACCAATGCTCAGTAGCAGCAGTGTGTACCATCTATAAGATGCACTGCAGAAAGTCACCAAAGATCCTCAGACAGCAAGTTCCAAACTCACGACCACTTCCATCTAGAAAGAGATGGGCAGCAGATACATGGGAACACCACCCCCTAGAAGCCACTCACCATCCCGATTTGAAAATATACACCGTTCCTTCACGGTCGCTGGGTCAAAATCTGGAATTCCCTTATTAATGGCATTGCGCGGCTACCTCGGCAAACGGACTCACCACCACCTTCGCCAGGATAAGGGATGGACAACAAATGGTGGGCCAGCCAGTAGCATCGTAAGAATTAATAAAACCAAAGCCTTCTCCAACCTTGCAAGCCCTCCACGACCAAATCAAAGTCACCTGCCAACTGGAGGAAGAATACCCCATCTTCCACGGCGGGACCCTACAGCAACTTGACTAGTTTCCAAATGTCCCCTCCCCCACCTCATCCCAGACCTAACCCTCCAACTTGGCATCACCCTTTTCACCTGACCTGTCCATCTTCCTTCCTACCTACTCGATCCACCCTCCCCTCCAACCTATTATTCCCCCACCTGCATCCACCTACCGCCTTCGCATCTACCTTTCCCCACCCCACATCCGGCCCCACCCCTCCATTTATCTCTCAGCCCCCTTCCTCCTCCACATTCCTGATGAAGGGCTTATGCCCAAAATGTCGACTGTCCTGCTCCTCGGACGCTGCCTGATCTGCTGTGCTTTTCCAGCACCATACCTTTTGACTCTAACCCCCATGTATCGAACCCGACCAGCATTTATTAACGAGGGGGCGCGGGGAGAGCGAGAACGGGCGCGCGGGGAGAGCGAGAGCGGGCGCGCGCGGAGAGCGAGAGCGGGCGCGCGCGGAGAGCGAGAGCGGGCGCGCGCGGAGAGCGAGAGCGGGCGCGCGCGGAGAGCGAGAGCGGGCGCGCGCGGAGAGCGAGAACGGGCGCGCGCGGAGAGCGAGAACGGGCGCGCGCGGAGAGCGAGAACGGGAGCGCGCGGAGAGCGAGAAAGGGAGCGCGCGGAGAGCGAGAAAGGGAGCGCGCGGAGAGCGAGAAAGTGAGCGCGCGGAGAGTGAGAAAGAGACAGACAGACAGTGAGGAGAGCATATGCAGAGTGAGCACTGAAAGCAGATAAGTCAACGTTTAGAGAGAGCAGTGTGAATAAAGCCAGGTTTAGAGAAAGTGAGCAAAGTAGACAAGGAAAAATCTCGAGACAGAACAGTGGTTTAGGCAGGTTTCAGATAGAGAGAGAGAGAGAAAAAGCAAGCGAGCAGAGTGGTCAGGACAGAACTGAGAGAGAGAACAAAGTAGCTAATAAAGGATTAAAGAATCATTGAATCCTTGCAGTGTGGAAACAGGCCCTTCGGCCCAACAGGTCCAAACTGACCCTCCGAACAGTAACCCACCCAGACCCATTCCCCTACCCTTAACTATACATTTACCCCCTGATTAATGCAAATAAACTACATGTCCCTAAAAACTATGGACAATTTTCCACAGCCAATTCACTTAACTTGCACATCTTTGGATTGTGGGAGGAAACTGAAGCACCCCCAGAGGTAACCTACAGACACGGGGAGAACGTGCAATCCCCACACAGACAGTCGTTCAAGGTTGGAATTGAACCTGAGTCTGTGGTGCCATGAGGCAGCAGTGCAAACCACTGAACCACTATGCTCAAGGAAAAGAGAACACAGTGGTTAAAAAAGTGATTAGAGAGAGAGCATAGAGTGGGTAAAGAAGGGTTTTGAGAGAGCGCACAGAATGGGTAAGGGAGGGCTTAGAGAGAGAGGTCAGAGGTGGTTAAGGGAGTGTGTGTGTGAGAGAGACAGGCACACACAGTAAGTAAGGGAGGGTTTTGAGAGAGAGCAGAGAGGTAAGGGAGGGTTTCGGGACAGGGAGGGCTTCGGGAGAGAGAGGACAGAGGGGTTAAGGGAGGGTTTGAGACAGAGAGGACAGAGTGGTTAAGGGAGGGTTTGAGACAGAGAGAGAGGACAGAGTGGGGAAGGGGGAGAGAAGAGAGAGGACAGAGTGGGGAAGGGGGGGGAAGAGAGAGGACAGAGTGGGGAAGGGGGGGAAGAGAGAGGACAGAGTGGGGAAGGGGGGGGAAGAGAGAGGACAGAGTGGGGAAGGGGGGGGAAGAGAGAGGACAGAGTGGGGAAGGGGGGGGAAGAGAGAGGACAGAGTGGGGGTGGGGGGGGGAAAGAGAGAGGACAGAGTGGGTGGGGGGGGAAGAGAGAGGACAGAGTGGGTGGGGGGGGAAGAGAGAGGACAGAGTGGGTGGGGGGGGAAGAGAGAGGACAGAGTGGGTAAGGGGGGGGGGGAAGAGAGAGGACAGAGTGGGTAAGGGGGGGGAAGAGAGAGGACAGAGTGGGTAAGGGGGGGGGGAAGAGAGAGGACAGAGTGGGTGGGGGGGGAAGAGAGAGGACAGAGTGGGTGGGGGGGGAAGAGAGAGGACAGAGTGGGTGGGGGGGGAAGAGAGAGGACAGAGTGGGTGGGGGGGGGAAGAGAGAGGACAGAGTGGGTGGGGGGGGAAGAGAGAGGACAGAGTGGGTGGGGGGGGAAGAGAGGACAGAGTGGGTGGGGGGGGAAGAGAGCACAGAGTGGGGAAGTGGGGGGGGGAGAGAGAGCACAGAGTGGGGAAGGGGGGGGGGAAGAGAGAGGACAGAGTGGGGAAGGGGGGGGGGAAAGAGAGAGGACAGAGTGGGGAAGGGGGGGGGGGAAAGAGAGAGGACAGAGTGGGGAAGGGGGGGGGGGAAAGAGAGAGGACAGAGTGGGGAAGGGGGGGGAAGAGAGAGGACAGAGTGGGGAAGGGGGGGGGAAGAGAGAGGACAGAGTGGGGAAGGGGGGGGGGGAAGAGAGAGGACAGAGTGGGGAAGGGGGGGGGGAAGAGAGAGGACAGAGTGGGGAAGGGGGGGGGAAGAGAGAGGACAGAGTGGGTAAGGGGGGGGGGGAAGAGAGAGGACAGAGTGGGTAAGGGGGGGGGAAGAGAGAGGACAGAGTGGGTAAGGGGGGGGGAAGAGAGAGGACAGAGTGGGTAAGGGGGGGGAAGAGAGAGGACAGAGTGGGTAAGGGGGGGGGGGAAGAGAGAGGACAGAGTGGGTAAGGGGGGGGGAAGAGAGAGGACAGAGTGGGTAAGGGGGGGGGGGGAAGAGAGAGGACAGAGTGGGTAAGGGGGGGGGAAGAGAGAGGACAGAGTGGGTAAGGGGGGGGGAAGAGAGAGGACAGAGTGGGTAAGGGGGGGGGAAGAGAGAGGACAGAGTGGGTAAGGGGGGGGAAGAGAGAGGACAGAGTGGGTAAGGGGGGGAAAGAGAGAGGACAGAGTGGGTAAGGGGGGGAAAGAGAGAGGACAGAGTGGGTAAGGGGGGGAAAGAGAGAGGACAGAGTGGGTAAGGGGGGGAAAGAGAGAGGACAGAGTGGGTAAGGGGGGGAAAGAGAGAGGACAGAGTGGGTAAGGGGGGGGAGAGAGAGGACAGAGTGGGTAAGGGGGGGGAGAGAGAGGACAAAGTGGGTAAGGGGGGGGAAGAGAGAGGACAGAGTGGGTAAGGGGGGGGAGAGAGAGGACAGAGTGGGTAAGGGGGGGGGGGAAGAGAGAGGACAAAGTGGGTAAGGGAGGATTTCGGGACAGGGAAGGTTTCGAGAGAGAGGACAGAGTGGGTAGGGGGGGGGCGGAGAGAGCAGAGTAGTCACAGGAAGGTTCGCGGAGTGATTGAGGCCGAGTTTAGAACGAGAGGCCAAAGTGGAAAAGACAGGGTTTAAAAAAGGGCTGAAGACGCTAAAGTAACACACAATCCCTCCCCCCGGGAACACGGCGGATTGAGGCAGGCGTGTGTACCAGTCCGTGCTTTTATAAGCGGGGAAGGGAGAGTTAGAGCAGAACTACACTCACCTCTTGCTGGAAGCAGCCATACTGCTACCGAGGGAACACATTGTAACAACGTGATGTCGAGAGGTTCCGTTCCCACAATCCGCAACAGGAAGGAACCAGCTCACTCACTCACTCACTCACTCACTGCTTTAA
Source organism: Chiloscyllium plagiosum (assembly GCF_037043375.1). Taxonomy (NCBI): domain Eukaryota; kingdom Metazoa; phylum Chordata; class Chondrichthyes; order Orectolobiformes; family Hemiscylliidae; genus Chiloscyllium; species Chiloscyllium plagiosum. Next base: position 9,859,447 of record NW_028270175.1, read on the forward strand.
CCCTCAACCTCCTGGTACATCCACATCCACATCTCCATCTCCTCCTGCTGCTGCTGCTGCTGCTGCTGCTGTCTTCATATCCTGCCAATCCAACTGGACCTGTGTTTACAGATAAATCCTGGTCTTTTATATGATTTATCTCCGTTTCCTCCTCCTCTCCCCCCCCTCCCAACTTCTCTTCAGGGGAAAAAAGTCTCGCTTCAACCCCAATTCCCATTGTGTCAGAATATGGTATATGTGGTGAGTGATGCTGTGCACTTTCTGATGTAGTTTACAGTGAAGGATAATACTGGACAGTTAAGGTGGACTCCGTGTGATTTAAATAGAATCTGTTTAAACTTGGTGTGACTTCAAAAATGAATCTTTCTATTCTATCAGTCTTTCTGTGTGATAATGTGACACTTGGAGCTTTGGGGCAGTGCACTGTACAAGAGTCTGATTCGACATTAAAGTTGCAGTTAGTTGTTGGAAAAGGATTTTAAGTGGGACTAATGCAGCCCTGTATAAATACATCTATTTCCCAAAATATCTGACAAGTCCCTCGAGGCTTTGATTTAACTGTTGTCTTTTTTTTTAGCAAGTTGGGCTATTTCTATAAAACGAGAGTTAAGGTGAAAAAAAATCCTCAGATTTATAATAATATGGACTGGGGAACTATTCAACTATACTTGGATCATGAGGGATCTGTAAACTTGAATCCCAAAACTTAACAGTAACACGTTGTAATAGAAAAATGCAATTTTGATACACTGAACAGTTGGCGCTGCCTTTCATGTTATTACTTTGTTAAATTGACCCTAATTTTGTGCAAATGCCGTTACAACTGGGCAAACCCCGGCATGCTAACTATAAGGATAAATTTAAGCTTGGAAAACTTTTTCTGGTTGACCAGTGTTTAGGATTTAGGAGACAGTTTGTTGCTGAAGGTAAAAGGAACCCAGTCTGTAGCTATGAAAGGAGAAGACTTGTCTGTTTGTTTAAACATCTAGCGGTCAGGATTGCAGGTTTTTTAAAATAATATTTAGTGATTTTTGTTTCAGTTTGTGTATTGAGTTGGCCTTTCCAAATAGTTCTGATGAGCTTAACTGGCAGGGTTTTACTGGATTGCGAGATGGGACGAATTGGACCATTTGAATCGTTTGTGTTCGGCAGTGTGGCGTTCAATTATTCACTTGCCTTTAATCACACTGTGTGCCACCGTAAGTGAAAATGCTTTTTGTGTGTAATTACGTTCGGGGAGGGGGGCGTCAGCTTCATATCCTGGGAATATAATTGGCATTGCGGTGGATTCCCCTTCCCGGCAGCTGTGAGTTTCATTCCGTATAACCAGCACCGTCCACTTGTCTGAAAGACTGCTCTCCACCAGAGACTTTCACGGAAGCGAAGGGAAGGGGTCGACCCTGATTTATTTTGCGTTTTTTTTTAGGAGGGGTGAACAACTGTAACCCCTTCCCGCCCCCCGATTGCTGTCAGTTTCTGCTCCACGCTGTTAAGTATCGCCTCACTGGGATCAGTGTGTTTGTGTGTGTGTCTGCTGGACTGATGAGAGAGAGAGAGAGAGCCAGCCTTTCGCATTTGTTATGGAAACAGAGCGGATGTAAATGTTAGTTCTGTCTGATCCTTTGACACATGCTAAACGGGGGTTTTGGGGAGGGGGGCGGGGAGCAGATAGATCTCTGGATAGGGTTTGAGAATGTTTCTTTTCGAGAAGGATTGTAATTCCTACTGTAAATGCTTATAGCTTGTTGTTCCTTTGTTCCCCTTTTAGGCTGCGTTTGGATACGTCTCTAATGGACGGTATGGAGGGGGGGGGGGGGTGGGGATGGAGGGAATGAGAAGGCATGGAGTGGATTCGACGTCTTGAGTATTGTAAAGAGCCCGGTCTGGGATAAATTCACGGTAACAGCGTGAAACATCGAGGCTGAAATCCAGAGAGCCCTGTATGTTTGCATCGATTTTAATTTTAATTCAGTTCTTCCCACAGGCCAGGCCGCCGCCTTTGTTTCTACTGCTGGGACTGCATACACATTCCCATTTTTCTCCCCGAGTTCAATCTGTAATGTCCCACTCCTTTTTGTTTGCCTGGTATTCTTGGTTCTGACATTGCTGAGCTGAAAGTGCTGGGATCAGGTCCTATGTCTCTAGCAGATGATTCATCATTTCCACATGTCCTGGGAATAGGATTGGCATTGCTAGACCTGTGGATATATTAAACAGCTTGTTTTTGAGGGATAGTGTTGGAGTATTGGCATGCAACACTGTTCGGGAACATGGTTTATTTGCAATGAAAGAGTTCCCTTTTTGGGGAAATATTTAAACATTGAGGATACGTTTGAGCAGTATCTTATTCTTAAAAGGTTAAAGGGCACCTTATAGAGGTTTATAAAATCACGAGGGGCATGGATAAGGTAAATAGACAAAGTATTTTTCCATGAGGTGGGGGAGTCCAGAACTAGAGGGCATAGGTTTAGGATGAGAGGGGAAATTTTAAAAGGGATCTAAAGGGGCAACCTTTTCAGGCAGAGGGTGGTGAGTGTATGAAATGAACTGCCAGAGGAAGTGGTGGAGGCTGGTACAATTACAACATTTAAAAGGCATTTGGATGGGTATATGAATAGGAAGGGTTTGGAGGGATATGGGCCGGCTGCTGGCAAATGGGACTAGATGAATTCAGGATATCTGGTGGGCATAGATGAGTTGGACCGAAGGGTCTGTTTCCATCTGTAAGACTGTTTGAGTTACCACCTGCTCTGCTCTGTGTTTTTACAGCTGTATATACAAAGGGAGGGACTGCTCCCCCTCCAGTATCCTGGGCTCCCTCGACAGTAATTAAACGCTGGAGAACATCACCATCATTTTAGATATTTTGTAATCAACCAGTTGACAGAGGTGACATCCCTCTGGAGTAAGCTGGACTTTGGAACCTGGCTCTCTTGCCTGAGGGGTAGTGTCACTACCAGTGTACCACCAGGATCATTTTAAAAAGGACAGAGAGACTGGGGGACATTTGTACGTTGCCAACACTAAAACAGATACATTTGCTTTACGGGGATGAGGCGTTCCGTGCTGGACAAGGCGATCAGCCAATCACAGCTCACTGTAGGCCTCCATTGACGTCATCGCACCAATCAGCATCGCCGAGGGCAGGACCAAACGTCAGTCCTGAGCTTGATATGTGGCTACATTGTCAATGCTGGCCCAGCAGCTGATCTGTGAGTAACATTTACATTCCTTGTTCAGTGTTTGGGGATGGGGGCTTTTTAACAGAATGTGCTTTGACGAAGGGATTTAATTTCTGCTGCAGCATAGGAAGGAGGGTGGTGTGCCAGTGTTTGTGCTAGCTGCCTATGATTTATAGTTCAGTCAGGGCTCCCTCAGCTGCCTGCGGAGATGGGCAATACTGTGCTGCAAAGAGATGGACCAGTCACACAACCCGGCTTCAATTGTGTTTGATGCACCATTCACAGCCTGGGGCTGTGTGTGTGATTTTTTTTTTAAATGTCCCCTGGTGAATAAGACTCTGCATATAATGCTGGAATCATAGCATCATTCACCTCGTTTCAGCACTCGACCATTTAATGAGATTTAAACCCCCTCCCCCTGACCAAACTCCCCTCCCTACCATGAAAGAGGCTTTTCTGATTGGGCAGCCTGCTTACGTGTGTTAACGAGGTTTGACTACTTGTGTCCATTCATCTTGCCTCTCTCCTTTTATTATATATAATAAAAATCTGAGTTACTGAGTCACTGGGCCTGAGTGCAGTGGAATAGCAGGAGATGCATTGTTTCTTTTTTTTTGATGTGTTTTCTCCAACTCTATCTATCTCTGCTTGGTATTAGGTGCTTTTATTTTCTCAGCAAGCAATCATTTCTGGCTGAGTTAACCCTCTCTGAGACTCCAGCAAGCAAGGAGAGACCTTGGAGCAGACTGACAGTGGAGAATGGTGCAGAGGGAGGGAGTGGAGAAAGGCAGGAGGTCTTAGTTTGAAGTGAAAATGGTGTTTGCATCGTAGCAGACTGAGAGGCGTTCAGTACTACTTCATGACTTTATTGTGGGCAAGTTGGAGTGTCAGAGAATTGGGAAGTGTTGAAAACTTCTGAGGTGGCCTTTTCTGATAACAGCATGACTGGCACAGACTATCGATCCTTAAGTCACCTCACGAATTCAGAGTTTCTGACTCAATGGCACATGGCATTTGTTCTTCGGATATGAGAAAGCACCAAGTGTGAATGATGTCAGAGACTGAGGGGTGGCCTTATTGAGCTTTATAAAATCATGAGGGGTATAAATAGTGGGAATAGCTACAATCTTTTTCCCAGGGTAGGGGAGTCCAAAACTAGAGGGCATAGGTTTAATGTGAGAAATTAAACATTTAAAAAGGACCTGTGGGGCAACATTTTCTCACAGTGGGTGGTACATGTAGCTACCAGAGGAGGTGGTGGAGGCTGGTACAATTACAACACTTAAAAGGCATCTAGATGGGTTTATGAATGGGAAGGGTTTAGAGGGATATGGGCCAAATGCTGGCAAATGGGATTAGTCCAGGTTGGGAGGTCTGGTCGGCATGGATGAGTTGGATCGAAGGGCCTGTGTCTGTGCTGTCTGACTGTATGTGGTCCAAGCTCACGTGTAGGCCAGAGAGGGGTGAGCTTCGCTTCCCTTTGCCAGTCCTCCTGTGTGATGGCAAGCCCACAGTGATCAGATTTCACAGATTGAACTTTGGAGTTTGCTGCTGGCTAGAACTTGGGAGGTCAGAGTTGCCCAGTCAGGTCCTTACCCAAGCTCGCATTGCCCTGGTGGGGGTTCAAGTTCATGATGGTCCCTTGGGGTTGGGGTGGGTGGTCACACTTATCGTGTTTCCCAGGATGGGGGTGTCACATGCATCACATGAGGAAGATTCCTGGATTATGGTCAGCTGCTGGAGAGAGGTGCAGAGCCCGAGACCTGCCAGTTCTCTAGAGTATGTATTTGTCAGGTGTGTTCAGGAGGGTTTCCTTACTCGGTATGTGGACAGGCCGATGACGGGAGAGGCCATTTTGAATTTGGTGCTCGGCAGTGAGTCAGGACCGGTGTCAGATCTCACGGTGGGAGAACACTTTGGTGACAGTGACCACAACTGTCTCACAGTTAGCATAGCCTTGGAGAGGGAAAGGAGCAGTTACTGAGGGAAGGTATTTAACTGGGGAAAAGGAAATTATGACACTATCAGACATTGGTTGGGATGTATACATTGGGAGCAATTGTTCGACAGAAAGGGCAAAACAGACATGAGGAGACTGTGTTTAAGGAGCAGTTGTTGCGAGTGATGCACAAATTTGTTCCTCTGAGACAGGCAAAAAGGGGTAAGATTAAGGAACCTTGGATGACAAGAACAGGGGAGCTTCTTGTCAAACGGAAGAAGGCAGCTTACGTGAGGTGGAGGAAGCAAGGATCTAGCACAGCTTTAGAGGATTACAGACTTACTAGAAAGGAGCTCAGAAATGGACTGAGGAGAGCCAGGAAGGGGCACGACGAAGGCTTGGGAGGAAGGATTAGGGAGAACCCAAAGGCATTTTACTCATACGTGAGGAATAAGAGCATGATCAGGGAGGAGGTAGGGCTGGACAGGGATAGTGTAGGGAACTTATGCGTGGAGTCTGAGCAGATAGGGGAAGCCCTAAATGAGTTTATTGCTTCGGTTTTCATGAAGGAAAGGGCCCTTGTTGTGAATGAGAACTTCGAGGAGCTGGGAAACAGGCTTGAACAGATCAAGATTGATGAAGTTGATGTGCTGGAAATTTTGGCAAACATTAAAATTGATAAGTCCCCAGGGCCAGGTCAGATTTATGCCAGGTTGCTCCGGGAAGCGAGAAAAGAGGTTGCTAAGCTACTGGCGAAGACCTTTGTTTCCTCACCTTTTTCTATGGGAGTCATACTGGAGGATTGGAAGGAGGCAAATGTTGTTCCTCTTTTCAAGAAGGGGAATTGGGAAATCCCTGGCAATTACAGACCAGTCAATTACATCTGTGGTCAGCAAGGATTTGAAAAGAATTCTGAGGGATAGGATTTATGACTATTTGGAAAAGCATAGTGATTAAAGGCTGTCAGCATGGCTTGGTGAGTGGCAGGTCATGCCTCACAAACCTTATTGAGTTCTTTTGAGGAGGTGATAAGACAGGTCGAGCAGTGGATGTGGTGTATATGGACTTCAGCAATGCATTTGTTAAGGTTCTCCATGGTAGGCTCATTCTTAAAGTTCTTGTTCTGTTCTTGGGCCTCTGCTCTTTGTAGTTTTTGTAAATGACTTGGTTGAGGGGTGGGTCAGTAAATTTGCTGATGACATTAAGGTTGGAGGTGCCGTTGATAGTATCGAGGGCTATTGCAAGCTGCAGTGCGACATAGACAGGATGCAGAGCTTGGCTGAGAAATGGCAGATGGAGTTCAACCTGGATAAATGCGAAGTGATGCATTTTGGAAGGGTGCACATGAATGCTGAATATAAGGTTAAAGACAGGATTCTTAGCAGTGTGGAGGAACAGAGAGATCTTGGTTTTCAAGTGCATAGATCCCTCAAAGTTGCCACTCAAGTGGATAGGGTTGTTCAGAAAGCGTATGGTGTTTTGGCTTTCTTTAACGGGGGATCGAGTTTAAGAGCTGCGAGGTTTTGCTGCAGCTCTACAATACCCTGGTGAGACCACACTTGGAATATTGTGTCCAATTCCGGTTGCCCTATTTTAGGAAAGATACAGAGGCTTTGGAGAGGGTGCAACCTGGACTAGAGGGTTTGTCTTACGAAGTGAGGTTGACTAAGCTTGGACTTTTCTCTCTGGAGAGAAGGAGGAAGAGAGGTGACCTGATCAAGGTAAACAAGGTAATGAGAGGCTTGGATAGAGTCAATAGCCAGAGACTTTTCCCCAGGGTGGGATTGACTGGCACGAAGGGTCATAGCTTTAAGATATTAGGAGGAAGGTATAATGGGGACGTCAGAGGTAGATTCTTTATGCAGAGAGTTGTGAATGCATGGAATGTGTTACCAGCTGTGGCGGTGGAAGCAGAGACATTAGGGACATTTTAAGCGACAGCTAAAAATGCACATGGACAGCAGTAAATTGAGGGATGCGTAGGTTAGGTTATTTTATTTAAGATTAGGAATAGTCCTCTACATCGTGGGCCGAAGGGCCTGTTCTGTGCTGTACTATTCTATGTTCTATGTTCTAAGTAAGGACACAAAGGAACACTCCTCTACCTCCTGGGAGAGGGTCACTATTTATATACCAGACGCCACTTCAAATTCTGCTCCATGGTAACCCACAGGTAGCTGATACTGGGGGATACAGTGATGGTAACACCATTGAATGTGAAGGGATAGTGGTTAGATTCTCGCTTGTTGGAGACAGTCATTACCTGGCAGTTGTGAGGTGGGAATTTTACTTACCACTTGTCAGCCCAAACTAGATATTGTTTAGGTTTTACTGTATGTGGACATGTGGACTGCTTCAGTATCTCAGGATATGTAAGTAGTACTGAACATCATTCAATCATCAGCGAACATCCATTCTGATGGAAGGAAGGTAATTGATAAAGCAGCTAAAGATGGTTGGATCAAGGGCACTACCCTCATCATGAAACCAGGTTTGACTATTTCAATCCAGTTCTGGATTACTGAGGACCCACACTGGGGAAAAATTGCCCAGACGTTAGTCCCAGTCACTGGAGTTTATAGTGTGTATTTTAATGTGGGATACTAGTACTTTAGAGGTTTAACATAACAAAAGTACACCCTGAGATACACCAATGGAACTAGGAGGGCTATTCAATGAAAGCTTAGACAAGGAGGCTGAGGGATCTTTAACAGAGGAGAAGGAGAGAAACAAATTCTGAGAATTTGATAGAAAACCTTACATTTAAGTTGCCGCTTTTAGTGCCTGGGGGGGGGGGGGGGGGGGTTCCAAAGAGCATTGCAGCCAATGGAGCAGTTTTTGAAGGGAAGGTAAAAAAAACCCATTAAGGTTGGCAATATGAAATAAAGTCATAACAGTGGTGAAAACACTCAGCAGTTTGGACCGCATCCATGAGGAAAAGATCAGCATTATCGTTTTAGGACGATAACCTTTCCTCATAACTATTACAATGAAAGACCGTTGACTGGAAAAGTTAACTCTGTTTCTCTCTCCACAGCTGCTGCCAGACCTGCTGAGTATTTGCACCATTTTCCGTTTCCGTTTATGTACTTTAAAAGTGTCATCGCGGTTGTGTAAGGTAGGAAGCGCAGCTGCCCAGTTGCACACAGTGACGTCTCCATGGGCAATGATAACCAAATAACTATCTCCATCACTTCGGTTGATGGATAAATATGGTCGCGGCCATTAGGGGTAAGTGCTGATTGCAAGTGAAACTGTACCATGAAAATTTTATGGCCACCCGAGAGCGCACAGGGTCAGCGTTGAGTGGACCCCTATGACAGAGTAGCATTCCTACAGGATTGCACTGGAATATCATTGTAGATTACTTTGCCATTCTTACTTCATGGCATTGATGTTTGGGAAACAGCAAATCTCCCATAGGACATCCTGTGCTATCCTATGTCATAGAGTCATACAGATGTACAGCACGGAAACAGACCCTTCGGTCCAACCCATCCATGCCGACCAGATATCACAACCCAATCTAGTCCCACCTGACAGCACCCGGCCCATATCCTCCAAACCTTTCCTATTCATATACCCATCCAAATACCTTTTAAATGTTGCAATTGTACCAGTCTCCACCACTTCCTCTGGTAGTTCATTCCACACACGAACCACCCTCTGTGTGAAAACGTTGCCCGGTAGGTCTCTTTTTCATATCTTTCCCCTCTCACCCTAAACCTATGACCTCTAGTTCTGGACTCCCGGACCCCAGGGAAAAAACCTTGTCTATTTATCCTATCCATGCCCCTCATAATTTTGTAAACCTCTATAAGGTCACCCCTCAGCCTCCGATGCTCCAGGGAAAACAGCTCCAGCCTGTTCAGCCTCTATCTATAGCTCAAATCCTCCAACCCTGGCAACATCCTTGTAAGTCTTTTCTGAATCCTTTCAAGTTTCACAACATCTTTCCAATAGGAAGGAGAACAGAATTGCACGCAATATTCCAAACGGCAAATCAGGACAGGGATTTCTGATGACAACACAGGCTGCACATAGTAAGAACATGACACTCTGGCCTGAATGTTACTCGAATATATTTCATTGAATTCCATTACAGGGAGCAGCCTCCCAAAGCCAACAGTCCAATGATCCAGAGTGCTATGAAATGAGGAGTCGAGGTTAACTGTTGTTTCAGAAAAGAACGCTTGAGGCAACAGTAACTTACATTGAGATAGTAACTGAAAGACTTGCAGATGCTGGAAGTCAGAAACAAAAACCAAAGTTGCTGGCAAAGCTCAGCAGGGCTGGCAGCATCTGTGAAGAGAAATCAAATTTAACATTTCGGATCCGGTTCTCAGGAAGGATTCACTGGAATGTTAACTTTGAATTCTCTTCACTGATGCTGCCAGACCTGCAGCTTCTGTTTTTGTTACATTTATTATAGTGCCTTTTAATGTGGACGAACCTGCCAAGGTGAATCATGGGTGTCTTTATCAGACAATGTTTGACATCAAACCTCCTATCGAGTTATTTAAGACAGGTGAGCGAAAGCCTGGTCACAGCCTTGAGTATTAAGGAGAGGAGAGAGTGGTGGAAAGGTTTTGAGAGGGAATTTCAGAGTTTGGATGGAAAGTTTGGTGCGGAGTGATGGAATTCAGAAAGATGGAAAAGGGCAGACAGGAGTGTAGAGATCCCAAAGGTATGTATGGCTGGAGGATGTTTGAACAGTGAGGAGCCATGTTTATTTGAAAAGAGGACGAGAGTTTGAAAATTGACGTGTGACTGGGTCAGGAGCTGTATGAGTCAGCAAGGAAGCACAGAATGGAATTTGATGCAAGTTACAATACAGGTTGCAGATCTTGAAGATGATCAAGCTCAAACACTGTGGAAGAGAGGAAGCTTGCCAGGAGTTTAAAAGTTAAGATGCCGAAAGCTGTGGATGTGCTAATGCAGAGTTAGAGCCGGGTGATAACACTGAGGTGGTCTTACCGATGGAGTAAGTAAGAAATCAAAAGCTCAACCTTAGATTAAATGCAAAGTCAAGGTTGAAACTTTCTGGTTCAGTTGCAGAGGGACAATGGTTGGTGGTGGAGACTGAAAATGATCAACATCTTGACTGGAGAAAATGTTGACTTGTGCAATTCTGAATGTTGTACAAGCAGAGTGGGAGTATAGGGACGGGGGGAGAGAGGTGATGGTGAGAGACACCTGAGTGTTGGCTGCACCTGAAGAACTTGAAGTTATGCTTTTAGATAACAATCTCACGACATAGCACACTGAAGAAACACAATCGAAGTCAACGTCAGTTCTTCTCGGAGAGATTCCAAATAGCAGATACAAAACATTCCTTTCAATAATGTTGCAGAATT